>NC_071387.1:87979985-89283582 GCF_022682495.2 Desmodus rotundus | reverse complement strand
CAAAATGGGAAGACAAAGAAACAGACCACAAATGAATGAAGAGAATTGTCCAGAAGATCAAGATGAAATTGATGTGAACAATTTGCCAGATAGAGAGTTTAGAGTAATGGTTATAAAGATACTCAACTGCATGAAAAGACATAGAAACCACAAAAGAAAGGATCAGTCAGGAAAAAAGAATATAATATCTGAGATAAATAAAACACTGGAAGGAATAAAGAGTAGGTCAGATGAAGCAGAACACTGAATTAATATTTGGGGAGAGAAGGCAAAAAACAAAGCAAAACAAAACAATGAGGCAGAGCAGCAAAAAGAAAAAAGAATTAAAAAATGAGAAGAGCTTAAGAAACATGTTGGACAACATGAAACATAACAACATCCACATCATGGGAATACCAGAAAGAAAAGAGAGTGAGCAAGGAATTGAGAACACATTTGAAGAAATACAGACCCAAAACTTCTCTAATCCTGGTAAAGGAAAAAGTTGCACAAGTCCAGGAAGCTCAGAGTGTCCCAAACAAGTTGGACCCAAAGAGGCCTACACCGAGATATAACATAATTAAAATGAGAAAGCTTAAAGATAAGGAGAAAATCCTGAAAGCCACAAGAGACAAGCAGGTAGTTACCTACAAAGGAGCACAAATTAGACTGTTATCTGATTACTCATTAGAAAAGTTTCAGGCCAGAGGTTCTGGCCAAGATGGAAACATAGGTAGATATGCTTTGCTTTCACACACAACCAAAAGAATGATAACAACAAATTTAAAAACAAAACAAAACAAAACAAAACCAACCAGAGCTACCAGAAAATCAAACTGAGTGGAAGTCCAACAACCAAGGAACTAAAGCAGATATATTCATTCAGACTGGTAGGAGGGGTGGAGACGTGAAGGTGCGATGGACAGGGCATGTGACAAGGTGGTGGCTGGCAGACCAGGGTGGGCAAGGCAGAGGCAATCAGACTGGGATGTCCCACTTTCCAGTGTGGATAAGCCAGGAGGAAAAACTGGGAGTGGGACAGACCATGCAACTCAGGGTTCCAGAGGGGAAACTGAAGCTTCAAAACCTCTGGCTGTAAAAGTCTGTTGGGGTTGCATTGGCAGGAGAAACTCCCAGGCGCACAGGAGAGTGTGTTGGAGATCCAAGCCCATGGGATCCAAGCAAATTGGAGATCAAGCAAATTGAGCCCATGGGATCCAAGAATGGACACAAGCTCACCCACCCAGGAATCGGCACCAGAAGGGCTCAATTTGCTTGTGGGTAGCAGGGGAAGTGACTGAAAGTGGGGTGAGAACCAAGTAAAGTAGCAAGTGGCATTGTTCCCTCTGTGATACCTCACCCTAAACAGCTCACAATGCAGTGAAGTGGGTTGCCCTGCCATGGTGAATACCTAGGGCTCCACCCCTTACAGCTTAACAGGTGTGCTGAGACAAAGAAAGATGGCCCAAATAAAACAACAGATCAAAACTACAGAAAAATAACTAAGTGGTGAAGAAATAGCCAACCTATCAAGTGCAGAGTTCAAAACACTGATAATCAGGATGCTTAGAGAAATGATTGGGTATGGTTGCAAAATAAAGGAAGAAATGAAGGCTACACAGAGCAAAATAAAGGAAAAGATACAGGGAACCAACAGTGACGGGAAGGAAACCGGGCCTCAAATCAATGATTTGGAACAAAAGGAAGAAATAAACATCAAACTGGAACATAATGAAGAAACAAGAATTCAAAAAAAAGAGGAGAGACTTAGGAACCTCTGGGACAACTTTAAAAGTTCCAACATCCAAATCATAGGGGTGCCAGAAGAACAAAAGGAATAGCAGGAAATTTAAAACTGATGTGAAAACATAATGAAGGAAAACTTCCCCTATCTGTAGAAGGAACTAGATATGCAAGTCCAGGATGCTCTAAGTCCCAAAGAAGTTGGATCCAAGAAGAAACACACCAGGGCACATCATAATTAAATTGTTCAAGTTTAAAGATAAGGAGATAATCTTAAAAGCAGCAAGAGAAAAGAAGAGAGTTACCTACAAAGGAATCCCCATAAGAGTATTAGCTGACTTCTCAAAAGAAACCTTACAGACAAGAAGGGACTGGAAAGACGTATTCAAAGTCATGAAGGGAAGGACCTTCACCCAAGATTACTGTATCCAGCAAAGCTATCACTGAGAATGGAAGGGCAGATAAAATGCTTCCCAGATAAGGTCAAGTTAAAGGAGTTCATCATCACCCAGCCCTTATTATATTAAATGTTAAAGTATTGTATCTAAGAAAAGGAAAATCAAAACTGTGAACAGTAAAATGACAACAAACTCACAACTATCAACAACTGAACCTAAAAAAACAAACAAAATCTAAACAAACTACAATAGAAACAGAATCACAGAAATGGAGATTACATGGATGGTTATCAGTGGGGATGAATAGGAGGAGAATGGGAGAAAAAGGTACAGAGAATAAGAAACATAATTGGAGGGCACAAAGTGGTGGTGAGGTAGGTGGGGGCTGAACACATTTCTTGTGCACCCACAGGGACACCTAGCCAATCTTCTGAAAAACACAGTGAACAGCCAACAGAATCTCAGCTTATATGAAGTTTGGAAACCAAAGATTGCAGAGGATGATTACAAATAGATGATAAGGTGATTGTGTACGCCAACGGGAAGGTCCCCAGGACCTGTGCTGGGACTGCAGCTGTTGCAGGAGCTTTGGAGGAGAACTGGGTCAGCAATGGTAACTTTTTAGCTCCCTCCTTTGCCAGAGAAGGGAAGCCAGTCCCACATCAGGAGAGACCTGGATTCTTGAAGACGCTGGGAGTATAAAGATGCAGTGGAAGATACACAGAAAACACACAGAGGTGGTGTTTTCTCACTGGAACAGTGGTCATTGGCTGGGACAGTACCAGAGAAATTGAGGAGCCAGGTGACACCTGGTGCTGGGAGAAGCGTTGGGACGCAACAAACCCTGATCCAGATAGTCTTGGGACTGGTCAGAGAGTTGGGCTGTGTGAGAAGCCACGTGCTTGTTAAGAATGGATGGCCACTACAATAATGGTAACATTTTTTGTCAACAGCAGTTCACCTAGTGAGTGTTGAAACTTTGGGTAGGAGTGGGAAAAAAAAAAAAAAATGGGTGGCTGCAACCAAGGGGAGTTCACTAAAAAAAGAAAAAAAAAAAAAAAAGCTCTAAGCTGCCCTGCAAGGAACTCTTGGGCACCATGGCTGGGCCAGCAAAGAGGGAGGAGGAGGGGCACAATTTGCTCCAAATCAGGGCACCTCATGCAGTGATCAAAGTGGGGCATCATGGGCTCACAGGGGTAGCAGTCCCCAGAGAGACTTAATAGGGGAACTAATCTGCCCTGAAGGGACCTTGCACACACAGCACCCAGGCCAGAAAAGAGGGAGGAGGCATGCGAGTTGTTCCCACTTGGAGCACCTCACAGACTAATCAAAGAGTGGCACAAAGTGGTGGATTAAAGCTGCTGGCCTGACGAATATGGACGGGGGGGCCATAAGATGCCCTGAGGGTTTGGGCTGGAGGCTGGACATCTGGGCTACCAGAGCTAGGTAGGTCTGGTAGCCCAGACCTAGACGCCAAAGCAGTACCACAGGAAAGGAAAAAACAAACAAACAAAAACAGAGCCCAGTCCCCCTCTGCCTGCAGCATCCGGGAACACCAGCAGAATCCACTTGGCAGGTTTAAAGTCAGCAGGATGCTTTTTTCCCCCCTCCAAGTGTAAGACAAAAGACCTTGAGACAAAATTCACTTCTCGATCCTACAGAACTTGAATTTTATTTTTTACTTTTACTTTTACTTTTTATTTTTGGTTATATTTTTATTAATATCTTATTTTTTAAAATTTCTCTTCCTTCTGTGTAGTTTGTTTTGTTTGTTTGATTTCACTGTTTTATTTATTTTGTTCTCCCTTTCATATTACAATTTGATTTCTTTTCACTTCACTTGCATTCCAATAACACACTATTCTTGGTCTTTTATGTTTTATTCACATCATATATTTTATGTTATTTTATTGTTGTCCCAATTCCCACACAGCACACTTCCCTGGCCTTGGTCCATTTCACTATATTCCTGAGCTTTATTACAGTTGTGATTAACTTTATTCTCTCACACAATACACCAAGCTTCTATTCCTTACTCTCACTGTATCTCACCATCTAACCTAGCATAAGTGCTCTGCTTTCTGGAGTCAGCTCACATTCTTTTTCCCCTCCAATAAGAGTCTTATTTCTTTTTCACATTTTATAAAAAGTGGCTAGTTGGGTGAAATATCATGGTTATTGCTTTACCTCTCCAGAGGATCTCCTGTTTTCTATTTGTTGGTACTTTAAATATCATAAAATACTCTCCCACTGTCTTAATCCATTTTGCTTTTGCCCAGTCCCTGATCATGTACAAGATAAGGTGGAAGTTGTGCATACCAGAAAACCCACTGGAGGAGATAACCCACTAGCAAAGGAGTCAGGAACAGTTAAAACCCAAGAACAACAAGAAAGCCTACTCAAATGGAAGAAAGGACAACCCTAGAGCACCCACACCACTGAGAGGGTATGAAAGAGACCACACCACTGAGTCCCACAGAACTCCTACCCTAGAAGTTCACCATACAAAGAAAGCTAGCAAAGCACAGCATTGGGGATTGCAGAAACAAACAAAAGGCCTCACCTAAAGTGGGGATACAAAGAACACCCAATCTAAAGGAAGGGAAGACTCTTCAGTAAAAGAGCTAAATGAAGTGGAGGCAAGCAAACTATCAGGTGTACAATAAAAAGAATGGTTATAAGGATGCTCAAGAAACTCACAGAAAACTACAAGGAACTAAGTAGGAAATACAACAGTATGAAAAAGGAAATAGAAATTATAAACAAGATCCAGGAAGAAATGAAGAATGCAATTTCTGAAATAAAAAACACGCTAAAAGGAATTACAAGCAGGTTGGATGAAGCAGAGAACTGAATTAGTGAGTTGGAAGACAAAGTAGAAAGAAATATGCAGGTAGAGCATTTGCACAAAAAAAGACTAAAAAAAATGAAGATAGCTTAAGGGAACTGCAAGACAATATGAAATGCATCCACATTCGAATCATAGGTATACCAGAAGGAAAAGAAAAAGAACAAGGGGTAGAAAACCTGTTTGAAAAAATAATAACAGAAAACTTCCATAATATGGAGAGGGAAAAAACCACACAAGCTCAGGAAGTACAGAGGGTCTCAATCAAGATGAGTCTAAAGAGGTCTACTCCAAGGCACATCATAATTAAAATGCCTAGTTATGAAGACAAAGAGAGAATCTTAAAAGCAGCAAGGGAGAAACAAGAAGTAACATACAAAAGAGCTCTGATAAGGCTAGGAGCTGATTTTTCAACAGAAAAACTGCAGGCCAGAAGGGAATGGCAAGAAATATTCCAAGCAATGAAAAGCAAAGTCCTGCAATCAAGACTCCTCTACCCAGCAAGACTCTCAATTAAAATGGAAAGTGAAATAAAGAGTTTCCCAGACAAAAGAAGGCTAAAAGAATACACCTCCACCAAGCCAGCCCTACAAGATATGCTATAAGAAGGGGAAGGAAAAGAATGAGAGAGGAACAGAAAAAGTTTGTGTGGGGGGGTGAATGAATAAGTACTTATCATAGTAACCTTAAATGTTAATGGATTAAATGCTCCAATCAAAAGACATAGGGTAGCTGAATGGACAAAAAAACATGACCTGAACATATGCTGCCTGCAAGTGACCCATTTCAGAAAAAAGAACTACGCAGCCTGAAAGTGAGGGGTTGGAAAAAATATTCCAAGGAAATGGACATAGAGACTAAAGGAACAAATCAAAGGATCAATAAACACGGGAGCTTGTTCTTTGAAAAGATAAATAAAATTGACAAGCCTTTAAGCAGACTCATTAAGAAAAAAAGCTCTGGTAGCATTACTTATATCAGACAAAATATATTTCAAAACAAAGCCATAAAAAGAGACAATGAAAGACACTTCATAATACTCGAGGCAAGAACCCACCAAGAAGACATAAACATTGTAAATATATATGCACTCAACATAGGAGCACCCAAATACATCAGGAAAATATTGGAAGACTTCAAGAAAGATATAGACAGCAACGCACTAACACTAGGGGATTTTAACACTCCACTGTCAAAAATGGATAGATATTCCAAACAAAATATCAATAAGGATATTGTGGCATTGAACAATACCTTGGATAAAATGGACTTAAAAAAAATATATATATATAGAACCTTTCACCCCAAAGAAGCAAAGTACACATTCTTTTCAGAAGCACACGGAACATTTTAAAGATAGACCATATGATAGGACACAAAACCAACTTTGACAAATTCAAGAAAATTGAAATCATATCAAGCATTTTCTCTGACCACAAGGGACTGAAACAAGAAACCAACCTCAAGAAAAAACTCAAAAACACTCATACTCATAGAGATTGAATACCATGCTATTAAACAATGAATGGGTTAAGAATGCGATCAAGGAAGACATCAGAAAGTTTCTGGAAACAATGAAAATAAACTACAACAGTCCAAAACTTGTGGGACACAGGGAAGGCAGTTCTGAGAGGGAAGCTCATAGTGATACAGGCCTACCTAAAAAAGATAGAAATATTTCAAATAAACAACCTAACCATACATCTACAAGAACTGGAGGAAAAATAAAAAACAGAGTGCAGAGAGAGTAGAATGAAGGAAGTAACCAAGATCAGAGAAGAACTAAATGACATAGAGACTAAAAGAACAAATCAAAGGATCAATAAACATGGGAGCTTGTTCTTTGAAAAGATAAATAAAATTGACAAGCCTTTAAGCAGACTCATTAAGAAAAAAAGAGAGGGGACCAAAATAAACAAAATCAGAAATGAAAGAGGAGAGATTACAACTGATACCACAAAAATACAAAGAATTGTAAGAAATTATTATGAACAACTACATGCCAAGAAATTTGAAAACCAGGGTAAAATGACAAATTTATAGAAAAATATAATGTTCCAAAACTGAATGTAGAAGAAGCAGAAAGCCTGAACAGACCAATAACAGCTGACAAAATCGAAGCAGTAATCAAAAACTTCTGCCACACAAAATCCCTGGACTGGATGGTTTCACAGGAGAAATTTGTAAAACCTTTAAGGAAGAGCTAACCTCTATCCTTCACAGACTATTCCAAAGAATCCAAGAAGAGGGAAGTCTCCCAAACTCTTCTTATGAAGCCAGCATCATCCTAATCCCCAAACCAGATAAAGACACAGCAAAGAAAGAAAACTACAGGCCCATATCACTGATGAACAGAGATGCTAAAATCCTCAACAAAATATTGCCGAATCCAGCAATACATTAAAAAAATCATACACAATGATTAAGTGGGATTCATCCCAGGAATGCAAGGATGGTACAATATTTACAAATAAATAAAGGTAATACATCACATAAACAAAAGGAAAGACAAAAATCACATGATCACTTCAATAGATGTAGAAAAAGCATTTCATAATTTACAGCACTCATTCATGATAAAAACACTCAGCAAAGTTGGAGTAGAGGGAGCATACCTCAACATAATAAAGTCCATATACCAGAAAGCTACAGCCAACGTCATACTGAATGGACAAAATCTAAAAGCTTTCCCATTAAGGTCAGGAAAAAAATAAGGATGTCTGCTTTCACCATTTCTATTGTAAGTCCTAGCCACAGTGACTAGACAAGAAAATGAAATAAAAGGCATCCAAATTGGAAAGCAGGAAGTAAAGCTATCAGTTTGCAGATGATATGATAGTATACATAGAAAACCCTACAGACTCCACCAAAAAACTACTCGACTTAATAAGTGAATTTGGCAAAACAGCAGGATTCAAGTCAATAATCAGAAGTCAAAGGCATTTTTATAGACCAACAACAAAATAACAGATAAGAAATCAAGAAAAAAAAATCCCATTTGATACAGCAGCAAGAAAAATAAAGTACCTAGGAATAAACCTTACAAGGAGGTAAATGATCTGTACTCAACTGCACAACACCAAAAAGAAATTTAGGAAGACACAAATAAATGGAAGAATATATCATGTTCATGATTGGAAAATTAACATCATTAAAATGTCCATACTACCCAAAGCAATTTATAGATTTTACACAATCCTTTTTCCTCCCCTTTATTTCCTTCTACACTGCACATCCCCGCAGCATCCCCCAGCCCACTTATTTCATGTCCATGGGTCATAGATATAAGTTCATTGTCTTCTCCATTTCCTATACTATTTTAACCCCCCCTTTTCTATTCCATACCTACCATTTATGCTTCTTATTCCCTGTACCTTTTACCCAATTCTTTCCCCTCCCCCTCCCTACTAATAACCCTTCATGTGATCTCCATTTCTCTGGTTCTGTTCCTGTTGTAGTTGTTTGCTTACTTTGCTTTTGTTTTTGTTTTTTAGGTTCAGTTGTTGATAGTTATGAGTTTGTTGTCATTTTACCGTTCATAGTTTTTGATCTTCTATTTCTTAGATAAGATCCTTTAACATTTCATATAATAAGGGCTTGTTGATGATGAACTCCTTTAACTTGACCTTATCTGGGAAGCACTTCATCTGCCTTTCCATTCTAAATGATAGCTGTGCTGGATACAGTAATCTTGGGTGAAGGTCCTTCCCTTTCCTGACTTTGAATACGTCTTTCCAGTCCCTTCTTGTCTGTAAGGTTTCTTTTGAGAAATCAGCTAATACTCTTATGGGGACTCCTTTGTAGGTAACTCTCTTCTTTTCTCTTGCTGCTTTTAAGATTATCTCCTTATCTTTAACTGTGAATAATTTAATTATGATATGCCCTGGTGTGTTTCTTCTTGGATCCAACTTCTTTGGGACTCAGAGCGTCCTGGACTTGCATATCTAGTTCCTTCTACAGATAGGGGAAGTTTTCCTTCATTATGATTTCACATAAGTTTTCAATTTCTCACTCTTCCTCTTTTCCCTCTGGCACCCTTATGATTTGGGTGTTGGAATGTTTAAAGTTGTCTTGGAGGTTCCTATGCCTCTCTTCAGTTTTTTGAATTCTTGTTTTTTCATTTTTTTCTGGTTGAAAGTGTACTTCTTCCTACTACTCCAAATTGCTGATTTGTGTTCTGGTTTCCTTCCCTTCACTGTTGGTTCCCTGTGTATTTTTCTTTACTTTATTTTGCATAGTGTTCACTTTTTTCCTGTATTTTGTGACCATCCTCAATCAATTCTGTGAGCATTCTGTTTATCCATGTTTTGAAGTTTTCATTTGATAGGGTGACTATCTCCTCATCACTTAGTTTTTCCTCCTAGAGTTTTGATCTGTTCTTTCATTTGGGCCGTATTTCTTTGTCTTGGTGCACCTATTACATTGTAAGGGGTGGAGCCGTATGTATTTACCAGCGTGGGGCTACTCCACTGCATTGTGGCACAGTCTGGATGAATATTTCTTCTTTAACTCCTTGGTGGTCAAAATTCCATGGAGATCAATTTTTTTGGCAGTTATGGTTGCTTTTTTGCTTTTAACCTGGTTGTCTTTCTTTTAACTTTGCAAGGAGGCAAAGTGTATCTACCTAAGCTTCCGCTTGGCTGGCAGTCTTTATTCCAATGCAATCCTTACTAAAATACCAATGAAATATTTCACAGATATTAGAATAAACATTTCAAAAAATTTTATGGAACCATATATGGCTCTTAAAACCTCAGCAATTTTGAGAAAGAAGAACAAGGTATGAGGGATCACAATATCTGATATCAAACTATACCACAAGGCCACTGTAATCAAAACAATCTGATATTCCCATGAAAACAGACACATAGATCAGTGGAACGGAATACAACCCCGAGAAATAAACCCATGTCTCTGTGGTCAATTAATATTCAACAAAGGGGACAGAAACATAAGATGAAGTAAATATAGCCTATTCAACAAATGGTGTTGAGAGATATGGACAACTACATGCAAAAAAATGAAATTCAACTACCAACTTACACCGGGCAGAGAAATAAACTCAAAATGGATAAAAGACTAAAATATAAGTCACAACAATATAAAAGTCTGAAAGGAGAATGCAGGCAGGAAAATCTCAGACATTCCATGCAGCAACATGTTTACCAATATGTCCCTTGAGCAGGGGACATAAAGGAAAGAATGAACAAATGGGACTTCATCAAAATAAAAGGCTTCTCTATGGCTAAAGAAAACATCAGTAAAATGAACAGGGAACCAATCGTATGGGAAAACATATTTGTCAATGACACCTTGGACAAGGATTTGATCTCCAAAATATAAAAAGAATTCACGTGACTCCACTCCAGGAAGATAATTCTATTAAAAGATGGGCAAAGCATGTGAACAGACACTTCTCCAAGGAGGACATACAGAGGACCCAGAGACATATGAAAGGATGCTCAGCATCGCTAGCCCTCAGAGAGATGCAAATTAAAACCCAATGAGGTACCATCTTAAACCGGTCAGAGTGGCCAACATAAAGAAATAAACAAACAAATGTTGGAGAGGATGTGGAAAAAAGGGAACACTAGTATATTGTTTGTGGGAATGCAGAGTGGTGAGGCCACTGTGGAAAACAGTATGGAATTTCCTCACAAAACGAAAAATGGAACTGCCCTTTGACCCAGCAATTCCGCTGCTGGGATTATACCCTAAGAACCCTGAAACACTGATACAAAAGAACCTATGCACCCCAATGTTTATAGCAGCACAATTTACAATAGCCAAGTCCTGGAAGCAACCTAAGTGCCCATCAGCAAATGAGTGGATCAAAAAACTATGGTACATTGACACAATGGAATTCTATGCAGCAGAGAGAAAGAAGGAGCTTAAACCCTTTGCAATGGCATGGATGGAACTGGAGAGCATTATGCTAAGTGAAATAAGCCAGGTGGTGAGGGACAAATACCATATGATCTCACCTTTAACTGGAACATAATCAAAAAAAGAAAAAAGCAAACAAAATATAACCAGAGACATTGAAATTAAGAACAATGTAACAATAGCCAGAGGGGAGTGGGGAGGGGATAGTGGGGAGAGGGGTCTATAGGAGCTACTATAAAGGGCACAAGGACAAAATCAAGGGGTTAGAGGTTGGGGAGGGAGGTGGGACTGGCTGGGGTGGGGTGGAGGGAAGGGGAGAAAATGCAGACTATTGTAACTGAATAAAAATATAAAAAATTAAAAAAAAAACAAAATGAGATATCACTTCACACCCATAAGAATGACCATCATAATCAAATCAACAAAGAAGTGCTGGTGGGGTTGTGGAGAAAAGGGAACCCTAGTACACTGTTAGTGGGAATGGAGACTGGTGCAGCCACTGTGGGAAACAGTATGGAATTTTCTCAGAAAACCAAAAATGGAACTGTCTTTTGACCTGGCAATTCCACTGCTGGTATTATACACTAAGAATCCTGAATCACCAATTCTAAAGAACCTATGCACCCCAATGTTCATAGCAGCACATTATACAATAGCCAAGTGCTGGAAGAAACCTGAGTGCCCATCAGTAAATGTGTGGGTCAAAAAACTATGCGACATTGATACAATGGAATACTACACATCAGAGAGAAAGAAGGAGCTCCTACCCTTGATGACAGCAGGGATGGAACAGGAGAGCATTATGCTAAGTGAAATAAGCCAGGTGGTGAAAGACAAATACAGTATGATCTCACCTATAAGTGAAACCTAATCAACAAAACAAACAAGTGAGCAAAATATAACCAGAGACATTGAAATAAGGAACAAACTGATAGTAAAACAGAGGGGAGTGGGAGGGGATAATGGGAGAAAGAAGGGAAAGTGTCTTCAAGTAACAAGTATAAAGGACTCATGGACAAAGCCAAATTTGGATAGGATTGAGGGTGGGAGGGGCGGGGGTATATGGGGAGGATAGTCGAGAGAACAGTGCTTGAACAATAAAATAAAAAAAGAAAAATATTCACTGAAGCCAAAAAAAGAAAAATAGGCATTTTACATCATCATTGTTAAATGTATTTTATGTTAGATAAAATTAACAGTGACCCCCACAGAATAAACTAGCATAAAAATGAAAGAATAAAAAGTAAAAAATCATAAAAAAGAATATACTCTTTTTCTTAATGCTCTGTTTTTATAATTCATTTTGGTGTCATTGACTTCTAGGTCCACCAGGGTGATGACATCATCCCCTTGTCCCTAGGCAGAGGCCCTTCATCTTTGTCCCAGGGCAGTGGTCCTGTCCCCATGGTGTTGGGTGGAAGGCCTGGCCCTTCTGGACCAGAAGATGAGATAACCCCATCCCCTGGGCCTGTGTCCTCAAGAATGTATTAACAGATGCAGCCTCCTGACTTCTGAACTGCCCTTAGGGTCATTCTTTTCTTTCCTTGAAGGTTGGTGCATATTTTTGCATAAAAAAGTAGAAATGTTGAAATTTATGACAGAAATATGGTGTTGCTGCATTATTTATGTATGAGGAGAATTTGGTTGGATGACAGGACCCAGTGTGGAAGTAATTGTTGAGGAGTGCATGATTTTGTTTGAAATGAACTAGATCACTCTATTGCTCTGCCCTGTGGAATCCTAGAAGTCAGCTTTCCTTTATTTCAAGTGTCAGACAAGTTGGCCCTCAATAGGTCATATACCCATAATCTTTTTGGCAAATAGTTTTCCAGCGAACTCTTGATGGATATTCTACTCAGAACACTTTTTCTCATTTTTTGTAACATGGATAGGTTGAGTAATTTCTAGATCTTTAAGTTCCTATTCCTTTTTAAAAAATTATTGTTGTTGAGATACAGTTCTCCCACCTCTTTCCCCTTCGCTCACCCTCATCCATCTCCCCCCAGTTTCACAGTCAATCCCCCCCATTGTCCATGTCCATGAGTCCTCTATTCAAAGTTCCTATTCCATTTTGCTTAACAATTCCTTTTTCAATTCGTCTTTTTCCTCTCTCATTTTATTATAAGTATCAAGGAGAAACCAGGCCATGTCTTTAACACTTTGCTTAAAATCTCCTCAGCTAAACATCTAAGTTTATCACTTACAAGTTCTGATTTTCAGAAGACACTAGAACACAATTTGCCCAAATTCTTTGACACTTTCTAGTCACTTTATATGTGAGTCATTTCTCCCACAGTTTCCAATAACTTGTTTCTCATTTCCATCTGAGATTTTACCAAAAGCACATTTAATGTTTATATTCCTATCACTATTCTGTTCATGATGATATACATATATCTCTAAGACAGTAGAAGCTTCTCTATAGTGTCTTCTTTTTGAGTTCTCACCATAACACCTTTAACATCTGTATTTCTATCAACAGTTTGTCCAAGAAAATCAAGGGTTTTTTTGTAATATGCACCTCAAAACTCTTCCAGTTGCTACCTATTACTCAGGTCCAAAGTCATTTCCACACTTTTACTTATTATTTACAGCATCACCCACTCCCTAGTTCCAAAATTAGTTTGCGAGGGCTGCCATAGCAAATTACCACAGACTGAAGGGCTGAAATGCCAGAAATTTATTTTCTCATAATTCTAGAGATTATAAATCTCATATTCAGGGGTCAGCAGAGTTAGTTCCTCCTGAAGCCCCTCTCCTTGGCTAAGTTGTTTTCTTCTCTCTGTGTCTTTACATGGTCTTCCCTCTATGTATGCACGTGCATGTTCTAATTTCCTTCTCTTATAAAGAGAGCATTTGTATTGGGTTAGGGTTCAACTTTTAACCCAATTGCTTTCTTTTTTGAAATTAATTAATTTTATAAAGCTGTAGCCTAAATGATTAGGAAACAGAAGAGAAGAGACATATTGATTTCCCTCCAGGGTAATAAGTCAGCTTTTCTTTGGGGATTCCTAGATATCTGTAGTGTCCTCTAATCTCAAACTTGGAAAGGAGAATTTTAGATATGAAGCAAGGAAAGGGGGATCTACGGCCCTCAACATTCAGTATGGGAAATTCCTTTTACTTATCCCAAATTTAGCCTGGCCACCTCCATTACACCCTACATCAGCACCTTGTGTTTTTGAGTCTAAGAACAGTTTTACTTAATTTCTCTAGAAATATTTCAGGTATCTTGTGGGGTAGTGCTGCATATCCAGAGATCTTTAGAGGACTTACAAACTGTTGTTATTTTTGAATTCTGCCTCTCAGCCCCATGCTATGGTAGCTGGATGTAATGTTCAAGTTGAATTGCCTGACTTTTCTTCATTCTTCCTCTCTGTGGACCTGTAGGTTTTAAGTTCCTCGATCTACAAATTACTTATCTTTCCTTCATTTTGTGTTTTCTATATGATTTCAGATGTGTCCAAGTTTCATGAAATATAGGGTTTACAATCCATTTCATTATATACATAATATCTTTTCATAGTTATGAGGAGGTTCTCAAAAGTCCTGATGATGTTACTTGTACAATTTTTTCCCAATTTCATTCATTGCATTTAGTTAATATGTTCTTTTTATTTTCTTTGATACAGAATGGGATGATAGCCTTTTTTTTTTTTTGGTCTTTATTAACATTGTTCGTTTGGCTTAAAGTTTTTAAAGGCCAGTTGTTTTGTAGGTTTTTAACATGGGTTTTGCAATGCTTCATCATGATTAGATTCAGGTTATTTAGCAAGAATACTACACAACAGATGCTGTGTACTTTTAGGCGCATCACTTTGCAGTCACATGATGTCAGTTTCATTGTCATTGATATAAATTTTGATTTCTTGATTGAGGTAGTGTCTGACTTTCTCCACATTTCATTTGCACCTTATTTGATGAGGAAATAAGGTTGACTACACAATTATCCTGTACTTCAAATTTCACCCAATAGTTTGCTTTCACTGATAATAGTTGCCTCAATTATTACACTGATTGTTGTAAATTGTGACTTTTTAAAAATTTTATTTATTTATTTTTATTTAGTTACAACTGTCTGCATTTTCTCCCCTTCCCTCCACCCCACCCCAGCCAGTCCCACCTCCCTCCCCCACCTCTATCCTCCCCCTTGATTTTGTCCTTGTGTCCTTTATAGTAGCTCCTATAGACCCCTCTCCCCACTATCCCCTCCCCACTCCCCTCTGGCTTTTGTTACATTGTTCTTAATTTCAATGTCTCTGGTTATATTTTGTTTGCTTTTTTGTTGTTGTTGATCATGTTCCCATATGATCTCACCTTTAACTGGAATATAATCAACAAAAGTAAATTGTGACTTTTCTAATTTTATCATTCCTTCAATGTTTATCAGTTGGCATTTTTCTATTCTTTTTTTTTTTAAATAAATTTTAATTGTATTTTTTCTATTACCATTTAGTCCCCTTACACCTCCACCTCCTTACAATCACTACACTGTTGTCCATGTCCACAAGTCCTTTTTCCTTTTTTGCTCAATCCCTCCCCCCCTAACCCTCCCCCCCTTAGCTCTCATCCTGCTATCTAGGAGTCTGTCTCTCTTTCTCTTGTTCGTTCAATTTGTTCATTAGATTCCACATAGGAGTGAAATCATATATTTATCTTTATCTGACTTGATTATTTCCTTTTTCTTTTTTATTGTTGTTCAACTACAGTTGTCCCCCTTTTCCCCCCACCAATCTCCCCTGCCTCACCCACCCTCAGCTCCCACACTCAATCCTAACTCCATGTTGGCTTTGTCCATGGGTCCTTTATATATGTTCCTTGAAGACCCTTTCCCTTCTTTTCCCCATGATCCTTCCCCCTTCTCACTTCTGGTTACTGTCAGTTTGTTCTTTATTTCCATGTCTCTGGTTATATTTTGCTCTGTTGTTTGTTTTATTGATTAGGTTCCACTTATAGGTATGGTATTTGTTTCACCAGTGTAGTGGTCTATCCATACCATTGCAAAGGGTAAAATTTTCTGCTTTTTTATGGAGTACTTTCCACTGTGTAATGTCCCATAGTTGTTTTATCCACTCATCTACTGATGGGCACTTGAGCTGCTTCCATATATTGGTGATTGGAAATAATGCTGCAATGAACACTGATGTGCTTATGTTCTTTTAAATTTGTGTTTTGGATTACTTCAGATATACACACAGAAGTGGAATCTCTGGGTCAAAAGGCAGATCCATTTTAATTTTTTGAGGTATCTCCATACTGCTTTCCATAGTGGCTTCACAAATATGTATTCCCACCAACAGTGCAAAAGGGTTCCCTTTCTCCACATCCTCGCCAGCAGTTGTTTTTTTGATTTATTGATGATAATCATTCTGGCAGGTCTGAGATGGTATCTCATTGTGGTTTTTATTTGAATTTCTCTGATGATTAGTGGTGTTGAGCATCTTTTCATATGTCTACTGGCCATCTGTTAGTCTTCTTTAGAGAAGTGTCTATTCAGGTCCTTTGCCTATTTTACAATGGGGTTGTTTGTTTTTTTGGTGCTGTTTTGTAAGTTCTTGGTTTTTTAAAAAGATTTTATTTATTTGTTTTTAGAGAGAAGGGAAGGGAAGGAGAAAGAGAGGGAGAGAAATATCAATGTGTGGTTGCTTCTCTCATGCCCCCCACTGGGGGCCTGGCCTGCAACCCAGGCATATGCCCTCACTGGGAATCGAACCAGCAATCCTTTGGTTGGCAGGCCTGCACTCAATGCACTGAGCTACACCAGCCAGGGCTGTTTTGTAAGTTCTTTATAAATTTTGGATATCAACCCCTTATCAGATGTATCAATGAATATATTCTCTCATTCCATGGATTGTCTTTTTATTTTGTTGATATCCTTTGTTGTGCAAAAATTTTTTAGTTTGATGTAGTCCCATTTGTTTATTTTTTTCTTTTGTTTCCCTTGAATGGGGAGATATAGCAGATAAAATAATGCTACTAGCAATGTCCGATATTTGGCTGCCTGTGTTTTCTTCTAGGATTTTAATGGCTCTAGGTCTAACATTTAAGTCTTTACTTTTTTTTTCTTTTAAAGAACAATGTAACATTTAATTCTTTAATCTATTTTGAGTTTATTCTTGTGTGTGGTGCAGTATCATTTTTTGGCACTTATCTGTCCAATTTCCCCAACACCATTTATTGAATATATTATCTTTAGTCCATTATATGCCTTGCTTCCTCTGTTTAATATTAATTGACTATAAGGTCTTTCTGTGCTCTCTCTTTTGTTCCATTGATCTACATGTCTGTTTTTATGCCAATACCATGATGTTTTAATTACTATGAACTTAGAGTATAATTTCATATTAGGTTCCGTGACTCCTCCAACTTTGTTCTTTCTCAGGATTGCTGTTGCTATGTGGAGCCTTTTTATAATTCTATATAATGCTTAAAAAATATTTGTTCTATTTCTGTGAAGTACATCATTGGAATCTTGATAGGATTTGCATTGAATCCAAAGATTGCTTAAGATAGTGTGGACATTTCAATGATGTTAATTCTTCCTATCATGAATATGGTATGTGCTTCAATTTATTTGTATTTTCTTCAGGGTTGTAATTTTCCAAGAACAGGTATTTCACACATCCTTGGTTAGGTTTATTCCTAGGTATTTTATTCTTTTTAAAGCAATTGTGAATGGGATTATTTTCTTAATTTCCATTCCTGTTAGTTTACTATTGGCATGGAAAAATGCAACTGATTTCTGGATATTAATTTTGTATCCTGCTACATTGATGAATTCATTTATTAGTTCTAGTAGTTCCTTGGTGGAATCTTTGGAGTTCTCTACATAGAGTGTAATTTCGTCTCCAAATAAAGACAGTTTTATGTTTTAATTTCCAATTTGGATGCTGTTCATTTCTTCTTGTCAGATTGCTGTGGCTAGGACTTTCAGTACTATGTTGAAATAGAGAGATGAAAGCGGACATCCCTGTCTTGTTCCCTATCTTAATGGGAACTCTTGTAGTTTTTGCCCATTGAGCCTGATGCTATGTGTGTTTGTCACATAAGGTCTATTATGTTTAGGTATGTTCCCTCTATTCCCACTTTTCTGAGAGTTTTTTTTTTTCTTATTAGTGGGTGCTGGATTTTATCAAATGCTTTTTCTGCATTTTTCTGCATATCTATTGATATGACCATATGGTTTTTATCCTTCATTTAGTTTATGCAGTGAATCAAATTATTGATTTGTGAATGTTGCAGCAACATTTTATACCTAGAATAAAATCCACACAATTGTGCTGTATGATCTTTTTGATTTATTGTTGTATTCAGTTTGCTAATATTTTGTTGAGGATTTTAGCATCTTATGTTCATCAAAGATATGAGCTTATAATTTTCTTTTTTTGTAGAGTCTTTATCTGATTTTGGAATTAGGATAATGCTGGCCTTATAAAATGAGATTGGGAGTCTACACTCCTCTTCAATATTTTGCAATAGTTTGACAAGGAGAGGTAGTTCTTCCTGGAATGTTTAATAAAATTCATGTATGAAGCAATCTGTTCCAGGGCTTTTATTTATTGGGAGTTTATGATTACTTCTTCAATTTCACTAGGTGTAATCTACCTATTCATATTTTCTGATTATGCCTGATTCAGTTTTAGAAGATTGCACGTTTTTAGGAACTTATACATTTCATTCAGGTTGTCCAATTTGTTGGAATATAGTTGTTCAGAATATTTTCTTACAATCCATTGTATTTTTTTTTGGTGTTAGTTTTATTTCTCCTTTTTCATTTCTGATTTATTTATTTGGGTCCTTTGTCTTCCTTTCTTAATGAGTCTGGTTTAAGATTTGTCAATCTTGTTTATCTTTTCAAAGATCAGCTCTTGAATTCATTGATATATTAAAATCATTTTTAGACTCTATTTCATTAATTTTTTGTTATTTTTATTTTATTTATATATATATATATATATATATTTATTGATTATGTTATTACACTTGTCCCATTTCCTCCCCTCCACTCCACTCCATCCTGCCCACTCCCTCCCTCCCACATTTCCCCCCTATACTTCATGTCCATGGGTTATACTTATAAGTTCTTTGGCTTCACCATTTCCTGTATTATTCTTACACTCCCCCTGTCTATTTTCTACCTACCATTTATGCTACTTATTCTCTGTACCTTTCCCCTCTCTCTCCCCCTCCCACTCCCCTGTTGATAGCCCTCCATGTGATCTCCATTTCTGTGATTCTGTTCCTGTTCTAGTTGTTTGCTTTTGTTTTTGTTTTAGGTGTAGTTGTTAATAACTGTGAGTTTGCTGTCATTTTTACTGTTCATATTTTTTTCTTCTTTTTATTAGATAAATCCCTTTAACATTTCATATAATGAGGGCTTGGTGATGATGAACTCCTTTAACTTGACCTTATCTGAGAAGCACTTTATCTGCCCTTCCATTCTAAATGATAGCTTTGCTGGATACAGTAATCTTGTATGTAGGTCCTTGCCTTTCATGACTTCAAATACTTCTTGCCAGCCCCTTGTTGCCTGTAAGGTCTCTTTTGAGAAATCAGCTGACAGTCTTATGGGAACTCCTTTGTAGGTAACTGTGTCCTTATTTCTTGCTGCTTCTAAGATTCTCTCCTTCTGTTTCATCTTGGCTAATGTAATTATGATGTGCCTTGGTGTGTTCCTCCTTGGGTCCAGCTTCTTTGGGACTCTCTGAGCTTCCTGGACTTCTTGGAAGTCTATTTCCTTTGCCAGACTGGGGAAGTTCTCCTTCATTATTTGTTCAAATAAGTTTTCAATTTTTTGTTCTTCCTCTTCTCCTTCTGGCACCCCTATAATTCGGACATTGGAACACTTAAAGATGTCCTGGAGGTTCCTAAGCCTCTCCTCATTTTTTTGAATTCTTGTTTCTTCATTCTTTTCTGGTTGGATGTTTCTTTCTTCCTTCTGGCCCAGCACCATTGATTTGAGTCCCAGTTTCCTTCACCTCACTGTTGGTTCCCTGTACATTTTCCTTTGTTTCTCTTAGCATAGCCTTCATTTTTTCGTCTACTTTGTGACCAAATTCAACCAATTCTGTGAGCTTCCTGATTACCAGCGTTTTGAACTGTGCATCTGATAGGTTGGCTATGTCTTTGTCACTTAGTTGTATTTTTCTGGAGCTTTGATCTGTTCTTTCATTTGGGCCTTTTTTTTTTTTTTTTGTCTTGGCGTGCCTGTACATAAAGGGGCAGAGCCTTAGGTGTTCACTGGGGTGAGGTAATGCTGGTCACTGTGCTGTGACGCTGTACATAGGGGAGGGGCTGAGGGGGAGCAATGGCGCTTGCTCCACTCTCTGCTGGATTTCAGTCACTCCCTTCACTACACACAATCAAATTGGGCCCCTCTGGTGCTGATTCCCGAGTGGGTGGGCTTGTGCATGCTCTAGGCCCCTGTGGGACTCTCCAATGAACTCTCTTGTGAGTCTGGGAGTTTCTCCTGCTACCACCTCAACCCCCATGGGTATTTTCAATCAGAGGTTTGAGTGTAGCCCTCCCACAGTGTAGCCCTGGGTTGCGTGGTCTGTTTTGCTCCCCTGCCGTTCTTCCTGGTTTATCCATTTGTGAATGTGGGACCTCAGGGTCTGCCAGCCACCACCTTGTGGGGTCTGCCAGCTACAGCCTTGCCTGCCCCATTCCACAGACAGCCACCTCACTGGGTCCGCCAGCTGCCGTCTTTCCGTGAGTCCTCTCTGCCCGGGCTGCCAGTCTCCGCCCCTCCTACATGTCTGGATGAATGTTTCTTCTTTATCTCATTAGTTGTTGGGCTTCCATTCAGTTTGATTTTCTGTCAGTTTTCATTGATTTTTGTTTTTAAATTGTTGTTGTCCTTCATTTGGTTGTGCAAGGAGGCACAGTGTGTCTACCTATGCCTCCATCTTGGCTGGAAGTATTTCATTAATTTCTTCTTTGATCTTTATTATTTCCTTCCTTTTACTCACTTTTGGCTTTGTTTATTGTTTTTTTCTAATTCCTTTACATGTGAAGGTAGATTATTTCTTGAACTTTTACTTGTTTTTTGGAGATAGACCTGTAAAGGTATGAATTTCCCTCTTAGGTTTGCTTTCCTTGTGTTCCACAGATTTTGGATTTTGTTTTCTTATTTTCATATCTTTCAAGGTATCTTGATTTTTTCCTTGATATCTCTGTTGACCCATTATTGTTTAATAACATGATATGCAGCTTTAATGTCTTTGTGTATTTTGTAGTTTTATCCTTATGCTTGATTTCTGGTTTCATAACATTATGGTCAGAAAAGTGCTTGAGATAATTTCAATCATCTAAAATTTATTGAGGCTTGTTTTGTGTCCTAGCATATGGTCTATGCTAGAAAATGTGCTATGTGCACTTGTAAAGTATGTAAAATCTGCTGCTTTGGGATTTAGTGCTCTAAAGATCTCAATAAATACATTTGATCTAGTGTGCCATTGAAGGTGGTAGTCTCCTTGTTGATTTCTGTTGATTTTTTGTTGTGGTCAATGGGGTGTTAAAGTCCCCAACTATGATTGTATTTCTATCTCTTTCTTTACGTACATCAAGATTTGCTTTATATATTTCGGTGCTCCTGTGTTGGGTGCAT
The DNA here is from genome assembly GCF_022682495.2 of Desmodus rotundus. Lineage (NCBI taxonomy): Eukaryota > Metazoa > Chordata > Mammalia > Chiroptera > Phyllostomidae > Desmodus > Desmodus rotundus. The sequence goes on along the minus strand of NC_071387.1, from coordinate 89,262,119 downwards.
AATGTACTAGGGTTATATTCTCTTGTTGGATTGTCCCGTTTATTATTATGTAGTGTCCTTTTTTTGGTCTCTTAATACAGTTTTGGCTTTAAAGTGTACATATTTTGTTGGATATAAGTATTGTTACCCCAGTTTTTTTCCTTTTCATTTGCATGAAGTATCTTTTTCCATCCATTTATTTTTAGTCTGTGTGCTTCTTTTGATCTGAGGTGGGCTTATTGGAGGCAGTATATATATGGGTCTTGTTTGCTTATCCATTAGGCTATCCTATGTCTTTTGGTTGGAGCATTTAAGCCATTTACATTTAAGGTGATTATTGATAGATATGCATTTAGTGCCATTTATTGTTAGACTGTTTTCCTGTTTTTTTCTTTCTTTCTATTTTTCATCTTCATCTTATTCTTAAAACAAGCCCATCAACATTTGTTGCAGTGCTGTTTTGGTGTTAACAGACTCCTTGAGCTATTTCTCATCTGTGAAACTCCTTTTTCTCCTTTGGTTTTAAATGAGAGCCTTGCTGGATAAAGTAACCTTGGTTGTAAGTCCTTGCTTCACTTCACCTTGAATATTTCATGCCACTCTCTTCTGGCCTGAAACGTTTATGTGTCTTGGTATAGGCCTTTTTGGGTCTGACTTGTTTAGGACTCTCTGAGTTTCCTGGACCTGTGTGTCTTTTTCTTTCACCATATTAGGGAAGTTTTGGGTCAGTATTTCTTCAAATAGTGTCTCAACCCCCTTGTTCACTCTGGTCTCCTTCTGGTATTCCTATGATGTGGACGTTTTCCCATCATGTTGTCCCAAAGGTTTCTTAAATTCTCCTCATTTTTTACAAATTCTTTTTGCTTTTTGCTTTTCTGCTTGTGTTTTTTCTACCTTATCTTCCAAATCACTGATTCAATCCTCTGCTTCATCTAACCTACAGTTTATTCCTTCTAGTGTATTATTTATTCCAATATTGCATTATTTATTTCTGACTGGCCCTTTTTCATGGTTTCTATCTATTTTTTAATGCTGTTTGGTATCCTCATAATGATTATTCTAAACTCTCTGATTGATTTTATCTAGTTCTTCTTCTGGAGAATTCTTTTGGTCTTTCATTTGGGGTCTGTTTCTTGGTATTCCCATTTTGGCTGCATGTTTGTGTTTGTTTCTATGTATTAGGTAGAGTTGCGAAGATTTTGGTGCAGTCTTAAGTCAAAGCCTGCCTGTTTGGAGCTATCAGTGATCCACAGCTTGTGGCTCCCTCTGCTGGGTCTGGGTGTATGCATAAGTACCCAGTGTGTACACCAATGCCTTCTTTAACTGGCATTGAGCCTGGGGGAGGGTCAGCTAAAGTCTCTGATTTTCCAGATCTGCCTCTGTCACTGATATAGCCTGAAGCTATAGTACTCAGTAGCCATGCTTAACCTTCAAAAGGGGGACAGAGTAATTCCTGTGGGTGGGGCTATTGCTTCCCTTCTGGCTGATGCCACTTGGAGGGGAGTGCTTTGTCTGAGAAGGATGGCATGATTTGGCACAGGGATCCTGGCAGCTAACTGTTCAGTTCTTTCCCCAGAGCCACCAGCTCCAAACACTCCTCATGTGTCTCTAGTGCATTCTGCCCTCTCTCTGCTGGAGTCCAGGGTAAGTTGTTGATAATTGAATTCTGTGCATTGGCCCATAAGAGACTATCTGCATTTCCTGCCATCTCTCCTCAGTGGACAGAACCCCCTGATGCTTTTCAAAGCTGCAGGTTATTTGGGTTCCTTTTCCAGTTCTGGTGCTGTAGGCTGGGGTGCCCAGTTTGGTTTTAGACCCCACACTTCTCAGGGGGAACTCTCCAGCCTCTGGAACTTAAGTTGTCACCCATGGGAACCCAGCCAGCTCTTTCACACCTCTTTCATACTCCCTACTAGTCACATTGTGATGCTATGGCTTCCTGCATCTGTCCGTGGTTATAAGGCTTCTCTTCAGCTAGTATTCAGTTGGTTATTCAGGATGAATAAAGGCCCTACAGTTGAAATCACCTTAAGGTATTAACACTGGAATTTGCTTCATAAACTGTTACCAGCTGGAACAGGGCATGAGCAAGGGGAGGTGTAGGAGGAAGACACTGAAGAAAGAAATCATTTCACAGGTGGAAGAGACAGGAGAAACCACAGAAAAATAAAGAATAAGAATTTAGTGGGGCGTTTTGTAAAAAAATTAAAAAAAATTCCCTCTAATTTAGTTGTAATTCCAGTTTGCTCCTGGGAGGATGTTAGTGTAATTTCCAGTAACTCCTCCAACATCTTGGGTCTCTCAATTACTTCTTTAAAGATCCTGTTTGAAGGAGGAACCAAGATGGCGGCGTAGGTAGACACACTGCGCCTCCTCGCACAACCAGAACTGACAGAGAATCGAACAACAAGGGGGACCAACACCAAGAAAATAGAAAATAAACATTCATCCAGACTGGTGGGGGGGGGAGATGGGCACCGGGGTGGAGAGGACTCACGTGGCTGGGGCGGGACTGAGACTGGCGGAGTGTGGGACAAATGGCGCAGGTAGTCCGAGCACTAGCAGACCCTGCGGCCCCACGTTTGCACAGATAAACCCAGAGGGCCGGACTCAGAGTGGCGGAGAGTGGGGCAGGCAGAGTGGCGGGTAGCAGCCTGCAGCCCCACATTCGCCCACAGATAAACCAGACGAACGGTGGGCAGCGAAGCAGACCGCGCAGCCCAGGGCTCCAGCTCTGGGAAATAAAGCCTCAAACCTCTGATTGAAAGCGCCCCTGGGGGTTGGGGCGGCAGCAGGAGAGACTCCCAGCCTCACAGGAGAGGTTGTTGGAGAGACCCACAGGGGCCTAGAGTGTGCACAGGCCCACCCACTCGGGAACCAGCACCAGAGGGGCTCAGTTTGATTGTGGGTATCGGAGTGAAAGCTTGAAATCTGGAGGAGAGTGAGATGGGCGCCATTGCTCCCTCTCGGCCCCTCCCCCACGTACAGCGTCACAGCGCAGCGACCAGCATTACCCCGCCCCCGGTGAACACCTAAGGCTCCGCCCCTTAAAGTAACAGCCGCACCAAGACAAACAAACAAAAAAAATGGCCCAAATGACAGAACACTTCAAAGCTCCAGAAAAAATACAACTAAGCGACGAAGAGATAGCCAACCTATCAGATGCACAGTTCAAAGCACAGGTTATCAATATGCTCACAGACTTGGTTGAATCTGTTCGAAAAACAGATGAAAAAATGAAGCCTATGCAAATAGAAACAAAGGAAAATGTACAGGGAACCAATAGTGATGAGAAGGAAACTGGGACTCAAATCAATGGTATGGACCAGAAGGAAGAAACAAACATCCAACCAGAAAAGAATGAAGAAACAAGAACTTGGAAAAATGAGGAGAGGCTTAGGAACCTCCAGGACACCTTGAAACGTTCCAACATCCGAATTATAGGGGTGCCAGAAGGAGAAGAGGAAGAACAAAACATTGAAAACTTACTTGAACAAATAATGGAGAACTTCCCTAATCTGGCAAAGGAAATAGACTTCCGGGAAGTCCAGGAAGCTCAGAGAGTCCCAAAGAAGCTGGACCCAAGGAGGAACACACCAAGGCACATCATAATTACATTACCCAAAATTAAACGCAAGGACCTACATCCAAGATTACTGTATCCAGCAAAGCTATCATTTAGAATGGAAGGGAAGATAAAGTGCTTCTCAGATAAGGTCAAGTTAAAGAAGTTCATCATCACCAAGCCCTTATTATATGAAATGTTAAAGGGAGTTACCTAAGAAAAAGAAGATCAAAAATAGGAACAGTAAAAATGACAGCAAACTCACAGTTATTAACGACCACACCTAAAACAAAAACGAGAGCAAACTAGGCAAACAACTAGAACATGAGGGTTGTCAATAAGGGAGTGGGAGGGGGAGAGGGGGGTAAAGGTACAGAGAATAAGTAGCATAGATGATAGGTGGAAAATAGACAGAGGGAGGGTAAAAATAGTGTAGGAAATGTAGAAGCCAAAGAACTTATAAGTATGACCCATGGAGATGAACTATGGGGGGGGAATGTGGGAGGGAGGGGGGTGGGCAGGATGGAGTGGAGTGGGGGGGGAAATGGGACAACTGTAATAGCATAATCAATAAATATATTAAAAAAAAAGATCCTGTTTGAAAACACAGTGACATTCTGAAGTACTGGGGGCTAGGACTTCAACATATGAGTTTTATAGAGGCACAATTCAGGCCATCAGTGTTTCCATCCTTTTTCTGCTTTTGCTAAAAACTAGACGTTTAAATAATGGTTTCTTTTGCTGTACAGAAGCTTTGTAATTTGATGTAGTCTCATTTGTTTAATTTTCCTTTTTTATTGTTGTTCAATTACAGTTGTCCCCATAACACCCCAATTACTCCCCACTGCCCTAGCCATGTCCATCTCCCACATTCAATCCTCCCCTCCCCATTGTCTTTGTCCATGAGCCCTTTATACATGTTCTTTGATGACCCTTACCCTTCTTTGACCTGTTACACCCCTTGTGCCTCCCCTCTGGTTACTGTCAGTTTGTTCTTTATTTCGATGTCTCTGGTTATATTTTGCTTGCTTGCTTCCTTGTTTTGTTGATTAGATTCCACTTATAGGTGAGATTATATGGTATTTTTCTTTCACACCCAGCTTATTTTACTTAGCATAATTCTCTCCAGTTCCATCCACACTGTTGTGAAGGGTAGCAGTTTCTTTTGCCTTTCTGCTGTGCACTATTCAACTGTGTAAATGCCCCATAGTTTTTTCATCCACTCATTTACTGATGGGCACTTAAGTTGATTCCAGCACTCAGCTATTGTAAACTGTGCTACTGTGAACATTGGCATGCATAGGCTCTTTTGAATTGGTGTTTCAGGGTCCTTAAGGAATAATCCCAGCAGTGGGATTGCTGGGTCAAAAAGCAGTTCCATTTTTAGGTTTTGAGGAAATTCCATACTGTTTTCCACAGTGACTGCACCAGTCTGCATTCCCACCAACAATGTACTAGGGTTTGATTTTCTCCACAACCTCGCCAGCACTTTGTTGATTTGGTTATGAGGGCCATTGTGACTGATGTGAAGTGGTATCTCATTGTAGTTTTAATTGCATCTCTCTGACGGCTAGTGATGTTGAACATCCTTTCATATGTCTCTGGGCCTCTGTATGTCTTCCTTGGAGAAGTGTCTGTTCACATCCTTAACCCATTTTTTAAATTGAGTTGTCTTCCTGGAGTGCAGTTGTGTGAGTTCTTTATATGTTATTGAGATCAAGCCCTTGTCAGAGGTATCATTTGCAAATATGTTTTCTCATACAGTTGGTTCCCTTTTCATTTTGCTGATGTTTCCTTTAGCTGTGCAGAAGCTTTTTATTTTGATGAGGTCCGATTTGTTCATTCTTTCATGTTCCTTGCTCTAGGGACACATCAGTGAAAATATTGCCCTGTGAAACATCTGAGATTTTCCTGTCTCTGTTCTCCTCTAGGACTTTTCCTTTAGTTCCCTTGCCCTAGGAGAAATATTGGCAAAAATATTTCTATACGGTATATCAAAAATTTTAATGGCTATGATTTCCACTAGGACTTTTATGGTATCATGATATATATTTAAGTCTTTTACCCATTTTGAGTTTATTCTGGTGTATGGCTTAAGTTGGTGGTCTAGTTTCATTTTTTTTTGCATGTACCAGTCCAGTTTTCCCAATATCATGTATTGAAGAGACTATTTTTAGTGCAATGTTCAAAGAAAGAGAAAACTGGACATTTAGGATAGTGTAATAACTCTGGTATGTTTATTTCCTTCCCTTTTTTTGGTTACTGTTATTTTCTTGTAATTGTTGCCGCTCATTTATTTAATGACAGATGTGAATTAATTCTGTAGATTTTATATTCTCTTCAGTGTGCAACCACTTAATTCTCTGATGGACTTTAAAAATTCTTGTTTTTTTATTATTGTTGTTCAAGTACAGTTGTCTCAATTTTAACCCCATCACACCCCCTCACACCCCATCCATCCCTGCCTACCACCCTCAAACCTACCCACTTTGGCTTTCTCCATATGTCCTTCATACAGTATGGAATTTCCTCAGAAAACCAAAAATGGAGCTGCCTTTTGCCCCAGGGATCAAAAGACAGTTGAGAATGACTGCTGGAATTATACCCTGAGAATCCTGAAACACCAATTCAAAAGAATCTATGAACCCCAAAGCCCACAGTAGCACAATTTACAATAGCCAAGTGCTGGAAGCAACCTAAGTGCCCATCAGTAGATGAGTGGATCAAAAAAAAAAACTGGTACGTTTACACAATGGAACACTATGCAGCAGAAAAAATTCTTGTTTTTAATTTTAAGCTAGCCCTAGGGTTCAGTTCTCAGAAAGTATAATTTAGTAATCAGCTAAAAGACTTTTTAGATGCCTAGAGCCAGTAAATCTTCTACCCACTACCAAAGATATTTATGTATAAAGGCACACCTTACGATTTCAGGCCATTCCCAAATCTGTCTCAAATTTTTCTTCTTATTTGTACAGGCATCAAAATCAACTAGAGATGAGTGACTAGAGCTTCCTCCTTTCCTAGGTCATTTGTGTGGCCATTCATACTATCATCCTGAGCTTTCTAGATGCCCAGGAATGTCAGAATGTTTCAAAGTTCACTATTGTTATTTAGGTCTGAAGGTATTTCTTTGAACTTATTTTTTGTCCAGGCTCTTGTTTGGCCCAACTGAAACCACAGGTTTAGCCAACTGTGGTGATGTTACCAGCAGATTATCATTGTTTTTAGTAATTCCCTGGGGATGGGGCTTTTCCAAAAAAGCTGATCCCTGATTCAAACCCAATACCAAAAATGCCCTGGGATAAAGTTTGTCAGGGTGCTGCTATCTCAGTCAAGGCATTGATAGTACTCTTGGGATGAGCTTTTAACAGAATTCTAAAAAGATTAGTCTTTTCATTAACTAAGTGGCTGCTGACTTTTCATGGCTACCATACCACTGATCTGGAGAGGGGAAGTAATAGAAATAGTACTAAATTAAAATGCCACAGACATTATTATTTTTAGAGAGGTTCAGTAGTTTTTTTAATTGACAACTTTTAGTTTTCTTCTATGCTTTTGTTAATTTTAGTTTTCTAATTGTTTGATATTTAAAAGTGGTTTTCTTTTGTGTAAATATACCATAGTTTTTGGATACACTCGTTTGCTGATGGGCACTTAGGTTGCTTCCAGGACTTGGCTATTGTAAATTGTGCTGCTATGAACATTGGAGTGCACAGGCTCTTTTGGATTGGTGTTTCAGGGTTCTTAGGGTATAATCCCAGCAGCGGAATTGCTGGGTCAAAGGGCAGTTCCATTTTTAGTTTTCTGAGGAAATTTCAATGGAATTCTATGCAGCAGAGAGAAAGAAGGATCTTATACCCTTTGCAACAGCATGGATGGAACTGTAGAGCATTATGTTAAGTGAAATAAGCCAGATGGTGAGGGACAAATACCATATGATCTCACCTTTAACTGGAACATAATCAATAGAAGAAAACAGCAAACAAAATATAACCAGAGACATTGAAGTTAAGAACAATCTAACAATGGACAGGGGGGAGTAGGGAGGGGACAGTGAGGAGAGGGGATTACAGGAACTACTATAAAGGGCACATGGACAAAATCAAGGGGGAGGGTGGAGGTGGGAGAGGGAGGTGGGTTCAGCTGGGGTGGGGTGGAAGGATGGGGAGAAAAGGCACACAACTGTAACTGAATAACAATAAAAATTAAAATTAAAAAATAAAAGTGGTTTTCTAAGTATTTTTGTTGCTTTTTTTTGAAAATGCGTTCTTTTCAGAAAAGGAAGATGGTGGCAACATAGGTGGGAATGGAGTCCACTTCCCCTCAACACCAGGGAAATACCTAGCTGATCTGAGGAGCAGAGCGAACAGCCAACACTATTCCAGCATATATGAAGATCAGAGACCAAAGATAGAGGACATTGAAAGATCTGACGGTAAGAAGAGTGCTTAAGGACGGTAAGGTCCCCGGTGTCCCCGCGTGGGGTCAAGGGCAGCAGAAGCCCCAGCCCAGGCGCAAGGGCTGCTGCAGGAGTCTTGGGAGAGGGCCAGGCTGAGCTGAGAGCAGCCAGGTGCTTGTTTGGACCAGGGGGGCTTGAACAGGAAGAATTTCTCAAAAAGAAAAAGAAAATAGAGGCACTCAGGGGCTGGTTAGAGAACTCTCAGCAGTAGCCTCGGCCCCTGGCGCCCCTCCCCCCTCCACCCCTGGACTGCGAAGGCGGGATAAACAGCCCAGGGGCTCACCTGAAGCCCAGTTGCGCGCACGCAGATTAGCCAACTGGGGGCCCACGCATGAAACCCCAGCTGGGCGCCCACACCTGAAACCTCAGGTGGGAGAGCATCTGGAGCAGAGGCTAGCTGCTCCACCCACAGGCCCAAAACAGCGACCCGAGTGCCGTGACTCAGTCCCAGGGCAGCCCCGCCCGCTGGAGAGTCTCAAGCCCTAAGCAGCTGGGCTGGATCAGGCCGGCTGCGCGCGACCCAAGCACAAAGGGGCTGGATTGGCTGATCAATGGCCTGGCTGCCTGCCAGGGACCACACCTACAACACCTACTTAACACCTGCGCACAGAGCCCTACAGGGCCTACTAGCTCTCTAGGACAAAGGCAGAACACCCAGCAGAGGGGAGCTGCAGGGCTAGGGGAGACTGCATTCCCTGGAAAGACACAAATCAGTAGGGGGCTGAACTACCCCATAGCAGCTCCCAGAGCTCCTAGCATCTAAGACAGCAAAGAGCAAGAAGGTGGAGTGTGAGTTGCCCCTAATTGGTGCAACTCAAGGACAGCACAACTGGTGAACTAAAGGCCTACTGGGGAGCAGAAGGACCATGAGGAACTGGACTGCAGGCAGAACAACAGTGAAGAGTGTGGCCCAGGAAGGGAGAAAAGTGAAACCAATCCTTGCAACCACCCCATCCTGTTCCACAGACAGGACGACCAGCAGAACTAACCTGACCAGTTTAAACCCAGCAGAAGATTTTTTTTTTTCCCCTTTCCTTCTTTCCCCCTGAATTCCTTCTTCCTTTCTTTTTTTTTTCATTCCTTCTTCCTCCCATCCTTTGCCTTTTTTATGCCTTCTTCCTGCCTTCTTTTATTTATTCCTATGTTTTAATTTTTGTTAAAATTCCTTCTTATCTTGCCTCTGATCTTTCTTTATTCCCTCTTCCTTCCTTCCTTTCCTTTTCTATTTCCTTTTCCCCTCCTTCCCTTCTTTTTTTTCCTCTTTTTTTTCTTCCCCCCTTTCTCTTTTTCCCACAGGTGAGACAATAAAACCTGGAGTGCTGAAAAGACTAGAGTTAGACCGTGTTACACCCATAAACGTCAGCTCAAGACCAGTGAGCACAGGAGATTAAGGAGACAGCACCACTGAATCCCATTGGCATTCTACCATAGAAGTTCATACCATAAACCCAGGGAGTCAGAATAGAGCAATTTAAGAAGCAGAGGCTAACAAGAAGAGTCTCACAAACAATGGGAAGACAAAGAAACAATTCCCAAATGAAAGGAAAGGAAGAAGTCTCAGAAAGAATGCTAACTGAAAAAGAGGCAAGTCAACTATCATATACTGAGTTCAAAGCAATGGTTATCAGGAAGCTCACTGAGCTCTCTGAGCTCAAAGAGAACTACCACAAACTATAGGGAAACTACAATGAACTCAGTGCAAACTATATCAACATGAAAAAGGAAATAGAAACTATCAACAAGAGCCAACAGGAAATGAAGAATACAGTTTCGGAACTGAAGAAGACAGTAGAAGGAATCAAAAGCAGGCTTGATGAAGCAGAAGATCGGATCAGCGAGCTGGAAGACAAAGTAGAAAAAAACAGCCAGAAAGAGCAAGAAAAGGAAAAGAGGCTCAGAAAGAATGAAGAGGCAATAAGGGAAATGCAGGACAACATGAAACGTAACAATATCCGTATAATAGGAATACCAGAAGGAGAAGAAGAAGAGCAAGGGATAGAAAACCTGTTTGAAAAAGTAATGATGGAAAATTTCCCTAATCTGAGGGGAGAAAAAGTCACCCAAAAACAGGAAATACAGAGAGTCCCAAGCAAGAGGAACCCAAAGAGGCCCACTGCAAGACAGATCATAATTAAAGTGGCAAATTTCCAAGACAAAGAGAGGATCTTAAAAGCAGCAAGGGAGAAAAAGGAAGTAACATACAAGGGAGCCCCAATAAGGTTAGCAACTGAATTCTCAATGGAAACGCTCCAAGCCAGAAGAGAATGGCAAAAAATATTCCAAGTAATGAGAAACACAGGCCTGCAACCAAGGCTACTTTACCCAGCAAGGCTCTCAATCAAGATAGAAGGCCAAATAAAGAGTTTCCCAGACAAAAGAAGTCTAAAAGAACACAGCACCATCAAACCAGCTCTGCAAGAGATGCTAAAGGGACTGCTTTAAGGAAAGGAAGGAAAAGAGAAAGACAGAGGAACACAGGTAGGAAAAAAAGTCAATGAATAACTACCTGCCACTAATAACCTTAAACATAAATGGATTAAATGCTCCAATCAAAAGACATAGAATAGCTGAATGGATAAGAAAACATGACCCACACATATGCTGCCTACAAGAGACCCATCTCAGGACAAAAGACTTATACAGACTGAAAGTGAAGGGCTGGAAACAAATTTTCCAAGCAAATGGACAGGAAAAAAAAAAAGCAGGGGTAGCAATACTCATATCAGACAAAATAGACTTCCAAAGAAGGGACGTAAAGAGAGACCCAGAAGGTCACTTCATAATACTCAAAGGAAAAATCCAGCAAGAAGACATAAACATTGTAAATATATATGCACCCAATATAGGAGCACCCAAATACATTAAGAAAATCTTGGGGGACAAAAAGAAAGATATTGACAGCAACACAATTATAGTAGGGGACGTTAACACCCCACTATTAAAAATGGACAGGTCTTCCAAACAAAATATCAACAAGGATATTGTGTCACTTAACAATGCCCTAGAGGAAATGGACTTAACTGATATATAGAGAGCTTTTCATCCCAAAGAAGCAAAATACACATTCTTTTCAAGTGTCCATGGAACTTTTTCAAAGATAGATCACATGATAGGACACAAAGCAAGCCTCAACAAATTCAAGAATATTAAAACCATATCAAGCATTTTCTCTGACCACAAGGGGTTGAAACTAGAAACCAATCCCAAAGGAAAAAACCCAAAACACTCAAAATCATGGAGACTGAATAGCATGCTATTAAAAAATGAATGGGTCAAGAACGAGATTAGGGAAGAAGTCAAAAACTTTCTGGAAACAAATGAAAATGAACTCACAACATTCCAAAACCTATGGGACACAGCAAAGGCAGTCCTGAGAGGGAAGTTCATAGCAATACAGGCCTACCTTAAAAAGAAACAATTCAAACAAACAACCTAACTCTACGCCTATAAGAACTGGAGGAACAACAATAAAGACAGCCCAGAGCAAGCAGAAGGAAGGAAATAACCAAGATGAGAGCAGAACTAAATGACATAGAGACTAAAAGCACAATTCTAAGGATCAATGAATCCAAGAGCTGGTTCTTTCAGAAGATAAACAAAATTGACAAGCCTTTAAGTAGGCTCATCAAGAAAAAGTCAGAGAGGATCCAGATAAACACAACTTGAAATGAAAGAGGAGAGATTACAACTGATACCACAGAAATACAAAGGATTGGAAGAAATTACTACAAAGAACTATATGCCAAGAAATTTGAAAACCTAGGTGAAATGGACACATTTCTAGAAAAATAGAATCTTCCAAAACGGAATGAAGACGAGGCAAAAAACCTGAACAGACCAATAACAGCAGACGAAATTGAAGCAGTCATCAAAAAACTACCAAAACACAAAAGCCCTGGACCAGATGGTTTCACAGGAGAATTCCACAAAGCATTTACGGAAGAGCTAACCCCTATCCTTCACAGACTATTCAAAAAAATCCAAAGGGATGGAAGACTCCCAAACTCTTTTTATGAAGCCAGCATTATCCTAATCCCAAAACCAGATAAAGACACAACGAAGAAAGAAAACTTCAGGCCAATATCGCTGATGAACATGGACGCTAAAATTCTCAACAAAATATTGGCAAACCGCATCCAGCAATACATTAAAAAGATCATCCACCATGACCAAGTGGGATTCATCCCAGGGATGCAAGGATGGCACAATATTCACAAATCAATAAACATAATACATCACATAAACAACAGCAAAGACAAAAATCACATGATCATATCAATAGATGCAGAAAAAGCATTTGATAAGGTACAGCACCCATTTCTGATAAAAACCCTCAGCAAAGTGGGAATAGAGGGAGCATTCCTCAACATCATAAAGGTCATATATGAGAGACCTACAGCCAACATTATACTCAATGGACAAAAACTTAGAGCTTTCCCACTAAGATCAGGAACAAGACAAGGATGCCCTCTCTCACCACTTCTATTCAACATAGTATTGGAAGTCCTAGCCACAGCAATCAGGCAAGAAAAAGAAATAAAAGGCATCCAAATTGCAAAGGAGGAAATGAAACTGTCACTGTTTGCAGATGACATGATAGTATACATCGAAAATCCTATAGACTCCACCAAAAAACTACTCGACCTAATAAATGAATTTGGCAAAACAGCTGGATACAAAGTCAATACTCAGAAATCAAAGGCATTCCTGTACACCAACAACGAATCTGCAGAAACAGAAATCAGGAAAAAAATCCCATTTGATATAGCAACAAGAAAAATAAAGTACCTAGGAGTAAACCTAACCAAGGAGGTAAAAGCCCTGTTCTCAGAAAACTACACAACACTGAAGAAAGAAATTAAGGAAGACACAAACAAATGGAAGCATGTACCATGCTCATGGATTGGAAGAATTAACATCATCAAAATGGGCTTACTACCCAAAGCAATTTATAGATTCAATGCAATCCCTATTAGAGTACCCATGACATATTTCACAGATATAGAATGAACATTTCAGAAATTTATATTGAACCATAAATGACCCTGAATAGCTGCAGCAATTTTGAGAAAGCAGAACCAAGCAGGAGGGATCAGAATACCTGATATCAAACTGTATTACAAGGCCACTGTAATCAAAACAGCCTGGTACTGTCATAAAAACAGGCACATAGACCAATGGAACAGAACAGAGAGCCCAGAAATAAACTCAAGTCTATACGGTCAATTCATATTTGACAAAGGAGGCAGGAACATAAAATGGAGCAAAAGCAGCCTCTTCAACAGATGGTGTTGGGAGATCTGGACAGCTACGTGCAAAAAAATGAAACTCGATCACCAACTTACGCCATACACAAAAATAAACTCAAGATGGATAAAAGAGTTAAATATAAATTGTAACACCATAAAAGTCCTAGAGGAAAACATTGGCAGGAAAATCTCAGACATTCCACGCAGCAACATCCTCACAGACATGTCCCCTAAAGCAAGGGACATAAAGGAAAGAATGAACAAATGGCACCTCATCAAAAGAAAAAGCTTCTGCAAGGCTAAAGAAAATAGCACCAAATTACAAAGAGAACCAACAGTATGGGAAAACATATTTGCCAATGATACCTCAGACAAGGGCCTGATCTCCAAAATATATAAAGAACTCACACGACTGCACTCCAGGAAGACAAACAACCCAATTAAAAAATGGGCAAAGGACTTGAACAGACACTTCTCCAAGGAAGACATACAGAGGGCCCAGAGACATATGAAAAGATGCTCAGCATCACTAGCCATCAGAGACATGCAAATTGAAACCACAATGAGGTACCATCTCACACCAGTCAGAGTGGCCAGCATAAACAAATCCACAAACAAATGTTGGAGAGGATGTGCTGAAAAGGGAACCCTAGGGCACCGTTGGTGGGAATGCAGACTGGTGAGGCCACTGTGGAAAACAGTATGGAATTTCCTTAGAAAACTAAAAATGGAAGTGCCCTTTGACCCAGCAATTCCACTGCTGGGATTATACCCTAAGAACCTTGAAACACTTATACAAAAGAACCTGTGCATCCCAATGTTCATATCAGCACAATTTACAATAGCCAAGTGCTGGAAGCAACCGAAGTGCCCATCAGCAAACGAGTGGATCCAAAAACTATGGTATATTTACACAATGGAATTCTACGCAGCAGAGAGAAAGAAGGAGCTTATACCCTTTGCAACAGCATGGATGAAACTGGAGAGCATTATGCTAAGTGAAATAAGCCAGGCGGTGAGGGACAAATATCATATGATCTCACCTTTAACTGGAACATAATCAACAAAAGAAAAAAGCAAACAAAATACAACCAGAGACATTGAGGTTGGGAACAGTCTAACAGTGGCCAGGGGGGAGTGGGGTGTGGACAGTGGGAAGAGGGGATTGCAGGAACTATTATGAAGGACACATGGACAAAATTGGGGGGGATGGTGGGGGTCGGGGAGGGACGTGGGTTTAGCTGGGGTGGGGGGGAGGGAAGGGGAGAAAAGGCATACAACTGTAATTGAATAACAATAAAAATTGGAAAAAAAAAAGAAAATGCGTTCATTTCACCGTACTAAAAATTCAAATTCTCCATCCATTAGGTTTGGGGAAATTTGTTACACAGCAATAAGTAAATAAGCTACACAAAAGGAGTGTTTTTAGTATCAAAAAAATAATGCAGAGAAAGTGTTCAATATGTTTTTTACCAGAATAAGTATTGAAAAAATTGAATATATTATTTATGGTACTTTCAAAAATTTAGTTTGAGAGGTCAATTTATTAAGTTGTCATCCACTTGTTATTAGGATGGCCAATATACTAAATTAAAAAACAACCCTCCCTTCTTGGAACCAACATTTTACCCTATGAGAGATTAAAGGAACATATTTGTATTCTTTTTTAAAAAAAGATTTTATTTATTTATTTATTTTCAGAGAGATGGGAAGGGCAGGAGAAAGAGAGAGAGAAAAACATCAATGTGTGGTTGCTTCTCACATTCCCCCCACTGGAGAACTGATCTGCAACCCAGCATGTGCTCTGACTGGGAATCGAACTGGCAACCCTTTGGTTCGCAGGCCCATGCTCAATCCACTGAACCATACCAGCCAGGGCAATATTTGTATGCTGGTTACAGGAAAAATTCTATACTAAATTTCACACCACAGCATTTTGGCTCCTTTACCCATCCTCTGAAAGGTGATACAATCAGCTGAAAGACCATCTACAGCCAAAAACCTTCCATTAATTATTCACATTTGTGGTCAGTTGTTTTGAAGTATACATTTTTTTGATTTAGCTTCATCTAAGATACTGGTAACTAGTAGGAAAAGAAAGAAATGGGAAGCTAATTAACACAGTTAAGTCCCTTCTTTGCAAGCAATACAAATAGGTACTTTACAGCAGTAATCTCTTTATTTCCTATGCATCTTACCTGGCACTTCACGAAGTTCTTGATTCTTAGGTTGTAGAAAAATCTTCAGGTTCCTTATGAGATTCATAGCCAAATCAGATTTCCCTGAAACTGAGTAAGGCACAATTGTTTGACCATACTGACTCAAATCCATTTCTCTGATGTGCTCCTCAGAATATAAGTTTTGAGCTGTTAAGAGGTATGTAGTAACAAACAAAATTATTGATATCTGTAGCAACATCAACTTCCAATTGCGCCAACTGAACAGTGCTCTCTTTATAAACATGGAATGAAATTGCTGGCAGAAAAGTGGAAACTAGAAAGAGAAGAGAAACATAGTAGTGCAATTGTTGGTGACTCAAGTAAGATGTTCATATTGGAATCCATTAATATAAATGCTTCAATTTTTTTCAGTGGCAGATATATACATATTATACAAATGTATTTTTGAATTAGACCCAAGAAAATAACAAGATGGCATGAAAAGTTTTATTGGTGTAAGATATTAAGCAAAAGAATTAGAATCTGGTTTCTGACCTAACTATATGGAATATCTTATCATGATTTTATTCACTAATATACTGGTAGACCTTCTGAATAGAAAAACAAAATTGTATTTATTTTTTACCTAACATTAAACCATAATTGTCTTATTTCTCCAATTTAAGAGGATATATACACCATAAAACTTACCCTTTGGTCAGTTTTAATACACAAACTATGATTCATAGTGAAAACAGTGCCCCTAATCTGATGGCCCAGTATCATCTGATCACAAATGTCATAACTCTTGGGTCTTGTGTGACAGTTGAACAAAGGGAAAGTTTATGAGAAAATGAATAAATTTTCAAAGTGATTGTGAAGAATAACAATGGTGAGATTAGGTGTTGCTCTTTATCTAGAACCCGTTTCTCCTGCATCAGGAAATTATATCTAGCTGGGTTTTCTACAGATAAATTCCAAACATCTTTTAAGTTCATATATTAAACAAAGCATACATTTGATACCCAAGGGAAATGTACTGTTTAAATTTTTAGTAAATATGCTCACCCCAGTATTAAATTTAATGGTAGCAATTTCATTCAGTCTTGAAAAAATTGGTGTGTTGTAGTTTCCGGGTGTAATAATATTCTTCTTCATGTCTTGTTTTAGTTTTTGGCCCTTCAATGAAGAGGACTGGATAGGCAGAATATCCATTTGGGAATTTGCCAGCTTACCAACCCTATATACAAACAGGTACACAAAAAGCACAAAACATTTCATTTTGACTATAGTCTCATTCTATTTTATTTGGGTAAGGTCAAACAAGGTTCCAAATTTGGAAGACTCTTTGATCTTTCTCACCCGTTGTTAGTTGTATTGTTTGCAGGCAGCATGATAACAGTGGTTCCCCATAAACCAGTCAGAGGACTAATAGCAATTCTTGGCAAAGTTTCAACAGTTCTGGGGAACTGTTTTATCATGAGAAAAAAAAATGTGTAATATATTCTTTGTTCCACTAAGCTCTTGCATTAAGTTAAAGGACTTATGTTTAATCAAACATAATAACTCTGCCCTGGCTGGTGTGGCTCAAGTGGCTTTAGTGCCAGCCTGTGAACCAAGGGGTTGCTGTTTCAATTCCCAATCTGGGCTATGGGCCAGGCCCCCATTAGGGGGAGAACGAGAGTAACCACACATTGTTGTTTCTTTCCCTTTCACTCTCCTTCCCTTCCCCCTCTCTAAAAATAAATTTTAAAAATCTTAAAAATAAGATAATAACTCGAGGGTTAAAATGTTCTTTAAAAAAATGGGGACATTGGCTAGTAGTTTTCTTTTTTAAGTCCTTACTACTGCCTAGGTCTGACACTGTGTCTTTTTGTATACATACTTGAGAAAAATATACAGATACACAATGAATAATCTGAGCAGAAAAATGCTAAGTATTAACAGAATAATAGAAAAAAAATATCACAGTATGCTGAGAGACAGGAAAGATTAATTACACTAAAGTGGTAAAACACTTGACAGAAAATACAAGATTTAAAAGGTGTATTTTTTCTAAGCCCAAGAACTATAAAAATCACCTAAATTTCCTGTAGGGTAAATAGAGTCAGTCTGGCTCCCTTACCCAGATGTCTGGGGAACTAAAATAAACTGTGTCCTCATAGCCTTGAGACTGGGTCCAATAAGCAGTTCCCATACCCTTGAGTAGGCTCACATGCACAGAATCTTGCTGTATTATACAATATTTTGGCTCTCTGCCAGCTTTGTGTGCATTTAGTATATAAAGGAACTCCCTGTTGTGCACCACATAGCAACACAGCAACACGTGGCTGGTGGCAAGTGTGGATTACCCACCCTTGAATAACAGGATGCCAGACCTTCTGACAGCTCCATGACTTGAGTGAACCTGTCTGACCTTCAAAGGCTGCAACACAATTGGCATAGTCACCAGGATTTGTGGCAGAACGGTATGGAGCTGGCACCACCGGAGATCACTGGAATGTAGCATTTGGTGACCAGGCTCCTGGTAGCTTTGCCTCCTACCTCAGGATTGACCTGATGTCAGTGGCATACCGACATGATAGAGAAGGCCCTGCAGGTAGTAGGGAAGACCCTGGAAAAGCCAAGTGCCTTCACAGCCATGGGGGCTAAGGGCTGGGTGTTTCTTTCAGCTTTATGAGCTGAGACAGAGACTGTGCTTCACAATACAGAGAAGGTACATGAACTCTGAAGCAGAGAGGAAGCCTTGGAAGCAAGAATCGGTGCCCTAGAGGAAGATCTCTGAGTGGCAGAGCAGCATGATCCCCATCCCCAGTGCAGTGAATGATCTGGAAGAAGAGAAGGGGAGTTGTTGCTTCCATACCCTCTTCCCCTCTCATGCCCTGCACAGATGGAATAAAGTTTCAGAGAGCAACTGGGCCAGAGAACTGTGGCCTGGGCTGGGTGCTCTGGTGGTGGTGGCACAGCACCTGGATCTGGCAATGTGCCCTTGGTACACTGCTGCTGCTAACCAGGATATTTATTGGACTTCCAGACAAGATGGAGCCATAGATAGATACACTTTGCCTCCACACACAACCAAAAGAAGGTAAAACATAAATTTAAAAATAAAAAATAACCATAACTGCTAGAAAATTGAACTGTATGGAAATCCAACAACCAAGGAGTTAAAGAAGAAACATTCATTCAGACTGGTAGGTGGGGTGGAGACGGGCAGCAAGGTGGCAGTTGGCAGACCAGGCAGTTTCACATATGTGCAGATAAACTGGGAGGAACAACTGGGGAGCCAGACAGGCCACGCACCATAGGGCTCCAGTGTGAGAAAAGAAAGACTCAAAACCTCTGCCAGTAAAAATCTGTGGGGGCTGTGATGGTGGGAGAATCTCCTAGTCTCACAGCAGATTTCACTGGAGAGACCAACAGGGTCCTAGAATGTACGCAAACCGACCCTCCTGTGAATCAGCATCAGAAGGGCCCAATTTGCACGTGGGTAGTGGGGAATTGACAGAAAGCTGGTGAGAGCTGAGCAAGCAACATTGTTTTCATTCACACCCCTCCCCCACATACAGCACCACAAAGCAGCCACATGGATTGCCCTGCTGTGGTGAATACCTAACCCTCTGCCCCTTACAATGTAACAGGCACTCCAAGACAAAAAATATAGCCTGAATGAAAGAACAGATCAAAGCTCCAAAAATAGAACTGAACGGTGAAGAGATAGCCAACCTATCAGATGCAGAGTTCAAACACTGGTAATCAGCATGCTCACAGAAATGGTTGAGTATGGTCAAAAATGGAAAAAGTGAAGGATATGCAAAGTGAAATAAAGAAAAACATACAGCGAACCAACAGTGAAGGGAAAGAAACCAGGACTCAAATCAATAATTTGGAGCTGAAAGAAGAAATAAACATTCAACTGGAACAGAATGAAGAAACAAGAATTTTAAAAAATGAGGAGAAGCTTAGGAACTTCCAGGACAACTTTAAAAAGTCCAACACCCAACTCATAGGGGTGCCAGAAGAGGAGAGGAAGAGAAAGAAATTGAAAACTTATTTGAAAACATAAAGGAGAACTTCCCTAATCTGTCAAAGAAAATAGACTTCCAGGAAGTCCAGGAAACTCAGAGAGTCCTAAAGAAGTTGGACCCAAGGAACCACACACCAGGTTACATTTATATTACCCAGGATTATACTTAAGGACAGAATCTTAAAAGCAGCAAGAGAAAAGGAGATGGTTACCTCCAAAGGAGTTCCCATAAGACTATCAGCTGATTTCTCAAAAGAAATCTTGCAGGCAATAAGGTACTGGCAAGAAGTATTCAAAGTCATGAAAGTCAAGGACCTACATCCAAGATTACTCTACCCAGCAAAGCTATCATTTAGAATGGGAGAGCAAGTGAAGTGCTTCCTAGATAAGGTCAAGTTAAAGAAGTTCATCATCACCAAGTCCTTATTATATGAAATGATAAATGGACTTATCTAAGAAAAAGAAGATGATCAAAAATATAAACAGTAAAATGACAACAAACTCATAATTATCAACAATTTAACCTAAAACAAAAACAAAAACAAACTAAACAACTAGAACAGGAACAGAATCACAGAAATGGAGATCACATGGAGGGTCATCAGCAAGGAGGGGATGGGGGTTGAGTGGGGGAAAAGGTAAAAGGAATAAGAAGCATAAATGATAGGTACAAAATAGACAGGGGGAGGTTAAGAATAGTATAGGAAATGGAAAAGCCAAAGAATTTATATGTACAACCCATGGACATGAACTTAGGTGTGGGAATGTGGGTGGAAGGGGAGGTAAGGGGAAGAAAGGGTAAAAATAATGGGGCAACTATAATAGCATATTCAATAAAATATATATTAAAAAACAAAACAAAAAATGGGCAAAGGACTTGAACAAATATTTCCCCAAGGAGGACATACAGAGTGCCCAGAGACATATGAAATGATTCTCAGCATCATTAGCCATCAGAGAGATGCAAATTCAAAACCACAATGAGATACTACTTTACAATGGTCTGAATGACCATGATATACAAATCAACAAACAACAAGTCTTGGCAAGGTTGTGGAGAAAGGGAAACCCTAGTACACTGTTGGTAGGAATACAGACTGGTGCAGCCACTGTGAGACACAGTATGGAATTTCCTCAGAAAGCTAAAAATGGAATTGCCTTTTGACCCTGCAATTCCACTGCTAGGATTTACCCTAAGACTCCTGAAACACCAATTCTAAAAAATCTATGCACCCCAATTTTCACACCAGCACAATTTACAATAGCCAAGTGTTGGAAGCAACCAAAGTGCCCATTAGTGAATGAGTGGATCAAAAATGTATCATATATTTACACAATGGAATACTGCACAGCAGATAGAAAGATGGAGCTCCTACCCTTCGTGACAGCAGGGATGGAACTGGAGAGCACTATGTTAAGTATTATAAGCCAGGCATTGAAAGATATATACCATATGATCTCACCTATAAGTGGAACCTAGTCAACAAAACAAAAAAGGTAGCAAAATATAACCGGAGACATTGGAATAAAGAACAAACTGAGAGTAAGAAGTGGGGAGTATGGAGGGGATAATGGGGAAAAGAAGGGGAAGGGTCTTCAAGGAACATGTATAAAGGACCCATGGGCAAAGACAACAGATGTGATAGGATTGAGCGTGGGAGGTGGGGGTATTTTGGGGAGGTGAGAGTGATGGGGAAAAAAGGGGGAACTGTAGTTGAACACAATAAAACAAATTTTAAAAAAGTAAAATTAATTTTTAAAAATTAAAAAATTTCTAATCTTCATATCAGGTACAATTCTGTTGATTGTTCACTTTGTTCTTTGGAAGATCATCTATGTGTCCCAGTTGGGTGCACAAGCAAGTGGGTTCATCTCCTACCTCCCTTGCCACCATCTTCTGCTCTCTTCATATCCCTCCTGATTTTTATCCACTGCATGTTGGTGTGGGACCACCCATACTGTGTCTTGCATCTGTGCCCCTCCTACCCTTCTGAATGAATGTAACTTCTTCAATTCTTTGGTTGTCAGACTTCAATACAGGTCAGTGTTCTGAAAATTCTGGGTGACAGTTGTTTTGTAGTTTAGTTATAATTTTTTGCTGTGATTGTGCTAGGAGGTGAGCAATGTTTACCCATGCCTCCATTTTGTCTGGAATTCTAAAAACATTCTTGAGTATCTATTATGTGACAGACATTGTTTGAGGTCCCAAGTATAGTCAGTGAATGAAACAGATAAGGTCCCTGCCATTATGGAGGTTGATCTAATTGTGATAGCAAAGTATTGATAACTTTCTTACTATAATTTTGCTCTCCATGTAGTTTCCCTAGAGACAGACAAGAGAACACTTGACTGAATAGCCAATAGGCCATTTCTTATTATAAATTATTCTTATAATTTATTTATCATAAGTTAATAAAGTGGACTCTAAATTTATATACTTTGGTCTCTTGTGAACTTAATTCTGTGAATAAATCACTCCAAGTTAACTTTGATACACTGACAATATTTAAATCCCTGAGACTGAGAAAACAAAGCATAGACCTAACTCTGTCACAATCTTTTCTTTTTGTGTGTGTGTATGTGTGTACACATTTAGTTTTTAAAAATATATTTATTGATTATGTTATTACAGTTGTCCCATTTCCCCCCCTTCACTCCACTCCATCCTGCTCACCCCCTCCCTCCCACATTCCCCCCTTATAGTTCATGTCCATGGGCCATACATATAAGTTGTTTGGCTTCTACATTTCCTATATTATTCTTACCCTCCCCCTGTCTATTTTCTACCTACCATTTATGCTACTTATTCTCTGTACCTTTCCCCTCTCTCTCCCCCTCCAACTCGCCCGTTGATAGCCCTCCACGTGATCTCCATTTCTGTGGTTCTGTTCCTGTTCTAGTTGTTTGCTTTTGTTTTTGTTTTAGGTGTAGATGTTAATAACTGTGAGTTTGCTGTCATTTTTTCTGTTCATATTTTTTTCTTCTTTTTCTTAGACAAATCCCTTTAACATTTCATATAATGAGGGCTTGGTGATGATGAACTCCTTTAACTTGACCTTATCTGAGAAGCACTTTATCTGCCCTTCCATTCTAAATGATAGCTTTGCTGGATACAGCCCCTTCTTGCCTCTAAGGTCTCTTTTGAGAAATCAGCTGACAGTCTTATGGGAACTCCTTTGTAGGTAACTGTGTCCTTTTCTCTTGCTGCTTCTAAGACTCTCTCCTTCTCTTTAATCTCGGGTGATGTAATTATGATGTGCCTTGGTGTGTTCCTCCTTGGGTCCAGCTTCTTTGGGACTCTCTGAGCTTCCTGGACTTCCTGGAAGTCTATTTCCTTTGCCAGACTGGGGAAGTTCTCCTTCATTATTTGTTCAAATAAGTTTTCAATTTTTTGTTCTTCCTCTTCTCCTTCTGGCACCCCTATAATTCGGACATTGGAACACTTAAAGATGTCCTGGAGGTTCCTAAGCCTCTCCTCATTTTTTTGAATTCTTGTTTTTTCATTCTTTTCTGGTTGGATATTTTCTTTCTTCCTTCTGGTCCACACCATTGATTTGAGTCCCAGTTTCCTTCACCTCACTGTTGGTTCCCTGTACATTTTCCTTTGTTTCTCTTAGCATAGCCTTCACTTTTTCATCTACTTTGTGACCAAATTCAACCAATTATGTGAGCTTCCTGATTACCAGTGTTTTGAACTGTGCATCTGATAGGTTGGCTATGTCTTTGTCACTTAGTTGTATTTTTCTGGAGCTTTGATCTGTTCTTTCATTTGGGCTTTTTTTTTTTTTTTTTTTTTTTTTTTTTTTTTTGTCTTGGCGTGCCTGTACATAAAGGGGCAGAGCCTTAGGTGTTCACTGGGGCGAGGTAATGCTGGTCACTGTCTGTGATGCTGTG
This sequence comes from Desmodus rotundus, assembly GCF_022682495.2. Classification (NCBI taxonomy): domain Eukaryota; kingdom Metazoa; phylum Chordata; class Mammalia; order Chiroptera; family Phyllostomidae; genus Desmodus; species Desmodus rotundus. The sequence goes on along the minus strand of NC_071387.1, from coordinate 89,238,787 downwards.
CGTGGGGGGAGGGGCCAGGAGGGAGCAATGGCGCTTGCTCCACTCTCTGCTGGATATCAGTCACTCCCTTCACTACCCACAATGAAATTGGGCCCCTCTGGTGCTGATTCCCGAGTGGGTGGGTTTGTGCACACCCTAGGCCCCTGTGGGTCTCTCCAATGAACTCTCCTGTGAGGCTGGGAGTTTCTCCTGCTGCCACCTCAAGCCCCACGGGTATTTTCAGTCAGAGGTTTGAGGCTTTATTTCTCCGCACTGGAGCCTTGGGTTGCATGGTCTGTTTTGCTCTCCTGCCGTTCTTCCTGGTTTATCTATGTGCGAATGTGGGGCCTCAGGGTCTGCCAGGCACCACCTTGTGAGGTCTGCTAGCTGCAGCGTGGCCTGCCCTGTTCCACAACCCACCACCTCACTAGGTCCACCAGCTGCCACCTTGCCGCGATCCTCTCTGCTCTGGCTGCCAGTCTCCACCCCTCCTACCAGTCTGGATGAATGTTTCTTCTTTATCTCTGTGGTGGTCGGACTTCCATATAGTTTGATTTTCTGTCAGTTTTTGGTAATTTATGTTTTTAAATTTTTGTTGTCTTTTGGTTGTGCGAGGAGGCGCAGTGTGTCTACCTATGCCTCCATCTTGGCCAGGAGCTCCACACATTTAGTTTTATTGTAACAAAGCAACTTGTACACTTTTAATGTTTAAAACTGAGCAGCATCTTTCCTTTCCAGTGAAGCAAAAAGAAAATTTAAAAATAAACAGGAACAAAATTACAATAGAGAAATGTCAATTCCAAGTAAGATCCTGCAAGGTTCTGCTGATTCTCCCATTGAGTGGTACGGATCAAGTCATCATTAGGAGAGAATTTTATTTTAAAAGTGTCATCTTAAATTGCAAGGATGTCCATTAACATCATGATTAAACATGCCAAAGGAGAAGTCATGTTGTCCAAATGCCCACTTAACCCCCCCAAACATCTTAAACCCACCCTTTGCTGACCTTCTATAACCTCATTTTTCTTAAAGTTTTTCTTTTCTTTTTTTAAACAAGAGAAAGTAGACAGATACATGTTGGTAAATGCTAACTGTCCATATTCACATAGAGACACAGTGTAATCTCTGAGCCCAATATACAGAGAAAGGAGGAAAAAAGCTAGAATTCTATGCACAACTACACAGGGGCCTAGCAACCTCCAGCTTCCAGCAGAGCTAAGGAGGCAGAAGATTTTTCTTTTTTCCCACCGAGCATGGTGGTGTTGATTCCATAAAATTTTTGTCAAGATAGGAAGGGATAAAAATGAATTTGGCACAGAAAGGGGCAGAGATTCTTTTCCCACTGTATTCTGCTCAAGATACATCCCCCCCAAATAAGGTGAGAACCCTGGTGTAAAGGAGAGAAAAGAGACCTCAAAAACAGGGAGACTGAGCACAGAGGAAAAAAAAAGACTGCAACTTGCTCCCAGGGACTGGAGAAAATTAAAAAAGGTTGGAATACATCAGTGTTCCATTAGTCATCTTCTCCTTTATCTTCCTCTCCTTCCTCCCCCTCATCATCTTCTTCAGCTTCATCCTCATCCCCTTCTTCATCAATATCTTCCAACCCTTCTTCCTCTTCATCATCTTCTTCTTCTTCTTCTCCTTCTCCTTCTCCTTCTTCTTCTTCTTCTCCTTCTTCGTCATCCGTATCAGGGAGCAAGTAGTACTGTAATAGATTTGGCCAAATATCATCTTTTTTTAAAATTTTTATTGTTATTCAATTACAGTTGTATGCCCTTTCTGACTTCTCCTATCTCATCTACACCTGCATCAGAATGGTCAGTAAACCAGGTAAAAAAGCTCTCTGGTTCCTCATGCTGCCTCTTCCTGCTGGCTTTATTCTGTGTTTGACTTGAACATTTCATCAAATCCTTTCCAGATTTCCATTTGATTTCAGTGGACTTTAAAGATGGATCGCTACTCTCATTCAGATGAAATTCTTTGGAGAGAAATTTATTTTTGAAGTAAGGATTTTCATCAAAATAAAAATCTATTCTGTAACCTGATTTAATATCTTCAAATTTTGTCATTTCAACTCTTGTCAAATAATGCAGTGCCTCCTCATCCTCTTCCTCCACTTGTGGATGGCTGACAAATATTGTTACCCCAAAATTTGGGATTTTGGCGATCAATTCTGACCTCTTCTGAAAAAACAGTTGGCGGAGTTTGTTATATTTCTGTTCTACTTTCAAAATCTCCTCACTGTCTTCCACAGTGGCCTCACCAGTCTGCATTCCCACCAACAATGTACTAAGGTTTCCTTTTCTCCACATCCTCTCCAACAATTGTTTGTTGATTTGTTTATGTTGGCCACTCTGACCCGTGTGAGATGGCACCTCATTGTGGTTTTAATTTGCATACGGAATTTCCTCAGACCACTAAAAATGGAACTGCCCTTTGACCCAGCAATTCCGCTGCTGAGATTATACCCTAAGAGCCCTGAAACACCAATCCAAAAGAACCTATGCAACCCAATGTTCACAGCAGCACAATTTACAATAGCCAAGTACTGGAAGCAACCTAAGTGCCCATCAGCAAATGAGTGGATCAAAAACTATGGTACATTTACACAATGGAATTCTACACAGCAGAGAGAAAGAAGGAGGTCATACCCTTTGCAACAGCATGGGTGGAACTGGAGAGCGTTATGCTAAGGGAAATAAGCCAGGCGGTGAGAGACAAACAACATATGATCTCATCTTTAGCTGGAACATAATCAACAAAAGAAAAAAGCAAACAAAATATAACCAGAGACATTGAAATTAAGAACAATGTAACAATAGCCAGAGGGTAGGGGGGAAGGGATAGTGGGGAGAGGGGTTTACAGGAGCTACTATAAAGGACACATGGATAAAATCAAGGGGGAGGGTGGAGGTGGGGGAGGGAGGTGGGTTTGGCTGGGGTGGGGTGGAGGGATGGGGAGAAAATGCAGACAACTGTAATTGAAAAACAATAAAAATTAAAAAAAAAACCCTCAAACCAAAATCTCCTTGCTGGCTTGTTCATTAAGTCTGTCTATTTCATTTTGTACTTCATCAATATGTTCAATTGCCTCTTGCTGTTCTTTTTTTTTAATTTTTAATTTTTTATTGTTATTCAATTACAGTTGTGTGCCTTCTCTCCCCATCCCTCCACCCACCCCAGCTGAACCCACCTCCCTCCCCCACCTCCACCCTCCCCCTTGGTTTTGTCCATGTGTCCTTTATAGTAGTTCCTGTAATCCCCTCTTCCCACTGTCCCCTCCCCCTGGCTATTGTTAGATTGTTCTTAACTTCAGTGTCTCTGGTTATATTTTGTTTGCTTTTTTCTTCTATTGATGCGGAGAAAAGGGAACCCTAGTGCACTGTTGGTGGGAATACAGACTGGTGAGGCCACTGTGGAAAACAATATGGAATTTCCTCAGAAAACTAAAAATGGAACTGCCTTTTGATCCAGCAATTCCGCTGCTGGGATTATACCCTAAGAACCCTGAAACACCAATCCAAAAGAACCTGTGCACCCCAATGTTCATAGCAGCACAATTTACAATAGCCATGTACTGGAAGCAACCTAAGTGCCCATCAGCAAACGAGTGAGTTCTTTATATATTTTGGAGATCAGGCCCTTGTATGAGGTATTGTTAGCAAATATGTTTTCCCATACTGTTGGTTCTTTTTGTAATTTGGTGCTGTTTTCTTTAGCCATGCAGAAGCTTTTTATTTTGATGAGGTCCCATTTGTTTATTCTTTCCTTTAGGTTCCTTGCTTTAGGGGACATGTCTGTGAGGATGTTGCTGCGTGCTTTTTCTGAGGTCTCATCTGCCCTTTGTGGTTGGAATTGAGCTCGTTTTTACTGACTATGGCAGCCAGACTGATGTGGTGGTTCTCTGTGGTCTGAGGGGGGAGAATGGAGGGGGAAAGAAGAGATGGGAAGGAGAAGGGGGCAGGCAGAGGCTTCCTTCATGCCACATGCATGGGTGCTGGCTGGGTCCGGCCTCCATCTCCTGGCACCCTCTCTGTCTCCCTGTCACAATCTTTCCAGAAAAGGACATTTTGTGAAACTTTTGACAACTAAACATCACTTTGCTTATGACAACCTGAAATATTACCTAGGCAATTTCATTTTGAATTTTTTCACATTGTAAGAAATATTAAACAAATTACGTAAAAATTAAATAAGTTATGGAAACATGGTGAAGTCAAAATTTTAAAGTCATTTATAGTAAAGACTCCGAGTTAGAACTATAACCTTTCCCATGATGACACCAATGTTATTTTTTCTCTTGAATAACTTTTGAACCCTCTACCATAAAAAAAACATACATCAAGGCCCAACCTTCAAATCTTTACACATTGTCAGCTGAATATACAGAAATACAATAGCAGAGATATTAACATATTTTAAAAATCCATAGCTGTAATTACTTTATTCCTGTGCAAATAGGGTGGGGTTTGCCCTGAAGTTGATGTGGAATTTTTTTTTTAATTACTATTACTCACTTAAGGAAGACTTCTTCCATGGTAGTTTTTGAAGCATCGAAGCTGGCAATATGTAGCTCTCTTTTTTTCTGATTCAGATGATTAAACAGAGTTTTAAACCTGGAGAAGAGGGAAAAAAAAAAAAAAAAGAAAGTACTAGCATTAGTTTAGGTACATATTATTTTCTAGTAAATACAAATTTAAATATATATATACAATAGAATTCTAATCAGCCATAAGAAGAGATGAAATATCATATCTGCAACAAAATGGATGGATCTTTTTTTTATCCTCACCCAAAGACGTATTTTCATTGCTTTTAGAGATGGAGGAAGGGAGAGAGAGATATGAGACAAAAACATTGATTGGTTGCCATCCACATGTGACTAGATGGGGGATCTTATGTGCCTTGATCAGAGATACACACCCAGACTGAGGACAAACCCACAACCCAGGCATGTCCCCTGACTAGGAATCAAACCTGAAACCCTTTGGTTATGGGATGATGATCCAACAAATGAGCCACACTGGCCAGGCCTACACGGATGGATCTTGATAATATCATGCTAATCAAAGTAAGTCAGACAAAAAACATTTTAAGAACCACTATGATTTTACTCATGTGTGAAATATAAAGTGGAAAACAACAAAGGAACAAGCAAGATAAATAAGCATAAACTCATAGACACAGACAACAGTAAGGTGGTTACCAGAGGGAAGAGGAGTGGGGGTGTAGTAAAGGATAAAGGGGGTCAAATATATGGTGACAAAAGATTTGACTTTGGATGGTGGGCACACAATGCAATACACAGATGATGTATCATAGAATTGTACACATGAAATCTATATAATACTATTAAACTATGTCACCCCAATAAATTTAATAAAAATATGAGCATTTACATGTTTTCTGCATTAATATTAATTTTATTCCTAATTGCATTCTGCTCTATTGTTTTTATTCAATTGTACACTTTACTTTTTAAAAAATTTATTGTTGTTCAGTTACAGTTGTCCTATCTTTTTCCCCATTGCTCACTCCTACTCCATCACCTCCACTCCCAAAACTCCTCCCCATTGTCTGTGCCCATGAGTCCTCTGTTTGTGTTCCTTTACTTGCCCCTTCCCCTACTTTCCCTTGTTTTCCCACTCCCACTCCCCTCTGTTTTCTAAAATTATTTTACTGTGACAATATATATGAAATATTAAATTTGCTAATTAAATCTTCTAGGTGTATAATTGAAGCAGCATGGTTGGCTGTACAACTATCACCACCAACAACTTCCAGAACTTTTTTATGATCCCAAGCTAATACTCTATACTTATTAGTTTGATCTACAAAATATATAAAAACTCATATGACTCCATTCCAGGAAGACAAACAACCCAATTAAAAAATGGGCAAAGGACTTGAACAGACACTTCTCCAAGGAGGACATACAGAGGGCTCAGAGACATATGAAAAGATGCTCAGTATCAGTAGCCATAGAGAGATGCAAATTAAAACCACAATGAGATACCACTTCACATCAATGAGAATGGCCATCATAAACAAAGCAACAAACAAGTGCTGGCAAGGTTGTGGAGAAAAGGGAACCCTAGGACACTGTTGGTGGGAATGCAGACTCATGCGGCCACTGTGGAAAACAGTATGGAACTTCCTCAGAAACTAAAAATGGAACTACCTTTTGACCTAGCAATCCCACTGCTGGGATTATATCCTAAGAATCCTGAAACACCAATTAAACAGAACCTATGCACCCCAATGTACATAGCAGCACAGTTTAAAAATAGCTAAGGGTTGGAAGCAACCTAAGTGTCAATCAGTAAATGAGTTGATCAAAAAGCTATCTATTGTACATTTACACAGTGGAATATTACACAGAAGAAAGAAAGGAGCTCCTACCCTCCATGACAGCATGGATGGAATTGGAGAGCATTATGCTAAGTGAAATAAGCCAGGTGGTGAAATACAAATACCATGTGATCTCACCTACAAGAGGAACCTGAACCAAACATATGAGTGAGCAAAATAATACTGGAGACATTGAAATAAAGAAGAAACTGACAGTACCCAGAGGGGAGAGGGGAAAAGGGAGAGGGAGAATGGGGGGAAATAGGGGAAGGGTCAAGTCAAGGAACATGTATAAAGGACACATGGACAAAGCCAAAGGAGGGAGGATTGAGGGAGGGAGGTGGGGTGGGTGCGGCAGGGGGAAGTGATGGGGGGGGGGAATGGAGACAACTGTACTTGAACAACAGTAAAAAAAAAAACCTCTATACTCATTAAATAATAATTTTTTATTCCACCCTTCTCTCAACTTCACTTTTACTTTCTGTCCCTATGAATTTGCCTATTCTATGTGCCTCATTTAAGTTAGGGTCATACAATATTTGTTTTTTTGTATCTGACTTACTTCATTTAACATAATCCTTTCCAGGTTCATCCATTTTGTAGCATGTTTCAGAGTTTTATTCCTTTTTAGGATGAATAATACTCATTGTATGGATATATGTGTTGCTTACCCATTCATTCAATGGACACTTGGGTTGTTTCTACCTTTTGGATTTTGTGAAAAATGTTGCTATGAACATTTGGGTACAAATATATGTTTAAATTTCTGCTTTCTGTTACTTTGGGTATCTATCTGAAAGTGGAATTGCTGGATCACATGGTAATTCTGTTTAACCATTTGAGGCAATGCCATACTGTTTTCCACAACAGACATAGCATTTTACATTTCCAATAACAATGAATGAATTTCTCTATATTCTTACCAACATTTGTTATTTTGTGTTTTTGATTTGCTTTTCCCTAATGAGTAGTAATGTTGAACATCTCTTAATGTGCTTATTGGCAGTCTGTACATCTTCATTGTAGAAATGTCTGTTCAAGCCTTTACTCATTTTCAAATTAGGTTTTTTTTTAGATGAATTTTCAATATTGTTTTGTCCCATAATAATTTCTGGGTAGTCATTGGAAAAATGTTTAGTAGATTATTCTTCACTGTAATGCTTATTGTGAAAGAGGAAACGAGATATTTACCTTAGCCAATTTCTCTACACTGTGACATGATCTTTAATATAAATTCCTTTATTCTTCTAAAAATTATCAATTAATTTCTCTAAGTGTTAAGGACTATGGCTAGTCAATAAAATTTAGTCACTAGTGATTCCTACATCAAATGGAAAAGAATTCTCAAAGCACAGGAGGTATAAATTATTAAATAACAGAAAATGGACTTAGTGAAGTAGTAGTTGGGCACTGAAGAGATTTAATAACATAGGGTAATTGCCTGAAGTTTTGCTAATTGTGGTGCAGTTATATCCTGCATTCCAAAAATAGTTTTACCAGGAAAAGTAACATTGTTTTAGGTTGAAAAGATCTCCAGAAAGCTATCCACTTAAATACACACCCCATTCCCAATGAGGGACTATCAAGTCTATATATGACTACCCTCAGAGATGGTGGATTCAAAACTCTGTCTTCTAGCTCTGAGTGGGGTGGCTCAGTTGCTTGGAGCATTGTCCAATAAACTGAAAGTTCATGGGTTTGATTACTAGTCAGTCATCCCTAAGATGATGGTTTGGTCCCTGGTCGGGGTGCATCCAAGAAGCAACAAATTGATGTATATCTCTTGTGTGGATGTTCTTCTCCCTTTCTCTCTTTCCCTTCCCCTCTCTTTAAAATCAAACATATCCTCTGGTGAGGATAGAAGAAAAACTGTTCATCTTCTAAATTTCCTTCCTTCTAAATTTAGGCTGCACTCCACTTCTGAAATCTAACTTCACCTAGCTTTGATTATTGGTTCTACTTTTACCCCTCAGTTCAATCTGACCCCTCTTCCTATGACAACTCTTCACATATTTTAAGGTCATTATCCTCTTCCTTTGGAATCTTCTCAATAGAATCCCTATTCAACTATATTCAAAACTCCATATATTCTGTTAAGAATTATTGTATAACAACAACAACAACAGTGATAATATTCTTGTAATGTCTTTGACTGATTTAAGTACCAGGGTAACACTTATAAAACAGGGCCTCATAAAACAAGTTGGGAAATAATTCCCTTTTCTCAAATATTCTAGAAGAAAGAGTTTGCATATAATTGCTATTTTTCTTTTTTAAGTGTATTTTATTGATTATGCTATTCCAGTTTCCCCAATTTCCCCCTTTATCCCTCCTCTGCTCTGTACCAGCCAACCCTCCAGCATTCCCACCCCCCACACTTAGTTCATACCCATGTATTGTACATATAAGTTCTTTTAATTCTGTTTCCTATATTATTCTCAACCTATTCCCATCTATTTTATGCCTACCAATTATGCTTCTTATTCCCTGTACCTTCCCCCCATTCCCCTCCCCATTACCACTGAAAACCGTCCATGTGATGTCCATTTCTCCAATTCTGTTTCTGTTCTAGTTGTTTGCTTAGTTTTTGTTATTGTTGTTTTTCTTTTTCTTTTAGGTTCAGTTGTTGATAGTTGTGAGTTTGTTGTCATTTTACTGTTCATAGTTTTTGATCTTCTTCAATTTCTTAGATAAGTCCCATTAACATTTCATATAAGGGTTCAGTGATGATGAACTCCTTTAACTTGACCTTATCTAGGAAGCACTTCATCTGCCTGTCCATTCTAAATGATAGCTTTGCCGGATAGAGTAATCTTGGATTTAGGTCCTTGCCTTTCATGACTTTGAATACTTCTTTCCAGTCCCTTCTTGCCTGCAAGGTTTCTTTTGAGAAATCAGCTGTCTTATGGGGACTCCTTTGTAGGTAACTCTCTCCTTTCCTCTTGATGCTTTTAAGATTCTCTCTTTATCTTTAATCTTGGGTAACTTATGATGATGTGCCTTGCTGTGTTCCTCTTTGGGTCCAATTTCTTTGGGACTCTCTGAGCTTCCTGGACTTCCTGGAAGTCTATTTCCTTCACCAGTTTGGGGAAGTTGTCCTTCATTACTTGATCAAATAAGTTTTCAACTTCTTGCTGTTGTTCTTCTCCTTCTGGCACCCCTCTGATTCAGATATTGGAACGTTTAAAGTTGTCCCAGAGGTTCCTATACCTCTTGTAATTTTTTTGAATTCTTGTTTCTTTATTCTGTTCCAGTTGGATGTTTATTTCTTCCTTTTGTTTCAAATCATTGATTTGAGTACCGATTTCCTTCCTGTCACTGTTGGTTCCCTGAATATTATATTTACTTCAATTTGGGTAGCCTTCATTTGTTCCTTCATTTTGCAACCAAGCTTTACCAGTTCTGTGAGCATTCTGATTACCAGTGTTTTGAACTTTCCACCAGATAGATGGGCTATCTCCTCATCATTTAGCTCTTTTTCTGGAGTTTTGATCTGTTCTTTCATTTGGGCCATATTTCTTTGTCTTGGGGCACCTGTTATGTTGTAAGGGGGCGGGGCCTTAGGTATTCTTCAGGGCAGGGCAACCCTGTTTGCTTCGATGTGGTGCTGTCTGTGAGGGAGAGGTCAGAGAGGGAATAATGCAGCTAGCTTGCTTGGATCTCGCACCACTTTCCAATGAAGCCTTGTGTGAGATTGGGAGTTCCTCCCACCATGAAAACCCGTGCCATACAGTTAGCTTTGAGTCTTAGTTTCCTGTTCAGCCAGACATGCCTCTCTCTTGCAGTCCTCTGCCTTGCCTCAGGACCTCTCAGCCAGCTCTGCTGGTGTGGTCCACTGCCTTGCCACCGGTCTTCTCTGCCCGCCTGGCTGCCTACCTCCTTCCTACTGGTCTGGTGGAATGTTTCTTTAATTCCTTCATTGTCGGAGTTCCATGAAGTTTGATTTTCTGGCACTTCTGGTTGTTTATTGCTTTTGGATTGGTTGTTATCCTCATTTTGGTTGTGTGAGGAAGTGAAGGGTTTCTACCTACACCTCTATCTTGGTTGGAATTCTGAATTACTATTTTTCTTGTGTAAATATTCGGTAGAATTCATCTGTGAAGTCATCAGGTCCTGAGTTCTCTTTGTGGGAGTGTTTTAAGTATAAATTCAATGTTTTAAATAAGTAAGAGATTTTCAAGTTAATTTTTCCTGAGTCAGTTTTGATAATTTGTGTCTTTGTGTTTTTTTTTTTCCTTTCTGGTTAGTGTGACTGATATTTTACTAAATTCACTGGCCTTCTCAAAGAACCAGCTTAGAGCCTTGTTTTAAAATTTCAAGTTCACTTTTGTTAGTTACATTTTATCAATTAGAATATAGTCATTGGGTTGGTCTGATAGAAGATGGCGGCGACATAGGTGGGAGTGGAGTCCACTTCCCCTCAACACCAGGGAAATACCTAGCTGATCTGAGGAGCAGAGCGAACAGCCAACGGTATTCCAGCATATATGAAGATCAGAGACCAAAGATAGAGGACATCGAAAGATCTGACGGTAAGAAGAGTGCTTAAGGACAATAAGGTCCCCGGGACCTGCATGGGGACCAGGGCAGCTGAAGCCCCCGCCTGGGTGCAGGGTCTGCTGCAGGATTCTTGGGAGAGAGCCAGGCTGAGCTGTGTGAGCAGCCAGGTATGTGTTTGGACCAGGGGGGCTTGAATAGGAAGAATTTCTCAAAAAGAAAAAGAAAATAGAGGCACTCAGGGGCTAGTTAGAGAACTCTCCGCAGCAGCCGTGGCCTCTGGCGCCCCTCTCCCCTCAGCCCCTGGACGGTGAACACGATAAACAGCCCTGGTGCTCACCTGAAGCCCGGTTGCCCGCACCCAGATTAGCAGACTGGGGGCCCACACCTGACACCTCGGGTGGGCGTGCACGGGGAGCAGAGGCTAGCTGCCCCACCCACAGGCCCAAAGTGCTAGACCAGTCGGCTGAGCGCGACTCAGTACCAAAGCATCTGGATAAGCCTGCTGTGCGTGATTCAGTCCCAAAGCGGACCCACCAGCCCCGTGAGACTCAGGCCCATAGTGGCTGGATCGGCCAGCCCTCCACGACTCAGCCCCAGAGCTGCAGACCAGCCAGCCACAGGCGACCTAGGCCCAAAGCAGCAGATCGGCTGATCTACAGCCTGGCTGCCTGCGAGGGACCACACTTAAAACTACTACCTAGCCCCTGTGCACAGAGCTCTGCGGGACCTACTGGCTCTGGAGGACGAAGGCAGAACACCCAGCAGAGGGGAGTTGCAGGGCTAAGGGAGACTGCATTCCGCCGGAAAGACTCGACCCAGTAGGGGGATGAACCACCCCATAGCAGCACCAAGAGCCCCTAGCATCTAAGACAGCAAAGAGCAAGAAGGTGGAGTGTGAGTTGCCCCTAATTGGTGCAACTCAAGGACAGCACAACTAGTCAACTAAAGGCCTAGTGGGGACATGTCTGTGAGGACGTTGCTGCATGGAATGTCTGAGATTTTCCTGCCAAGGTTTTCCTCTAGGACTTTTATGGTGGTATGACTTATATTTAAGTCTTTTATCCATCTTGAGTTTATTTTTGTGTATGGCATAAGTTGGTGATCGAGTTTCATTTTTTTGCACATAGCTGTCCAGACCTGCCAACACCATCTGTTCAATAGGCTGTTTTTGCTCCATTTTGTGCTCCTGCCTCCTTTGTAAAATATTAATTGACCGTAAAGACTTGGGTTTATTTCTGGGCTGTCGGTTCTGTTCCATGGGTCTATGTGCCTGTTTTTATGCCAGTACCAGGCTGTTTTGATTACAGTGGCCTTGTAATACAGTTTGATATCAGATATTGTGATCCCTCCTGCTTTGTTCTTCTTTCTCAAAATTGCTGCAGCTATTCAGGGTCATTTATGGTTCCATATGAATTTCTGAAATGTTTGTTCTGTATCTGTGAAATATGTTATTGGTACTTTAATAGGTATTGCATTGAATCTATAAATTGCTTTCGGTAGTATGGCCATTTTGATGATGTTAATTCTTCCAATCCATGAGCATGGTACATGCTTCCATTTGTTTGTGTCTTCCTTAATTTCTTTCTTCAATGGTGTGTAGTTTTCTGAAAACAGGGCTTTTACCTCCTTGGTTAGGTTGATTCCTAGGTACTTTATTTTCCTTGTTGCTATATCAAATGGGATTTTTTTCCTGATTTCTGTTTCTGCAGTTTTGTTGTTGGTGTATAGGAATGCCTTTGATTTCTGAGTATTGACTTTGTATCCAGCTGTTTTGCCAAATTCATTTATTAGGTCGAGTAGTTTTTGGGTGGAGTCTATAGGATTTTCCAAGTATACTATCATGTCATATGGAAACAGTGACAGTTTCATTTCCTCCTTTCCAACTTGGATGCCTTTTATTTCTTTTTCTTGCCTGATTGCTGTGGCTATGACTTCCAATATTATGTTGAATAGGAGTGGTGAGAGAGGGCATCCTTGTCTTGTTCCTGATCTTAGTGGGAAAGCTCTAAGTTTTTTTCCGTTGAGTATGGTGTTGGCTGTACGTCTCTCATATATGGCCTTTATGATGTTGAGGAATGCTCCCTCTATTCCCACTTTGCTGAGTGTTTTTATCAGAAATGGGTGCTGTATCTTATCAAATGCTTTTCCCGAATCTATTGATATGATCATGTGATTTTTGTCTTTGCTGTTGTTTATGTGATGTATTATGTTTATTGATTTGCGAATATTGTGCCATCCTTGCATCCCTGGGATGAATCCCACTTGGTCATGGTGTATAATCTTTTTAATGTATTGCTGGATGCTGTTTGCCAATATTTTGTTGAGAATTTTAGCGTCTATGTTCATCAGCGATATTGGCTTGAAGTTTTCTTCGTTGTGTGTTTATCTGGTTTTGGGATTAGGATGATGCTGGCTTCATATGAAGAGTTTCGGAGTCTTCCATCATTTTGGATTTTTTCGAATAGTCTGTGAAGGATAGGGGTTAGCTCTTCCTTAAATGCTTTGTAGAATTCTCCTGTGACACCATCTGGTCCAGGGCTTTTGTGTGTTGGGAGTTTTTTGATGACTGCTTCAATTTTGTCCGCTGTTGTTGGTCTGTTCAGGTTTTCTGCTTCTTCTTCGTTCAGTTTTGGAAGATTCTATTTTTCTAGAAATGTGTCCATTTCTCCTAGGTTTTCAAATTTCTTGGCATACAGTTCTTGTAATAATTGCATCCTTCATCTCTTCTTGTGTAAGGCAGCCACCTTGCATTTATGAAATACCTAGATAGTAGTAACTTTAGGCAAAAAGATGAAAATGGAAAATTCTTGGTTTATCCCTGAAGGTCAATGATGATGAGTACTCTTGGCTGAGATGGGAATCCCAGTTAGAATTATCATTCCTGTGTCTCCCCTCTACAATTAGTTTGGCTGACCACTGAGGTCAAACTCACTGTTCCATCTGTGTCCTTGTCATTCATGGTCTAGGATTTGTTATTTAAGCTACATTCTTCTTACACCATTTAAAAATTTCCTGGATCTTACCATACATAATTATTTTACTACAAATATCTTATCATTAGTTACTTCTAATTAACACTAGGAAGCTATATAAAATAGGTCGCAAACCTCCCTCCAAAAAAAGTCACCTGGAAAGAAAAACATCAAATAAGCCTTGAATAAACTTAAATTTATGAAGCAATCTCTTATTCAATGAGAAAAATCTTCATCTGTGAACTTCCCAACTGTAGTTAGCCGCTGACAGCTGGAAATGCAGACCTGGATTGTTAGCAAAATACTACTCACTAAGCTTGCTAACCCAGAAAACTAAAAACGATTTTTGGTCACCAAATCATCCATCTAGAATTCCCTGAATCTATACCTGGGGGTATACTCTTTGGGAAGGTTAAATGATAATTCAGCTCCAGTATACTTTTCCAAGGTGGCATCTGCAATATGAGACTGAATAACTGCAAAAATCCTTTCAACATCATGTTGTGGTTCAAGTTCCATGACTATGTGATATGTAGCACCTGAAAGAAATCATTTAGAAGACCAAATGAATAATTTTTGTATTTTTTTAAATCTTTAAGACCAAATTTGGCTCTTTATGGTTCAGGTTACCTTGGTCCACAAGGAGGGGGGCATTGTATATCACAAAAGATTTTGTTTTGATTCTAGGGAGGCTCAAACCTAAAATTTCCAAATGTTTCTCCAGGAACCAAGACACTGAATAAGTGGAGACTTCCTGCATGATTTCAGTAGTGTTCTTAGTAAACAATAATAACAGTGTATATAAACAGATACAGTAGTTGCATGAAAATAGGCTCCTGTTTTCTGGCTAAAATTTTTAAAACTATAATCTTAAGGAATATTCATAATTGTAATCTTAAGAAATATTCATTTACTATTATTGGTTGTCCATTGTGTATCAGGCATTAACTAGGCCCTGGAGATACAGTAGTAAAAAAATTACATAAAAATTACTGCCCTTATAACAGCTATTTTCTAGCCAAAGGCCAGAATAATAAAGATGAATAAGTTAAAATATACATTGTGTTAGAAAAAAATACAGCAGAGAAGGTATGCATGAAATGTTGAAGGGAAGTTGTTAAATCTTAAGTGCCCATCAGTAAAGGAGTAGATCAAATAACTGTGGTAAATTTACGCAACGGAATACTACACAGCAGAAAGAAAGAGGGAACTCCTACCCTTCACGACAGCATGCATGGATCCGGAGAGCATTATGCTATGTGAAATAAGCCAGGCAGTGAAAGACAAATACCATATGATCTCACCTATAAGTGAACCTAATTTACAAAATAAACAAATGAGCAAACTAGAATCAGAGACTTAGAAATAAAGAACAAACAATAAAAAATAAAATAATTAATGAATATAATTCACCTAATTAACAAATAAGTAAAGAGAAAAATACATCTTAATACAATGTGGGAAATGATCAAATCTAATATCCATTTGTGATTAAAGTTCTCAAAAAAGTAGGCAAAGAAGGGACATTCCTCCACCTGGTAAAAGAGATCTATGTAAACTCTATAGCTAACATCACACTGGTGAAATACTGAAGGCTTTCTCCCTAGATCAGGAACAGGACAAGAATATCCATTCTCACCATTTCTATTCAAACCATACTTCAGGCCTCAGCCATTACAATGAGGTGAGAAAGAGAAATAAAAGGCATATATATTGGAAAGGAAGATGCAAAACTGCTTTTATTGATAGATGATGTAACTGTCTAGACAATCCTAAGGAATCTACAAAAAAGTTACTAGAATTAATGAATATTAGCAAAATCACAATATAGAAGGTCAATATACAAAAATATACTCTGCCTCCTCTCACAACCAAAAAAAGGATAACAACAGGCTTAAGATAGCCGCGAGATAGATGGGAGCGGAGTCCACTTCCTCCTGTACATGGGTGAAACATCTAGCTGATCTACTGAGGAACAAAGAGAACAGCCAACAGTACCCGAGTGTTTAAGAAGATAGGAAACCAAAAAGTATAGAGGACACTGAAAAAACAGATGGTAAGGGGATTGCTTTAGGACAAAAAGGTCCGTAGGACCAGCGCAGGGAACAGGGCGACTTGCAGCCCCAGGCCTGAGCCTGCCAGGCCTGCCACAGGACTCCTGGGACAGAGAGGGGTTAACGGCTCCCTCCCCTGCCAAACAAGGCTTCAGCAGCACCCAGAGACCTAATTGCTTGAAGTTGCAGGGAGGGGAATAAGGACCAAGTGTGGTAAACACACAGAGACCGTGGGCGCCAGCTGGGGAGAGTTGAGAGTTGGGCCATGTGGGGCCCTGACCCTGACAGTCCCAGTCTAGCTGGAGAGGTGGGCTGTGTGAGAGGACAGGCCTTTCCTTGTATGGAGTGGCAGGATTGAGCAGGAGGATTTTCTCAAAAAGAAAAAGACACTCAGGGGCACTTTGGGGAATTCTCCTGCAGCAGCAGGTCCAGTTTCCTCTCTACCCTGCTGCCCGCCTAGTGCTCCTAAGGAGGTGTGTGGGGCAGCGAGCCCAAATCCGAAGCACGGGGAGAGTGTAAGTTGGAGGAACCTAAGACCACAGGCACAGAGGAGAGTGTGAATCATGGAAGGCCCTGTACATGCGCACCCACAGCCCGGAGGAGGGTGCATGCCTGAACCTATGGGTCCAGGGGACACTGGAGAGATGGGCCAGAGGCTGCCTGAGTGCTGGTCAGGAATGGAGAAGAGCTGTGCTAGCCCACCTGAGTTGGCTGAAGGAAAAAAGAACAGCAAAACTGGCTTGGCCAGTTTGAGCCAGCAGGCTTGTTTTTCTTTCTTTTTTTAAAAGTAATTCTTGATTATTACTTTTTTATTACTTTTTCTTTCTTTTAACACCTTCTTCCTCTCTTTCCTGCTTGCGTGTTCTACTCCTTCTTTCTCTCCCTCTATATTTCTTCTTCCTCCCATCTTTTTTTTTTTTTTTTAATACTCACAGGTGAGACAATAAAACCTGGAACTGTGAAAAGACCAGAGTCTTTTGGACCCAAAGAGGGGGCACCCAACAGCTGAGACAGTGAAACAAATTTCACTTTGCTACTCCAGAGAACTTGCAAGTTATTGTATATTTGTATTATTATTATTTTCATTATTCTTACATGACGCATTTTATTAGTATTTTTGTATGTCTCTTCTTTCTGTTTAGTCTTCTTCACTTGACTGGTTTCCCCTTGTTCTCTCTTTCACAGAGTATTGATAATTAACTGTCTCTCACTTCACTTGGGTTCCATTAGCAAAATACTCTAGGACCTATACTCCCTATCCTAGTTATCCAGATTACATAGATTCCATCATATGATTGTTGCTCCATTACTATAGTAAATAATAGACATTCCATACATTTGTAAATACTACACAGCACCTCTCCCAGATCTCAGCCCACTTCACTGTTTCCTTAACTTTATTAGTGTTCTGGTTAACTCTATTCTCTCACACATTACACCTATTTTCTACCCTTTACTCTCACTTTAGCTCATAATCTGACCACCCACAAGCTCACAGCTTTCTAGATCCAACTCACAATCCTTTCCCTGCACAACAACAGTCTTATCTTCTTTCCACCCTTTCTAAAAAGTGGCTATTTGGGTGAAATATTACAGTTACCACTATACTTATCCAAAGGATCTCCTATCTCTTTTCTAAGGGCTGGTACTTTAAATATCATAGAATACACTCCTGCTGTCTTAAACCATTTCACCTTCCCCCTCCAACCCATCACAAAAAAGAGTAGGTAGAAGCTGTGAACACTAGGATACCTCCTGGAACAAGAAACCCACCAAGAAAGGAACCACCACCAACAGCTAAGAACAGAAGAAGGTGAAGGAGGGAGTGGAAGTCACAATAAGTCAACCCAGGACCTATCTGGAAATACAACTAAATAGTGGAGAAATTACTCAGAACAAACAACTGAACAAGAGCAAGAGAAAAGCCTCAACACCTTGTACACACTGAAGACCCAGCTCCAACACAACCTGCATAAACCTGCATAACAGAAAACAAGAGATGGTGGACAGAATGAACCTCAGTTAACCACCTGGTGGGAAGCACCCACCAAAGAAAGACACCAAAACAACCAAAAACCAAAGACATACACAGAGCCAACATAAACCACAGCCCAAGATCCATAATCTCGGGAAATCAAGGACACTGTACCAATGAATCTCACAGGTATTCTATAACAGATGTTTACACCATAAATCCAGAACACATCAACTTAAGAAGCAGAGGCTAACAGGAAGAGTCTTACAAACAATGGGAAGACAAAGAAACAATACCCAAGTGAAAGGAAAGGAGGAAGTCTCAGAAACAATGCTAAATGAAAAAGAGGCAAGTCAACTATCAGATATTGAGTTTAAAGCATTGGTTATAGGGAGCTTAAAGAGCTCACACAGAATTACCAAATACTACAGGGAAACTACAATCAACCAACTGCGAAATATATCAACATGAAAAAGGAAATAGAAACTATCAACAAGGGTCAAGAGGAGATGAAGAATACAATTTATGAACTGAAGAACATAGTAAAAGGAATGAAAAGCAGGCTTGAAGAAGCAGAGGATCAGATCAGCGAACTGGAGGGCAAGGTAGAAAAAAACACACAGAAAGAGCAAGAAAAGGAAAAGAGGCTCAGAAAGAATGAAGAGGCAATAAGGGAAATGCAGGACAACATGAAACATAACAATATCCGTATAATAGGAATACCAGAAGGAGAAGAAGAAGAGCAAGGGATAGAAAACCTGTTTGAAAAAGTAATGATGGAAAATTTCCCTAATCTGAGGAGAGAAAAATCCACCCAAATCCAGGAAATACAGAGAGTCCCAAGCAAGAGGAACCCAAAGAGACCCACTGCAAGACACATCATAATTAAAATGGTAAACTTCCAAGACAAAGAGAGGATCTTAAAGGTAGCAAGGGAGAAAAGGGAAGTAACATAGAAGGGAGCCCCAATAAGGTTAGCAACTGAATTCTCAATGGAAACGCTCCAAGCCAGAAGAGAATGGCAAAAAATATTCCAAGTAATGAGAACCAGAGGCCTGCAACCAAGGCTACTTTACCCAGCAAGGCTCTCAATCAAGATAGAAGGCCAAATAAGGAGTTTCCCAGACAAAAGAAGTCTAAAAGAATACAGCTCCACCAAACCAGCTCTGCAAGAGATGCTAAAGGGACTGCTTTAAGGAAAGGAAGGAAAAGAGAAAGAGAGAAGAACACAGGTAGGAAATAATGGCAATGAATAACAACCTATCGATAATAACCTTAAACGTAAATGGATTAAATGCTCCAATCAAAAGACATAGAATAGCTGAATGGATAAGAAAACATGACCCACACATATGCTGCCTACAAGAGACCCATCTCAGGACAAAAGACTTATACAGACTGAAAGTGAAGGGCTGGAAACAAACTTTCCAAGCAAATGGACAGGAAAAAAAAAAAGCAGGTGTAGCAATACTCGTATCAGACAAAATAGACTTCCAAAGAAGGGCCATAAAGAGAGACCCAGAAGGTCACTTCATAATACTCAAAGGAAGAATCCACCAAGAAGACATAAATATTGTAAATATATATGCACCCAACATAGGAGCACCCAAATACATACAGAAAATCTTGGAGGACTTCAAGAAAGATATTGACAGCAACACAATTATAGTAGGGGACATTAATACCCCACTATCAAAAATGGACAGGTCTTCCAGACAAAATATCAAAAAGGATATTGTGTCACTTAACAATACTCTAGAGGAAATGGACTTAACTGATATATATAGAGCTTTTCATCCCAAAGAAGCAAAATACACATTCTTTTCAAGTGTCCATGGAACTTTCTCAAAGATAGACCACATGATAGGACACAAAGCAAGCCTCAACAAATTCAAGAAAATTGAAATCATATCAAGCATTTTCTCTGATCACAAGGGGCTGAAACTAGAAACCAACCCCAAAGGAAAACACCGAAAACACTCAGAATCATGGAGACTGAATAGCATGCTATTAAACAATGAATGGGTCAAGAACGAGATTAGGGAAGAAATCAAAAACTTTCTGGAAACAAATGAAAATGAACTCACAACAACCCAAAACCTATTGGTCACAGCAAAGGCAATCCTGAGAGAGAAGTTCATAGCAATACAGGCGTACCTTAAAAAGATAGAAACATTTCAAACAAACAACCTAACTCTATGCCTAGAAGAACTGGAGGAACAACAAAGGCAGCCCAGAGCAAGCAGAAGGAAGGAAATAACCAAGATCAGAGCAGAGTTAAATGACATAGAGACTAAAAGCACAATTCTAAGGATCAATGAATCCAGGAGCTGGTTTTTTGTAAAGATAAACAAAATCGCCAAGCCTTTAAGTAGGCTCATCAAGAAGAAAAGACATAGGATCCAAATAAATACAATTAAAAATGAAAGAGGAGAGATTACAACTGATACCACAGAAATACAAAGGATTATAAGAAATTACTACGAAGAACTGTATGCTAAGAATTTGAAAACCTAGATGAAATGGACACATTTCTAGAAAAATATAATCTTCCAAAATTGAATGAAGAAGAAGCAGAAAACCTGAACAGACCAACAACAGCAGACGAAATTGAAGCAGTCATCAAAAAACTCCCAACACACAAAAGCCCTGGACCAGATGGTGTCACAGGAGAATTCTACAAAGCATTTAAGGAAGAGCTAACCCCTATCCTTCACAAACTATTCGAAAAAATCCAAAATGATGGAAGACTCCCAAACTCTTTTTATGAAGCCAGCATTATCCTAATCCCAAAACCAGATAAAGACACAACGAATAAAGAAAACTTCAGGCCAATATCGTTGATGAACATAGATGCTAAAATTCTCAACAAAATATTGGCAAACAGCATCCACCAATACATTAAAAAGATCATACACCATGACCAAGTGGGATTCATCCCAGGGATGCAAGGATGGCACAATATTCGCAAATCAATAAACATAATACATCACATAAACAACAGCAAAGACAAAAATCACATGATCATATCAATGGATGCAGAAAAAATATTTGATAATATACAGCACCCATTTCTGATAAAAACACTCAGCAAAGTGGGAATAGAGGGAGCATTCCTCAACATCATAAAGGCCATATAGGAGAGACCTACAGCCAACATCATACTCAATGGACAAAAACTTAGAGCCTCCCCACTAAGATCAGGAACAAGACAAGGATGCCCTCTCTCACCACTCCTATTCAACATAGTATTGGAATTCCTAGCCACAGCAATCAGACCAGAAAAAGAAATAAAACGCATCCAAATTGGAAAGGAGGAAATGAAACTGTCACTGTTTGCAGACGACATGATAGTGTACATGGAAAATCCTATAGACTCCACCAAAAAACTACTTGTCCTAATAAATGAATTTGGCAAAACAGCTGGATACAAAGTTAATATTCAGAAATCAAAGGCATTCTTGTACACCAACAATGTAACATCAGAAACAGAAATCAAGAAAAAAATCCCATATTATATAGCCACAAGAAAAATTGACCTACTTTATTCCTAAAGTACCTAGGAATAAACCTAACCAAGGAGGTAAAAGATCTGTATTCAGAAAACTACACAACAGTGAAGAAAGAAATTGTGGAGGACATAAACAAATAGAAACATGTACCATGCTCATGGATTGGAAGAATTAACAATGTCATAATGGCCATACTATGGAAAGCGATTTATAGATTCAATGCAATCCCTATTAAAATACCCATGACATATTTCACAGATATAGAACAAAGAGTTCAGAAATTCGTATGGAACAGTAAATGACTCCAAATAGCTTCAACAATTTTGAGAAAGAAGAACAAAGCAGGAAGGATAACAATACCTGATATCAAACTGTATTACATGGCCACTATAATCAAAACATCCTGGTACTGGCACAAAAACAGGCAGATAGAATAATGGAACAGAATGGACAGCCCAGACATAAACCCAAGTCTCTATGGTCAATTCATATTTGACAAAGGAGGCAGGAGCATAAAATGGAGCAAAAACAGCCTCTTGAACAGATGGTGGTGGGAGATCTGGACAGCTACGTGCAAAAAAATGAAACTTGATCACCAACTTACGCCATATACAAAAATAAATTCAAGGTGGATAAAAGACTTAAATACAACTCAGAACACCATAAACGTTCTAGAGGAAAACATTAGCAGGAAAATCTCAGGCATTCCATGCAGCAACATCTTCACTGATATGTCCACTAAAGCAAGGGACATAAAGGAAAGAATAAACAAATGGGACCTCATCAAATTAAAAAGCTTCTGCATGGCTAAAGAAAACAGCATTAAATGGAAAGAGAACCAACTGTATGGGAAAACATATTTGCCAGTGATACCTCTGACAAGGGTCTGATCTCCAAAATATATAAAGAACTCACATGACTGCACTCCAGGAAGACAAAGAACCCAATTAAAAAATGGGGAAAAGTCATGAACAGACTGTTCTCCAAGGAAGACCTGCAGAGGGCCCCGAGACATATGAAAAGATGCTCAGCATCACCAGCCATCAGAGAGATGAAAATTAAGACCACAATGAGATACAATGTTACACTGGTCAGAGTAGGCAACATAAAGAAATCAAAAAATAAATGTTGGAGAGCATGCAGAGAAAAGGGCACCCTAGTACATTGTTGATGGGAATGCAGACTGGTGCAGGCACTGTGGAAAGCAGAATAGAATTTCCTCAGAAAACTAAAAATGGGATTGCTTTTGATCCAGCAATTCCACTTCTGGTATTATACCCTAAGAACCCTGAAACACCAATCCAAAAGAACCTGTGCATCCCAATGTTCATAGCAGCACAATTTACAATAGCCAAGTCCTGGAAGCAACCTAAGTGCCCATCAGCAAATGAGTGGATTAATAAAGTATGGTACATTTATACAATGGAATTCTACATAGCAGATTGAAAGAAGGAGCTTATAGCCTTTGCAACAGCATGGATGGAACTGGAGAGCATTATGCTAAGTGAAATAAGCCAGGCAGTGAGGGACAAATACCATATGATCTCACCTTTAGCTGGAATATAATCAACAGAAGAAAAAAGGAAACAAAATATAACCAGAGACACTGAAGTTAAGAACAATCTAAGAATAGCCAGAAGGTAAGGGAGAGGGGACATGGGAGAAGGGTTTTCAGGAAGTACTATAAAGGACCATAGACAAAACCAAGAGAGAGGGTGGAAGTGAGGGAGGGAGGTGGCTTTGGCTGGGGTGGGATAGAGGGGTGGGGAGAAAATGCAGACAAGTGTAATTGAACAGCAATAAAATTATTAAAATGGTAAAAAACAACAAAACCCAAACCTAAAATCTTTCCCAGTAAGATCAGGAACAAGACAAGGATGTCTCCTTTCATCACTTCTAGTCAACATAGTATTAGAAATATTATGATCTCATAGCCAGAGATCAGACAAGAAAAAGAAATAAAAGGCATCCAAATTGGGAAGGATGAAGCAAAACTTTCATTGTTTGCAGATGACATAGTAGTGTACATAGAAAACCCTATAGACTCCACCAAAAATCTAAACAATGTAATAAGTGAATTTGGCAAAAGAGTGGGATACAAAGTCAATATTCAGAAATTGAAGGCATTTTTGTATACAAAAAAAAAATAGAAATAGTAATCAGGAACAGAATCCCATTTATTATAGCAAGAAGACAATTAAAGTACCTAGGAATAAACTTAACCAAGGAGGCAAAAGACCTGTACTCAGAAAACTACACAACACTACAGAGGAAGACACGGTTACTATATTTTTCGGACTAGAAGATGTACTTTTCCACCCCCAAATTTGGGAGGAAAATAGGGGTGCATCTTAGAGTCCAAATGTAGCTTACCTGGCTTGCTGCTGGTGGGAGAAGGTGGTGGAGCAGGTTTTGTTTTCTTATTTTCCTCCTCTAAAAGCTAGGTATGTCTTATGGTCTTTTGCATCTCGTAGTCCGAAAAATACAGTAAATGAAAGCATATACCATGTTCATGGATTGGAAGAATTAACATAATCAAAATGTTCATACTACTCTAAGCAATTTATAGAGTCAAAATAACCCTTATCAAAATACTAATGTATATTTCACAGATACAGAAGAAATATTTCAAAAATTTATATGAAACCATAAACTATCCTGAATAGCCTCAGTAATTCTAAGAAAAAAGGAGGAGGTTTAACAATACTTGACATCAAACTCTATTACAAAGCCACAGTAATCAAAACAGTCTGGTACTGGCATAAGAACAGACACATAGATTAATGGAACAGAATAGAGAGCCCAGAAATAAACCCATGTGTCTATGCTCAATTACTACTTGACAAAGGTGGCAGAAGCATAAAATTGAGTAAAAATAGTCTCTTCAATAAATGGTGTTAGTATATCTAGCTAGACAGGTACTTGAAAAAAAAAGAAACTCGTTGACCAACTCACACCATACACAAAAATATACTCAGGATGAACAAGAGACTTAAATATAGGTCACAACACCATAAAAGTTCTGGAGGAGAACATAGGCAGGGAAATCTCAGATGTTCTATGAACTATATTTTTACCAATATGTCCCCTACAGCAAGGGACATAAAGTAAAGAATAAACAAAGTTTCTATATCAAATTCAAAAGCTTCTGCATGGCTAAAGAAAACATTAGCAAAATGAAAAGGGAGAATATATTGGAAAATATATTTGCCAATGATACCTCAGATAAGGGTTTGATCTCCAGAATAAATAAATAACTTACACAACTCCATGCCAGTTAGACAAACAACACCATTAAAAAATGGCAAAGGACCTGAACAGACACTTTTCCCAGGAGGCCAAACAGAGGGCTCAGAGACATATGAAAGTATGCTCAGCATCACTAGGATCAGATAGACGCAAATTAAAAACATAATGAGATACCACTTCATACTAGTCCCAGTTGCTATCATAAACAAATCAACAAACAACAAGTGTTAGTGAGGCTGTAGTTAAAAGGAAACCCTAGTACCCTCTTGGTGGAAATGCAGACTGGTGTAGCCACTGTGGAATACAGTATGGAATTTTCTCACTGAACTAAAAATGGAATAGCCTTTGACCCAGCAATTCCACTGCTGGAATGAAACCCTAAGAATCCCGAAACACCAACTCAACAGAACCTATACACCCCATTGTACACTACAGCACAATTTACAATAGCCAAGTGTTGGAAGCAACCTAAGTGCCCATCAGTAAATGAAAGGATTGAAAAACTATGGTACATTTACACAATGGAATACTACACAGCAGAAAGAACGAAGGAACTCCTACCCTTTGTAACAGAATGGATGGAAATGTAGAGCATTATGCTAAGTGAAATAAGTCAGGCGATGAAAGACAAATACCATATGATCTCACCGTTAACAGGAACCTAATCAACAAAATTAACAAGCAAATAAAGTGTAGCCAAAGACATTGAAATGGAGAACAGGCTGACACTGATCAGAAGGGAGAGGGGAGGGGATAACAGGAGGAAAGGGTTAAGGGTTTACAGGAACAACTATAAAGGACATATGGACATCAACAAGGTGGGGTGGAAATGAGGGAGGGAGGTGGGGAGGTTGGGGGTGCTGGGGAAGGGTGGGCGGAAAAGGCAGAAAACTGTGCTTGCACGTCAATAAATAAAAAAACAATATTTGGAAAGCCACAAAAGAAGAAAAAAAGGAATTTGAAAACCTAGGTGAAATGGACAAATTTCTAAAAAAAATACAATTTTCTGTAACTCAATGAAGAAGAAGCAGAAGGCCTGAAAAGACCAATAACAGGTGACAAAATTGAGGCAGTAGTCAAAAAACTCCCAACATACAAATGCCCTGGACCAGACGGTTTCACAGGAGAATTTTACAAAGCATTTAAGGAAGAGCTAACCCCAATCCTTCACAGATTATTCCAAAAAATTGAAGAAGTTGTAAGATCTGAAACTCTTTTTACAAAGCCAGCATCATCCATATTCCAAAACCAGATAAAGACATAACAAAGAAAGAAAATTTAAGGCCAGTATTGCTGATGAACCTAGAGACTGAAATCCTCACAAAATATTGCAAATTGCATCCAGCCACACCTTAAAGAGATCATACACCATGATCAAGTGGGTTCATCCCAAGGAGGTAAGGATGGTACAGTATTCGCAAATCAATAAACATAATACATCACATAAAGAACAACAAAGACAAAAATCATATGATCACAACAATAGATGCAGAAAAAGCATTTGATAAGGTACAGCACCTATTTATGATAAAAACACTCAGCAAAGTGGGAATAAAGGGAGCATTCCTTAAAAATAATAAAATCGGCGGGCGCCCGCGGCTGTGACCCCGGGGCCAAGCCGCCCCCCAGGTGCAGCAGTGTTGGTTTTCATGGGTTGTGGGTCATGTTGAAGGGACACCGATGTTGAAGACAGTGGCAGATGGTGGCTTGTATCTCCTATTTAGGGTTGGTTCTGGGTTGCACTGGATCATTTACTCTGGTGAGGGATCTCCACTGGAAACACCACCGGAGCCTTCCCAGCATCCCATCTGTGGCCCACCACACAGGTCTGTTAGAATAGAAGCTGCAGGTTAGTTTGAACTGAGAATTTTCTCAGAATTCTTAAAGACACGCTGTCTTAAAAATCTGCTGTTAAGAGGAACCAAGATGGCGGCACAGGTAGACACACTGCGCCTCCTCGCACAACCAGAACTGACAGAGAATCGAACAGCAAGGGGGACCAACACCAAGGAAACAGAAAATAATCATTCATCCAGACTGGTAGGAGGGGCGGAGACGGCACTGGGGTGGAGAGGACTCGCATGGCTGTGGCGGGACTGAGACTGGCGGAGTGTGGGACAAATGGCGCAGGCAGTCCGAGCACTAGCAGACCCTGCGGTCCCACATTTGCACAGATAAACCCAGAGGGCTGGACTCAGAGTGGCGGAGAGTGGGGCAGGCAGAGTGGCGGATAGCACATTGCGGCACCACATTCGCCCACAGATAAACCGGACGAACGGCGGGCAGAGAAGCAGACCCCTGCGCAACCCAGGGCTCCAGCTCGGGGAAATAAAGCCTCGAACCTCTGATTGAAAGCGCCCCTGGGGGTTGGGGCAGCAGCAGGAGAGACTCCCAGCCTCACAGGAGAGGTTGTTGGAGAGACCCACAGGGGCCTAGAGTGTGCACAGGCCCACTTACTCGGGAACCAGCACCAGAGGGGCCCAGTTTGATTGTGGGTAGCGGAGTGAAAGTCTGAAATCCGGAGGAGAGTGAAGCGGGCGCCATTGCTCCCTCTCGGCCCCGCCCCCACGTACAGCGTCACAGCGCAGCGACCAGCATTACCCCGCCCCCGGTGAACACCTAAGGCTCCGCCCCTTAAAGTAACAGCCGCACCAAGACAAACAAACAAAAAAAATGGCCCAAATGACAGAACACTTCAAAGCTCCAGAAAAAATACAACTAAGCGACGAAGAGATAGCCAACCTATCGGATGCACAGTTCAAAGCACTGGTTATCAATATGCTCACAGACTTGGTTGAATCTGTTCGAAAAACACATGAAAAAATGAAGCCTATGCTAAGAGAAACAAAGGAAAATGTACAGGGAACCAATAGTGATGAGAAGGAAACTGGGACTCAAATCAATGGTATGGACCAGAAGGAAGAAACAAACATCCAATCAGAAAAGAATGAAGAAACAAGAACTTGGATAAATGAGGAGAGGCTTAGGAACCTCCTGGACTCCTTGAAACGTTCCAACATCCAAATTATAGGGGTGCCAGAAGGAGAAGAGGAAGAACAAAAAATTGAAAACTTATTTGAACAAATAATGGAGAACTTCCCCGATCTGGCAAGGAAATAGACTTCCGGGAAGTCCAGGAAGCTCAGAGAGTCCCAAAGAAGCTGGACCCAAGGAGGAACACACCAAGGCACATCATAATTACATTACCCAAGATTAAACGCAAGGACCTATATCCAAGATTACTGTATCCAGCAAAGCTATCATTTAGAATGGAAGGGAAGATAAAGTGCTTTTCAGATAAGGTCAAGTTAAAGAAGTTCATCATCACCAAGCCCTTATTATATGAAATGTCAAAGGGAGTTACCTAAGAAAAAAGATAAAAAATATGAACAGTAAAAATGACAGCAAACTCAGTTATTAACGACCACACCTAAAACCAAAACAAAAGAAAACTAAGCAAACAACTAGAACAGGAACAGAACCACAGAAATGGAGATCACATGGTGGGTTGTCAATAGGGGAGTAGGAGGGGGAGTGGGGGAAAGGTACAGAGAATAAGTAGCACAGATGATAGGTGGAAAATAGACAGGGTGAGGGTAAAAATAGTGTAGGAAATGTAGAAGCCAAAGAACTTATATGTATGACCCATGGACATGAACTATGGGGGGGGAATGTGGGAGGGAGGGGGGTGGGCAGGATGGAGTGGAGTGGGGGGGGAAATGGGACAACTGTAATAGCATAATCAATAAATATATTTTGAAAAAAATATAATAAAATCCACACAGGTGAGACCTACAGACAACATCGTCCTCAATGGGAAAAACTTAGGGATTTCCCACTAAGATCAGGAAAAGACAAGAATGCCCAATTTTACCACTCCCATTCAACACAGTATTAGAAGTCATAAGGAAAGCAATCAGACAAGAAAAAGAAATAAAAGGCATCCAAGTTGGAAAGGAGGAAGCAAAACTGTCATTCTTTGCAGATGACATGGTAGTGTACATAGAAAACCCTATAGACTCCACCAAAACACTACTGTACCTAATAAGTGAATTTGGCAAAAGACTGGGATACAGAGTCAATATTCAGAAATCAAAGGCATTTTTGTACACCAACAATGAAACATCAGAAACAGAAATCAGGGAAAAAAGTCCCATTTGATATAGCAACAAGAAAAATAAAGTACCTAGGAATAAACCTAACCAAGGAGGTGAAAGACCTGTACTCAGAAAACTACACAACACTGAAGAAAGAAATTAAGGAAGACACAAACAAATGGAAGCATGTACCATGTTCATGGATTGGAAGAATTAACATCATCAAAATGGCCATACTACCCCAAGTGACTTATAGATTCAATGCAATCCCTATTAGAGTACCCATGACATATTTCACAGATATAGAACAAATCTTTCAGAAATTTATATGGAACCATAAATGAGCCCGAATAGCTGCAGCAATTTTGAGAAAGAAGAACAAAGCAGGATGGATCACAATACCTGATATCAAACTGTATTACAAGGCCACTGTAATCAAAACAGCCTGGTACTGGTGTAGAAACGCACACATAGACCAATGGAACAGAATGGACAGCCCAGAAATAAACCCAAGTCTTTACGGTCAATTAATATTTGACAAACTGGGAACAAGCATAAAATGGAGCAAAAATAGCCTTTTCAACAAATGGTGTTGGGAGATCTGGACAGCTACATACAAAATCAATGAAACTTGATCACCAACTTACACCATACACAACAATAAATTCAAGGTGGATAAAAGACTTAAATATAAGTTGTGGCACCATCAAAGTCCTAGAAGGAAACATTGGTAGGAAAATCTCAGTAATTCCATACAGGAACATCTTCATTGATATGTCCCCTAGAGCAAGGGACATAAAGGAAAGAATAAAGAAATGGGACCTCATCAAATTAAAAAGCTTCTGCATGGCTAAAGAAAACAGCATTAACATGAAAAGAGAAACAACCATATGGGAAAATATATTTGGCAATGATACCTCAGACAAGGGTTTGATCTCCAAAATATATAAAGAACTCACACGACTCCACTCCAGGAAGACAAACAAACCAATTAAAAAATGGGCAAAGATTTGAACAGACACTTCTCCAAGAAGGACATACAAAGGGCCCAGAGGTATATGAAATGATGCTCAGCATCACTAGCCATTAGAGAGATGCAAATTAAGACCACAAGGAGATGCCACTTCACACTGGTGAGAATGGCCGTCATAAACAAATCAACAAACAACAAGTGCTGGAGAGGATGTGGAGAAAAGGAAACCCTAGATCACTGTTGTTGGTAATGAAGACTGTTGTAGCCACCTTGGAAAACAGTATGGAATTTCCTCAGAAAACTAAAAATGGAACTGTCTTTTGAACTGGCAATTCCACTGCTGGGATTATATCTGAAGAACCCTGAAACACCAATAAAGAACCTATGCACTCCAATGTTCTTAGCAGCACAATTTAAAATAGCCAAGTCCTGGAAGCAACTTAAGTGCCCATCAATAAATGAGTGAATCAACAAACTATGGTACATTTAAACAACGGAATACTATGCAGTAGAAAGAACGAAGAAACTCCTACCCTTTGCAACAGCATGGATGGAACTGGAGAACATTATGCTAAGTGAAATAAGCCAGGCGGTGAGGGACAAATACCATATGATCTCACCTTTAATTGGAACATAATCAACAAAAGAAAAAAGCAAGCAAAATATAAACAGAGACATTGAAATTCAATACAATCTGACAGTAACCAGAGGGGAGGCGGGAGGGGATAATGGGGGGAAGGGCTTTCAGGAACAAGTATAAAGGACACATGGACATAAGCAAGGGGGTGGATGGAAGCAAGGGAGTGAGGTGGGTTTGGCTGGGTGTGGGAGGGTGGTGGAGGGAAAAATGCAGACAATTGTAATTGAACAACAATAAAATAATTTAAAAAAAAGAACTTAGAAAACTCAATGCCAGAAAGAAAAAAATACCCAAAGAACCCAACAAAAACTGGGCAGAGGACCTAACAAGACTCTTCCCCAAGCAGGACATACAGATGGCCAATACACATATGAAAAGATGCTCGACATCAGTAATCATCAGAGAAATGCAAATGAAAACCACAATGAGTTATCATCTTATACTTGTCAGAATGGCTATCATGAATAAATCAAAAATCAGCAAGTGCTGGTGAGGCTGTGGAGAGAGCGGAACCCTTTTACTTTGTTGGTGAGAATGCAGACTGGTGCAGCCACTGTGGAAATCAGTATAGAGAGACCTCAAAAAATTAATAATGGATCTCCCTTTTGATCCAGAGATCCTGTTTGTCAGAAAATATCTCGAGGAACCCAAAACACTAATTCAAAAGAACATAGACACCCCTACATTCATTGCAGTATTATTTATAATCACCAAGATATGGAAGCATCCCAAGTATCCATCAGTAGATGGGTGGATAAAACAACTGTGGAACATTGACACAATAGAATACTACTCAGCTGTAAAGAAGGAAATTTTACCCATTGTGACAGTACGGATGGACCTCAAGAACATTATGCTAAGTGAAGTAAGCTAGTCAGAGATAGATAAATACCATATGATTTCACTCATATATGGAACCTAATGAACAAACTGAACTAACAAGCAAAATAGAGACAGACTCACAGAGGGAGAGTAGGATGACAGCTAAGGGTGGAAAGCTTAGGAGGTAGAAGGATTGAGCAAAATGTTTTTTTTATAGATATGAAAAAAGTGTGGTGATTGTGGGGGGAAGGTGGTATAAGGGGACTAAATGATAGTGAAAAAATACAATAAAAATTAATAGAAAAACCAGCATAGCATTGGCAAAAAAACAGTTTCACAGACCAGTGGAATAAAGCTGTGAGACCAGACATAAACCCACAAGTATATGGAGAAATAATTTTCAACAAAGAAGCAAAAACATACAATGGAGAAAAGAATGTCTCCTCAATAAATAGTTATGGGAAAATTGAAACAACACTTGAAAAGAATAAAAATAAATGTTTGTATCCATAGATGAATATTAATTCATAATGTATCAAAGACCTAAATATAAGACCTGAAATGAGAAATTACATAGAAGTAAACATAGGTACTAAACTTATGGATCTTCATCTTAAAGACGATTTTATGAATTCGACCCCACAGTCAAGGGAAGTGAAGGCAAAAATAAATGAAGGGGACTATGTCAAATTTAAAAACTTCTGCACAGCAAAAGAAACTGCCAAAAAGCCAAAAGGAAACCAACAGAAGGGGAAAAGATACTTGCAAACAACAGGTGTGACAAGGTGTTAATAACCAAAACATATAAAGAAATCATACAACTCTATACCAAAAAACCAAATGATTGAATTAAAAAATTGGCTGAGGACCTGTACAGACACCTCTCCCAAAAAGACATACAAAGAGCCAACAGGTATATGAAAAAGATGCTCAAATTCACTGCTATTAGGGAAATGCAAGTCAAACCTACAAGGAGGCCCACCTCACACTTGTTAAAATGACTATTATCAACAAAACAAGTAATAACAAGTGTTGCGGAGGTTGTGGTGAAAAGAAACCCTTAGTCACTGCTGGTGGGAATTTCCATACTGGTTCAGCCACTATTGAAATATGGTAGTATGGAGATGCCTCAAAAAATTAAGAATAGAGTTACCCTCTTCTGGGTATCTACTTGAAAAATTTGAAAACATTTATTTGCAAAGATATATACATCCTATTGCTCACTGCAGCATTATTCAGTGTCCAAGCCATGGAAACAACCAAAGAGTCCTTCAATAGATAACTGGGTGAAGAAGATGTGGTAATATAAACAATGGAATACTACTAGCCATGAGAAAATATGAAATACTGACATTTTCAAAACCGGATGGGTCTTGAGAATATCATGTTAAACAAAATAAGACAGAAAAAGTTAGGAACCATATAATTTTATTCATATGTGGGATATAAAATGGAAAGCAACAAGTGAAAAAAAGATAAACAAATAACTCATAGATACAAACAACAGCATGGTGATTACCAGAGTAAAAGGAGGTTTGGAGGTAATAAAGGATACGGGGGGTAAAATATATGGTGATGAAAAGAGGTTTGAATTTGGGTGTTAAACACACAATGATGATGTATCATAGAATTGTATATTTGATACCCATATAATTTTATTAACCAATGTCACCCCAATAACCTATGTGCATCCAATTCTAGTGGAATAAATCTAGTTTTGGATGCAGAAGCCCTTATAATTTAATTGTAAAAACTCAAACTCATAAAGTAATAATAAATTTGAAGAATTAAATGGGTATATAAATATGACTAAGATACATATATTTGGGACCCAATGCATTCTACAAAATGGAACTGTTGATTTGGATATTAAATATAATGTATAAAATGGATACTATAATACCTAGTAAAGAGGAAATAATGAGTTGAATAAACTCAAATATTGAGTAAATGAATGATGAAGCAATTCATTCTCCATTATCTTCATTTACATTTATACCCCCCAATTATGAATTCCAATTACTATTAATTTTAGCCTTCCATATTTCACTGCTTGATGGATCAGTTTTATCTCCTACAAAAACTGTATAATTACCAAAGTCGAGAGTTGTTTCATTTCACTTGGATGATTGTTTTCATTCTGCACTATATTTTTACTGTCAATTGCTCTATTTGCAATTGACTGATTTGGCAAACATGAAACTAGAATCAGAGGTCATTGATTTCTCTACTTCCTCCTCTCATCAACCAATCAGTTACTCAATAAAATAAATCTCTTTGGAGGCACAAGGAAAACTGTCACAGGTTCAAAATGAGAGAAACAAGCAGTCTTTGCAGGGTAATGAAAGTAGTTCCTAAATCTGAAGGTGTGTGGTGGAAACAATAAGTATACACAGGGTGGGTCAAAAGTAGATTTACAGTTATTTGTATAGAAAGTAATACAATGACAAATAATAATAGAAGAATAAACTTTGTGTTTTGTGTACTCACAGCTGTAAATGTACTTTTGACCCACCCTGTGTATGGAATATCCAGATTGCAAAGGACCTTAAAAACCAATTAGAATAGTTAAGACCTAATTAATAGTATAGAAAGAGTCATTGAAGTTTTGGGTAATAGGCAAAATAAAAATCATGTTACAAGAATATTATTAAAACATTAATATCCTAACAATGATCAAAGGAAGATAGACCATATATTTGTTTCAGGAAGACTGAAGAGCCACAGCACTGCAGGGTTCCCTTGACCATGATGGCTATGCGGTCACCCAAGATGTCAGCTTCATCCATGTAGTGGGTGGTCAGTAAGATGGTACGATTGTGCTTATATCGTTGAAGAAGATCCCAGGTGGCTCTTTTTGAGAGGGGGTCCATGCCAGATGATGGTTCATCAAGTATCACCACCTAGAGGCCAGATAATTGATGCCAAATTACTTGTAGGATAATTGACTATTTGAGGGGAATACTTTTAAACTAAAATAAAAACCTAGCCTAACAACAGTGGTAAAAACTATAAAAAAATAATCCCAAACCATATTATAACAGCTGACCCAATAATACAAATTGTCTTTGATTATCACTGGCAAAGTTCCCTTAAGATTCATATCTACTCTCATATTGTTGTCAGCTGTTTTCTGGACCAGCTGGTAGGAATGCGTTTTTAGTGTGAGTGCATGTTCATGCACCTTCCTCCCTTCCCCCTCCTCTTTCTTGTCTTTCTCTCTTCTCTAATACCTTGGAGTCTCCAATAAGTGCTATCATGACGGAGAGTTTTCGCTTCATTCCTGCAGTCAGTGACTCTGAAATTGTATCACGCTTTTCTCGCAGGTTAAAAGTAGACAGCATATTGTCAATTTCAATAGGGTACATCTTCTGACATTTTCTTTTTACCTAGAAAGAGAAGCCAGAATTTACATGATACATCCCAACTTTATCCTCAGACAGTTCTTTAGATCATAACATACATCTATAGGGGTGAGCAAATGTAGGCTTAGAGTTGTATGTGAAAATAAGAGTTATTATTATTATTTATTAACTAGCGTGTCATTATTATTAATTAGCAGTGTTTCTTAATTATTATATTGTTCATTAATAAATAATTATTATTTATTATCTCACCATTATTTATTTATTATTTATTTGTATTACAACTGTAAACCTACTCCCCACACCAGTATATAACGTTTTTTATAATTACTTCCTTAAAACACTTTATACAAGCTCTGTTCTTACATCAGCTACATAGTTCTCTCTTTCCCATTGTCTCCCTTTATGTCTAAAGGAAAGTTCCTAAAAAATGAATATTCAGAATTTATAAAGACACCTGAAACTCATGATTACCGGGAGAAAAGGGTCATATCTCTAGCTTCCAGGTATGACAGAGTAAATGTCTTCTTCTACCACTGAACTCAAGTATTAAATCTGGAGTACTACAAAAAGTAAACATTGGCAGTTGGATAAGGAAGAACACCAGAACCAGAACTTGAAATACCACTGAACTGGTGTTGATTTTACCATTTTCCCTTGTGTACTTACTAGCCTAAGCTCAAAGCAATCCAAAGCTTGGATATGCACTGTAGTGCAAATAGAATGAGATTAAGGAGAAACCCTCTAGTTCTGGTTTGAGAAGTGGAAAAGAGGAAATTCCTAAAGCTCTGAGATAGTATAGGAGGGACAATCCTATCTTCTCCTTGCTATTTTGTGGCCTAGACCATAGGAAGTATTGTAGGAGGGATGGTGACAAGAGTAGAAGAGAATGGAGTCACATGAGCCAAAATGCTGAGGGCGGTGAACCTTCTCAGTTTAGTGGAGCCATGGCTCCAAGAGGACCTGGCCAAACCGAATTGCTTTTTACCACTCTTTCTGCCTTCCTGTTACTTGGATGTGGCACAGTTATGAAAGTGGGTGACTCCTGGCTGGGGTATTAAGAAAGGAATTCTGGGGAACCAGAGAATACTGAGGAGGTAACAGGAGAGAAGAGTAGGAAAGTGACACAAACAGTTGTTTATGAATTCATGTGTTTATCCCATCAATTGCATATATGGATATAGCCATAATTAGAATACCAAATTAAAAAATAATGCTAATGAGTAGAACTTCTACTCAGGTATAAACTGACCAATAGGTAACATGGGCATGGGAGATACTGAAATAGCACTGCAAAGACTTTGAAAGTGACATGATAACCACAGCCCACAGATAAGATATAAACAGGATAGTATATTTTTCCTGATTTCTGTTTCTGATATTTTGTTGTTGGTGTACAAAAATACCATAGATTTCAGAATACTGACTTTGTATCCCACTGTTTTGCCAAATTCACTTATTAGGTTGATTAGAGTTTTGGTGGAGTCTATAGGGTTTTTTGGGGATAGATTTTAACTTTTTATTTATTTTTATTTATTTTATTTTATTCTAGTTCAAGTAGAGTTCAAGTATTCTTGTCCATTTTTCCTGCACCACTCCCCGCCACCCCATCCATCCCTACCTCCCACCCTCGATCCAACCCCCCTTTGGCTTTGTCCATGTTTCCTTTATACATATTCCTTGATGACTCTTCATGTCATATGCAAACAGTGAGTTTTACTTCCTCCTTTCCAATGGAGATGTCTATTATTTCTTTATATTGTCTGATCACAGTGGCCAGGACTTCTAATACTATGTTGAATAGAAGGGGTGAGAGCAGATATCCTTAGAAAAATAAAGTATCTAGGAATAAACCTAACCAAGGAGGTAAAAGAGCTTTACTCAGGAAACTACACAACACTGAAGAAAGAAATGAAGGAAGAAGACACATATAAATGGAAGCATATACCATGTTAATGGATTGGAAGAATTACCATCATCAAAATGTCCATACAGTTAAAGCCACCCTAAGAGGGAAATACATAACAATAGAGGCCTAAATGAAGATACAAGAAAAATCTTAAATAAACAAGTTATGTTCTAACTTAAAGTAACTTGAAAAAGAACAACAAAGCCCAAAGTGATACAAGAAAGGGCATAATAAGGATCAGAGCAAGGAGGGGAGGGCACAGGGAGAAAAATTGGGGCAACTGTAATTGAACAACAATAAAAAAATGAAGAAAAGAAACAAAATAGTGTCTAAAATGAAAAAATACCAAAGATGAATAAAACCAAGAACTGGTTCTTTAAAAAGATAAACAAGATTGACAAACCTTTAACCAGACTCATCAAGAAAAAAAGATGATTTATATAAATAAAATCAGATATTAAAGATAAAAAGTAACTGACACCAAACAAAGGATTGTAAGAAAATATTATGAACAACTATAAGCCAATACATTGGAAAATAAGGACAAAATGGATAAATTTCTGGAAATATACATTCTTCCAAAACTCAATCAGAAAAATTCAGAGAATATGAATAGACATATTACAAGTAGTAAAATTGAAACAATAATCAAAAACTCCCCAAAACAAAAGTCCTGGACTGAATGTCTTCACAGATGAATTTTACCATACAGTCAGAGAAGAATCAACAAATATCTTTATCAAACTATTCCAAAAAATTCAAGAGGAGGGAAGACTCCCAAACTCTTTTTATGAGGTTAACATTATCCTAATTTCAAAACCAGATAAAGCCACTGCAAAGAAAGAAAATGATAGGCATATATCCTTGATGAACATAGATGCTAAAATTCTCAACAAAATAATAGTAAACTGGACTCAGCAATACATTAAAAAGGTCATACACCATGAACAAGTGTGGTTTATTTTGAGGATGCAAAGTTGATGTCTGCAAATCAATAAATGTGATATACCACATAATCAAAATGAAGAATAAAAACTATCTGACCATATCAGTAGATGCAGAAAAAGGATTTGACAAAATCCAGCATCTATTTATGATTAAAAAAACTCTCAGCAAAATCAGAATAAAGAAAACATACATCCACATAATACAAACCCACAGCTAACATCTTACTCAATGAACAAAAATGAAATGCATTTCCCTTATAATTGGGGACAAGACAGAAATGTCTTCTTTCACCACTCTAATTCAACCCAGTATAGGACATCCTAGTCATAACAGTTGACAAGAAGATGAAATAAAAGGCATTCGAATGGTAAGGAAAAAGTATTATATCATTATTACCTGCAGATGACAGAATACTTTATATTGAGAACTCTAAGTATTCCCCCAAAGATGTACTAGAACAGATAAGCAAATGTGGCAAAGTAGCAGGACACAAAATAAATATCCAGAAATCAGTTGCATTTTAATACACCAATAATGAATTATCAAAAAGCAAAACCAAGAAAACAATCTCATTTACAATTGCATCAAAATATTAAAATGCATATGAATAAATTTAAGCAAGAATGTAAAAGACCTGTACTAGGAAAATTTTAACACAATGAAGAAAGAAATTGAATTAGATACAAAAATGGAAGCATATACCATGTCCATGAATATGAAGAATTAACATCATTAAAATGTCCATACCATCCAAAGCAATCTATAGATTCAACACAACT
This sequence comes from Desmodus rotundus, assembly GCF_022682495.2. Lineage (NCBI taxonomy): Eukaryota > Metazoa > Chordata > Mammalia > Chiroptera > Phyllostomidae > Desmodus > Desmodus rotundus. The sequence continues at coordinate 89,200,659 of NC_071387.1, read as the reverse complement.
CCTATTAAGATATCAATGGTGTATTTCACAGAACTAGAACAAATATTCTAATAATTTATATGGAATCACAAAAGACATTGTATTATCACAGCATTATCATTAAAAAAGTATAATGCTGAAGGAATCATGGCACAGGATAGTCCATAGTATTCAAAACAGCATGGAACTGGCATAAAAGCTGATATATAGATCTAACTGATATATAAATCTATGGAACAGCATAGAGACACCAGAAATAAACCCATGCCTTAATGGTAAATTAATATTTGATAAAGGAGGCAACAATTTACAAGGGTGTCAAGAAGGTTTAATCAATAAATCGGGGAAAATGAGACAGATACATGAAAAATAAAATAAAACCAGATCACCTTCTTACACCATACACAAGAAAAAGTCAAAATGGATTAAAGACTTAACTGTTAGACTCAAAACAATAAGAATCCTAAAAGATAACATAGGCAGTAAAATATGGGACATTTCTCATAGCAATATCTTTTCTGATATTTCACCTTGAGCAAAAAATACCCCCAACGACAACAAAAATTAACAAATTGGGCTACATAAAACTACAAAGTCCTTACACAGCAAAGGGAATCATCAAGAAAATGAAAAGACAAGTCACTGAATGGAAAAACATATTTGCCAATATATCTTATAAGGCTTAATATTCAAAATTAATACAGAACTTATAAAACTCAACATCAAAAAACAAACAATAAAGAAATGAGCCAAGCAGATGAACCCAAAGAAGCCATCACAATTAAAATGGCAAAATATAAGCACAAAGAGAGAATCTTAAAGGCAGCAAGGGAGAAACAGCTAATAACATACGAGAGCTCAGATAAGACTATCAGCTGATTTCTCAACAGAAATGCTACAAGCAAGAAGGGACTGACAAAAACTATTCCAAGTAATGAAAAGCAAGGACCAGCAATCAAGACTGATCTACCCAGCAAGGCTCTCATTTAAAATGGAAAGAAAAATAAAGAGCTTCCCAGGTTAAAAAAAAAAAAAAAGCTAAAAGAGTATATCTTCACCAAATCAGCACTGTAGCAGTTGCTAAATGGACTGCTTTAAGAAGAAAAAGAAATTAAGAGAGAGAGGAACACAGGTATAAAGAGAAAAATGGCAGTGAACCATACCTGTCAATAAAAACTTTAAATGTAAATGTCTTAAATGCCCCAATCAAAAGACATAGAGTAGCTTATCAATAAGAAAACATGGTCTACAAGAGTCCCAGTTCAGAATAAAAGATATACACACACTGAAAGTGAAGAGATGAGATGGAAAAAAAATATTCCATACAAAAGAACATGATAAAAAACCTGGGGTAGCAATACCTATACCTGAGAAAATAGACTTCAAACAAAAGCCATAGTAGAGACAAAGAAGGTCACTGTAAAATACTTAAGAGAGTAGTCCAACAAGAGAATATACCCCTAGTAAACATATAGGGACCTGATATAATAGCATCTAAATATATAAAGAATATCTTGGACGTTAAGAAAGAGATCATCAGCAATACCATCATTGTAAAGGATTTTAACATCCCACTGTCAAAAATGCATAGATCTTCAAGACAAAAAATCAACAAGGATATAGTGGCATTAAATGATACTCTAGATTAAGTGGACTTAATTGATATTTACAGAATATTTCACCCCAAAGAAGCAAAATATACATTCTTCTCAAAGGAAAGAAAATCATTTTCAAAGATAGAAAACATGGTAGGACACAAACCAAGCCTTAAGAAATTCAAGACTACTGAAATCATATCAAGCATGTCTTCAGATCACAATGGCTTGAAACTAGAAATCAGCAACAAGGAAAAAATCAAAAACATTAAAAAACATGGAGGTTGAATGACATGTTACTAAATAATTAGTGGGTAAACAATGAGATCAAGGATAAATCAAAAAGTACCTTGAAACAAATGAAAATGTCACACAACAACCCAAAATCTATGGGACACAGCAAAAGGAGACTTACGAGGGAAGTTCATAGCATTACAGGCCTGCCTAAAGAAGAGAGAAAAATCTCAAGTAAACAGCCTAACCCCCCATCAGCAAAAACTAGAGGAACAATGAGTTTTGGCCAAGATGGAGGCGTAGGTAGAAATGCTTTGCTTCCTTGCACAACCAAAAGTAGGATAACAACAAATTTAAAAACAATAAACAACCGGAATTGCCAGAAAATCAAACTGCATGGAACTCCAACAACCAAGGAGTTAAACAAATATTCATCTGGACCACTAGGAAGGGTGGAGATGGGAGATGGGCACATGAGCAGAAAGGACGAGTGGGAAGACGGTGGACCATGCAGATGAGGTGGTGCTAGCTGAACGGGAAAATAAAGACTCATAATGTCTATCTGTAAAAAACTGAAGGGGTAGGGATGGCTGGAGAACCTCTCAGTTTCACAGGAGAGTTCATTGGAAAGTGGAGCTAGAGAGGAGCAAGACAGTGGCTTGTTCCCTCTCTAACTCCCCACCCACAGCAAGTGCCACAACCCAGCCAAGAGGGTTGACCCACCCTGGTGAATACCAAAGGCTCCACAACATTACAGGTGCATTGAGACAAAGAAATATGGCCCAAACAAAAGAACAGATCAAAGCTCCAGAAAAAACAGTGTATTCAATAAATGGTGTTGGAAAAATTGCACTGGTACATGCAATAAAATGAAAAGAGATTACAAACTTACACCATAGATAAGAATACATGATTCTGCATGGCTGAAGAAAATGTCAACAAAATGAAAAGGTAACTGACCACACAGGAAAATGTATTTGCAAATGATACCCCAGACAAGGGTTTGATCTCCAAAATATATAAAGAACTCACACAACTCCACTCCAGGAAGACAAGCAACCCAATTAAAAAAATGGGCAAAAGACCTGAACAAACACTTCTCCAAGGAGGACATACAGAGGGACAGAGACATATGAAATGATGCTCTACATCATTAGCCATTAGAGAGATGCAAATTAAAACCATAATGAGATACCTTTTTACTCCAGTCAGAATGGCCATCATAACTAAACCAATGAACAAGTGCTGGTGATGTTGTGGATGAAAGGGAGCCCTAGTGCACTGTTGGTGGGAATGCAGACTGGTGCAACCACTGTGGGAAACTGTATGGAATTTCGTCGGAAAACTAAAAATGGAACTGCCTTTTACCCAGCAATTCCACTGCTAGGATTATACCCTAAGAATCCTGAAACACCAATTCAAAAAAACCTGTGCACCCCAATGTTCATAACAGCACAATTTATGTGTTCACAGTATATATGCAGGCTATATAATTGATTAAGTTTAACAACTAGGGCAGATTTCTTGGAGCTTGGAGACTTAGCTGACCCTCCTCCAGACCTGGTGCTGTTAAAAACCAGCCTTGGTGCATAGCCTGGTTCTTTCTGCACACAAACAGACCCAGCAGATGGATCCACATGTGGTGGATCACTGATAACTTCAAACAAGTTGCCCCAGGCCAGTCACAAACAGCATCTGACAAAGGTCTGCACTAGTTTTTGCAGATCTACCTAAGACATAGAAACAAATAGAAAGAACTAGCCAAAATGGAAAGACAAAGAAACAGACCCCAAATGAAAGAACAAGAGAATTCTCCAGAAGAAGAACTAGATGAAATTGAGGCAAGCAATTTATCAGATAGGGTATTTAGAGCAATGATTACAAGGATACTCAACAGCATGAAGAAAGACATAGAAACCACAAAAAAGGACCAGTCAAAAATAAAGCAATATCTGAAAGAAATAATACACCGGAAGGAATGTACACTAGGTTAGATGAAGCAGAGGATTGACTTAGTGATTTGGAAGACAAAGTAGACTAAAGCACTCAAGCAGAGCAGAAAATTAATTTAAAAAACAAGGAGAGCTTAAGAAACATTTTGGACAACATGAAGCAAAACAACATCCACATCATGGAAATACCAGAAGGAGAAGAGGGCAAGCAAGGGATTGAGAACCTATTTGAAGAAATAATGACTAAAATTTTCCCTAATCTGGTGAAAGAAAAAAGACACACAAGTCCTCAGAGAGGACCTCAGAGAGTGCCAAGCAATTTGGACCCAAAGAGGCCTACATTGATTACACAGTAGTTAAAATGACAAAACTTAAAGACAAGAAGACAATCACAAAAGCTTCAAGAGAAAAGCAGGTAATACAGTGGAGCACCAATTAAACTGCCACCTGATTTCTCAACAGAAACATATCAGGATAGAACTGAATGGCATGAAATATTCAAGGTGATGAAAAGCAAGGACTTACAACCAAGGCCACTTTACCTAGCAAGGTTATCATTTAAAATTGAAGGAGAAATAAGGAGCTTCCCAGACAGGAAAGAACTAAAGGAGTTTGTTAACACCAAATTGGTACTGCAACAAATGTTAAAGGGCCTGCTTTAAGAAGAAGAAAAAGAGAATAAAAAACAGTGAAAAACAGTATAACAATAAAATGGCACTAATTGTGCATATATCAATAATGACCTTAAATGTAAATGGCTTAAATACTCCAACCAAAACAAATAGGGTGGACTATTGAATAAGAAAACAAGACCCATCAATAAAATATACTAAGAAAAAAATATAAAAGAAAAAAAGAAAAAAGTTCCATTTTTAGTTTTCTGAGGAAATTCCATGCTGTTTTCCACAGTGGCTGCACCAGTCTGCATTCCCACCAACATATATAAATGCCACTTCCAAGAGACCCACCTCAGATCAAAAGATACACACAGAATAAAAGTAAAGGGATAAAAAAAGTTATTTTATGCAAATGAAAAGGAAGAAAAAGCTGAGGTAGCAATACTTGTATCTGATAAATTAGACTTTAAAACCAAGGGTATAGTAAGACACAAAGAAGGCCACTACATACCAATAAAGGGAACAATCCAACAATAGGATATATCCCTAGTAAACATTTATGCAACTATCATAGGAGCACCTAAATATGTAAAGGAAACCTTGATGGACATAAAGGGAGAGATCAGCAGCACTGCAGTCAGAGTCAGGGATTTTAACACCCCATTGACTTCAATGGATAGATATTTCAGACAGAAAATCAATAAGGAGACAGAGGCCTAAAGTGACACACTATATAATTTTTAAAAATCTCTGACTCACCATAAAGTAGAAATAAAGGTGTTCTGATAGTGTCAAGTCATTAAACAACAAGTCATGCTGAGGGCAGAAGCCCAAGTTTTTTCGAATATTAATCATGTTCTTTGAGATGGCATATCCATTAATGTAGGCCTCTCCTCTGGTTGGAAGGTAGCGACCTACAAGTAAAAAGAAAACATGACAGAAGCTGAGCTTTGGTGACAGAACATAAGACATTGCAAATTAGCATCTCAAACATCTGAGTGGTATAATTAACTATATTTTAATTTTCTTTCTGCTAATATATACTAATTTGTTGTAATCAATAAGGGTAATATTGGTAGTAAAAATATTTCAATATTTTGCTATCTTCTAATATATTCACATTGCAATCATCCAGTTAACTATATTTTTGGACCATATTAGGTACTGTGTAGATATTATGAAAAACATAACTATCTAGAACATAACATTTGGTCCTTAAGAAATTTTAATATGAAAATCAAGCTGTCCACAAAATTACATGGTAATATGTAAAAAAAAAAGTGTAACCAATTAAACTCTATAAATCATTTATTTTATTTTAAAGATATATTCTTTTTATAAATTTTTAAAAATTTTTTGTTATTCAATTACAGTTGTGTGCCTATTCTCCCCATCCTTCCACCCCACCCCAGCTGAACCCCCTCCCTCCCCCAACTCCACCCTCCCCCTTGATTTTGTCCATGTGTCCTTTACAGTAGTTCTCGTAATCCCCTCTCCTCACTGTCCCCTCCCCACTCCCCCTTGCCCATTGTTAGATTGTTCTTAACTTCAATGTCTCTGGTTATATTTTGTTTCCTTTTTTCTTCTATTTTTTATGAACCAGTTAAAGGTGAGATCATATGGTATTTGTCCCTCACCACCTGGCTTATTTCACTTAGCATAATGCTCTCCAGTTCCATCCATGCTGTTGCAAAGGGTATAAGCTCCTTCTTTCTCTCTGATGTGTAGAATTCCCTTGTGTAAATGTACCATAGTTCTTTGATCCTCTCATTTGCTGATGGGCACTTCGGTTGCTTCCAGTACTTGGCTATTGTAAATTGTGCTGCTATGAACATTGGGATGCACAGGTTCTTTTGGATTGGTGTTTCAGTGTTCTTAGGGTATAATCCCACCAGTGGAACTGCTGGGTCAAAGGGCAGTTCCATTTTTAGTTTTCTGAGGAAATTCCATACTGTTCTGTACAGTGGCCTCACCAGACTGCATTCCCACCAACAGTGCACTAGGATTCCCTTTTCTCTGCATCCTTTCCAACATTTGTTTGTTTATTTCTTTACGTTGGCCACTCTGACTGGTGTGAGATGGTACCTCATTGTGGTTTTAATTTGCATCTCTCTGATGGCTAGTGATGCTGAGCATCTTTTCATATGTCTCTAGGCCCTCTGTATGACTTCCTTGGAGAAGTGTCTGTTCAAGTCCTTTGCCCATTTTTTAATTGGGTTGTTTGTCTTCCTGGAGTGGAGTCGTGTGAGTTCTTTATATATTTTGGAGATCAGGCCCTTGTCTGAGGTATTACTGGCAAATATGTTTTCCCATACTGTTGGTTCTCTTTTTATTTTAATGGTGTTTTCTTCAGCCATGCACAAGCTTTTTATTTTGATGAGGTCCCATTTGTTTATTCTGTCCTTCATGTCCCTTGCTTTAGGGGACATGTCTGTGAGGATGTTGCTGCATGGAATGCCTGAGATTTTCCTGCCAAAGTTTTCCTCTAGGACTTGTATGGTATCATGACTTATATTTAAGTCTTTTAAGCATCTTGAGTTTATTTTTCTCTATGATGTAAGTTGGTGGTCAAGTTTTACTTTTTTACATGTAGCTGTCTAGATCTCCCATCACCATTTGTTGAAGAGGCTATTTTTACTATATTTTATGCTCCTTCCTCCTTTCTCAAATATTAATTGACCATAGAGCATTGGATTTATTTCTGGACTCTCTATTCTGTTTCATTTATCTATGTATCTGTTCTTATGCCAGTACCAGACTGTTTTGATTACAGTGGCCTTGTAATACAGTTTGATATCAGGTATTGTGATCCCTCCTGCTTTGTTCTTCTTTCTCAAATTTGCTGCAGCTGTTCAGGGTCGTTTATGGTTCCATATGAATTTCTGAAATGTTTGTTCTATATCTGTGAAATGTGTCATGGGTACTCTAATAGGGATTGCATCGAATCTGTAAATTGCTTTGGGTAGTATGGCCATTTTGATGATGTTAATTCTTCCAATCCATGAGCATGGTACATGCTTCCATTTGTTTGTGTCTTCCTTAATTTCTTTCTTCAATGTTGTGTAGTTTTCTGAGTACAGGTCTTTTACCTCCTTGTTTAGGTTTATTCCTAGGTACTCTATTTTTCTTGTTGCTATATCAAATGGGATTTTTTTCCTGATTTCTGTTTCTGCAGTTTTGTTGTTGGTGTACAGGAATTCCTTTGATTTCTGAGTATTGACTTTGTATCCAGCTGTTTTGCCAAATTTATTTATTAGGTCGAGTAGTTTTTTGGTGGAGTCTATAGGATTTTCCATGTACACTATCATGTCGTCTGCAAACAGTGACAGTTTCATTTCCTCCTTTCCAATTTGGATGCGTTTTATTTCTTTTTCTGGTCTGATTGCTGTGGCTAGGAATTCCAATACTATGTTGAATAGGAGTGGTGAGAGAGGGCATCCTTGTCTTGTTCCTGATCTTAGTGGGAAAGCTCTAAGTTTTTGTCCATTGAGTATGATGTTGGCTGTAGGTCTCTCCTATATGGCCTTTATGATGTTGAGGAATGCTCCCTCTATTCCCACTTTGCTGAGTGTTTTTATCAGAAATGGGTGCTGTACCTTATCAAATATTTTTTCTGCATCCACTGATATGATCATGTGATTTTTGTCTTTGCTGTTGTTTATGTGATGTATTATGTTTATTGATTTGCGAATATTGTGCCATCCTTGCATCCCTGGGATGAATCCCACTTGGTCATGGTGTATGATCTTTTTAATGTATTGCTGGATGTGTAAAGATATATTCTTAAAAAATTGAGATATAGTTGACATATAACACTGTATTAGTTTCAGGTAAAAAATAATGATTACATATATGTATATATTGTTTAAAATTTTTTAAACTTATTTTTAGGCAGAGAGGAAGGTAGGGAGAAAAATAAAGAAACACCAAAGTGAGAGAGAAATATTGACTGGTTTCCTCTTGTAGGTGCCCCAACTGAGAATTGAACCTGCAACCCAGGCCCGTGCCCTGACGGGGAATAGAACCAGCAACCTCTACTTTGTAGGCCAATGGCCAACCAACTGAGCCACACTGGTCAGGAGAGATACAGGAACATGTTAAATGATCACCATGGTAAGCGTAGTTTACATTCATTATCATACATAGTTACAAATTATTTTATTTTTTAATTGTTGTTCAAGAACAGTTCTCTCCATTTTGCCCATACCACTACCACCTCCACCCTCGATCCTAAGCCCATGGGTTTTGACCATGTGTTCCTTATCAACCCTTCCCTTATTTTCCCCCATTATCCCTCTCTCCCGTTCCCTTGGTTACTGTGAGTTTATTCTTTATTTCATTTTCTCTGGTTATATTTTGCTTACTTGTTTGTTTTGTTCATTATGTTCAACCTATAGGTTAGATTATATGGTTTTTGTCCTTCAATGCCTGGCTTATATCACTTATCATAATGCTCTCCAGTTCCATCCATGCAGTTGGAAAGGGTAGGAACTTAATCTTTCTTTCTGTTGTGTAGTATTCCATTGTGTAAATGTACCACTACTTTTTTATCCACTCATCTACTGATGGGTACTTAGGCTGTTTTTAGATTTGGGCAATTATAAGTAACACTGCTATGAATATAGGGGTGCATATATTCTAGTAAACTGGTGTTTAAGTGTTCTTTTTTTCACTGTTGTTCAAGCACAGTTGTCTACATTTTCCCCCAATCACTGCGCCAGACCAAGGCATCCAACCTCCCACCCCTGATCCCACCCCCTTGGTTTTGTCCATGTGTCCTTTATAGTTGTTCCTGAAAACCATTCTGCAATTTCCCTACATAATACCCTCCCCACCTCCCATCTGATTACTATCTGTGTGTTAATTTCATTGTCTCCAGTTATATTTTGCTTGTTTGTTTGTTTTGCTGATTAGGTTCCACATAAAGGCAAGTTCATGTGGTATTTGTCTTTAACCGTCTGGCTTATTTCACTTAGTATGATTCTCTCCAGTTCCATCCATGCTGTCACCGAGCATAGGAGCTCCTTCTTTCCATATACTGCATAGTATTCCATCATGTTAATGTACCATATATTTTTTTAACCATTCATTTACTGATGGCCACTTAGGATGCTTCAAGCACTTGGCTATTGTAAAATGTGCTGCTATGAATATTGGGGTGCATAGGTTTTTTGGATTGGTGTTTCAGGCTTCTTTGGATATAATCCCAGCAGTGGAATTGCCGGGTAAAAAGGCAATTCCTTTTGTAGTTTTCTGAGGAAATTCCATACTGTTTCCCAGTGTTTGAACCAGTCTGCAATCCAACCGACAGTGTACTAGGGTTCCCTTTTCTCCATATCCTCTCCAACACTTGTTTCTTGAGTTGTTTATGATGGCCACTCTGACTGGTGTGAGATGGTACCTCATTGTGGTTTTAATTTGCATCTCTCTGATGGCTAGTGATGCTGAGCATCTTTTCATATGTCTCTGAGCCCTCTGTATGTCTTCCTTGGAGAAGTGTCTGTTCAAGTCCTTTGCCCATTTTTTAATTGGGTTGTTTGTCTTCCTGGAGTGGAGTTGTGTGAGTTGTTTACATATTTTGGAAATCAAATCCTTGTCTGAAGTGTCATTGGCAAATGTTTTCCATATAGTTGGTTCTCTTTACATTTTAATCCTGTTTTCTTTAGCCATGCAGAAGCCTTTTATTTTGATGAAGTACCATTTGTTTATTCTTTCCTTTATGTTCCTTGCTCTAGGGGGCCTATCATTGAAAATATTGCTGTGTGGAATATCTGAGATTTTCCTGACTATGTTTTCCTCTAGGACTTTTATGGTTCCATGACTTATATTTACGTCCTTATTCCACTTAGAATTTACTTTTGTGAATGGTGTAAGGTGGTGATCAAGTTTCATTTTTTTCATGCAGCTGTCCAGATCTCCCAAAATCATTTGTTGAAGAGGCTATTTTTGCTCCACTTATGCTTCTACTTTATTTGTCAAGTATTAATTGACCATAGAGACTTGAGTTTATTTTGGGGCTCTCTATTCTGTTCCATTGGTCTCTGTGTCTGTTTTTATGCCACTACCAGGCTGTTTTGATTACAGTGGCCTTGTAATACAGTTTGATATCAGGTATTGTGATCCCTCCTGCTTTGTTCTTCTTTCTCAAAATTGCTGGAGGTATTTGGAGTCATTTACTGTTCCATAGAAATTTCTGAAATGTTTGTGCTTTATCTGTGAAATGTCATTGGTGCTTTAATAGGGATTGTGCTGAATCTATTACTTGCTTTGGGTAGTATGGCCATTTTGATGATGTTAATTCTTCCAATCCATGAGCATGGTACATGCTTCCATTTGTTTGTGTCTTCCTTAATTTCTTTCTTCAGTGTTGTGTAGTTTTCTGAGTACAGGTCTTTTACCTCCTTGGTTAGGTTTATTCCTAGGTACTTTATTTTTCTTGTTGCTATATCAAATGGGATTTTTTTCTTTATTTGTTTCTCATATTTCATCGTTGGTGTACAAATATGCCTTTGGTTTCTGAATATTCACTTTGTATCCTGCTGTTTTGCCAAATTTATGTATTAGGTCGAGTAGTTTTTTGCTAGAGAGTATAGGATTTTCTATGTACATTTTCATGTCATCTGTAACCAATGACAGTTTTGCTTCTTCCTTTCAAATTTTGATGGCTTTTATTACTTTTTCTTGTGTGATGTGTGTTGTTACAACTGGTAATACTATGTTGAACAGGGGTGGTGAAAGCAGACATCCTTGTGTTGTTCCTGATCTCAGTGGGAAAACTTTTAGTTTTTGTCCATTGAGTATTATTTTGGCTGTAGGTCTCTTGTATGTGGCCTTTATTATATTGAGGAATGCTCCCTCTAGTCACACTTTACTGAGTGTCTTTATCACAAATAGGGGCTATACCTTATCAAAAGCTTTTAACACATCTACTGATACGATCATGTGCTTTCTCTTTCCTTTTGTTTATGTGATGGTTTCTGTTTATTGATATGCACATATTGTACTATCCTTGCATCCCTGGGATGAACACCACTTGATCATGGTGTATGATCTTTTAATATATTGCTGAATGTGGTTTGCCAATATTTTGTTCAGGATTTTAGTGGCTATATTCATCAGTGATATTGGCCTACAGTTGTCTTTCTTTGTTGTGTCATTATCTGGTAGTGGAATTAGGATGATGCTGGCTTCATAAGAAGAGTTTAGGAGTCTTCTGTGTTTTTGGAATTTTTGGAATACTCTGTGAAGGAGAGGGTTTAGCTTCCCATTAAATGCTTTGTAAAATTCTCCTGTGAAATCATTCAGTCCAGGGCTTTTGTGTGCTGGGACTTTTTTGATTACTGCTTCAATTCTGTCAGCTGTTACTGGCCTGTTCAGGCTTTCTGCTTCTTCTTCATTCAATTTTGGAAGATTATATTTTTCTAGAAATTAACCCATTTCACCTAGGTTTTCAAATTTCTTGGCATATATTTCTTCATAGTAATTTCTTACAATCCTTTGTATTTGGGTGGTATCAGTTGTATTCTCTCCTCTTTCATTTCTGATTGTATTTGGGTCCTCTCCCTTTTTTTCTCGATAAGCCTACTTAAAGGCCTGTCCATTTTGTGTATCTTTACAAAGAACCACCTCCTGGATTCATTGATCCTTAGAATTATGCTTTTAGTCTGTATGTCATTTAATTTTGCTCTGATCTTTGTTATTTCCTTCTTTGTGCCTGCTCTGGGTTGTGTTTGTTGTTGTTCCTCAAGTTCTTTTAGGTGTAGCGTTAGATTGTTTATTTGAAATGTTTCTATCTCTTTTAGGTAGGCCTGTATTGCTATGAAGTTCCCTCTCAGGATTGCCTTCGCTGTGTCCCATAGGTTTCAGATTGTTGTGAGTTCATTGTTTCCAGAAACTTCTTGATTTCTTCCATAATCTCAGTCTTGACCAATTCATTATTTAATAGCATGCTATTCAATCTCCATGTTTTTGAGTGTTTGGGGACTTTTCCCTTGAGGTTACTTTCTAGTGTCAGTCCCTTGTGGTCAGAGACAATGCTTGATATGATTTCAACTTTCTTGAACTTGTTGAGGCTTTTTTCATGTCCTATCATGTGATCTATCTTTGAAAATGTTCCATGTGCTTTCAAAAATGATGTGTAATTTGCTTCTTGGAATGAAAGGCTCTATATATATCATTTAAGATCATTTGATCTATGCCATTGTTCAATGCCCCAATGTCTTTGATGATATTTTGTTTGGAAGATCTATCCATTTTTGTCAGTGCAGTATTAAAATTCCCTACTGTAATTGTCTTGCTGTCAGTATCTTTCTTGAAGTCCTCCAAGATTTTCTTTATGTATTTGGGTTCTCGTATGTTCGGTACATATATGTTCATAATGTTCATGTCTTCTTGATGGATTGTTACCTTGTGTATTATTCAGTGACCTTCTGGATTCTTTTATGGCCCCTGTTTTGATGTGTATTTTGTCTGATATGAGTATTGCTACAGAGCTTTTTTTTTTTTGTCTATTTGTTTAGAATATTTTTTCCAAGCCTTCACTTTCAGTCTGTGTAGGTATTTTCTTCTGAGGTGGGCCTCTTATAGGCAGCATATGTGTGGATCATGATTTCTTATATATTCATCTATTCTATGTCTTTTGATTGGAGCATTTAATACATTTACATTTAAGGTTAATGATAGGTACTTACTCATTATATTTTACTTCCTTTGTACGTGGTGTTCTTCTCTCTGTTTTTTTCTTTCTTTTCTTAAAGCAGTCCCTTTAGCATCTCTTGCAGTGGTGGTTTGTTGGAGATGTATTCTTTGAGCTTTCTTTTGTTTGGGAAACTCCTTATTTGGCCTTCCATTTTAATTGAGAGCCTTGCTGAACTGAGTATGCTTGGTTGCAGGGCTTGTTCTTCATTACTTGGAATATTTCTTGCCATTCCCTTCTGGCTTATAACATTTCTGTTGAGAAATCAGATGCTTGCTTTATTGGGGCTCCCTTGTATGTTACTTCCTGTTTCTCTTTTGCTGTCTTAAAGATCCAGGCCTCTATTTCATTTAGCATTTTATCTGTGTCTTGTAATTTTGCCATTTTAATTATGTGTGTTGAAGTGGTCCTCTCTGGGTTCCTCTTGGTTGGTAGTTTCCTGGATTTGTTTGATTTTTTCTCTCAGGAAATTAGGGAAGTTTTCCATCATTACTTTTTCAAATACGTTTTCTATCCCTTGCTCTTCTGGTATCTCTAGTATATGGATATTATTATGTTTCATGTTGTCCTGCAGTTCCCTTAACACCTCTTCTTTCTCTCTGAGTCAGTGTTCCTTTTCTTGCTCTTTTTGGAAGTTTTTTTCTACCTTGTCCTCCTGCTCAGTGATTGGATCCTCTGCTTCATCTTACCTGCTTTTAATTCCTTTTACTGTGTTCTTCAATTCATAAATTGTATCCTTCATTTCCTCTTGGCACGTCTTGCTTGTATCTATTTCCTTTTTCTTGTTGATATATTTTGCAGTGAGTTCATCATAGTTTCCCTGCGGTTTTTGGAAATTTTCAGTGAGCTCACTGAAATTCCTTATAACCATTGCTTTCACCTCAATATCTGATAGTTGCCTTCCCTCTATTTCATTTAGCATTCCTTCTGAGGCTTCCTCCTTTCCTTTTGTTTCTTTGTCTTCCTATTATTCGTGAGTCTCTTTTTGTTAGTCTCTGCATCTTAAATTGATCTGTTCTGACTCCCTGGGTTTGTGATGTGAACTGCTATTGTTAGGAGACCTGTGTGATTCACTGGTGCAGTCCTCTTGACCTCCTGAACTTGCAGCTCTTTGGATGTCATTTATGTTGGCTCTCTGGATATATTTGGGTTTTAATTGTTGTTGGGTCTTTTTTTTTGGTGGGCCCTTCCCTCCAACTGGTTGTCTGAGTATCCTTCTGTCCACCATGTCTTCTATGCTGTTGTTCTGGTGTGGAAAGGTTGTGTCAAAGCTTCTTTTTCTGTCTGTCCTAGGTCATGAGGCTTCTCTCTCTCTATTGTCCAGCTGTTTTTTTCTGGATATTTTCTTCACCATTTAGTTGTAATTCTAGATTGGCCTTGGGTGGGGAGGTTAGTGTGGATTCCACTCAATCCTCCAACCTCTTCTTTGAATGTGTTTTGGTTTGTTTGTTGGTGGGTTCTCTCTTCCAGCAGGTATATTGGTGTTCACAGCTCCCACCCACTCTTTTATGTGATCAGTTGGAGGAGGAAGGAGAAATGGATTAAGACAGTGGGAGTGTATTCTATGGGATTTAAAGTACCAACCCATAGAGAAGAGATAGGAGATCCTTTGGATAAACATAGTTTTAACTGTGATATTTCACCCAACCAGCCACTTTTCAGAAATGGTGGAAAAGACATAGGACCCTTGTGAGAGGGGGGAAGGATTGTGAGTTGAATCCAGAAAACAGTGAGCTTGTGGGAGGTCAGATTATGAGATATAGTGAGGGTAAAGGATAGAAAATAGGCATAGTGTGTGAGATAATTGAGTTAACCACAAGAGTAATAAAGTTCTGGAAGACAGTGATCTGGGCTAAGATCCAAGAGGGGTGCTGTGTAGAGTTTACAAATGTATGGAACAACAATTATCTACAAGAAGACTGGAACAACAATCATATGATAGAATCTGTATGATCTGAGTACCAAGAATAGGAAGTACACAACCTAGAGTAATGTGCTACTGGAACATGAGTTAAATGAAATAAGGAAAATTAAAATACACTATGAAGAGAGAACAAGGAAAACCAGTCAAACAATGGAATTAAACAAAGAAATAAAACAAATAGAACTAAACAGAAATGAAGAATAAAAAAATACTAATAAAAGAAGTAAAAATAATGGAACAATAATAATACAAATAAACAATAACAAGCAAGTTCTCTTGAATAGCAAAGTGAAATTTGTCTCAGTTTCTCAGTTGTTGGGGTTAGCCCTGTGTTTCCTCTTTGGGTGTGTCTCTGGATCTTTCACACTCCAGGTCTTATTGTCTCACTTGGGTAAAAAAAGAAAAAAAGAATAAGACTCCTGGTGACTTTAAACCATCCAAGCAAGTTTTGCTCTTATTCCCGCATGCCGCAAGCTGAGGGGGGTTGGGCTTCGCCTTTCTCCCTTCCTATCGTTTTGAGAGGATGGAGGCCAGGTCTGGGCTGCAATATTCACAGTTGCCCAGCCTTCAGCACAGGTTCTCTGTGCGCTGCCAGGCCTCCACTGATCATCTTCATCAGGCTGGTGCCTTCAATCCACCAATTGTGCCATCCTTGAGGTGCACTAATTATGGGAAAGTCACACACCACTTTCTTCTTCATTGCTGTCCTAGGTGCTAGGCACTCTCAATGTCTCTTCACGGTACCCCTGCACTCTTTTCAGCTCCCTCAGTGAGTTAAGTCTTTCTGGGGACTGCTAACTCCCTGAGCCCTGCTGCTCTCCTGTGCGGTGGAGACCTCATTCTGTGTCTTAGTGAGCCAGCTGGGCCCTGCAGGGGTGGGGCAGCTACAGCGGCGGGTTGGGGCACAAGAGGATGGATGGATGTGGAGGTTGTGAGGGTGAGACCTCCTTAATTGTGGCAGCAGGGGTGGGAGCGGCCTGTGCCCCTGCAGCAGTGGGGTTAGGCCAAGGTAGTAGTGGTGGCGGGGGCAGCCGCGGTTGTGGCGGAGGAGGTTGGGCGGCAGGGACCGCTGCTAAGGAAGGTTCCCTAACAGCAACTGAGAGACTTTTTAAAAAATAAAACCGTCATGTTCAAGCCTGCTGCTCTTAACAAGCAGCTGGCTTCTTACACAGCCCAACTTTCCCACCAGAGGAGAGACTATCTGGGTCAGAGTCTGCCCAACTCTCCTCCCTTTTACACTTATCACCTGGCTCCCCAATTTCTCTGGTAATGACCCAGCTGGTGCCCACAGTCACAGCGGGTGAACACTGCCCCTGTGCATCTCCAACTTTGTCTTTATTTCCTACAGTGACTTCCAGTGGCCAAGCCCACCCTGGTGCTGCTCTGTCCTCCCTGTTTAGCAGGAGGGGGAGGTGTTGATTTGGCTCTCATCCAAGGATCTTTAGGTAGGTGCCACAGGTGCTGGGCTGGGGGCTGCAGCAGCTCTGTCCAAGTGCTCGTCCCAGGGACTTTACCATTCCAACACAGTCTCCTTACCACCTGTTTTTCAATGTCCTCTACAATTTTGGAATCCAACCTTCATACACACTGGGATTCCATTGGTTGTTCACTCTGTTCCTCATTAGATCATCTAGGTGTTCCACATGTGCACAGGGGGAAGTGGGCTCCACTCCCACCTACCTCGCAACCATCAGTTTCGGGATTCTTAGGACATATTCCCAAAAGTTGGACTGCTGGGTCAAAAGGTAGTTCCATTTTTAGTGTTTTGAGGCAACTCCACACCATTCCAGTAACTGCACAATCTCTTCTGATAGTGCATTAGTGTATAAAATACCACTGATATATGAATATTAATTTTGTACCCTGCTAGTTTGCCAAATTCATTACATCTGTAGTTTCCCAGTGGAATCTTTAGGGTTTTCTTTGTACAATATAATGGTATCTGCAAATTAAGGCGGTTTTCCTTCCTCTTTAATTATTGCAAGGCCTTTTATTTCTTCCTTTTTGTCTGATTGCTCTGGCTTGGACTTCCAATATGATGTTGAATAAGAGTGGTGAAAACAAAAATCTTTTGTTTTCAATCTCAATGAAACACTATCAGTTTTTAAAGTATATTTTATTGATTATGCTATTACAGTTTTTCCCATCTTTCCCCCTTCATCTCCCCTCCACTCTGCACCACCCATCCCTCCAGCATTCCCCCCAACCTTAGTTCACATCGATGGGTTGTACATATAAGTTCTGTTTCCTATACCATTTTTGACCTCTCCCCATCTTTCTAATGCCTACCAATTATGCTTCTTCTTCCCTGTATCTTCCCCTCCCTATTCCTTCCTTCCACTTCCCATAGAAAACCCTCCATGTGATGTCCATTTCTTTGATTCTGTACCTGTTCTAGTTGTTTAGTTTTTGTTATTTTTTTTAGGTTCATTTGTTGATAGTTGTGTTTGTTATCATTTTACTGTTCATATTTTTGATCTTTTTCTTAGATAAATCCCTTTAACATTTCATATAATAATGGCTCGGTGGGCATGAACTCCTTTAACTTGACCTTATCTGGGAAGCACTTTATCTGCCCTTCCATTCTAAATGATAGCTTTACTGGATAGAGTATTAGTATTCTTGGATGTAGGTCTTTGTCTTTCATAACTTCAAATACTTCTTTCTAGCCCCTTCTTGCCTGCAAGGTTTATTTTGAGAAATCAGCTGATAGCCTTATAAGCACTCCTTTGTAGGTAACTCTTTCCTCTCACTGCTTTTAAGATTCTCTCTGTGCCTTTAATATTGGGTAACTTAGTGATGATGTGCCTTGGTGTGTTCTTTGGGTCCAACTTCTTTGGGACTCTCTGGGCTTCCTGGAAGTCTATTTCCTTCACCAGATTGGGAAATTTTCCTTATTTGTTCAAATAAGTTTTCAATTTCTTGCTGTTGTTCTTCTCCTTCTGGCACCCCTATAATTCAGATATTGGAATGTTTCAGGTTGTCCCAGAGAGTCCTCAGCCTGTCTTCATTTTTCTGAATTCTTTCATCATTCTCTTCCAATTGGTTGTTTATATCTTCCATTTGTTCTAAACTATTGATTTGAGTCCTGGTTTCCTTCCTTTCACTGCTGGTTCCCTGAATATTTTGCTTTATTTCACTTTGGGTATCTTTCATTTTTCAACCAAGCTCATTCATTTCTGTGAGCATTTTGATTACCAGGGCTTTAAATTCTCCATCAGATAGGATGGCTATCTCCTCATCACTTAGGTCTCTTTCTGAAGTCTTCCTCTATTCTTTTCACTTTAGAACATTTAATTTCCTATTTCTTTATTTGGGGCACCTCTTAAGTTGTAAGGGGGCAGGGCCTTAGGTACTCACCCGGGCAGGGCAACCCTCCTTTCTGTGCTGTGGTGCTGCTTGTGGGGGAGGGGTCAGAGAGGAAACAGTGTAGCTCAGCTGCTCATCTCTAGCCTACTTTCCAATGAAGTCTCATGTGAGACTGGGAGTTTCTTCCACTGCAGCAACTGCTGTAGTCCACAACCACTTCTGAGTCTCAGTTTCCCATTAAGTCAGCCCTGCCCTCACAGCCCACCACCCCGCCACAGCCAGTCCTGACCCCATGGTCTACCACATTGCTGGGGTTCTCTCAATCTGCCACCTTACGGGTCTGGTTGTTCTGTGTGACTGTTTCTTTAATTCCATGGTTGTTGGAGTTCCATGCAGTTTGATTTTCAGGCACTTCTGGTTGTTTATTGATTTTAGATTGGTTGTTATCCTCTTTTTGGTTGTACAAGGAAGCAAAGGGTTTCTACCTATGCCTCCATTTGGCCAGAACTCACAGTATCAGTTTTTGGTCATTCAGTATGATGTTGGCTGTGAGTTTCACATATGGCCTTTTTTATGTTGAAGGATGATCCATCTGTTCCCACTTCGCTGAGTTTTTATTATGGATTTGATTTTATTGAACACTATTTCTCATCTATTGGAATGATCACGTTAATTTTGTTCTATATTCGTTTATAGGATCCATATTTATTGATTTGCAAATGCTGTCCTAGAATTGCATCCCCAGCAGAAATCCCACTTGATTGTGGTGTATGATCTTTTCACTGTATTGCTGAATCCAGTTTGCTAATATTTTGTTAAGGATTTCAGTATCTATATTCATGAGGGATATTGGCCTATTATTTTCTTTCTTTGTTGTGTCTTTACCTGCTTTTGGAATTAGGATAATAGTGGCCTCATAAAAAGAGTTTGGAAGTCTTCCCTATTCAAAAATTTTTGGAATAGTTTGAAGATAGGTGTTAATTTTTCTTTGAATGTCTGGTAAAATTTACCTGAAGCTGTGCAGTATAGAACCTACATTTGTTAAGAGGCTTTTGTTTATTGCTTCATTTTTACTAGTAATCTATCTATTCAGATTTCCTGATTATTTCTGAGTTAGTTTTGAAAGACTGTATTTTTCTAGGAATGTTTCCATTTTCTTAGGTTACCCAATTTGTTGACACATACTTGTTCTTACTATTTTCTGACAATTCTTTATATTTCTGTAACCAGTTATTGCTTCTCCTCTTCATTTCTGATTTATTTGGATCTCTGTTACTTTCTTGAGTATGGTTACTGGCGTGTCAATCTTATCTTTACAAAGAACCAGCTCTTGGTTGCATTGATCTTTTGCCTTGTCCTTTTAGTCTGTCAGTTATTTCTGTTCCGATATTTATTATTTCCTTTCTTCTAATTCCTCAGGGCTTAATTTGTTGTTAAGTGTAGGGTTAGTTTGTTCATTTGAGATTTCTCTCTCTGCTTGTGATATAAACTCCTCATAGGACTGCTTTTGGTGTGTCCCATAGATTTTGGGTTATTGTGCATTCATTTTCATTTGTTTCCAGGTAATTTTTGATTTCTTCTTTGACCTCATTGGTTACCCATACATTGTTTAATAGCAAGCTATCTAGCTCCCATGCGTCTGAATATTTCTAGTTTATTATAGTTGGTTTCTAGTTTAATGCCACTATAATCCAAGATCACTAATATGATTTACTTAAAGATTTTATTTATATCTAGAGAGGGGAAGGGAGGGAGAAAGAGAGGGAGGGAAACATCAATGTGTGGTTGCTTCTCATGGGCCAACTGGGGACTTGGCCCACAAATGAGGCATGTACCCCAATTGGGAACCGAACCAGTGATCCTTTGGTTCACAGACAGAAACCCAGTCCACAGAGCCACATCAGCCATAGGGCAGATATGATTTTGATATCCTTGAACATTAACTCCCACTTTGTGTCCTAACATGTGGTATATATTTGAAAATTTTCCATGTGCACTTGAGAAGAATAAATATTCTGCTACTTTGGGATGACATATTCTGTAAATATCAATTAATACCATGTGATCTAACACAAGGGTGTCAAACTCATTTTCACCGAGTGACACATCAGCCTCACTTTTGCCTTCAAAGAGCTGAATGTAATTTTAAGAATTGTATAAATGTAACTACTCCTTAATAGTTAAGTGAGAGCTCAGTGCTGCTGCTGGGTAGAAACAAGGTCCTGGGCCAGATAAAACAAGGTGAAGGGCTGGATTTGGCCCACGAGCCTTTGTTTGCCAACTAAGATCTAGTGTGTCATTTAAGGTTGCTTTTTTTCCTTAATTTTTAGTCTGTAAGGTCTATACATTGATGACAGTGAGCTGTTAAAATTCCCTGCTATAACTGTATTGCTGTCAATCTATACTCCAAAGTCCACCAAGATTTTACTCATATATATTTTAGGTGTTTCTACATTGGGTGCATAATGTTTACAAGGGTTATATCCTCTTGTTGGATCAATTATTTCAGTATTATGTGGTGGCCTTTTTTGTGTGTGTCTCTTGTTATGGCCTTTGAAGTCTTTTTCAGATATAAGAATTGCTACCCCTACTTTTTTGGTCTCTAGTTTCATGGAATAATTTATTCCATCTCTTCACTTTCGGCCTGTGTGAATGTTTTGTTTTGAAGTTGGTCTCTTGTACAGATCATATATATGGATTATAGTTTCTTTCCATTCAGCTACTCTATACCTTTTTGAATGGAACATTTATTTGCACTTAAGCTTATTATTAATAGGTATTCATTTATTGCAATTTTTCTTTTTTTAAAAGATTTTATTTTTAGAGAGTGGAAGGGAGGGAGAAAGACAGGGAGAGTAATATCAATGTGTGGGTGCCTCTCATGAGTCCCCTACTGGGGAACTGGCCCACAATCCAGGCATGTACACTAGACCTGGAATCAAACCAGCGACCCTTTGGTTCTGAGGCCAGTTCTCAATCCACTGAGCCACACCAGCCAGGGTGATTGCCATTTTTCTTTACACCTACACATGCCCCTCTCTCTATTCCATCTTCTTCTTAAGTATATTTTATTGATTATGCTATTATAGTTTTCCAATTATCCCACTTTGCCCTGCATCCACCTCCCACCAGCATTGTCCCCTCCCCTTAGTTCATGACAATGCATCATACATGTAAGTTCTTTGGATTCTCCATTTCCTATATTATGCTTACCCTCTTCCTGTCTATATTGTACCTACCAGTTATGCTTCTTATTCCCTGCACCGTTTCCCCCATTCTCCCCCTACCCCATCCACACTGATAACTCTCCATGTGATCTCCATTTCTGTTTCTGTACTGGTTGTAGTAGTTTGCGTAGTTTGTTTTTGTTTTTTAGGTTCAGTTTTGATAGTTTTGAGTTCATTGTCATTTTACTGTTCATAGCTTTTGTCTTATATTTCTTAGCTAAATCCCTTTAACATTTCATATAATAAGGCTTGGTGATTATGATAAACTCCTTTAATTTGACCTTATCTGGGAAGCACTTCATCTGTCTTTCCATTCTAAATGGTGGCTTTGCTGGATAGAGTAATCTTGGATGTAGGTCCTTGCCATTAATGACTTTGAATACTTCTTTCCAGACCCTTCTTGTCTGTAGTTTGAGAAATCAGGTGACAGTCTTATGGGAACTCCTTTGTAGGTACCCGTCTCCTTTTCTCCTGCTGCTTTTAAGATTCTCTCCTTTTCTTTAATCTTGGAAAATTTAATGATGATGTGTCTTGGTGTGTTCCTCCTTGGGACTAACTTTTTTGGGACTCGGTGAGCTTCCTGAACATGTATTTCCTTTGTCATAGTAGGAAAGTTGTCCTTCATTATCTTTTCAAGTTAGTTTACAGTTTCTTTTGTTTACTTATTATTGTTGTTCAAGTACAATTGTCTCCATTCGCACCCCACCACACCCCCCGGCCCACCTATCCCCACCTCCCACCCTGAAACCTACGCCCTTTGGCTTGTCCATGTGTCTATTACACATGCTCCTTGATGGACCTTCCCTTATTATCCCTCTCCCACCTCCTCTCTGGTTACTGTCAGTTTGTGCTATGAACATTGGGGTGCATAGGTTCTTTTGAATTCGTTTTGCAGGATTCTTAGGGTATAATCTCAGCAGTGGGATGGCTAGATTGCAAGGCAGTTCCATTTTTAGTTTTCTGAGGAAATTCCATGCTGTTTTCCACAGTGGCTGCACCAGTCTGCATTCCCACCAACAGTGCACTAGTGTTCCATTTCCCCACAACCTCTCCAACACTTTTTGTTGTTGTTGATTTGTTTATGAGGAATAGAAATAAATGGAGGCATATAACATGTACATGGGTTGGAAGAATTACCATCATCAAAATGTCCCTATTATCCAAAGTTTTCAATTTCTTTCTCGTCCTCTTCTTCTTCTGGCACCCCCATGATTCAGATGTTAAAATGTTTAAACTTGTATCAGAGTTCCCTAAGCCTCTTCTCAATTTTTGAATTCTTGTTTCTTCATTTTTTTCCAGTTGAATGTTCATTTCTTCCTTTTTTTCCAAATCTTTAATTTGAGTCCCAGTTCCCTTCCCTTCACTGTTGGTTCCCGTATATTTTTATTTATTTCACTTTGCATAGTCTTCACTTCTTCCTCTATTTTGTATCTCTACTGAAGCAATTCTTGCTGCCTTTAAGATTCTGATTACCAGTGTTTTGAACTCTGCATTTGATAGGTTGGCTCACTCCTTGTCAATTAGGTTTTTTTCTAGAATTTTCGTCTGTTCTTTCACTTGGGCCATATTTCACTGTCTTGGCACACCTGTTAAATTATAAGAGGAACAGCCTTAGGTACTTGGAAGGGCAGGCAATCCACTTTACTGCGTTGTGGCACTCTATGTGAAGGAGGGGTCAGAGAGGGAACACTAGGCTTGCTTGGCTCCCACTCCACTTTCAATCACTTCCCTGGTTACCCATAAGCAAATTGGGCCTTCCCCGGTGCTGATTCCTGGGTGGATAGACTTATGTATGTTCTGGGACCCCATGGGTCTCTCCAAGGAACTCTCCTGAAGCTGGGAGTTTCTCCTGCTGCTGCAATGCCCACAGGTTTTTACAGCCAGAGATTTTGAGGCTTTAGTTTCCCATGCTGGAACCCTGGGTTGCACCATCTGTATTCCTCCTGGCTTATCCACATGTGAATCTGGGACTGCCTGGTCCACCACCTGCCACCTTGTCATACATCCTCTCTGCCCCGGCTTCTGGTCTCTAGCCCTCCTATTAGTCTGGATGAATGTTTCTTTTTTAACTCCTTGGTTGTCAGACTTCCATACGGTTCAATTTCCTGGCAGTTCTGGTTGTTCTTTTCCCCCCCCTCAGTATGTTGTCCTTCTTTTGGCTGTGTGAAGAAGCAAAACCTATCTACCTATGCCTCTATCTTGGCCAGAGGTCTATTCCTTCTTATTCTTAAAGCTATCCTTGTTAAAATATCTGTCATTACTGATTTTGCCTGCAATTTTATATGTAGCCTTGCTTTGTAGTCTTAGTTGCAGGTATTTGATTTTCATCACTTTGAATGTTTCATACAAATCCCTTCTGGTCTGAAGTGTTTCTGTTGAGAAATCAGCTTTTATGAGAGCTCCATTGTCTGTCACTAGCTT
This sequence comes from Desmodus rotundus, assembly GCF_022682495.2. Classification (NCBI taxonomy): domain Eukaryota; kingdom Metazoa; phylum Chordata; class Mammalia; order Chiroptera; family Phyllostomidae; genus Desmodus; species Desmodus rotundus. The sequence continues at coordinate 89,176,706 of NC_071387.1, read as the reverse complement.
CTTTTCTCTTGGTGCTTTCCAGATTTTCTTTTTGTCTTTTAACTTTGTTACTTTAATTATGATTTGTCTTGGTGTGGGTTTGTCTGAATTTTTTTTAGTTCATACACTGTGCTTTCTGAAATGTGATTTTCTTTTTCACAGGTAAGGGAAGGCTTTTTTTTTGCCATTATTTCTTCACACAGGTTCTTTCTTCCTTGCTCACTGTCTTCTCCTTTGTATCTTAATGATGTGAATGTTTTTATGCTTGATGTTGTCTCAGTGGTCCCTCAGACTTTCGTTCTTTCTTTTTCTTTTTTCTTTGTTTTTTTGCTGTACTTGGGGGTTTCCTGTTATCTAGTCCTCTAAATCACTAATTGGAATGTCTGCTTTGCCTAACCTTCTTTATTCCTTCTGGAGGATTCTTTATTTCAGATATTGTATTCTTCATTTCTATTTTTTATTGTTTTGATGTCCTTTTTAATGTTTACTCTCTCTTTAAGTTCTCATTGAAAACATCCACTCTTTTCTTAATGTCTTTGAACATCCTTATAACCATTGTTTTAAATTCTGCATCTGGTATTTTGGTTGCTTCCATTTGACTCTTTTTTCTTCTGGGGATTTCTTTTGCATGTTCATTTGGGGATTTTTTTTTTGTCTTCTCATTTTGTCTCTCTGTATTATGTAGATGTTATGACTCCTGAACTTTTTATGATGACTATGATTAGATGTCTTGTTGGGCTCAATGGCACAATCTTTCGGATCACCTGAGCTCTGTGTTCCATGAATGTTTCTTGTTGGCTATGTGCACCTCCTGTTTTGGTTGAGACTTAAATGCTTTTGACACATTAGTGGGTGGAGTTAACCGTTCAGGCTGGGGGACTGTAAGAGTAAAGTTCTGTCAACATATGAGACACTGTGCAAGGGCTGTCCCCTAAGGCATACTTGTTCCCAGCAGGAACTGATGCATGACAAAGTCCCCCTGTGGGTATGCTGTTTGTGTGGCTAGTTCAGTTGAGCTCTGCTGTGGTCTGAGGCACACCACTGGTTGTGGTGGCTCTGTGTCCACTTGAATGGAGTTGAGGTACAGGTCAGTGTCAGATGTTGTATTTAACTGGCCTTAGGATATCTGCCTGGATCTTCCACAGTTTACTGTTTGTGTCTGCATCTAGTGGAGTTGGATATGCATGGGAGGTGCCCCTCAGTGAAAAGTGTCATCTTTTTCAAGCTTAGAGTTGGGAGTAGATATGTAAAAGGACCAAAGCTCCCTGAGCATCACCTCTGTCACCTATTCTACTTCCCCCTGACATTTCCTAGTCTTACTCCAGAACCTTCTAAACAAAGACTTTAGGATGAGCCCAGGGTAGCCACAATCCCAAACCTCTTCCACAAGTTGTGATATCAGTAGGGTGAGCCAACTAAGGTTGGGTGGCCAAGGCTACTGGTCTCATACTTGTTGATCACACAGTTAGGAACTTGATGAGATGACAGTAGCCCCTGGTTCAAAGCCATACCACTTAGTCTCTGCCAGAGTCTCCAACTCTAGGTCCCCCTAGGAGCTCACTGCAGGTCTAGGTTTGGTGCAGCTAGCTGTCCCCTCTGCAGGAGCAAGCTCAGGTACCTCAGGCTCAGGAGGATAGATCAAAACAATCTCCAACTGGGGATGATGCCAACCCAGCTCCCAGGAAGGGGCTAAGCACTCTTTCCCAGTTCCAGACAATAGCCTCTGAAGTTTTCACACTTTCAGTGTCCCTACTCTCAGCTGATCTCCCTTCCCCCACATAGAACAGTGGGACAGGTGATTCGGGACTTGGTATGGTTGATCCAAACAGTCTGCCATTGGAGGTGGTGCCCACAAGCCTGTACAAGGGAGGCAGGTACTTCTTCCCCTTCTTGGGGTACCACGGACTGAACTCACAGGGGAGATTGGATTTGACTCCCATGTAGCCACCTAGCTCAGCTCTCCCCTGCCTGATTCTTGGTCAGAGCTTCCCTAGAGACAGTTTGAAAAACCCAGATATGCATGTCTCTGTGGTTTTCTTGCACCACTTAACTTAGGAAGATTGGGACAGAAGTCCTAGCTCTGTGTGGCACTCTGATCTCTCTGTGCAGCTGAAATAGGCGGGATGGGGCTCAGCTCTGTGTGGCTCCCCTGCACTGCTGAACTCAGCAATACAAGGTAAGTTAAGTGATTCAGTGGGTGAGGGAGCAACACTGGCTGTGTTTTTGAGGTGAGGGAGACTGGTTTTCTTTTCCAAGCTACACAGTTTAGTCACTGTCTGGGTGTCTGGGAAGACATCCAGCTAGCAAAGCAGAGCATTGAAAAATGCAGAAAAAAGAGGGCTCCTTAAAGTCACTGGGGGTGTAGCCAGCAGACCCCTCTGCAAACACAAGTATGGCAGTATGGCCTTGCCAGCAGTCAGAGTCCAGACTGTGCACTTCCCAGGATAGTGCTATAACAGTATGAGTGCTCATCCTTGGCGGGTTGTGGATTGAGTCTCCCAGGTGAACTGAATCCCCACTGATTTTCACTGCCAGATGCTACATGGGCTCTTCCTTCCATCTCTGTTCCCCTGAGTTGGGGATCCCTACGGGAGGTTTAGACTCCATGCTCCTAGGGGAAGGGAGTTTTGAAGTGGTATCTCTCTGGCTTCTCAGCTGCTGCTGCACCTGAGTGTAAGGAGTACCATTTTCCACAACTCCTCTCTTTTTACTGATCTCTCTGTGATTTCTTCTGTAAATCCTTGTTTATTATAGTTCAATTCAGCTAGTCTTCAGTTTTCTTGTTTTTTGGGGTTCTTTTGTTTGTTTTTAGAATAGTCCAAGCTTTATTTGTCCTGCTTTTTAGGGCATAAAACATTGATAAGTACATACACACACACATACACATTTTGGAGTTTTCTGTCATTATTTTTTCAAACAGTGGTTCTATCCCTTACTTTTTCTTCTCCTTCTGGTATTCCTAAGGTCAAATGTTGTTGCATTTCATGTTGTCTTGCAGTTCCCTTAAGTTATCCTCATATATTTTTTTAGTCTTTTTACATGCAGCTACTCTATCTGGTTATTTCTTTCTACTTTGTCTTCTAGCTCACTAATTTGGTCCTCTGCTTCATCCAATATACTTGTAATTCCTTCCCGTGTGTTTATTTCAGAAAGTGTATTCTTCTCATTCTTGTTTATACCTTGTTTCCTTTTTCATACTATTATAGTTCTCACTCAGTTCTTTGTAGCTGTGAGTTCCTTGATCATCTTTATATTCTTTTGAATTCTATATCTGATAGTTTGCTTGCCTCCATTTCATTTAGCTCTTTTACTGGGGAGTCTTCCATTCCTTTCAATTCCAGATTCTTCCTTTGCCTTCTCATTTTAGGTGATTCTTTGTTTGTTTGTAAGATTCCCAACGCTCTGCTTTGCTAGCTGTCTTTGTAGGGTGAACTTCTATGGTGCGAGTTTGGTGGGACTCGGTGGTGTGGTCTCTTTGATTTCCTCATCTGGATGCTCTAGAGTTACCCTTTTTTTCCATTTGAGTGGGCTCTCTTGTTGTACTTGGGTTTTACTGGTTGGTGGCTCCTTTGTTGGTGGATTCTCTCCTCCAGCAGGTTTACTGGTATGCAGAAGTTCCCACCTTGTCTTGTATGTGATCTGGGGCAGGGAAAAGGTGGAGAGGATTATGACAGCAGGAGAGTATTCTATGGGATTTAAAGTACCAACAAGTAGAGAACAGATAGGAGATCCTTTGGAGAAGTACAGCAATAACCATGGTATTTCACCCAACAAATCAACTTTTTTAAAATGTGAAAAAGACATGAGACTCGTTAGAGGGATAAAAGAATGTGAGCTGACTCCAGAAAGTAGAGCACTTATGCTAGGTTAGATGGTAATATATAGTGAAAGTAAGAGATAGAAACTTGGGGTAGTGTGCAAGAGAATGAAGTTAACCACAATAGTAATAAAGCTCGGAGAGATAGTGGACCAAGACCAGGGAAGGGTGCTGTGTGGGATTCGGAACAACAGTAAGACAAGAAATGTATGATCTGAATAAAAAGAATAAAAAGTAAAAGACCAAGAGTAGTGTTATAGGAATATGGGTGAAGTGAAAGAAGAGAAATTGATATGCTACATGAAAAGGAGAACAAAGAAAACCAAACAATGAAATCAAACAAAGAAAACTACACAGAAGGGAGAAATAGAAATAAATAAAATAATAAAAAATAACAAAAAAATAGAAGAGAGAAGATGGCGGCAAGATACGTGGGAGCGGAGTTAAGTTCCCCCTGCACCTGGGTGAAACACCTACCCACTCTACTGAGAAACAAAGCAAACAGCCAAAAGCAGCCCAGCGTTTATGAAGATAGGTGACCAAAAAGTACAGAGGACACTGAGAAAACAGAAGGTAAGGTGATTGCTTCAAGACAAAAAGGTCCCTGGGACCAACTCGGGGACCAGGGCGGCTTCAGCCCCAGGCCCGCCCATGCCAGGCCTGCCACAGGACTCCTGGGAGAGGGCCCCTTAACGGCTCCCTCCGCTGCCAAACAAGGCCTGAGCAACACTGTGAGAGACCTGGTTGCCTGAAGTCGCAGGGAGGGGAATAAGTAGGAAGTGGAAAATCCAGGGAGACCCAGATGCTGGCCGAGGCAAGTTGAAAGTTGGGCCGTGTGCGATCCTGACCCGGACAGCTCCCGGCCTAGCTGGAGAGGTGGGCCGTGTGAAAGGACAGGCCCTTCCTTATACGGAGGGAGCCACAGGATCAAGCAGGAGGATTTTTCCCAAAAAGAAAAAGACCCTCTGGGACACTTTGGGGAATTCCACTGCAGCAACAGCTCTAGTCTCCTCTCCACCCCACCACCCGTCGGGGGACAGTGTGTACCTCATCTCGGAGGGAGCTGAGACTACAGGCACCACCCGGGGCAGGGTGCCCAGCAACTGGGAGTACTCCCATCAACTGGGGAGTGCTCGCACCTCATCTTGGAGGGAGCTGAGTCTACAGGCATCACCTGGGGCAGGGTGCCCATCCACTGGGGAGTGTGCTCATCTCATTTCAGAGGGAGCTGAGACTGCAGGCATCACCTGGGGCAGGGTGCTCAGCCACTGGGAGTGTGCCCAGCTATTTGGGAGTGCTCGCACCTCACCTTGGAGGGGGTTGAGGCACCACCCGGGGCAGGGTACCCAGCAACCGGGAGTGTGCCCATCCACCGGGGAGTGTGCGTACCTCATCTCGGAGGGAGCTGAGACTACAGGCATCACCCGGGAAAGGGTGCCCAGCGACCGGGAGTGTCTGCACCTCATTTTGGAGGGAACTAAGACTACAGGAACCAGGTAGAGTGCGAATCAAGGAAGGTTCTGCAAGCACACCCATAGCTTGGAGAAGGCCTACCAGAAAAAAAGAGTGGGTAGAAGCTGGGAACACCAGGATTCCTCCTGGAAGAGGAAACCCACCAACAAAGGAATCACCAACAGATAACAACAGAAGATGGTGAAGGAGGGAGTGGAAGTCACACTAACTCAACCCAGAACCTATCTGGAGATACAACTAAATAGGGAGAACAAACAACTGAACAAAAGCAAGAGAAAAGCCTCAAAACCTTGTACACACAGAAGAACCAGCTCCAACACAACCTGCCCACACCTGCACAACAGAAGACAAGAGGTAGGGGACAGACTGACCCTCAGATAACCAGCTGGTGAGAAAGACCCACAAAAGAAAGACCAAACAAGAACCAAAAACCAAAGACATAAACAGAACGAACAGAAACCACAGCCCAACATCAGTAAGATCGGGAGATCAAGGAGACGGTACACGAAATCTCACAGGTATTCTGTCACAGAAGTTTACACCAAAAACCCAGGGGGTTAGAACAGAGCAACTTAAGAAGCAGAGGCTAACAGGAAGAATCTCACAAACAATGGGAAGACAAAGAAACAATCCCAAAATGAAAGGAAAGGGGGAAGTCTCAGAAACAATGCTAAATGAAAAAGAGGCAAGTCAACTATAAGATACTGCATTCAAGGAATTGGTTATGAGGAAGCTTAATGAGCTCACACAGAATTACCAAAAACTACAGGGAAACTACAATGAACGTACTGCAAACTATATCAACATGAAAAAGGAAATACAAACTATCAACAAAGGCAAAGAGGAAATGAAGAACACAATTCCTGGACTGAAGAACACAGTAGAAGGAATGAAAAGCAGGCTTGATGAAGCAGAGGACCAGATCAGTGAACTGGAGGACAAGGTAGAAAAAAACACCCAGAAAGAGCAAGAAGAGGAAAAGAGGCTCAGAAAGAATGAAGAGGCAATAAGGGAAATGCAGGACAACATGAAACGCAATAATATCCGTATAATAAGGATACCAGAAGAAGAGGAAGAGCAAGGGATAGAAAACCTGTTTGTAAAAGTAATGACGGACAATTTCCCTAATGTGATGAGAGAAAAAGTCACACAAATCCAGGAATCACAGAGAGTCCCAATCAAGAGGAACCCAAAGAGGCCCACTGCAAGACACATCATAAATAAAATGGCAAAATTCCAAGACAAAGAAAGAATCTTAAAGGCAGCAAGGTAAAAAAAGGAAGTAACATACAAGGGAGCCCCAATAAGGTTAGCAACTGACTTCTCAATGGAAATGCTCCAAGCCACAAAGAATGGCAAAAATATATTCCAAGTAATGGGAACCAGAGGACTGCAACCAAGACTACTTTACCCAGCAAGGCTCTCAATCAAGATAGAAGGCCAAATAAGGAGTTTCCCAGACAAAAGAAGTCTAAAAGAATATACCTCCACCAAACCAGCTCTGCAAGAGATGCTAAAGGGGCTGCTGTAAGGAAAGGAAGGAAAAGAAAAAGAGAGAGGAACACAGGTATGAAAAAATGGCAATGAATAACAACCTATCGATAATAACCTTAAATGTAAATGGATTAAATGCTCCAATCAAAAGACACAGAATAGCTGAATGGATAAGAAAGCATGACACACACATATTCTGCCTACAAGAGACCTACACAGACTGACAGTGAAGGGCTGGACACAATTATTCCAAGCAAAAGGACAGGAAAAAAAAAGCAGGAGTAGCAATACTCATATCAGACAAAATAGACTTCAAAAAAACAACCATAAATAGAGACCCAGATGGTCACTTCATAATACTCAAAGGAAAAATCCACCAAGAAGACATAAACATTGTAAATATATATGCACCCAACATAGGAGCACCCAAATACATAAAGAAAATCTTGGAGGGCTTCAAGAAAGATATTGACAGCAACACAATTATAGTAGGGGATTTTAGTACCCACTGTCAAAGATGGACAGATGTTCTAAACAAATTTATCAACAAAGATATTGTGGCACTGAACAAGGCCTTGGATGAAATGGACTTAACTAATATATAGAGAGCCTTACATCCCAAAGAAGAAATATACACATTCTTTTCAAATGTACATGGAACATATTCAAAGATAGACCACATTGTAGGACACAAAGCAAGCCTCAAAAAATTCAAGAAAATTGAAGTCATACCAAGATTTTTCTGTGACCACAAGGGACTGAAATTAGAAACAAATCTCAAGGAAAAAACCCCAAAACACTCAAATACATGGAGATTGAATACCATGCTATTAAACAATGAATGGATGAAAAATGAGATCAGAGAAGAAATCAAAAACTTTCTGGAAACAAATGAAAATGAACTCACAACATTCCAAAACCTATGGGACACAGCAAAGGCAGTCGAGAGAGGGAAGTTTATAGCGATACAGGCCTACCTAAAAAGAACAGAAACAGCTCAAATAAACAACCTAACCATACACCTACAAGAACTCGAGGAACAACAACAAAGACAACCTAGAGCAAGTAGAAGTAAGGAAATAACCAAGATCAGAGCAGAATTAAATGACATAGAGACTAAAAGCACAATTGTAAGGATCAATGAATCCAGGACCTGATTCTTTGAAAAGATAAACAAAATCAACAAGCCTTTAAGTAGGCTCATCAAGAAGAAAAGAGAGAGGACCCAAATAAACACAATCAGAAATGAAAGAGGAGAGACTACAACGGATACCACCGAGATACAAAGGATTGTAAGAAATTACTATGAAGAAATGTATGCCAGAAAATTTGAAAACCTAGATGAAATGGACACATTTCTAGAAAAATATAACCTTCCAAAATTCAATAAGGAAGAAGCACAAAGCCTGAACAGACCAAAATGCCTGATGAAATTGAAACAGTAATCAAAAAGCTTCTGACACACAAAAGCCCTGGATCAGATGGTTTCACAGGAGAATTCTACAGAGAATTTAAGGGGGAGCTAACCCCCATCCCCGACAGATTATTTCAGAAAATTCAAGAAGATGGAAAACTCCTGAACTCGTTCTATGAAGCCAACATCATCCTAATCCCAAAACCAGATAAAGACATAACAAAGAAAGAAAACTTCAGGACAATATCACTGATGAACATAGATGCTAAAATTCTCAACAAAATATTGGCAAACCGCATCCAGCAATATGTTAAAAGGATCATACACCATGATCAAGTGGGATTCATCCCAGGGATGCAAGGATGGTACAATATTCGCAAATCAATAAACATAATACACCACATAAACAACAGCAAAGACAAAAAGCACATGATCATATCAATAGATGCAGAAAAAGCATTTGATAAGGTACAGCACCCATTTCTGATAAAAGCACTCAGCAAAGTGGGAATAGAGGGAGCATTCCTCAACATCATAAAGGCCATATAGGAGAGACCTACAGCCAACATCATACTCAATGGAGAAAAACTTAGAGCTTTCCCACTAAGATCAGGAACAAGACAAGGATGCCCTCTGTCACCAGTCCTATTCAACATAGTACTGGAAGTCCTAGCCACAGCAATTAGACAAGAAAAAGAAATAAAAGGCATCCAAATTGGAAAAGAGGGAATGAAAGTGTCATTGTTTGCATATGGCATGACAGTGTACATGAAAAACCCTATAGACTCCACCAAAAAATTACTCGACCAAATAAATGAATTTGGCAAAACAGCTGGATACAAAGTCAATACTCAGAAATCAAAGGCATTCCTGTATACCAACAACGAATCTGCAGAAACAGAAATCAGGAAAAAAATCCCATTTGATATAGCAACAAGAAAAATAAAGTACCTAGGAATCAACCTAACCAAGGAGGTGAAAGACCTGTACTCAGAAAACTACACAACACTGAAGAAAGAAATTAAGGAAGACACAAACAAATGGAAGCATGTACCATGCTCATGGATTGGAAGAATTAACATCATCAAAATGGGCTTACTACCCCAAGTGACTTATAGATTCAATGCAATCCCTATTAGAGTACTCATGACATATTTCACAGATATAGAACAAACCTCTCAGAAATTTATATGGAACCATAAACAACCCCGAATAGCTGCAGCAATTTTGAGAAAGAAGAATAAAGCAGGAGGGATCACAATACCTGATATCAAACTGTATTACAAGGCCACTGTAATCAAAACAGCCTGGTACTGGCATAAAAACAGGCACATAGACCAATGGAACAGAACAGACAGCTCAGAAATAAACCCAAGTCTTTACAGTCAATTAATATTTGACAAAGGAGGCACAATGGTGTTGGGAGATCTGGACAGCTAAATGCAAAAAAATGAAACTCGACCACCAACTTATGCCATACAGAAAAATAAATTCAAGATGGGTAAACGACTTAAATATAAGTCGTAACACCATAAAAGTCCTAGAGGAAAACATTGGCAGGAAGATCTCAGACATTCCACACAGCAACATCCTCACAGACACATCCCCTAAAGCAAGAGACATAAAGGAAAAAACAAACAAATGGGACGTCATCAAAATTAAAAGCTTCTGCAGGGCTAAAGGAAACAGCATTAAAATAAAAAGAGAACCAACAGTATGGGAAAACATATTTGCCAATGATACCTCAGACAAGGGCCTGATCTCCAAAATATATAAAGAACTCACATGACTGCACTCCAGGAAGACAAACAACCCAATTAAAAACTGGGCAAAGGACTTGAACAGACATTTCTCCCAGGAAGACATACAGAGGGCCCAGAGACATATGAAAAGATGCTCAGCATCACTAGCCATCAGAGACATGCAAATTAAAACCACAATGAGGTACCATCTCACACCAATCAGAGTGGCCAACATAAAGAAATCCACAAACAAATGTTGGAGAGGATGCGGAGAAAAGGGAACCCTAGTGTAGTGTTGGTGGGAATGCACACTGGTGAGGCCACTGTGGAAAACAGTATGGAATTTCCTCAGAAAACTAAAAATGGAACTGCCCTTTGACCCAGCAATTCCGCTGCTGGGATTATACCCTAAGAATCCTGAAACACCCATCGAAAAGAACCTATGCATCCCAATGTTCATAGCAGCACAATTTACAATAGCCAAGTACTGGAAGCAACCTAAGTGCCCATCAGCAAATGAGTGGATCAAAAAACTATTGTACATTTACACAATGGAATTCTACACATCAGAGAGAAAGAAGGAGTTTATACCCTTTGCAATGGCATGGATGGAACTTGAGAGTATTATGCTAAGTGAAATAAGCCAGGTGGTGAGGGACAAATACCATATGATCTCACCTTTAGCTGGAACATAATCAACAAAAGAAAAAAGCAAACAAAACATAACTAGAGACATTGAAATTAAGAACATTGTAACAATAGCCAGAGGGGAGTAGGGAGGGGACAGTGGGGAGAGGGTCCTATAGGAGCTACTATAAAGGACCAAGGACAAAATCAAGGGGGAGGGTAGAGGTGGGGGAGGGAGGTGGGACTGGCTGGGGTGGCATGGAGGGAAGGGGAGAAAATGCAGACAATTGTAACTGAAGAAAAATAAATAAATACATAAATAAACAAACAAACAAATAATTACCATAAAGGACATTTGGACAAAACCAAGGGGGAGGATGTAAGTAGGGGAGGGAGGTGGGTTAGGCTGGGGTTGGGGAGAGGGATGGGGAGAAAATGCAGACAAGTGTAACTGAACAATAATAAATTAAAAAAATAAACTTTTGCAAGGATAAAAAAAAATTACAAAATAAACATAAAAGTAAAAAGTAAAATGCATGTTCTGTAGGATGGTGAAGTGAATTTTGTCTCAGGTCTTGGCATTAGCCTAGATTTCTCTCTAGCTCTCTCTTTGACTCTTTTACAGGTCCCGGACTTACTGTCTTACTCTTGGGAGAAAAAAGGAGAGAAAAAACGCATCCTGATAATTAAACCCACCAAAGTGGTTCTGCTGGTCTTCCTGGATTCTGCAGGCAGAAGGGGTCCGGGCTCCATTTTTTTTCCCTTTCCTGTAGTTCTGCGTTGGGCGCTAGGTTTGGGCTGCAATATTCACAGGTGTCCAGCCTACAGACCAAGCCCTCAGAGCTCTGCACAGCCCCCACTGCCCATATGCGCCATGCTGGCGCTTTTAATCCATCTCCCTGTGCCACCCTTTGATTAGTCCGTGAGGCGCACCACTTAGGAGCAACTTGCACCCTTTCTCCCTCTTTGCTGATCTTGGTGATGCGCACAGGCAGAGTCCCTTCAGGGCAGTTTAGTGCCCCTATTAAATTAAGCCTCTCTGAGGAGTGATACCCTTCTGAGCCCCTGCTTCCCCACTTTGATCAGTTCATGAGATGCCCTGATTTGGAGCAAATTGCACCCCTCTCCTCCCTCTTTGCTGGTCCTACTGCATACGTGAGAGTTCCTTGCCCAGGGGATGAAAGCCCCACCCTTTTTTTTTTAGCTAATTGCCCTCGGTTGCAGCTGTCCATTCTTAACAATCGCCTGGCTTTTCACATAGCGCAACTCTCTGACCAGTCCCGAGACTATCTGGGTCAGGGTCTATTGCAGCCCAACTCTTCTCCCATCTCTAGCTGTCACCTGGCTCCCTAATTCCTCTGGTACTGTCCCAACCTGCAACCACAGTCCCAGTGGGAGAACACCGCCTCTGTGTGTCTCCCACTGTGTCTTTATTCCCCTCAGTGTTCAATCATCCAGGTCTCTCCTGGTGTGGGACTGACTTCCCTGCTCTGGGAAAGGAGGGAGATGCAAAGTTACAATCGGTGATTCCACTCTCCTCCAAAGCTTCTGCAGCAGCCACCATCCCTGGCACCAAGCCAGGGGACTGCATCGGCGATGGTCCAGGCACAGGTCCCAGGGACCTTACCATCTATATGCAATTTCCTTACCATCTGTTTTTCAACATACTCTGCAGTTTTTGGCTTCCAAACTTCACATAAGCTGGGATTCTGTTGGCTGTTCACTCTGTTCTTCGGAGGATTGGCTAGGTGTCCCAGTGGGGTGCATGAGCAAATGAGTTCAGCTCCCTGTTACCTCGCCGCCATCTTCCAGACTCTTCAGTTGTTTATTTAGGTTGACTGCTCTGGATTTTGCTGTAAATCTGGTTTGTAGCCATGAATAGGTGGGTGTAGCTTTCAACACTCTGCAACCATCTTGAAATCTCCTTTGACATTAATTTTGTATTAAAAAAGGCTATTTTATATCAAATAGTAGGGTCAGCCCTGCTCCAGTCTCTTGGAATTATACTAATTTAACACACAACATGGGATTCACTGTCCTAATGGTCCTGAGTATTACTTAACTTTTCTTCCTTCCTGGTGAATATAATGTTTGTAAAGTATAAAACTTCATAAAATATCCTTCCATAGCTTCTCATGGCTCTCAATTTAGATTCTAAAAGTTTAGAAGTTTATATACTAAACTTCATAGCATGGATTCCCTCAAACCTCTTTTGACTGACCTTTTGGGTATGCATACAGATTCATCTTTTGCCACTAAATTCCTTAACTGATCTAGTTATATAGCTAATTTCTACTTTTAGGTCTTCTAGTCTTTGCTACACTCATAATATTCTTCTCTCCTTCCTTTCATAGCCCTTTATACCTTCTATTTTCCTCAGATTTGATGTCACTTCCCTATTTCTCATCACCAAAACACACTGGGTGTCATTGTATTGAGTAACATTCTACATATTGATATAATATCTACCTTCTTACTTATGGTGTAAATTTCAAGATTTGTGTCTGTTTTTCAATTAGAGTATAAAATAGGGTATAACAACCTTATAAGCACCACAGTATTATAAATTCCTATGAATGAATTTGCATATAAAATATTTCACTGAATAAATGAAAAAAATTTACTATATCACTTGCTTGGAAACAATTGAAAATATAATAACACAAACACTGAAATAACATACTCAACACCAAAAGTTGTTGATTGATTTACAGTCTTAGAAGGAATGTGACTTCTGCTCAGGACAGAGCTGAATACATACCTGTGAGAATAGACAAGGTTGTGGTTTTTCCTGCCCCATTTTCTCCTAGAAGAATAGTGATCTGTCCCTTATACAAGTTCAAAGATATGTCATTTACTGCTACTTTGTCACCAAATTCCTAAGAAATAAAACAATTAAAATGATATCTGCATTACTACTTATGAAAGACAATCATATCCTCTTGATATGATTATTTCATATCAAGAAGAATGAACATTATATCAGACTCATATTGTAAAAAAATAATGTTTTGAACAAGAAACAATATTTGCAGGTGCACTGAGTTTGTATGCTAGTCAAAATAAGTGTGAAGGCACAGTGCTTTGTATATCCTACCTATATTTGGTAATGAAAATGAAGATCTGTCTATATTCTACATATGAAGAGTTGTCATATATTATTTATGAGCTTACTCAATTGAAGCAAGAGCTGGGAAGCTCACAGAAGCTGCCACCAATAATCAGAAGAGTTGTATGACATTTTTTTCAGCCAGAAGTTTGATGATTCACAAAAACATGCCCATAAATTCTTAAGATTCTAAGCAGGAGTTGGCAAACTCATATATGGCCCATCATCTGTTTTTGTACAGCCAATGAGCTAACAAGGTTTTTTACATTTTTAAAGACATAAATAATTAATGAAAAAGAATATGATCTCACCTATATGTGGAACCTAATCAACAAAACAAACAAACAAAATGTAACCAGTGACATTGAAATTAAGAGCAGACTGACAGTAACCACAGGGGAGGTGGGAGGGGATAATGGAGGTGGGAAAGGAGAAAGGGTTTTCAGGAACATATATGAAGGAAACATGGACAAAACCAAAGAAGAGAGGATCAAGGGTGAGAAGTGGGGATGGCTGGGGTGGGGGTGGGAGTAGTGGGGGGAAATGGAGACAACTGTACTTGAACAACAAAAAATAAAATAGAATAAAATAAAAAAAGAATATACACCACACATTGTTTATATGAACTTTTAAAGTAGCTATCCAGTGCTTTACAGAAAAATGTTTGAAAACCCCACTAAAGTGTATTTTGGAAACTCCTAATACTTTGGTCTGAAATTGGAAATCCTGTGGTTCCTAAGAACTCTCCTCAGTGAATCTAAAATCTGGCTGGCCCGATGGTAGTGGATTATAAGAACTCAACTAAAGTTAGTGTCACTAAAATCTGCCTGTAGGTGCCTGTCATTGGCAAATCCTAACTACAAAGCAAACAGAGAATGAAATTTCGGGGAATGCAGTTCATAGGTTCTCTCTTGTGATGTAGGAGAAACCTTAGAAAAAGGTGTTAGTATTGCCAAATTAACAACAGACCATCCAGGAAGAGTGTGTCTACAAACTCTGGACTTCCCAATAGTAACACTATTGACATTTTAGATTACAGTATTCTTTATTTTGGGAGGGCTATCCTGTAATTTGTAGGATATTTAGGATCTTCCTTGTAAATGCCAGTAGCACTCTTTCCCTTGATTATGACAACCTTCCAGGGGAAATAATCATCCTCCTGGAAATCAACTGCCCTGGGAAATCTAATTTTCTCTTATGAATTCAATTACCTTATAGATAGCAATAATACTATATTCTGTTTCAATCATAATCTCTCTCCAAAGTTGTAGCTCTACATCTCCAAATAGAGCTCTACCAGGAATATACAATTAAATATTTATACTATCTTAAATTTAGTATGTTTAAAACTCTGATCATTATCAAGACCCAAATATATAGTACTCAATTGTACTCCTTAGGTCAGTGAATGGTCCCCAAATTCACATAGATGCACAAACCAGAAACCTGAATATAATCTAACACTTCACTGCTATTAACTACTATATGCAATAAATCACCAACTCCAACTAATTAATTTAGACCATAAGTGATCATTCTTCATTCAAAAACTATTTACTGAATGCCCATTGTGTACCAGGCATTGTGCTATGTATTAGAGTTACATCTAGAAATAAGTGATACATAGTCCATGCTTTAATGAAGCTTTGGTAAAGGGAGATAGGGAAAAAGAGTAAAGGTACATAAAAATAATTATGAATTATGGTGAAAACAATCAAACAAAGGGCCTGAAAAATGCAAAGGGTGATGGCATTACATGTGAAACAAATGTTTATTTATAACAGACATCAGGCAACAAAGATTAATGATTCCTGAGAACTGAAAAACAAATTAACGTAGGCCCCATATTGCCCTGGCTTACCTAAATAGTTTCAAAGCTGTGACACAGTGCTGAGTAACTCAGGCAGATTCCATTAGTCTACCTGAGTTGAAGATAGAAATCTGAGCATCTGGTAAGGTGCAGAAAGAGAATACTAAAGAGGAGACAGAGACAGATGCATGCAGAAACAAACTTGGAGATCTAAAGTTTGGAGATCTGAATACTCCGGATCCCCACCAGAGTATTCAGGTAAGAAATAATCAACATATACCTGTTAGGAAACTACCAGAGGCTGGAAAGAGCCATTTAAGATTAGAAAGAACAGTCCTTGGCACTCACCTAGGGCCAAGAAGGCTGCCTATTTCCACCAACCAGACTAGGACAATTTAAGATTCACAGGGCAGTGAGGAGATTACGAAGAAAGGTACTGCCTCATTAGTGAGGAAAAATTAAATGTGGACTAAGCAAAAAAGGCATGAAGGAATCAAACCATTTTGAAGTAACTCAATTCTTCCAAAAACAAATTTCAGGAGTATTTCATGGAATACAGAAATATGCAAGACCCTACAATGTAAAGAAGCAGGAAAATATGACCCATGACAAAAATCAATCAACTGAAATCTACCTAGAACTGAAACACATATAAAAATGGGCAAGTACATTAAACTGGTTATTATAAGTGTGTGCCATCTATTGAAAAAGTTTTTATAAGAAACAATATTTAAACAATAGAGAGATGTCAGAAAAATGAAAGGTCCCCCTGGTCTCTCCCCATGAAATTACAATTATTTAAACAGCTATAATTCCACAAAAGAATCCTTGCTCCATATATGAACACATCAAGGGACCTGTGCATTTAAACATCTGAAGGTGACAGAGTGGGAGCAAACCAAAAAGGAAGAAAGAGTAAAGAGCTGAGACTGCCACTGACACAGCTAGGGCTCATTGTGGGTCTCTGGAAAGGGAAGGGATCAGGTTGCTGCTGACATTCCCCTCAGCTAGGAGCAGAGAGAAACAGTGAACATTCCTGTGCGAGTGGTCAGCTGAACCCAGAGACCTGGACACGAACAAAGCACAGAAGTACAGTCATGGTTGTCTGGCAATTGCCATCACTAGGCAGAAGAAGAAAGCCACAGAGTCAGGCTGCCTCTCTTCACACTCCCAGAGATAGCAGCAGGCCCCAAAAGGAACTGTAGCAGTGAGTGTGGGCTTGAGGAGCACATTATCTGTAAATCTGAAAACTGGAATAACAGAAATATTTTCCCCAAGTGACAGACATGCTCTGTGGCTAATCCCAGGAACACGTGGAGATACAGAGAGTAGGCTGCTGAGGTCTGCTAGTCACCAATATGGGGAGGAAAAAGCCACAAAGGCACCAACTAGCTTTTAAGCTCACCCTACCCCCACCCAAAGCAGCTACACCGTCAGTAGCATCTGGCTGCAAAAGACAGTGTTGGGATTTCACAGATCTGAAACCCCATTGCCTACCACATTTCCATGAAGGATGGTGCTTGGAGACAAGGTGACCCGATGACAGAGGAGATGCCCACCTTTGTAGGACATCTTCCACTACTCTGCAGAGATCAGAAAAGTGAGAGCAGCACATGAGAATTAAAAAACGTACTTCAGTGCCACCTACTGGAAACAAATAGACTTCTTATCACTCTACGAGAGAAGTACCACTCACGCATAGATGCCTAGACAGAGAAGAAATCCATCAAATACCATGAATAACAAAGGTAACAAGGCAGCTCAAAATGAAACTTTAGGAGAGAGGGGAGAAGATGGCAGCAATGTAGGTGGGAGCTGAGCCCACTTGCTTATGCATCGAACTGGGACATTTAGCTGATCTTCCAAAGGACAAAGTGAACAGTCAAAAGAATTTCAGCTGGTAGGAAGTTTAGAAGCCAAAGTGTGCACAGGACACTTCAAAATGGGCAGTAGGGAGGTTTTATAGGCCCATGGGAAGGTCCCTAGGCCTGGTGCTGGGGACCACAGGTGCTGCAGGTACATTGAAGGAGAGCTGGGTCAGTGACAGCAGCCTAGCGGCTCCCTCCCCTTGAAGGACCAGGAAACCCCAGACCTGAGCCAGGAGAAACCTGGATGCATAAAGTAGCTAAGGAAAAAAAAGGCACCAAGCAACACACAGATGGCAGCGCACCCAGGCTGGGGTGGGGGTCACCGGCCAGGACATCGCCAGAGGATTTGGGGGATCCTGGTGACAACTGCAGCTGGGAGAGGTGGTGGGCTGTGACTGGCCATGACCCAGGTAGTCTCTGGACATGAGAGAGGGGTGGACTGTGTGGAAAGCTGGGTGATGGCTCAAGAGTGGCAATGGCACCCAGAAGACTTTTCAAAAGGGGAACTGAGGTGCACTGTGTAGGGAGTTCACCCATGAAGCGGCCAGGCCAACAAAGAGGGAGGAGGATGGGTGCAATTTGTTCTACTCAGTGCACCACATGAACTGATCAAAGGGGTGCAAAGCAAGATGGCTTACTGACGCTGGCTAGGTACAAATGTGCAGAGTGGGGAGTACAGACTGCACAGTGCTCTGAGGGCCTGGGCTAGAAACTGAGAGCCTGTGATTACTGTGGCCCAGACTGAGCTCCCATCATAGCAGAACCACAGGAAGGGAAAAACAGGGAGCCCAGAGCCCCCCTTCCAGCAGGAACCAGAAAGATCTGCAAAACAAGCTGGACAGGTTTTTTTTTTTTTTCAAGAGTAAGACTGTAAGACTGGGAGCTTAGAGAAAACCAGAGACAGATCCAGAAAGAAGTCAGAAGGTGAACAGCAACACCTCAGACAAATTTCACTTTGCTCTTCATCAGAACTTGCATGTTTTTCTTATTTCACTTTTGTCTTTCCATGTATTCAGTTTTTTGTTTGTTTTGTATTTTTATTTTCCCTTTCATACTGCATTTTAATTTTTCTTCTTTCACTTCATTTGTATTCCAAATAACACAGTACTCTTGGTCCTTTACTTTTTATTCTTTTCAATCAGATTATGTATTTCTTATCATACTATTGTTATTCCAAATCCCACATTGCACCCTTCCCTAGTCTTAATCCACTTTCCTGGTCTTAATCCACTTTGCCATCTCCCTGAGTTTTATTATTGTTGTAAACTTTATTTTCTCTCATACTATAGCAAGTTTCTATCCTTTACTCTATTTCTCCTTCATCTAACCTTGCTTAAGCACTTTCTTTCTTAAGTCAGCTCACATTATTTATCACCTCTACAAGAGTCTTGTTCCTTTTCCACCTTTTATAAACAGTGGCTAGTTGGGTAAAGTATCACAGTTATTGCTGTTCTTTTCCAAAGAGACTCCCATTTGTTTACTATTGTTTGTACCTTAAATCCTATAGACCACTCTCCCCCTGTCTTACTCCATTTTGCCATCCCAATGCCTTTGATCAGTTGAGGGAGGAGTTTTATTTCATTGCTTTCTCTCTCCCTTTTTTGTTCCCCTCTCTCAACCTGAGCTTTACTCCTTACTCTTATTAGTTTGTTTTCCCCATCCTCTCAAAATCATTTTTCTTTACTGTAGACATCTCATATTCACTTTTCTACAATATTCTTATTCCCGTTCCACCTTTATTAAACTCCATTCAGCTGTTGCTATTGACCCCAATGTGGGTTTTCTGCAGTTTTGCCCCCGTTGGTCCAATGCCTTTTCAATTTTACTTCAAACCTCATAGTATACTCTTCCCTTTCTTACCCCATTTTTCCCATTGCCCTTTTGTGTTTTACTTATGTTTTAAATTTTGTTCTCCCCCTTTCTTCACCTCAGCTCTATCCCAACCCTTACCAATTATCCTCCCTCTTACTATGCAATACATTTCATCCTCTTTCAGTCATCTCATATTCCCTTTATCATATCTTATAAAATCCACAATCTCTCTTTACCTTTATTAATCTTAGTTCAATTGCAGTTGAGATTGCTGATGTGGCAGGGGGATTATTTTTGCTGGTGTAGGTTTGGTTGTCTGATAATACTGCTTTGTTAACCAAAACCTGTACAATAGCGTACAGGACAAGGTGGGAGTTGCAAATACCAGTAAGTCCTCTGGAAGAGAAGCCACCAGAAAAGAAGTCATCAATAGGTAAATCCCAAGAACAACAAGATAGCTCACACAAATGGAAGAAAGGGCAATCCTAGAGCATCCAGACAAGGAGATCACAGAGACCACACCACTCAGTCCCACAGAACCCTTACCATAGAAATTCACCCCATGAAGACAGCTGGCAAAGCAGAGCACCTGGCTTCACAGAAACAAACAGAAAGAGTCACCCAAAATGGGAAGACAAAGAAAGAAAACCCAATCAAAAGGAATGGAAGATTCCCAAGTAAAACAGCTACATGAAATGGAGGCATCAAACTGTCAGACATTCAATTCAAAATAATGGTTCTATGAATACTCAAGGGACTCAGTGACAACTACAAGGAACTGAGTGGGAACTACAGCAGCATGAAAAAAAATAGAAACTATAAACAAGAACTAGGAAGAAATGAAGAATACAATTTCTGAAATAAAAAATACACTAGAAGGAGTTACAAGCAGGCTGGATGAAGCACAGGACTGAATTAATGAGCTGGAAGACAAGACAGAAAGAAATACCCACATACAGCAGCTGCACAAAAAAACAAAACAAAACAAAAAATGAAGATAGCATATAGGAACTGCAGGACAACATGAAACACAACATTTAAATCATAGGAATACCAGGAAGAGAAAAAAAAGAGCAAGGGATAGAAACCCTGTTTGGAAAAATAATGACAGAAAGATTCCCTAACCTGGAGAGGGGAAAAGCCGTGCAAGTTCAGGAAGCACAGTAGGTCCCAATCAAGATGAACGCAAAGAGGCCTACTCCAAGACACATCAAAATTGAAGTGCCAAATTTTAAAGCAAAGAGAGAATCCTAGAAGCAGTAAGGGAGAAACAGGAGGTAACATACAAGGGACCACTGATAAGGCTAGAAGCTGACTTCTCAACAGAAACACTACAAGTCAGAAGGGAATGGCAAGAAATATTCCAAGTAATGAAAGCAAAGGCCTGCAACCAAGACTACTCTACCCAGCAAGGATCTCAATTAAAATGGAAGGCACAACAAGGAGTTTCCCAGATAAAAGAAGGCTAAAAGAATACACTGCCACCAAACCAGCATTACAACACAAGCTAAAGGAACTGCTTTAGGAAGATGAAGGAAAAGAGAGGGAAAAGAAGACAGATACAAAGGTGGAAACTGAATAAGTACCTGTCAATAATAACCTTAAATGTAAATGGATTAAATGCTCCAATCAAAAGATATAGGGTAGTTGAATGGATCAAAAAACATGACCCGCTCATATACTGCCTACAAGAGACCCATCTCAGAAAAAAAGACCTTCACAGACTGAAAGTGAAGGTCTGCCCCAAAATATTCCAAGCAAATGTACAGGAAAAAAACCCTGGTGTTGCAATACTTGTATCAGACAAAACAGACTTCAAAACAAAGGCCATCAAAAGAGACCTAGAAGGACACTTCATAATTCTCAAGGGAAGAATCCAACAAGAAGACATAAACATTGTTAACATATATGCACCCAACATAGGAGCACCCAAATACATAAGGAAAATCTTGGAGAAATTCAAGAAAGATATAGACAGCAACACAGTCATACTAAGGGATTTTAACACCACACTGTCAACAATGGATAGATCTTCCAACAAGGATACTGCAGCACTGAAAAACACCTCAAATGAAATGGACATAAAAGAATAAATATATAGAACCTTTCACCCCAAAGAAACAAAATACACATTCTTTTCAAATGCACATGGAACAATGTCAAAGATAGACTGCATTATAGGGCACAAAACAAGCCTCAAAGAATTCAAGAAAATTGAAATCATATCAAACATTCTCTCAGACCACAAGGGCCTAAAACTAGAAACCAACCTAAAGGGAATAACTCAAAAACATTGACATTCATGGATAGTATGTTATTAAACAATAAGTGGGTTAAAATTGAGATCAAAAAAGAAATAAAGTTGCTGGAAACAAATGAAAATGAACTCACACAGTCCAAAGCCTATGGGACATAGTGAAGACAGTCCTGAGAGGGAAGTTCATAGCGATATAGACCTACATAAAAAAGATAGAAACTTTTCAAACAAACAACCTAACCCTACATCTACAAGAACTGGAGGAACAACAATAAACAAATCCCAGAAGGAATGGAATAACCAAGATCATAGCAGAATTAAAAAACACAGAGACTAAAAGAACAATTCAAAGTATAAATAATTCCAGGAGCTGGTTCTTTGAAAAGATAAGCAAAATTGACAAGCCACTAACCATACTAATGAAGAAAAATAGAGAGAGGACCCAAGTAAATAAAATCAGAAACAAAAGAGGAGAAGTAACAGCTGATACCACAGAGATACAAAGGACTGTAAGAAATTATTGTGAACAACTATATGCCAGGAAATTGAAAAACCTGGGTAATAGAGATAAACTACTAGAAATGTAATCTTCCAAAACTGAATTAAGAAGCAGAAAGCCTGCACAGACCAATAACACCTGATGAAAATGAGTAGTAATCAGAAACTCCTGGCACAAAAAAGCCCTGGACCAGATGGTTTCACAGGAGAATCTATTTATTTATTTTTTAAAAATTTTTTATTATTATTCAATTACAGATGTATGCCTTTTCTCCCCATCCCTCCCCCCCACCCCAGCTGAACCCACCTCCCTCCCTCACCTTTACTCTCCCGCTTGATTTTGTCCATGTGTCCTTTATAGTAGTTCCTGTAATCCCCTCTCCTCATTGTCCCCTCTCCACTCCCCCCTGGCTATTGTTAGATTGTACTTAACTTCAATGTCTCTGGTTATATTTTGTTTGCTTTTTTTCTTCTGTTGATTATGTTCCACTTAAAGGTGAGATCATATGGTATTTGTCCCTCACCGTCTGGCTTACTTCACTTAGCATAATGCTCTCCAGTTCCATCCATGCTGTTGCAAAGGGTATAAGCTCCTTCTTTCTCTCTGCTGCGTAGAATTCCATTGTGTAAATATACCATAGTTTTTGGATCCACTCATTTGCTGATGGGCACTTAGGTTGCTTCCAGCACTTGGATATTGTAAATTGTGCTGCTAGGAACATTGGGGTGCATAGGTTCTTTTGGATTGGTGTTTCAGGGTTCTTAGGGTATAATCCCAGCAGCGGAATTGCTGGGTCAAAGGGCAGTTCCATTTTTAGTTTTCTGAGGAAATTCCATACTGTTTTCCACAGTGGCCTCACCAGTCTGCATTCCCACCAACAGTGCACTAGGGTTCCCTTTTCTCCGCATCCTCTCCAACATTTGTTTGTGGATTTCTTTATGTTGGCCACTCTGACTGGTGTGAGATAGTACCTCATTGTGGTTTTAATTTGCATCTCTCTGATGACTAGTGATGCTGAGCATCTTTTCATGTCTCTGGGCCCACTGTATGTCTTCCTTGGAGAAGTGTCTGTTCAAGTCCTTTGCCCATTTTTTAATTGGGTTGTTTGTCTTCCTGGAGTGCAGTCATGTGAGTTCTTTACATATTTTGGAGATCAGGCCCTTGTCTGAGGTATCACTGGCAAATATGTTTTCCCATACTGTTGGTTCTCTTTTTATTTTAGTGCTGTTTTCTTTAGCCGTGCAGAAGCTTTTTATTTTGATGAGGTCCCATTTGTTTATTCTTTCCTTTATGTCCCTTGCTTTAGGGGATGTGTCTGGGTTTCACAGGAGAATTTAACAAAGCATTTAAGGAAGACCTAACCCCACCCTTCTCAGACTATTCCAAAAAATCCAAGAAGAGGGAAGACTCTCAAACTCGTTTTATGAGGCCAGCATCATCCTAATTCGAAAACCAGATAAAGACACAACAAAGACAGAAATCTACTGGCTAATATTGCTGATGGTCATAGATGCTAAAATTTTCAACAAAATATTGGCAAACCACATCCAGAAATACTTAAACAGATCATACACCATGATCAAGTGGGATTCACTCCAGGGATGCAAGGATGGTACAGTATTTACAAATCAATACATGTAATATATCACATAAACAAAAGGACAGAGAAAAATCACATGATCATATCAATGGATGCAGAAAAAGCATTTGATAAGGTATAGCACCCATTTATGATAAAAAAAAACTCAGCAAAGTGGGAATAGAGGAAGCATACATCAACATAATAAAGGCCATATATGAGAGACCTACAGCCAATATCTTACTCAATGGGCAAAATAGTAAAAGCTTTCCCACTAAGATCAAGAACAAGACAAGACTGTATGCTTTCACCACTTCCATTCAACATAGTATTGAAATTCTAGCCACAGTGATCAGACTAGAGAAAGAAATAAAAGGCATTCAAATTGGAAATGAGGAAGTAGAACTGTCAATGTTTGCAGATGACATGATAGTATATGTAGAAAATCCTATAGACTCCACCAAAAAAACTACTTGACCTAGTAAGTCACTGTGACAAAACAGTGGGATACAAAGTCAATATTCAGAAACTGAAGGCATTTTTGTTAACTAACAATGACATATCAGAAACAGAAATTAAGAAAAAAATTTCCATTTAATATAGCTGAATGAAGGTGGGGAGAGGGGGATAAAGTGGGAACAACTGTAATGTCATAAACAATACAAAGGACATTACAAGGAAAGATAATTATAGGCCAATATCCCTGGTGAACATGGATACTGAAATGCTCAACAAAATATTAGCAAATAGAATAAAGCAATGCATCAAAAAAATATACATCAAGTGGAATTTATCTCGGAGATAGAAGGTTGGTACAATATTCGCAAATCAATAAGTGTTATACACCACACACACACACAAAATAAAGTATATACACCACATGATCAAATGAATAGACGCAGAAAAACATTTGATAAGATTCAGCACCCGTCTCTGATAAAAACTCTCAGCAAAATGTGAACAGAAAGATGATATGTCAACATAATAAAGGCCATATATGAAAAAACTACAGCCAACATCATACGCACTGGGTAAGAAAGGGTTATCTGTTTTCATCACTCTTATTCAAATAGAACTGGAGTCCTAGATACAGCAATCAGACAAGAAGAAAGAAAAGGCATGCAAATTGAAAAAGAGGAAGTAAAACTGTCTTACTCACAGATGACATGATATTGTTCATAGAAAACCCTAAACACTCCACCAAAAAGCTACTAGACTTAATAAACGAATTTGGCAAAGTAGCAGTATTAAAAATTAATATTCAGAAATCGATGGCATTTTTACATACCAGTAATGGACTCTCAGAAACTAAGAAAATACCATTTACTATTTCAACAACAAAAACGTGGACCTAGGAATAAATTTAACCAAGGAGGTAATAGGTAATAGATCTATACTCAGAAAAGTATAGGACATTGAAGAAAGAAATTCAGAAAGATAAAAATAAGTGAAAGCATATACCATGTTTGTGGATTAAGAGAATTATTATCATTAAAATGTCCATACTGGGGATCGGCCTGTTTTAACAAGATGAAAATGGAACCAGAGCCTGGCACAGGCAGTGGATGGGGTTCCACCAAGAGCTGAAGATGGCGGTGAATGTTTATTAACATCAGTCACCAGCAATTACCTAAGTTGACATGACATGCTGGCCTGGTTTAATGAGTCACTACAATTGAATCTGACAAAGACTGAACAGTTGTGCTCTGGGGTTGCCTATTGTTAGTTCATGGACATGCTGTTCCCTGGCTCCATTTCCTTGAAGTGAACTTCCATGCTAAGCTAGAACATGAATACATCCAGAACTTCAAAATACTACAATCTAGTTTTTAGAGAGTGGATATTGACAAAATAATTCCCGTGGAAAAATTAGTAAAGGGAAAGTTTCAGAACAATTTTGAATTTGTTCAGTGGTTCAAGAAGTTTTTGATGCAAACTATGATGTAAAGGACTGTGACCCTGTAGCTGTCAGAAAAGGTCAAGAAACTGCAGTGGCTCCCCCCAGTTCTGAACAAACCAAAGAAACCTCTCAGCTCTAGAAGTACAGCTCTACAGAGGCCCACTGTGACATACAGAACTACTGGAACCACTAAGGCTGGCCCAGGTATGGTGTGAAAGAATCCTGGTGATGGCAATGGGGATGGTGAAGCAACTGAACTGATGCAGCAGGTCAATGTATTGAAACTTACTGCCTAAGTTTGGAGAAAGAAAGAGATTTCTACTTTGGAAAGCTAAGGTACACTGAATTGACTTGTCAGGAGAATGAGGGGGAAAACCCTGTGTTGCAGAGGCTGTTGACATTCTCTATGTCACAGATGAAGGCTTTGTGTTACCTTATGAAGGGGCCCCACAGGAGGAACAAGAAGAGTATTAACAGCTTGGACCAGCAGAGCAACATCTGAATTCTTCACTTCAAATCATGTGTGTAACTGTAAAATACTCCCTTTTATTATTCTCAGAGGACTCACTGGTTTCTTTTCATAATTAAAATGTACCTCTTCTTAAAGTGCACTTTGAGGAAGTTTCACTCCTCTTCCAGTAAGTTTGGGTTAGGAGCTTTTACCTTGGGCGGAACAGTACTAACACCTAGGGAACAAAGAGGCTGACCATAGATTTACCATATGGATGTTGATAACACTAAGTGCTGGACAAAGTGTCTTTATGTGATACACTGTGGTGTTTTTATGTGATATGCTGAAGTAAAGACTGATTTGAATTTTAAGTTATTGTGAAATCTTGGCAGAGAATGTTTTAATAAATGAATGCTTTTAGGGTATTTAAAATATGCTTCCATAGTTCAAAATATGAAATGTAACCTGACAGGAGAGTTTGTGTGTTGCCTTTGTATCTGGGAAGGGAGGACCAGACCTTGGAACTTTGGAATCTGCTGTTCACAGGCCTTGTAGGGCTGCCTGAATCTTCATAAATTTGGCCCAGAAGGGAAGTTTAAAAAGTGGCTCTGTAAAACCATGTGGTGTCCTTGACCAATTGCAACTCTGCTAAGAAGAAGCATTCTTTGCTGAATGAATAGAGGCAGTGTTTCAACCCTGAGATGTTTGAGTTGAATAGCCTGATTTGCATTGAACATTTCTCTTATGATTTTCCCAATTACCCCTAAATTTCTATATTATGTTTTTTGGGAAATGAGGTGGGTTCAGTTTTTAAACCTAAAAACTACTTTTGGGGACTTGCCCACATCTCTGGGATTTGAATGGGGGTTGTGTCCCACTTTACTGTCTTTTAAGTTTATGTTTAACATATTTCTCTGCTTCCTTTGCCCACTGAGGACTCCTTTATGGCCCCTTAAAGTTGCTGCTTAGAGGATAGGAGCTCCTTCTTTCTTTCTGCTGCGTAGAATTCCATTGTGTAAATGTACCATAGTATTTTGATATACTCATTTACTGATGGTCACTTAGGATGCTTCCAGCACTTGGCTATTGTAAATTGTGCTGCTATGAACATTGGGGTGCATAGGTTCTTTTGGATTGGTGTTTCAGGGCTCTCAGGGTATAATCCCAGCACTGGAATTGCTGGGTCAAAAGGCAGTTCCATTTTTAGTTTTCTGGGGAAATTCCATACTGTTTTCCACAGTGGCTTCACCAATCTGCATTCCCAGCAAGAGTGCACTAGGGTTCCCTTTTCTTAGCATCCCTTCCATCACTTGTTTGTTGATTTGTTTATGATGGCCATTCTGACTGGTGTGAGGTGGTGTATCATTGTAGTTTTAATTTGCATCTCTCTGATGGCTACTGATGCTGATCATCTTTTCATATGTCTCTGGGCCCTCTGTATGTTCCCCTTGGAGAAGTGTCTGTTCAAGCCAGAGACAGTGAAATTAAGAACAATCTAACAATAGCCAGAGGGGAAGGGGGAGGGGACAGTGGAGAGAAGGGTTTTCAGGAACTACTGTAAAGGACACATGGACAAAACCAAGGGGGAGGGTGGAAGCAAGGGAGGGAGGTGGGTTTGGCTGGTGTAGCGGGGGAGTGGTGTGGAGAAAATGCAGACAACTGTAATTGAAGAATAAAGTAATTAAAAAAATAAAATCTCTACAAAAAATATAATAAACTACTTCATCATTAAAAAAAAGTCTGCTGCTTAGAGTGGAAGTTCAGCCAGCAGGTGATTATGTTACAAGTCCTTTTTGGAACTCTGACAAAAGGAATGATGAAAGGTCAACATTACCTTGGGATTTGCCACGCTGGGTATTTTGGGTACCTGCTGTCCACAGCCCTCCACTATTAACAGAATACTTTGCCAGTGAACTAATCTCTTTGGAAATAAAATTCATTAGCATGTCATTTTTTAAATCATTTTTTATTGTTATTGTATTACAGTTGTCCCAATTTTTCCCCCTGTGCCCTCCTCTGCCCATCCTACCCCCCACTCCCACAGTCAATTCCCACACTGTTGTCTGTGCCCATGGGTCAATCATACATGTTTTTTGTCTAGTCCCTTCCCCTTATATCCATCATTATTCCCCTCCCACTCCCCTCTGGTCACTGTCAGTCTGTTCCATGTTTCCATGCCTGTGGTTCTATTTCGTTTGTTAGTTTATTGTTCATTAGATTCCTCTCAGAGGTGAGATCACATAGTATTTGTCTTTCACTGACTGGCTTATTTCACTTAGCATAATATTCTCCAGTTCCATCCATACTGCCACAAAAGGTAGGACTTCCTTCTTTCTTTCTGCTGTGTAGTATTCCATTGTGTAAATGTAGCATAGTTTTTTGACCCACTCATTTACTGATGGGCACTTAGGCTGTTTCCAGCACTTGGCTATTGTAAATAGCGCCACTATGAAGCTGTGAACATAGGGGTGAATAAGTTCTTTTGCACTGATGATTCGGGATTCTTAGGGCATATTAAATGTTAATTTTATTTTGCAGAAAATACAGTACCATTTCTGAATTAATTATTAATATTTAAAATATTTCATTCCTTAACACTCCCTCATTTCTTTGCCCACAGCCTATTCAGTTCTTTTGAATTCTGCAAAATGTGTGTCACCTACTACTGAGATTTTTCAGCTCCTGATGTATTTGTATTGATTTGTTTCTAGTGGTAGTTTGTCCTAAAATATGTGTAGATAGCAGGAGTTTTATGGAAAATTGTTGTGCAGTGCATGCTCTGTATGAATTCAGAGGAAACCCAGACTCAGAGAATAACAATGCCAAAAATGCAAGTAACTAGCCATTGTTCAAATAACAGTGGTACTATTTCTCTTTTGTGGCCTTTTCAACTTCCTAAAATTCCATTTTCCACATGGTCTTTCTTGACAGGGTTTTTCTACTTTAAATAGTTTCTAAATAAAATTCTGTATTTCAAGAGAAAAAATGTACTACCCAAAGCAATCTATAGATTCAATGCACTTTCTAATAAAATACCAATGGCATATATTTCACAGAACTAGAACAAATATTCCAAAAATTTATATAAAACAAACAGACCCAAAATAGCCTCAGCAATCTTGAGAAAGAAGAACAAAGTTGGAGGTATCACAGTACCTGATATCAAACTATACTACAAGGCCATTGTAATCAAAGTAGCCTGGTACTGGCATAAGAAAAGGCACATAGATCAATGAAACAGAACAGGAAGCCCAGAAATTAAACAACACCTATATGGTCAATTAATATTTGACATAAAAGGTAAGAGTATACAATGGGGTAAACACAGTCTTCAATAATAGTTGTTGGGAAAATTGGATAAGCACATGCAAAGAAATGAAACTAGACCGCCAACTTACACAAAACACAAGAATAAACTCAAAATGGATAAGGACAAATGAAAGTCATGAAATCATTAAAATTGTAGAAGACAACATAGGCAGTAAAATGTCAGACATCTCTCATAGCAACATTTTTGCCAATATGTCTCCTAGGGCAAGAAAGGTAAAGGGGAAAATAAACAAATAAAACTACATTAAACTTAAAAGCTTCTGCACAGCAAAGAAACCATCAACTAAATGAAAAAGGAACTTACTCTAGTGGTGAATATATTCACCATTGATACATCTGATTAGGGGTTAATTTCCAAAATATGTAAAAGAACTTATACAACTCAACACAATAAGACAAAAACCCAATTAGTAAATGGGCAAAGGACCTGAATAGACACTTCTCCCAAGAGAACATACAGATGATTAATAGACTATGAACACATGCACAACATCACTAATCATCAGAGAGATACAAATTAAAACCACAATGAGATATCACCTTATACTTGCCATATGGCTACCATCAACAAATCAACAATAAGTGCTGGCAAGCATGTGGAGAAAAGGCTCTGTTGGTGGGAATGCAGACTGGTGCAGCCATTGTGGGAAACAGAATAATGGATATTCTTTAAAAAATTAAAATAGAACTGCCTTTTGACCCAGAGATTCCACTTCTGGGAATATATTCTAAGAACCCTGAAACACCAGTTCAAAAAATATATATGCAACCCCTATGTTCATAGCAGCATTATTTACAACAGCTAAAATCTGGAAACAGCCCAAGTACCCATCAGTAAATGAGTGGATAAAAAAGATATGGTATATTTATAGAATGGAATACTACATGGCAGTAAAAATAGAGTAACTGTTTGGGACAGCATGTATGGACCAGGAGATTATTATGTTAAGTGAAATAGGCCAGTCAGAGAAAGACAAATTCCATATGATCTCACTTATCTGTGGAATCTAATGAATAAAATAAACTGACTGACCAAATAGAAACAGAAGCATAGATACATAGACAAGACTGATGGCTGTCAGAGGGGAGTGGAGAGGAGGGGAGTGGATGAAAGAATTGGAGAGATTAACCAAAAAATATATATGTATTACCCATACATATACAGGCAACGGTGTGGTGATGGGCAGAGGAAAAATGGTGTGACAGTTGGGGGAGGGGGTGTGGACATCTGTAATAGTGTCAATAAAAAAAAAGTAAAATTAAATGTAGGTTATAATTATTTTAATTTTGAGACTAATTAGTAATAAAAGGGAAGTAAACATCCATAACAACTAAAAGACAGAAAAAGAAAAACATGTGAATGGCCTGAACACCTCAATTAAAAAGCAGCGATTATATAAAAATGCTCTTCAATTATAAAGATACAAATAGGTTAATAGTAAAAAAGATGGGGAAAACATACCAGGCAAACATTAACTAAAAGAGAAGTAAAGTAACCAGTCTCACATGTGGCACCAGGCCTGTCAATGGATCCTGCCCAAACATCTGCAGAGTTTGGCACCAGGACTACCTGCTTGTGGATGAAAGTATCTGGCCCACACATGGATCCTACTAGCTGGCTCATCCGTAGACGGTGCCATCCGTCCTGTGCATTATCCCCACCCACCGGTCTGCCCAGGATTTCTGGGCAGTCACTAATAAAAGGCTTTGCCTTTGAAATAATACCTTGTGTAAGTGTTCGATCTGGATACCTGCCACCAAGCTAGTTGATTCAGCCTCATAATATTTGTTTTGAGTTCTTTCACAGCCTTTCATTTCTTCCTTTTTCCTTCTAATTCTTGGCTGACCATACCAGTATGAATGCTATAAAGAAAGCCAAAAAGTAATTACCAAAATAAGCATTAAGAAGTGAAACACTCTATCTGAACAGATTATAACAAGTAAAGGAAATGAATCAGGGATCCAAACCTCCCTACAAAGAAAAGTGCTACACCAGATGGCTTCACTGTTGAATTCTACCAAACATTTAAACAAGATCAACAAGAATTCTTATCAAAGCCTTCCAAAAAGCATAAGGAGAGGAAATACTTCCTAACTCATTTTATGAGCTTAGCATTACTTTGACACCAAAGCCAGAGAAAGAAATCATGAAGAAAGAAACTACAAACCAATATCCCTTATGAATACATGGCAAATCTTCAACCAAATGCTACCATATGAATCCAATAGCATATCAAAAGGATTATATATTATGATCACGTGGGAATAATCCCAGGAATGCAGTGGTGGTTCAACATACAAAAACCAATCAACATAATATATCACATTAACAGAACAAATGGGATAGGCTACATAATCATTTCATTTGATGCAAATAAACCTTTGACAAAGTGTTTTGTAATAAAAATACATAGAAAATAGAAATAAAAAAGAACTTTCTCAAAATGATAAAGGGCATATATGAAAAATGCACAGCTAACATCATACTCAATGGTGAAAGACAGAAAGCTTTTCCTTTAAAAGAATATCTGCTTTTATCCCTGCCATTCACCGTTGCACTGTGAATTTTAGCCAGAACAACAAGGTAAGAAAAAGAAATAAAAGGCACCCAAATTGGAAAAGAATAAGTAAAACTATATTTGAAGATGATATAATACATATATTTCTACATACAGAAAAGCCAAAGAATCCTCCCCATACATGTATTACCAGAGCTAATAAACAAATTCAACAAAGATGCAAAGTACAAGAGTAACATGCAAAAATCAACTGTGTTTTATATACCAGCATTGAAAAATACAAAAAGAAAATTAACAATTTCATTTATAATAGCATCCAAAAGAGTAAAATAGTTGGGAATAAAGTTTATCAACATATGGACAAAGTCCAAGGAGGGTAGATCCAGGATGGGCAGTGGGGATGATTGGGTTGGGAGGGAATGGTGGGGAGAAAATGGAGACAACTGTACTTGAAGAGCAATAAAAAAATTAAAAAAGAAATAAATACTTACACATTAAATACTATAAAACCTTGCTTAAACAATTTAAAGAAGACATAAATATATAAAGTACATAGACTTAAAGATATTATTTTTCATATGGCAATAACATTTAAAGTAATCAATATACTCAGTGTAATCTGTATAAAAATTCAAGTGGTGAGAGTTCCAGCTAAGATGGAGTCACAGGTAGAAACACTTTGTTTCCTTGCATAACCAAAAGAAGGATAACAACTAATTTAAAAACAATAAATAAACAGAAGTGCCAGAATAGCAAACTGCATGGAACTCCGACAACCAAGGAGTTAAAGAAACATTCATCCAGACTGAGATGCTGAGACAAAAAAATACAGCCCAAATGAAAGAACAGATCAAAGCTCCAGAAAAAGAGGTAACCAACAATATATCTATCAAAAAGAGGAGTTAAATAATCTATCTGATGCAGAGTTCAAAACACTGGTGATCAGGATGCTCACAGAATTGATTGACCTTGGTTGCAAAATGAAGGAAGAAATGAAGGCTACCCAAAGTGAAATAAAGCAGGGAATACACAGGGAACTAACAGTGAAGGGAAGTAAACTGGGACTCAAATCAACGATTTGAAATAAAAGGAAATAAACATCCAACCAGAACAGAATGAAGAAAGAAGAATTCAAAAAAAATGAGGAGAGGATTAGGAACCTCTGGGAAAACTTTAAGCACTCCAACATCCAAATCATAGGGCTGCCAGAAGAGGAAGAGAAAAAACAAAAACTGAAAACTTATTTGAACAAATAATGAAAGAAAACTTTCCCAATCTGGTATAGGAAATAGACTTCTAGGAAGTCCAGGAAGCCCAGAGAGTCCCAAAGAAATTGGACCCAAGGAGGAACATGCCAAGGGACATCATCATTAAGTTACCCAAGATTAAAGATAAAGAGAGCATTTTAAAATCATCAAGAGGAAAGGAGAGAGTTACCTTCAAAGGAGTGCCCATGAGACTATCAGCTGATTTCTTAAACCTTACAGGCAAGAAGGGGCTGGAAAGAAGTATTCAAAGTCATGAAAGGCAAGGACCTACACCCAAGATTACTCTATCCAGAAAAGCTACCATTTAGAATGGAAGAGCAGCTAAAGTGCTTCCCAGATAAGGTCAAATTAAAGGAGTTTATGCTCACCAAGCCATTATTATATGAAATGTTAAAGGAACTTTTCTAAGAAATAGAAGAAGATCAAAAACTATGAACAGTAAAATGACAACAAACTCACAACTATCAACAACTGAAACTAAAAAACAAAAACAAAAACTAAGCAAATAACTAGAATAGGAACAGAATCACAGAAATAGAGATCACATGGAGGGTAATCAATAGGGAGGGGGAGAGGAAGAATGAGTGGGGATGGTACAGGAAATAAGAAGCATAATTGACAGGCATAAAATTGATGAGGGTAGGTTAAGAATAGTAATAGAGAAGCCAAAGAACTTATATGACCTGAACTAAGTGGGGGGAGGGGAATGTGGTAGGGGGAGGGGAATGTGGTAGGGTGAGGGGATACAGGGCAGATGGGGGGATAAACAGGAGAAAAAATGGGACAACTGTAATAGCATAATCAATAAAATATAGTTAAAAAAATTCCAGTGGCCATTTTTGCAGAAATAAAAAGCTGATCCTCAAGCTTATATGGAGCTTCAAGGACCCTCTAATAGTCAAAACAATCTTGAAAAAGAAGAATAAAGTTGGAGGACTCACCCTAGCAGATTTCAAATCGTTATAAAACAATAGTAATCAAAACAATGTGGTACTGGCTTAAGGATAGACATATAGGGCACTGGAATAAAATCGAAAGGCCAACTGATTTTCATGAAGGGTGCCAAAGCCATTAAATGGGGAAATAATGGTCTTTTCAAAGAGTGGTATTGGCACAATCAGATATTCACATGCCAAAGAATTAAGTTGGATCTCTACCTCATACTATATAAAAATTAACTCAAAGTTGATCAAGGTTTTATATCAAGGATGTAAGATATAAAACAAGCAAACTGTTAGAAGAAAACATACAAGTAAATCTTTACGACCTTGGATTTGACAGTTGATCTTTAGTTACAATACCAAGTTCACAGGCAACCAAAAAGTGATTAACTAGATTTAACAAAAATTTAAAGATTTGTGCATGAAAGAACACTATCAAGTGAATGAAAAAACAGCTCACAGAATGGAAGAAAATATTTACAAATCATATACCTGTGTCTAGTGTAAGACAAACAACCCAATTATAAAAATGGGCACAGGACAGAGTAGACATTTCTTTAAAGAATATTTACATATGGCCAACAAATACATGAGATCTCAGCATTATTTGTCATTTGAGAAATGCAAATCAAAACCACAAGATACCATTTCAGACCCACAAAAATGGCTACAATAAAAAAGGAGAATAATAAGTGTTTGTGGGGATGTGTAGAAATTGGAGCCCTGGTATATATTGCTTGTGGGAATGCAAAATGGTGTAGTCGCAGTGATAAACAGTTTTGTGGTTCCCAAAATATGAAACTGAATTTCCATATAAACCAGTGATTCTACTCCTAGGTATATTCCCAAAAGAACTGAAACAGGTATTCAAACAAGTACCTGTGTGAATACAAAAATATTCATAGCAGAATTATTCAAATAGCCAAAAGATGTCCTATATGTCAACTACAGATTAACAGATAAAGGATATTTTATATACATAAAATGCAATATTTTTGATAAAAGAAATAAAAATGGAATATTATTCAGCATCTAAAGGAATAAAGTACTGATATATACTATAACATGGAGAAACCTCAAAACATTATGCTCAGTGAGGAAACAAAATATAACCAGAGACATTGAAGTTAAGAACAATCTAACAATGGGCAGGGGGGAGCGGGGAGGGGACAGTGAGGAGAGGGGATTACAGGAACTACTATAAAGGACACATGGACAAAATCAAGGGGGAGAGTAAAGGTGAGGGAGGGAGGTGGGTTCAGCTGGGGTGGGGTGGAGGGATGGGGAGAAAAGGCACACAACTGTAACTGAATACCAATACAAAATTAAAATAAAATAAAGAAAAGATCAAAACTTGAACAATAAAATGGTAATATATATATACCTATCAACAATTTATAAAAAAAAAAAAAAGAAAGAAAGAAACCAAACACAAATGGTCACATATTGTATAATTCTGTTATGTGAAATATTTTGAACAGGTAAATGCATATTAGAAAGTTGATTGATCACTTGTTGCTAGAGGCTTAGAATAGAAAAAAAATGTGACTTCTTAATTGATACAGGGTTTTATTTTTGAGTAATGAAAATATTTTGGAACTAGATAATAAGTTAGTTGGGAACAAGTTTTGTAGAGACTTTTAGGTATTTTTATTCTCCAATCAAATCCACTAGGTACCACTTGACTGAAGAAGGGTTCTGTCATAATTTTTACTGTATGAGTTTTCAGTGTTTTATGTATAGGTACGTCCATTTCCATATGTAGAAGGCTTTAATGTGTATCATGAAATGGGCATTTTAGTATGGTTGATATACAAATAAAAATGATTCTGCACCTGACTTTATGATTTGATTCTAAATGTCATGAAATAAGAACTACGACCTTTCATAGTAACAGTAGCATTAGCACTCACCATAAGAAAAAAGTACCATGGTTGGGACACGCCATACTGTCCTGGAAAGACAGTTTCTATATACCAGGTCACAAGGCCGTATAAGAAAGCATCAACTAAAAGCATTCCCATCATATAGCCAAATATGAGGTTATCCTCAAGGTTGGCTGGTGTCCAAAGGTTATCCCACTTAACACCAATTTCTGAAATGAAAAGAGATATTTATCATATATATAAGCTCTGTAGTCAAAAGAGCAAAAAAATTGCTTACACTCTAAATTTTTGTGGATTATCTATATGTTGATACCCTTAGTATATAGGTCATCTAAGAAAATAATGGAATATGTAATGACACTGCTTTCTTCTCTGCTCCCTTCAAAATCTACAAAAATAAGTAGAAATTACTGAGACAAAGTCAACAACTGAAATAAAAATAAACAATAACAAAAATGTCAATTAAAAAGCCGATCTTTTAGATCCTATCCTTTCACTTTATCCTTCATGCTACATTCCCACCAAAATAACCATCAGAATATACAAATTTAGAAAACTATTCAATAACACTGTAGATGGATGCTGACTACCAAGCAGAAAAGAAAAAGAAATTTTGCTTAGATATACTATTGAGGAAAAGGGAAAAGGGAAGTAATCGCAAGAAATCAAGTTATCCTTTATTCTTCTAATTCTGCTATTTCCAGGTAGAGGGTAGCACAACTGAAAAATCACAAGGGCTTTCAGTAAACTAATTCAAAGGGGCAAGATATAAAGATAACAATGGCCCATGTAACTTAACTGGTCCTTCCCTCAACATGAGTCCTCCCTTTCCTGTAGACTGGTACCATCAGA
The DNA here is from genome assembly GCF_022682495.2 of Desmodus rotundus. Lineage (NCBI taxonomy): Eukaryota > Metazoa > Chordata > Mammalia > Chiroptera > Phyllostomidae > Desmodus > Desmodus rotundus. The sequence goes on along the minus strand of NC_071387.1, from coordinate 89,140,079 downwards.
AGAATATTCATGAACACTGTGTCTTTGAGAAAGCTACAATTGTCAAAATGAAAGACATTTTGAAGTAGTGAACAGCAAATTAGCAACCACAGAAAAAAAGGTAGAATATAAATTTCAGAAAGCCTACCATAACTTGAGAAATTCTCCACCCAAACAGAGTAGGAGTTTCTGAAAGAGAAAGTAAATAATATAGAAAAGAAACAATAACTACATAAAAAATAACCTGACAAAAAGTGTGTTGATTAGAAAACTAAAATTGTACATCCTCTTGCAGATTAAGCCAATGAAAATCCCACATCCTGATAAATTCTAATGAATTTTTAATGTTTAATATATAAAGTAAGATGGATGCAAAAATCCATAAAGAAATCTTATGTATATTCTTCTGACTGGCTACTCATTGGAAGTAGAGTTTTGTTTATAGATGAGAAAATTAAGTATCCTCCATTCTTCTCATCCATCAGTAACTGCAACAAAATTCTCATTAAATCCCAACAAGATTTTTCACAGGATTTGACAGTGATCTAAAATTCCAGTGGAGAGTAAAGTCACAGGAGTAACTAAAGAACAAGGTATAGGTAAAAGACTAACATATATTAAGATTTCTTATAAAGCATTTTGAGAAGATGGTGGCAGGATTGGTGGGAGTACAGTCCACTTCCCCTCGACACCAGTGAAACGCCTAGCTGATCTGAGGAACAGAGCGAACAGCCAAAGGTATTCCAGCATATATGAAGATCGGAGACCAAAGATAGAGGACATTGAAAGATTAGACAGTAAGAAGAGTGCTTAAGGACAATAAGGTCCCTGGGACCAGCACAGGAACCAGGGTGGGGACCAGAGCAGCTGAAGCCCCCCCAACCTCCGGCCAGGGCACAGGGTCTGCTGCAGGATTCTTGGGAGAGAGCCAGCTGGGCTGTGTGAGAGGCCAGGTGCTTGTTCAGACCAAGGGGGCTTGAATAGGAGGAATTTCTTGAAAAGAAAAAGAGAAAATACAGGCACTCAGCAGCTATTTAGAGAACTCTCCACAGCAGCCATGGGCTCTTGCACCCCTACCCCCTCAGACCCTGGACTGTGAATGCCGGATAAGCAGCCCCAGCACACATCTGAAGCCTAGTTGGCGCCACACGCAGATCAGCAGACAGGGCGCCCACACCTGAAACCCCGAGTGGGCACCAACACCTGAAACCTTGGGTGGGTGTGCACCTGTATAGGCGGCTCAGCTGCTCCTGAACACAGGCCCAAAGCTGGGATTGGTGGGCAACCCGATCAACGGCCTAGCTGCCACGGAAGCACCGGTTTTGAACAACTCCCACCTAGCTCCTGCCCACAGAGCCCTGCAGGGCCTACTGGCTCTCTAGGACGAAGGCAGAACACCCAGCAGAGGGGAGCTACAGGGTTAGGGGAGAGTGCAGTTCCCAGAAAGACTTGACCCAGTAGGGGGCTGAACTACCCTGAAGGAGCACCAAGAGCCTCTAGCATCTAAGACAGCAAAGAGCAAGAAGGTGGAATGTGAGTTGCCCCTAATTGGTGCACCTCAAGCACAGCACAAATGGTGAAATAAAGGCCTAGGGGGGAGCAGAAGGACCCTGAGGAACTGGACTGCAGGCTAGACAACAGCGAAGAGTGACGCTCAGGAAGGCAGAAAAGTGAAATCAATCCCTCCAACGACCCCCTCCCATTCCACAGAGAGGAAGACCAGCAGAACTAACCTGACCAGTTTAAAGCCAGGAGAAGATTTTCTTTTCCCTCCTTTCCGCCTAAATTCCTTCTTCCTTTCTGCCCTTCCTTTAATTTTTGTTAAAATTCCTTCTTATCTTTCCTCTGATCTCTTTTAATTCCTTCTCCCTTCCTTCCATTCCTTTTCTATTCCTTTTCCCTTCCTTCCCTGCTCCCTTTTTTTTTTCTTCTTTCTCCTTTTCCCACAGGTGAGACAATAAAACCTGGACCTCTGAAAAGACCAGAGTTAGACGCTGTTAGATCCATAAACATCAGCTCAAGACCAGTGAGCTGAGGAAATTAAGGAGATGGCACCACTGAATCCCACTGGCATTCTACTATAGAAGTTCATACTATAGGCGGGTGGAAGATGGCGGCGAGATAGGTGGGAGTGGAGTCCACTTCCCCACAACGCCAGGGAAATACCTAGCTGATCTGAGGAGCAGAGCGAACAGCCAACAGTATTCCAGCATATATGAAGATCGGAGACCAAAGATAGAGGACATCGAAAGATCAGACAGTAAGAAGAGTGCTTAAGGACAATAAGATCCCCGGGACCACGTGGGGCCCGGGCGCAGGGTCTGCTGCAGGATTCTTGGGAGAGAGCCAGGCTGGGCTGTGTGAGCAGCCAGGTGCTTGTTTGGACCAGGGGGGCTTGAATAGGAAGAATTTCTCAAAAAGGAAAAGAAAATAGAGGCACATAGTAGCTAGTTAGAGAACTCTCCGCAGCAGCCAAGGCCTCTGGCGCCCCTGGACTGTGAGCACAGAAAAGCAGCCCCAGAGCTCACCTGAAGCCTCGCTGGCGCACGTCTCGGGGCCCACACCTGAAAACCGGGGTGAGCGTGAGCCCTGATAAGCGGCCCAGCTGCCTGGGCACCAGACTCAAAGTGCCCCAGTGGGTGCGTACCCCAGTCAGTGGCCTGGGGCCCACACCTGAAGCCCCGGGTGGGCAGGCACCCTGATAAGCACCCGGCTGCCTGGGAGCACAGACAAAAAGCTCCTGGGTGAGCGCGCAACTGGATCAGTGGCTGGCTGCCCCCATGCACAGACCCAAAGCAGGGATCAGCAACCAACCGAAGTCCAAAGCAGAGATCGGCCACACAACACGATCAACGGCCTGGCTTCCTGCAGGCGACCACAGACAAAAGCACTGGTTCTAAAAAACTCCTACATAGCCCCTGCGCACAGAACTCTGCAGGGCCTACTGGCTCTCTAGGAGGAAGGCAGAATGCCCAGCAGAGGGGAGCTGCAGGGCTAGGAAAGACTCGACTCAGTAGGGGGATGAACTACCCCAAAGCAGCACTGAGAGGCCCTAGCATCTAAGACAGCAAAGAACAAGAAGGTGGAATGTGAGTTGCCCCTAATTGGTGCAAATCAAGGACAGCACAGCTGGTGAACTAAAGGCCTAGTGGGGAGCAGGACCCAGAGGAACTAGACTGAAGGCTGAACAACAGCGAAGAGTGTGGCTCAGGAAGGGAGAAAAGTGAAACCAATCCTTCCAACCACACCCTCCCTTTCCACAGATAGGACGACCAGCAGAACTAACCTGACCAGTTTAAAGCCAGCAGAAGACCTTCTTTTTTTTTTTTTTCTTTTTTCTTTCCTTCTTTCCCCCTGAATTCCTTCTGCCTTTCTGTCCTTCTTTCTTTTTTTTATTCCTTCTTCCTTCCATCCTTTACCTTTTTTATTGCTTCTTCCTGCCTTCTTTTATTCATTCTGTTGTTTTAATTTTTGTTAAAAAATTCCTTCTTATCTTGCCCCGGATCTTTCTTTATTCCTACTTCCTTCCTCTCTTTCCTTTTCTATTCCTTTTTTCCCTCCTTCCGTTTTTTATTTTTTTTTTTTTTTGCCCCCATTCCTCTTTTTCCCACAGGTGAGACAATAAAACCTGGAGTGCTGAAAAGACCAGAATAAGACTGTGTTACACCCATAAACATCAGCTCAAGACCAGTGAGCACAGGAGATTAAGGAGACAGCACCACTGAATCCCATTGGCATTCTACCATAGAAGTTCATACCATAAACCCAGGGAGTTAGAATAGAGCAATTTAAGAAGCAGAGGCTAACAAGAAGAGGCTCACAAACAATGGGAAGACAAAGAAACAATCCCCAAATGAAAGGAAAGGAGGAAGCCTCAGAAAGAATGCTAACTGAAAAAGAGGCAAGTCAACTATCAGATACTGAGTTCAAAGCAATGGTTATCAGGAAGCTCACTGAGCTCTCTGAGCTCAAAGAGAACTACCAGAAACTACAGGGAAACTACAATGAACTCAGTGCAAACTATATCAACATGAAAAAGGAAATAGAAACTATCAACAAGAGCCAACAGGAAATGAAGAATACAATTTCTGAATTGAAGAAGACAGTAGAAGGAATGAAAAGCAGACTTGATGAAGCAGAAGATCGGATCAGCGAGCTGGAGGACAAAGTAGAAAAAAACACCCAGAAAGAGCAAGAAAAGGAAAAGAGGCTCAGAAAGAATGAAGAGGGATTAAGGGAAATGCAGGACAACATGAAACGTAACAATATCCGTATAATAGGAATACCAGAAGGAGAAGAAGAAGAGCAAGGGATAGAAAACCTGTTTGAAAAGTAATGATGGAAAATTTCCCTAATCTGAGGAGAGAAAAAGTCACCCAAATCCAGGAAACACAGAGAGTCCCAAGCAAGAGGAACCCAAAGAGACCCACTGCAAGACACATCATAATTAAAATGGCAAATTTCCAAGACAAAGAGAGGATCTTAAAGGCAGCAAGGGAGAAACAGGAAGTAACATACAAGGGAGCCCCAATAAGGTTAGCAACTGACTTCTCAATGGAAACACTCCAAGCCAGAAGAGAATGGCAAAAAATATTCCAAGTAATGAGAATCAGTGGCCTGCAACCAAGGCTGCTTTACCCAGCAAGGCTTTCAATCAAGATAGAAGGCCAAATAAGGAGTTTCCCAGACAAAAGAAGTCTAAAAGAATACAGCTCCACCAAACCAGCTCTGCATGAGATGCTAAAGGGACTGCTTTAAGGAAAGGAAGGAAAAGAGAAAGAGAGAAGAACACAGGTAGGAAAAAATGGCAATTAATAACTACCTATCGATAATAACCTTAAACGTAAATGGATTAAATGCTCCAATCAAAAGACATAGAATAGCTGAATGGATAAGAAAACATGACCCACACATATGCTGCCTACAAGAGACCCATCTCAGGACAAAAGTCTTACACAGACTGAAAGTTAAGGGCTGGAAACAAATTTTCCAAGCAAACGGACAGGAAAAAAAAGCCGGGGTAGCAATACTCATATTAGACAAAATAGACTTCCAAAGAAGAGCCATAAAGAGAGACCCAGAAGGTCACTTCATAATACTCAAAGGAAGAATCCAGCAAGAAGACATAAACATTGTAAATATATATGCACCCAACATAGGAGCACCCAAATACATAAAGAAAAACTTGGAGGATTTCAAGAAAGATATTGACAGCAACAAAATTATAGTACGGGACTTTAACACCCCACTATCAAAAATGGACAGGTCTTCCAAACAAAATATCAACAAGGATATTGTGTCACTTAACAATACCCCAGAGGAAATGGACTTAACTGATATCTATAGAGCTTTTCATCCCAAAGAAGCAAAATACACATTCTTTTCAAATGTCCATGGAACTTTTACTTTTTCTTTTTTTTTAAAAGATTTTATTTATTCATTATAGAGGGAATGGAAGGGAGGGAGGGAGAAAGAGAGAGAAAGAAAGACTGATCAGTTGCTTCCCTCATGCCTCCAATTGGGGTCTTGACTCACAACCCAGGCTTGTGCCCTGACTGGGAATCGAACCGGCCACCTTTCAGTTGGCAGGCCAGCACTCAACCTGCTGAGCCACACCAGCCAGGGCAAATATATTTTATTTATTTATTTTTAGAGAGAGGGCAAGGGAAGGAGAAAGAGAGGAAGAGAAACATCAATGTGTGGTTGCCTCTTGCGTGCTCCCTACTGAGGACCTGGCCCGCAACCCAGGCATGTGCCTTGACTGGGAATCCAACTAGCAACCTTCTGGTTCACAGGCCTGTGCCTAATCCACTGAGCCACAGCAGCCAGGGCAGAACTTTTTCAAAGATAGACCACATGAGAGGACACAAAGCAAGCCTCAACAAATTCAAGAATATTAAAACCATATCAAGCATTTTCTCTGACCACCAGGGACTGAAACTAGAAACCAACCCCAAAGGAAAAAACCCAAAACACTCAAAATCATGGAGACTGAATAGCATGCTATTAAACAACGAATGGGTCAAGAACGAGATTAGGGAAGAAATCAAAAACTTCCTGGAAACAAATGAAAACGAACTCACAACAACCCAAAACCTATGGGTCACAGCAAAGGCAGTCCTGAGAGGGAAGTTCATAGCAATACAGGCCTACCTTAAAAACATAGAAACATTTCAAACAAACAACCTAACCCTACGCCTACAAGAAGTCAAGGAACAACAACAAAGACAGCCCACAGCAAGTAGAAGGAAGGAAATAAGCAAGATCAGAGCAGAGTTAAATGACATAGAGACTAAAAGCACAATTCTAAGGATCAATGAATCCAGGAGCTGGTTCTTTGAAAAGATAAACAAAATCGGCAAGCCTTTAAGTAGGCTCATCCAGAAGAAAAGAGAGAGGATCCAGATAAACACAACTAGAAATGAAAGAGGAGAGATTACAACTGATACCACAGAAATACAAAGGATTGTAAGAAATTACTACAAAGAACTGTATGCCAAGAAATTTGAAAACGTAGGTGAAATGCACACATTTCTAGAGAAATATAATCTTCGAAAACTGAATGAAGAGGCAGAAAACCTGAACAGACCAATAACAGCAGACAAAATTGAAGCAGTCATCAACAAACTCCCAACACACAAAAGCCCTGGACAAGACGGTGTCACAGGAGAATTCTACAAAGCATTTAAGGAAGAGCTAATCCCTATCCTTCACAGACTATTCGAAAAAGTCCAGAATGATGGAAGACACCCAAACTCTTTTTATGAAGCCAGCATCATCCTAATCCCAAAACCAGATAAAGACACAACGAAGAAAGAAAACTTCAGGCCAATATCGCTGATGAACATAGACGCTAAAATTCTCAACAAAATATTGGCAAACCACATCCAGCAATACATTAAAAAGATCATCCACCATGACCAAGTGGGATTCATCCCAGGGATGCAAGGATGGTACAATATTCGCAAATCAATAAACATAATACATCACATAAACTACAGCAAACAAAAATCACATGATCATATCAATAGATGGGGAAAAAGCATTTGATAAGATACAGCACCCATTTCTGATAAAAACACTCAGCAAAGTGGGAATAGAGGGAGCATTCCTCAACATCATAAAGGCCATATATGAGAGACCTATAGCCAACATCATACTCAATGGACAAAAACTTAGAGCATTCCTACTAAGATCAGGAACAAGACAAGGATGCCCTCCCTCACCACTCCTATTCAACATAGTATTGGAAGTCCTAGCAACAGCAATCAGGCAAGAAAAAGAAATAAAAGGCATCCAAATTGGAAAGGAGGAAATGAAACTGTCACTGTTTGCAGATGACATCATCGTGTACATGGAAAACCCTATAGACTCCACCAAAAAACTACTCGACCTAATAAATGAATTTGGCAAAACAGCTGGATACAAAGTCAATACTCAGAAATCAAAGGCATTCCTGTACACCAACAATGAAACTGCAGAAACAGAAATCAGGAAAAAAAATCCCATTTGACATAGCAACAAGAAAAATAAAGTACCTAGGAATAAACCTAACCAAGGAGGTAAAAGACCTGTACTCAGAAAACTACACAACACTGAAGAAAGAAATTAAGGAAGACAGAAACAAATGGAAGCATGTACCATGCTCATGGATTGGAAGAATTAACATCATTAAAATGGCCATACTATCCAAAGTGATTTATAGATTCAATGCAATCCCTATTAGAGTACCCATGACATATTTCACAGATATAGAACAAACATCTCAGAAATTCATATGGAACCATAAATGACCCTGAACACCTGCAGCAATTTTGAGAAAGAAGAACAAAGCAGGAGGGATCCCAATACCTGATATCAAACTGTATTATAAGGCCACTGTAATCAAGACAGCCTGCTACTGGCATAAGACCAGACACACAGACCTTTGGAACAGAACAGAGAGCCCAGAAATAAATCCAAGTCTTTATGGTCAATTAATATTTGACAGAGGAGGCAGCAGCATAAAATGGAACAAAAACAGCCTCTTCAACAAATGGTGTTTGGAGATATGGACAGCTACGTGCAAAAAAAAATGGAACTTGATCACCAACTTACACCTTACACAAAAATAAATTCAAGGTGGATAAAAGACTTACATATAAGTTGTAACACCATAAAAGTCCTAGAGGAAAACATTGGCAGGAAAATCTCAGACATTCCCCGCAGCAACATCCTCACAGACACATCCCCTAGAGCAAGGGACATAAAGGAATGAATAAACAAAAGGGACCTCAGAAAAATAAAAAGGTTAAAGAAAACAGCATTAAAATAAATAGAGAACCTACAGTATGGGAAAATGTACTTGCCAATGATACCTCAGACAAGGACCTGATCTCCAAAATATATAAAGAACTCACACAACTCCACTCCAGGAAGACAAACAACCCAATTAAAAAATGGGCAAAGGACTTGAACAGACACTTCTCCAAGGAAGACATACAGAGGGCCCAGAGACATATGAAAAGATGCTCAGCATCACTCGTCATCAGAGAGATGCAAATTAAAACCACAGTGAGGTACCATCTCAGACCAGTCAGAGTGGCCGACATAAAGAAATCCACAAACAAATGTCGGAGAGGATGGGGAGAAAAGGGAACCCTAATGCACTGTTGGTGGGAATGCAGACTGGTGAGGCCACTGTGGAAAACAGTATGGAATTTCCTCAGAAAACTAAAAATGGAAATGCCCTTTGACCCAGCAATTCCACTGCTGGGATTATACCCTAAGAACCCTGAAACACCAATCCAAATGAACCTATGCACCCCAATGTTCCAAGCAGCACAATTTACAATATCCAAGTGCTGGAAGCAACCTAAGTGCCCATCAGCAAATGAGTGGATCCAAAAACTATGGTATATTTACACAATGGAATTCTACGCATCAGAGAGAAAGAAGGAGCTTATACCCTTTGCAACAACATGGATGGAATTGGAGAACATTATGCTAAGTGAAATAAGCCAGATGGTGAGGGACAAATACTATATGATCTCACCTTTAAGTGGAACATAATCAACAGAAGAAAATAGCAAACAAAATATAAGAAGAGACGTTGAAGTCAAGAACAATGTAACAATAGCCAGGGGGGAGTTGGGAGGGGACAGTGAGGGGAGGGGATTACAGGAACTACTATAAAGGACACATGGACAAAACCAAGGGGGAGGGTGGAGGTGGGGGAGGGAGGGGGTTCAGCTGTGGTGGGATGGAGGGATGGGGAGAAAAGGCATAGATCTGTAATTGAATAACAATCAAAATTTAAAAAAAGATTTCTTATAAAGCAATAATGGGTAAAAACATTGTGGTATTGACACCAAAACAGACCAAAAAATCAATAAAAGAGAAAGATCACCAGAAACAGATCCATGCATATATGGAATCTTGATGTAAAACAAAAGTGCAATTAGAAACCAGTAGAAAACAATCTAATAAATGATGCTAATATCTTAATTTTCATAATGAAAATAAATAGTTCTTACCTCATAAGAAACGGAAGTATCAACTCCATGCTTATTGCAAACATTAAAATAAAAATATATAAATTTTAAAAGAATTTATAAAATTATTGAAAGAATGAAAACGGAGGCCAAATAGGTGGAAGCTGAGTCCACTTGCTCTTGCACCCACCTTGGACACTTGGCTTATCTTCCAAAAAGTAAACTGTACATTCAAAGGAATCTTAGTTGATAATACAGTTTGGAAGCCAAGGAGTATAGAAGATGCTTCACAATGGTGGTAAGGAGATTCTATAGGTGGAAGGAGAAAAACCTCATGCTTGGCATCTGCAGCTGTGGAGAGCCTGGTCAGAGATCACAGCTTTGTGGTTCCCTCCCCTCCCAGGGCAGGGAATCTCAGACTGAGACCAGAAGTGACTTGGATGCACAAAGTTAGGGAGATCCAGGCTACACATACACAGACAGTGAGCAGTACACCCACAGCTGCAGCAGCAAATGCCAACTAGGAGAATGCCCGAGAAGAGAGAGGGATACTATCTGCATGGGGGTAGGTTGGAGGAGGCTGGTCACCGCCAGACATGACTTTGAGAGACTCTTGAATTTTTGGAGAGGTGGCACGGACAGAAAGCTGAACTGTGACTCAGTGCTACAGTGGGGGTGTCCAGAGAGACTTTTTAAAAGGGGAGCTGAGGTACGTTGGGCAGGGACCCTGTGCACAGCTACCCTGCCAGCAAGGGGAAAGGATTGAGATCGTGGTTTGCTTCCACTCAGTGCAGCTGGACAGACTGATCAGAACAGTGCACCAGTGAGAGGATTTATCCGTCCCAGCCTGGCAAAGCTGGTAGGGGAGTGGAGGCTGTGCAGAGTGGAGAGTGTGGGCCTCTGTCTGCTGTGAGGGCAGGGTGCTGGGAACTGGAAAGGTGGGAGTGGCGCACCTGAGATTATTTAAAGTCAGACAGAGCCCCCTTTGCTGCAGTGGAGATCGCATCTGTGGGAAGGGAAGGTCCCATCCAGCCCCCACCTCCTGCAGGAGCAGGAGGATCTGCAAAACAGGCAGCTTAAGGTCAAGAACCCTGCAGGGCGCATTTCTGCAAGAGAGACAGTAAGAGGAACACCTAAAGGGCCCATTTTGAGCTCTCAGGGAGACAAAATACTTAGGTTCCTAGGGCCCTATTTCACTGAAACCAACAAAGCAGGGAGATCAGAAAGCAGTTAAACAAGGGGGAATCAGGGCCTGGACCAGCCTCTGCTGGCACACAGAGCTGCTGTCTACACCAAGCAGGAGAGAGCTGACCCTCTTACACATATTGCCCCTCCAGCATGGAACAGACAGCTAATTAATCAGAAATTATACATGATTGGAAATAAGCTGGGACAGACCAAGATGGGTGTTGCAGGGGCAAGGGAAACACAAACACAGTTTTCCCAGAAGACTGACAATGCCTCCCAGGGGAGATCTAGGGGACACACCCTCCAATTGCAACAGTAGTTCCCTCTAGAGTCAGGTGAGGGTGATACAAGCAGTGTTGCCAGAAGTTGGAAGACCCACCTTTGGACCTAACAAAAATAACAAGAGGCAGATCCAGAAAGTGAAGTCAGAAGGCAAACATCAAATAGCTGAGGGGAATTTCAACTTGCTCTTCTTCAGAATTTCCTTTTTTTTTCTTTTCACATAGCCTTTTAATAAATCTTCTTTTACTTCAATTGCATTCCAAGTACTTCACTACTCTTTGTCTTTTATTTTTTAATTCAGATTTTATATTATTTTATTGTATTATTTCAAATCTCACATTGCACCCTTCCCTTGTCTTCCTCCATTTTGCCTTCTTCATGCCCTTTCTTATTTTCATTGCAAATTTTCTTTTATCCAATGCTATGCTTTGTTCCTATTCCTTACTCTTTACTATTTTTCTCCTTCCTCTATCCTCTCAAAAGCATTCCTGCTTCCTTTAGTCAGTTCACATTCTTTATCTCTCTCTTTTAATATTCTTATTTCCATTCCACCTTTATAAGTTATGACATGTTTGGTGTGAATATTATGGTTATTGATGTTCTTCTTCATGGTATTCCCATTTGTTCTCTATTTTTTAGTACTTCAAATCTCATAGGTTACTCTCCCCCTGTCTTCATTTTTCCTTCCTTTTGCCCATGTTTATTTGAGTTGGGAATTTAATTTTTTTCTCTTTCTTAGCTGGGATTCTATTTCCTTACTCTTATTATTCTTCTTCTCCCTATACTCTCATAATCATTTTTCCTTACTGTAGACGTCTCATATTCTCTTTTCTCCTTTGCACAATATTCTTACCCCCTTTCCATTTCTATTAATCTTTGCTCAGCTGCCATTGTTATTTACCCTGCTGTTGTTTTTCTACAATTTTGTTCCCTTTGATTCACTACCTTTTTAATTTTATTTCAAACCCCATAGTATACTCTTCGTTTTTCTTAATCCATTTTGGAATCACCCTTCCCTGTTTTGCTTACATTTTAAATATTATTCCCTCCCTTTCTTTGCCTTGTTTCTGTTCCCTCCTCTTATTATTTCTCCTCCCTCTTCCAGCTCAAAATCAATTTTCTATCCTTTAGTCATCTCATATTCCTTTTTTCCTATCTTATAATATTCTTAAGCTCTATGCACCTTTATTAATCTTTGGTCAGCCCTGGCTGTTGTGGCTCAGTGGGCTGATTGCCAGCCTGTGAACAAAGGATCGCTGGTTCAATTCCCTGTCAGGGCACATGCCTGGGTTGTGGGCCAGGTCCCCAGTATGGGGTGTGCAAGAGGTAAAAACACATTGATGTTGCTCTCCATCTCTTTCTCCCTCTCTTCCCCTGTCTCTAAAGATAAATAAATAAAATCTTAAAAACATATTTGCTCAATTTCTGTTGATATTGCTGATGTGGTATTTATGCTGGTGTGGGTCTGGTTTTCTAGTAATATTGCTTAGTAAACCAGCACCTGTACAACAGCACACAAAACATGGTAGGAGTTGTGACTCCCAGTCAGCCAGCTGGAGGGGAGAGCCCACCAATAAATGAGCCACCAATAATCAAAGCCCAAGTACAACAAGAAAACCCACATAAACTGAAAAGAGGGCAACAACTCTACAGCATCCAGATCAGGAAATCAAAGAGTCTGCACCACTGAGTCCCACAGAACTCCTACCACAGAAGTCCTCCCCATAAAGACAGAGAGGCAGAGCAGAGAAACTCGAGATGCAGAAACAAACAAAAAGAGTCACATAAAATGGGGAGACAAATAAGGAACCCCCAATTGAAAGGAAAGGAGGAATCCCCAGAGAAAGAGCTACATGAAATTAAGGCAAGCAGTCTATTATCAGACATAAAATTCAAAGTAACAGTTATAAGAATGCTCACAGTACTCAGTGAGAACTACAAGGAATTTAATGGGACCGAACTACAGCAGCATGTAAAAGGACATAGAAACTATGAACAAGAACCAGGAAGAAATGAAGAATACAGTATCTGAAATGAAAAATACACTAGAAGGAATTACAATCAGGCCGGATGAAGCAGAGGACTGAATCAGTGAGCTGGAAGACAAGGTAGAAAGAAATACCCAGGCAGAGAAACAAAACAGAATAAGACTGATAAAAAATCAGTATAGTTTAAGGGAGTTTCAGGAAAACATGAAATGGAACAATATTCGCATTATAGGAATATGAGAAGGAGAAGAAATGGAGCAAGGGATAGAAAACCTGCTTGAAAAAATAATGACTGAAAACTTCCCTAACTTAGTGAGGGAAAAAGTCACACAATTAAGGAAGCATAGAGGGCCCCATTCAAGATGAACCCAAAGAGGCCTACTCCAAGTCACATTATAATTAAAATGGCAAAATCTAAAGACAAACAGAGACCCTTAAAGGCAGAAAGGGAAAACAGCAAGTAACATACAAGGGAGCTGCAATGAGACTATCACCAGATTTATCAACAGAAGCACTACAAGCCAGAAGGATTTGGCATGAAACATTCTAGGTAATGAAAAATAAGGTAATGAAAAATAATGAAATCATAACCAAGACTACCCTATCCAGTAAGGTTCTCATTTAAATTGGAAGGTGAAATAGTGAGCTTCCAAGACAAAAGAATGCTAAGAGAGTACATCTCCATCAAGCCAGCATTACAAGAGATATTAAAGGGACTGGTATACAAAGGTGAAGAAAGACCTGCATATATGCTGTCTACAGGGGACCCACCTCAGAACAAAAGACCTATACAAGCTGAAAGTGAAAGGATGGAAAATATGATGCAGACTGGTCCAGTAACTGTGGAAAACAGTATGGAATTTCCTCAGAAAAATAAAAATGGAACTGCCTCTTGACCCAGCAATACCCACTACTGGGAATATACACTAAGGATCCTAAAACACCAGTTCAAATAAACCTATGCATGCCAATGTTCATAGCAGCAGAATTTACAATAGCCAAATGCTGGAAGCAACCTAAGTGCCCATAAGTAAATGAGTGGATCAAAAAACTATGGTACATTTACACAATGGAATAGTATGCAGCAAAAGAAAGAAGGAGCTCCTACCCTTAATGACAACATAGATGGAACTGGAAAGCATTATGCTATGTGAAATAAGCTAGGTGGTGAAATAGAAATACCATATGATCTCACCTATAAGTGAAACATAATCAACAACAACAAAAAAACAAGGAAGCAAAATACAACCAGAGACATTGAAATAAAGAACTAACTGACAGCAACCAGAGAGGAGGGGGGAGAGGGATAAAAGGAGAAGGGCCATCTAGGAATGTGTATAATGGACACATGGACAAAGCCAAAGGTGGGGTAGGTGTGAGGGTGGGAGATGGGGATGGATGGGGTGGGGGGGCATGGTGGGGAGAAAATGAAAACGACTGTAATTGAATAAAAAAAAAGAAAAAGAAAATAAATAATTATTCCATTTAAAAATATATATATATATATTCCAAACAAAATGATATAAAAGGCAAGCTGTGGTACTTATATTAGACAAAACAGACTTCAAAACTAAAGGTATAAAAAAGGAAAAAGAAGGTCACTACATAATACTTAAATGAACAATCCAACAGCAGAACAGGACATCTGTAAACCTTATGCATCCAACATAGAAGCACCTAAATATATAAACAAATTCTTGGAGATTTCAAGAGAGATATTGACAACACAGTCATCATAAAGGATTTTAACACCCCACTGTCAACAATGGATAGATCTTCCAAACAAAAAACCAACGAGGATATGGTGGCACTGAATGACACTCAAGATCAAAGGGACTTGATATATGCACCCCATATCACCTTTCACACCAAAGAAACAAAATATTCCAAAATTTTCAAGAAGAGAAGACTCCCAAACTTATTTTTATGAGTCCAGCATCATCCTAATTCCAAAACCAGGTAAAACCACAATGAAGAAAGAACACTTCAGGCCAATATCACTGATGAACATAGACGCTAAAATTCTCAACAAAATACTAGCAATCCGGATTCACAAATACATTAAAAAGATCATATACCATGTTCAAGTGGGATTCATCCCAGGGATGCAAGGGTGGTAAAACATTCACAAATCAATAATGTAATACACCAAATAAACAAAATGAAGGACAAAAATCACATGATCATATCAATAGATGCTGAAAAAGCATTTGATAAAATCAAGCACCAATTTATGAAAAAAACACACAGCAAAGTGGGAGTAGAAGGAGGATACTTGAACATAATACAAGCCATATATGAGAAATCTACAGCCAACATTATACTCAACAGGCAAAAACTAAAAGCTTTGCCCTTAAGAAGAGGAACAAGATAAGGGTTTCCTCTCTCACCACTGATATTCAACATAGTACTGGAAGTTCTAGCCACAGCAATCAGACAAGAAAAAGAAATAAAAGGCATTCAAATTGGAAAGGAGGAAGTAAAACTGTCATTATTAGTAGGTGACATGATAGTGTACATAGAATACGCCATAGGCTCCACCAAAAAAGCACTCAACCTAATAAGTGAATTTAGTAAAACAGTGTCATACAAAGCCAATATTCAGAAACTGATGCCATTTTTGCCAAGAATGCCAAGAATGAAAAATAAGAAAGAATCTAGGGGGAAAAAATCCCATTTACCATAGCAACAAGAAAAGTAAAATACCTAGGAATAAATTTAACAAAGAAGGTAAAAGACGTGTATTGAAAACTACAGAATACTGAAGAAAGAAATTAAGGAAGATATGAGTAAATGGAAACATATGCTGTGTTCATGCACTGGAAGAATTAACATAATTAAAATGTGCATACTACCCAAAGCAATCTATAAATTCAATGCAATTAATATGAAAATACCAATGGCATATTTCACAAATCTAGAACAAGTATTTCAAAAATGTATGTGGAACCAAAAATGACCCCAAGTAGCCTGAACAAAGTTAAAAAAGCAGAACAATGAAGGAGGGATCACAATGTCTGATATCAAACTACAGTAAAACTATACTACACTGCAATCAAAACAATCTGGTACTGGCCTAAGAACAGAATTATTGATCAGTGGAACAGAACAGAGAATCCAGAAATAAACTTAAGTCTCTATGATCAATTAATAATCAACAAAGGGGGCATGAGCATACAATGGAGTAAAGACAGACTCTTAAATAAATGGTATTGGTACAACTTGACTGGTACATGCAAAATAAAGGAAACTAGATCACCAACTTATACCATGTACCATAATAAACTCAAAATAGATAAAATTATAAATATAAGTCATGACACCATAAAACTCCTAGAGGAAAATATAGGCAGGAAAATTTCAGATATCGCACATAGCAAGACCTATTTTTTAAAAATTATTATTGTTATTCAATTAGAGTAGTATGCCTTTTCTCCCCATCACTCCACCCCACCCTGGCCAAAACCACCTCCCTCCCTCACCTTCACATTCCCCTTAATTGTGTACCTGTGTCCTTTATAGTATTCCTGTAATCCCCTCCCCTCACTGTCCTCTTCCCACTCCCCCTCGGCTATTGTTAGATTGTTCTCAACTTCACTGTCTCTGGTTATATTTTGTTTGCTTTATTCTTCTGTTGACTATCTTCCACTTAAAGGTGAGATCATATGGTATTTGTCCCTCACCATCTGGCTTGTTTAACTTAGCATAATGCTCTCCAGTTCCATCCATGCTGTTGGAAACAGTATAAGCTCCTTCTTTCTCTCTGCTGCGTAGAATTCCACTGTGTAAATGCACCATAGTATTTTGATCCACCCATTTGCTGATGGACACTTAGGTTGCTTCCAGGACTTGGCTATTGTAAATTGTGCTGCTATGAACATTGGGGTACATAGGTTCCTTTGGATGGGTGTGTCAGGATTCTTAGGGTATAATCCCAGCAGCAGAATTGGTGGGTCAAAGGGCAGTTCCATTTTTACTGTTCTGAGGAAATTCCATACTGTTTTCCACAGTGGCCTCATCAGTCTGCATTCCCACCAACAGTGCACTAGGGTTCCCTTTTCTCTGCATCCTCTCCAACATTTGTTTCTAGATTTGTTTATGTTGGCCACTCTGACTGGTGTGAGATGGTATCTCATTGTGGTTTTAATTTGCATCTCTCTCATGGCTAGAGATGCTGAGCATCTTTTCATATGTCTCTGGGCCCTCTGTATGTCTTCCTTGGAGAAGTGTCTGTTCAAGTCCTTTGCCCATTTTTTAATTGGGTTGTTTGTCTTCCTGGAGTGGAGTTGTGTGAGTTCTTTATATATTTTGGAGATCAGGTCCTTGTCTGAGGTATCATTGGCAAATATATTTTCCCATAATGTTGGTTCTCTTTTTATTTTAATGCTGTTTTCTTTAGCCATGCACAACCTTTTTATTTTGATGAGGTCCCATTTGTTTACTCTGTCCTTTATGTCCCTGCTCCAGGGGACATGTCTGTGAGGATGTTGCTGCGGGGAATGTCTGAGATTTTCCTGCCAATGTTTTCCTCTGGGACTTTTTATGGTGTCACAACTTATATTTAAGTCTTTTATCCACCTTGAATTTATTTTTGTGTATGGTGTAAGTTGGTGAGCGAGTTTTACTTTTTTGCATGTAGCTGTCCAGATCTCCCAACACCATTTGTTGAACAGGATATTTTTGCTCCATTTTATGCTCCTGTCTCCTTTGTCAAATAATAATTGACCGCAAAGACTTGGGTTTATTTCTGGGCTCTCTGTTCTGTTCCATTGGTCTATGTGCCTGTTTTTATGCCACTACCAGGCTGTTTTGATTACAGTGGCCTTGGAATACAGTTTGATATCTGGTATTGTGATCCCTCCTGCTTTGTTCTTTTTTCTCAAAATTGTTGGAGCTATTTGGGGTGATTTATGGTTCATATGAATTTCTGAAATGTTTGTTCTATATCTGTGAAATATGTCATGGGTACTTGAATAGGGATTGCATTGAATCTATAAATCGCTTTGGGTAGTATGGCCATTTTGATGATGTTAATTCTTCCAATCCATGAGCATGGTACATGCTTCCATTTGTTTCTGTCTTCCTTAATTTCTTTCTTCAATGTTGTGTAGTTTTCTGAGTATAGGTCTTTTAGCTCCTTGGTTAGGTTTATTCCTAGGTACTTTATTTTCCTTGTTGCTATATCAAATGGGATTTTTTTTCCTGATTTCTGTTTCTGCAGTTTCACTGTTGGTGTACAGGAATGCCTTTGATTTCCGTGTATTGATTTTGTATCCAGCTGTTTTGCCAAATTCATTTATTAGGTCAAGTAGTTTTTTGGTAGAGTCTATAGGATTTTCCATGTACACTATCATGTCATATGGAAACAGTGACAGTTTCATTTCCTCCTTTTGAATTTGGATGCCTTTTATTGCTTTCTCTTTTCTGATTGCTGTAGCTAGGACTTCTAATACTATGTTGAATAGGAGTGGTGAGGGAGGGCATCCTTGTCTTGTTCTTGATCTTAGTAGGAAAGCTCTAAGTTTTTGTCCATTGAGTATGATGTTGGCTGTAGGTCTCTCATATATGGCCTTTATGATGTTGAGGAATGCTCCCTCTATTCCCACTTTGGTGAGTGTTCTTATCAGAAATGGGTGCTGTATCTTATCAAATGCTTTTTCTGCATCTATTGATATGATCATGTGATTTTTGTCTTTGCTGTTGTTTATGTGATATATTATGTTTATTGATTTGCGAATATTGTACCATCCTAGCATCCCTGGGGTGAATCCCACTTGGTCATGGTGTATGATCTTTTTAATGTATTGCTGGATGTGGTTTGCCAATATTTTGTTGAGAATTTTAGCGTCTATGTTCATCAGCGATATTGGCCTGAAGTTTTCTTTCTTTGTTGTGTCTTTATCTGGTTTTGGGATTAGGATGATGCTGGCTTCATAAAAAGAGTTTGGGAGTCTTCCATCATTCTGGACTTTTTCGAATAGTCTGTGAAGGATAGGGATTAGCTCTTCCTTAAATGCTTTGTAGAATTCTCCTGTGACACCATCTAGTCCAGAGCTTTTGTGTGTTGGGAGTTTGTTGATGACTGCTTCAATTTTGTCTGCTGTTATTGGTCTGTTCAGGTTTTCTGCTTCTTCTTCATTCAGGTTTGGAAGATTATATTTTTCTAGAAATGTTTGCATTTAACGTAGGTTTTCAAATTCCTTGGCATATAGTTCTTTGTAGTAATTTCTTCCAATCCTTTGTGTTTCTGTGGTATCAGTTGTAATCTCTCCTCTTTCATTTCAAGTTGTGTTTATCTGGATCCTCTCTGATTTTTTCTTGATGAGCCTACTTAAAGGCTTGCCGATTTTGTTTATCTTTTCAAAGAACCAGCTCCTGGATTCATTGATCCTTAGAATTGTGCTTTTAGTCTCTATGTCATTTAACTCTGTTCTGATCTTGATCATTTCCTTCCTTCTACTTGCTCTGGGCTGTGTTTGTTGTTGTTCCTCGTGTTCTTGTAGGCGTAGGGTTAGGTCGTTTGTTTGAAATGTTTCTATGTTTTTAAGGTAGACCTGTATTGCTATGAACTTCCCTGTCAGGACTGCCTTTGCTGTGACCCATAGGTTTTGGGTTGTTGTGAGTTCATTTTCATTTGTTTCCAGAAAGTTTTTGATTTCTTCCCTAAGCTCGTTCTTGACCCATTCATTGTTTAATAGCATGCTGTTCAGTGTCCATGATTTTGAGTGTTTTGGGTTTTTTCCTTTGGGGTTGGTTTCTAGTTTCAGTTCCTTGTGGTCAGAGAAAATGCTTGATATGATTTCAATTTTCTTGAATTTGTTGAGGGTTTCTTTGTGTCCTCTCATGTGGTCTATCTTTGAAAATGTTCATGTACACTTGAAAAGAATGTGTATCTTGCTTCTTTGGGATGAAAAGCTCTCTCTATATATATCAGTTAAGTCCATTTCATCCAGGATATTGTTAAATGACACAATATACTTGTTGATATTTTGTTTGAAAGATCTGTCCATTTTTGACAGTGGGGTGTTAAAGTCCTGTAGTATAATTGTGTTGCTGTCAATAATATGTTTCCTGAAGTCCTCCAAGATTTTCTTTATGTATGTGGGTGCTCCTATATTGGGTGCATTTATATATTTACAGTGTTTATGTTTTCTTGGTGGATTCTTCCTTTGAGCATTATGAAGTGACCTTCTGGGTCTCTCTTTATGGCCCTTCTTTTAAAGTCTATTTTGTCCCACGTAGCAATATTTTTTTCAATATGTAGCCTTGGCCAAGGAATATCCAGGAAAAAATAAACAAGTGGGACTATATCAAACTTAAAAGGTTCTACATGGGTAAAGAAACTATCATCAAAATGAAAAGGGAACTAACTCTATGGGAGAAAATATTTGCTAATGATACAGTGGACACGAGTTTGATCTCCAAAATATGTAGAGAACTCATATGATTCAACACCAGGAAGACAACAATCTAATCAAAAACTGGGCCCATGATCTGAACAGACACTTCTTCAAGGAGGACATACAGAGTGCCCACAGACACATGACAAAATTATCAATTATCACTAACTATCAGAGATGCAAATTAAAAATACATTGAGATATCACCTCACACCTGTCAGAAGAGCCATCATTAATAAATCAACAAACAACAAGTGCTGGAGAGGATGTAGAGAAAAGCGAACCTTAGTGAATGCAGACTGGTGCAGCCAGTCTTGAAAACAGTATGGAATTTCTTCAAAAAACTAAAAAAAGAACTGCCTTTTGACCCAGCTATTGTGCTGCTGGGAATACACCATAAGAATCTCAGATCACCTATTCAAAGGAATTTATGCACCCGTATGTTCATAATGGTGCTATTTATAATAGCCAAGTGCTGGAAATAGCCTCAGTGGCCATCAGTAGAAGAGGGGTCAAAAAACTGTGGTACATTTACACATGGAAAACTATGCAGCAGAATGAAAGAAGGCACTCCTACCTTTTGGGGCAGCATGGATAGAAGTGGAGAATATTATGCTAAGTAAAATAAACCAGGTGGTGAAAGACAAATACCATATGATCTCACTATAAGAGGATTCTAATGAATAAAATAGAACCACAGGCATGGAAACATGGAACAGTCTGACAGCGGCCAGAGGGGAGGTGGGAAGGAGATAATGGGGGAAATAAGGGGATGGGACTAGTCAAAGAGCAGGTATGAATGACCCACGGAGATGGACAACAGTGTGGTAATTGACTGTGGGAGGGAGGGGTGGAGGAGGGCAAAGCGGGGGAAAATTGGGACAACTTAATAGAACAACAATGAAAAATGGTTTTAAAAAAGATTATTATATTTATGACACTGGGTATGAAAGGATTTCTTGTAAAAGATTGACACATTTGATTATATTAAGTTAGGGAAGCTAACAATTCAAATGTTATTTTGGAAAGGAAGTCCACAGAAAGACAAGGAGATAAGGCATACCACCCTTCCCCCAGTAAGAGTGAAAGGGACAGACAGCAGGTACATGGATCACAGGTTTTCCCATTTCAGGGAATCCCTGGAGAATCATTCAGGTGAGATCATGTTGAAATAGCCCACAATGTGTCTAGATGGTGGTACTGGATTGAAAGAATTAGGCAGCTAGATAAATGGGCCTGAAGTGGTGCTCCTACATGGCTAAAAGTCAGAATTTGCAGAACTCTCTAAGTGTCTGTGAAGGCCAAAGCATCTCAGCGAGGGCTGGACAGTGGCAGAGACCTAGACATAGAAAGTGGCCAGAATCACTTTAACAGATGAGGTACCAATTTATTGTGTTACATGAACCAAAATAAACAATTACACTTCAATTACACAGGCTAGGTACTCCAGGTAAAAGATCCAGAGGATACCACATAGATTTGAGGTCCCATTTTCACCCAACAATAAGAGACTCATAAATTCCCATCCCCCCATATATCATGTGATCTTTGAAATTATCATCTTAAAGAATAAAAGAAGAAGAGAGATGTCTGAAAGACTGACTCATTCAGAAGAACATAAATAAATTACTGAGTTAGACTTACATTACATTTATTTTCTTCAGCCCAGTAAGTGTAGAGTTTGGAGGAAAATTAAAAATTAGTTATAGGAAATAAAAAAGTTATATTTGTTTTTCTAAATGAGATTAGTGTAATGTATTATTGCAAAGGATGTAGAAAAACCCATGTGCTATTGAAGAAATTGATTTCCTTTTGAAGGTTATCATAATAGCAATTAAAATTAAGTTATGAACACCTTATAAGGTAGCATTTTATATCTAGGAATTTATTTATACTAGTATGCATATTATGTGAGGAAATATATGTTTACTTTTGTGGGTAAAGCAAAAAACTGGAAACTACTTAACTGTGCATTGACAGAGAACTAGCTCATTACAGCACCTCTTCACAATGGAATATTATATAACTTTGCAGAAAAAATGCAGCAAATCCATGTGGGAAGAGATCTAATATATAGCATTAGGTAAATACAGAGGCTTGTAGAATAGAAGGTTTAAAATTAATTATTTGAGAGCATAACTGGGGGTTTATTGGGAAGAGATGAAAACAATTTTTTACACTTCTGACATTTTTACACTTCACATAAGTGCCTTTATAATAAGAAAATCTGGGGATAAATAATTTTTATTACATTTTTTACTTCCTCACCCATTGTTTCACTTATACTGCTTTATTCTCCATTTCTAGGAATCAAATAGCAAAGGCAAAATTTTCAAGGCAAACACTTACCTTTTATTTCCAACTTGAGCAGAAGATTAATCCCCAGTGCCAGTGCAACATTTGAGCTGAGACAGGTAGCCACCTTGCTGGTGAGGGGTATCTGTCCATAGTTTTGAGCAATGGCTTTAAATGGAAAGAAACTGGCAAAATATAGAAGGCTTCCAGCAGAAGCAGCCAAGTGGGCTGTAAATAAGAAAGAAATTGCGAAGTCAGTTTTAAACAATATACAAAATAATGAATTAAAAGGAACTTTTTAGATTGAAGGAATACAGTGTAAGCTGTACAAAGGAAGGGGACTTATTTTTGTTAACTTTTGTATCACCAATGTCTAGTACTTAGCATGTACTCAGTAAATATGTATTGAATAAATGAATCAATGTAATGTATATGGTGTGTTACTGTATAAGATGTTTACCACATGTAATAAATATTTAGAGTCATTTAGAGCTTTCAGTCAAGATGGTGGCATAGGTAAATGTCAAATTTGCATCCTCCCACAACCACATCAACATTACAACTAAACTACAGAACAACAATCATTCAGAACAATTTCACTTATAATAGCATCAGAGTAATAAAATAGTTAGGAATTAAGACAGAACCAAGATGGCGGCGTAGGTAGACACACTGCACCTCCTCACACAACCAGAACTGACAGAAAATCTAACAGCAAGGAAGTCCGACACCAAGGAAATAAAAAAGAAACATTCATCCAGACCGGTAGGAGGGGCAGAGACGGGCAGCAGGGCCGGAAAGGACTCCTGGTGCCGTGGGGGGACCGAGACTGGTGGAGTGTGGGACGAACAGGGCAGGCAGTCTGACCACTAGCAGACCCTGCGGCCTTACATTCGCATACAGATAAACCAAGAGGGCCAGACTCAGAGTGGTGGAGAACGGGGCAGGCAGAGCTGCGGGTAGCACCCCGCAGCCCCAAATTCACGCATAGATAAAATGGGATGAACGGCAGGAAGCGAAGCAGACTGCACAACCTAGGGCTCCAGCGCAGGGAAATAAAGCCTCAAACCTGAGTGAAAACACCTGTGGGGGTTGGGGTGGCAGCACGAGAAACTCCTAGCCTCACAGGAGAGGTCGTTGGAGAGACCCACAGGGGCCTAGGGCGTGCACAAGCCCACCCACTCGGGAACCAGCACCAGAGGGGCCCAATTTGATTGTGGGTAGCGGAGGCAGTGACTGAAATCCGGCAGAGAGTGGAGCAAGTGCCATTGCTCCCTAATGGCCCCTCCCCCACGTACAGCATCACAGCGCAGCAACCAGCGTTACCTCGCCCCGGGGAACACCTAAAGCTCCGCCCCTTTAAGTAACAGAAGCACCGAGACCAAAAACAATGGCCCAAATGACAGAACACTTCAAAGCTCGAGAAATAATTCAACTAAGCAGCAAACAGATAGCCAACCTATCAGATGCACAGTTCAAAACACTGGTAATCAAGAAGCTCACAGAATTGGTTGAATCTAGATGAAAAAATGAAGGCTAAGCTAAGAGAGACAAAGGAAAATGTACAGGAAACCAATAGTGATGAGAAGGAAACTGGGACTCAAATCAATGGTGTGGACCAGAAGGAAGAAAGAAACATCCAACCAGAAAAGAATGAAGAAACAAGAATTCGGAAAAATGAGGAGAGGCTTAGGAACCTTCAGGACATCTTGAAACGTTCCAACATCCGAATTATAGGGGTGCCAGAAGGAGAAGAGGAAGAACAAAAAATTGAAAACTTATTTGAACAAATAATGAAGGAGAACTTCCCCAGTCTGCAAAGGAAATAGACTTCCAGGAAGTCCAGGAAGCTCAGAGAGTCCCAAAGAAGCTGGACCCAAGGAGGAACACACCAAGGCACATCATAATTACATTACCCAGGATTAAATAGAAGGAGAGAATCTTAGAAGCAGCAAGAGAAAAGGACACAGTTACCTACAAAGGAGTTTCCATAAGACTGTCAACTGATTTCTCCAAAGAGACCTTACAGGCAAGAAGGGGCTGGAAAGAACTATTCCAAGTCATGAAAGGCAAGGACCTACATCCAAGATTGCTCTATCCAGCAAAGCTATCATTTAGAATGGAAGGGCAGATAAAGTGCTTCTCAGATAAGGTCAAGTTAACGGAGTTCATCATCACCAAGCCCTTATATGAAATGTTAAAGGGACTTATCTAAGAAAAAGAAGATAAAAAATAGGAACAGTAAGAATGACAGGAAACTCACAGTTATTGACAACCACTCCTAAAACAAGAACAAAAGCAAACTAAGCAAACAACTAGAACAGGAATGGAACCACAGAAATGGAGCTCACATGGAGGGTTATCAACAGGGGAGTGGGAGGGGGAGAGGGGGGGAAAGGTACAGAGAATAAGTAGCATAAATGGTAGGTAGAAAATAGACAGGGGGAGGGTAAGAATAGTGTAGGAAATGTAGAAGCCAAAGAACTTATAAGTATGACCCATGGACATGAACTATAGGGGGGAATGTGGAAGGAGGGGGTGGGCAGGATGGAGTTGGGTGAAGGGGGGGAAATGGGACAACTGTAATAGCATAATCAATAAATATATTTTAAAAAAGAGATGATGTAAACAACATAGGCAAAATTATTAATGCTTATCAATTATACAATTCTCTACTTTTAATTATGTTTGAAACTTCTCATGATAGATTTAAGGAATAATAAACAAGTTAACACAGAGAGGTGGAACCTTAAAAAAATATAGTTAGGAATTATCCTAACCAGGCAGGTGAAAGATTTATACACTAAAAACATAAAATATTGCTGTAAGACCCTAAAGAAGACAAATAAAAAGACATTATATGTTTATGGATTGGAAGACTTAATACTGTTAATATGATAATGCCACCCAAAGTAATCTACAGATTCAATGCAATCCTTATCAATAACACAATAACTCCTTTTTTGTGAAAATGAAAAAACAATCCTAAAATTTCTATGAAATATGAAGGGACCCCAAATAACCATAATGATCTTGAAAAAAATGAAGGAAATTTGAGGATTCACACTTCCTGAGTTCATAATTCACTACAAAGTTAAAACAACCAAACAGTATGGCATAGAGTAATGCAATAGAATAAAGAACTCAGAAGAAAGCTTACATGTAGATAATCAAATAATTCTCAAAAAAGAGTGCCAACATCTTTAAATGGGGAAAAAGACAGTAATTTTAATAAACAGTCCTGGGAAAAGTGGCCATATGTAAGCAAAAGAAACACCATATATGAAAATTAACTCAAAATGAATTAAATTTCTAAACATAAGCCCTAAAACTATAAAACTATAAAACAATAAGGAAACAGGATAAAATCTTTATGATATTGGCTCTGGCAGTGATTTCTAGGATCTGACACCAATGGCAAAAGTAACAAGGGCAACAATAGACAAACTGGACTTCCTCAAAATTAAAAACTTTTGCGTGTAAAAGAACACTATCAATAAGTCAAAAGGCAACCCAAAGAATGGGAGGAAATATCTACAACTCACATATCTCAAAAGGGATTAATAACAAGAATATATAAAGAATTCCTCAAACTCAACCACAAAAAAACCTATCAACCCAATTTTAAATGGGCAAAGAACTTGAATGAGCATTTCTCCAAAGAAAACGTATGTAAACACATGAAATAATGCTCAATATAACCAATCCATTTAAAATTATACCTCAACAGCTTTGCCAATGCACACAAACTTTGCAGACAAGATCTTAACTGCATATACCTTTCTCCACGGGCACAGGTTATCTTCTCCAAGGAGAATAATTTGACACACTCAGTAAGTACATGCTAATCCAGTGTCTCTTAATCCTTTTTGCATTTGATTATATTTGCAATATAGTCCCCATTTATAAATTTGAATTAATCTCACTAATGCTGCTACTTACAAATAAGCCTGCCTTAAATGGTGCACCTTCTAACAAAAGGCTTTAAATCTGTCCAAATTAGATCACTAAGCAATCATGTTAGTGCTATGAGACTTGTTCAGTGTAGGAGGTTTTGACAATCTGATCTCATGACTCCTGTTATCTCTGGACTACTTGAATGGCCAAACATTGCCCAAGGCTTCTAATGCAAGAAACTTCCCATCTTGACTCTGTGCTACACATCTTCAAAGCATAAATTACTGGCCATATATCAGACTCTACTGTAAATAGAGACTTTCACAGACCCTGATATTGTGACTATCTATAACCAGCTACCCATTATGCCTTAGGTCATGGAAGTAGCACCCTGCAAGCTTGGCACATCTACTGAGGCCTCATTTATATAAAATGAGAACAAACCTGAGCCTCTGGCATATTCCACTTGTAAAAGGAAGTGGTCTCCTCTGACCTCAGTCCTTCCTAGATCACCCTTCCTCCAGACTTCTTGACTACCTGGGGATCTCCTTGGGTTTAACTGAGTACACACAAATGGGAATTCATAGACTGCACAAATGGCATTGCCATCATCATAAATGATGGAGATCAGTAGAGTTTCTGCTTTCCAGCCCTTAGTCAAGATGTCTCTGATAAAGAGACTTCTAAGGTCAACAATCTTGGCTAAACTTCAGGGAATCATCTAAGTACTGATGTTCTGGCCAACAAATAGCCTCATATTCACATTACAAACTGTTGGGCCATTTCTAACAGTTGTCCTCTCAGGGCAAAATACCCTAGGAATCTTTTTGCTTTCAGATATTCAAAATATAAATCAAAATCACATTTCTCTACATACACTACGACCACCATTATGAGGCCTTATCACCTTTAGTTACATTTATTACTAATAGTAGCCAAGGCACACATTTCAATTCTCAAATACACAATGATGGACTTTTACAAATGTGTTCCATAGAACTTTTGACCCTGACAGGTCCCAGACAGCTGGTTTAATTGAGGGACATGGTAGTCTCTGCCAATCACTCCTTTTCATGTTCTAGGCATGCAAATAGAGGACTAAATAAATCTCTATCTTTTCCCAGGTCATAATCTCTTTTAATCTGAGGCCCTTTGGCCAGATCACACCTGGCACTTAAAAAAACTTTACAATGGCACTTTCCTATATTTACTTTTTGTGGATTAACTTATTCAGGTAACATTGATGAATAAAATTATATAGGTTTCAAGTACACGATTCTATGATACACAATCTGTATGTATTGTGTGCCTACCACCCAAAGTCAAATCATCTGTCATCAAACATTTGACTTCTTTTATCCTTTACCACTATTCCCCTATTCACTTCTCTCTGATGTCTACGAGATTCTGGCTTTTTCTCTTTATATATAGTATATATTTTATAACTTTGTACTAATACATTCTTATATTGCAAAAGCAATTTAGTACAAGAATCTTTCTTTTGATATTTGAATCATCTGAAATAACATACAACTGTATATCAAAAAATCCTGATTTGGATAACAAAAACAGACAAGCTAAACAACAAAAAATTGTCCTTTCTTACAAATGGACGTTGAAGTGAACCTAGTTCAGTTTTCTTTCTAAAAGCTTCCAAGACAAAAGCTGATGAAAAGCTAATTAAAATGAATAAAAACTTTGTTTACTAAACTACTGGTCTCTGGAACCATTTTGTTTTTTGCTGTTTTGATATAGGTTCTTCTGTTTCTTCTCTCACTCTTTTTACTGGTCCAGATGCACCATTTTCATCACATTCATTATCACTATTTAGTTTTCTGGCCATGAGACTGCACTTTTCCTTCAGCAGACCCAGTCAGGGAAGCATTCTTTTCCTTTCCTTTTCCTTTAAATCTGTTTGTCTTTCTTGTTTTTTTCATTTGCTGTTCCCAGTTTTATATCCCACATATGAGTAAAATCAATGGTTCTTGACTTTTTCTGTCCAATTTATTTTGCTTATCATAACATTCTCAAGATCCATCCATGCTGTTGAAAATGTCAGTATTTCAGTATTCCATTGTATATTTGTACCACATCTTCTTTATCGAATTCTCTATCTAAGGACACTTTGGCTGTTTCCATGTCTTGGCCACTATAAATAATGTGCAATGAACACAGGGCTATATATCTTTACAAATACGTTTTCAAAATTTTCAGGTAGATATCCACAAGAGGGATTGCTGGGTCATATGGTAACTCTATTCTTAATTTTTTGAGGAACTTCCATGCTGTTTTCCACAGTGACTGTACATACAGAGTTACCAGTATGGAAATTCTCACCAGCAGTGGATGAAGGACCCTTTTTCTCTACAACCTCTCCAACACTTGTTATTACTTATATGCCTTGTTGATAATAACCATTCTTTAACAGGTGAGGTGGTATTTCATTGTAGTTTTTATTTGCATTTCTCTAATAGCAAGTGAAGTTGAGCATCTTTTCATATGTCTGTTGTCCATTTGTATGTCTACTTGGGACAAATATCTATTCAAGTCCTCTACCCAATTTTTAACTGGGTTGCTTTTTTTTTTTTTTAGTGTTGTGCACTATGAGTTCTTTGTATATTTTTTGATATTAACCCCTTGTTGGAGTTGTCATTTGCAAGTATCTTTTCCCATTCAGTTGGTTTCCTTTTTGTTTTGTAGGCAGTTTCTTTTACTGTGCAGAAGTTTTTCAGTTTGATATAGTCCCATACATTTTTGTTGCACTTATTTCCCTTGCCTTTGGGATCAAATTCAGAACATCTTCTCTAAGACCAAAGCCCATAAGTTTAGTATCTATATTTCTTCTATGTATTGCTTCATGTCTTATATTACAGTTTACATTCAATATGATTTTATATTAGTTTCAGGCATACAGCACAATGATTAGACAATCATATACTTTACAATGTGCCCCTTCAATATTTCTGGCACCCTACTGGCACCATACATAGTTAGTACAATATTAATGACTATAATCCCTATGCTGTACTTTACATTCATGTGACTATTTTGTAACTACCAATCTGTACTTCCCCCCCCCCCCCAATCTGTACTTCTTAATCCTCTTGCCTCTTATAGCAGTCCTATAATCTCCATTTACTCTGGCATCTATAAATCTGTTTTCTATGTGCACAAGTCTTTAAATTTTGTTTGTCAATTTATTTTGTTCTTTAAACTCCACATATTAGTGAAACCATATGGTATTTTTTTTTGTTATTGTTGTTCTATTACAGTTGTCCCAATTTTCTCCCTTTGCCCTCCTCTGCCCAGCCAACCCCTGCTTGCACAGACAATTCCCACACCATTGTCCATGTTCACGGGTCATTCATACAGGATATTTGACTAGTCCCTTCCCCTTATTTTCATGATTATCCCCCTCACCCATCCCCACTAGCCACTGTCAGTCTGTTCCATGTTTCCATGACTCTGGTTCTATTTTGCTCATCAGTTTATTTTGTACATTACATTTGCCTTATAAGTGAGATTATATGGTATTTGTTTTTCACCGACTACCTTATTTCACTTAGTATAATATTCTCCAATTCCATCTACAAAAGGTAGGAATTCCTTTATTCTTTCTCCTGTGTACTATTCCATTGTATAAATGTACCACAGGTTTTTGATACACTCATCTACTGATGGGCACTTAGGATATTTCCAGTACTTCGCTATTATAAATAGTACTGTTATGAAGATAGGTGTGCATAAGTTCTTTTAAATTGGTGGCTCAGGATACTTTTTTTTTTTATTATTGTTATTCAAGTACAGTTGTCTCTATTTTTACCTCACCATGCCCCCCACCCCACCGCACCCATCCCTGCCTTCCACCCTTGAACCTTGCCCCTTTGGTTTTGTCCATGTGTCCTCTATACATGTTTGTTGATGGCCCTTCCCCTCTTATCCTCTGCTACCCCTCTCCCCCCTCCTCTGCAGTTATTGTCAGTTTGTTCCTTATTTCAATGTCTCTGATCATATTTTGCAGCAGAATCCATGGCTAAAAATGCAGTTCCATTTTTAATTTTTTGAGGAAATTCCATGCTGTTTTACAGTGGCTGCATCAGTCTGCATTCCCACCAACAGTGCACTAGGGTTCCCTTTTCCCCACATTGTCATCAGCACTTGTTGTTTGTTGATTTATTAATGACAGACATTCTGGCTGCCGTGTAGGTGATAAGCCAGCACCAGGATCCTGGATGCTTCTCTGGCAAACCATCTGCTTTCCTCCTCAAAGCCTCTGCCCCAGTCTCTTCTTCAGCATCTTTCATCCACTCTGCCACCCATTTGCTGGTACCCAGGTAACAAGTGCACAATATTTCATTCTTGGGGTCTGGAAGATGGCAGTGAAGTAGGTGGGACTGAACCCACTTACTTAGTCATGCACCCAACTGGGACATCCAGCCAATTTTCTAAAGACCAGAGTAGACAGCCAACAGAATCCCAGCTGATATGAAGTTGGGAAGCTAAAGTTTGCAGAGAAGTTTAAATATGGACATGTAAGTAAGACCGGAGCTGTGAGAAGACCAGAGGCAGATCCAGAAAGAAGTCAGAAGGCGAGCACCAACAGCTGAGACAAATTTGATTTTACCATCCTTCAGAATGTGCATTTTTTGGTTATTTTAAATTTATTTCTTTTCTTTCCATTTAGTTTTTTTGTTTTGTTTGTTTGATTCCATTGTTTGATTGATTTTCTTTATTCTCCCTTTCATATTGCATTTTAATTTTTCTCCTTTCACTTCACTCATATTCCAATAATACACTACCATACGTCTTTTACTTTTTATTCTTTTTATTCAGATTATATATTTCTTATCATATTGTGGTTATTCCCAATCCCACAGCACACGTCTCTGCTCTTAGCCCATATTGCCATCTTCCTGAGCTTTATTACACTTGTGGTTAACTTTATTCTCTCACACATTCTGCCAAGTTTCTATCCTTTACTCTTGCTATATCTCACCATCTAACTTCATGTAAGTGCTCTTCTTTCTAAAGTCAGCTCACATTCTTTTTCTCTTCTAATAAGATTCTAATCTCTTTTTTACCTTTCATAAACAGTGGCTAGTTGGGTGAAATATCATGGTTATTGCTGTGTTTCTCCAAAGGATCTCCTACCTGTTCTCTATTTGTTGGTACTTTATCCCATAGAATACTACCCCACTGTCATAATCCACTCCGCCTTCAACCTGCCCCAGATCACATACAAGACAAGGTGAGAGTCGTGAATATCAGTAAACCTGCTGAAGTGGAAAACCCACCAACAAATGAGCTACCAACAGGTACAGCACAAGTACAATAAGGGAAACCCACACAAATGGAAGAAAGGGCAACCCTACAGTATCCAGACAAGGAGATCAAAGAGACCACACCACTGAGTGCCACATAACTCCTACCACAGAAATTCACCCCATGAAGATAGCTGGCAAAGCAGAGCATCTGGAATTGCAGAATCAAACAAAAAGAGTCACAAAAAATGGGAAGACAAAGAAAGAACCCTCAAATGAAAGGAATGGAAGAATCCCCACTAAAAGAGCTAAAGGAAATGGAGGTAACCAAACTATCAGATATAGAATTCAAAAGAATGGTTATAAGGATGCTCAAGGACCCAACAGATAACTACAGGAACTGAGTGGGAACGACAACAGTATGAAAAAGGAAATAGAAACTATAAATAAGAACCAGGAAGAAATGAAGAATACAATATCTGAAATGAAAATTATACTAGAAGGAATTACAAGCAGCCTGGATGAAGCAGAGGACCAAATTACTGAGCTAGAAGACAAGGTAAAAAGAAACACCCAAGTAGAGCACATGCATGAAAGAAGACACACAAAAAATATGAAAATAGCTTAAGGGAAATGCAAGACAACATGGAATGCAACAACATTCAAAACAGAGGTATATCAGGAGGAGAAGAAAATGAGCAAGGCATAGAAACTCTGTTTAAAACAATAGTAAGAGATAATTCCCAAATCTCGAGATGGGAAAAGCCATGCAAGTTTATGAAGCACCAAGGGTCCCAATCAAGAGGAACCCACAGAGGCCTACTGCAAGACACATCATAACTAAAATGCTAAATTTTAAAGACAAAGAGAGAATCTTAAAAGCAGCAAGGGAGAAACAAGGAATAACATAGAAGGGAGCTCTGATAAGTTTAGCAGGTGATTTCTCAACAGAAACACTACAAGCCAGGAGAGAATTGCAAGAAATATTCCAAGTGATGCAAAGCAAAGGCTTGAAACCAAGACTGCTTTACCCAGAGAGGCTCTCAATTAACATGGAAGGCGAAATAAGTAGTTTCTCAGACAAAACTATGCTAAAAGAACACACCTCCAACAAACCAGCACTGCAAGATATGCTAAAGGGACTGCTTTAAGAAGAGGAAAAGAGTGAGAGACAGATGAACACAGGTAGAAAGAGGGAAAATGAGTAAGTATCTATCAGTAATAACTTTAAAGGTAAATGGATTAAAAGCTCCAATCAAAAGGCATATAGTAGCTGAATGGAACATGACCCACACATATACTGCCTATAAGAGATCTACCTCACAACATAAGACCTACACAGATGGAAAGCGAAAGGTTGGAAAAAAATAGTTCAAGCAAATGGGCAGCAAAAATAAGCCAGTGTAGCAATACTTATATCAGAAAAAATAGACATGAAAACAAAGGCCATAAAAACAGACACAGCAGAGAACCAAGATGGCGGCGTAGGTAGACACACTGCGCCTCCTCGCACAACCAGAACTGACAGAGAATCCAACGGCAAGGGGGGCTGACACCAAGGAAATAGAAAATAAACATTCATCCAGACCAGTAGGAGGGGCGGAGACGGGCACCGGGGTGGAGAGGACTCACGTTGCCTTGGCGGGACTGAGACTGGCGGAGTGTGGGACGAACTGGGCAGGCAGTCCGAGCACTAGCAGACCCTGCAACCCTACATTTGCGCAGATAAACTGAGAGGGCCGGACTCGGAGTGGCGGAGAGCGGGGCAGGCAGAGCAGTGGGTAGCACCCCGGGGCCCCACATTCGCCCACAGATAAACCGGGCGAATGGTGGGGAGCAAGGCAGACTGCTCAACCCAGGGCTCCAGCTCAGGGAAATAAAGCCTCAAACCTCTGATTGAAAATGCCCGTGGGGGTTGGGGCAGCTGCAGGAGAGACTCCCAGACTCACAGGAGAGGTCGTTGGAGAGACCCACAGGGGCCTAGAGAGTGCACAGGCCCACCCACTCGGGAACCAGCACCAGAGGGGCTCAGTTTGATTGTGGGTACCGGAGTGAAAGATTGAAAACCGGAGGAGAGTGAGGCGGGCGCCACTGCTCCCTCTCGGCCCCTCCCCCACTTACAGCGTCACAGCACAGCAACCAGCGTTACCCCGCCCCGGGGAACACCTAAGGCTCCGCCCCTTAAAGTAACAGACACGCCAAGACAAAAAAAAAAAATGGCCCAAATGACAGAACACTTCAAAGTTCCAGAAAAAAAAAAACTAAGTGAGGAAGAGATAGCCAACCTATCGGATGCACAGTTCAAAACACTGGTTATCAAGATGCTCACAGAATTGGTTGAATCTGTTCGAAAAACAGATGAAAAAATGAAGCCTATGCTAAGAGAAACAAAGGAAAATGTACAGGGAACCAATAGTGATGAGAAGGAAACTGGGACTCAAATCAATGGTGTGGACCAGAAGGAAGAAAGAAACATCCAACCAGAAAAGAATGAAGAAACAAGAATTCGGAAAAATGAGGAGAGGCTTAGGAACTTCCAGGGCACCATGAAACGTTCCAACATCCAAATTATAGGGGTGCCAGAAGGAGAAGAGGAAGAACAAAAAATTGAAAACTTATTTGAACAAATACGGAAGGAGAACTTCCCCAGTCTGGCAAAGGAAATAGACTTCCGGGAAGTCCAGGAAGCTCAGAGAGTCCCAAAGAAGCTGGACCCAAGGAGGAACACACCAAGGCACATCATAATTACATTACCCAAGATTAAACGCAAGGACCTACATCCAAGATTACTGTATCCAGCAAAGCTATCACTTAGAATGGAAGGGAAGATAAAGTGCTTTTCAGATAAGGTCAAGTTAAAGAAGTTCATCATCACCAAGCCCTTATTATATGAAATGTTAAAGGGAGTTACCTAAGAAAAAGAAGATAAAAAATAGGAACAGTAAAAATGACAGCAAACTCACAGTTATTAACGACCACACCTAAAACAAAAACGAGAGCAAACTAGGCAAACAACTAGAACAGGAACAGAACCATAGAGATGGAGATCACATGAGGGTTGTCAATAGGGGAGTGGGAGGGGGAGAGGGGGGTAAAGGTACAGAGAATAAGTAGCATAGATGATAGGTGGAAAATAGACAGGGGGAGGGTAAAAATAGTGTAGGAAATGTAGAAGCCAAAGAACTTATAAGTATGACCCATGGACATGAACTATAGGGGGGGAATGTGGGGGGGAGGGGGTGGGCAGGATGAGGTGGAGTGGGGGGGGAATGGGACAACTGTAATACCATAATCAATAAATGTATTTAAAAAGAAAAAAAAAAACAGACACAGAAGGACACTTCATAATACTCAAGGGAAGAATCAATCAAGAAGACATAAACATAAATATACATGCACCCAACATAGGAGCACCCAAATATAATATAATATAAGGAAAAACTTGGAGGACTTCAAGAAAGATATAGACAGCAACACAGTTATACTAGGGGGTTTTAACACCCCACTGTCAAAAATGGATAAAACTTTTTTAAAAAATTGTATTGTTATTCAATTACAGTTGCCTTTTCTCCCTATCCCTCCACCCCACCCCAGCCAAACTCCCCTCCCTCCCCCACCTCCACCCTCCCCTTTGATTTTGTCCATGTGTTCTTTATAGTAGTTCCTGTAATCCCCTCTCCTCACTGTCCCCTCCCCACTCCCCCCTGGCTATTGCTAGATTGTTCCTAACCTCAATGTCTCTGGTTATATTTTGTTTGCTTTTTTCTTCTGTTGATTATGTTACAGTTAAAGGTGAGATCATATGGTATCTGTCCCTCACCGTCTGGCTTATTTCACTTAGCATAATGCTCTCTAGTTCCATCCATGCTGTTGCAAAGGGTATAAGCTCCTTCTTTCTCTCTGCTGCATGGAACTCCATTGTGTAAATATACCACAGTCTTTTGATCCACTCATTTGCTGATGGCACTTAGGTTGCTTCCAGGACTTGGCTATTGTAAATAGTGCTGCTATGAACACTGGGGTGCATAGGTTCTTTTGGATTGATGTTTCAGGGTTTTTAGGGCAGCGGAATTGCTGGGTCAAAGGGCAGTTCTATTTTTAGTTTTCTGAGGAAATTCCATACTGTTTTCTACAGTGGCCTCACCAGTCTGCATTCCCACCAACAGTGCATTAGGGTTCCCTTTTCTCCCCATCCTCTCCGACATTTGTTTGTGGATTTCTTTATGTTGGCCACTCTGACTGGTGTGAGATGGTACCTCATTGTGTTTTTAATTTGCATCTCTCTGATGGCTAGTGATGCTGAGCATCTTTTCATATGTCTCTGGGCCCTCTGTATGTCTTCCTTGGAGAAGTGTCTGTTCAAGTCCTTTGTTCATTTTTTAATTGGGTTGTTTGCCTTCCTGGAGTGCAGTCATGTGAGTTCTTTATATATTTTGGAGATCAGGCCCTTGTCTGAGGTATCATTGGCAAATATGTTTTCTCATACTGTTGGTTCTCTGTTTATTTTAGTGCTGTTTTCTTTAGCCATGCAGAAGCTTTTTATTTTTATGAGGTTCCATTTGTTTACTCTTTCCTTTATGTCCGTTGCTTTAGGGGATGTGTCTGTGAGGATGTTGCTGCGTGGAAAAAATGGATAGATCTTTCAAACAAAATATCAACAAGTGTGTTGTGGCATTGAACAATGTCCTTGATCAAATAGACTTAACTGACATATATAGAACCTTCATCCCAAAAAGGCAAAATACACATTCTTTTCAAATGTCATGGCACATTTTCAAAGACAGACCACATGATAGGATGCAACACACGCTCAACAAATTCATGAAAATTGAAATCATATCAAGTATTTTCTCAAGACCCCATCACAAATGCCTGAAACTAGAAACCAGCCCTAATGACAAAACTCAAAAACACTCTTAATTCATTGAAATTGAATAACATGCTATTTAACAATGAGTGGGTAAATAATGAGTTCAATGAAGAAATCGAAAAGTTTCTGGAACAAATGAAAATGAACACACAACAGTCCAAAACTTATGAGACACAGCAAAGTCCATCCTGATAGGGAAGTTCATAGTGATACAGGCCTATCTGAAAAAGATAGAAATATTTCAAATAAACAACTAACCCTACATCCACAAGAACTGGAGGAACAACAAACAAAGCCCAGAGCAAGTAGAAGGAATAAAATAACCAAGATGAAAGCAGAATTAAAGAATATAGAGATTAAAAGAACAATCCAAAGGATCAATAAATCCAGGATCTGGTTCTTTGAAAAGGTAAACAAAATCGACAAGCCTTTAAGCAGACTCATCAAGAAAAAAAAGAGAGAGAGGATCCAAATAAAATCAGAAATGAAACAGGAGATACCACACAGATACAAAGGATTATAAGAAATTACTATGAAGAACTATATGCCAAGAATCTTGAAAACCTAGGTGAAATGCACATTTCTAGAAAAATATCATCTCCCAAAACTGAATGAAGCAGAAAGCCTCAAGAGACCAATAACACCTGGTGAAATCAAAGCAGTAATCAAAAAACTCCCATCTCACAAAAGCCCTAGACCAGATGATTTCACAGGATAATTTTACAAAAAATTTAAGGAAGAGTTAACTTCTATCCTTCACAGACTATTCCAAAAAATCCAAGAAGCGGGAAGACTCCCAAACTCTTTTTACAAAGCCAGCATCATCTTCATCCCAAAGCCATGACAAAGAAAGGAAACTATAGTCTAATATCGCTGTCGATAGATGCTAAAACCCTCAATAAAAATAAGTTTTAAAAGACATTATCCCACATTTTAATTGTTTTCGTTGGGAGAGCAATTCCATTTATTTAGTGTATTACACATCCAGAAGTAAAAGTTCTTTTCCTTTTAAAATAAATACAGTATCTTCTGTTTATCATGGAGTATAACTTTTTTTTTTAACACATCACATTCTGTTTTAGCTCAACACATTATTTTTCTTTATCTGTAATTTCATTATGCTAATTGTTTTCTTGGGGGTCCTCCAAAGTTCAACGACTTGGCCTACCACAGCATTTAGCCTATAGTTGTATTCACAGTACTATTAATTAAAAAACAATGCCATAATAACAACAGAAGGATGCAAAGCATAATCAGCAAAGAGAAAAGGAACATGGGAAAAGTCCAGAGGAAACCAGGTATAAGATTCCAAGTGTTTTCTTTCAGTGGAAGCACACAGGTTATGCTTCATTTCTCCAGCAATGAATTGTGACCTATGTGAAAAGTTGACCAGATGCTCATTAGAGATTCAGTGACCAAGGTTTTTATTGGGGGCTGGTCACAGAGGTATTCTCTTTCTAACATATATCAAGGTTCAAGATTCCCAGAAGAAAAGCATGTGTTCAGTATAAACCATATCATTTGCACAGTTTAGGTACAGTGAGCCACTCTTATTAGAGAGTGATGGGAATCTTACCAAAATTTAAGTTCCCAGATGGCAGTCAAAGGCCAATCTTCAAGAGGCCTTTCTAAGTATAAGATTCTCAAGCCAGCACAATTCTTTTCTACATAATTATAAATACCAATTGTGAATTGTGAAAACCAATCAACTGATGATATTTGTGATAACATATTAAAAGTTAAGTTACCTTACAGTTAAAAGTCTTAACTGTAAAGCTATAGTTATAGTCTAAAATAGTTTAACAGGGATGGTATTCAAATGGTTCAGTTATAGAAAAAAAACATGGTAAGTATAATGGTTAATACTTGTCTAAAAATATTCCTTAGTCTTTTGGGAAGTGATTTAAAATCAATAATAGAGAATTATCTACAAAATCTTAGACCAATCTGGGGTTATTTGGTCACATATTTTTCTTTTTAAAAACTTTTTAAAGACTTTATTTATTTTTTTTTAGAGGGGAAGGGAGGGAAAAAGAAAGGGAGAGAAACATCACTGTGTGGTTGCCTCTCATGCTACCCCCACTAGGGACCTGGCTGGCAACCCAGCCATGTGCCCTGACTGGGAATTGAACCAGTGACCCTTTGGTTTGCAGGCCAGCACTCAATCACTGAGCCACACCAGCCAGGGCTCACATGTTTTCCTTATGTGAGTTCACAAAGAAACTCAATTTTCCTTTGTTTTTATGTATATGGTAGAGTCTTACCACATGGTTAAGGGCACGAAGGACATGCTGCATGAATGAATGAATGAATGAGTGAATGAGTGAGTGAATGAATGGATGAATACCTCTACCCCTTGACTTGCTTTCAGAAGTGATTTGAAATCACCTTCTGCAGAAAACATTGTTTAATTTTTTATTATTTTTTCAAGCAAAGGTAGTTTCTTAATAGCTCTTGAACAAAGCATTCATTACTCACTTGCATACACTGAAGAACAAGAGTTTACATTGGTTCATAATGAATACTTAAGAACTTAATTATAAACCCACTTTGACTTGAAACCAAGCACTAGTTTCAACTCTCTCCACATCTCCAACACAACATTAACTATAAAATGGAATGGAACACAAACATTAGAGTAAGGTAATCATTTCTAAGCATTACATCTTTTCTGACCATAATATTTAGCCAAACTGAACATCAGCTGTAACTGGACAATAGAGGTAAGTACATCTCCCATCCTTTTTTTTTTTTTTTTTAATCTAAGCTCTAACTGGTCACAATTTTATTTTATATCCACTTTTAATATATACATTGGGCCATATTAATTTTCAATGTTCTCTTTACCTCCTATTCAACCATTTCATGTTCAATTCATCTTCTATGATAGAATGTAAGCCAAGACTATGTTTGACTGTATTTGGGTGTTAAAAGGAGAACCCAAATATTACTCTATTTTGGTCAATTAAAACAGAAATTGTATTACAGGAGAAGTGTTAGACATACCTTTATTGAAGAATGTGCTAACCATAAAGGCAAAGAAAATTGACGCAATGGCATAACACATAAGAAAGACAAAGATGAAACTATAGTCACTGTAGCGGAAGATTGGTTCATTGGAAATCTAAAATAAAACAGTATGACATAATGTAAGGCACACCATAAACACAAGGGAAAAGGGAGAAAATGATAGCCCTAAAGAAACAGATCACACTGCTCACTGACTAGCTCGCTGAGTTGAAAAGTTAACTAAATAATTTATTTCTTATGGAAGGGTTTATGTTTTTTTTCTCAGAGATTGAGCAGGCCATAGTTTCCATAGTGGAGATAATATAAGCCATATTTCCTCTTCCTGACAACCTGAGAAAAATCAGCCCACACTTGAGAGGGGTTACTTTAACCCTCTCAAAGGTTAGATGCAGCAGGCTGCAATCAATGAGAACTAAGATGATGTCTAATACAGTAGACAACCACATGTAGCTACTGAGCACTTGAAAGGTAGTTAGTGTGACTGAGGAACTGAATTTTTATTATCATTTATTTTTAGTTATTTTAATTTACATTAAAAAAGAGTGTCAAATACATATTATTTCTAATGAAAATACTACAGATGGATTGGGATATGTTTTAAGTAGAAAACATAAACTGCAGTTTGAAGACTTAGTACAGAAAGAATATAGTTACAGCATTGAGCAACATAGACAAAGTCCCTAGGCTTATGGAGTTCATGTTCTCCATAGTTCTCAACTCACCTTCCCCCATCAAGAGGTAGAGTCTATTTACTCATCCCCTGGAATTTGGGTGCACCCTGTGACTGCTGTAGTCACAAGTGATGAGATACCATGTCTTTACATGGTCTGATAGAAAGAACCCATGGAGAGGCCCTGAGACCATGTGGAAAGAGAGAGACCCAGCTTAGCCTAGCCTTCCAGACATGCCTGCCAGGTACAGGCATCTGGGTGAAGCCATATGGGACCTGTCTGGGCAAATCCAGCCACTAACTGAATTCCACTAAGTGATTCTCCTCAACACTACATAGAGCAAAGAAATCATTCTGCTGAATCTGCTCAAATTTCTGACCCACAAGATAATAAGGTATAAAATAGATACTATTTCACTAAAAAATAAAAATAAAATAAAAAGGAATGTAAAATATCTTAATTTTCAAATTGGTTGCATGTTAAAATATTTTGTATATATTGAATTAAATATATATTATCAAAATAATATCATCTGTTCTTTTTACTCGTTAAAATTTATAGTGACTACTAAAAACTTAAAATTACATATGTGACTAATTAAATTTCTATTAGACTGCACAAAATTAGGCACTTGCCTTGGCAAAGAATAACACACATATCAAAGTGATAATAATCATATAAAAAAAGAAGACTGTGAAGAAATAGGAAGCCCAGATCATCCAGTTTCTAAGTCCAATTATGAGCTGGTACTCCTGTAGGAAAGTCAGCACAAATCAAATATTACATATATCAGTAATTCATTCCCATTTAAACCTATATAAATAGGCAATATCATCTCTATTTTGTGAATGAGGAAAATCAATTCTCAGACAGTCAAGTGTTTTGATCAAAAGATGCAGTTAATAAGAAACGTATTGGCATGAAAATATATTTCCCCTGAGTTCAGAGATCTTTTTTCAATACTATACTTATTATTGGACAAAAATGAAAAGCATTTCAAATTAAACTTTGAAATAGCAAGATCTCTAATATTTTACTCTACTTCCAGGAATATTAGAGAAATATATCTATGTTTTAAAAAATCCAATTAGAAGTTTGAAGTCAGCTGTACTTCTTATGCTTGTGCTTTATGGCCAATGTGGCCTACCCACTCCACCCCGTTGCTTTCAAGATTTTCTCTTTGGGTCTTTGGTTTTTAGCAGTTTGAATATATGTCTATCTGTGTCTCTGTGTTATATTTATCCTGCTTTGTGTTCTCTGAGCTTCTTGAATCTCTGGTTCATATTTATCATTAATTTTGGAAAAATTATCTGCCATTGTTTCTTTAGCTCTCTTCTCTCATATATTTGCCAAGTATGTATATGGTATGTATGTTATACCATTTGATGT
The DNA here is from genome assembly GCF_022682495.2 of Desmodus rotundus. Taxonomy (NCBI): domain Eukaryota; kingdom Metazoa; phylum Chordata; class Mammalia; order Chiroptera; family Phyllostomidae; genus Desmodus; species Desmodus rotundus. The sequence continues at coordinate 89,098,356 of NC_071387.1, read as the reverse complement.
TTTCCTACCACTTTTGGATGGTTTTTTCTGGATTTTTACATTTTGTCTTCTCTTTGCATTTTAGTTTGTGTAATTTCAACTGTCTTATATTCAATTCTCTGATTCTTTCCTTATCAAGGTCAAGTCTGTCAAAGGCATTTTTCATTTTTGTTAGCATGTTTTTTATTTCTAGCAATTTCCTTTAACTCCTTCTTACAGTTTTGCTGTCTCTGATAGCATTACCTATCTAATCTTGCATGTTAATCCTGTGCAGAAAAGAGGTAACAAAGAAGGCTTAAGACTATTAGGAAGTCATGTTTTCAAGGTGGGTCCTTGGCTGAAATATGGGAACTTGGCTGGTAAACTGTACCCTATACTTACAAAAACTTTCCCTAAATGTCAGGTGGATGACTGTGCCCAAACCATTTGTACAGACAAATGTACTCAGACCTACTTATTAGGAGTTTGAAATGTTGGTACATGCTAGGCAAAGGGTGCCTATATCACCAGCCCCCAATCGAAACTTTGGGTACTAAGTGTCTAGTGGACTTCCCTGGATAAGAACATCACAAACGTGTTGCTGGATTTTCATTGCTGGGGCAAGAGTATGCTCTGTGTGACCTCTTGTGAGGTTACTTGAGGAAGTCTTCAGGTAAATTCTTCTAGGTTTTGCCTGTGTCATTTCCTCTTATGGCCCAGCTATGGATATTTACTATACCACTATAATAAATTCCAGCTGTAAGTATAACTTATATGCTGAGTCCCATGAGTCCTACTGAATTTCAGAAAATGGTGGTGGTCTTGAGGATCCTGGACATGTATACCTTTCCCTTTAGAGCCTTTAAATCACTAATCATAGTAATTTTAAATTACTTGTCTGATACTCATCTGTGTCTTATCTGAGTCTTGTTCTGATGACCAATATACCTCCTTGGATGGTGTCTGCTTCTTAATTTTTGGTGTGCCTTGTAATTTTTTGTTGAAAGCCAGACATGTTATCTAGGGCAATAGATACCAGGGTAAATAGGCCTGAAGTATAGGGATTTGTGTTTATTTAGTCAGGAGTTGAGTTTTGTTTGAAGTTCCCTGTTACTCTAGGTACTAAAGATTATAGATTCCCTAGTGACTATTCTATCTCCTTCCCTGCCTTCAGGTTTTTCCTTTCTGTTGCTTCCCAGAGACAGTTTGCCTCTGAAATTCTGCCAGCTTATAAAATTGGTTAAGTTGTATCACTTTCTGTTCTATATTTGATGGTTCTGGGTGTAATTTCTACCTACCAATGAGGACTATGTAGGAATAATCTAACTCTCCAAACAAAAGAACTCCACAGGCCTAAAATATGTATTTATAGAAACTTTATCAGAAAATAATTGGGATTACCTTCAATCCTTTTTCCTTTTCCCACACAATGGATCTCATGATGGAAAGTACAATTGGAGAGAACATGAGTATGAACATCAAAGGGAGGAAACCACTAATGGTCCAAATTAATCCATCGTGAGAATAAGCTGGGTATGGAAATCTCTGTATAAAAATGCTAATGCCATCAAATAGCTTCTGTCTAGCACTGTTCTCATGATACAGCATGATGGCTTTATCTAAGGCATTCTGTACAGCCAGGAACCCTTCTCTGATGTACCCTGAATGAGAAAACATTGTCAAGTAAAACAGACTAAGTAACAGCTCAGACACACAAAGAACAAGGCAATTCAAGTAAGTAATAGTTTGTCACCTACAGAACCTAAATTTACTGTTGTCTCAAGGCCAATTGAACATAATTACCCTGAGAACATATCATAGTTTAGAAAGCAAAGGGATACTTCTTCAGGTTAATCTGATTTACATCTTCCCCAAATTAAGTATATTTAATGAAAGTGGTAGGTTTGCTAAATGCAATTTACTTTTACAAAAAGAATGCAGATTTAATTAAATATTGGTAAGATAAAGACTTGGAAATGTAAAAAAAAGAAATGAAGCCAAATGACAGATATATTCTAGTAAGTTATGAAGAATGGCCCCAAGGAAAATTGTTTCACTGAAACTAAGTCAGCCATACAACTGAAAGGCAGCTTAAGGTTTAAGTTGATTTTCTTCTACTAATTTTTTTAAAAGATTTTATTTATTTATTTTTAGAGAGAGGGGAAAGGAGGGGAAAAGAGTGGGAGAAAAATGGTGTGAGAAACATCAATCGGTTGCCTCTTTACACGCACCCTAACCGGTGACCAAGCCCGCAGCTCAGGCATGTGCCTCACCAGGAACTGAACTAGCGACTTTTTGCTTCATGGCACTACACCCAACCAACTGAGCCACACCGGTCAGGGAAACTCATGGATTACTTAGACATACGTTGTTTCATGTCCAAATATTTGCCATTTTTCTAATTACAGTTAAACCTCAACCAACATGGTTTGAAATTCTTAGGTCCACTTACAGTGGGTTTCTTTTTCAATAAATAACTACTGTTTTCTATCCGTGAAAGCAGAGAGCTGATGGTATGCACTGATCTATGTCATTTTATATAGATGACTTAAGCATCTGTGGATTTTGGTATCCAATTCCCAAGGAAACACTAAGTTTGGGGAAAGTCAAAATTTATACAGAGATTTTCAACTGCAGAGGGCTCAGTGCCCCTAACACCCACATGTTGTTCAAGGGTCAACTAGATCATACTGATCTCTGCTTTAATTCCACCAAAGAACACACTCTATATGATTTCAGTCTTTTTCATTTCAATGAGATGTTTTTTATAACACAGCATAAAATTTATCATGGTGAAAATACTGTGTGCCTCTTTAAAAAGTGTATCTAACCACTGTTAAGTATTTGTTCTACAAACATTAGTTCAGGGAAATTGAAAATGTTATTCATAAGTTGTATGTCTTATAATTTTTTAGATGTTCCATCAGTTGCTGAGAAGATATTAATGTCTTCATCTATGATTGTAGGATTGCCAAATTCTCCCTTTAATTCTGTCAATTTTTGCTTTATGTATTTTGAAACTCTATTATTAGATGCAGAAACATTTATAATTGTTATGTCCTCCTGACCAACAGGGCTTTTTTTTCTTTTTGTTTTATTTTATAAATTGTTTCTTTTTAAAATTGTGGCTAAAACATACATAGCATAGAATTTACCATTTTAACCATTATTAAGTGTGCAGCTGATTGGCATTTTTTATTAATTGTTCTTATTGGTGTTCATTTACTATTGTCCCCATTTCCCCCCATTACCCTTCCCTTCTCTACTCACACCCACTTCCCACATTCAATCCTCCCCACCCCTTGTCTTTGTCCATGGGTCCTTTATACATGTTCCTTGACTTGACTCTTCCCATTCTTTCCCCTGTTATCCCCCTCCTCCCTCCCCTCTGGATGATGTAAAAACATTTAAATTGATAAAATGATATATAGACATGAGTGGGCAAATGATGTCAATGAATGAAAATGTGTGCATTTGGAAAGCACAACACTAAACCACAACTACATAAAGATAGATATATTGATATAAAATTTGAAAGAAGATAAAGCATGACATTGATGTGTGTGTATGTATGTGTATAAATTACATTTGCCAAATATATGGGACTGCAGAGTTGTTTCGGTAGAATATAAATTTAATTTTTTAAATTACCACAAATTAAGAATAAACAAGTTTATTATATATACACACAACTATATATGTACATATACAAATAAAACCATATATATGTATATGTTCATATGCAACTGTGATAATAAAATAAGTATGTTAAGGATCCACTCACCAGGACTTCCTCCATCATGGTCACCTGGGTTCCTAGGGCCTGAAGAAGGATAGATAGGAAAGAGCAAGGCTGTTTTCCACCCTGACAAGTCTGGCCACAAGGTAGTCCTTTGTATCCTAACAAAACGCAGGTGATATTTTACCTAGAAGTAGCAACAGGAACACAAACAAAATGAAAAGCAAATATTAGAAATAAAGTTAAGACATAAGAAAAACCATGTGATTTGAAAGAGGATACTCATCTAATGTCAAAGTAATGCTGAATGGCAGGAAATGACAGTGACCCCAAGCTTACTGTATGCTCCAATCATATCTACACTTGAAGTTCTCTCAAAATGCAGACAGTTCACAAAAACAAGATATACAAATGGCCCATAAATACATGACAAGTTTCTCAATGTCATGCAATGAAATAAATGAAAATTAAAAAGACAGAGGTATTTTTCTTACCTATCACATGGAAAAATCAAAAGCTTAATAATACTCTGTTAGCAAGGCTACAAACAAACAAGCACTTTAATTCAGTTTGTGGGATGAAAAATGGCACAACTGCAGTGGGGAATCTGGCAACGTTTAACAAAACTACACATGCATTTACTGTTTCTTTCAGCAATCCGACTTACAGGAAAAGATTTGAAATATATATCTCCAACAATATGAAGAAAATGTATGTACAGATTTTTTGTAACATTATTTGTGGTGGAAACTTACTGAAATTAATTGCTCATACATAGGAGGAGACTACATAAACTATAGTACCTCTACACAATAGAGAGCTATGTATCTGTTTAAGGTATAGTCAGAAAATAGAAATCATACTAGATAACTGAAAGGGTAGGAAAATTCTAACATATCAGGTAATAACAGCAGACTGCAGCTACAAGCCCTATGACTAATGGAACAAAAACAAGAGTTTGGAATTACTAAAAATCATAAACTTAAGTGAGAGATCCCATGGGGCTGAAAACCAAACTTCTGAGGAGGCTGCACAAGTCAGCTAGTGCTCTGTTTCAGAGCATGAAAAAATGATCCTTTGGGACTGGGACCTAGACTTCTGAGCAGCTCCATTTGCCTAGTGCTGGTTATCTTTGAGAGGGTGTGATGAGGATGATTTGAAAAACACTGGACAATCTGCAAACTTTATTTGGCTACTATCATGGGAAGAAAATGCTACTGCCAAAAAAAGAAAATATTGCTGGGCTGTCATTTACAGGAACTACAGGCAGACAGAAAGCCAACAGGAAAGATCACATCTCTTCCCCCAGAGTCTCATATAGAGGTGACTGAAAGAGCAGAAATGTAGCTACAGCATCAAAGAATGTCAAGAATAGATTTATATTCTACAGGAGACTTACTAACAAGTATGCTACCTTGTGCATAAAAAGGAAAAAGAGGTATATATACATATGTAATTTATACTATATAGTATATATTAACTTAAAAGTATATATCACCATACATTTATATATAATACCTGTGTAATTATAATATCAAAACATTTATCTTTGGATGGATTGCAAAGGAAGTTGAAGACATCAGTATACTTCCACAATAATACTTTAGTATTTACTAGAATCTAGTACTTTATAGTTCTTATTTGAGGTAAAATTTACATACAATAAAATGCACAAATCTTTTTTAACTCTTTATTAATTTTTTTCAATTACAGTTTGCATTCAATATCATTTTGATTTAGTTTCAGGTATAGAAAAGAGTGCAGCCACTATGGAAAACAGTATGGAATTTCCTCAGAAAAATGTACAAATCTTAACTGTACATCTGTTTAACTGTACATGAGTTTTGACAAATGAAGTTTTTATAATCCAAACCACTTACAAGATGAATAATGCCCTCATCCCAGAAAGTTCTCTCATGATCTTTTCCAGTTGATACATTACATTCCCTCAGAGACAAAATTTTTCTGATTTCACCATAGATTAATATTGCCTGTTGTAGATTTCACATAAATGAAAACTCACAAGTATTGTACTCTTTTTCATAAGGCTTCTTTTCATTTAGAAAGATGCTTCTGAGGTTTTTTGCCAGTGAGCAATATTCCAAAGTATAAATATAACAGAGGGCATTAATTTTCTGGTTGATGTATACCTGACTGTTTCCAATATTTGGCTATTATGAATATTGCAAAATTCTCTTTGTGAAAATATGTTTCCCTTTCTTTAGGGTAAATTCATAGGAGTGCAACTAGTGAATCATATAGGGTAGATATGTGTTTAGTTTTGTTTGAACAAACAAATGATAGACATTTTTCTAAGGTGATCATACTACTTTACAATCTCACCAACAGTGGCTTCTCATCCTCACCAACATTTGGTACTGTCAGACTGTAATTTTAACCTTTCTAGTGAAGGGTAGAAGTATGTCATTGTGGCTTAAATTTGCATTTTCCTGATGTATAATGATAATAGTTTTTCATGGTTTTTTTGTTAGAAAATTCTCTTTTAAAAAATGTATTGTTATTCAAATACAGTTGTCTACATTTTCACCCTACCATGGCCCCCCACCCCACCAATCCCCTGCCTGAAACCAGTTTCGGTTTCAGGAATCTAGTTCAAATATTTGGAGACACAAGCACAGTCAATCAGTGATAAGAATGAAACGTGAAATGGCACTGAAGATACTTTGAGCCAATGTATATTGTTGATCCTCAATCCATATCACCATATGGATAATTCTGACTCAGTAAATGGAAGGAAGTTGACACAGAAGAACACAGTCATGAAAGGATGGGACACACAGAAATAACATGTACTATTCCATTAGTGGTTTTATTAATCTTGCCTTCTACTGACAAGTATCTGTATTCTAAACACAGAATTTGTCTCAATGTCTACATATTATAAATTGACCATTTATTCCCACCAGAGTCAGGATATACTGTCTATAACATCTCCAAAGGAGATACCAAATTCAAACCACTGTCATTCTCTCTCCTTCCCGTTGGCTATGCTATCATCGGATTTTCAATGCCAACGAATTTCTTAATTCTCAATCAGTGGGGACGAACCTCAGCGTTTTCCCTAGAGATTTATGAAAAAAATTACATTCTGTGTTTCATTCAAATAAAGAGGATTTTTTCCATGTCTGGTTTTCTGAAGATGCATCTGTATTAGGCTTATTTATTGTACCATGCTTTGAAGAGCTAGAAGCATTGCTTGAATATTCAAAGTTTGTCATAAATCTAAGGCCCCGTGTATGAAAGATGCAATCCTTGTCTTATCTGCATCATGCAGTAATTAAGATTAAGGTTACTCAGATCTGGATTCATATTCTTGCTCTACTGTATATGAGTAGTTTCACCTTGGAAAAAATTAGTTTATTCATTTATAAAATGGGGTTAGTTATATCAAATTCATTAAAATTCCAGAAACTGAAAGGGCAATTGTTAGAAAACTTTACATAAAACTTTCTCACCTGAAGTGGCAGAGGGTCATTGCTGTTTTTGAAGTCATTGTCAAAAATAATGGCAGCCAGCACTTTGTGAGATCTGTAGTCATATTTCACATACCTCTCAAACTCAGTTTCTGAAGAAAAGCCTTGCACTGTAGAGCGGGAAAATTATTCACCTAAGTAAGATTGTCTGAGAGGAGAGGCACTACTTTACATAGACAAAAGCCTGTCTAAATACTATAAATTTTTACACACAGTTTCTCAAATATTGTAATCAAAAGCACTTAATGAGTATTTAGGGTTCACAACAATTTAGGTTTTTTATAAGGTTCTACTACAGCTTTATATAATAATCATTATAAAACATATATAAAGTAACTTATCAGGAAAAGACAAATCATTATCACAATGAGATATCACTTCACATCCATTGAGATGGCTATGATAAAAAGGACAGATGATAACAAGTGCTGGTAAGGGTGTTGAAAAGTTGAACCAGAATTTAAATGGTACAACAAGTTAGGTAAGCCTGGCAGTCCCTCAAAAAGTCAAACATAGAGTTACCATATGAGGTGCTCATTCTACTCCTAGGTATATACTAAAGAGAAGTATAAATACATGTCTACATAAAACTAAAAGATGCCTATTCACAGAAGTATCATTTATAATGGCCCAAAGATGGAACAACCCACCAACTTAACAAAGGATATGCCATCTAATGCAGGATGTCCATGCAATGGGATATTATTTAGCAATGAAAAGGAATGAGGCAATGATACATGCTACAACATGGATGAACTTTGAAAACATACTAAGTGAAAGAAGCCAGTCACAAAAGATTACATATGGCATTTATACAAAATCTATATAAAGGGTTTGTATATAAACCATTTATATAAAAGGTTTATAATAGGGTTAAGGGTTTACAGGAACAACTATAAAGGACACATGGACAAAAACAAGGGGGGTGGAAACAGGGGAGGGAGGTGGGGATGGTTGGGGTGGTGGGGAGGGGTGGGGGGGAAAAGGCAGAAAACTATACTTGAACAACAATAAAATTCAAAAGTACTTAATAAAAGAATTAAATAAATAAAAGATTTAAAGTAGGCAATTCTATAGGGACGGAAAATAGCTTAGTGTTTTCCTGATCCTGGGGAAGACAGGAAATTGTGGTGTCATGACTGAAGGTTACTGGACTTATTTTTGGTGATAAAAATGCTCTAAAACTGATTGTGGTCATGGTTGCACAACTCTGGAAATATGTTAAAAGCCAATAAATTATTATATACTTAAAATGAGTGAATGTATGGTATGTGCATTAAAACAGCTTTTTAAAAACAACTTAAGATAGCCCTGACCAATGCAGCTCAGTTGGTTGGATGTTGTCCTGCAAAGTGAAAGGTCGATGATTCAATTTCCAGTCAGGGCACATGCCTAGGTTGTGGGTTTGGTCCAGGTTGGGGTGCGTGTAATAAGCAACCAATGGATGTTTTTATCCCTCTTTCTCTCTCCCTTCCCCTCCCGTTAAGAAAAAAAAATAAGATAAATCAATGGTTGGAGATCACTTCAAACTGCTTTTAAAAAACAACAATTTTATCGCTTGCTAGATGTATGGAGATGGCAGAGGAAGGAGTCAGTAAAGATAGATCCGAAGAAATTTACTACTCTAAAAAAGAGAGAAAAAATTGGAAAGAAGTTGAAGAGCACTTCAAAGACCACTGGGACAATGCAAAACGTCTAGTATTGATATTATCATAGTTCTAGGAGAAGAAAAATAAGGTCATGTTGAAAAACAACTTTTAGAAATAAATGTTGAAAATTCTCCAAATTTGGTGAAAGAAACTTACAGATTCTAAAGGCTCAGTGAACTATATACTAGAATAAACCAAAATAAATCCATGATCAGATTCATCATAATCAAACTTTTGACAAGAAACAAAATATTTTAAAAGCAACTGAAAAGAAATGACACATTGTCTGTAAGAAAGCAAGGACTGAAATGACTGACGAATTTTCCCCTGAGGCCAAGGAGGTCAGAAGAAAGTGGCAAATATTTTTTAAATGTTGAAAAGAAACAACTGTCAATCCAAAATTCTATACCAAATGAAAACATCCTCAAGATCATAAAGTTAAAATAAATGCATTCTCAGATGAAGGAAAACAACAGAATTCATTGCTAGTAGGCCTGCTGTTAAGAAATTATTAAAGGAAGTTCTTTAGAAAGAAATGACATGATATTAAAAGAAAACCTGGAACTTCGAGAATGAAGGAAGAGCAACAGCTATGGTAAATATTTGGGTAAATAGTTTTCTTAAGTTTTTAATTATATGTGTGTGAATTATACTTTTCCTGGTGAAGTTTTCAACTTACGTAGATTTGAAAACTACAACATAAAGAGAAAAATATAAAGGGAACTATATACTGGTAATCATTTGACATTATGATATACTGGTAAAATATTACTTCTAACTAGAGTGTGAAAATTAAGTATGCATATTTTGACTCCAAGAGCAACCACTAATAATAGTATATATTAGAAATTCAGTTTATCCATTTTTTTCCTTCATGGATAATCCATCTGTTGTCATGTCTGAGAATTCTTCAACTAACTCCTAAGTTATAAAAATTTTTTCTCTCCAAATGTTTTATCACTTTGGGATCCAATTCATTTTGATGCAATTTTTACATAAGGTGTGGTTTTATTATTTTATCTATTGATGTCCAACTGTTCAGCACATTTGTTGAAAAGATTATTCTTCCACTGAATTCTTTTGTACCATTACAAAATAATATTTTGACTTATTTGTGTAGGTCTGTCTCTAGGTTCTTTGATCTACATGTCTATCCCTACACCAATAGCACTTATAACTACAATATAAGTCTTAAAATTGAGGGGTGTAATTCCTTCAACTTTATTCTTTCTTTCTAAAATGTTTTAGCTCTATCAAAAAACAATTTAAGAATAAGTTTTACAGAAAACCTTAATTTCTAACCTTTTATACTGATGTTTAAATTCCTCTTCATATTCTCAGTGATCTCTTTTACCACATTAATATTAGAAGGCACGTAAATCAATTCCCACTCTTCAGGATTTTTGAGGAAAGAAGGCAGACTACTGATGGGTTGAGGATTAAAATTGTGAGATCCAATAACATTTATATTAGTAAGCGCACGGAATAGCAAAAGCAACATTGGAAACACCAATGCTGTTAAGACTTCCAATATTAAATTAATGAACTGCCTTCTCTAGAAGAGGAACAAAAAGATGGTGTTAATTAACTTAGGAATACACATTCAATGCCAATGGATAGCTCTATTATATTAAGCTTCTGCTAATTCACTCTGGAAAAGCCAGTGTTTCCTGGACTCTATTTTACCATCTCTCCTTTCCACTACCAACCTTCTTTTAAGTCAGACTATACTATTAATTAAGTTTTATAGATATGTAAGAGCTACCTACAGACATGAAATTGATATTTCAAACACACACACATCCTGAACGCAACAAATGGGCATTTACTTTTCATTAGTGCTTTTACCTACCTTTATAGTAAAATTTTTCCAGAGAAGCACTGCAAACTGGTTGAATGTCAACAAATCCATTCTTGTACAAAGAGTGTACATTCAACTCCAGGTATGGAGAAGAGGTTTTGTAATATTAAGTTACCTAATAATGTAAAGATCAAGCAAATAACAGTATTACTTCTTTCTCTTAATTTTCTCTGTATTTGGATTTAAAGATTGACAGCAAGAATAACTACGTATTTGAAATAAAGACAACTATATCATTTCTATTTTTCTATTAATACACTTAGTATCTAATAAAGTTCCAACATGTTTAAAACACAATATAATAGATAAAGAAATAACATAAGATGTGGTTCTATTTATCCAGAATCTGACTTTTCCTTTTCCTGTTCCAGTTTCCAGGACCACATAGCTTCACAGGTAAATTGTACCAAATATTTAAATAAGAATTAATAACAATATTTATTATTATCTCCCAAATGTTGTAGAGAAGGCAACACTTCCAAACTCATTTTAGGTGGTCACCATTAAGTAGCTTGATATCCAGAAAAGAAACAACAGGTCACTACCCCTGATAAACAAAGATAAAAATTCCTCAAAAAATTCAAACCGACTTCAACAGTACACTAAAGGAATAACATATCATGATCAAGTAAAATTTATGTCTGGGATGCAAGGATGATTCAGTATATGAAAATCATTAAATGTGATATAACATTAATAGAATGAAGGATAAAAGTCATATGATCATCTCAATAGATACAGAAAAAGCATTCACCTTTTCATAATAAAAACACTCAACAAATTAGATATACAAGGAAGTTTCCTCAAATGATAAAGGTCATACATAAGAAGCCCACAATGACATCATATTCAACAGTGAAAAACTGAAAGCTTTTTCCTCATAGATCTCAAGCAAGGCAAAGATGCCCATACTTGTCATTTCTATTCAATAGTTCTGGAAGTCCTGATGAGAATAATAATTCAAGATAATGAAATAAAATACACCCAAATCAGAAAGAAATACATAAAAATGTCTCTGCTCAGAGGTGGCATAATCTTATATACATAAAACCCTTAAGATTCCACAAAAAACCTGTTAGAACTAATAAAACTAACAGAACTAATTAAATGAATTAAGCAAACTTGTAGGTCACAAAATCAACACAGAAAAATAAGTTGAGTTTCTACAGACTAATATCATAAATAAAAATGAAATTAAGAAAACAATCCCATTTACACTAGCGCAAAAAGCAATAAAATATTTAGAAGTAAACTTAACCGAAAAGGTAAAAGATCTGTACATGGAAAATTATAAAACTGAGTTCTGGCCAAGATGGAGGCATAGGCAGAAACCCTTCCTTGCACAACCAAATGAGGATAACAACCAATCTAAAATCAATAAACAACCAGAAGTGCCAGAAAATCAAACTACATGGAGCTCCAACAACCAAGGAATTAAAGAAACAGTCAAACACAACAACCAGACTGGTAAGAACCTGTGGTGAGGTGGCGGACCGTGAGGGTGGCGGGGCTGCCTGAATGAGGAACTAAGACTCAGAACTGACTGTGAACTACAGTGGTTGCTGCAGTGGGAGAAACCTGCAGTCTCACATGAGAGTTAGTTGGAAAGTGGGCTAGAGCCGAGGAGGCAAGCTGCATTGTTCCCTCTCTGGCCCCTCCCACACAGGCAGTGCCACAGCACAGCAAGGAGGGTTGCCCTGCCTTGGTGAAAACCTAAGGCCCTACCCCTTACAACTTAACAGGTACACCAAGACAAAGAAATAAGGCCCAAACGAAAGAACAGAGCAAAGCTTCAGAAAGAGAGCTAAGTGATGAGGAGATAGCCAATCTATCTGATGGAGAATGTAAAGCCCGGTAATCAAAATGCTCACAGAACTGATTGAGCTTGGTTGAAAAACGAAACACAAATGAAAGATACCCAAAATGAAATAAAACGAAATATTCAGGGAACCAAGAGTGAAGGGAAGGAAACTGGGACTCAAAGCAATGATTTGGAACAAAAGGAAGAAATATACATCCAACTGGAACAAAATGAAGAAACAAGAACCCCCCCAAAATGAAAAGAGGCTGAGGAATATCTAGGACAACCAGAAACGTTCCAATATCTGAATTATAGGGGTGGCAGAAGGAGAAGAAAAACAGCGAGAATTGAAAAGTTATTTGAAGAAATAATGAAGGAAAACTTCCCAGTCTCATGAAGGAAATAAGACTTCTAGAAAGCCCAGGAAGCCCAGAGAGTCCCAAAGAAGTTGGACCCAAAGAAGAACATACTAAGGGACATCATCATTACGTTACCCAAGATTAAAGACAAAGAGAGAATCTTAAAAGCAGCAAGAGAAAAGGAGACAGTTACCTCCAAAGGAGTTCCCATAAGGCTATCAGCTGATTTCTCAAAAAAACCTCGCAGGCAAGAAGGGGTTGGAAAGAAGTATTTGAAGTCATGAAAGGCAAGGATCTACATCCAAGTCTGCTCTATCCAGCAAAGCTTTCATTTAGAATGGAGGGGCAGATAAGTGCTTCCCAGATAAGGTCAAGTTAAAGGAGTTCCTCATCACCAAGCTATTATTATATGAAATGTTAAAGGGACTTATCTAAGAAAAAGAAGATCAAAAATATGAACAGTAAATGATAACAAACTCAGAACTATGAATAACTGAACCTAAAAAAAAAAAAAGCAAAAACAAACTAAGCAAACAACTAGAACAGGAAAAGAATCACAGAAATAGATATCACATGGATCGTTGTCAGTGGGGAGGGGAAGGGAGTAAAAGGGGGGAAAAGGTACAGGGAATAAGAAGCATAAATGGTAGGTACAAAATAGACAGGGGGAGGTTAAGAATAGTATGGGAAATGGAAAAGCCAAAGAACTTATATGTATGACCCATGGACATGAACTAATGGGGGGGATGCTGGAGGGAATGGGGGTAATGGGTTAAAGGGGAGAAAAAAAGAATGGGACAACACTCATAATTAATGAAATATACTTAAAAAATAAAATAAGATGTATTGAAAGTAGAAAAAATATAATCGATGAATAGTATCCATATTGACAATAAAAAAGCCATAATGGCTATCATATATTTATAGTAATTAATTTGAATAATCAATTTTTGTACATAAGTTTAAATGGTATTGACAGTTTATTACTTTCTATGTAAGTGTCCCTTGTGAGATTTTCATTGATTAGTTCAGACATGCTTGCCTTTATCTTTCTTCTCATAGACAATTCTATGGTTGTTAAATATAGAAAACTTCTAGATAAATTTTTCATAGCAAACCTATTGCTTTTCATGCATTAAACAATGTAATTGCTTAAACAAAAAATATGTAGAGGCAAATGAGTATGACAACACAACATCAAACATTTTGGTATACAGTAAAGCAGTAATAATAGGGAATTTATATCATTACAGGCCTCTGTCAAAACAATAAAAACCCCAAGTAAACAACCGAATATAATATTATAGCTTGAACTAGAAAAAGAACAAAGCAGTCCAAAGTCAGCAGAAGTAAGGACATAAATATTAGAGCAGAATTAAATGATATAGAAAACAAAAGTATTATACAAATTTGATGCAATAATGAGCTGGTACTTTGAAAAGATTCATAAAATTGACAAACCTCTGTCTGGAGTCACTAAGGAAAAAAGAAAAGGTTCAAATAAAATCAGAAATGAAAGATGAGAAGTTACCACAGACACCACAGATAAACAAAGGATCATACAGGAAAACTGTGAAAGACTATATGTCACCAAATTCAATAACCTAGAAGAAATGGTGAAGTTCCTGAAAATATATAACTTTCCTAAAATGAATCACTAAGAACTGGAAAATCTAGATTGACCAACTAACAGTGAGGAAATTGAAACAACCATCAAAATCTCCTAAAAAAGTAAAAACCAGAAGCAGATATCTTCACTAGTGAATTCTATCAAATATTCAAAGATTTAATATCCTTCCTTGTCAAATTCTTCCAGAGAAGTAAAGAAAAGGCAATAGAACCTAACACATTTAATGAGGCCAGCATAATACACACCAAAACCTGGCAAACATAACACACAAAAAGAAAACTACAGACCAGTATCTCTGATGAAAGCAGATGTAAAAATTCTAAATGAAATACAAACAAATCAAATTCAACAATACATTAAAAAATAACATATCACAAAATGGGGCTCATTACAGGGACATTAAGGTGGTTCGACATATGCAAACTGGTCAGTGTAATACACCACATTAACAAAATAAAGGTCAAAAATCATAATGATAACTTCAATAGATGCAGAAAAAGCATTCAACAAGATACAATATCCATTTATGATTAAAACACTCAATAAAATGAGTATAGAAAGAAAGTTCTTCAAAATAATAAAGGCTATATATGACAAACCTTCAGCTAATATCATACTCAATGGTGAACAACTGAAAGCTTTTCCTATAAGGAACAAGACAGGGATGTCCTGTTTTTTCCAACATAGTACAGGAAGTCATAGCCAGAGCAATCAGGCAAGAGAAAGAAATAAAAGGCATATGAAATAAGAATGAAGAAGTACCACTTTTTGCAGATTACATGATTCTTTACATAGAACACCCTAAAGACTCCACTAAACTATTAAAAACAATAAGTAAATACAGTAAAGTTGTTAATAAAATCAATGTACAAAAATCTATTGCATTCCCATATGCTAACAATGAAATTTCAGAAAAAGAAATAGAAAAAACAATTCCTTTTGCAATTGCAACAAAAATTAAATACCTAGGAATAAATATACCAAAGGATGTGAAGGATCTATACATTGTAAACTACAAAACATTTTTCAAAGAGTTGAAAAATGTATAAAGAAATAGAAAATATTCCATGTTTATGGATTGGAAAAATCAACATAGTTAAAATGTCCATATCACTTAAAGCAATATACAGACTTAATACAATCCCCATCAAAATCCCAAAGATATTTTATAAAGAAATAGAAAAAACAATCATTAGATTTATATGTGACTACAAAAGACCCCAAATAGCCAAAGAAATCCTGAGAAAAAAGAATGAAGTTGTCCTGGCTGGTGAAGCTCAGTGGATTGAGGGTGGGCCTGAGAACCAAAGGGTCACCAATTAGATTCCCAGTCAGGGCACATGCCTGGGCTGTGGGCCAGGTCCCCAATAGGGGGTGTGCAAGAGGCAACCACACATTGATGTTTCTCTCCATCTCTTTCTCCTTCCCTTCCCCTCTGTCTAAACACAAATAAATTAAAATTTTTAAGAAGACTGAAGTCAAAGGTATCATACTCCCTGCCTTCAAACTATACTATAAAGTGATGATAATCAAAACAGCATGGTATTGGCATGAAAAGACACACACAGACCAATGGAACAAAACTGAGAGCCCAGAAATAAACTCACAATATATTGGCACATAATGTTATATAAAAAAACCCAAAATGTACAATGAAGAAAAGAAAGCCTCTTCAATAAATGGTGCTGGGAAAATTAGAAAGCCACAAGCAAAAAAGTGAAATTAGACTATAGTTTGTACCCATTTATACAAATTAACTCAAATGGATCAAAAACCTAAATATAAAATCTGAAAAAATAAATTACAAAGAAAGAAACTTTGACATACCTGAGTCTGTCAGAGGCACCTGCAGGCTGCCGCCATGACTTTGAGAGACATTTTGCTTTTGGGGGAGGTGGTATGTGCTTAAAACCAGACAGTGACTCAGTGCTGCAGTGTGGGTACTACATGGAGACTTTTTAAAGAGGAGCTGGCTCTGGCTGGTGTGGCACAGTGGATTGAGTGCTGCCCTGTGAACCAAAGAGTTGCCGATTCGATTCCCAGTTAGGGCACATGCCTGGGTTACAGTTGGGGGCATACGAGAGGCAACCACACATTGATGTTTCTCTCCCTCTGTTTCTCTGTGCCTCCCCCTCCCTCTAAAAACAAATAAATTAAAATCTTTTAAAAAATTAATAAAGAGGAGCTGAAACATGGTTGGGTAGGACCCTCCATGCAGCTGCTCTGCCAGCAGAGACCAGATTGAAAGCACAGTTACAGAGAGAAATCTAGCAGAATGGGCAAAGGGCTTCTCTTGGATCCATTCTGAACCTCTTTCAGCCACACCAAGACACACTAGATTTATGGGTTCTTTCCTTCTGAGACCAGCTGTATAGAGAGATCAGAGACTGGCACAACATGGGGGGTGGGGAAGGCCAAAACATTGATCTTAAGAGCAGACTGAGGAAGAAAACCAGTTTCCCCAGTCTCAAGTCTGCAAGAAGCACTCTCCACACTCCTGCCCCAGCACAAGCCTAATCAGCTGCTGCTGAAGTGTCTGTGGAGAGGAAGCCTGCAGAAGAGGAAAATTGCTTTTTGACCCATTCTCAACTTTTCTCAGCTGCATCAAGCTATGTTAGATCTCTGGGTCCAGTCTCACTAAATCCATCTGGGCAGAGAAATCAGCAAGTTGTGCAATGAGGGGTCCGCTGGGCCCTTCCCAGATAGCTAACAAACAACCCAGGGGCTGTGCAGAACAGAGAAGTCTTTACTGTGTCTCAGGCAAAGTCAGTGGGCTGGGTGTTATATGGGTAACAGTTGAACACCTGAGATTCTTTGCAGCCAGGAAGAACCTCCTATACTCCCACCCACACAGAGTACAAATTGCTGGGAAGGGGCAGGTGTGCCTACACCCTTCCTGCAGAACCGCAGACACCATATCCAGTGGGGAAACTCTGCAGAACAGTCTTGCCAAGTTTAAGATCCCCTCACTGGGTGCATTTCCACAGGGGAAAGAAAGAGAAATTCCAAAAGGGGCCTTTCTGAACTGTTCTCAACCTTACAAGCCATTTGGGTTACCATTCCACTGAAACCAGCTGGGCAGAAAAAACAGTAATAGGTGCAATGAGAGATATTCAGGGACCCACCCAGCCTCGACTCTTATACAGAGCTGCCATCAGTGACAAGCAGGAAAGAGATGACCATTTTACAGAGATTGGCTCCTCACATAAAACAGACAGCTAGCTCATCATCAACTACACATTACTGGAAATAATCCACTATAGACCAAGACACGTGGCGCAGGAGCAGGGGAACACACCCAATATCTTCCCTCAAATCTGAATAGCACCTCCCAGGGGAGATCCAGAGATGCCATCTTCCCAATCACACCAGAAGCCCTCTCAGAAACAGACGGGTCAGTGGCAAGGCCAAGACTAACAGAAGGATCACAGACAGAGGCAGGTAGAAGTGGTACCCATGGTGCTTTCAGACATTAGGTGACCCATCCTTAGGTCTCATGCTGAATAAAAGCTAGAAGTGCAGAGCAGTGAGGTACACTCTGGACATAGCCCTCATAAAGCCTGAAGGAGGCAGCCACAGACTGTGGATCACTTGTAGCATTGAACACGCTGCCTAGAGCAGATGGGGACAGCATCTGACATTACCAGAGATGAACCCAAAAGGAGAAGCTAGCAGGTAGGCCTAAACTCTCCTGATATAAATTCAACCTTGTTCTTTCTCATTATTTGTGTTATTTTTTTCTTTTGCATAGCTTTTTAACACCTTTTCTCCTAAATTTTGCACCTATTTTCACTATTTTCACTTCAGATTTCCTATTTTACTCTTCCCTTTTCTTACGCCATGTTGCCTTCTTCCTTCCCTTTTTTTCACTTTAAATTTTACTTTTCCCCTTTCACCATCTTTCTATTTCTTAATCTTATTTCTCCTCAATCTTTTCAAAGTCATTTTTCTTTCCTTTAGTCATCTCATATTTTCTCTTTCTTAGAATATTCCCGTGGTCGGGAATATGGCGGCGAGATAGGTGGGAGCGGAGTCAACTAACCCTCAACACCAGTGAAATACCTAGCTGATCTGAGGAGCAGAGCAAACAGCCAATGGTATTCCAGCATATATGAATCGGAGACCAAAGATAGAGGACATTGAAAGATCTGACGGTTAAGAAGAGTGCTTAAAGACAATAAGGTCCCTGGGACCTGCACAGGGACCAGGGTGGCTGAAGCCCTGGGCCGGGAGCAGGGTCTGCTGCAGGATTCTTGGAAGAGAGCCAGGCTGAGCTGTGAGCAGCCAGGTGCTTGTTTGGACCAGGGGGGCTTGAATAGGAAGAATTTCTCAAAAAGAAAAAGAAAATAGAGGCACTCAGTGGCTAGTTAGAGAACTCTCCACAGCAGCCATGGCCTCTGCCACCCCTCCCCCCTCAGCCCCTGGATTGTAAACACTGGATAAGCAGCCCCAACGCTCAATGGAAGCCTGGTTGTGAGCACCCGGATTAGTGGACTGGGGGCCCACACCTGAAACCCCGGCAGGGCGCCCTCACCTGAAACCTCGGGTGAGTGTACACCAGGACCAGAGGCTACCTGCCCCACACATGGGCCCAAGGCGGCAGAACGGATGGCCGCGCAAGTCAGGCCCAAACAGGCTGGACGAGCAGGCCGCACGCCACTCAGAACCAGAGAAGCGGACCAGCCAGCAGAACGTGACCCAGGCCCAAAGCAGCCAGTCTGTCTGCGAGGGACCACACCTAAAAGCACCAGTTCTGACCAACTCCTACCTAGCCCCTGCGCACAGAGCCCTACAGGGCCTGCTGGCTCTCTAGGACGAAGGCAGAACACCCAGCAGAGGGGAGGTGCACGGCTAGGGGAGACTGCATTCCCGGGAAAGACTCGACCCAGTAGGGGGCTGAACTACCCCATAGCAGCACCGAGAGCCCCTGGCATCTAAGACAGAAAAGAGCAAGAAGGGGGAGTGTGAGTTGCCCCTAATTGGTGCATCTCAAGGACAGCACAATAGTTGAACTAAAGGCCTAGTGGGGAACAGAAGGACCCTGAGGAACTAGACTGGAGGCTGAACAACACGGAAGAGTGTGGCTCAGGAAGGGAGAAAAGTGAGATCAATCCTTCCAACCACCCCCTCCCATTCCACAGAAAGGAAGACCAGCAGAACTAACCTGACCTGTTTAAAGCCAGCAGAAGACTTTTTTTTTCTTTCCACCTTTCCCCCTGAATTCCTTCTTCCTTTCTGTCCTTCTTTCTTTTTCTCTTCCTTCTTCCTTCCATCCTTTACCTTTTTTATTCCTTCTTCCTGCTTTCTTTTATTTATTCTGTTGTTTTTTGTTAAAATTCCTTCTTATCTTGCCTCTGATCTTTCTTCATTCCTTCTTCCTTCCTTCCTTTCCTTTTCTATTCCCTTTTTCCCTCCTTCCCTTCTTTTTTTTTCTTCTCCCAAGCCCCCGCCCCGCCCTTTCTCTTTTTCCCACAGGCGAGACAATAAAACCTGGAGTGCTGAAAAGACCAGAGTTAGACCATGTTACACCCAAAAACATCAGCTCAAGACCAGTGAGCACAGGAGATTAAGAAGACAGCACCACTGAATCCCACTGGCATTCTACCATAGAAGTTCATACCATAAACCCAGGGAGTCAGAATAGATCAATTTAAGAAGAAGAGGCTAAAAAGAAGAGTCTCACAAACAATGGGAAGACAAAGAAACAATCCCCAAATGAAAGGAAAGGAGAAAGCCTCAGAAAGAATGCTAACTGACAAAGAGGCAACTCAACTATCAGATAATGAATTTAAAGCAATGGTTATCAAGAAGCTCACTGAGCTCACAGAGAACTACCAGAAACTACAGGGAAACTACAATGAACTCACTGCAAACTATATCAACATGAAAAAGGAAATAGAAACTATCAATAAGGGTCAAGAGGAAATGAAGGATAGAATTTCTGAATTGAAGAACACAGTAGAAGGAATGAAAAGCAGACTTGATGAAGCAGAGAATCGGATGAGCGAGGTGAAGGACAAAGTAGAAAAAAACACCCATAAAGAGCAAGAAAAGGAAAAGAGGCTCAGAAAGAATGAAGAGGGATTAAGAGAAATGCAGGACAACATGAAACGTAACAATATCTGTATAATGGGAATATAGGAAGGAGAAGAAGAAGAGCAAGGGATAGAAAACCTGTTTGAAAAAGTAATGATGGAAAATTTCCCTAATCTGATGAGGGAAAAAGTCACCCAAATCCAGGAAACAGAGAGAGTCCCAAGCAAGAGGAACCCAAAGAGGCTCACTGCAAGACACATCATAATTAAATGGCAAATTTCCAAGACAAAGAGAGGATCTTAAAGGCAGCAAGGGAGAAACAGGAAGTAACATACAAGGGAGCCCCAATAAGGTTAGCAACTGACTTCTCAATGGAAACGCTCCAAGCCAGAAGAGAATGGCAAAAAATATTCCAAGTAATGAGAACCAGAGGCCTGCAACCAAGGCTACTTTACCCAGCAAGGCTCTCAATCAAGATAGAAGGCCAAAAAAACAGCTTCCCAGACAAAAGACGTCTAAAAGAATACACCTCCACCAAACCAGCTCTGCAAGAGATGCTAAAGGGACTGCTTTAAGGAAAGGAAGGAAAAGAGAAAGAGAGAAGAACACAGGTAGGAAAAAATGGCAATGAATAACTACTTATATATAATAACCTTAAATGTAAATGGATTAAATGCTCCAATCAAAAGACATAGAATAGCTGAATGGATAAGAAAACATGACCCACACATATGCTGCCTACAAGAGACCCATCTCAGGACAAAAGACTTACACAGACTGAAAATGAAGGTCTGGAAACAAATTTTCCAAGCAAATGGACAGGAAAAAAAAGCGGGGGTAGCAATACTAATATCAAACAAAATAGACTTCCAAAGAAGGGCCATAAAGAGAGACCCAGAAGGTCACTTCATAATACTCAAAGGGAGAATCCACCAAGAAGACATACACACTGTACATATATAAATGCACCCAACATAGGGGCACCCAAATACATGAAGAAAATCTTGGAGGATTTCAAGAAAGATATTGACAGCAACACAATTATAGTAGGGGACTTTAACACCCCACTGTCAAAAATGGACAGGTCTTCCAAACAAAATATCAAGAAGGATATTGTGTCACTTAACAATACCCTAGAGGAAATGGACCTAACTGATATATATAGAGCTTATCATCCCAAAGAAGCAAAATACACATTCTTTTCAAGTGTCCATGGAACATTTTCAAAGATAGACCACATGATAGGACACAAAGCAAGCCTCAACAAGTTCAAGATTATTAAAACCATATCAAGCATTTTCTCTGACCACAAGGGACTGAAACTAGAAACCAACCCCAAAGGAAAAAAAGCAAAACCCTCAAAATCATGGAGACTTAATAGTATGCTATTAAAGAATGAATGGGTCAAGAACGAGCTTAGGGAAGAAATCAAAAACTTTCTGGAAACAAATGAAAATGAACTCACAACAACCCAAAACCTATGGGACACAGCAAAGGCAGTCCTGAGAGGGAAGTTCATAGCAATACAGGTCTACCTTAAAACGACAGAAACATTTCAAACAAACAACCTAACCCTATGCGTACAAGAACTGGAGGAACAACAACAAAAACAGCCCAGAGCAAGCAGAAGGAAGGAAATAACCAAGATCAGAGCAGAGTTAAATGACATAGAGACTAAAAGCACATTTCTAAGGATCAATGAATCCAGGAGCTGGTTCCCTGAAAAGAGAAACAAAATCAACAAGCCTTTAAGTAGGCTCATCAAGGAAAAAAGAGAGAGGATCCAAATAAACAGAATTAGAAATGAAAGAGGAGAGATTACAACTGATACCACAGAAATACAAAGGATTGTGAGAAATTACTATGAAGAACAGTGTGCCAAGAAATTTGAAGACCTAGGTGAAATGGACACATTTCTAGAAAAATATAACCTTCCAAAACTGAATGAAGAAGAAGCAGAAAACCTGAACAGACCAATAACAGCAGACGAAATTGAAGCAGTCATCAACAAACTCCCAACACACAAAAGCCCTGGACCACATGGTTTCACAGGAGAATTCTACAAAGCCTTTCAGGAAGAGCTAACCCCTATCCTTCACAGATTATTCGAAAAAACCCAGAATGATGGAAGACTCCCAAACTCTTTTTATGAAGCCAGCATTATCCTAATCCCAAAACCAGATAAAGACACAACGAAGAAAGAAAACTTCAGGCCAATATCGCTGATGAACATAGACGCTAAAATTCTCAACAAAATATTGGCAAACCGCGTCCAGCAATACATTAAAAAGATCATCTACCATGACCAAGTGGGATTCATCCCAAGGATGCAAGGATGGTACAATATTCGTAAATCAGTAAACATAATACATCACATAAAGAACAACAAAGACAAAAATCACATGATCATCTCAATAGATGGAGAAAAAGCATTTGATAAGATACAGCACCCATTTCTGATAAAAACACTCAGCAAAGTGGGAATAGAGGGAGCATTCCTCAACATAATAAAGGCCATATGTGAAACACCTATAGCCAACATCATACTCAATGGACAAAAACTTAGAGCTTTCCTACTAAGTTCAGGAACAAGACAAGGATGCTCTCTCTCACCACTCCTATTCAACATAGTATTGGAAGTCCTAGCCACAGCAATCAGAAAAGAGAAAGCAATAAAAGGCATCCAAATTGGAACGGAGGAAGAAATGAAACTCTCACTGTTTTCAGATGACATGATAGTGTACATGGAAAACCCTATAGACTCCACCAAAAAACTGCTCGACCTAATAAATGAATTTGGCAAAACAGCTGGATACAATGTCAATACTCAGAAATCAAAGGCATTCCTGTATACGAACAACGAAACTGCAGAAACAGAAATCAGGAAAAAAATCCCATTTGATATACCAACAAGAAAAATAAAGTACCTAGGAATAAACCTAACCAAGGAGGTAAAAGACCTGTACTCAGAAAACTACACAACACTGAAGAAAGGAATTAAGGAAGATACAAACAAATGGAAGCATGTACCATGCTCATGGATTGGAAGAATTCACATCATCAAAATGGCCATACTACCCAAAGCAATTTATAGATTCAATGCAATCCCTATTAGAGTACCCATGACATATTTCACAGATATAGAACTAACATTTCAGAAATTCATATGGAACCATAAATGAGCCCGAATAGCTGCAGCAAATTTGAGAAAGAAGAACAAAGCAGGAGGGATCACAATACCTGATATCAAACTGTATTACAAGGCCACTGTAATCAAAACAGCCTGGTACTAGCATAACAAAAGGCGCATAGACCAATGGAACAGAACAGACAGCCCAGAAATAAACCCAAGTCTTTATGGTCAATTAATATTTGCAAAGGAGGCAGGAGCATAAAATGGAGCAAAAACAGCCTCTTCAACAGATAGTGTTGGGAGATCTAGACAGCTACGTGCAAAAAAATGAAACTCAATCACCAACTTACGCCATACGCAAAAATAAACTGAGGATGGATAAAAGACTTAAATAGAAGTCATAACACCATAAAAGTCCTTGAGGAAAACATTGGCAGGAAAATCTCAGACATTCCACGCAGCAACATCCTCACAGATATGTCCCCTAAAGCAAGGGACATAAAGGAAAGAATAAACAAATGGGACCTCATCAGAATAAAAAGCTTCTGTATGGCTAAAGAAAACAGCACCAAATTACAAAGAAAACCAACAGTATGGGAAAACATATTTGCTAATGGTACCTCAGACAAGCGCCTGATCTCCAAAATATATCAAGAACTCACAGGACTCCACTCCAGGAA
The DNA here is from genome assembly GCF_022682495.2 of Desmodus rotundus. Taxonomy (NCBI): domain Eukaryota; kingdom Metazoa; phylum Chordata; class Mammalia; order Chiroptera; family Phyllostomidae; genus Desmodus; species Desmodus rotundus. The sequence goes on along the minus strand of NC_071387.1, from coordinate 89,074,016 downwards.
GACAAACAACCCAATTAAAAAATGGGCAAAGGAGTTGAACAGACACTTCTCCAAGGAAGACATACAGAGGGCCCAGAGACATATGAAAAGATGCTCAGCATCACTAGCCATCAGAGACATGCAAATTAAAACCACAATGAGGTACCATCTCACACCAGTCAGAGTGGCCAACATAAACAAATCCAGAAACAAATGTTGGAGAGGATGCAGAGAAAAGGGAACCCTAGTGCACTGTTGGTGGGAATGCAGACTGGTGAGGCCACTGTGGAAAACAGTATGGAATTTCCTCAGAAAACTAAAAATGGAACTGCCCTTTGACCCAGCAATTCCGCTGCTGGGATTATACCCTAAGAGCCCTGAAACACTAATCCGAAAGAACCTGTGCACCTCAATGTTAATAGCAGAAGAATTTACAATAGCCAAGTACTGGAAGCAACCTAAGTGCCCATCAGCAAACGAGTGGATCCAAAAACTATGGTATATTTACACAATGGAATTCTACACAGCAGAGAGAAAGAAGGAGCTTATACCCTTTGCATGGGTGGAAACTGGAGAGCATTATGCTAAGTGAAATAAGCCAGACGGTGAGGGACAAATACCATATGATCTCACCTTTAACTGGAACATAATAAATAGAAGTAAAAAGGAAACAGAATATAACCAGAGACATTGAAGTTAAGAACAATCTAACAATGGTCAGGGGGGAGCGGGGAGGGGACAGTGAGGAGAGGGCATTACAGGAACTACTATAAAGAACACATGGACAAAATCAAGGGGGAGGGTGGAGATGGGGGAGGGCAGGGGGAGGGTGGAGGTGGGGGAGGGCAGGGGGTTCAGCTGGGATGGGGTGGAGCAATGGGGAGATAGGCACACAACCGTAATTGAATAACAATAAAAAATTAAAATTAAAAAAAGAGAATCTATTAAAAATATAACTGGAAAACTTGAAAAAAAAAGAATATTCTCACCTTTCCACCTTTATTAATCTTTTTCCATCTGTCATTGATAAAGCTATTGTTGTTTCTCTTTAATTTTGTTCCTATGTTTTCTCTAAATTTTTTTATTCAAACCATATATTTCACTGTCCCCTATTCTTATTCCATTTGTCTTATTCCTTCCCTTTCTTATTTACATTTAAAATTTGTTTTTCCCAAGGGTGAGGAAGATGGCAGCAAGATAGGTGGGAGCTGAACCCACTTACTCATGTACCCAACTGGGACACCTAGCTGATGTTCTGAGGAACAGAGTGAACAGCCAACAGAATTCCAGCTTATATGAAATCTGGAAGCCAAGGGTTGCAGAGGACGTTTAAAAACAGATGGTAAGGAGATTTTGCAGGCCAGTGGGAAGGTCCCTGGGTCCTAGACCGCAGACTACAGCAGCCCCGGAAGCTTTGAAGGAAAGCTGGGTCAGTGACTGTCACTTGGCGGTCCCTCCCCTCCCTGAGTGGCGAGTTCACAGACCCACTCCAGGAGAGACAAGGATGTGTAAAGTCGCTGGGTAGATAAAGACTCACTAGGAGATAGATAGCTGGTGGCGTACCCTGGCTGGGACTGTGGTTGCTGGTGGGGACAGTACCAGAGAAATTGGGGAGCTGGATGACACCTGGAGATGGGAGAAGAGATGGGCTTCAATAGGCATGACCCAGAGAGTCTCTGGACTGGTCAGAGAGTTGATCTGCATGGAAAGCTGGGAACTTGTCAGGAATGGCCTGCTGTAAATAAGGGGAATTTGCTAATAAAAACTCTCAGTTGCTGTGCAAGGACCGCTTGCATGCATTGGCTAGCGAAGTGGGGAGGGGGCATGATTTGCTCCCACTCAGGGCACCTCAGGTATTGATCAAAGAGGGGCAGCAGGGCCTCAGAGAGGTAGTGGGACCCAGAGAGACTTAATTCAATAGGGGAACTAAACTGCCCTGAAGGGACTTTGCAAGCACGCAGGCCCAAGCCAACAAAGAGCAAGGAGGGGTATGATTTGCTCCCATTTAGTGGACCTCACAGAATAATCAAATGGTTGCACAATAAAGTGGACCACAGGTGCTAGCCTTGCACATATTCGCAGTGGAGAGTGTGGGCCGCACAACGCATTGAGGGCATAGAATGGAAATTGGACACCTGTGAATATTGTAGCACAGACTGAGCCCCAATCCTCGCAGAACCACAGGAAAAAAAAATGGGGCCCAGCCTCCCCTCTGTCTCCAGAACCCCAGAAAACCAGAAACACCACTTGGCAGATTTAAAGTCAGCAGCAGGATTTCTTCATTTTTTTTTCAAGAGTAAGATAATAAAGCCAGGAGCTGTGAGATCATGGATAGATCCAGAAAAAACTCAGTAGGCTAACACCAACAACTGAGAAAAATTTCACTTTGCATTCTGTCAGAACTTGCATTTTATTTTATTAGGTTTTTAATTTTTAATTTTTTATGTTTTTATTTCTCTTCTTTCTGTTTAGTTTTATTTTTGTTTGGTTTGCTTGAGTTCATTGTTGGGTTTTCTTTATACTCTCTTTCATATTTAATTTTAATTTATCTTCTGTCACTTCACTCATACTCCAATAACACACTACTCTCGGTCATTTTTTTATTCTTTTTATTCAAATTATATATTTTTATAATATTATTGTTATTCCAAATCCCACACAGGACCCTTCCCTGGTCTTAATCCATTTCACTATCTTCCTGAGCTTTATTACTGTTGTACTTAAATTCATTCTCTTGTACACTATGCCAAGTTTCTATTCCTTACTCTCACTATATCTCACCATCTGACCTCGAATAAGTGCTCTACTTTCTGGAGTCAGCTCACACTCCTTTCCCTTCTAATAAGAGTCTTATCTCTTTTTTACTTTTTACAAAAATGGCTAGTTGGGTGAAATATCACAGTTATTACTGTACAAAGGTTCCAAAGGACCTCCTATCTGATCTCTACTTGCTGGTACTTTAAATCCCATAGAATACTCTCCCACTGTCTTACTCCATTTCACCTTCGCCCTGCCCCTGATAACATATAAGACAAGGTGGGAGTTGTGTATATCAGTAAACCTGCTGGAGGGGAGTACCCACCAACAAAGGAGCCACCAATTGATTACAGTAAGAGAGCCTATACAAGTGGAAGAAAAGGCAACCCTAGAACATCCAGACAAGAAGATCAAAGAGACTGTATCACTGAATCCCAAAGAACTCCCACCACAAAAATTCATCATATGAAAACAACTAGCAAAGCGGAGCATTGGGAATCACAGAAACAAACAAAACGAGTCACCTAAAATGGGGAGACAAAGAAAGAATCCACAATCAAAAGGAATGGAAGACCACCCATTAAAAGACTTAAATGAAACAGAGGCAAACAAACTATCAGATACACAAATCAAAAGAATGGTGAAAAGGATGCACAAGTAACTCATGGACAAATACAAGAAACCAAGTGGGAACTACAACAGTATGAAAAAGGAAATAGAAACTACAAACAAGAACCAGGAGGAAATGAAGAATACAATTTCTGAAATAAAAAATACAGTAGGAGTAATTAAGAGCAGGCTGGATTAAACAGAGGACCAAATTAGTGAGCTGGAAGATAATGTAGAAAGAAACACCCAGGTAGAGCAGCTACATGAAAAAAGACTAAAAAAGTATCAAAACCGCTTAAAGGAATTGCAAGAGAACATGAAATGCAACAACATTCAGATTATGGGAATACCAGAAGAAGAAGAAAAGGAGCAAAGTATAGAAACCCTGTTTGAAAAAAATAATGGCAGAAAACTTCCCAAACCTGAAGAGGGGAAAAGCCAGGCAGTTCAGGAAGCACAGAGTGTCCCAATCAAGATGAATACAAGGAGGCCTACTCCAAGACCTATCATAATTAAAATGCCAAGTTTTAAAGACAAAGAGAGAATCCTAAAAGCAGTAAGGAAGAAACAAGAAGTAACATACAAGGTTACTCCAATAAGCTAGCAGCTGATTTCTCAACAAAAAAAACTACAAGCCAGAAGAGAATGGCAAGAAATATTCCAAGTAATGAAAAGTGAAGGTCTACAATCAAGACTACTTCACACAGCCATGCTCTCATTTAAAATGGAATGCGAAATAATGAGCTGCACAGACAAAAAAGTGGGGGAGTAAAAGAGTACATCTGCACCAAACCAGCATTGGAACAGATGCTAAAAGGACTCCTTACGAAGAAGGAAGAAGAGGGAGAGGGACAGGGAAAGTGAGAGGGGGAGAGAATGAGAGTGAGAGAGAACAACACAGGTACAAAGGGAAAAAATGGCAATGAAGAAGCATCTATCAATAGTAACCTTAAACATGAATAGATTAAATGCTCCAATCAAAAGACACAAAGTAGCTGAATGGATAAGAAACCATGACCAGCATATATGATATCTATGAGACACCCACCTCAGAGGAAAAGATATACACAGGCTGAAAAGGAAGGTTTGGAAAAAGATATTCCAGCCAAATGGACATGAAAAACAAAAGATGGCATAGTAACTTATATAAGACAAAATAGACTTCAAACAAAGGCATAACAAGAGACAAAGAAGTCACTACATAATACTTAATGGAGTAGTCCAACAGGAGGAAATAACTCTTGTAAACACATATGCATCCAATATAGGAGCACCTAAATATACAAAGAAAAGCTTGGAGGAATTTAAGAAATAGATGGCAATACAGTCATTGTAGGATTTTAATGCCCCACTGTCAACAATGGATAGATCTTCCAAACAAAAAATAAACAAGGGTATAGTGGCATTGATCGACATTGTAGATCAAATGGACTTAATTGATATTTACAGAACTTTTAACCCCAAATAAGCAAAATATACATTCTTCTAAATGCGCATGGGTGATTTTCAAAGACAGACAAAATGGTAGGACACAAAAGAAGCTTCAACAAATTCAGAAACTTGTAATCATATCAAGTGTCCACTTGGATCACAGTGGCTTCAAAGTAGAAACCAACCTCCAGAAAAAATTCAAAAACATTCAAAATATGTGGAGGCTAACTAACAGGTTATTAAATAATGGTGTAAATAAGATCAAGGAAGAAAACAAAAATTATCTGGAAGCATGAAAATGAACACACAAACCTATGGGACACAGAAAAGGCAGTCCTGAAAGGAAAGTTCATAGCAAAACAGAACTACCTAAAGAAGAAAGAAAAATCTCAACTAAACAGCCTAACACTACATCTACAAGAACTAGAGGAACAACAATAAACAATGCCCAGAGAGATTAGAAGGAAGGAAATCATCAAGATCAGGACAGAATTAAATGACATAGAGATTAAAAGAACAATTCAAAGGATCAATAAATCTAGGAGCGGTTCTTTGAAAAGAAAAATAGAATTGACAAAACTTTCACCAGACTCATCAAGACAAAAAAAGAAAGGAATCAAATTTAAAAAATCAGAAATGAAAGAGAAGTTACAACCAAGACTACAGAAATACAAAAGATTGTAAGAAATTACTGTGAACAAATATATGCCAAGAAATTTTACAATCTGGGAAGAGTGAATAAATTTCTAGAGACATAAAATCTTCAAAAACTGGATCAGGAAGAATCAGAAAGTCTGAATAAACCAATAACAAGACTGAAATTGAAGTACACAATTTCAGTCCTAGCACACAAATGTCCTGGACCAGATGGTTTCACAGGCAAATTTTATCAATCATTCAAAGAACTTACACAAATCCTTCTGAAACTATCCCCAAAAGTTCAAGAAGAGGGGAGACACACAAGCTCTTTTTATGAGGCCAATATTACCCTACATTCAAACACAGGTTAAAGACACAACAATTAAAGAAAATTACAGACCAATAGCTCTGATGAACATAGATGCTAAAATCCTCAACAAAATATTGGTAATCCAGATACAGCAATACATTAAAAATATCCTACACCATGATCAAGGAGGATTTACCCCGGGAATGCAAGAATGGTATAATATTCTCAAATCAATAACATAACATTTCATATAAACAAAATGAAGGACAACAATCACATGATCATATCAACAGAAGCATAAAAGCATTTGATAAAATCCAACAACTATTTATGATAAAAACATTCAGCAAAGTGGTATTAGAGGGACCAAACCTCAACATAATAAAGGCCATATGCAAGAAACCTACTGCCAATATCATTCTCAATGGGCAAAAACTAAAAATATTTCCCTTAAGATCAGGAACAAGACAAGGTGTCCGCTTTTACCACTCTAATTCAACATAGTACTAGAAGTTGTAGCCACAGTGATTCAATAAGAAAAAGAAATAAAATGCATTCAAATTGGAAAGGAGGAAATAAAACTGTAATAATTGCAGACACGTGATACTGTACAGAGAAAACCCTATAGTCTCTACCAAAAAGCTATTCAACATAATAAGTGAATTAGCATTGATGGTATAGTAGTGAGCATAGCTGCCTTCCAACATAATAAGTGAATTTGGCAAAGTAGGAGGACACAAAGTCAATATTCACAAATCGACGGCATTTTTTTACACCACCAATGAACCATCAGAAAGGGAAACTAAAAAAAAATTCCCATTTACTATAGCAACAATACCTTAAACTACCTAGAAATAAATCTAACCAAGGAGGTAAAAAGACCTGTACTTGAAAAACTAGAGAACACTGAAGAAAGAAACTGAGGAAGATGCAAATAAATGGAAGCATGTATCATGTTCATGGAGTGGGACAATTAACATCATTTAAATGCCCATACTACCCAAAGTAATCTATAGATTTAACACAATCCTTATTAAAATACCAAGGCATATTTCACTGATCTAGAACAAATACTCTAAAAATTTTTATGGAACCAAAAAAGACCCCAAATAGCCTCAGAAACCTTGATAAAAAAGAACAACATTGGAGGGAACACAATAGCTGATATCAACCTATACTACAAAGTCAGTGTACTCAAAACAGTCTGGTACTGGCATAGGAACAGACACATAGATGATAGATCATAGAACATAATAGAGAACCCAGAAGTAAACCCATGTCTCTATGGTCAGTTAATATTTGACAAAGGAGACATGAGCATAGAATGGAATAATGATAAGTCTTTTCTATAAATGGTGTTGTGAAAACTTGACTGCTACATGCAAAGAAATAATCTAGACCAACAATTCACCATACACCAGCATAAACTCAAAATGGATAAAAGACTTAAATGTAAGTTGTGATACCATAAAAATCCCACTGGAAAACATTGGCAGTGAAATTTCAGATATCTCACATGGCAATATTTTTGCCAATATAGCTCCTAAGGGCAAGAGAAATAAAAGGAAAAATAAACAAATGGGACTACATCAAAGTAAAAAGCTAAACAAACCATCATCAAAATTAAAAGGGTACCAACTATATAGGAGAACATATTTGTCAATGTTACATTTGACAAGGGTTTAATCTCTAAAATTTATAAAGGACTCAACAACTTAACACCAGGAAGATGAGCAACCCAATTAAAAAATGGGCAAAGGACCTGAATAGACACTTCTCCAAGGAGGACAAACAAATGGCCCAGAGAGATAGGAAGAAATGCTCAACATCACTAGCCATCAGAAAGATGCAAATTAAAATTACAATGAGGTATCATCTCCTACCTGCCAAAATGGATATCACTAATAAATCAGCAATGAGTAAGTGCTGGCGAGGATGTGGAGAAAACAGAATCCTAGTGCACTACTGGTGGGAATGCTGACTGGTGCAGCCACTGTGGAAGAGTATGGAATAGCCTCAAAAAATGGAACTACCTTTTGACCCAGTGATTCCACTGCTGGGAATATACCCTAAGAATCCTGAGTCACCAATTCAAAAGAACTTATGCACCCCCATGTTCATAGCAGTGCTATTTATGATAGCCAAGAGTTGGAAACAGCCTAAATGCCAATCAGTATATGAGTGGATTAAAAAACTGTGGTACATTTTCACAATGGTATACTAAGCAGCAGAAAAAAAGAAGGAATCCCTACCTTTTGCAACAGCATGTATGGAACTGGAGACTATTTTACTAAGTGAAATAAGCCAGTTGGTGAAAGATAAATAGCATGTGATCTCACTTATAAGACGGATCTAAAGAACAATATAAACTAATGAGAAAAATAGAACCAGAGGCATAGAACCATGGAACAGACTGACAAAGGTAAGAGGGGAGGAAGTAGGTAGGGCCTGTTTGATGGAGTGTGAAGGGATTAGTCAAAGAACATACATGAAGGACCCATGGACAGGTACAATGGTGCAGGGATTGACTATAAAACGGGTTGTGCTGGGCAGAAGGGGATGGAGGGGAGCAAGTTGGGACAACTGTAACAGTGTAAACAATAAAAAACAATTAAGAATAAAATTATCATATGACCTAGCAACCACTCTTCTGGGTAATTACCTGAAAAATTTAAACACATATATACATACAATGAATACTAGTCAGCCATAAGAAAAGATGAAATACTGCTATTTATGACAAAATGGATAGATCTTGAAAATATGATGCTACGTGAAATTAAGTCAGACAGAAAAAGAGTCATATGATTTCACGTATATGTGGAATATAAAATTGAAAGCAACAAATGAATACAAAAAAGAAACAAACAAAAGTGCATGGACACAGACAACAGTATGTTAGTTATCAGAGGGAAGGGGGCTTGGGGATAGGGTAATATAGTATAAAGGGGATCAAATATATGGTGACAGATGGTTTGGCTTTGTGTGGTAGATACACAATGCAACATACAGAGATTAGGTTTCATAATTATACTCTTGAAACCTATATAATTTTACTAAACAATATCACCCCAATAAATTTAATAAAAAATAAAAAAGAAGAAATGAAATATAAAATCAAAAAATATCTTGAAACATAGGAAAAAGGAAATACAACATACCAAAACTTAAGGATTCAGCAAAAGCCATTCTAAGAGAGAAGTTTATAATAATAAACATCTACATTGAGAAAAATATCTCCAGTAAACCACCTACCTCTACACCTTAAGAAACTATAAAAAAAAACAAAGCTCAAATTAGCAGAGGGAAGAAAATAATAAGGCTCAACAGCATAAATAAATGAAACAGGGGCCAGAAAAACAACAGAAATTATCAATAAAACTAAGATTTTTTTAAAAGATAAAACTGATAAATAACACCACAGTAATACCACGGATCATAAGAGACTGCTATAAACAATTATGCCAACAAATTGAATAATCTAGAAAAAACTGATGTATTTCTAGAAACATACAACCTACCAAGATGAAATTATAAAAAAACAGAACATTTGTACAGACAATAATGAATAAGGAGACTGGATTAGTAATCAAAACTCCTAACAACAACAACAAAAAGTCAGGACCAGGTGGTTTTACTGGTGAATTCTACCAAGCATTTAAAGAACATTTAACACTAATTCTTCTCAAACTCTTTCAAAAAATTGAGGAGGGAAGACTCCCAAACTCATTTTACAAGGCCAGCATTACACTGACAACAAAGTCAGATAAAGACAATATAAGAAAACTGTCAATACAATCCAACATTCCTGATTAATACAGGTACAAATATCTTCAACAAAATAATAGCAAATTGAATTCAACAGCATATTAAAAGGATACCACATCATAATCAAGTGAGATTTACCCTTAGATTGCAAGGATGTTTCAACATATGCAAATCAATAACAGTTCTACACCACATCAACAGAATGAAAGACAAAAATCATACAATCATTTCAATAGATACAGAAAAGGCATTTAACAAAATTCAATATCCTTTCATGATGAAAACTCTCAATACGCTAGGTATTATAGGAATATAATAAAGGCCATATATGACAAACCCACAGCTAACATCATACTCAACAATGAAAGTTTGAAGGCTTTTTCCTTGATGAGGAACAAGACAAAGATGTCTACTCTTGCCACTTTTATTCAACTAGTAGTAGTAGTACTAGAATTGAAGGCATTTTGCTAAGTGAAGTAAATCAGAGAAAGACAAACACTTTTATACGGAATAGTAACAAAGCTGAACTCATACTAACAAAGATTGGAATGGTGGTTGCCAGGGGCTGGGGGATGGGAAAAATGAAATGTTGATCAAAGGGTACCAACTTCCAGCTATATGATGAATAATTTTGAGGATCTGATGTACAGCATGGTATCTATAATGAACAATATTGTATTATATTTTTGAAAGTTATTAAGAGATTTTAAATATCACCACAAACAAAAAAACAGTAATTATGTGACAGGTCAGAGATTTAAATAACCTTACTGTGGTAATCATTTTACAATAAATACGTCTATCAAATTGTCACATGTACACCTTAAACTTACATATTATATGTCTCAAGAAATCAACAACAAAACCCTCACCCAGATTGCATTTTTCTTTGTACAGGGTATTGCCACATGCACACTATAAGTGAAAAATACTCTAGTGACTCTTGTGCTTATGGGATGCTCTTATTTTCTCTTAATTTAGTGGTTCTTGGTCACTTTATAGGAGAAAATGAACCCCTACCATACACAAACTATTCTTGTGCTAGTATACTATCTTGTTCAGCTTTATGTCTTTGCCTCCACTATATCGTTTAGAACATTTTAAATTTAGGCAAGCATTTCTAATGATCTAGATTTATTTAAGACTAAACTTGACCAAGAAGGACATGGCAGGTATTTCTGCACATGTGACAATGGTAAGACAAACCAAACCAAACCAACAAACAAAAAACTAGTTTAGGCCACTGCTTGCGACCTCTAAAATTAAGTGATTTTCCACAAATATTTAACTGGAGGAGGTAGTAGAGAGCTTACATCATTGTTATTATTTGGTTTCCTTCAAAATAGCAGTTAAATTCTGTACAAAACGTGACCTTACTGTATTTGGCATGGAACACTTGGTAAATATCTGCAAAATAAACAATAAAGGAGTTTATTCCTCATTCAAAGACTCGTCAAAGTGTAAAACAGCAAACACCACAGAAGCAAAGTTCCAGACTGCAACTATCTGGCAAATACCTCTTCTGATGACTGGCGGGGACGGGCGGGGGGCGGACGAGTTGTCAAAAAACCAATGAATTAAACTACTTCCTTTTATCCGGTTTCCCATTCCCCTTTCGATCTTTATGCCCTTCAAAAAAGAGAAATCACAAAGAGGAAGACGACCAGGGTCTACTTCTTTTATCTGCCCATTCTCAGGGAAAACAAGATTTGGGATAATCCGTGATGAGAAAGAATGAAACTTAATTGGCTACTGCCCCACTTCTCGGTCTCCGAGTGAGTTCTGTGAGATCTTAGGATTCAGGAAGCCTGACCCTGTTTCGAGTTAAATTTTAGTGAACCGCCATACCTCAGTGAGCAGGGGCCTCCGGGGTGTGGAGGCCAGGTTGCGTTACACAACGTGGTATCAGCAGAGTAATATTACATGTATATTGGGTTTTAGTTCCGAGGAGAAAGAGATGTTTGTGGAGGTTCCCGTGCTCGCTTGTTTTGGGCGGTGGGAGCAAGGGTCTTTGCTGTAAGCGCAGACAACGAGGCAACCTCCCGGAGGTCCGACGAGCAGCCCCTGGAATAGGGAATTCTGGGGAGGAACCAAGGGTGGGGAGTCCAGACCTCACCCCTCAAACCTCGCAACCGCCTCTGCCCCTGAGGCGCGCGCGGTTCTTCCCAACGCCCTCCACAACCGCACGGAGCTCAGAGCCGCTCCAGCCTCAGAGCCGCTCCAGCCTCGGGGATACCACCCGCCCCTTTCACAGGGGGCAGCCACAGCACGCACCACCACACACCAGCGCGTGCCCAGTCCTGCACCCAACGCCTCCGTTCCGCACCCCCAGCACACGCCCCCTCCTCTCTGCTCCACCCAGTACGCGACCCTCTCCTTCAGACGCTCCCTCTGCTCCACCCCCCAGAAGTACCCGCTCATTCCTTAAAGGCGCCTCCTCCCAACACGCTCCTTCTCCGGACACGCGCCCCCTCCCCGCACACACCCCATCTAGCACGCGCCTGCTCCCAGCTAGCGCTGGAAACTCTCCCGTGACTCCTTGGAAGCCTAGGCACCCCTCCGCTCTTGCCCACTTATGGCGGCTCCTGCTCCTCACGCATCCTGGTTTCCTCTGCGGACCCCGCACAAGAAGCAGGACCTTTAGGTAGGAGACTCTGGGGGTCTATGGGGTTAGCAGAACTTGCAGGGGCGCAGCGCAATGTGAGGCAGACCCCCTCGCTGCCTAACGTGAGTGGCCCACGATGTTACAGAACAGAGGCAGGGGGTGGTTCACGATAAATTATTACAGAAAGGATTCCGCCTTTCTGTCTCTGGAGGTTCCTTCCCCCCATGCCCACCTGCTAGGTTCGCAATGCCCGCCACCAGAGGAAAGATGTTTCTCAATGCCAGAGACTGGTGAAAAGGAAAGGAATTGTTTATTTAAAAGTTACACAGACTTAGAGTAATAGCTTAATGTCTTCAATAAGATACTAAAGTCCTCTAGAATACCCACAGGTGCACAGTCCTTCCCTCTCCCTGTGCCCAGTCCGGGGTACCGTGTCTCAGGAAAAGAAGTAGAAGTCCGTGATTCAGGCTCCCGGCACCATCAGCTGTGTGGCTGCTGCAATCTCCAGTTAATCCAAAGCCATGTGGCACCTTCTCATGGCCCACCAGCAAGAGTCCTCTCTCCCCTTTCTTCCTGGCAAAGTCTCTCCTGCTGCCTAAGCCGCGTGGCAAAAAGAAGTACTCCAAAACCTCGTGGTCCTCTCTACTCTCCTTCAGAGCCGCATGGTCTCCTCTCCATTTACTTTGGAGCCTCATGATCTACTCCTTTCTCCCCCAAAACCTTGTGGTCCTCCTCTCTATGGCTGCCGCGCCTAGGTTTAAATCCCAGTGCCCATCTTCCTTTGCAGCCCCGTTTCTCACTCCTCCTATAGTCAGCTACACCTGCCAGCATTCCCATACTCTTCCAGCTTTACTGGGCTGCCATAGCAAGTCTGGGCAGGTGTGGCCCCATGGCATGGAGCCAATCATCTCCAAGCTCTCCCACAGGCCCTGTAACCAGGGGGAGTTTCTTCCCAGTCCCATCTTGGGTGGAATTTGGTCCCATCCCCCTGGCTCAAAGCATGGCCACAGCTACTTAACACATCCATGAAACCAGTTAAAGGTTATAGATATGTTAAATGACTGTGCCAGGGGTTAGCTGCAAAGCTGTTGCTACCCCAAACAGCTCTGAATGGCCCTGTTCCATGTGTCCCATCCCCCCTGGCTCAGGCCTGTGTGGGTGAGGACATCCTACATACATTTTTCTAATATTTCCTGGACACCCCGAGTCCTGGACCCCATTACAAATCCCTTCTTGGGGCCCTCCTCTTGGCTGCACCCTGCTTCAACGAGACCAGTCATTCCCGGAGCGCCGCTCCCCACCCTTCCCCCTTCACCACATTTCCCGCGTCCAGCCTGTGCCCGACCACCAGCTTGTGGAAGCCCCCACCTGCGTCTTCACGCGAGCTTCGTGGATCAGCGCGGATCTGCAACCCTTTCTCCTGCTCCCTAAATCCGCATGTGCTTCTCTGGGCTGACCCCACCCCCACAGCGGCCTAAAAGTTGGAATCACAAGTTCCGAATTCTGACTCTGCTGTTCTGGTATCAAGTGATTCATTCACTGTCTGCATCAGGAACTGGGCTCTGGGACCAGCAGGTCAGGCTTTGACAGAAGAAGGCTATTGAGGGACATGACAGGACAAAGGCTTCCATTGCGGCTTAAGGTGTTTTCTCTTACGTTCTTGCAGCTAGTGTGAGGACAATTCGCAGGACTCAACACCCCCTTTAGTGTGGCTTCCCAGTGATTCATGGAGATGCCCCTGTCTGGCACCAGCCTGCCAACCATCCTAGAGAAGTGTTTTCTGTTTACCAGTCTACACCATAGCTCCCTGAGGTTCAGCCTAGACAGCCTGTAGCCTGAGAGTATTTCCTGCAGGCTGGTAGGTGTAAAACAGCAAACACATTGGCCTAGGGCCAATCAAATGAGCCAAAACTACACCACCTCTTCAGATTTGTTTCTTCCTGCTGTAATTTCCCTCATCCTTAGGGTATTCGTGAGCTTTCTCTACCTGTTATAGTTAAAGTGTTCAGTAGAGGACCTGATAGATAATATTTTTTGCTTCTTGCTGGAAGATGATGAGGTGAGTTGGGGGATAGAAAGGAGCAGTCAAAGAGACTGGTAAAGGAATATTTGAAAGGGTCATTGAGGAAGGCTACTGGGAGACTAGATGCAAAAGCTTAGTAAAATAACTTACCTCTCCCTTTAGATGACCAACCTTGGGAACAAATTTTCCACTTACTAAAATCACTTGTCAATCTGTGGCAGATGTGGGAATGGAACTCATAGGAAGTTATAGTACAACTAAAAACAATAGAACAGAGAACAGCTTCTGGATGACATCTTGCAGGATCCGGCTGAGACTATAAAAACCTTGAGCAAACCATCCCCAAATAGAGCAGCTACATAGACTCTTTTCATCTTGCAATTCAACAAGGCTTATCCAACTGAGGCAGGAGATAGGAGGGAGGAAACTCTGGAGGTGCCACAGTGTTACAGAGCAAGGGGGGGGTGGTTCACGATAAATTATTACAGAAAGGATTCCGCCTTTCTGTCTCTGGAGGTTCCTTCCCTCACGCCCACCTGCTAGGTTCGAAATGCCCGCCGCCAGAGGAAAGACGTCTCTCAATGCCAGAGACTGGTGAAAAGGAAAGGAATTGTTTATTTAAAAGTTACACAGACTTAGAGTAATAGCTTAATGTCTTCAATAAGATACTAAAGTCCTCTAGAATACCCACAGATGCACAGTCCTTCCCTCTCCCCGTGCCCAGTCCGGGGCACCGTGTCTCAGGGAAAGAAGTAGAAGTCCGTGATTCAGGCTCCCGGCACCATCAGCGGTGTGGCTGCTGCAATCTCCAGTTAATCCAAAGCCATGCGGCACCTTCTCATGGCCCACCAGCAAGAGTCCTTCCTCCCCTTTCTTCCTGGCAAAGTCTCTCCTGCTGCCTAAGCCGCGTGGCAAAAAGAAGCACTCCAAAACCTCGTGGTCCTCTCTACTCTCCTTCAGAACCGCGTGGTACTTCCATTTACTTCAGAACCGCATGGTCCTCTCTTTACTTCACCTAAGCTGCCTGATCCTGGCCCTCTTCCTTTCCCCTCAGAACCTCGTGGTACTCTCCTCTTTTACTTCAGAACCACATGAACCTCTATCTACTTGCTTCAGAACCTCGTGGTTCTCCCATTTACTTCAGAGCCGCGTGGTCTACTCCCTATTTACTTCAGAGCCGCATGGTCTCCTCCCCATTTACAGCAGAGCCGCATGATCTACTCCTTTCTCCCCCAAAACCTTGTGGTCCTCCCCCTTCTATGGCTGCCGCGCCTAGGTTTAAATCCCAGTGCCCATCTTCCTTTGCAGCCCCATTTCTCACTCCTCCTATAGTCAGCTACACCTGCCAGCATCCTTGTATTCTTCCAGCTTTACTGGGCTGCCATAGTAAGTCTGGGCAGGTGTGGCCCCATGGCATGGAGCCAGTCATCTCCAAGCTCTCCCACAGGCCCTGTAACCAGGGGGAGTTGCTTCCCAGTCCCATCTTGGGTGGAAGTCACTCCCATCTCCCTGGCTCAAAGCAGGGCCACAGCTATTTAACATATCTATGAAACCAGTTAAAGGTTATAGATATGTTAAATGACTGTGCCAGGGGTTAGCTGCAAAGCTGTTGCTACCCAAAACAGCTCTGAATGGCCCTGTTCCATTCGTCCCATCCCCCCTGGCTCAGGCTTGTGGGGGTGAGGACATCCTACATACATTTTTCTAATATTTCCTGGACGTCCCAAGTCCTGGACCCCATTACAAATCCCTTCCTGGGGCCCTCCTCTTGGCTGCACCCTGCTTCACCAGGGCTAAGATAAAGGACGTGGATACAGCGAAGACACCGTGTTCTAAGACGGTTGTTCCTGCTTTCTGGAAAAGCGCTGAATCATGGTGACTCATGAATGCACCTGCGCAGAAGATGCTGCATGACCCCTGCTTCATTGTAATAAATTAAAATTGTGCGACCCCCTTCTCCAGTGGCCAATAAGGAAAATCATGGGAGACCACATGCGCCGTAGTTTTAAAGTAGTACAACTACTTGTACATGCACAATAATAGCCCACCAAAACTAGCCAGGAAATATCCACCCTATAAGAATAGAATCCTTACAGCACCTGAGGTCAATCTCTGCTTGGAGAGGGCCTGCTCCCATGTTTTGTGGAGTGTACTATCGCTTAATAAATCTGCTCTCTCTCTGCTATAAACTCAGCGTGTTTGGTTCAATTCTTTGTCCATAATCATGAAGAACCTGGTTACCTGTGCCCACCTGTGACACCACTTGTCTGCTCACCTGCCCATTATTTGGAAGAGTGATTATGTAACAGGATAGATCTGGCCCGAAATCGCTGGGAGGCTTGGGAGCCCCTAGCCTGGAGGGAACCCTGATCCACCAGAGCCAGCCCCTCCCCCTCAAAAGGAAGGATGTTGCAGAGAGCACTGGTTGTGGAACCTCCGGAGGCTTCCTGAATTGAAATTGCAGCTGATAACTGGTGACAGCCTTCTTATACCCTAGAGCCAAACTGTAAACAAAGGCCATGTCCTTGTGCAAATGCTGGTGACATAGCTGGGGTGGGGGGGAGTTCACAGAGCATTTGGGGGCGGGATGCCCCTCCTAGGCAAATAGAGGCTGCTTGTCTGGGAAACTTCTGCCCCGTTGTGGAAAATGGCAGTCAAAAGGGGGTCAAAGACACTGGGGAGCTGACAAAAATGGTGGACACTGATGTCCCCTCCTGTATGGGATTCTGGGAGAGGACTTGTAAACAGAAGGAAGGTAGAAGCTTGCTCAAGGTCGCTTGTACTCTTGACTTTTTGGGCTCTTGCTTTGCCCTGCATGGTCAGAAGTGCTCCTGGGACTGGCAGATGCTGGGCTGACCTGGGACTTACGCCCTACAGGATTGGAAGCCAGATTCCTGGAGGCAGGGTCCCATGCTTGGATGCGTGCCTCACTCGGCTCCAGCTTTTGGGACTCTTCCGTGCAGCATAGCACGGCACATGGATCCTGGACTTCTTCCTGCCTTTCATCCTGAGAGCAGCACATGGAGACTGAGAGCACACGGATGCATGAGCTGAGAAGTACCTCACCAAGGAACTTCCCCTACATGACCATCTGGAGTAATCTGGCTGCACACCCCAGACCCTGAGAGAGAGCTGCTATGAAACAATGGCAACTCTAAAACCCACAAGTGCATACCACAGAGATGATGGAGACCTTTTTGCATGGCTGGCTGAAGCTCCAAAGAAGGACAGATAAGCAATAATGGGGAACTTCTGGGTGTGGCTTTGGTTTGCAAGTATTGTGGGAGCAAGGGAGGTTCTATATCTTGCAGAAAAGAAGGGTTAAGAACAAGAATGCTCTCAGCCACCTCAGACTGGGACCCCTCTTAATAAAAACCTATTACCTTTCACACAAATCTTTGTGTTATGTATATGCACGGTGGCAAGTGGCCTGACCCCATGTTGCCTGGTTACAGTTTGATTTCTGTTGCTCTTGGGGTACTCCAGATGCCCAAACAAGAATCAGAAGAAGAGCTCTCTGTCTCCCTTTCTCTCCACCACATTTCTTCTTTATTTCTCTTTTAATCAGAGTTGAGCAAGAATAGGAAGGAAAACATTTTATTTTCAAAGAATGTTTTCACTTTATGTTGTTGGACTCTATGTCCATATGTTCTTGGTGCAAACATCATCTTAAAAATGTAAAATCTTGGTTGAGTTTTGGAAATAACCCCAATTACCCCTTGAACTTAGATATTGATTTTAATCAGATTATTTTGGGTATAATCTTGAGGTATGTGTGTGTGTGTCCACGGGAATCATGATTTGTTCCAGGCTTAATGCTCCTCTTATCCACAATTAAACTTAAAAATAAATTGTATGCTTTTCAAGCTGTCCCATCTCACAGCCCCATTATTTCTGGCTGTTTCTGTTTAACCATTTCAAATACTCAGGGAAAGTTTCTTGTTCCTACCCTGATAAATGCTGCTCTTTTATACTTCTAGGAGAGAAAACATGAATTTCATCAAATGTCTAGGTTTTCACATGCTGGATACACAGGCCACCCATGTAAGTCTACCAAGAAGGGGCATGTGGTCTCCTTTTGGGGGGCTGTTTATTACATAAATATATTTGCACCAAGTTATACATGCACACAGGAATGCCCCTCTGTGTATCCAGGGGTAGTAGATACTACCCTAAGAGGACATACATAGGTCACAGGTGGGAACTGAATCTCATGTCACCTTTGCTTTAGAATCATCTTCAATCATCTGTGTTCTGTAGGTTAGCAAGAGTCAGGAAGACTTGTTCCAGTGTTATCTGGCTGATTGAATAATCTTCTAATTTGAATTGCTCTTTAGCTTCCTCCAAAATACCGAATACCTTCAACAACAAAAAGGTGCAGTCACCATTGCAGTCTTCCCTCTAGCCCCAACCCAGATGAGCCAGCCTCTCCTCCACTTCTTCCAACCTCTGCCTAGTTAATGTTGGCAGCAGAAAAGCCCAGAAGGGGAAGTGAGGAAAAAAAGCAGAATATATGATCAAGAAACTGATAGATGGAGTTCTCTTTCCTCATTTTCTTGATGGACATGGACTAATAATGGGATTTAGGGAGCAGAAATTCAAGCAAATAAAATCAAGTTTGTCTGAAAAGTAACCAAAAGTCTTTGCTCCTACATTAGGTTCCCATTACACATGCCTAAATAGTAAATATTTCCCTCGTCATTAGTCCTCTCTTAACATGTAATGTTAGAAAGGCATGGTTTCTAGTCACCTTTGCCCAGCTGTTGTCCTTGCTGGGAATGTAGTAGTTCAGGTTCCCTTGGTTCTCCTGCTTTAATATGCTACCTGAAAAAGTAAATACATTACACGTAGGATAGGTGAGTAATCTTACAGATTTCATTCAAAATTGCCAAAATACTGCTACATCTACTTAATTATATATAATAGAACTACAAATAAATGCCATTATGACAAAAGAGGGTATGATCAAATAACCCATGCTCTTTGGTTCGTATGACATGGTTTTTTCAGCAGATTTATTCCCAAAGAAATAGCCTTATTATGTGAAGCTCATAATTATTGAGGGCAGGCTTGCAGACACACGCATACAAAAGGTCAGCTCACATGCCCAATGAATGAACCCAAATCTTCAAAAATTCTAATGTTACTATTAAGACTTTATTCCTGCACATGGTGCTGAGAATATGAGCTGGGAAGATGTTCAGTCTGCTTGTGTGAGGTGGTATATCTGAACAGTGTGCTTGCTGGGGAGGAGAGACACACAAGGCCTCCTCACTCTGATGACATGCCATGGGAAAGAGGCAGTTATACATATACATCTCCCAAGTCAGGATGCTTTGGTTTTTTTTTTTTTTTACTGGTGAGTAAGAAACCATTTCTAATTTTGAACTGAGGTGTTTACACTTAATGCATATTTTCAGATTTTTGCAAATTGGATTAATGAATTAAAATGTGTTGAAGTAAAAAAATACATGTTTATAATGATGTGTAGATTTTCTTAATATGAATTTTAAAGCATGTATTGTCTCCATGGTCCCATAAGACTTTTCTTTTTTTGAATGTGAAGTATTTAAAACAGAGCTTCATGAGTTATTCAAAGCAAATATCAGTCCCATGTGCCACTTCCCAGCCTGTGTCCCCCATAAAATATAACTCATACATTTATTTTTATTATGGACTTTTTTTAGTGTTTTTTGCACCTATGCATGTACCCCTAAATTTAGGCAGAGTTTTCCTACTTTTGAACCTTATGTGAATGGAATCATCTAGCAGGGGTGTCCAACCTTTTGATGTCTCTGCACCACACTGGAAGAAGAAGAGTTGTCTTGGGCTACACATTAAATCCCCTTCAACACCTAACCACAAAAAAATCTCATAATGATTAAAGTAAATTTACGATTTTGTGTTGGACTGCATTCATAGCCATCCTGAGCTGCATGCGTCCTGTGAGCCACGGGTCAGACACCCTGAACTAATGTATATTCTTTTCTTTCTGCTTCTGTTACAAAACAGCACCTGGGGTCCTGCTGCACACCACCACCCTCTAGGCAAAATTCTGGAGGCAAAGGTTTGGTTATAAAGGTGTCCTTATTCAACACCCACACACGTTTGAAACAATAGCTTTCCACATGCATAAGTCACTTAGGCCTATCAATTAAAGCTAAAATCTTTAACTCTTGATTTCCCCTATCATTTGCCCTGTTAGTTTTTATCTTATTTCTATAGGATTAGTTTATAAACTAAAACAACATAAGATACAAAAGCTACACAATTTGGGGGGAATGGTCAGCTTCTGCATCAGAGACCATCCCCTCTAGAACACCCAAAGAAAAACAACTCTGCCACCCTTGCCCGCCCAGCCCGATCCTAGCCTGCACCCAGAGTTTCTTCTCCCATTCAAAATACCACCCTTTGGGAAACGCAAGCAGCTGCAGCATGATAATTCAGGCACCCTTTAGGGAGAGAGCCCAAGAATCACTCTCTGCCCTCTTTTTATTTTAATCTTCTGGCCCATAATTCCATGTGCTTCAGAGGTATTCAGCTTCTCGGCCAATCCCATCCTAGGCTGTTCACCATTGCCTGGAGCAACCTCCTCCTAAGGCCCCTTCCTACTCCTCTTCAGTGATCTGGTAGCTCTCTGTATTACTTCTTTCACTAAGTTTTTGTAAGACTCATGTGGTTGTATCTAGCTATAATTCATTTATTTTCCTTTCTAAACTATAATCTGGAGTAAAAATATCCACAATTTATTTACCACTCAGCTACTGAAACTATAAGAACATAAGGAGAGAGAAGATGGTGGCAAAGTAGGGGGGTGCTGAGCCCACTTGCTCATGCACCCAACTGGGAAACTTAG
Source organism: Desmodus rotundus (assembly GCF_022682495.2). Lineage (NCBI taxonomy): Eukaryota > Metazoa > Chordata > Mammalia > Chiroptera > Phyllostomidae > Desmodus > Desmodus rotundus. Next base: position 89,053,039 of record NC_071387.1, on the reverse strand, counting down.
TTGATCTTCTGGAGGACAAAATGAATAACCAACTGAATCTTAGCTGATAGGAACTTTGGAAGCCAAAGTGTTCAGAGGATGCTTCAAAGCAGGTGGTAATGAGGTTTTGTAGCCAGACGGGGAAGTCCCCAGACAGGGACAGTCCTTGGACTTGGCACCAGAAAATGCAGCTGCCACCTTGAAAACGTTGGAGAAGAGCTGGGTCAGTGACAGCAGCCTAGTGGCTCTCTCCTCTCCTAGGGCCAAATCACAGACCCTCACCAGGAGAGACCTGAATGTATAAAGTGGCAGGGAGGGAGAAAAGGCAAACAGACACACACAAAGTTGGTGGTGCACCAGGTTGGGGCAGCAGTTGCTGGCCAGGAGAGTGCCAGAGAGTTGGGGGGATTCTGGCACCTGGAGTTAGGAGAAGGGGTGGGCTGCGACTGGCAGTGTTTGAGATAGAGTCTGGACTTGCCCGAGAATTGGAGGGTCTAAAAAGCAGGGCGATGGCTCTGAGTGGCAGCAGAGCCCAAAGAGACTTTTTTGAAAAGGGGAACTGTGGTGCACTGGACAGGGACCTTGCATGTGCAGCTGCCCGGCCATCACGGATGGGGGACTGTGGGCATGGTTAGCTCCCACTCAGTGTACTTCATGGATTAATCAAAGGGGTACAAAGTGAGGTGGTTAATCGGTGCCATCCTGGTTCAACTGTGCAGAGTAGAGAGTGCAGGCCACATAGTACTCTGAGGGCGAGGGCTGGAAAATGGGCACCTGTGATTATAGTAGTGAAGACTGAGCTTACTTCCTTGTGGAACCACCAGAAAGTGAAAGCAGAGCCCAGTCCTTCATTGTCTACAAGAGCCAGGAAGATCTACAAAACTAGCTGTTCAGGCTTAACAGACACCAGTAAGTGGCTTTTTTTTTTTTTTTTTTCCTTGCAAGAGTAGGATAGTAAGACCTGGAGCTGAGACAAAACCAGAGACAGATCCAGAAAGAAGTCAGATGGTGAACACCAATAGCTGAGAAAAATTTCACCTTGCTCTTCATCAGAACTTGTATGTTTTTCTATCTCTTTCTCTTCATTTATGTAGGGTTTTTTGTTTGTAGTTATTTGTTTTGTCTTGTTTTTATCCCTTTCATATTCCATTTTAATTTTCTTCTTTCACTTCACTTGTACTCTAAATAACTCACTACTCTTGGTCTTTTACTTTTTATTCAGATTACGTATTTTTTAAAATCATATTGTTGTTATTCCAAATCTACACAGCACCCTTCCCTGGTCCTAACTCATTTATTTCTCCATCTTCCTGAACTTTATTACTGTTGTGGTAAACTTTGTTTTCTCTTACACCATGCCGTGTTCCTATCCCTTATTCTCACTATTTCTCCTCCATCTGACCTTGCATAAGCACTCTTCTTTCCTAAGTCAGCTCACATTCTTTTTCCCCTCTTATAAGAGTCTTATTTCTTTTCCATATTTTGTAAATTGTGGCTAGTTTGGTGAACTATGATGGCCATTGCTGTAGTTTTCCAACACAACTCCTATTTGTTCACTATTTGTTTGTACTTTAAATCCCACAGCATACTCTCCTGTTTTCTTACTCCATTTTGCCTCCCTGCAACCCTTATCAGTTGAGTGAGGAATTTTATTTCATTTTATTTCTTTTTTTCCTCCCTCTCCCAACCTGGGCTTTGCTCCTTACTCTTAAAGTTTGCTTCCCCAATCCTCTCAAAATCATTTTTATTTATGGTAGACATTTCATATTCTATTTCTCTTTTTTACAATATTCTTGCCCCCATTCCACCTTTTTAAACTTCATTCAGCTGTTGTAGCTATTGAACCTGCTCTGCTTTTTTGCAATTTTGCTCGTGTGGGTCCAATACCTTTTCAATTTTACTTCAGACCTCATAGTATACTCTTCCCTTTTCTTACCCCATTGTTCCCATTGCCCTTTTGTGTTTTATTTATGTTTTAAATTTTATTCTCTCCCTTTCTTCACCTCAGTTCTATCATTACTCTTATGAATTCTCCCTCTTACCACTGAAATATTTGCCCCTCTTTTAGTCATCTCATATACCTTTTGTCATATTTTATAATATTCATAATCTGTCTTCACCTTTATTAATCTTTGCTCAATTGCGGTCAAGATTGCTGATGTGGTAGGGGGCTCTTTTTGCTGGCATAGCTTTGGCTGTCTGGTAATACTACTTTGTAAACTAACACCTGTACAACAGCATACAAAACAAGGTGGGAGTTCTGACTACCAGTAAGACCAATAGAGGGGAGAACTCACCAACAAAGAAGCCACCAACAAGTAAAGCCAAAATACAACAAGAGAGCCCACACAAATGGAGGAAAGGGCAATCCTAGACCATCCAGACAAGGAGATCAAAGAGACCACACCACTGAGTCCCACAGAATTCCTACCACAGAAGTCCATCCCATGAAGACAGCAGGCAAAGCAGAGCATTCTAGACACAAAAACTTAAAAAAAAGAGAAAACAGTCATCAAAAATGGGGTGATGAAGAAAGAAACCCCAATCAAAAGGAATGGAAGAATCCCCAATAAAGAGCTAAATGAAATGAAGGGAAGCATACCATCAACATAGATCCAAAAGAATTTTTACAAGAATGCTCAAGGAACTCAATGACAACCACAAGGAACTGAGTGGGAACAACAACAGCATAAAAAAGGAAACAGAAACTATAAACAAGAACCAGGAAGAAATGAAAAATACAATTTCTGAATTAAAAAAATAAACTAGAAGGAATTACAGCTGGGTTGAATGAAGCAGAGGATTGTTTTAGTGAGCTGGAACACAAGGTAGAATGAAATACTGGGAAGAGAGCAGCATGAAAAAAAGACCCAAAAAGTATGAGTATAGCCTAAGGGAACTTCAGTTCAACAAGAAATGCAACAACATTCAAATCATAGGAATACCAGAAGGAGAATAAAATGAGCAAGGTGTTGGGAACCGCCCTGCCTGGTTTCAGAGGCTGTAACCCCCCATGGTTAAGGCTGAGTCAGAGTTGGGACCATAAGCCACTAAGGAGACAAAGCTTATCTCCCTGGCAGGTGTGCCACCTCTGCCCACTTCACCCTGCTTGGCCTCGAGCTTGGCCAGTTAGCCAATGACGGGTAAGAATCCTCAAGGGAGGATCAACCTAAGACAGGCTCTGATCACCAGGGATAAGCTCACAGGGAAGGACTCGGGGGGGCTATAGAAAAAGGGGGTGATGGACCCTCGCCCCTCGGCTTTGAAATAGCCTGAGTCCTCATTCTGTCTGCAAAAAGTCTCCTAATCTTTTGGCTGCCTTACTTCCCTTGCCTGACTTAAGCCTGAAGCAATAACAGAGGGCAGTACAGTCCTGTGCTGGGAGGGGCAGATTCCCTGGGGAATCAGGCCTAAGAAAAAATACATACATTCCTGTGAAACCTACTTAATTTGTACCCTCAGTTTAAAAGATAAGGGTCCAGACCTGAGATGAGTCTGGCACCTAAAGTTTTATAGCCCTCTAACTAATTGGCTGTTAACTCAGAATAAGCCCTCAAAGTTCTCTGTAAATCTTGTATTGTTTAACCCTTACTGGCTGACAATGATTGATGAGCTTTATCTGTATTCCTATGCGAATGGACCTAATAAAAGCCCCTGGAGAGAGAGGCTCTGGGCCCTTCTCCTTTGAGAGAAACGGCCACCTTTCCTCCCCAAGCAGATCATGTCTTGGTAGTCTTTTTCTTCATCCGTGGCAGACCGGGGGGGCTGAATTAAAGCCCCCCGACAGCAAGGGATAGAACACCTGTTTGAAAAAATAATGACAGAAAAATTCCATAACCTGGAGAGAGAAAAACCCATGCAAATACAAGAGCATAGAGGATCCCAATCAAGATGAACAGAAAGAAGACTACTCCAAGACACATCACAATTAAAATGCCAAGTTTCAAAGACAAAGAATGAATCTTAAAATCAGTAAGAGATAAACAAATAGTAACATACAAGGGAGCTCCATTAAATCTAGTAGCTGACTTCTTAACGGAAACACTACAAGCCAGAAGGGAATAGAAAGAAACATTCCAAGTAATGAAAAGCAAAAGACTGCAACCAAAACTACTTTACCCAGCAAGGCTCTCAATGAAAATGGAAGGTGAAATAAGGAGTTTCCCAGTCAAAAGAAGGCTAAAAGAATATACCTCCATCAAACCAACTTTGCAAGATATGCTAACAGGACTGCTTTAAGGAGATGAAGAACAAAGAGTGAGAGAGAGAGGGACACAGTTACAAAAGGGGAAAATGGCAATGAATAAGTACCTATCAACAATAACCTTAAATCTAAATGGATTAACTGCCTCAACCAAAAGACATAATGTGGCTGATTGGATAAGAAAACATGAAATAATTAAAAATAAAAAAATAAAAAATAAAAATAAATTAAAACTATTAAAAAAAAGAAAAGAAAAGAAAATGTGACCCACACATATTCTGCCTACAAGAGATACACCTCAGAAAAAAAAAGAAGTGAAGGGTTGGAAAAACACATCCAAGCAAATGGGGAGGGAAAAAAATCTGGTATGCCAATACATATTATCAGACAAAATAGACTTCAAAACAAAGACCATAAAAAGAGACATAGGAGGGCACTTCACAATACTCAAGGGAAGAATCCATCAAGGAGACATAAACATTGTAAACTGATAGGCACTCAACATAGGAGCACCCAAATATATAAGGAAAATCATGGGTGACTTCAAGTTTTACAGAGCACACACTTACAGTAGGGGATTTTAACACCCTACTGTAAACAATAAATAGATCTTCCAAACAAGGAATCACTAAGGATATTGTAGTACTGAACGATGGACAAAATCAAATGGACTTAACTGATATATATAGAATCTTTCATCTCAAAGAAGCAAAATACACATTCTTTTCAAATGCACATAGATATTTTCAAAGAAAGACCACATGTCAGGACACAAAACAATCATCAACAAATTGAAGAAAATTGATATATATCAATCATTTTCTCAGACCATAAGGGCTTGCAACTAAAAACCAACCTCAAGGAAAAAACTCGAAACCAATCAAATTCATGGAGACTGAATAGCATGCTATTAAATAATGAATGGGTCAAGAATGACATCAAGGAAGAAATCAAAAAGTTTCTGGAAACAAATGAAAATGAACACACAATGGTCCAGAACTTATGAGACACAGTGAAGGCAGTCCTGAAGGGTAAGTTCATAGCAATACAGGCCTACCTAAAAAAGATAAAAGCATTTCAAATAACAACCTAATACTACAGCTACAAGAACTGGAGGAACAACAATAAACAAATCCCAGAGCAAGCAGAAGGAAGGAAATAAGCAAGAAAATAACAGAATTAAATGACGTAGAGCCTAGAAGAACAATTCAAAGAATCAATAAACCCAGGAGCTGGTTCTCTGAAATATAAAAAAAATTTGACAAGTTTCTAACCAGACTCACCAAGAAAAAAAGAGAAAGGACCCAAATAAATAAAATTGGAAGTGAAAGAGGAGAAATTATAACTGATACCACAGAAATACAAGGGATTGTAAGAAGTTACTACAACTACATAACAAGAAATTGGAAAACCCGGTGAAACACACAAACTACTAGAAAAATATAATCTTCCAGAACTAAATCATGTAGAAGGAGAAAGCCTGAACGGACCGATCATAGCTAGTGAAATTGAAGCAGTTATCAAAACACTCCCAGCACATAAAAGCCCTGGACTGGATGGCATAACAGGAGATTTTTAAAAAACATTCAAGGAAGAGAGAACCCCTGTCCTTCTCAGACTATTCCAAAAAATCCAAGAAAAGGGAAGACTCCCAAACTCTTTTTATGAGGTCAGCATCATCCTAATCCCAAAAGCAGATAAAGACACAATAATGAAAGAAAACTACAGGTCAATATTGCTGATAAACATAGACGCTAAAATCCTGAACAAAATATTGGCAAACTGCATCAACAATAAATTAAAAAGATCATACACCATAATCAAATGGGATACATCCCAAATATGCAAGGGTGGTACAATATTCACAAATCAATAAACATAACACATTACATAAACAAAAGGAAAGACAAAAATCACATGATCATATCAATAGATGTGGAAAAAGCATTTCATAAGGTACAGCACCCATTTGTGATAAAAACACTAAGCAAGGGAGTAGAGGGAGCATTCCACAACACAATAAAGGCCCTATACGAGAAACCTACAGCCAACGTTATACTCAAAAGGCAAAACTAATAGCTTTCCCATGAATTAGGAACAAGACAAGGTTGTCCACTTCCACCACTTCTATTCAACATAGTACTGGAAGTTCTAGCCACAGCAATCAAATCAGAAAAAGAAATAAAAGGCATCCAAATTGGAAAGAAGGAAGTAAAACTGTAATTGTTTGCAGATGACATAATAATGTACATAGAAAACTCTATACACTACACCAAAAAATTACTCAACCTAATAAGTTAATATGGCAAAACAGTGGGATACAAAGTCAATATTGAGAAATCAAAAGCATTTTTGTACACCAACGATGAAATATCAGAAACAGAAATAATGGGAAAAAATCCCATTCTCTATAGCAAGTAGAAAGATAAAGTACCTAGGAATAAACTTAACCAAGGAAATAAAAGAACTGTACTCAGAAAACTACACAACACTGAAGAAAGAAATTAAGGAAGACACAAATAAATGGCACCATATATCATGTTCACAGATTGGAAGATAATGTCATCAAAATATCCATACTACCCAAAGCACTTTATAGATTTAGTGCAATCCCTATTACAGTACCAAAGATATATTTCACAGATATAGAAGAAACATTTCAAAATTTATATGGAGCCCTAAATGACCCAGAACCCTCAGCAATTTTGAGAAAGAAGAACAAAGTAGGAGGGATCACAATACTTGATGTCAAACTACATTACAAAGCCACTGTAATGAAAATAGTCTTGTACTGGTGTAAGAACAGACACACATAGCAATGGAACAGAATAGAGAGCCCAGAAATAAACCCAAGTCATGGTCAATTAATATTTGACAAAGGGGGCAGAAGCATAAAATGGAGTAAAAATAGCCTCTTCAACAAATGCTGTTGGAAGATCTGGACAGCTACATGCAAAAAAATGAAAATTGACCATGAACTTACACCATACACAAAAATAATCTAAGGGTGGATAAAAGACTTAAATATATCTCATGACGCCATAGAGGAGAATATAGGTAGGAAAATTTCAGATATTCCATGCAGCAATATTTTTACTGATACGTCCCCTAGAGCAAGGAATATACAGGAAAGAATAAACAAATGGGACTACAGTAAATTAAAATGCTTCTTCATGGCTAAAGATAACATCAGTAAAATGTAAAGGGAACCAACCATGTGGGAAAGTATATTTGCCAATGATATCTTGGACAAGGGTTTAATTTCCAAAATATATAAAGAACTCACATGACTTCACTCCACGAAGGCAAACGATCCAATTAAAAAACTGGGCCAGGGACCTGAAAAGACACTTCTTGAAGGAGGACATACAGAAGGCCCAGGAACATATGAACAAGGGTTTTCTGCTTCTGCCCCCTTTGTCAAATATTAATTGACCATGACTTGGGTTTATTTCTGGGCTCTCTATTCTGTTCTATTGTTCTGTATGTCTGTTCATATGCCAGAGACATGGCTCAGCATTGCTAGCCATCAGAAAGATGCAAATTAAAACCACAAGGAGATACCACTTCACACCAGTGAGAATGGCCATCATAACAAAATAAATATGCAACAAGTGCTGGTGAGGTTGTAGAGAAAAGGTAACCCTTGTGCACTGTTGGTGGGAATGCAGGCTGGTACAGCCACTGTGGAAAACAGTATGGAATTTCCTCAAAAAACCTGCAATGGAACTGCCTTTGACCCAGCAATTCCACTGCTGGGATTATACCCTAAGAATTCTGAAACACCAATTCATAAGAACCTATGCATCCCAATGTTCGTAGCAGCACTATTTACAATAGCCAAATGCTGGAAACATCCTAAGTGCCCATCAGTAAATGAGTGGATCAAAATTGGGGTATATTTACATAATGGAATACTATGCAGCAGAAAGAATGAAGGAACTCCTACCCTTCAGGACAGCATGGATGGAAATGGAGAGTGTTATGTTAAGTGAAGTAAAGCAGGTGGTTAGACACAATACCAGATCATCTCTCCTTTAAGTGAAACCTAATAGTGAAAGCACACCAAACCATCAAGCAAGTAAAATAGAACCAGAGACATGGACATAAAGAACAAATGGTCAGTAACCAGAGGATGGGGGGAGGTGGATAATAGGGGAAAGAAGGAGAAAGGTCATCAAAGACATGTATAGAGGGCCCATTGACAAAGACTCAGGGGGATGATCGAATGTTGGTGGTAGGGAGGGTGTAGGGCAGGGGAGAGAAATGGGGGAAATGGGGACAATTGTAATTGAACAACAATAAAAAAGAAAAAATTAATAAAAAAGTAAAAAAAAGAAAAGAATATTAATCTCCATGTCACTGAGGTATTTTTCTAAATTTTCCTTGTCTGCTTTTTTTTTGGAGCATATTTATTTCCTCATTTTGCTCAACTCTGTGTTTCTATGTATTAGGCAAAACAGACATTATTCATTTTTGAGGGTGTGGCCTTATGTAGGAGATAAACCTTGTCATTCAACCTTACCCTAGCTCTTGATTGTCTCTTAAACCTTGTGATTATCTAAGTAGCCTGTTTTATTCTGGATAGGTCCCAGTTGTTGACAGTGTACTAACTCCTGTCAGTGTTCCAAAGGGAGTGATCCGAGGTAGCACCTAGTTTTAGGCTGATGCCAGACCCTCAGGCAGAAGCTTAAAGTATGCAAATATATACAGTCCAATGGGACTGCAATTGTAAAGCCTGCTGACCTCCAAACCAGGATATGTGGAAGTGACTCCGTTGTCAGTGAGACAGAATAATAAGAAGCTAGGAAAATTCTTGGGCAAGTGGAATGGAGAAACTGAGTTAAGAAAATTAAAGGCCAAACCGTTTGAGCAATTTACAGCCAGCTAGTAAATCCTTATATTCCCTAACCAAGGACACTTGAGAGTAAATGGTTTAAATTCTAATGGGTGTGTAATGAGATTCAGAAAGGGGTATAGGCAAATAAGCCCCCCCCCCAAAAAAAAAGCCTAACCTGAGGTCTGGGAAAAGCAGAAGCACAGAGACTGAGAATTATTTTGCATAACAGCAGTCTAGCCTCACAGAAATACTAAATAGTCTGCCTGGGTCTGGGAGATTGGCATAACTCTAACCCTTGAAAAGATGTAGCTGGAGCGGCTTCCTGCACCCTCAAGAGTGGCTTGGAGGCGGCTTCTGCATCAGAGGGCCAGGCTTGCCTGGACTAACAATGGCAGCTCAGAAAGGCAGAAGAAACCAGACTACTGAGAGGTGTATCCCAGTGTGGGAGGAGTAGGAAATGGAGTTATGGAGGTAGATTCCAGCAGGGATTTCAACCCAGGCAGGCAGGCATTTGGGAGCTTAATCACACAGTTTGGGAGCAGAGAGGGGGTTCTCTTGACCACACTTTAGAAAGTAGGAAAGCAGGAGGTAGCAGCAGTGGGTAGCGCTCGCGCTCTCTCTCTCTCTCTCTCTCTCTCTCTCTCTCTCTCTCTCTCTCTCTCTCTCTCTCTCTCTCTCTCTCTCTCTCTCTCTCTCGGCTACATAGTTTGAAAGGATGCAGAAGGATTTCCCAGCACACCAGGAGGAAGGCCACATGGTTTTGGATTAAGAATGGGAGACTAGCTGAGCTACAGACCTTTATTTTCTTTCCTTGAAATACAATACACCTGACTGGCCTGGTTTGGCAAGGGGAGGCACGACTGTGTGTGTGTGTTTGTGGGTGTTTTAAAGGGACTTTGAAATTTTATGGTGACATTCCACCATTATTCTGAAACTGCATAACTTTTAAGAAATAGTTCCTTTCCTTTTTACCAAACTCTGGCATTGAGAGCCACAATTCCTACTGGTGGAAGGGGGTGGGCAAGAAGAGCCATAAAGTAACAAGACCCCCAGGGGCGAAGGGTTTCTGTAACAGTATCTGGTCCCCAACATGGGGTTGAGAATTGCCTGTGGCAGACCGACCTCCCTTGGGTGTGGGAAAGTGAAAATGGAATTTCCCAGTCTCTGCACCCCATAAGCCTCCTAAACATGTAAAATGAAATGGATCTGGGAAGTGATTGGAAAAATTAGATGGTTTGGTTGAAAATTTGTTTCTGAGCACTGATTTGGAATAATGGAGTTGTGGGTAATAGTTTTGACAGACCTAGGCAGGCCTAGGAGGAATGGAAAATCACCAGGCGGGAAACTGCAGCCTGGGAAAATGCTTGCCTGGGAAACTGCCAGCTGACCCTATCCAGGACAAACAAATGCCCAGCTAAGATTGGGGTCTGGGGTAGGCCTATCCAGCATAACAGGATGCAGCTTTAACCTGAGGCTGACAAAATGAATGGTCAGCAGAAATGGCACCCAGCAACCAGCTCTAGCCAATCAGACTCTGACACCCCAACCAGTTACCCTTTGCAGGTTTTTGCGCTTAAAAACCCTGCCCTAAGAACAACTCAGAGAGTCTTAACCTCTATTGGTTGGCTCCACTTTCCCCTTTTATTCCCCGCTAATAAACCCTGCTCCTTGGCTCACTGCATCCATCTGGTTTCTTGAGTGACTCCGACCTAACAAGTTTGGTTTACATGTTGCTTCCAGGTTACTCTGGTCTGCTTGCTTACAATACCTCTCCTCCCTAATCAGAGAATACTTAACCTAAACCACAGATCTCTGGGGAAGGGAAGAAGAGGAATTCTAATGCAAATAGAGAGAGAACACAGGAATGGAGGAGCCAGCTTGGGCAGAAACCCTGACCTCCCTTTTAGCTCTCCCTCCCTTTCAGCTGCTCCTACCAAGAAAAACAGCATGTCTGAGCTCCCCCTAGGCATTTCTGCCTACCAAATTCCTACATTTCCCCTATATAAACTTGCTTCTCAAAGCTCAAGGGAAGGTGGATATGATAGAGGACTCAAGACTTGGAAAATTCTAGTTAAAGGTAAATAGTTATAAGCCTAGTGAGTAATGCATATGTTCAAGCTATTGTTTCAGAAACTTCAGATAAGGCCATCCTGGCTCCTGGGACAGTGGGGTCACTGCTAAAGATTACAACCTGGGAAACAAGTGGAGGCTTCTGGGCCATTGTGTTCCAGGAAGAGACCACAGGCCCCAGTGAATGGCTAACCGCACAGGGTGAGAATGCTGCAGATTCCTTTTATCTAATTTTCCTTGAATTTCAAAACCCCTCACTGAACCTTGTATATTCCCTGTTATAAAAAGGCTTGCTTGAAAGAAAATGTAAGACAGTCTGTTAGGGTGCAAATGCACCATCTTCTCAGACCTCCGGCCATACGAATAAAGCGCCCATAAAGATTCAATCCCTGTCTCTGCTTATTGGGTTTGGTCTGTGACAGGCAGCACGAATGCTTGTTTCTTTTCTGGTTTCAGGTAGGTTTTTAACCTGCCACCTTCTCAGGCTGCTAGCCTCTGATATTAATAAAAGTGCAATTATAATTCCCTGTCTCTGCTTTTTGGCTAAGCAGTGACAGGCAGCACAAGCCCTGACTCAGTTGGTTGTCCTCCTGTGGAGAGTAGGACCAATAAATATGGCATTGGTCTGGTCAAGATGGGATAAAGTATATAAGATAAAATAGCATCACTCATGTCAACCAAGATGACCGCCAGTCAGCCATGATACTTTGGTCCAAGAAGGAAACTACCTAAGTCACACTAAACACATCTGACAAGGAGACACACCTAAGATATCTGCACAGGTGACCAGAACAGCTGTGTCTGAAGAGTGGGACCACTCATAGAAAAGCTCCTGGGGAAATTCCCCACTTGCCGTCAGGGGTGCCAAGACACTTATCAAGAGATCCAGAAGGGTGGATTATACCACTCTCAAGGGTATAACTGAGGCAGGCTTCAGATCACTGCTGAGACACCTGAGCTCCACACACCAGAATGCTGCCACACTACTGTCTCTCTTGGCATCAGCTGCCAGAGGCTATGCCCTGCTGGACTGAGGACTTTGTCTGTACCGCTGCCCACCTGGCTGTGGAGATTCTTCCTTGCAAAATTCTGAAAGCTCCCTTGCCCATAGTGCTGCCTCCCGGACTTCAGACTGAGACTCTGGGACTCGGGTTTGTTACCAACCAATTCTCTCAGGTAATGTTATTACTGATTGTTTCTGAGTGATTGGTATTGTTATTAGGTTAGTATAGATTTGGGTTAAATTTACATTAACAAAAGCCAAATGAAACTGCATTAATAAAATCCAAGTGAATAGCACAGTTACTTGTGTTGGCTCCCTGTTTTCTTGGTGCCAGTGTCACCTGTAGGACTATCGGTCATACAGGTGACTTGCTGCTTTCAGTTCTTAAGGCCTGGATCAGATGATCCGAGTGGGGTCTGAAGGTTGGACTATATAGGAAAGACTATTGTGAACATATGCTCATGACACTACCAATTTCAACAGCTGCAAAAAAAATGGGGCCTCAGATGAGGGAGACCATGGGAGGGTGCAAAGATGGAGTCTCCCTGGCTCTTTCCCTGAGCACCTCTGTAGCCTCTAGATGTGTGGCAGACCTGAAGCCTGTCCTCAGGTTGGAGCTCCAGGATAACTAAATAGGTTTTTTCACAGGCAGACTAGGGGTGTGCTTCAGTGTGCTTGTGCTGTCTGTGCAGTGCACTAAGTGTGGTCGCTTGCCCAGAATTGCTTTCTGATTGTTATAGTTCTAGGGTCCAGGAACCTAAATTCCACTGGTCACCAGGGCAATGTGATAAAGGGATGTTTTCTGTGTGGACTGCACTCATTTGCAGGTTTAGCAAGGCTGCAGGGGAGTGGTGAGGAAAGACATGCCCACAGCTCTAGTGATGCAGAGCAAGAGCACTGAAAACAGGAATGACCATGGTTTGTATGCCCACCTGGGTGAGGGACAGCACAAAAATGGCACTTTCCAGCACCTCCATTACCCCCAAAATTCCCAGCTGGTCTTGACCCTTCAGTAGATGTTCTAAGATTAACAAATAAATCTTCTTCACACATAATCCAAGTACCTCTCAAACTGATGCGCCTTTGCATTGGATCCTGGGCCATGTTACCCCCTCAAAAAGAGTATCTCAGATCCTACAGCCCTTCAACCCCACAACCTTTAGGCATAAGCCTTACTGGTTTCCAACGTAAAATTTTTTTAAATATTTTTAAAAATTTATTTTTAGAGAAAGGAAGGGAGGGAGAGAAACATCAATGTGTGGTTCCCTCTCACATGCCTCCTACTGGGGACCTGGCCCACAACTCAGGCATGTGCCCTACACTGGGAATCGAACTGGTGACCCTTTGGTTTGCAGGCTGGCACTCAGTCCACTAAGCCACACAAAGAAGGGCCAAAGTAAAATGTTTTTAAGGGTCTCGTCACTTCAGTGAAGGTCCCAAGGTTTGTGGTACCAAATATGGGGCTCAAACCTCTACCTCTTCAGGGAGAAGCTCTTAAGTGTTAAAATCCCTCCCTGTGTGGAATCACTGCACCAGGGGTGGGATTTATTTATTTAAAAATATATTTTAGCCCTGGCTGGTGTGGCTCAGTGGATTGAGCATGGGCTGCGAACCAGGGGGTCGCTGGTTCAATTCCCGGTGAGGGCACATGCCTGGGTTGCAGGCCAGGTCCCCAATGGGGGCCATGTGAGAGTCAACCACACATTGATGTTTCTCTCCCTCTCTTTCTCCCTCCCCTCCCCTCTCTCTAAAAAGAAATAAATAAAATCTTAAAAAAACCCAACTTAGTTGTCACATTAAAAAAAATAATAAAAGTGTCTCCACCTTTTAAAAAAAAAAGAAAAAAATATATGTTTTATTGATTATGCTGTTACAGTTGTCCCAATTTTTCCCCCTTTGCTCCTCTCTACCCAGTACTCTCATTCCCTCCAGCACCCCCCCTCCTTAGTTCATGTACATGGGTCATGCATATAAGTTATTTGGCTTCTCCATTTCCATATTGTTCTTATTACTCCCCTATTTTGTACCTACCAATTTATACTTCTTAATCCCTGCACATTTCCCCCCTTTCTTCCCTTTCCTCCTCTCCACTAATAAACCTCCAAATGATCTCCATTTCTATTATTCTGTTCCTGTTCTGCTTATTTACTTAGTTTGTTTTTTAGATCCAATTGTTGATAGTTGTGAACTTATTGCCATTTTAATGTTAATAGTTTGATCCTCTACTTTTCTTATATAATTTCCTTTAACATAATAATAGCTTGGCGATGATGAACTCCTTTAGCTTTACCTTGTCTGGGAAGCACTTTATCTGCCCTTTCATTCTAAATGATAGCTTGCTGGACAGAGTAATCTAGGTTGTAGGTCCTTGCTTTTCATCACTTTGAATACTTGCCAGTCCCTTCTAGTCTGCAAAGTTTCTTTTGAGAAATCATCTGACACTCTTATGGGAACACCTTTTTAGGTAACTAACTGCTTTTCTCTTGCTGCTTTTAAGATTCTCTCTGTATCTTTAACCATTGGCATTTTAATTATGATGTGTCTTGGTGTGGTCCTCTTTGGGTCTAGCATGTTTGGGATTCTCTGTGCTTCCTAGATTTGCATGTCTATTTCCTTCATTAAATTAGGGAAGGGTTTTTTTTTCCATTATTTTTTCAAGTAAGTTTTCAATTTCTTGCTTTTCCTCTTCTCCTTCTGGCACCCCTATGATTTGGATGTTGGTACATTGGGGATAACCCAGAGGCTCCTTAGTCTATCCTTGTTTTTTTTTTAATTCTTTTTTCTTCTTGCTGCTCTGATTGAATGCTTTTTTGTTCTTTATGTTCTAAGTCATTGATTTGATTCTCCACATTCTCCAGCTTTGTCCCCTCCACTATTGGCTCCTGTAGATTTTTATTTATTTCACTTATTTTTACTTTCACTTCTGCCTGGGTCTTTTTTATTCTCTTGCAGTATCCAATGATTTCTTTGAGTATCCTGATAACCAATTTTTTGAACTCTGCATCTGATAGATTGCTTATCTCCATTTTATTTAGTTCTTTTTCTGGAATTTTGTTCTGTTTTTTCATTTGGGCCTTATTTCTTTATCTCTTCAATTTGGCAGCCTCCCTGTGTTTGTTTCTGTGTGTTAGGTAGAGTTTTGGGTAGAAAATTAAGAACAATATGGAGCTTTGACTCTTTGTCTTAGTAGCATGGCCTATTGTAGAAAACACCCCTGTAAATTGTGTGACGTGGAACCTTAGGTAATCGCCAGGATGGGGCAACCCATATCACTGCTCTGGGCCCTGTGTGGGGGAGAGCTCAGAGAGGGGACAATGCCACTGCCTAGCCTCTGGAGATTTGCCTGGCACTTGCTCTGCTGCCAGTTACTTTGCTTTTTCCCTGTAAGCCACTGCTGCCCTTCCAGCTGTTTGCCCTAGTGCTGAATCCCAGAGGGGGTGGGTCTGGGTAAGTCCTGAGACCATTGCAGGCCTTTTAAGAGGAGGCTCCTGAGAACTCTGCAGTTTCTCAGCTGCCCCAACCCTCACTGGTTTTTATAGCCAGAAGTTATGGGGACTTATCTGAAACTCTGGGTTGGGTAGTGTGGTCTGTGGTTGGATCCCTTGCTCACATGGTATCCCGCCCAATTTTAATCCACCACATATGAATGGGAACTACCTGTTCTGTGTCTCCACACCTCTCTGCACTTCTCCATGTCTCTGCCCCTCCTACCCATCTGAATGAATGTGGCTTCTTTAAATTCTTGGTTGTGGGACTTCCATAAAGCTTGATTTTATAACAAATCTGAGTGATATTTGTTTTGTAGTCTAGTTTTAATTTTTGCTATAGTTGTGCAAGGAGGCAAAGTGTGTTTACTTATGTCTCCATTTTGACCAGAAGTCAGGGGTGGGGTTTTTGTTGAGACTCTGACTCTGCCTCTCCTACCTATCTTGATGTGGCCCTTTTATCCCTTGTTGTGCAAAAAAACCTTCTCAGCTAATTTTCAGTTCTTTCTCACCAGAAATTGTTCCATATGTAGCTGTATTTTTGGTCTGGTTAGAATCCCCCATCTTGGACCCCAGAAAAATTTTTTCTAGCTTTAGCATTCTGTACTGTAGGGTTCCTTCTTTAGAGTCTTCTGGGATGTATTAAATAATATGGCTTCTTAGACCTTTCTCTGGTACTTTCTTCTATCTGCCTCCTGTATTTCTCCTCTCCAAACCTAAATTAGGGATGCCTTCCTCCACAGATCTCTGAGTGCTCCTGCTTGGAATCAGAAGATGCTACTGAGTACCCACTTAGATGGTCCCCATCACATGGCAGTCTCGGCATGAGCTCCGCAACCTGGGAAGGTCCAGAGCTTTGTCACTGGTCCCAGTGCTGACAATGGCATTTGCTTCCAGGATTTGCGTGTCCTTATAGCTCACTGTTCTTTTACTTTATTTTCTTCTTTTACTCCTGTTTTCTTTTTTTGGTTGTTAAAGAGTATTCTGACTTTTGTTTCTGAGGCAATTTTCACATTAAGGTTGTATTTCTTTAATTTCTACCAAGTTCTTGTTTTATTTTACCAAGAGGGCTTTTCAGAGTATATAATCTTCCATTGGAAGAAACAAAGTTGTCTTATTTGTGCATTTAAAAAAATACATGGGCCCTGGCCGGTGTGGCTCAGTGGATTGAATGCTGGACTGCGAAGCAAAGGCTTGATGGTTCAATTCTCAGTCAGGGCACACGCCTGGGTTGCAGGCCAGCTCCCCAGTATGCGGCGTGAGAGAGGACACCACACATTGATGTTTCTCTCCCTCTCTTTCTTCCCCACTTCTCCTCTCTCTAAAAATAAATAAATAAAATCTTTAAAAAAAGAATTCCACTAAAAAAAACAGTCAATTTTCCTTGAGGTTGTGTAGAATGATCTGTACTAAATATTCTCATCTCTTTGGTAAGTT
The DNA here is from genome assembly GCF_022682495.2 of Desmodus rotundus. Lineage (NCBI taxonomy): Eukaryota > Metazoa > Chordata > Mammalia > Chiroptera > Phyllostomidae > Desmodus > Desmodus rotundus. The sequence continues at coordinate 89,036,021 of NC_071387.1, read as the reverse complement.
CTTTTTAAAATATGTGAGTATATACTAGATAACTTTTCCTTGTAATGTTTATTTATTCTCTTTTAAAATCATATTTAACTATAGTTTCCATATCAGTTTCTTTTTTATTCTGTCATATTTGAATAGCTATATATATAAGAATATTGTGAGGAAGGACTTGGCAACAACCAACCACCTTAGAGGTGAAATTGTGCCTCTAACCCACTTTCTCTTTAAAGAACACGTTCTTGTGTTCACGTTGTTGAGAATAGGCCTCAGGTTAGTGTTTGGTGTTCTTCCTTTAGGGAGAGCAAGTTGCTAGAACAGCTCACAGTAAATGAGGTTTTCTGTTCACAGCTTCTCTTTGTGGTAGTTTAGGAGGCACAAGAAATAGAACTCTGACCAATGTATTTAATTAAAAAATTGCTGAATGAATACATAAGTGAATGAACTTAATGGACATATCGATTGCATGTGTCATAGCTACATCAAATTACCTATGACCATCAGTGAGAAATTGTTTTTCCATACATCTGCTCTACCATCCATTTTTTATCTATAGTCTGAACTCCATTCTTACTGTATAAATGATCCTGCTATTTTTCATCACCTGGAGATAAACTTCTAACTCCTCAGACTGACACACAATAGGAACTTGTGTGATATTTTGCTCAAACTAGCAAAGTAGAAACTAAGATGAAAAACCAAAATTATTAAGAGCCTTGTTATGCTCCTGCTTTATGTTTAGGGAAAATCACTGACAGAGTTTCCATCTCTGTATTGAACCATTTAGGCAAATAAATGCTTATTGATTTTAGCATACAGAAGTATGAAATGAAAAGTTTAGTGGTTCTTCTTTGTATTGTAATACCATGTCCTGGCTGAGTCCAAAAGACCAGAGGTACATGATCAGCTGTAGGACAAAAAAAAAAAAGCCTTTAAATTTTGCATGGATATTATATGAAAACAATTGAGAATTATGATGATAATTATGACTTTAGAGATATTATTTACACAAACAGAAAGAATTGAAATGCTGTCTTGTTAAAGTGATAACTGGAGCTTAGTGTGAGCCTTGTTTTAGTGTGCGCAAAACTTAGCATAATCCTGCATAAGAGGTTATAGAAGCAATGATCCCAAAATGAATTCAGTGTGGAATTCAATAAATACTAATAATCCATAGAAAACAGTTACTAAAAACATAAAACATATGCATTGTGAGAACAACAAATATGATTTAATACATGTTGAACAAAGTTAACCCAACCTAATTTACCTGGGAATGTCATTGTGATAAAAATTTTAAAATCATCTAATTTATGCTTGTGTCTGTCAGTGTTGACCTTAATATCCAGGACGTATATATCGCCAAACTTGTTCTTGAGGTGCTGAGGACTGCCAAGGCACACGAACTTTCCCTTCACCATGATGGCCAGCCTGGTACAGAAAGCATCGCATTCCTCCATTCTAGCAAAACATGATACCAGAACAATGTAAAATTGAAAAGTTCTTTGTTGGAGGACCTCCTTCTATAGTTCTGGATTTTGTGACTCTATTTTCAAAGGGAGGTGGAATTTGTCCATCATAAATCTCAGGTGGGGGGGTGAAAATTTTTCAAATGATAAGTACAATATGAAACCCTCACACAAAACATTTGAACTCCTTGTCCCCTCCCCACTTTTAGTTACTTAATGGATTCTTGGCTGTTCCACTGATTATGATTAATGAGGAAGTTACATTCTCAAATAAGTTTATTGTACAATATTTCTAGCCCCACATAGTTCTCTCTTAACAATAACTACAATGCTTGCTAACCCTGTTCCAAGCCTCCCAAGGAGTCACACCTGTGGGAGGTTATGATAATGGCTTTGCCACTTTCACGTGCTTGTGTCACAGCATCCCAGAGTAGGCGTCGGGCTATTGGGTCCATGCCCGTTGATGGCTCATCCAGCAAAATGACTGCAGGTTTTCCCATTAGGGCAATAGCAGTACTGAGCATACGTTTGCTTCCTCCACTTCATAGAAGGAGAGAGAATGCAGGGAAAGGGGAGGATATACAAATCAGTTACTTACAGGATAGTGTTAGCACAAATGTCTCAAATGCTGAGTCTCAGCAAGCACTTAACATGGATATCCGCAATGCTGGTTAGATGAGACTTCAACAAGGTACCAGTTTCAAGCACAGGTGTATATATCAATTATTTTATTTAAAATATAGAAGAGTGACTTTTATGTAACTGATTTCAGCAGCATTATCAGTGACATTTATTTACTAGTTCTTAGGGTGTTATGATTTTCCAGGTACATAAACCCCACCATAATTTATAGGGTATAAATCCCTTTCTTCATGGAAAAAAAAGAACCACATGGACACCAGGGAAAATAAAATGCTCCCCTTTGAGATTCAGAGGCAACAGTTCAAACATAAGTAAGATTTTGAGTTTCATTTTTACTAGGGAAAGACATAGAACCCCACTGATCTGTCTTGTTACTGCATTTTAACTTAGTGATTCATTACATAGTTTCACAATTAAGTGATTGTGTGGCAGAAGGAATTAAGTGGTGCTGTGGGCATTTTTTTCAAACAACAGAAACATAGGGAAGCATCACATTAGCAGGAACAAAAAGATCAGCATAATGACTCACCTGTAGGTTCTGATAATCCTGTCAGCATGGGGCTCCAGTTGCAGTGAATTCAACCATTTGCTCACATACAGCTGAATTTGGGGCTCAGAGATTCCCCATAATCTGGCATACATGGTCATTATTTCCCGACCAGTCATGTATTCCAGCAAGGCATCAGTTTGAGGACAATAGCCAACTCTTGACTTCACCTGATTACAAGAATTGCCTTAATAAGGACTCGAGCCACTGAGCATTTTTGAATGAGAAAGACAACCTTCATTTCTCCACATCATGCCTCTAAGAGTCCTACCAAGAATTTTCTTTACTAAATACTATAAAATTATAGCCAGTGGATCTGTTGTAATAAATTGAACTAATGGGTTTCCCAATTCAATTTTAATAATCTTGGGGATGAAGAAGTTAGCAATAAAATCCCATAGTCCACTGAATTTGGCGGAGTATTAGAATATGAGATTCTCCCATCATTAATGAGGAATTATGAGGGGTATGGCCACAATGGATGTTTTTGTCTGCAGCAGTTGCACAGCCATGTGTAGATCTTATTTCATAGTAAGGTTGAACCAGAGGCAAAGCCTTTCCCACTCCCACAAATAGGAGAATTCAATGAATGTTGCTTTATCTATTAACCAAGTTTTTTGTGGATTTGTCTTCAGATGCACATAGACTAGATATCCAGAGAAAAGATATGAATATTAGTTTATTATAATTAATTAAAAATTTAAAATAAAATTATTTTAAATAACTGAAATTCATACCTTTTCTCTGGGATTTTATTAATTAATTTACAGTGATCCTAAACTATTTATACCCCTAGATTCTTGGCAGAAATAGACTAAACCCTTTCTTTATTCTCGGTATGAAATTATTCTCTCATACAATTTTTGAAAGTAAATGAGCTACATGCATAGATAACTCAGTGAACAAGGGAAAAATAATATGAATGCCATTAGCAGAAACAATATGTACCAGAAACACTTGTACTAACTTCAGGTATTGAGATTAATAAATCAGATAGAAATGACCATACTTATTATATTTAAATAAATTTTAAAAGCCTAAAACTATCTTAATGAAATAGGAAAGTATAAAGTCATGTAGACCTTTTAGAAATGAACCATATATCTAAACATCTGGAAACTAAAAAATGAGTCATATTACAATTTCTGTGAAAGGATTTGACAGCAATTTAGTCACAATAGAAGAAATTAACCTGCTGAATATAGGTCATAAGAAAGTTCCTAGAATGCAACATAAAAATAAAAAGGGAACTATAAAAGCAATATTGGGAGATAAGGATGATAAACTGGAAATAAAATATCTAGATAATTAGAACTGCAGTTGGACAGAAAGATGGGAACAGAAGAAATATCTAAAAAACTAAGTAGTGAAAATATCCAGGACCAATTCAAGATATTATTTGATAAATTCAAGAATGCCAATAACTCCCAAGAGAATTAAAATATAGAGATCCATGTCTAAGTAGTTCATATTAAAACTTATGTAAACAAAAAGAATACTTAGAAAGCAGCCATAGAGAAAAAATATCTGTAAAGAATGTCAGACTAACAGCTGAGTTCTCAAAAGTAGTGATGGAAGCTACATGATAGTGAAACAACACATTAATTTGTTGACTAAAAATAATTGCAAACCTCAAATTCTATACATAGTGAAAATATATTTTGCCAGTCAGGATGAATTAAGGGCATTTACAGAATGGAAGGAAAACATGAATAATAAAAGATTTTCCCCTGAGACTGAGATGGAGAAAATGTCTGCAATTGCAATTGCTATTCAATACTGAGTAGAGGTTCTAGCCTTTCAATAAGCAAGAAAAAAACCGATAGGATTGGAAGGAAAACAAACTCTTACTATTTGTATCCAGTCATGATTGTGTAAGTAAAGATTCTAACATAATTTAAATATAAATATTGGAATTAAGAGAATTGAGCAATTTTGTTGAATACAAGTTCAATATTTATTTATTTTTAATATTTTTTTACTTTTTCACTTTAAGACTTTCCTTTCAAATTGTTTCTACCCTAGTGCACAAATGATTTTATTGTTCGATTTTTTAAAATTACTAACATTTCACAAAATAGGACTTTCCAGTTATCTTAGTATCTTTGAAAATATACGGCATCTTTAATTGTATTTATTTTTTGAGTGGACAAATGTATATTTTGATTTCCAGCCTCCAGTTCTTTTTGGACCCAGCTGCCCCTGCCATTTTCCTATATACCTTTCTGTTGGTGGGCTGTACATTCACAAACACATCCTTCACCCTGCCCCCAACCCACGCACACATTGGGTTTTTATTTTTAAGTGGGTACTCTACACTCCAGGCTTTCTGTGTTCAGATGGCCCCAGAGATTATAAACAAACTGTGCAACTACCATGAAGGAAGTCAGAGATCGAGGAAGAACAAAGGCTGGAAACCCATTTATTTACACAGGCGGCAGTCCTCAAAGCACAGGTGTATTAAGACCAGACCTGAAGAACAGTGGCTCTGCTGCCAGGAACAAGGTGCTATGGTACACAGTGCTTCACTGTAGGTTTGTTTCCTTTAGAAGGCCATATCCACCACCTGAAACTTGGTAAGACCTTTCCATGATAGATGCAAGCCAGGGTCACATATTCAAATCTGCCCAAGCTGGCTTTTTGCTGAATCTGAGTCCCTAATTCAAGTGAATCTCTTAGAAAGATCCTCACTGGCCTTCTTCATGGTAGCAGGATCAGAGCAGTACCATCTGGGCCCATTAACTTAAATGCCTGTAACCAGAGAGCAAGGCAGGACAACTGGCAGGTTACACTCAGTCCTCACTTCATCTTTCACTAGCTGCTGTGACAGGAAATTATTTCTCTTGATTTTTTTTTTTTTTTAAAAAGCAAGATCCTGTGTTTGTGGTCTAATGGAGAAAATGTAGTACATGCTATGAGAAAAGTTGTCACTGGACTGTGTGAAAAACTCATGAATTTGCCCTAGCTGGTGTGGTTCAGTGGATTGAGTGCCAGCCTGTGAACCAAAGGGTCACTGGTTCGATTCCAGGTGAGGGCACATGCCTGGGTTGCATGCCAGGTCCCTGGTGAGGGGCACATAAGAGGCAACCATGCATTGATGTTTCTTCCGCTCTCTTTCTCCCTCCTTTCCCCTCTGTCTAAAAATAAATAAAATCTTAATAAGAAACTCATGAATTTGTTGTGTTACTGCTTGTTCAATAACCTGCTCCAGTTCTTGGATGGAAGCATTACTTAGTTGCTGGATACTTGGGAACTTCTGAAGCAGAAGGGAAGCTTTAACTTTTCCAACTCCTGGGATCTGTTGCACAGTTCAAAGTAGGGATGGCTCAGAGATTAGAGCCTATTTCTTCATGAGAAAAGGATTCTTACTGGGCTCTTTGGTTTGCTCTTGATCTAACTGGATAATGAGGCAAGAGTCTTACATCTGGTTGGCCATTGGAAGCAACACCATCCCAAGGTTCACTTCTGTATGGCTGGGGAGTACTGTTCACTCATCTGTGCTTTTTTCGACTACTAGTCCTTGAAGATTACTAGAATTTCTAATGTGAACAAGTCTGTTTTGGTAGCTATTCCCTGCTGCCAAATTGGCATCCTTGATATAAAGAATGCAGGATCTGATAAACAAATAAAAATCTACTGGTGCCAGGCCATCCTCAAAAACAAGTTTAATTTTCCCTTAAAATGCAGACAAGAAAAGTTTCGTGAGCTTTGGATGAAATGGCAGGAATAGGTAGAAGTGGGGTGAGGAGAGAGGATTTATGTAGAGGGCAGCCCACCAACCTGGCATGCCCTGTGCCAGCTGCAACTCACGCCATTTCTCATTGGCAACAATGTGCCCAAAAGGCACCTGCACAGCGCTTGTGCCATCCTTGGGGTTCCTTTCCAAGGTGGCTTTGATCTAGAGAGGGAAATGCAAGGTGGAATTTGAGCAGGCTATCCTGCACATGCCCCCACATTCCACTTGAAGCTGGGGCTCTTGGCAGGAGCCAGTCTGCAGTGCTGTCTAAAAAGACTGAATTATTTGCCAAAGTCTTAGAACCAGGAAATTCCTGTCCTGGTAGCCCTGTCCCTCATTTTCATCACCTGCCTGGCCCCTGTTATCCCAGTTCTAAACATTCAATATTTAAAAAATAAATTGTATAGACCATCAATAAGTAATAAAAATAAAATCATTTAAGTGAATATTAAAACATAAAATATATTAAAATAAACTATACACAATAAGCTGAATTCTCATTAATGTAACATAATGCACAACTATTAAACTATTATTCCAAGACACTGAAAAACAAATACATGGAAAGATATATTTACTATAAATATGTCAATCTTCTGGGATCCCACTCAAAATCTCACCATTTATATGCAAAGATAAGATAATTTCTCAATTTACCTATAATTTTAAAAGTTTGAGAATGGAATTGGAAGATGGTGGCAACATAGGTGGGAGCGGAATCCACTTCCCCTCAGCGCCAGGGAAATACCTAGCTGATCTGAGGAGCAGAGCGAACAGCCAACAGTACTCCAGCATATACGAAGATTAGAGACCAAAGATAGAGGACATTGAAAGATCTGACGGTAAGAAGAGTGCTCAAAGACAATAAGGTCCCCGGGACCCGGGAACGCGCGGTACAAGGGCGGCAGAAGCGCCAGCCCTGGCACAGGGGCGGCTGCAGGAGTCTTGGGAGAGGGCCAGGCTGTGCTGTGAGCAGCCAGGTGCTTGATTGGACCAGGGGAGCTTGAAAAGGAGGAATTTCTCAAAAAGAAAAAGAAAATAGAGACACTCAGGGGCTAGTTAGAGAACTCTCGGTAGTAACCGAGGCCACTGGCACCCCTCCCCCCTCCGCCCCTGGACTGCGAGCGGGGGGGTGGGGGGGGGTGGGGGGGCGATAAACAGCACAAAAAGTGACGGCGCTCACCCGAGGTCCGGTCGCGCGCGCAGATTAGCGAACGGGGCCCATACCTGAAACCCGGGAGGGGCGCCCACACCTGAAACCTCCGAGATCATTTGCAGCTGAGGCTAGCTGCTCCACCCACAGGCCCAAAACCTGGGAACCGAGTGCCGTGTGATTCAGTCCCAGGGCGGCCCGCCCGCTCGAGAGACTCAAGCCCAGGGCTGGGCGGCTGGATCGGCCCCCAAGCATAGAACTTCAGGCGCGGCGGATTGCGCGCTCACCAAGCGCAGGGCTGGCTGGGTGCGCGTTTTCCAAAAACAAAGCTGCTGGTGAGTGTACTAACTCCAGAGGCCCAAGCCCGGGCGGCTCGATTGGTCGGCCGGCGGCACGCTCAGGGCACAAAATACATCACAAACCCAAAGCGGTTGGATTCCCCTGCTGTGCGCGCAAGCGTACCAAGCCAAAGCTGCTGCAGCCTCCGCTTGCGTGTCCCAAGAACAAAGCTGCTGGAGTGGCTGATCAACGGCCTGATTGACTGCCAGGGACCACACCTACAAAACAGCGAAGAGTGTGACCCAGGAAGGGAGAAAAGTGAAGCCAATCCTTCCAACCACCCCCTCCCATTGCACAGACAGGACACCAGCAGATATAACCTGACCGGTTCAAAGCCAACAGAAGATTTTTTTTTTTTTTTCTTATCTTTTTTCTTTTCTTTCCTTTCCCCCTGAATTCCTTCTTCCTCTCTCCTTTTTTTCTTTTTTTTCATTCCTTCTTCCTCCCATCCTTTACCATTTTTATGTCTTCTTCCTGCCTTCTTTTATCGATTTCTATGTTTTAATTTTTGTTAAAATTCCTTCTTATCTTGCCTATGATCTTTCTTTATTACTTCTTCCCTCCTTCCTTCCTTTCCTCCTTTCCTAGTTCCTTTTTCCCTCCTTCCCATCTTTGTTTTGGTTTTTTTGGGGTGGTTTTTTTTGTGTGTGTGGTTTTTTTTGTGTGTGTGTGTGTGTGTGTGTGTGTTTTCCTTTCTCACCCCCTTTCTCTTTTTCCCACAGGTGAGACAACAAAACCTGGAGGGCTGAAAAGACTAGAGTTAGACCGTGTTAAACACATAAACGTCACCTCAAGACCAGTGAGCACAGGAGAGTAAGGAGACAGCACCACCGAATCCCATTGGCATTCTACCATAGAAGTTCATATCATAAATCCAGGGAGTCAGAAAAAAGCAATTTAAGAAGCAGAGGCCAACAAGAAGAGCCTCACTAACAATGGGAAGACAAAGAAACAATTCCCAAATGAAAGGAAAGGAGGAAGTCTCAGAAAGAATACTAACCGAAAAAGAGGCAACTCAACTATCAGATACTGAGTTCAAAGCAATGGTCATCAGGAAGCTCACTGAGCTCTCTGAGCTCAAAGAGAACTACCAGAAACTACAAGGAAACTACAATGAACTCACTGCAAACTATATAAACATGAAAAAGGAAATAGAAAATATCAACAAGAGCCAAGAGGAAATGAAGAATACAATTTCTGAATTGAAGAACACAGTAGAAGGAATGAAAAGCAGACTTCATGAAGCAGAGGATCGGATCAGCGAGCTGGAGGATAAAGTAGAAAAAAACACCCAGAAGGAGCAAGAAAAGGAAAAGAGGCTCAGAAAGAATGAAGAGGCAATAAGGGAAATGCAGGACAACATGAAACGTAACAATATCCGTATAATAGGAATACCAGAAGGAGAAGAAGAAGAGCAAGGGATAGAAAACCTGTTTGAAAAAGTAATGATGGAAAATTTCCCTAATCTGAGGAGAGAAAAAATCACCCAAATCCAGGAATCACAGAGAGTCCCAAGCAAAAGGAACCCAAAGAGACCCACTGCAAGACACATCATAATTAAAATGTCAAATTTCCAAGACAAAGAGAGGATCTTAAAGGCAGCAAGGGAGAAAAAGGAAGTAACATAGAAGGGAGCCCCAATAAGGTTAGCAACTGACTTCTCAATGGAAACGCTCCAAGCCAGAAGAGAATGGCAAAAAATATTCCAAGTAATGAGAACCAAAGGCCTGCAACCAAGACTACTTTACCCAGCAAGGCTCTCAATTAAGATAGAAGACCAAATAAAGAGTTTCCCAGACAAAAGAAGTCTAAAAGAATACAGCTCCACCAAACAAGTTCTGCAAGAGATGCTAAAGGGACTGCTTTAAGGAAAGGAAGGAAAAGAGAAGACAGAGGAACACAGGTAGGAAATAATGGCAATGAATAACTACCTATCGATAATAACCTTAAACGTAAATGGATTAAATGCTCCAATCAAAAGACATAGAACAGCTGAATGGATAAGAAAACATGACCCACACATATGCTGCCTACAAGAAACCCATCTCAGGACAAAAGACTTACACAGACTGAAAGTGAAGGGCTGGAAACAAATTTTCCAAGCAAACGGACAGGAAAAAAAAGCAGGGGTAGCAATACTCATATCAGACAAAATAGACTTCCAAAGAAGGGCCATAAAGAGAGATCCAGAAGGTCACTTCATAATACTCAAAGGAAGAATCCACCAAGAAGACATAAACATTATAAATATATATGCACCCAACATAGGAGCACCCAAATACATAAAGAAAATCTTGGAGGACTTCAAGAAAGATATTGACAGCAACACAATTATAGTAGGGGATTTTAACACCCCACTATCAAAAATGGACAGGTCTTCCAAACAAAAGATCAACAAAGATATTGTGTCACTTAACAATACCCTAGAGGAAATGGACTTAACTGATATATAGAGAGCTTTTCATCCCAAAGAAGCAAAATACACATTCTTTTCAAGTGTTCATGGAACTTTTTCAAAGATAGACCACATGAGAGGACACAAAGCAAGCCTCAACAAATTCAAGAAAATTGAAATCATATCAAGCATCTTCTCTGACCACAAGGGTATGAAACTAGAAACCAACCCCAAGGGTAAAAACCCAAAACACTCAAAAACATGGAGACTGAATAGCATGCTATTAAACAATGAATGGGTCAAGAACGAGATTAGGGAAGAAATCAAAAACTTCCTGGAAACAAATGAAAATGAACTCACAACAATCCAAAACCTATGGGACACAGCAAAGGCAGTCCTGAGAGGGAAGTGCGTAGCAATACAGGCCTACCTCAAAAAGATCGAAACACTTCAAACAAACAACCTAACCCTATGCCTACAAGAACTGGAGGAACAACAACAAAGACAGCCCAGAGCAAGCAGAAGGAAGGAAATAACAAAGATCAGAGCAGAACTAAATGACATAGAGACTAAAAGCACAATTGTAAGGATCAATGAATCCAGGAGCTGCTTCTTTGAAAAGATAAACAAAATGGACAAGCCTTTAAGTAGGCTCATCAAGAAAAAAAGAGAGAGGATCCAAATAAACAGAATTAGAAATGAAAGTGGAGAGATTACAACTGAAACCACAGAAATACAAAGGATCGTAAGAAATTACTATGAAGACCTGTATGCTAAGAAATTTGAAAACCTAGATGAAATGGACACATTTCTAGAAAAATATAATCTTCCAAAACTGAATGAAGAAGAAGCAGAAAACCTGAACAGACCAATAACAGCAAAGGAAATTGAAGCAGTCATCAAGAAACTCCCATCACACAAAAGCCCTGGACCAGATGGCTTCACAGGAGATTTCTACAAAGCATTTAAGGAAGAACTAACCCCTATCCTTCACAGACTATTCGAAAAAATCCAAACTGATGGAAGACTCCCAAACTCTTTTTATGAAGCCAGCATCATCCTAATCCCAAAACCAGATAAAGACACAACGAAGAAAGAAAACTTCAGGCCAATATCGCTGATGAACATAGACGCTAAAATTCTCAACAAAATATTAGCAAACCGCATCCAGCAATATATTAAAAAGATCATCCACCATGACTAAGTGGGATTCATCCCAGGGATGCAACGATGGTACAATATTCGCAAATCAATAAACATAATACATCACATCAACAACAGCAAAGACAAAAATCACATGATCATATCAATAGATGCGGAAAAAGCGTTCGATAAGATACAGCATCCATTTCTGATAAAAACACTCAGCAAAGTGGGAATAAAGGGAGCAGTCCTCAACATAATTAAGGCCATATATGAGAGACCTACAGCCAACATCACACTCAATGGACAAAAACTTAGAGCTTTCCCACTAAGATCAGGAACTAGACAAGGATGCCCTCTCTCACCACTCCTATTCAACATAGTATTGGAAGTCCTAGCCACAGCAATCAGACAAGAAAAAGCAATAAAAGGCATCCAAATTGCAAAGGAGGAAATGAAACTGTCACTGTTTGCAGACGACATGATAGTGTACATGGAAAACCCTATAGACTCCACTCAAAAACTACTCGACCTAATAAATGAATTTGGCAAAACAGCTGGATACAGAGTCAATACCCAGAAATCAAAGGCATTCCTGTACACCAACAACGAATTTGCAGAAACAGAAATCAGGAAAAAAATCCCATTTGATATAGCAACAAGAAAAATAAAGTACCTAGGAATAAACCTAACCAAGGAGGTAAAAGACCTGTACTCAGAAAACTACACAACACTGAAGAAAGAAATTAAGGAAGATACAAACAAATGGAAGCATGTACCATGTTCATGGATTGGAAGAATTAACATCATCAAAATGGCCATACTACCCAAAGCAACTTATAGATTCAATGCAATCCCTATTAGAGTACCCATGACATATTTCACAGATATAGAACAAACATTGCAGAAATTCATATGGAACCATAAACGACCTCGAATAGCAGCAGCAATTTTGAGAAAGAAGAACAAAGCAGGAGGGATCACAATACCTGATATCAAGGTATTACAAGGCCACTGTAATCAAAACAGCCTGGTACTGGCATAAAAACAGGCACATAGACCAATGGAACAGAATAGAGAGCCCAGAAATAAACTCAAGTCTGTACGATCAATTAATATTTGACAAAGGAGGCAGGAGCATAAAATGGAGCAAAAACAGTCTCTTCAACAGATGGTGTTGGGAGATCTGGACAGCTACGTGCAAAAAAATGAAACTTGATCACCAACTTACACCATACACGAAAATAAACTGAGGATGGATAAAAGACTTAAATAGAAGTCATAACACCATAAAAGTCCTAGAGGAAAACATTGGCAGGAAAATCTCAGACATTCCACGCAGCAACATCCTCACAGAAACATCCCCTAAAGCAAGGGACATAAAGGAAAGAATAAACAAATGGGACCTCATCAAAATAAAAAGCTTCTGCAGGGCTAAAGAAAACAGCACCAAATTACAAAGAGAACCAACAGTATGGGAAAACATATTTGGCAATGATACCTCAGACAAGGGCCTAATCTCAAAAATATATAAAGAGCTCACACGACTCCACTCCAGGAAGACAAACAACCCAATTAAAAAATGGGCAAAGGACTTGAACAGACACTTCTCCAAGGAAGACATACAGAGGGCCCAGAGACATATGAAAAGATGCTCAGCATCACTAGCCATCAGAGAGATGCAAATTAAAACCACAATGAGGTATCATCTCACACCAGTCAGAATGGCCAACATAAACAAATCCACAAACAAATGTTGGAGAGGATGTGGAGAAAAGGGAACCCTTGTGCACTGTTGGTGGGAATGCAGACTGGTGAGGCCACTGTGGAAAACAGTATGGAATTTCCTCAGAAAACTAAAAATGGAACTGCCCTTTGACCCAGTAATTCCGCTGCTGGGATTATACCCTAAGAACCCTGAAACACCAATCCAAAAGAATCTGTGCACCCCAATGTTCATAGCAGCACAATTTACAATAGCCAAGTACTGGAAGCAACCTAAGTGCCCATCAGCAAACGAGTGGATCCAAAAACTATGGTATATTTACACAATGGAATTCTACGCAGCAGAGAGAAAGAAGGAGCTTATACCCTTTGCAACAGCATGGATGAAACTGGAGAGCATTATGCTAAGTGAAACAAGCCAGGAAGTGAGGGACAAATACCATATGATCTCACCTTTAACTGGAACATAAGCAATAGAAGGAAAAAGCAAACAAAATATAACCAGAGTCATTGAAGTTAAGATCAATCTAACAATAGCCAGGGCGGGGGTGGGGGGTGGGGGTGGGACAGTGGGTAGAGGGGATTACAGGAACTACTATAAAGGACACATGGACAAAACCAAAGGGGAGGGTGGAGAGGGGGGAGGGAGGTGGGTTCAGCTGGGGTGGGGTGGAGGGATGGGGAGAAAAGGCATACAACTGTAATTGAATAACAATAAAAAAAAAAAGTTTGAGAATAACAGAATAAAATTCAGAGGGATTCCAAGATGGCTGTAGAGTAGCTAGAAGCTTCTGCCACTTGCTCTCAGCCCCAGACCTGACTTGCAGCTAAATTGCAGAGCAATTAACTTGAAAAATCAGTTAAAGTGTGGCTGACCTGAAATTTAATAAACAGGAGCATGGATAAAGACAGGAGGAGACAAGGAGAGGGTGAGCCCTCTTGTGAAGGTGCACAGCTGGGAAGCTGGAGGGATTTTGCAAGCAGCAATATTTCCTAACCCTAGGAGTATGGGGTCTCAGCCCCACCCAGGGATTCCCAATCCAGAGCAACAGAAATGAAAAGGGGAGCTGGTACAGCAGGGGGCAGTAGGAATCAGTGAAGATTCATCCAGCTGGGAGACCAAGACTACACCATCCCAGAGAAGGAGTGATCCCATGGTTACACCACCAGACTAGGAAGTTTGCTCTGGTCTGTGACTGCTAAAGGGCCTATGCCACAGTTCCAGTTCAAAGGAGGGGGTCTGCTCAGTACACCCAGCAGTGACTTTGAGAGCCCCTCTATTCTCTGGAAGGACTTTGGGTAGAGAGTTGATCAGAGTCTAGACTGTGTGGCTTGATAAAGAGAATTGGTCTTACCCACCTGGAGTGCACAGGCAGCTGAACTTGTTCTGCCACCTTGGCTGTCTTCGGAGACAAAGGGGTAGGCACTGGGCTGCAAATTTGGTCCCACCCTGCTTGGTTAAATGGCATGGGGGAGTGGGACATTTGGCCCATTTGGACCCTGGCCAGAGCTGGGAGTTTCTCCCTGCCTTGCTTGGCCAGCACCACTTGAAGACATTAGAGTCCCAAGCCAGACTGATTTTTCTTTCTTTCTTTCTTTTATTTTATCCCCTTCTGCTTGGTTAGTTAGGGCAGGAGTTCCAGGGAGCCATGCAGAGCTGGGTTTGTTAGACTGGGAGTCAGATGTGTGTGTGCTGGGCTCTGTGGCTGAATTTTGGGGAAGCAGGGGCAAGCTCCCCAGTGAGTTCAGGCTACGAAGCCTCAGGAAGGAGGGGAAGTGCCCTCACCACCCTCCTACAGGTTGCCAGCACTCCCGCCCAGACCGTGTGAATCAGTCCTGCCAAGTCCTGGATACCCCTGCTGAGCAAAGTTCTGTGGGGGAAAGGACAGCAGCTCAGAGTGGGGACTTTCAAAGTGCGAGACCTGAGGCAGACCAAACCTCTGTGCTCTAGAGGGCCTACTGGCAGGACTGATGAGCTTCGGAAAGACTGGGGAGGGTAGTAGGGGACAGTGTCTGAAATTTGCTTGCACCAGAGAAACTCCAAACAGGCCTGGGACTGGCACAAGTGGCCCACTTAAGACAACATTGGAGCAGGATCCAACAAGCTTCAGAAATAGCATCTTTAAGGGCTGATCACTGCAAGCACAACAAGCTGCTAAGGTGAACCCCACTTTTTAAAAAATCTTTTCTTCATTTTTCTCTTCTATTTCAAAATATTTTCCTTTTTTTATATCTCTTATTTCTCTATTTCCTTTTCTTACTCTATTTTCCCTTATTCTTCTTATTTTTTCTATATTTCATTTTATAATTATTTATTATTTCTTTTCTTTCATATTTTTTCTTTTTTCTACTTTATTTTATTGTCCTTTCGTCTTTTTCTGATTTTTTTGTCTTTCTTTCCTCAATTTTTTTTTTGTTGTTGTTGGTTATTTTCTTTTTGAGTTGTTTTCAGTTTTGTTGTTTTGTCTTGTTTTGTTCTGTTAGCACCTGTACAACAGTGTGCACAATGTAGTTGGGGTTGAACCTTATAGTCAACCATCCAAAGAGTCCAGCCCACCCATAAATAGGACAACAGCACCAAAATGGAGCTGTTCAACCACCTGAAATAAGCCAGGCTGTGAGGGACAAATACCATATGATCTCACTTACAATTGGAACATAATCAACAAAAGAAACAAGCAAACAAAATATAACCAGAGACATTGAAATTAAGAACAAACTGACAGTAACCAGAGGGGAGGTGGGAGGGGATAATGAGGGGAAAAGGGGGAAGGGTTTTCAGGAACATGTACAAAGGACACATGGAAAAAACCAAAGGGGTAGGATCAAGGGTGGGAAGTGGGGATGGCTGGAGTAGGGGGGAGTGGCAGGGAGTAATAGAGACAACTATACTTGAACAATAAAAAAATGTGAAAAAAATGTGAAAAAATATGGTGTTGGGAAAATTGGACAGGTACATGCAAAAATGAAAATATGCCACCAACTCATACCATATAAAACATATACTCAGAATGGATAAGACTTAAATGTAAGTTGCAAAACCATAAAAATCATAGAAGAAAACACAGGCAGGAAAACCTCAGTCATCTGAAATAGCAATATTTTTGCTGATATATCTCCTAGGGCAAAAGAAACAAATGAAAAAAGAAACAAATAGGATGACATCAAACTAAGAAGCTTCTGTATAGCAAAAGAATCTAACAACAAAATGAAAAGGGAACACAATGTATGGGAGAACATATTTGCCAGTATTACATCTTAGGTGTTAAGTTCCAAAATACATACAGAAACTTGTACAACTCAATAGCAGGAACACAATCAATTCAATTAACAAAATGAACAAATGACCTGAATAGATACTTCTACAAGAGGACCTACAAATGGCCAGCAAAAATATGAAAAAATTCCCCATGCCACTAATCATCAGAAAGATGAAAATTGAAACTAAAATGAGGTATAATCTCACACCTGCCAGAATGGCAACCATCAATAGATCAACAAAAAAGTACTGGCAAAGCTGTGAAGAAAAGAAAACTCTAGACCACTGTTGTAGGGAACACAGAATGGTGCAGCCACCATGGAAAACAGTATGAAGTTTCCTCAAAAAAATAAAAATGGAACTATCTTTTGACCCAGCAATCCCACTTCTGGGAATATATCCTAAGAATCCTGAAACACCAATCAGGAAGCATACATGAACCCCTATGTTCACAGTAGCATTATTTACAATAGCTAAGATCTGTAAACAGCCCAAGTGACCATCAGTAGATGACTGGATAAAAAAGCTGTGGTACCTTTACACAATGGAATACTATGTAGCCATGAAAAGTATAAAATCGAACTGGATCTGCGAAGAAGGCGGTGAGATAGGTGGGAGTGGAGTCCACTTCCCCTCGGCACCAGTGAAACACCTAGCTGATCTGAGGAAAAGAGCGAACAGCCAATGGTATTCCAGCATATATGAAGATCGGAGACCAAAGATAAAGGACATTAAAAGACCTGACGGTAAGAAGAGTGCTTAAGGACAATAAGGTCCCTGGGACCTGTGCGGAAACCAGGGCAGCTGAAGCCCTGGCTGGGGGCCCAGGGTCTGCTGCAGGATTCTTGGGAGAGAGCCAGGCTGAGCTGTGTGAGAGCCAGGTGCTTGTTTGGACCAGGGGGGCTTGAATAGGACGAATTTCTAAAAAAGAAAAAGAGAAAATAGAGGCACTCAGCGGCTGGTTAGAGAACTCTCCACAGCAGCCACTGCTGCTGGCGCCCCTCCCCCCTCAGCCCCTGGACTCTGAACGCAGGATAAGCAACCCTGGCGCTCACCTGAAGCCTGGCTGGCGTGCACCCAGATCAGCGGACTGGGCGCCCACAACTGAAACTCCGGGTGAGCGCGCACCCTCATAAGTGGCCCGGCTGCCAGGGCGCCAGTCCCAAAGTGCCCCAGTGGGCGCGTACCCCAATCAGTGGCCTGTGGGCACACAGACAAAAAGCACCTGGGTGGGCGTGCACACCTGAAACCAGGGGTGGGTGCACAACAGGATCAGTGGCTGGCTGCCCCGCCCTCTCGCCCTCCAAGCACGCACAGACCCAAAGCGGTGGATCTGCAGCACAACCCAGGCCCAAAGCCGCGATCAGCCCTGCAACGCGATCAACGGCCTGGCTGCCTGCAGATGACCACACCTAAAAGCACCAGTTCTGAAAAACTCCTACATTGCCCCTGCGCAAAGAGCCCTGCAGAACTTACTAGCTCTCTAGGAGGAAGGCAGAATGCCCAGCAGAGGGGAGGTGCAGGGCTAGGAGAGACTGCATTCCCCGGAAGAATTCGACCCGGTAGGGGGCTGAACCACCCCATAGCAGCATCAAGAGCCCCTAGCATCTAAGACAGCAAAGGGCAAGAAGGGGGAGTGTGAGTTGCCCCTAATTGGTGCAACTCAAGGACAGCACAACTGGTGAACTAAAGGCCTAGTGGGGAGCAGAAGGACCCTGAGGAACTGGACTGGAAGCTGAACAACAGCAAAGAGTGTGACTCAGGAAGGGAGAAAAGTGAAACCAATCCTTTTAATCACCCCCTCCCATTTCACAGACAGACCAGTAGAACTAACCTGACCGGTTTAAAGTCAGCAGAAGACTTTTTTTTTCCCCCTCCTTTCCCCCTAAATTCCTTCTTCATTTCTGCCCTTCTTTGTTTTTGTATCCCTTCTTCCTTCCATCCTTTCCCTTTTTTATTCTTTCTTCCTGCCTTATTTTATTTTTTTGTTTTAATTTTTGTTACAATCATTTCTACTTATCTTTCTGCCAATCTTTTTTATTCCTTCTTCCTTCCTTCCTTTCCTTTTCTATTCCCTTTTTCCCTCCTTCCCTTCTCCCTTTTTTCCCCCTTCTTTCTCTTTTTCCCACAGCTGAGACAACAAAACCTGGAGCTCTGAAAGACCAGAGTTAGACCGTGCTAGGCCCATAACCATCAGCTCAAGACCAGTGAGCACAAGATATTAAGGAGAGAAAACCACTAAATCCCATTGGCATTCTACCATAGAAGTTCTACCATAAACCCAGGGAGTCAGAATAGATCAATTTAAGAAGCAGAGGCTAACAAGGAGAGCCTCACAAACAATGGGAAGACAAAGAAACAATCCCCAAATGAAAGGAAAGGAGGAAGCCTCAGAAAGAATGCTAACCGACAAAGAGGCAAGCCAACTATCAGATACTGAGTTCAAAGCAATGGTTATCAGGAAGCTCACTGAGCTCACAGAGAACTACCAGAAACGACAGGGAAACTACAATGAACTCACTGCAAACTATATCAACATGAAAAAGGAAATAGAAACTATCAACAAGAGCCAAGAGGAAATGAAGAATACAATTTCTGAATTGAAGAACACGGTAGAAGGAATGAAAAGCAGACTTCATGAAGCAGAGGATCAGATTAGCGAGCTGGAGGACAAAGTAGAAAAAAACACCCAGAAGGAGCAAGACAAGGAAAAGAGGCTCAGAAAGAATGAAGAGGTAATAAGGGAAATGCAGGACAACATGAAGCGTAACAATATCTGTATAATAGGAATACCAGAAGGAGAAGAAGAAGAGCAAGGGATAGAAAACCTGTTTGAAAAAGTAATGATGGAAAACTTACCTAATTTGATGAGAGAAAAAGTCACAAAAATCCAGGAAACACAGAGAGTCCCAAGCAAGAGGAACCCAAAGAGGCCCACTGCAAGACACATCATAATTAAAATGGCAAAATTCCAAGACAAACAGAGGATCTTAAAGGCAGCAAGGGAGAAACAGGAAGTAACATACCAGGGAGCCCCAATAAGATTAGCAACTTCCTTCTCAATGGAAACGCTCCAAGCCAGAAGAGAATGGCAAAAAATATTCCAAGTAATGAGAACCAGAGGCCTGCAACCAAGGCTACTTTACCCAGCAAGGCTCTCAATCAAGATAGAAGGACAAATAAGGAGTTTCCCAGACAAAAGAAGTCTAAAAGAATACAGCTCCACCAAACCAGTTCTGCAAGAGATGCTAAAGGGACTGCTTTAAGGAAAGGAAGGAAAAGAGAAAGAGACAGGAACACAGGTAGGAAAAAATGGCAATGAATAACAACCTATCAATAATAACCTTAAACGTAAATGGATTAAATGCTCCAATGAAAAGATGTAGAATAGCTGAATGGATAAGAAAATATATCCCACACATATTCTGCCTACAAGATACCCATCTCAGGACAAAAGACTTACACAGACTGAAAGTGAAGGGCTGGGAACAAATTTTTCAAGCAAACAGACAACAACAACAAAAAAGCCGGGGTAGCATTACTCATATCAGACAAAATAGATTTCCAAAGAAGGGCCATAAAGAGAGAACCAGAAGGTCACTTCATAATACTCAAAGGAAGAATCCACCAGGAAGACATAAACATTGTAAATATATATGCACCCAACACAGGAGCACCCAAATACATAAAGAAAATCTTGGGGGATAAAAAGAAAGATATTGACAGCAACACAATTATAGTAGGGAACTTTACACCCCACTGTCAAAAATGGACAGGTCTTCCAAACAAAATATCAAGAAGGATATTGTGTCACTTAACAATGTCCTAGATGAAATGGACTTAACTGATATATATAGAGCCTTTCATCCCAAAGAAGCAAAATGCATAGTCTTTTCAAGTGTACATGGAACATTTTCAAAGATAGACCACATGATAGGACACAAAGAAAGCCTCAACAAATTCAAGAAAATTGAAACCATATCAAGCATTTTCTCTGACCACAAGGGACTGAAACTAGAAACCAACCCCAAAGGAAAAAACCCAAAACACTCAAAATCATGGACACTGAATAGCATGCTATTAAAGAATGAATGGGTCAAGAACGAGATTAGGGAAGAAATCAAAAACTTTCTGGAAACAAATGAAAATGAACTCACAACAACCCAAAACCTATGGGACACAGCAAAGGCAGTCCTGAGAGGGAAGTTCATAGCAATACAAGCCTACCTTAAAAGGATAGAAACATTTCAAACAAACAACCTAACCCTACACTTACAAGAACTGGACGAACAACAACAAAGACAGCCCAGAGCAAGTAGAAGGAAGGACATAACCAAGATTAGAGCAGAACTAAATGACATAGAGACTAAAAGCACAATTCTAAGGATCAATGAATCCAGGAGCTGGTTCTTTGAAACGATAAACAAAATGGACAAGCCTTTAAGTAGGCTCATCAAGAAAAAAAGAGAGAGGATCCAGATAAACACAACTTGAAATGAAAGAGGAGAGATTACAACTGATACCACAGAAATACAAAGGATTGTGAGAAATTACTACGAAGAACAGTGTGCCAAGAAATTTGAAGACCTAGGTGAAATGGACACATTTCTAGAAAAATATAACCTTCCAAAACTGAATGAAGAAGAAGCAGAAAACCTGAACAGACCAATAACAGCAGACGAAATTGAAGCAGTCATCAAAAAACTCCCATCACACAAAAACCCTGGATCAGATGGTTTCACAGGAGAATTCTACAAAGCCTTTAAGGAAGAGCTAACCCCTACCCTTCACAGACTATTTGAAAAAACCCGGAATGATGGAAGACTCCCAAACTCTTTTTATGAAGCCAGCATTATCCTAATCCCAAAACCAGATAAAGACACAACGAAGAAAGAAAACTTCAGGCCAATATCGCTGATGAACATAGACGCTAATATTCTCAACAAAATATTGGCAAACTGCATCCAGCAATACATTAAAAAGATCATACACCATGACCAAGTGGGGTTCATCCCAGGGATGAAAGGATGGTACAATATTTGAAAATCAATAAACATAATACATCACATCAACAACAGCAAAGACAAAAATCACATGATCATATCAATAGATGTGGAAAAAGCATTTGATGAGATACAGCCCCCATTTCTCATAAAAATTCTCGGCAAAGTGGGAATAGAGGGAGCATTCCTCAACATAATAAAGGCTATATATGAGAGACCTACAGCCAACATCATACTCAATGGACAAAAACTTAGAGCTTTCCTACTAAGATCAGGAACAAGACAAGGATGCCCTCTCTAACCACTCCTATTCAACATAATACTGGAAGTCCTAGCCACAGCAATCAAGCAAGCAAAAGAAATAAAAGGCATCCAAATTGCAAAGGAGGAAATGAAACTGTCACTGTTTGCAGATGACATGATAGTGTACGTGGAAAATCCTATAGACTCCACCAAAAAACTACTCGACTTAATAAATGAATTTGGCAAAACAGCTGGATACAAAGTCAATACTGAGAAAGCAAAGGCATTCCTGTACACCAACAACGACACTGCAGAAACAGAAATCAGGAAAAAAATCCCGTTTGATATAGCAACAAGAAAAATAAGGTACCTAGGAATCAACCTAAGCAAGGAGGTAAAAGACCTGTACTCAGAAAACTACACAACACTGAAGAAAGAAATTAAGGAAGACACAAACAAAAGGAAGCATGTACCATGCTCATGGATTGGAAGAATTCACATCATCAAAATGGCCATACTACCCAAAGCAGTTTATAGATTCAATGCAATCCCTATTAGTGTACCATGACATATTTCACAGATATAGAACAAACCTTTCAGAAATTTATATGGAACCATAAACGACCCTGAATAGCTGCAGCAATTTTGAGAAAGAAGAACAAAGCAGGAGGGATCACAATACCTGATATCAAACTGTATTACAAGGCCACTGTCATCAAAACAGTCTGGTACTGGCATAAAAACAGGCACATAGACCAATGGAACAGAACAGACAGCTCAGAAATAAACTCAAGTCTTTACGGTCAATTAATATTTGACAAAGGAAGCACGAGCATAAAACGGAGCAAAAACAGCCTCTTCAACAGATGGTGTTGGAAGATCTGGACAGCTTCGTGCAAAAAAATGAAACTTGATCACCAATTTACGCCATACACAAAAATAAACTCGAGATGGATAAAAGACTTAAATAGAAGTCGTAACACCATAAAAGTCCTAGAGGAAAACATTGGCAGGAAGATCTCAGACATTCCACGCAGCAACATCCTCACAGACATGTCCCCAAAAGCAAGGGACATAAAGGAAAGAATAAACAAATGCGACCTCATCAGAATAAAAAGCTTCTGCATGGCTAAAGAAAACAGCACCAAATTACAAAGAAAACCAACAGTATGGGAAAACATATTTGCTAATG
Source organism: Desmodus rotundus (assembly GCF_022682495.2). NCBI lineage: Eukaryota > Metazoa > Chordata > Mammalia > Chiroptera > Phyllostomidae > Desmodus > Desmodus rotundus. The sequence continues at coordinate 89,013,190 of NC_071387.1, read as the reverse complement.
ATACCTCAGACAAGGGCCTGATCTTCAAAATATATAAAGAACTCACACAACTCCACTCCAAGAAGACAAACAACCCAATTAAAAAATGGGTACAGGTCTTGAACAGACACTTCTCTAAGCAAGACATACAGAGGGCCCAGAGACATATGAAAAGATGCTCAGCATCACTAGCCATCAGAGAGATGCAAATTAAAACCACAGTGAGGTACTATCTCACACCAGTCAGAGTGGCCAACATAAACAAGTCCACAAACAAATGTTGGAGAGGATGCGGAGAAAAGGGAACCCTAGTGCACTGTTGGTGGGAATGCAGACTGGTGAGGCCACTGTGGAAAACAGTATGGAATTTCCTCAGAAAACTAAAAATGGAACTGCCCTTTGACCCAGCAATTCCGCTGCTGGGATTATACCCTTAGAACCCTGAAACACCAATCCAAAAGAACCTGTGCACCCCAATGTTCATAGCAGTACAATTTACAGTAGGCAAGTCCTGGAAGGAACCTAAGTGCCCATCAGCAAATGAGTGGATCCCAAAACTATGGTATATTTACACAATGGAATTCTATGCAGCAGAGAGAAAGAAGGAGCTTATTCCCTTTGTGACAGCATGCATGTAACTGGAGAGCATTATGTTAAGTGAAATAAACCAGGTGGTGAGGGACAAATACCATATGATCTCAACCTTTAACTCGAGTATTATCAACAGGAGAAAAAAGCAAACAAAATATAAGCAGAGATAGTGAAGTTAAGAAAAATCTAACAATAGCCAGAGTGGAGGGATGATGCGACAGTGGGGAGAAGGGTTTTCAGGAACTACTATAAAGGACATATAGACAAAACCATGGGGGATGGTGGAAGCAAGGGGGGTAGGTGGATTTTGCTGGAGTAGGGTAGAGGGGTGGTGAGAAAATGCAGATAACTGTAATTGAACAACAATAAAATAATTATAAAAAAAGGAGTCTTGACCATTACTGAACATTATATGGATGAATTATAGATGTAAAGGTGGAAGGTAGACCAATGAATTTATAAATGGGAACAAGGGATGTTTAATATTTAATTTTAATGTAGGGTAGGTGAGGAATTCTCTTTTCCAATTTATATTTTTTATTGTTGTTCAAGTACAGTGTCTTCAGGAATTCTTAAACACAACCAAAAACAGTATGCAGAGAAAAGAAATTCTGCATTAAACATAAAAAAAACCCTTTCCATTAAAAGAAAAATATGCCGAACGTTTCTTCATGTAATTACAATAAAATAATTGGAGACAAGCCATTCAACGGAAAATGGGCAAAAGTTTTAAATGTCTAAGTTTTCGATAAATACTTGATGACTTATTCAACTTTGCAGACTATCAAGGAAAAAAATTGAAACTACTAAATTTCAACATAGTGTCCAAAGTAAAAAATGAAATGCTGTCAATAGTAAATATTGATAAGGATGTACAATGATGGAAACTGTCATACATTGCTGGTATGACATAAAATTTGTACAAATCACTGTGTAAAACCATTTGGTTATATTGACTAAAGTTGAATAGTGCCATACTTTTAGATCCAGTAGTTATATACTAAAACATACCTCTAGCAGAATTATGTACATATTTGAACCAAAAGAAATATTAAGCAAACACCATGGCAAATTAATAATACCTAAAATTCAGAAACAATAAAAATATCCTGCAAAGTTAAAGTGGATATATTATTTTAGATTCATACAATTGAATATTATATAGCAATGTAAATGAACAAACTACCACTATAAGTGACAATGTGTATGAAGCTTATAAATATAATATTGGGCTGAAGAAGCCAAAAACAAGTATACAGTACAAATATAGTAATGTAACATCCAAAAATAAGTAAAACTTATTTGTGATGAAAAATATCAGCATAATAGTTTACATTGGAATTGATTGATTCAAAAATAAATATTTAAATTAATGATATGAGAGACAACTGTACTTGAACAATAAAAAATTAGAAAATTTAAAAAATTAAAAATAAATTGATTAGTAATATACATTAATAAAAGAGAAAACTATGTAACACTTTTGAGTGATTCCAACAATGCACACAATAAAAACCAACACTAAAATGCTAAAAGCTTTCAGTAGCCTAAGTATACAAGTGAATTTTCCTAAATTGATAGATGGTAGCTACCAAATATAATATACAGTAGTAGAAATTTAGAAATATTCCATTCAAAGGCAGAAAAATAAGGTATCCATTACTAATACCAGTATTCAGCATTGTACTGGTGGTCACACTTTATACACAAGCAAAAGAAATGGGGTATGGCAATTGAGAAGGAAGAAAAATTGTCATTATCTTTAGATGATAAACCTATCTACATAGAAAAGCCAAGATAATCTACACAAAAACTGTGAAAGCTAATTAGAGAATGAGTTGATCTAGGTTTCTAGGTCATAAGATCAGCGTGCAAAATTCAGTAGCATTCCTAAATACTACAACTTATGCTAAAAAAGACACCATTAATAGTATGAGTAAAATCCATACTATACAAGGAAATAAATCTACTAAACTGTAAAAGACTTTAGGGGGAGAATTGCAAAACAACATTAAAGAGAGTGATATCAGTGAAATGGCAGGCTCCAACTCCTTTTTCCTTATGGAAACCTTAAAAACAACCAGAAAGTGACTAAAATAATTTTACAAGAGCCCTAGAACACAGTTAAAGTTTACAGCAACCAAGTGAATGTTCAATCAAGAAAAAGCTACTTTAAAATGGTAGGAAATTTTGTGGCATGTTTATTCAGCCTTGCCCAACCTATTCCTGAGGCAGAACAGGCTTTGTCTGGAGCGGGTAGCAGACCATTTCTCTATGGCCTCCCTCAAACCAGAAGAAACATATTTTCAATGGCCTACCATGTCTGGGGAGTGCATGAAGGACTGGTTTTTGTTTTGCCTAAGCTAAAAACCAGATGGCATTTCTCATAAAAGCTGCAGAAGCCTAAAGACCTGAGGACTCCTGGGCCAAGATTTACAGGGAAGAAACACACTAGAACATCCAAGTCCCTAAGGACAAGCAGGAGTGACACTCTGGTAAATTAAGACATTCAAAAGAAGCCATGTATATAGAAGAATATAAAAGTCCACACAAACAGGCACAGGCAAGATGCACAGAAAAGACGAGAAAACAATGTAAACTTTCATGTAGAGCTAATTCATAGGCTTAGAACACATTCAGCTAAATAGTGAAGATGTGCCTTAGAACAGAACCAGTCTGCAAAGAGTGACTTTAATTTCCCTGAAAAGTCATTAAAAAATCTAATTGCATTTATTGAGGTGGACATTGGTTAATAATATTATATAGGTTTCAGGTGTGCAGTTCTATAATAAATCATCCATGTGTATACCACCCAAAGTCAAGTCTCCTTCCATCACCATTTATTCCCCCTTTACCCTATTCTACCTCCTTCCACCCCCCTTTATCTCTGGTAATCACCATACTATTGTCTGTGTCTATGGGTTTTTTTTTTTTTCTTAATCCATCTACCTTTTTTTATCTAATCCCCAACCCCCTCCCCTCTGACAGCTCTCAATCTGTTCTCTGTATCTACGAGTCTGTATAAAGATTATAGGACACTATATAAATAACTGCATAGCAGCAAATTAGATAACATAGATGAAACAGAAAAATTCTTAGAGACACAAAATATATTGAGACTGAATCATAAATAAACAGAAAAATATAAATAGACTGATAGCTAATAAAGGGATTGAATAACTAATCACAAACCTCCAAAGAAAGAAAAGCTCTGGCCAGATGATTTCACTGATGAGTTCTACCAAATACTTCAAAAAGAATTAACACCAACCCTTCTCAAACTTTTTGAAAAATTTAAAAGAATGACACTCCTGGCTCATTTTTTGATGTCAGAAATTCCCTGGTACCAAAGGTATAAAAAGAAAAAGGAAAAAAAATAGGCCTATATCTTTTGTGAATATTGACGTGATATCCCCTGACATAACGCTAGAAAACATAATTCAGTTATTATAAACCATGACTAAGTGGGATTTATTTCTGGAATGGGAGGATGGTTTAACATACAAAAATCAATCAATTCATTTAATACACCACATTAACAGAATGGTCATCTTAATTAATAAAGAAAAAGCATCTGACAAAATTTAACGTGTTTCCATGATAAAAACACACAACTAGGAATAGCAGGATTTTCTTCAATATAAAAAAGTCAACATAAAAAAGTCCATAGCCATCTTCACACGCAATGATGGAAAACTGAAAACTTTCCTCCAAAAAATCAAGAGTATAACAAGAATGCCTACTTTCACCACTTCTATTCAACAGAGTATTGACAATTCTATCCAAAGTTATTGGCAAGAAAAATAAATTGAAAACATTCAAATTGGAAAGAAGCAAGTGAAATTATCATTGTTTACAGATCGTATGATCTCATAATAGGAAACCCCAGAGTTCACACACACAGACATGAAAAACCAGTTAGAATAAACAAGTTTAGCAAAGTTATAAAATACAAAATCAACCTGCAAAAATCAGTTACATTTCTATACACTAACAATGAATATTTTAAAGAGGAAATTAAAAAAAATGATCTACAATAACATCCAAAATAATTAAATACTTAGGAATAGATAGCAAATGAATCAAAATATATGTATACTGAATACTAAAAAACGTTTAAAGAGACATAAATAAATGGAAAGACATCTTATGTTCACAGATTAAGAGATTCAGTATTAAGATGTCAAAGCTACCAAAAAGTATCTACAGATTCACTGCAGTCTATATAAAAATCATAATGATTCTTTTGCAGAAATAGAAAAACCCATTACTAATATTCATATGGATGCTCTAGTGTCCCTAATTAGCCAATAGAATCTCATAAATCAAAATAAATTTGGAGAACTCACACTTCCTGATTTCAACACTTGTTAAAAAGCTACAGTAATCAAAAGACTATAGTACTGGCATAAAGACTGATATATAGAACAATGAAACAGGATATCTCACAAATAAACCCTCGCAAAAATGGCCAAATGATTTTCAATGAGGGTGCCAAGGAAATTCATGAGGTAAAGAGCAGTCTTTTCAACAAATGGTGCTGGGACAACTATGTATATGTTCACATGCAAAGACTGACTTTAGACCCTTATCTTTTACCATATAATAGTTAACTAAAATGGATCACAGACCTAAAAAAGTTTTAACGCTATAAAACTCTTAGAAGAAAACATAGGGAAAAAAGGCTCCCAAAACAGCAATTCAAAAGAACCTATGCACCCCAATGTTCATAGCAGCATAATTCACAATAACCAAGTGTGGAAGCAATCTAAGTACCCATCCATAAATGAGTGAATCAAAAAACTGAACATTTACACAATGCAATATTACACTTAAGAAAGACAAGGAGCTCCTACCTGTCTCGACAGCATGGATAGAACTGGAAAGCATTACGCTAAGTGAAACAAGCCAGGAGGTGAAAGACAAATTCCATATGACCTCACCTATAAGTGGAACTTAATCAGCAAAACAAACAAGCAAGCAAAATAAAACCAGAGACATTGAAATAAAGAACAATCTCACAGTAACCAGAGAGAGGGGAGAGGAATAATAGGGTATAATAGGGGGGCCATCAAGGAACATGTATGAAGGACACATGGACAAAGCCAAAGGGGGTGGGTTCAAGGGTGGGAGGTGGGAAGGGGGTGGGGGGAGGTAGGTGGGGTGAAAATGGAGACAATTTTACTTGAATAACAATTGAAAAAAAGAAAAAATCTATTATATTTGTGTTTCGCATACAATTGTAAACCTACTTTTCCCACCACTGTAAGGTACAGATAGTATTTTGATTGAGTAATAAAAGAATGGTTTATTTTTTTTAAATAAGAAGAAAACATAGGGAAAAAGGTCACAATATTGGATTTGATAATGATTTTGCAGATATAAAACCAAAGGCACAGGCAATAAAAGAAAAGATATATAATTTGTCCTTCTTCAAAATTTTAAAATTTTATGTATGAAAGGATATTGGAAATGCAGCCAACAGAATGAGAGAAAATATTTGCTAATTATACATACAATAAAGAATAATTATCCAGATTACATAAAGAACAAATATCAAACAACCCAACTTAAAAATGTACTAAGAAATTAAATAGGCAGATTTTCAAAGAAGATACACAAATGGCCAATAAGTACATGAAAAGATGGACAACATCAAAATAATTAGAGAAATGTAAATCAAACCACAATAACAAGTCAGGGGTCAAACAGCTTATTAGTAAGAAAAAAGATGAGTATTTTGGAGAAAAAACATTCCAGTATTATTGTGCAGAATTCATGAATCATCTACAGCAGATAGGGGATGGTTGAGAATGGAGAACTTCAAAGCTTCATGTGCAGAAATGGTTTGGAATACGGCTTTCCACTGTTTTGTACTGAAGAGCTGTGGAGGTCTAAAGGGAGTTTTGTCAAAAGTTTATGATCTAGGATTTTAAAATGGTAGCAGAGTAGGTAAAAGTTACAATCATTTCCTCCCAGGACAATCATCCTGAATAACCAACTGAAAACTAGCTAAAGATGAATCTTATAACCAAAGATTTACAGAAAAAAGTCACATCAAGAGGGTTAGAAAGGGCAGAGATGCAAAAATGGCTGGCCCTGTTCTCACAGACAGCAGCTGAGTTTCTGAAGGGATGTCTCAGCTGTGAGAGGGGGTCCACCTGAGAAACATGGGGCCTAAGCCCCAAGCCAAGCTCCCAGCACAGAGCACTAGAGCCAGGAAGAGGTGCTGACATAACATCTGGCTGTGAAAAGCAGTGAGATTTCTGCCCACCAGGGACAAAGTCTGCTGGAAACACAGGCATCCTCTTAAAGAGCCATGACACAAAATTTTGTTTATAGCAACTTACCCTGGGCTGTGGTGGAGAAAAGGTAGAGCAGACTAGAGTCACCTGAGGAGAGTCTGGGGTTCCTGACTCTGTGAGGGAAGCTGGGAAGAAAGCCACCAGCATCCCAGTACTGAGTCATTCATGGATACCACAGTTGCCCTCTTTCTTTGGTGGAGCACTGCCCTCTCTGTGTAGCATTGGGTAGCAACTGCCCCACACCCTAAACTCACTCTCACCCCATCCTGTGGAGCTTAGGCCCTGCTGAGAAGTCAGTTGTCTTGGCCAGGGTGTAGAGTTGTGGGTACACTCAGGGGGTATCAGTGACTGAGTTGCCTGGCTTGAGGTGGGGGCTCTTACCACCACTTTCTTGTGAATCTGACTGGTGCTTCAACTTCACAGGAGATCCACAGAACCACCCCCTCAGCTTCCAGCAGGCCCAACTTCAAGGCTTTGGAAGTCCCATCCACCTGACTTTTGGTGGCTCTGCAACAGGGAGGTCAGGACAAAATCCAATACAAACTGAATCTTGTGGCTCTGAGGTGAAGACCATACCCACCACCTTCCCTGAAGACTGAACAGCACCTTCCCCTCATGGGAGATCCACTAGCCCCATTATCTCAACTCTACCAGAGGCTACCTCAGTGACTAAGCCTAACAGACAGCTGGCAGATGGAGGCAGGTGCAGGCAAATCTTATTAGGTTGTCTTGGGACTTTTGTTGACCTGCCCCTGCTCCTGGGGTTGGAAACAGCTGCCCTTGGTGTACAGTTTTGTCCTTCCTGTGCACACCCAAGCTCAGCAGAGGCAGCCACAAACAGTGGATTGCTTGTAGCTCCAAACAAGTTGCTGAGTGCCAGGCACAGAAAGCATCTGACACTGGCCTTCACCAAAGCTTCCCAAAGAGGCCCAGAACCAACAAACCAAGTAACTAGCTTCCAACAACACCAGAGAAGGATCCAAATAAGCTTCACAAACAGGCAGTAAAAACTGCAGAGGTGAATTTAGTTTCAAGTGGTCAGCACCTGCATAACAACTTGAATGCTGTGGTTGATGTTGAGCTGAGGCCAGCCTTAGTGTTGATCATACACACAAATAGGCCAATAGAAACTGAGACCCAATTACAAAAGGGAGGCTCACATTATACACATAAGGGAAATTCCTAGAGCACCTAGTTCAGGTGATCAAGGAGACCATGTTGCTGGAGCCTCTAAAACACCAACTGTATAAGGCCATCCCGCTAAGACTGGGAATCACAGAAGATCTACCTAATAAATAGAAACAAACACAAAGTGGCAGCCAAAATAGGGAGACAAAGAAACAGGCCACAAACAAAAGAACAGGAGAACTCTCCAGAAAAAGACCTAAAAGAAATGAAGCGAGTGATCAATCAGATAGATAGTTGAAAGTAATGGGTATAAGGGTGCTCAAGGAACTTAGTGAGAACAACAACAGCATGAAAAAGGACATAGAAAACATGAAATAAAAGCAGTCAAAAAAGAAGATTATCATATCTGACATCAAGAGTACACTGAAAGGGCCCTGGCCGGTGTGACTCAGTGGATTGAGTGCTGGACTATGAATTAAAGGATCACCAGTTTGATTCCCAGTCAGGGCACATGCCTGAGTTGCAGACCAGGTCCCCAGTAGGGGGCATGGGAGAGGCAACCACACATTGATGTTTCCCTCCCTCTCTTTCTTCCTCCATTCCCCTTTCTTTAAAAATAAATAAGTAACATCTTTTTTTTTTAAAGAGTACATAAAAGGAATAATAAGTGTGTTAGGTGAAGCAGAAGATTGAATCAGTGATTTGGAAGACAAAGTAGGAAAAAACACCACAATCCGAGCAGCAAAAAAAAAAAAAAAAGGAATTAGTAAGAATAAAAATAGTTTAAGGGACAACATGAAGCATAACAATATTCACATCATAGGGCACCAAGAAGGAGAAGAGAGAAAGTAAATGATCAAGAATCTGTTTTAAGAAATAATGACCAAAAACTTTCCTAACCTGGTGAAGGAAAAAGACACACAAGTCAAAAAAAGACACACAAGGCAAAAAAAGCACAGGGAGTCCCAAACAAGTTGGACCCAAAGAGGATCACACCAAGACACATCATAATCAAAATGGAAAAGGTTAAAGGGAAAGAGAGAATCTTAAAAGCAGTAAGAGAGAGGAGAGAAGAAGATGGCGGCCAAGCAGGTGGAAGCTGAGTCCACTTGCTCTTGCTCCCAACTCAGATTCTTAGCTTATCTTTCAAAAATAACTCAAGAATCAATGGAATCTTAGCTAGTATGAAGTTTGGAAACCAAGGAGTACAGAACATGCTTCACAATGGGTGGTAAGAGGATTTCATAGGTTGAAGGGGAAATAACCCATGTGTGGCATCTGCAGCCACAGACAGTCTAGTCAGAAATAGCAGCTTTGTGACTCCCTTCCCTGCCAGGGCAGAGAATCCCCAGGCCTGGGCCTAGAGTGACTTGGGTGAATATATGAAGTCAGGGAGATCCGGGCTACCCACACCAGTGAGCAGGACGTTCATAGCTGCAGTGTGAAATGTCAACTGGGAGAGTGACAGAGAGAGAGAGAGAGAGAGGGACTCTATCTACACCTGGGTCAGGTGGAAGCAGGCTGTGGCCAGCCAAGACTGAGAGACATTTGGCTTTTTGGAGAGGTGGAGTGTGTAGAAAACTGGGCAGTGACTCTGTACTGAAGTGGATGTGCCCAGAGAGACTTTTTTAAAAGGAGAGTGGAAACATGCTTGGCAGGGACCCTATATACAGCTGCCCTGCCACGAAAGGGTCAAGATTGAAAGTATAGTTTGCTTCAACTGAATACAGATGGTCAAAGAGATCAGAAAGTTGCACAGCAAGGGGATTTCTGGGCCCCAGTCCAGCATGGCTAGCAGGCCACAGGCTGCGCAAAGTGGTGAGTTTGGGACTGTGTTTGCTGTGAGAGCAGTGGTCTGGGAACTGGAGGGATAAGAGTTGATCTCCTGAAGGGGTCAGGCAGAGCCCCCTCCCCAAACAGAGTTCACACCTCTGGAAAAGGAAGGACTACCCAGCCCCCATTTCCCGCAGTGTTGCAAGCACTGCATCCAATGAGAAAGCTGTGCAAAACAGGCAGAATAGGCTCCAGAAGCCCCTGTAGGGTGCATATCTGTAGGAGAAAGATAGAAAGAGAAATGTCAAAAGGACTCATTTTGAACTTCTCTCAGGGAGACAAAATACAGTGGTTCCTGGGGCCCTGTTCCAATGAGGACAGCAAGGCAGGGAAACCAGAAATTGGTGCAGCAGAGGAATCAGGGCCCTGCCCAGCCTTGTCTCTCATACAGAGCTGCTGTTAACACCAATCAGGAAAGAGCTGACCCTCTTACACAGATTGGCCCCTCCCTTGAAATGGATGGCTGGTTCATCAGAAACTATATATTATTGGAAATCCACTGGGACAGACCAAGACAGGGGGTCCAGGGGCCCACCTACCTTATTTTTTGTTGTTTTTGTTGCTATAGTAAGTGAGATTTTTTTCCTGTTTTTCTTTCTGATAGTTCATTGTTGGTGTACAAAAATGTCATTGATCTTTGAATATTGACTTTGTATCCTGCTATTTGCCTAATTCCCTTATTTGGTCAGATCGTTTTCTAGTCTAGCCCATAAAGTTTTATATGTACACTCTCTCTGGTCATCTGCAAATAATGACAGTTTTACTTCTTCCAATTTTTATTTCTTCTTGTCTGATCGCTGTGACTTTTTCCCTCACCAGATTAGGGAAGTTTTCTGCCATTTTTTCAAACCCCCTTTTCTACCCCTTGCTCCTTTTCTTCTCCTTATGATATTCCTGTGATACAAAAGTTGTTATGTTGGCAAATATATTTTCTCATACTGTTCGTTCCCTTAGTGTTTGTGTATTTTATGTGTGGCCCAAGACAACACTTCTTTTTCCAGTGTGGCCCAGAGATGCCAAAAGTTTAGGCACTCCTGGTAGACTCTGACTGCTGGTGAGGTCACAGTGTCATAATTGAGTACAGAGGGGCAGTCTGCTGGCTACACTCATTAGTGACTTTAAGGGGCCCTCTATTCTTGGGATGCTTTGGCAGAGACCCAGACAGTGACTAAACTGTGTGGTTTGGGAAAGAGGACCGGTCTCCCCAACCTGAAGCATACAGCCAGCACCCCTCCTCCCATTGGTTGAGCCACTTGGCCTGCCAAGTCCTGCTAAGTTTGGCAGTGCAGAGAAGGCATGCAGAACCTGGGCTATTGGCCTTGTCCTGCCTGGTTTGGAGCTTGTAAAGAGCTGGGACTTTCAGCCTCGCCCTGCTGAGACTAGCCACCGAAAGAGATCAGAGTGCTGCACAGGGCTGACTTTGGGCCCTGCTTGGTTCAGTGGTGTGGGGGGACCAGGGAAACATGCAGAACTAGGATTTTCAGACTGTGTCTCACGGAAAGGCTTCTGTCTAGAAGCCAGATGAGCAAATCCTAGGATGTTTGGCTACATTGTAAGGAGGAAAACGAAAGCTCCCCTGTGAGTTAAGCCTATACTACCCTCAGAAAGAGAAGTTCCTGTCCCTCCTAAAAGCCTGTGTGTTCCACCCCCACAAGAGACTGTTTAGATCAGCTATTCCAAGTCCCAGATACCCTCACTGGGTGCAGTTCCATAGGGGGAAGGGAGAGTAGCTAAAAGAAAAAATGTTCAAAGTGTGAGAGCCCTGGAAGCTATTGTCTGAAACCAGGACTAAGTGCTTAGTCCCTCCTGTGGGTCAGGCAGACATCATTTCCAATGACAGACTGTTGATTTATTCCCCTGAGCCCAGTGTGGCTGAGCTTGCTCCTGCAGAGGGGATGGTGGGCTTTACCCAACCTGAGCCTGCAGCAAGCCACCAAGGGGGGAACTAGAATTAGAAATTCTGGCAGAGGCTGAGGAATTAAGCTTTGAAGCTGGTTCAACTTTCCTATCATTGAGTACCTGACTGCATGATTCCAAAGAAGGGAGCCACTAGGCCTACCTCAGTTACCACAGGCTCATTCTATTGTCTCTCTTTGAAAGGCTCTGGAAGAAGACCAGGCAATATCAGGGGGAAGTGGTGTAGCTGACAGGAAGTAGAATTCAGGGAGCCTCAGTCCTTTTATAGTTCTTCCTCCAGTTCTAAGATAGAATAAGCCAACACTTTTACACAGATTAGTCTCTCCCATGCATGCTCACGTGCAGTAGATGCAGACATGAACAGTAAATAGTGGGGTAGCTACAGACAGGTACCAAAGGCCAGTTACACACATCTGACAGTAACCTATACCTGAACCCCACCCCAAGTGGACCCAGAACCAACACAATCAGTGGTGGGCTTCAGACCACACCAGAGCTCTACCAAACTAGCCACATGAGTGGCACATTCAGAGGGGGATTCTGGCAGCCACCAGATGCTTATGGGAACAACCCTGACCTAATGGGGCAGCTCCCACATACCGTGACATACATGATGATGGAGGCTTACATTTATAGTTACCAAGACGGAAAGGTTAATTGCACTCACAAAAGGGCCAAGAGCCTTCAAGCCTAAACTACAATGAGGGCTACAGATAACCCACAAGAAACATTCCTGGAGCACCGAGTTCATCTGTGTCCCTGAGCCCAACAAGACACCTTCATCATAAAACCATCATAAAAATTTTGGGAGTCATAGAAAATCTACCTACTACAAAGAGACAAAATGGGGAGACAAAGAAAAATGCCCAAGCAAAAGACAAGACAAATCTCCACAAAAAGAATTAAATAAAATTGATGAAATAGAAGCAATTAAAATGTCAGATGAAGAATTTAAAATAATGGTTATAGTCATAAGAATGCTCAAGGAAGAATGGATGATTTCAGTGGGAACTTAAAGAGACAATAAGCATTACAAAGGACATAGCATAAAATTGAATGAGTCAGAAATGAAGAATAAAATATTTGAAATGAAGAATACACTAGGATAAATCAACAGCAGGCTAGATGGAACAGAGGATCAAGATAGTGAATTACAGAAGAAGATAGGAGTAATCACCCAAATGGAGCATAAAATAGGAAAGAATTAGGAGAAATGAGAAAAGTTTAAGGGAATTATGGGACAACTTCATGTGTACAACCTCTGCATCACAAAGGTATCAGAAGGAGAAGAGAGTGAGCAAGGAAGAGAGAAACTGTTTGAAGAAATAATGGCAGAATGCATCCCTAAAGTGGTGAAGAAACAAGTCATGGAAGTTCAGAAAGAGAGAGTCCTAATCAAGGTAAACCCAAAGAGACCCTCACAAGATACATCATATTTAAAAAGGTAAAGGTTAGAGGGCTGGAAGTTGGCAGTGAGGTAGGTGGGAGCCAACTGTGTACCCAACTGGGACACCTACCCTATCTTCCAAGGAACACAGTGAACAGCCAACAGAATTCCAGCTGATGTGAAGTTTGGAAGCAAAAGGTTGCAGAGGACATTTAAATACAGATGGTAAGGAGATTGTGTAGGATGATGGGAGGGTCCCCAGGCCCTGTGCCAGAGACCATGGCTGTGGTGGCAGCTTTGGAGAGCCAGGTCAGTGATTGCAACTTTTCAGTTCCCTTCCCTCTCAAAGCAGTGAATTTGCAGGCATGTGCCAGGAGAGACCTGGATGGTTAAAGTTGGTGGGTGGATAAAGATGCAGTCAGAGACATAGCTGGTGGCATATCATGGTGGGGACTCTGGTCAATGGCTGGGACAATTCCTGAGAAATTGGGGATCTAGGTGACACATGGAGATAGAAGAAGAGAAGGGCCAAGACTGCCTATGACCCAGATAGTCTCTGGACTGGTCAGAGAGTTGGTCTGTGTGGAAAGCTGGGTGCTTGATAGGAATGGCCTGCTGCAAACAAGGGGAATTTGCTCAAAAAAACCCACAAAGCTCTCAGCAGTTGTGCAAGGACCTTTCCTGCTAAGCAGTGGAGCCAGCGAAGAAGGAGGAGGGGGGCACAATTTACTCCCACACAGGGTACCTCTTGGATTGATCAAAGGGGTGTACCAAAGGCTCAGAGAGGTAGCAGTGCCCAGAGAGACTTAATTCAATAGGGGAACTTAACTGCCATGAAGGGATTTTGCGCATGTGCAGGCCTAGGCCAACAAAGAGGAAGAAGGAGGGGTGAGATTTCCTCCCTCTCAGTGCACCTCATGGACTAATCAAAGGGTTGCCCAAGGAGGTGGATTAGAGGCCCTGGCCTGGTACATATATGCAGTGGACAGTGTGGGCTGCACAATGCTCTGAGGGCATGGGCCTGAAACTGGGCACACGTGAATATTGTAGCCCAGGCCAAGCCCCCATCCTCTCGGGAACACAGGAAAGGGGGGGTGGGGACAATAGAGCCCAACCTTTCCTTGCCTGCAATATCCAGGAAGAACAGCAAAACCCTCTTGGCAGATTTAAAATCAGCAGGAGTGTTTTTGTCTTTCCAAGTATAAGAAAAAAAGACCTGGAGCTCTGAGAAGACCAAAGACAGACCCAGAAAGAAGTCAGAAGGCTGACACCAACAGCTGAGACAAATTTCACTTTGCCATCCTTCAGAACTTGTATTTTATTTTCTTTATTATTATTTTTTGTTTTTATTATTTTATTTCTCTTTTTTCTATGTAGCTTTTTTTTTTTTGGTTTTGTTTGTCTGATTTCATTGTTTGATTGGTTTTCTTTACTCTCCCCTTCATATTCCATTTTACTTGTTTCCTCTTTCACTTCACTTGTATTCCAATAACACACTATTCTTGATCTTTTACTTTTTATTATTTTTATTCAGATTAGATATTTCTAATCATATTATTGCTATTCCAAACCCCTCATAGCACCCTTAATCCATTTCGCCATCTTAAACTTTATTACTTTTGTGGTTAACTTTATACTCTCACATACTACACCAAGATTCTATCCTTACTCTCTCACTATATCTCACCATCTAAGCTTGAATAAGTGCTTTGCTTTCTAAAGACTGCTCACATTCTATTTCCCTTCCAGTAAGAGTCTTATCTCTTTTTCACCTTTTATAAAAAGTGGCTACTTGGGTGAAATATTACAGTTATTGCTGTATGTCTCCAAAGGACCTCCTATATGTTCTCTACTTGTTAGCAGTTTAATCCCATGGAATATTCTACCTCTGTCTTACCCCATCTCACTTTCATCCTGCCTCTGATTACATGTAAGACAAGATGGGAGTTATGAGTACCAGTAAACCTGCTGAAGGGGAGAACCCACCAACAAAGAAGCCACCAACAGGTAAAGACAAAGTACAAGAGAGCCCACACAAATGGAAGAAAGGGCATCCTTAGAGCATCCAGGCAAGAAGATCAAAGAAACCATACCACTGAGTCCCACAGAACTCCTACCCTAGAAGTTCACCATACAAAGGCAGCTAGCAAAGGAGAGCACTGGGAATCACAGAAACAAACAAATAGCCTCACCTAAAATGGGGAGAAAAAGAAAGAATATCCAATCTAAAAGAATGAAAGACTCCTCAAAAAGATCTAAATGAAATGGAGGCAAGAAACTATCAGATATACAATAAAAAGAATGGTTATAAGGATGCTCAAGAAACTCACAGAAAACTACAAGGAACTGAGTGGGAACTACAACAGTATAAAAAAGGAAATAGGAACTATAACAAGAGCCAGTAAAAGTGAAGAATACAATTTATGAAATAAAAAATACACTAGAAGGAATTACAAGCAGTTTGGATGAAGCAGAGGACCAAAGTAGCAAGTTGGAAGACAAGGTAAAAAGAAATATCCAGGTAGAGCAGCTGCACAAAAAAAGATTAAAAAAATATGAAGATAGCTTAAGGGAACTGCAAGAGAGCATGAAACACAACAACATTGGGATCAGAGGAATACCTAAAGGAGAAGAGAAGGAACAAGGGATAATAACTATGTTTGAAAAATAATGGCAGAAAACTCCCCAAACCTGGAGAGGGGAAAAGTCAAGCACGGTCAGGAAGCACAGAGGGTCCTAATCAAAATGAATCCAAGAGGCCCATTCCAAGACACATCAAAATTAAAATGTGGAGTTTTAAAGACAAAGAGAGAATCTTAAAAGTAGTAAGAGATATAACACACAAGGGAGCTCTGATAAAGCTAGCAGCTGACTTCTCAACAGAAACACTACAAGCTAGAAGGGAATGGCAAGAAATATTCCAAGTAATGAAAAGCAAAGGTTGGCAACCAAGACTACCCTACCCAGCAAGGCTAGCAATGAAAATGGTAGGAAAAATAACGAGTTTCCCAGATAAAAGAAATCTGAAAGAATACACCTCCACCAAACCAGCACTGCAAGATATGCTAAAGGGACTGCCTTAAGAAGGGGAAGAAAGAAATGAGAGAGAGAGGAAAACAGTTACAAAGGGAGGAAAATGAGTAAGTACCTATCAATAATAACCTTAAATGTAAATGGATTAGATGTTTCAATCCAAAGACATAGGGTACCTGAATGGATAAGAAAGCATAACCTGTACATATGGTCACCACAAGAGACACACATCAGGAAAAAAGAACAGGCTGAAAGTAAAGGGTTGGAAAAAACTATTCTAAACAAATGGGCAGGGAAAAAAAGCTGGTGTAGCAATATTTATATCAGACAAAATTGACTTCAAAACAATGGCTATAAAAAGAGTCAGAGAAGGACACTTCATAATACTCAAGGGAAGAATTTATCCAGAACACATAAACATTATAAACATATATGCACCTAACATAGGACCACCCAAATATATAAGGAAAATCTTGGAGGACTTCAAGAAAGGTATAGAGAGCAGCACACTTATATTAGGAGATTATAACAACACACCGTCAAAAATGGATAGATAGATCTTCCAAACAAAATATCAACAAGGTTATTGTGAAATTGAACAATGCTCTAGATGAAATGGGCTTAATTATTATAATAGAACGTTTTCTCCCAAAGAAGCAAAATACGTATTCTTTTCCAATGCACATGGAACATTTTCAAAGATAAACCACCTGATAGGAAACAAAACAAGCCTCAACAAAGTCAAGAAAATTGAAATCATATCAAGCCTGTCTCAGACCACAAGGGCCTGAAACTAGAAACCAACCTCAAGGAAAAAAAGTCAAAAACACTCACAGTCGTGGAGATTGAATAGCATGCTCTTAAACAATGAATGGATTAAGAATGAGATCAAGGAAGAAATCAAAGAGTTTTTGTACACAAATGAAAATGAGCACACAACAGTCCAAATATTATGGAACACAGCGAAGGCAGTTTTGAGAAGGAAGTTCATAGAAATACAGGCCTACCTAGAAGGTAGAAACAGTTCAGATAAACAACCTAACCCTACATCTATAAGAACTGGAGAAACAACAACAAACAAAGTCCAGCAAGAGAAGAAGGAAGGACATAACCAAGATCAGAACAAAATTAAATGACATACAGACTAAAAGAGCAGGCACACAACTGTAATTGAATAACAATAAAAATTTTAAAAAAAGAGCAATGCAAAGAATCAATAAATCCAGGAGCTCGTGCTTTGAAAGGATAAACAACATTGACAAGCCTTTAAGAAGACTCTTCAAGAAAAAAAGAGAGAGGATCCAAATACACAAAATCAGAAATGAAAGAGGAGAAATTACAACTGATATCACAGAAATACAAAGCAATGTAAGAAGTTACTACAAACAACTATATGCCAAAAAGTTTGAAAACCTGGGTGAAATGGGGACATTTCTGGAAAAAATAATCTTCCAAAACTGAATTAAGAAGAAGCAGAAAGCTTGAAAAGACTGATACTAGCTGGTGTAACAGAAGCAGTAATCAAAAAAACCTCCTGGCACACAAAAGCCCTGGACTGGATGGTATCAGAGCAGAATTTTATAAAACACTTAAGGAAGAGCTAACCCCTATCCTCCTCAGACAATTCCAGAAAATCTAAGAACAAGGAAGGCTCTGAGGTAGTTTTTATGAAGCCAGCATTATCATAATCCCCAAAACAGATAAAGACATAACAAAGAAAGGAAACTACAGGCCAATATTGCTGATGAACATAAATGCTAAAATTCTGAACAAAATATTGGCAAACCACATGTAGGAATACATTAAAAAGATCATACACTATAATAACGTGAGGTTCACCCCAGGATTGCAATGATGGTACGATATTTGCAAATCAAGAAACATAATATATCACATCACTTAAACAAAAGGAAAGACAAAAATCACATGATCAATAGATGCAGAAAAAGCATTTGATAAGGTACAGCACCTATTTCTGATAAAAACACTCAGCAATGCAGGAGTGGATGGAGCATATCACAAAATAATAAAGGCCATGTATGAGAAACCAACAGCCAACATCATACTCAATGGGCAAAAACTAAAAGCTTTCCCACTAACCAGGAACAAGACAAGGATGTCTACTTTCACCACTTCTACTCGGCATAGTATTGGAAGTCCTAGTGAGAGTTATCAGAAAAAAAGAAAAATAAAAGGCAAACAAATTGGAAAGGAGGAAGTAAACCATCACTGTTTGCCAATGACATGATAGTGTTCACAGAAAATACTATAGACTCCACCAAAAACCTAGTCAACCTAATAAATTAATTTGGAAAAACAGAGGGGTACAGAGCCAATATTCAGAAATCAAAGGTATTTTTATACACCAACAAGGAAATATCAGAAACAGATATTAGAAAAAACTTCTGATTTGCTATAGCAACAAGAAAAATACAGTACATAGGAATAAACCTAACCAAGGAGGCAAAAGACCTTTTCTCAGAAAACTATACAACATTGAAGAAGGAAGTTAAGGAAGATGGAAATAAATGGAAGCATATACCTTGTTCATGGATTGGAAGAATTAACGTCATCAAAGTGTCCATACTACCTAAAGCAATTTATAGATTCAACTCAATCCCTATCAAAATACTAATGACGTATTTCATAGATAATGAACAAACATTTCAAAAATTTATATGGAACCATAAGGGACCCCGAATAGTGTCAGCAATTTTAAGAAAGAAGAATAAAGTAGGAGAGATCACAGTATCTGATATAAAACTATATTATAAGGCTATAGTAACGAAAACAGTCTGTTACTGGCATAAAAACACACACATAGATCAATGAAACAGAATAGGGAGCCAAGAAATTCAAAGTCTCTATGGCTAATTAATATTTGATAAAAGGGGCACAAAGATAAAATGGAATGAAAATGGCCTTTCAACAAATGGTATTGGGAGATCTGGACAGCTACATGCAAAAAAATGAAACTCTATCACCAACTTACACCATACACAAAAATAAATTCAAGGTGGATAAAAGATGTAAATATAAGTCATAACACCATAAAAGTCCTACAGATGAACATAGGCAGGAAAATCTCATATATTCCACACAGCAATATTTTCACTGATATGTGCCCTAGAGTAAGAGACATAAAGGGAAGAATAAACAAATGGGACCTCATCAAATTAAAATGTTTCTGCACAGCTAATGAAAAGAGCATTAAAATTAAAAGAGAACCAACTGTATGGGAAAGCATATTTGCCAATGATATCTCAGACAAGGGATTGATCTCCAAAATATATGAAGAACTCACATGACTCCACTTCAGGAAGACAAAGAACCCAATTAAAAAATGGGTACAGGTCTTGAACAGACAATTCTCCAAGGAAGACATACAGAAGGCCCAGAGACATATGAAAAGATGCTCAGCATCACTAGCCATCAGAGAGATGCAAATCAAAACCACAATGAGACACCACTTCACACCAGTCAGAATGACCATCATAAACAACTCCACAAACAAGTGCTGGTGAGGTTGAGTAGAAAAGGGAACCCTAGTGCACTGTTGGTGGGAATGCAGACTGGTGAGGCTACTGTGGAAAACAGTATGGAATTTCCTCAGAAACCAAAAATGGAACTGCCTTTTGACCTAGCAATACAATTTTGGGTATTATTCCCTAATTATACTGAAATACCAATCCAAAAGAACCTATGCACCCCAATGTTCATAGCAGTACAACTCATTATAGCCAAGTGTTGGAAGCAATCTAAGTGCCCATCTGTAAATAAATGGATCAAAAGACTATGGTACATTTACACAATGGAATACTACACAGCAGAAAGAAAGAAGGAGCTCCTACCCTTTGCAACAGCATGGATAGAACTGGAGTGCTTTATGCTAAGTGAAACACCAATGTAGTGAAAGGGAAATACCATATTTCACCTTTAAGTGGAACCTAATCAACAAAACAAACAAGCAAGCAAAATACAACCACAGACATTGAAATAAAGAGCAATCTGACACTAACCAGAGAGGAAGGGGGAGAGGGACAATGTGGGGGAGGGGGGTGGGCATCAAGGAATGTGGGTGAAGGACACATGGACAAATCCAAAGGGTGTGGGTTTGAGGGTGGAAGTTGGGGATGGGTATGTATGGTGGGGTGAAAATGGAAAACTTGTACTTGAACAATAAAAAAAAAATTAAGAAAAGAGACCGACCTTAGGAAAAAAGGGCTTGACTATGACTAAAAGTGAAGAAATAAAGAAATTCCATGGAAATCAAAATAAAAGGAAAGGTAGGGTAGTAATACTTCTAACTGACGAAACAGACTTCAAAGCAAAGCCATAACAGAGACAAAGAAAGTCATTAGATAATACTAAAGGAATTGAGACAACGAGAGGATATAATTCTTGTAAACATATATGCAGTCAATATAGGAGCACCAAAATACATAAAGAAACCTTTTTGGTGGACTTTAAGAAAGATCGATAGCAATAGTCAGTCATAGTATGGAATTACTATGGAATTCCATAGTATGGAATAGTCAGTCAATCGACAGTCATAGTATGGAATTTTAACATCTCATTGTCATCAATAGATAGCTTTTCCAGAAAAATAATCAACAATGACACTGTAATGTTACATGACACACTGGATCACATGAATTTAGTTGATCACATAGAACATTCTCCAAGACAGATTAATGTTAGGACAGAAAATAAGTTCTAACAAATTAGAGAAGTCTGAAATCATATCAAGCATCTTCCTAGATCCCAATGGCATGAAACTAGATTTCAAATACGAGTAAAAAAACTTCAAAAACATTCAAACACATGAAGGCTAAACAGCATGTAATGAACTGGCTATCAATGAGATCAAGGAAGAAATAAAAAATTACCTGGAAACAAATGAAATAAACACACAACATACAAAATCTATGAGGCACACTGAAAGCAGTCCTGAGATCAAGTTTATAGCAATACACACTTACCTCCAGAAGCAAGAAAAATATCAAATAAACAATCGAACCCTACACCTAAAAGGACTAGGAAAAACAACAAATAAAGCCTAGAGTAAATAGAGGGAAGGAAATAATAAAGATCAGAGCAGAAATAAATGGCATCGAGACAAAAAGAACAATACATAAGGTCAATGAAACCAAGAGCTGGTTCTTTGAAGTTAAACAAGATTGATGAATCTTTAGCCAGATTCATCAAGACAAAAAAAAAGAAGACCCAAATAAATAAAATAAAAAAATGAAAGCAGATAAGTATCAACTTACACCACAGAAATAAAAATTATTGTTAAGAAAATACTATAAACAACTCTTTGCCAACAAATTGTACAAAATAGGCAAAATGGATAAATTTCTAGAAACACACAATCTTCCAAAACTGAATTAGAAAAATTTTGAAAATCTTAATAGACAGATTACAGCTAGTGAAATGAAGCAACAATTAAAAAAAAAAAAGCTAACAAATACAAGTCTTGGACCAGATGCTTCATGGATTAATTTACCAAACATTCAAAGAACTAACATCTATTCTCAAATTATTCCAAAAATTTCAAGAGGAGAGATAATGACCAAGTTCATTTTACTAGGCCAGCATTATCTTAATTCTAAAACCAAATTTTGATATTACGAGGGAAAAAAATTATAGGCCAAAATCCCTGTTAAACAGAGATGCTAAAATCCACAACAAAATATTAGCAAACCAAATTCAGCAATACATTAAAATATCATACACAATGATCTACTAGGATTTATTCCAGGGTTTCAAGGTTTGTACATTATCTGCAAATTAATAAACATAGTATACCACATAAATAAAATGAAGGATAAAAATCACATGATCATGTCAATAGATGCATAAAAAGCATTTGATTAAATCCATCACCATTTATGATAAACACTCTCAGCAAAGTGTGAATAGAGGCCATAACATAAGAAAGGCCATGCATGACAAACTCACAGCTAATGTCGTACTCCATAGGAAAAAACTAAAAGCATTTTTCTTAAGATTGGGAACAAGCCGGGGACATTCACTTTCACCACTCTTATTCAACATAGTACTGGAAATCCTAGTCACAGTAATCAGACAGGAACAAAAAAGAACACACATTTAAATTGGAAATAAAGAAGTAAAACCGTTATTATTTGTGGATAATATTACACTGTAAATAGAGAACCCTAAAGATTTCTTCAAAAAACTACTAGAACTATAAATTAATTCAGTAAAGTAGCTGGATACAAAGTAAATGTCTAGAAATCAGTTGTTTTTATACGCTAATAGTGAACTAACAGGAGAGAAACTAAGGAAAAATCCCAGTCACAATTGCTTCAAAAAATACATAAGAATAAATTTAACCAAGGATGTAAAAAACCTGTAGTCAAAAAATTATAAGACACTGAAGAAGAAAATTGAAGGTGACACAAACAAGTGGAAGCATATACTGTTCATGAAATGGAAGAATTAGTATTATTAAAACACCCATGCTATTCAAAGCAATCTATAGATTCAATGCAATTCCTATTTAAATATCAATGGCATATTTCACAGATCTAGAAAAAATATTACAAAAATTTATATGGAACCACAAATGACCTTGAATAGCCTCAATAATCTTGAGGAAAAAGAACTAAGTTGGAGGGATTGCAATACCAGATATCAAGCTATACTATAAAGCCATTGTAATCAAAACACATATGAAATGTATATAGATCAAAGGAACAGAATAGAGAGCTCAGACATAAACCCATGCTGCTATGTTTAATTAATAATTGGAAAAGGAGGCAAGATCATTCAATGGAGTAAAGACAGTCTCTTCAATGAGTGGTGTTGAGGACTTCTGGCCAAGATGGAGGCATAGGTAGATAGACTGTACCTCCTCACACAACCAAAAGAAGGACAACAACAAATTTAAAAACAAAAAAAATCAGAACTGCCAGGAAATCGAACTGTAGGTCCAACAGCAAAGGAGTTAAAGAAACGTTCATCCAGGCTAGTAGGAGGGGCAGAGATGGGCAGGTCGGGCAGAGAGGACATGTGGCAAGGTGGTGGCCAAAGTACCTGGGCAGGTGAGACAGCATCTGGTGGACCAGGCAGTCCCACACTTGCATGTGGATAAACTGGGAGGAAAAACTGGGGAGTAAGACCTACTGTGCAACCCAGGTTTCCAGTGCAGGGAAATCAACCCTCAAAACCTCTGACTGTAAAATCCTGTGGGGGTTGCGGCAGCAGGAAAAACTCCCAGACTCACAGGAGAGTACATTGGAGAGACCAAATGGGTCCTAGAATGTACACAAACCCACCCACCTGGGAATAAACATCAGAAGGGCCCGACTTGCTTGTGGGTAGTGGAGAAAGTGACTGAAAGCCTGCTGAGAGTGAAGTAAATGACATTGTTCTCTCTCAGACCCCTCCCCCACATATAGCACCACAATGTAGCCATGTGGGTTGCCCTGCCCTGGTGAATACCTAAGGCTCCACCCCATACTATGTAACAGGCACACACAGACAAAAATGGCCCAAATGAAAGAACAGAAGAAAGCTCCAGAAAAAATACAACAGAAAGTGATGAAGAGATAGCCAACCTATTAGATACAGAGTTCAAAATACTGGTAATCAGGATGCTCACAGAAATGGTTGAGTATGGTTCAAAAATAGAGGAAAAAATGAAGGCTATGAAAAGTAAATAAAGGAAAATGTACAGAGAACCAACAGTGATGGGAAGGAGAGCGGGACCCAAATCAATGGTTTGGACCAGAAGGAATAAATAAACATTCAACCAGAAGAGAATGAAGAAACAAGAATTCAGAAAATGAGGAGAGGCTTAGGAACCTCAGGGACAACTTTAAACATTCCAACATCCAAATCATAGGGGTGCCAAGAAAGAGAAGAGGAAGAGCATGAAATTGAAAACTTATTTGAACAAATAATGAAGGAGAACTTCCCCAGTCTGGCAAAGGAAATAGACTTCCAGGAAGTCCAGGAAGCTCAGAGAGACTCAAAGAAGTTGGACCCAAGGAAACATCCACCAAGACACATCACAATTACATTAGCCAAGATTAAAGATAAGGAGGGAATCTTAAAAGCAGCAAGAGAAAAGGACACAGTTACCTACAAAGGAGTTCCCATAAGACTATCAGCTGATTCCTCAAAACAAACCTTACAGGCAAGAAGGAGCTGGAGAGAAGTATTCAAAGTCATGAAAGGCAACGACCTACATCCAAGATTACTCTATCCAGCAAAGCTATCATTTACAATGGAAGGGCAGATAAAGTGCTTCCCAGAGAAGATCAGGTTAAAGGAGTTCATCATCACCAAGCCCTTATTATATGAAATGTTAAAGGGACTTATCTAAATGACATTGTTCTCTCTCAGACCCCTCCCCCACATATAGCACCACAATGCAGCCATGTGGGTTGCCCTGCCCTGGTGAATACATAAACAAAAACATAAACAGTAAAATGACAACAAACTCACAGCTATCAACAACTGAACCTTAAAAAACAAAAACAAGAACGAACTAAGCAAACAACTGGAACAGGAACAGAATCACAGAGATGGAGATCACATGGAGGGTTATCAGCAAGGAGGGGGAAGTGGACATGGGGGGGGAAAGTACAGGGAATAAGAAACATAATGGTAGGTAGAAAATAGACAGGGGGAAGTTAAGAATAGTATAGGAAATGTAGAAGCCAAAGAACTTATATGTATGATCCATGGACATGAACTAAAGGGGGGGGTGATGTTGGTGGGAGGGGGTGTGCAAAGTGGAGGGGGATAAAGGTGGGAAAATGGGACAACTGTAATAGCATAATCAACAAAGTATATTAAAAAATAAATGGTGTTGAGAAAGTTTGACAGGTACATACAAAAATGTGAACCTAGAGTACCAACTTACACGATGCATAAGAATAAACTCAAAATGGATTAAGAAAACTAAATTGTAAGTCAAAAAACCATAACAATCTATGAGAAAACTTAGGAAGTAAAATCTCATCCATCTCTCATAGGGATATTTTTGCTGATATATCTCCTAGGACAAGAGACATAAAGAAAATATAAACAGGGAGAACCAAGATGGAGGCATAGGTAGACACACTGTGCCTCCTCGCACAACCAGAACTGACAGAAAATTGAACGGCAAGGAAGTCTGACACCAAGTAGATAAAAAAGAAACATTCATCCAGACCCGTAGGAGGGGCGGAGACGGGCATCCTGGGCAGGAGGAGTCGCGTTGCCGTGGCGGGACTGAGACTGGTGGAGTGTGGGACGAACGGGGCAGGCAGTCTGACTGCTAGCAGACCCCACTGCCCTACATTCGCACACAGATAAACCGAGAGGGCCAGACTCAGAGTGGCAGAGAACGGAGCAGGCAGAGTGGCGGGTAGCACCCTGTGGCCCACATTCCTGCACAGATAAACCGGGACTAACGGCGGGGGAGTGAAGAAGACCGCGTAACCCAGGGCTCCAGCGCGGGGAAATAAAGCCTTAAACCTGTAAATGAAAGCACCTGTGGGGGTTGAGGTGGCAGCAGGAGAAACTCCCAGTCTCACAGGAAAGGTCATTGAGGAGACCCACAGTGACCTAGAGCATGCACAAGCCCACCCACTCGGGAATCAGCACCAGAGAGGCCCAATTTGATTTTAGGTAGCACAGGGAGTGACTAAAATCCGGTGGAGAGAGGACCAAGCTCCATTGCTCCCTCTCAGCCCCTCCCCCACGTAGAGCATCACAGCGCAGCAATCAGTGTTACCCCACCTCAGTGAACACATAGGGCTCAGCCCCTTTAAGTAACAGACTCGCCAAGACAAACAAACAAAAAAATGGCCCAAATGACAGAACACTTCAAAGCTCCAGAAATAATTCAACTAAGCAGCGAACAGATAGCCAACCTATCAGATGCACAGTTCAAAACACTGGTAATTAGGACGCTCACAGAAATGGTTGAATTTGGTCGAAAACTAGATGAAAAAATGAAGGCTATGCTAAGAGAGACAAAGGAAAATGTACAAGGAACCAACAGTGATGCGAAGGAAACTGGGACTCACATCAATGGTGTGGACCAGAAGGAAGAAAGAAACGTTCAACCAGAAAAGAATGGAGAAACAAGAATTCGGAAAAATGAGGAGAGGCTTAGGAACCTCCAGAACATCTTTAAACGTTCCAACATCCGAATTATAGGGGTACCAGAAGGAGAAGGGGAAGAACAAAAAATTGAAAACCTATTTGAACAAATAATGAAGGAGAACTTCCCTACTCTGGCAAAGGAAATACACTTCCAGGAAGTCCAGAAAGCTCAGAAAGTCCCAAAGAAGCTGGACCCAAGGAGGAACACACCAAGGCACATCATAATTATATTAGCCAAGATGAAACAGAAGGAGAGGATCTTAGAGGCAGCAAGAGAAAAGGACACAGTCACCTACAAAGGAGTGCCCATAAGACTGTCAGCTGATTTCTCAGAAGAGACCTTACAGGCAAGAAGGGACTGGCAAGAAGTATTCCAAGTCATGAAAGGCAAGGACCTACATCCAAGATTACTGTATCCAGCAAAGGTATCATTTGGAATGGAAGGGCAGATAAAGTGCTTCTCAGATAAGGTCAAGTTCAAGGAGTTCATCATCACCAAGCCCTTATTATATGAAATGTTAAAGGGACTTATCTAAGAAAAAGAAGATAAAAAATAGGAACAGTAAAAATGACAGCAAAGTCACAGTTATTAACAACCACACCTAAAACAAAAACAAAAGAAAATTAAGCAAACCACTAGAACAGGAACAGAACCACAGAAATGGAGATCACGTGGAGGCTTATCAATAGGGGAGTGGGAGGGGGAGAGAGGGGGGAAAGGTACAGAAAATAAATAGCATAAATGATAGGTGGAAAATAGACAGTGGGGGGGTAAGAATAGTGTAGGAAATGTAGAAGCCAAAGAACTTATAAGTATGACCCATGGACATGAACTGTAGGGGGGGAATGTGGGAGGGAGGGAGGGGGCAGGATGGAGTTGAGTGAAGGGGTGGAAATGGGACAACTGTAATAGCATAATCAATAAATATATTTAGAAAAAGCAAATATAAACAAATGGGACTTCATCAAATTAAAAGGGTTATACACAGCAAAAGAAACCATCAACAAAATGAAAAGGGAACTCACTGTAGAGGAGAACATATTTGCCAATGACATCTGATAAAGGCTTAATTTCCAAAATATTTAAAGAATTTTTACAACTCAACATGAGGAAGATAAACAATCATGGACAAAGGATATAATTAGACACTTAGTCAAAGAGGTCATACAGAGGGCCCACAGACATATGCAAAGATGCTCAATGCCACTAGTCGTCAGAGAGATGCAAATTAAAACCACAATGAGATACCACCTCATACCGCAAAAATAGCTGTCATTAATAAGTTAACAAACAACAAGTGCCAGTGAGGATATGGAGACAAGGGAACCCTCTTGCACTACTGGAGGGAATGCAGACTAGTGCAGCCACTGTGGACTATGGTATGGAGTTTTCTCAAAAAGTTTAAAATGTCTCTGGTCGTATTTTGTTGATTAGGTTCCATTTATAGGCGAGATCACATGGTATTTCTCTTTCACCACCTGGCTTATTTCACTTGGTGCTTTTCAGTTCCATCCTTGATGTTGTGAAGGATAGGAGGTAATTTGAAAGAATACATGCACCCCTATGTATGTTTATAGCAGTGTTATTTATAATAGCAGAGATCTGGAAACAGCCAAAGTTCCCATCAGCACATGAGTGGATAAAAAATCTATGGTACATTTACACTATGGAATATTACACAGTAGAAAGAAAGAAGGAGCTCCTACCCTTTGCAATTGCATGGCTGGAAATGGAGAGCATTATATTAAGTGAAATAAACCAGGCAGTAAAAGACTAATACCATATGATCTCACCTATATGTGGAATCTAATCAACAAAATAAATGAGCAAGGAAAATAGGACCAGATACACTGAAATAAAGAACAAACTGACAGTTACCAGAGAGCAGTGGGGAGAGGGATAACAGGGGAAGGACCATCAGGGAATATGTATAAAGGACACATGGACAAAGCTAAACAGGGTGAGAGGTGGGGATGGGTGGGGTGTGGGGGTATGATGGAGTGAAAATGGAGACAATTGTACTTGAACAACAATAAAAAAATAAAATATTTACCAAAGGCATAAATTTAAAAAGAAAGTTAAAGATGAACTGCCTTTTCAACCAGCAATTCCACTTTTGGGAATATATCCTAAAAATCCCAAAACATCATTTAAAAAGAATATATGCATCCATATGTTTATAGCAGCTCTATTTATAATAGTCAAGATCTGGAAACAGCCCAAGTGCCCACCAGTAGATGAGTGGATAAAAAAAAAAATAACTGGTAGATTTACACAATGGAATACTACTCAGCTATAAATTTGAAGGAAATCTTACCTATTTTGACAGGATGGACCTGAAAAGTATTATGTTATGTTATGTGAAACAAACCAGTCAGAGAAGACAAGTACTATGATTTCACTTATATGCAGAATCTAATGAACAAAATATACTAATGAATAAAGTGGAGACAGACTCATGGATAAAGAGAACAGGCTGACAGCTGTCAGAGGGGAGGAATTTGGGTACTGTGTGAGAAGAGCTAAGGGATTAAGCAAAGAAAAAAGGAATGAAAGCCTCCTGGACACAGATAAGAGTATGGTGATTGGCAGAGGGAAAGGGTGGAAGGGGAGGTAAAGGAGGGTAAAGGAGGGATAAATGGTGCTAAAAGACTTGATTTGGGGTGGTTAACACACAATAAAATATACAGATGATATATTGTAGACTTGTACAGCTGAAACCTATAAAATTTTATAAACCAATGTCACCCCAAAAGATTAAAAAACCCCACAATGATACACCACTTCACACCCATTAGAATGGGTATCATCAATCAAAAATAACAAGTTTTGTGATGATGTGAAGAAATTGGAACTCTTGTGAATCGTTGGTGGAAATGTAAAATGGTGTAGCCACTTTAAAATACATTATGGAGATCAGGCCCTTGTCTGAGGTATCATTGACAAATATGTTTTCCCATACTGTTGGTTCTCTTTTTATTGTAATGCTGTTTTCTTTAGCCATGCACAAGCTTTTTATTTTGATGAGGTCCCATTTGTTTATTCTTTCCTTTATGTCCCTTGCTTTAGAGATGTGGCTGTGAGGATGTTGCTGAGTGGAATGTCTGAGATTTTCCTGCCAACGTTTTCCTCTAGGACTTTTATGGTGTTACGAGTTATATTTAAGTCTTTTACTAAGTGCCCATCAGCAAATGAGTGGATCAAAAAACTATGGTACATTTACACAATGGATTTCTGTGCAGCAGAGAGAAAGAAGGAGCTTATACCCTTTGCAATGGCATGGATGGAACTGGAGAGAATTTTGCTAAGTGAAATAAGCCAGGCGGTGAGGGACAAATACCATATGATCTCACCTTTAACTGGACCATAATCAACAAAAGAAAAAAGCAAACAAAACATAACCACAGACATTGAAATTAAGAACAATGTAACAATAGCCAGAGGGGAGTGGGGAGGGGATAGCGGGGAGAGGGGTTTACAGGAGCTACTATAAAGGACACATGGACAAAATCAAGGGGGAGGGTAGAGGTGGGGGAGGAAGGTGGGATTGGCTGGGTTGTGGTGGAGGGATGGGGTGAAAATGCAGACAACTGTAATTGAATAACAATAAAAACTAAAAAAAATACATTATGGTATTTCTTCAGAAAATTACACAAATTAACTTATGGTTTTAAAAACTTCACCTTTAGAACTATACCGAAAATTATTGAACGTAGGGACTCAGATATTTGTACAATCGAGTTCAGGAATGCATTATTCACAGAAGCCAAGTGGAAAACCCCAATGTCCATCAATGGTTTAATGGGCAAAATGTGGTATACACATATAAAGAAATATTATTCAGCCTTAAAATGGTATAAAATTTAGATACATATGTATGTAAACCTTAAAGGCATTATGCTAGATGAAGTAAGTTAGACATAAAGAACAAATATTATATGATTCTACTGATATAAGGTAGCTAGAATAGTCAAGTTTATAGAAACAGAATGTATAATAGTGGTTAACAGAGCGTAGAAGATGATGAGGGGTTAATGTTTAACAAATATTTTCATTTTGAAATAATGTAGAAGTTCTAGAGATGGATAGTGGTGAAGTTTGCACAGTAATGTGAATGTCCTGAATGTCAATGAGTTGCACATTGAGAAATATTTCAAGTGGTAAATTTTGTGTCACATGTTTTATACCACAATAAAGTAGACAATGTTAAAAACATTTTTAAAGCCCGAGGAAATGAAGAGATCACCATCTGTAACATTTCAGAACAGCCAACTTGGAGAGATTACCTGAAGATTGAAAAAACTCCTTCAGATTTATGAATTAGTTATTGTAAAATGCTCTTATTTGCCTGCATGTAGGTCTTTTTAAAATTGACACTTTATATGGCTATCTCTTTGGTTCACAATTCAGCCTTTTCTATTTGGCACAATCTTTCTTTAATTATTTTTTGTCATTCTACACAACCCTATGTCCTCCAAGGGGATTTGATAAGTGGTATAAATAATGGTATTTAGTGAGACACCACTCTCCCCTTCCATTTCAAGAACCACCTGAAAGAACCCACTCATCTTCTTTCATCATGCATCACTTCTTCCTTTATATCTTCAATCTTTCCCCATCTACTGATCAAATTGTTCATTGTATAAAATATTCCTGTCTCCTCAAGACTCTGAGTAAATTCTAATTCTTCCCTTTGCTTCATAGATAACTTTCTTCAAAATATAATCCAAATTCTTAGCTTCACTTCTGTTACCAAATTACTGTTTATCCTATAGCATGCAGGCTCCCCCAACCCCATCTTCTGATTTTATGATGACAGTGTTCAATGAACTGAAGAGGAAAGAATTGAACTATTCAGGCTTCCATTACCACCACCCAACTAACCTTAGTGCCACAGTTATTGAGAGCTTCATCAATGAGTCCTAGTTACAAAAGTCAGTGGACACTCTTCAGGATTACCTTGAATTAGACTTCTTGGAATTTGAAACCTTTGACCATTTACTTCTTCTTGAGTGTTTCTCCCCACTTAGTTTCTTCCAAGGTTATGCCTTCTCTTCTAGGTAGCATGTGTAGCCAATGACTGGCTGGCTTTGCAGGGATACAAAGGCCAACTATCTTGCTTCAGTTTGGGACTGCTCACACAGACCATTCTGTTCCAGAGCTCTAAGAGGGATCAAGGCTTCAGTTGCAACTCAGTTGTAAGTCACCTTCTCCTTCTGGCCAGTCTTTCCTTCCTTACAGCACCCTATCCTTACAGTCTTCAGAGGACTCTTGGGAGGACTTACCTTTTACTCTAACAGTTTCAAAGAACACAGAGATACTCTTGTCTTATATTTTGTTCTTGATGCTTCACTATCTCTATTTAAAAATGTATTTCTCTCTCCAGAATCTACTGAATCAACAGTATCAATATCAATGTCTACCACAATTCCTATCTATTCTCTCCTACCATCTCCCTGTTACCAGCACTTTACAACATCATACTTCTCACATCTCAGATTATTAAGTGTCTTACCTTTTGGCTATTGTCCGTGATACTAAAGCCATCAATGAAAACATGACCAGAGGTAGCAGTCTCTTCTCCAGTCAAAATTTGAAAAACAGTAGTTTTTCCAGCTCCATTGAATCCAAGCAATCCGAAGCATTCCCCCTTTTGGATTGTAACGGAGATATTTTTCACAGCCAGAATGACTGGATACTTAAAATATATCTAAAAAATCAATAGAGTAAGTAATATTTGTAGGTCAAGTATAATAAATACCCCAGACCCTTATGGACCACTACTTTTAGAAAGTTTAACAAACATTCTTCTATTACTGAGGAAATACACATAGATTCCAGAGAACTTCATTGAGCCCTGGGCACCAATGATACGATCTTGTAGTAATGAAGCCAACTTGTGTTCCTAGTGAATGTTACCTTTGTGAGTTCCTTAATAAGTACTGTGGAATTCAGCAACTCCTGGGGCTGTCCCAAGATTCTTTTTCTTTCATTTCCTACATCTTCATCTTCACATTCTCCAGATAACTCTTTAGACACTTTTTCCTATATTTTCAAGACAAGAATCATAGGAATGGTTGCTCTTTAGACCTCTGGTCTACACCGGATGGCTATATGAAACTTAAACTGGAGGATAATCTCAAAAATATCAAAACAGAAGGTTTGAGTAAATTTGAAACTTTTCTGGACATCAGCTCAGCATCTCATGTACACCTTGACTGAATTTTAAATAATAAATAGTTCATCACTAGAATAAAGTTGTGGCCCAGAGGAGGAGGACAGGTTATTTCACATACTAGGAAAAGTGTGAATTAATATGCTGATATGTGTAATTTAAATCTTTAAAGGACAGAATTTAAAATATTTAGATAAATGTGTTTTAATCACTTGGATTCTTAAAAGGGAAGTAATGTCAAGAGGGTTAGGAACTCCAAAAACACAGTCATGAATTTTTAGTAATAAATAAATTTTGCTAAAATTAAGCTGCAGTGAGAGCTAATAAAAAGATAAAGACTTAACTAGATTTGTCCTAAGAAACTCACTGGATCCTATACTCTCCTTTTTTCAAGATAAATATTATAAGATAATGCTGCTCCTTAGTAACCTTGACAAAACCAAGTGACTTCAGGAAACTGATATCAAGTTGTTAGAAAAAAAATTGGCATTATTTTTTCCCATAAATTATCCTTTTAAATAAATTCCAGAATCATACAAGCTTGGGTTCAGCATCAAGACTCCAGATTTTTCTCTTATATTTTTGTCTAGTTGGTTCATTTACACCCACTGAATTTTATCCTACTTTAGAAAGCAATGTTTGTGTTAATGCCACTTTGATTCTTTCTTTCTTTCTTTTTAAATTTTATTTTCTTAATTTTTTAATTAAAAAATTTTTATTGTTATTCAATTACAGTTGTATGCCTTTTCTCCCCATCCCTCCATCCCACCCCAGCCAATCCCACCTTCCTCTCCCACCTCCACCCTCCCCCTTGATTTTGTCCATGTGTCCTTTATAGTAGCTCCTGTAAACCCCTCTCCCCGCTATCCCCTCCCCACTCCCCTCTGGCTATTGTTACATTGTTCTTAATTTCAATGTCTCTGGTTATGTTTTGTTTGCTTTTTTCTTTTGTTGATTATGGTCCAGTTAAAGGTGAGATCATATGGTATTTGTCCCTCAATGCCTGGCTTATTTCACTCACCATAATGCTCTCCAGTTCCATCCATGCCATTGCAAAGGGTATAAGCTCCTTCTTTCTCTCTGCTGCACAGAAATCCATTGTGTAAATGTACCATAGTTTTTTGATCCACTCATTTGCTGATGGGCACTTAGGTTGCTTCCAGGACTTGGCTATTGTAAATTGTGCTGCTAGAAACATTGGGGTGCATAGGTTCTTTTGGATTGGTGTTTTAGGGTTCTTAGGGTATAATCCCAGCAGTAGAATTGCTGGGTCAAAGGGCAGTTCCATTTTTAGTTTTCTGAGGAAATTCCATATTGTTTTCCACAGTGGCTGCACCAGTCTGCAATCCCACCAATAGTGCACTAGGTTTCCCTTTTCTCCACAACCTCTCCAACACTTGTTGTTTGTTGATTTGTTTATGATGGCCATTCTCAATGGTGTGAGATGGTATCTCATTGTGGTTTTAATTTGCATCTCTCTAATAGCTAGCAATACTGAGCATCTTTTCCTATCTCTCTGGACCCTCTGTATGTCCTCCTTGGAGAAGTGTCTGTTCAAATCCTTTGCCCATTTTTAAATTGGGTTGCTTGTTTTCTTAGAGTGGAGTTGTATGATTTCTTTGTATATTTTGCAGATCAAGCCCTTGTCTGAGGTATGATTGGCAATATGCTTTCCCATATGGTTGGTTCTCTTTTCATTTTAATAATTTTTCTTTTAGTCATGCAGAAGCTTTTTATTTTGATGAGATCCCATCTGTTCATTCTTTACTTTATGTCCCTTGCTCTACGGGATATATCAGTGAAAATATTGCTGTGTGGGATATCTGAGATTTTCCTGCTGATGTACTCTCTAGGGCTTTCATGCTGTTATGACTTATATTTAAGTCCTTTATGCACCTTGAATTTCTTTTTGTGTGTGGTGTAAGTTGGTGCTTGAGTTTCATTTTTTTTCATGTAGCTGTCCAGCTCTCCCAACACCATTTGTTGAAGAGGTGATTTTTGCTTCATTTTATGCTCCTGCTTCCTTTGTCAAATATTAATTGACCTTAGAGACTTGGGTTTATTCCTGGGCTTTCTATTCTGTTCCATTAGTCCATGTGCGTGTTTTTATGCCAGTATCAGGCTGTTTTGATTACAGGCCTTGTAATACAGTTTGATATCAGGTATTGTGATCCCTCCTACTTTGCTCTTCTTTCTCAAAATTGCTGCAGCTATTCAGGGTCACTTATGGTTCCATATAAATTTTTGAAGTTTTTGTTCTATATCTGAAATATGCCATTGGTAGTTTAATAGGTATTGCATTGAATCTATACATTGCTTTGGGTAGTATGGACATTTTGATGATGTTAATTCTTCCAATCCATGAACATGGTACATGTTTCCATATGTTTGTGTCTTCCTTAATTTCTTTCTTCAGTGTTGTGTAGTTGTCTGAGTACAATTCCAGATTGGTCCTGGGAGGAGTTTAGTGTGACGTCCATTCACTCCTCCACTATGTTGTGCCTTCCTAGTATGAACATTTTAATGATGCTAATTTTTCCTATCAATGAGCACACTATATGCCTCCTTTTATTTGTATCTCCCTTAGTTTCCTTTTTTAGTGTAGTATAGTTTGCAAAGTAGAGATCTTTTACCTCCATGGTTAAGTTAATTCCTAGATACTTCATTTTTGTGCATGTTATAGTAAATGTGATTTTATTCTTAGTTTGTCTTTCTGATACTTCATTGTTTGTATAGAAAAGTGCCATTGATTTCTGAATATTGACTTTGTATCCTGCTACTTTGCCAAATTCACTTATTATGTTGAGTAGTTTTGTTTTTGCTGGACACTGTAGGGTTTTTATGTACACTATCATGTCATATACAAATAATAATAGTTTTACTTCCTCCTTTCCAATTCTGTGGCTGTTTCTCTTTTTTCTTGTCTAATCACTGCAGCTGAAACTTCCAGTTCTATGTTGGCTAAGACTAGTGAAAGTGTGTCTGCTTTTCTTAAATGAAAAGTTTTTAGTTTTTATCTATTCAGTGTGACGTCGGCAGTAGATTTTCTGTATATGACTTTTATTATGTTGAGGTATGGTCTGTCTGTTCCCACTTTGCTTATTGTCTTTACCATAAATGAGCGCTAGATTTTAACAAATGCCTTTATATGTCTATAAATCTGATTGTGTGGTTTATATCCTTCATTGTGTTTATGTGGTATATTATATTTATTGATTTTCAAATATCGTTACCATCCTTGCATCCTGTGAAAAATAAATCCCACTAAATCATGGTGTATGATCTTTTTATGTATTGATGGATCTAGACTGCCAAAATTTTGTTGAGGATTTTAGCCATCTATGTTCATCAGAGATATTGGCTGATAATTTTCTTTCTTTGTTGTGTCTTTACCTGGTTTTGAAATTAGGATAATATTCACTTTGTTAGAAGAGTTTAGGAGTCTTTCCCTTTCTTGAATATTTTGGAATAGTTTGAGGAGGATAGGAAATAGTTGTGTTAATGTTTGGTGTAATTCTCCTATGAAGCTGTCTGGTCCATGGCTTTTATGTGCTGGTAATTTTTTTTTTAATTACAGCTTCAATTTTGCTAGTTGTTATCAGTCTATTCAGGCTTTCTGTTTCTTCTTGATTCAGTTTTGGAATATTATATGTTTATAGATGCTTATCTATTTTTCCCAGGTTTTTCAGTTTCTTGGCCTATAGTTGTTCATAGTAATTTCTTACACTCCTTTGTATTTCTGTGGTATTAACTGTTACTTCTCTTTTGTTTCTGATTTTATTTATTTGGGTCCTCTCTCTATTTTTCTTGATTAGTATGGTTAAAGGTTTCTCAGTTTTGTTTATCTTTTCAAAGAACCAGCTCCTGGATTCATTGATCCTTTGAGTTGCTTTTTTAGTCTCTATGTTATTTAATTCTGGTTTGATCTTGATTATTTCCTTCCTTCTACTCACTCTGGGCTTTGTTTGTTGTTGTTCCTCTAGTTCTTTTAGATGTAAGATTAGGTTTTTTGTTTGAGATTCTTCTGTCTTCTCGAGGTCGGCCTCTTTTGCTATGAAGTTTCCTCTTAGGACTGCCTTCACTGTTTGTCCCATCTGTTTTGGTTTGTTGTGTGCTCTTTTTAATTTGTTTCCAGATACTTTTGGATTTCTTCCTTGATCTCATTGTTAACCCATTCATTATTTAATACCATGTTATTCAGCCTTCAAGTATTTGAATGTTTTTGAGGGGTTTTTTGAGGTTGGTTTCTAGTCTCAAGCCACTGTGATCCAAGAAGATGCTTGATATTATCAATTTAAATTTTCTCAATTTTTTTGAGGCTTGTTTTGTGTCCTACCATGTGGCCTATCCTTGAAAATGATCTATGTGTACTTGAAAAACTACATGTTTTGCTTCTTTGGGGCGAAATTTTCTGTAAATATCAGTAAGTCCATTTGATCCAGAGTGTTGTTCAATGACACAATATGCTTGTTGATTCTTTGTTCAGAAGATAAATCCATTGTTGGCAGGGGTTGTTAAAATCCCCTATGATGACTGTATTGATGTCTATCTCTTTCTTAAAGTCCTTCAAGATATTCCTTACATATTTAGGTACTCCTAAGTTGGGTGCATGTATCTTTATAAGAGTTATGTACTCTTGTTGGACTACTCTCTTAAGTATTATGTAGTGATCTTCTTCATCTCTTGTCTCTTTGGCTTTTGTTTTGAAGTGTGTTTTGTCTGATATAGGTATTGCTATGCAACCTTTTCTTTTCATGTCTATTTGCTTGGAATATTTTTCCATCCTTTCACTTTCAGTATGTGTAAATCTTTTGCTCTGAGGCGGGAATCTCATAGACAAGTAAACTCAATACCAAACAAACAAACGATCCAATTTAAAATAGAGCAGAAGACCTGAATAGAAATTTCTCCCAATAAGACATTCAAATGATCAACAGAAATATGAAAAGATGCTCAACTTTACTAGCTATAAGGAAAATGCCAATCAAAACTACAATGAGATACCACCTCGCACCTGTTGAATGGCTACTATCAACAGGCAAATAATAAGTATTCTAGAGCTTGTAAAGAAAAAGGAATTCTTATTATTCCTGGTAAGAATATAAACTGGTACAGTCACCATGGATGTTCCTCATAAAATCAAGATAGAGTTCCAATATGACCCAGCAACCCCTATTCGGGGTATCAAACCCAAAAGTTTGAACACATTTATTCATACAGATATATGTTAATTATAGTGGTCAAGTCATGGAAATAACCAAAGTGTCATTTAATAGATTATAGGATAAAAATGTGATAAATAAACAACCTAACCATACACCTACAAGAACTTGAGGAACAACAACAAAGACAACCCAGAGAAAGTAGAAGGAAGGAAATAACCAAGATCAGAGCAGAATTAAATGACATAGAGACGAAAAGCACAATTGTAAGGATCAATGAATCCAGGAGCTGCTTCTTTGAAAAGATAAAATCGACAAGCCCTTAAGCAGGCTCATCAAGAAAAAAAGAGAGAGGACCAAAATAAACACAATCAGAAATGAAAGAGGAGAGACTACAACTGATACCACCAAAATACAAAGGATTGTAAGAAATTACTATAAAGAACTGCATGCCAAATATTTGAAAACCTAGATGAAATGGACAACTTTCTAGAAAAATATAACCTTCCAAAATTCAATGAGGAAGAAGCACAAAGCCTGAACAGACCAGTAACGCCTGATGAAATTGAAACAGTAATCAAAAAGCTTCCGACAAACAAAAGCCCTGGACTGAATGACTTCACAGGAGAATTCTACACAGCATTTAAGGGGGAGCTAACCCCTATCCTCCACAGATTATTTCAAAAAATTCAACAAGATGGAAGACTCCCAAACTCGCTTTACGAAGCCAACATCATCCTAATCCCAAAACCAGATAAAGACATAACCAAGAAAGAAAACTTCAGGCCAATATCACTGATGAACATAGATGCTAAAATCCTCAACAAAATATTGGCAAACCACATCCAGCAATACGTTAAAAAGATCCTACACCATGATCAACTGGGATTAATCCCAGAGATGCAAGGATGGTACAATATTCATAAATCAATAAACATAATACACCGCATAAACAAAAGCAAAGACAAAAACCACTTGATCACATCAATACATGTGGAAAAAGCATTTGATAAGGTCCAGCAACCATTTATGGTAAAAACCCTCAACAAAGTGGGAATAGAGGGAGCATTCCTCAACATAATAAAGGCCATGTATGAGAGACCTATAGCCAACATCATAGTCAATGGACAAAAACTTAGAGCTTTCCCACTAAGATCAGGAACAAGACAAGGATGCCCTCTCTCACCACTCCTATTTAACACAGTATTGGAAGTCCTAGCTGCAGCAATCAGACAAGAAAAAGAAATAAAACGCATCCAAATTGCAAAGGAGGAAATGAAACTGTCACTGTTTCCATATGACATGATAGTGTACATGGAAAACCCTATAGACTCCACCAAAAAACTACTCGACCTAAGAAATGAATTTGGCAAAACAGCTGGATACAAAGTCAATACTCAGAAGTCAAAGGCATTCCTGTATACCAACAATGAAACTGCAGAAACAGAAATCAGGAAAAAAATCCCATTTGATATAGCAACAAGAAAAATAAAGTACCTAGGAATCAACCTAACCAAGGAGGTAAAAGACCTGTACTCAGAAAACTACACAACACTGAAGAAAGAAATTAAGGAAGACACAAACAAATGGAAGCATGTACCATGATCATGGATTGGAAGAATTCACATCATCAAAATGGCCATACTTCCCAAAGCAATTTATAGATTCATTGCAATCCCTATTAAAGTACCAATGACATATTTCACAGATATAGAACAAACATTTCAGAAATTTATATGGAACCATAAACGACCCTGAATAGCTGCAGCAATTTTGAGAAAGAAGAACAAAGCAGGAGGGATCACAATACCTGATATCAAACTGTATTACAAGGCCACTGTCATCAAAACAGCCTGGTACTGGCATAAAAACAGGCACATAGACCAATGGAACAGAACAGACAGCCCAGAAATAAACTCAACTCATTATGGTCAATTAATATTTGAAAAAGGAAGCAGGAGCATAAAATGGAGCAAAAACAGCCTCTTCAACAAATGGTGTTGGAAGATCTGGACAGCTTCGTGCAAAAAATGAAACTCGCTCACCAACTTACACCATACACAAAAATAAATTCAACGTGGATAAAAGACTTAAATAGAAGTCGTAACACCATAAAAGTCCTCGAGGAAAACATTGGCAGGAAGATCTCAGACATTCCACCCAGCCACATCCTCACAGACATGTCCCCTAAAGCAAGGGACATAAAGGAAAGAATAAACAAATGGGACCTCTTCAGAATAAAAAGGTTCTTCATGGCTAAAGAAAACAGCACCAAATTACAAAGAGAACCAACAGTATGGGAAAACATATTTGCTAATGATACCTCAGACAAGGGCCTGATCTCCAAAATATATCAAGAACTCACAGGACTCCACTCCAGGAAGAGAAACAACCCAATTAAAAAATGGGCAAAGGACTTGAACAGACACTTCTCCAAGGAAGACATACAGAAGGCCCAGAAACATATGAAAAGATGCTCATCATCACTACCCATCAGAGAGATGCAAATTAAAACCACAATGAGGTACCATCTCACACCAGTCAGAGTGGCCAACATAAACAAATCAACAAAGAAATGTTGGAGAGGATGCAGAGAAAAGGGAACCCTAGGGCACTGTTGGTGGGAATGCAGACTGGTGAGGCCACTGTGGAAACCAGTATGGAATTTCCTCAGAAAACTAAAAATGGAACTGCCCTTTGACCCAGCAATTCCGCTGCTGGGATTATACCCTAAGAACCCTGAAACACCAATCCAAAAGAACCTGTGCACCCCAATGTTCCTAGCAGCACAATTTACAATAGCCAAGTCCTGGAAGCAACCTAAGTGCCCATCAGCAAATGAGTGGATCAAAAAACTATGGTACATTTACACAATGGATTTCTGTGCAGCAGAGAGAAAGAAGGAGCTTATACCCTTTGCAATGGCATGGATGGAACTGGAGAGCATTATGGTGAGTGAAATAAGCCAGGCATTGAGGGACAAATACCATATGATCTCACCTTTAACTGGAACATAATCAACAAAAGAAAAAAGCAAACAGAACATAACCAGAGACATTGAAATTAAGGACATTGTAACAATAGTCAGAGGGGAGTGGGGAGGGGATAGTGAGTAGAGGCGTCTACAGGAACTACTATAAAGGACACAAGGTCAAAATCAAGGGGGAGGGTAGAGGTGGGGGATGGAGGTGGGACTGGCTGGGGTGTGGTGGAGGGATGGGGAGAAAATGCAGACAATTGTAACTGAATACAAATAAAAAAATTAAAGAAAATGTGGTACATATATGCAATGGAATATATTCATCCATAAGAATATTTGAAAAACTGTCATTTAGAACAACATGGATGGATCTTGAGAATATCATGCTGAGCCAAAAAAGTCAAACAGAAAGAATCAACCATTTGATTTCATTCAGATGTGGGGCATAAAACTGAAAACCATAGACACAGAGAACAGTATGGTAGTTACCAGAGGGAAGGGGAGGCAGTAGTAAAAAGTAAAAGGAGCCAAATTTATGGTGACAGAATAAGATTTGACTTTGGGTGGTGAACACACAATGCAATATACAGATGATATATTGTAGAATTGTACACTGGAAATCTATATCACTTTATTAAGTAATGTCAGTTTACTAAATTTATAAGAAAATACAAAGAAAAATAGAAAATGCTTTGAGATGAATTAAAATTAAGATACAGCATAACAAAACTTTTGAAATGCAGCTGTGTTGGGGCTCAGAAGAAAATGTATAGCTTTAAACATTTGTTTAAAGAAGAAAGATCTCAATCAACTTCATAATCTGCCACATTAATACACTGCAAAAAAGCAAAGCAGGCTAAAGAAATAAGGGAGAAGATGGCGGAGAGATAGGTGGGAGCAGAGTCCACTTCCCTCTGCACCTGGGCGAAACACCTACCCAATCTACTGAGGAAAAAAGTGAACAGCCAAAATCAACCCAGCTTTTATGAAGATAGGAGAAAAAAAAAAGTACAGAGGACACTAGGAAAACAGAAGGTAAGGGGATTGCTTCAGGACAAAAAGGTCCCTGGGACCAGCGCGGGGACCATGGCAGCTGCATCCCCAGGCCCACCCCTGCCAGGCCTGCCACAGGACTCCTGGGAGAGAGCCGGGTTAATGGCCCCCTCCCCGACCAAACAAGGTCGGAGCAACACCGAGAGAGACCTGGTTGCTTGAAGTCACAGGGAGGGGAATAAGGACGAAGTGGTAAATGCATGGAGACCGTGGGTGCTGGCTGGGGAGAGTTGAAAGTTGGGCCATGTGTGACCCTGACCCGGACAATCCCTGGCTTAGCTGGAGAGGTGGGCCGTGTGAGAGTATAGGCCCTTCTTTGTATGGAGGGAGCCACAGGATTGAGCAGGAGGATTTTCCCAAAAAGAAAAAGACCCTCTGGGGCACTTTGGGGAATTCCCCTGCA
The DNA here is from genome assembly GCF_022682495.2 of Desmodus rotundus. NCBI lineage: Eukaryota > Metazoa > Chordata > Mammalia > Chiroptera > Phyllostomidae > Desmodus > Desmodus rotundus. The sequence continues at coordinate 88,971,115 of NC_071387.1, read as the reverse complement.
GCAACAGCTGCAGTCTCCTCTCCACCCTGCCACCCATCTGGAGTCTTTGCACACCCACTGGAGAGTGTCCACACCTCATCTTGGAGGGAGCTGAGACTACAGACACCAACCGGGGGAGTGTGCCCACCCACCGGAGTCTGTGTGAACCCACTGGGGAGTGTCCACACCTCATCTCAGAGGGAACTGAGACCACAGGCACCAGAGAGAGTGAGAATCAAGGAAGGCTCTGTGCACACACCCATAGCCTGGAGGAGGACTACCATAAAAAAGAGTGGGTAGAAGCTGGAAACACCAGGACACCTCCTGGAAGAGGAAACCCACCAACAAAGGAAACACCAATAGATAAGAACAGAAAAAAGTGAAGGAGGGAGTGGAAGTCACAATAAGTCAACCCAGGACCTATCTGAAAATACAAATAAATAGTGAAGAAATTACTAAGAACAAACAACTGAACAAGAGCAAGAGAAAAGCCTCAAAACCTTGTACACATAGAACCACCAGCTCCAACACAACCGTCTCACACCTGCAGAACAGAAAACAAGAGGTGGGGGACAGACTAACACTCAGACAACCAGCTGGTGGGAAAGACCCACCAAAGAAAGACCCCAAAAGAACCAAAAACCAAAGACATACACAGAGCCAACATAAACCACAGTCCAAGATCAGTAAGATCAGGAGATCAAGGAGACTGTACCACTAAATCTCACAGGTATACTATCACAGAAGTTTACACCAAAAACCCAGGGGTTCAGAACAGAGCAACTTAAGAAGCAGAGGCTAACAAGAAGAGTCTCACAAACAATGGGAAGACAAAAAAAAAAAAAAATCCCCAAATGAAAGGAAAGGAGGAAGTCTCAGAAACAATGCTAAATGAAAAAGAGGCAAGTCAACAATCAGACAATGAATTCAAGGAATTGGTTATAAAGAAGCTTAATGAGCTCACAGAGAATTACCAGAAACTACAAGGAAACTACAATGAACTCACTGGAAAGCATATCAACATCAAAAAGGAAATAGAAACTATCAAGAAAGGACAAGAGGAAATGAAGAACACAGAGGAAATTTCCAAGAGGAAATTTCTGAACTAAAGAACACAGTAGAAGGAATCAAAAGCAGGCTCGATAAAGGAGAGGATCAGATCAGCGAACTGGAGGACAAGGCAGAAAAAAACACCCAGAATGAGCAAGAAAAGGAAAAGAGGCTCAGAAAGAATGAAGAGGGGTTAAGGGAAATGCAAGACAACATGAAACGTAGTAATATCCGTATAATAGGAATACAAGAAGGAGAAGAAGAAGAGCAAGGGATAGAAAACCTGTTTGAAAAAGTAATGATGGAAAACTTCCCTAATTTGATGAGAGAAAAAGTCACAAAAATCCAGGAAACACAGAGTGTCCCAAACAGGCCCACTGCAAGACACATCATAATTAAAATGGCAAAATTCCAAGACAAAGAGAGGATCTTAAAGGCAGCAAGGGAGAAACAGGAAGTAACATACAAAGGAGTCCCAATAAGGTTAGCAACTGACTTCTCAATGGAAACGCTCCAAGCCAGAAGAGAATGGCAAAAAATATTCCAAGTAATGAGAACCAGAGGACTGCAACCAAGACTACTTTACCCAGCATGACTCCCAATCAAGATAGAAGGCCAAATAAGGAGTTTCCGAGACAAAAGAAGTCTAAAAGAATATACCTCCACCAAACCAGTTATGCAAGAGATACTAAAGGGGCTGCTGTAAGGAAAGGAAGGAAAAGAGAAAGAGAGAGGAACACAGGTATGAAAAAATGGCAATGAATAACTACCTGCCACTAATAACCTTAAACGTAAATGGATTAAATGCTCCAATCAAAAGACATAGAATAGCTGAATGGATAAGAAAACATGACCCACACATATGCTGCCTACAAGAGACCCACCTCAGGGTATGGGAGAACCAAGATGACGGCGTAGGTAGACACACTGCACCTCCTCGCACAACCAGAACTGAGAGAGAATCGAATGGCAAGGGGGTCCGACACGAAGGAAATAAAAAATTGACATTCATCCAGACCGGTAGGAGGGGCAGAGACGGGCACGGGGGTGGAGAGGACTTGCGTGGCTGTGGCGGGACTGAGACTGGCAGAGTGTGGGACTAATGGGGCAGGCAGTCCCAGCACTGGCAGACCCTGCGGCCCCATATTCGCGCATAGATAAACCGGACGAACGGCAGGGAGCAAAGCAGACCTGGCAACCCAGGGCTCCAGCGTGGGGAAATAAAGCCTGAGACCTCTGATTGAAAATGCCTGTGGGGGTTGGGGCAGCAGCAGGAGAGACTCCCAACCTCATGGGAGAGGTCGTTGGAGAGACCCACAGGGGCCTAGAGTGTGCACAGGCCCACCCACTTGGGAACCAGCACCAGAGGGGCCCAGTTTGATTGTGGGTATCGGAGTGAAGGATTGGGGTCCGGAAGACAGTGAAGCAGGCGCCATTGCTCCCTCTCGGCCCCTCCCCAACGTACAGCATCATAGCCCAGCCACCAACGTTACCCCGCCCCGCCCCTGGGAACACCTAAGGCTCTGCCCCTTAAAGTAACAGAGGTGCCAAGACAAAAAAAAAAAAAAAAAAAAAATTGGCCCAAATGACAGAACACTTCAAAGTTCCAGAAAAAATACAACTAAGCAAGGAAGAGATAGCCAACCTATCGGATGCACAGTTCAAAACACTGGTTATCAAGATGCTCACAGAATTGGTTGAATCTGTTCGAAAACCAGATGAAAAAAAGAAGCCTATGCTAAGAGAAAAAAAGGAAAATGTACAGGGAACCAATAGTGATGAGAAGGAAACTGGGACTCAAATCAATGGTGTGGACCAGAAGGAAGAAAGAAACATCCAACCAGAAAAGAATGAAGAAACAAGAACTCGGAAAAATGAGGAGAGGCTTAGGAACCTCCAGGACATCTTGAAATGTTCCAACATCCGAATTATAGGGGTGCCAGAAGGAGAAGAGGAAGAACAAAAAATTGAAAACTTATTTGAACAAATAATGAAGGAGAACTTCCCTAATCTGGCAAAGGAAATAGACTTCCGGGAAGTCCAGGAAGCTCAGAGAGTCCCAAAGAAGCTGGACCCAAGGAGGAACACACCAAGGCACATCATAATTACATTACCCAAGATTAAACGCAAGGACCTACATCCAAGATTACTGTATCCAGCAAAGCTATCACTTAGAATGGAAGGGAAGATAAAGTGCTTTTCAGATAAGGTCAAGTTAAAGACGTTCATCATCACCAAGCCCTTATTATATGAAATGTTAAAGGGAGTTACCTCAGAAAAAGAAGATCAAAAATAAGAACAGTAAAAATGACAGCAAACTCACAGTTATTAACGACCACACCTAAAACAAAAACAAGAGCAAACTAGGCAAACAACTAGAACAGGAACAGAACCATAGAGATGGAGATCACAGGAGGGTTGTCAATAGGGGAGTGGGAGGGGGAGGGGGGGGAAGGTACAGAGAATAAGTAGCATAGATGATAGGTGGAAAATAGACAGGGGGAGGGTAAGAATAGTGTAGGAAATGTAGAAGCCAAAGAACTTCTAAGTATGACCCATGGACATGAATTATAGGGGGGGAATGCGGGAGGGAGGGGGTGGGCAGGATGAGGTGGAGTGGGGAGGGGGATGGGACAACTGTAATAGCATAATCAATAAATATATATTTTTTAAAAAAGAGACCCACCTAAGGACAAAAGACCTACACAGACTGAAAGTGAAGGGCCGGAAACAAATTTTCCCAGTAAACGGCCAGGGAAAAAAAAGCGGGGGTAGCAATACTCATATCAGACAAAATAGACTTCAAAAGAAGGGCCATAAAGAGAGACCCAGAAGGTCACTTCATAATACTCAAAGGAAGAATCCACCAAGAAGACATAAACATTGTAAATATATATGCACCCAACATAGGAGCACCCAAATACATAAAGAAAATCTTGGAGGACTTCAACAAAGATATTGACAGCAACACAATTATAGTAGGGGACTCTAACACCCCACTGTAAAAAATGGAAACGCCTTCCAAACAAAATATCAAGAAGGATATTGTGTCACTTAACAATACCCTAGAGGAAATGGACTTAACTGATATATATAGAGCTTTTCATCCCAAACAAGCAAAATGCATAGTCTTTTCAAGTGTACATGGAACATTTTCAAAGATAGACCACATGATAGGACACAAAGAAAGCCTCAACAAATTCAAGAAATTTGAAATCATACCAAGCATTTTCTCTGACCACAAGGAACTGAAACTAGAAACCAACCTCAAAGGAAAAAACCCAAAACACTCCAAATCATGGAGGCTGAATAGCATGCTATTAAAGAATGAATGGGTCAAGAACGAGATTAGGGAAGAAATCACAACTTTCTGGAAACAAATGAAAATGAACTCACAACAACCCAAAACCTATGGGACACAGCAAAGGCAGTCCTGAGAGGGAAGTTCATAGCAATACAGGTCTACCTTAAAAAGATAGAAACATTTCAAACAAACAACCTAACTCTATGCCTACAAGAACTCAAGGAACAACAATAAAGACAGCCCAGAGCAAGCAGAAGGAAGGAAACAACCAAGATCAGAGCAGAGTTAAATGACATAGAGACTAAAAGCACAATTCAAAGGATCAAAAAAATCCAAGAGCTGGTTCTTTGAAAAGATAAACCAAATAGACAAGCCGTTAAGTAGACTCACCTAGAAAAAAAGAGAGAAGTTCCAAATAAACACAATCAGAAATGAAAGAAGAGAGATTACACCTGATACCACAGAAATAGAAAGGATTATGAGAAATTATTATGAGGAACTATGTGCCAAGAATTTGAAAACCTGGGATAAATGGACAAATTTCTAGAAAAATATAATCTCCCAAAACTGAAATTGAAGCAGTCATCAAAAAACTCCCAACACACAAAAGTCCTGGACCAGATGGTTCCACAGAAGAATTCTATAAAGAATTTAAGGAAGAGCTAACCCCTATCCTTGAGAGACTATTCCAAAAAATCCAATAAGAGGACGTCCCCCCAAGTCTTTTTATGAAGCCAGCATCATCCTTATCCGAAAACAAAATGAAGACATAGCAAAGAAACTAAAGGCCAATATCACTGATAAACATAGATGCTAAAATTCTCAAGAAAGCTTTGGCAAGCTGCATTCATCTATACATTAAAAAGATCATACATTATGATCACGTGAGATTTATCCCAGGGATGCAAGGATGGTAAAATATTTGCAAATCAATAAATGTAGATTGGGGATTGGAAGATGGCGGCAACATAGGTGGGAGCAGAATTCACTTCCCCTCAGTGCCAGGGAAATACCTAGCTGATCTGAGGAGCAGAGCGAACAGCCAACAGTACTCCAGCATATACGAAGATTAGAGACCAAAGATAGAGGACACTGAAAGATCTGACGGTAAGAAGAGTGCTCAAGGACAATAAGGTCCCCGGGACCCGGGACCGCGCGGTACAAGGGCTGCAGAGGCGCCAGCCCTGGCGCAGGGGCTGCTGCAGGAGTCCTGAGAGAGGGCCAGGCTGCGCTGTGAGCAGCCAGGTGCTTGATTGGACCAGGGGGGCTTGAAAAGGAGGAATTTCTCAAAAAGAAAAAGAAAATAGAGACACTCAGGGGCTAGTTAGAGAACTCTCGGTGGTGGCCGAGGCCCCTGGCGCCCCTCCCCCCTCCGCCCCTGGACTGCGAACGGGGAACGCGGGATAAGCAGCACCGGCGCTCACCTGAGGTCCGGTTGCGCGCGGTAGCGCGCGCGCAGATTAGCGAACGGGCCCGTACATGAAACCCCGGAGGGGCGCCCACACCTGAAACCTCCGAGATCTTTTGGAGCAGAGACTAGCTGCTCCACCCACAGACCCAAAATCTCGGAACCGAGGACCGCGTGATTCGGTCCCAGGGCGGCCCCGCCCACCCGAGAGTCTCAAGCCCCGGACAGCTGGATCGGGCCCCCAAGCGTAGAGCCTCTGGCTCGGCGGCGGGCTGCGCGCTCACCAAGCATAGGGCCGGCTGGATGCGCACTTCCCAAGCACAAAGGGGCTGGCGAGAGACGTAACACCAAGGCGGCTGAACCAGCAGTTTGCGGCGCGCCAGCCTCCCTAGCCTGGGCGGCTCGATCGGTCGGCCGGCTGCGCGCTCAGAGCCCAAATAACGTCACAAACCCGAAGCGGCTGGATTCCCCTGCTGCGCGCGCACGCGTCCGGAGCCAAAGCGGCTGGAGCGGCCACTCGAGAGTCCCAAGAACAAAGCTGCTGGATTGGCTGATCAACGGCCTGATTGCCTGCCAGGGACCACACCTACAAAACAGTGAAGAGTGTGACCCAGGAAGGAAGAAAAGTGAAACCAATCCTTCCAACCACCGCCTCCCGTTGCACAGACAGGACAACAGCAGAAATAACCTGAACGGTTTAAAGCCAACAGAAGATTTTTTTTTTTTTTCCCCCTTTTTTTTTTTTTTTTTTTTTTTCCCTTTTCCTTTCCCCCTGAACTCCTTCTTCCTCTCTCTCTCTTTTTTTTCTTTCATTCCTTCTTCCTCCCATCCTTTACCATTTTTATGTCTTCTTCCTCCCTTCTTTTATCTATTTCTATGTTTTAATTTTTGTTAAAATTCCTTCTTATCTTGCCTCCGATCTTTCTTTAATCCTTCTTCCCTCCTTCCTCCCTTTCCTCCTTTCCTATTTCCTTTTTCCCTCCTTCCCATCTTTGGTTTTTTTTGTTTGTTTGTTTGTTTGTTTGTTTTTTCCTTTTCTTTCTCCCCCCCTTTCTATTTTTCCCACAGGTGCGACAACAAAACCTGGAGTGCTGAAAAGACTAGAGTTAGCCCGTGTTAAACACATAAACGTCAGCTCAAGACCAGTGAGCACAGGAGAGTAAGGAGACAGCACCACCGAATCCCATTGGCATTCTACCATAGAAGTTCATATCATAAACCCAGGGATTCAGAACAAAGCAATTTAAGAAGCAGAGGCCAACAAGAAGAGCCTCACAAACAATGGGAAGACAAAGAAACAATTCCCAAATGAAAGGAAAGGAGGAAGTCTCAGAAAGAATACTAACCGAAAAAGAGGCAAGTCAACTATCAGATACTGAGTTCAAAGCAATGGTCATCAGGAAGCTCACTGAGCTCTCTGAGCTCAAAGAGAACTACCAGAAACTACAAGGAAACTACAATGAACTCACTGCAAACTATATCAACATGAAAAAGGAAATAGAAAATATCAACAAGAGCCAAGAGGAAATGAAGAATACAATTTCTGAATTGAAGAACACAGTAGAAGGAATTAAAAGCAGACTTGATGAAGCAGAGGATCGGATCAGCGAGCTGGAGGATAAAGTAGAAAAAAACACCCAGAAGGAACAAGAAAAGGAAAAGAGGCTCAGAAAGAATGAAGAGGCAATAAGGGAAATGCAGGACAACATGAAACGTAACAACATCCGTATAATAGGAATACCAGAAGGAGAAGAAGAAGAGCAAGGGATAGAAAACCTGTTTGAAAAAGTAATGATGGAAAATTTCCCTAATCTGAGGAGAGAAAAAGTCACCCAAATCCAGGAATCACAGAGAGTCCCAAACAAGAGGAACCCAAAGAGACCCACTGCAAGACACATCATAATTAAAATGGCAAATTTCCAAGACAAAGAGAGGATCTTAAAGGCAGCAAGGGAGAAAAAGGAAGTAACATACAAGGGAGCCCCAATAAGGTTAGCAACTGACTTCTCAATGGAAACGCTCCAAGCCAGAAGAGAATGGCAAAAAATATTCCAAGTAATGAGAACCAGAGGCCTCCAACCAAGACTACTTTACCCAGCAAGGCTCTCAATCAAGATAGAAGACCAAATAAAGAGCTTCCCAGACAAAAGAAGTCTAAAAGAATACAGCTCCACCAAACCAGCTCTGCAAGAGATGCTAAAGGGACTGCTTTAAGGAAAGGAAGGAAAAGAGAAAGACAGAGGAACACAGGTAGGAAATAATGGCAATGAATAACTACCTATCGATAATAACCTTAAATGTAAATGGATTAAATGCTCCAATCAAAAGACATAGAACAGCTGAATGGATAAGAAAACATGACCCACACATATGCTGCCTACAAGAAACCCATCTCAGGACAAAAGACTCACACAGACTGAAAGTGAAGGGCTGGAAACAAATTTTCCAAGCAAACGGACAGGAAAAAAAAGCAGGGGTAGCAATACTCATATCAGACAAAATAGACTTCCAAAGAAGGGCCATAAAGAGAGACCCAGAAGGTCACTTCATAATACTCAAAGGAAGAATCCACCAAGAAGACATAAACATTATAAATATATATGCACCCAACATAGGAGCACCCAAATACATAAAGAAAATCTTGGAGGATTTCAAGAAAGATATTGACAGCAACACAATTATAGTAGGGGATTTTAACACCCCACTATCAAAAATGGACAGGTCTTCCAAACAAAAGATTAACAAAGATATTGTGTCACTTAACAATACCCTAGAGGAAATGGACTTAACTGATATATACAGAGCTTTTCATCCCAAAGAAGCAAAATACACATTCTTTTCAAGTGTCCATGGATCTTTTTCAAAGATAGACCACATGATAGGACACAAAGCAACCCTCAACAAATTCAAGAAAATTGAAATCATATCAAGCATCTTCTCTGACCACAAGGGTCTGAAACTAGAAACCAACCCCAAGGGTAAAAACCCAAAACACTCAAAATCATGGAGACTGAATAGCATGCTATTAAACAATGAATGGGTCAAGAACGAGATTAGGGAAGAAATCAAAAACTTCCTGGAAACAAATGAAAACGAACTCACAACAACCCAAAACCTATGGGACACAGCTAAGGCAGTCCTGAGAGGGAAGTTCATAGCAATACAGGCCTACCTTAAGAAGTTAGAAACAGTTCACACAAACAACCTAACCCTACGCCTACAAGAACTGGAGGAACAACAACAAAGACAGCCCAGAGCAAGCAGAAGGAAGGAAATAACCAAGATCAGAGCAGAACTAAATGACATAGAGACTAAAAGCACAATTGTAAGGATCAATGAATCCAGAAGCTGGTTCTTTGAAAAGATAAACAAAATCGACAAGCCTTTAAGTAGGCTTATCAAGAAGAAAAGAGAGAGGATCCAAATAAACAGAATTAGAAATGAAAGTGGAGAGATTACAACTGATACCACAGAAATACAAAGGATCGTAAGAAATTACTATGAAGACCTATATGCTAAGAAATTTGAAAACCTAGATGAAATGGACACATTTCTAGAAAAATATAATCTTCCAAAACTGACTGAAGAAGAAGCAGAAAACCTGAACAGACCAATATCAGCAAAGGAAATTGAAGCAGTCATCAAGAAACTCCCATCACACAAAAGCCCTGGACCAGATGGTTTCACAGGAGATTTCTACAAAGCATTTAAGGAAGAACTAACCCCTATCCTTCACAGACTATTCGAAAAAATCCAAACTGATGGAAGACTCCCAAACTCTTTTTATGAAGCCAACATCATCCTAATCCCAAAACCAGATAAAGACACAACGAAGAAAGAAAACTTCAGGCCAATATCGCTGATGAACATAGACGCTAAAATTCTCAACAAAATATTAGCAAACCGCATCCAGCAATATATTAAAAAGATCATCCACCATGACCAAGTGGGATTCATCCCAGGGATGCAAGGATGGTACAATATTCGCAAATCAATAAACATAATACATCACATCAACAACAGCAAAGACAAAAATCACATGATCATATCAATAGATGCGGAAAAAGCATTCGATAAGATACAGCACCCATTTCTGATAAAAACACTCAGCCAAGTGGGAATAAAGGGAGCAGTCCTCAACATAATTAAGGCCATATATGAGAGACCTACAGCCAGCATCACATTCAATGGACAAAAACTTAGAGCTTTCCCACTAAGATCAGGAACAAGACAAGGATGCCCTCTCTCACCACTCCTATTCAACATAGTATTGGAAGTCCTAGCCACAGCAATCAGACAAGAAAAAGCAATAAAAGGCATCCAAATTGGAAAGGAGGAAATGAAACTGTCACTGTTTGCAGACGACATGATAGTGTACATGGAAAACCCTATAGACTCCACTCAAAAACTACTCGACCTAATAAATGAATTTGGCAAAATAGCTGGATACAGAGTCAATACCCAGAAATCAAAGGCATTCCTGTACACCAACAACGAAACTGCAGAAACACAAATCAGGAAAAAAATCCCATTCGATATAGCAACAAGAAAAATAAAGTACCTAGGAATAAACCTAACCAAGGAGGTAAAAGACCTGTACTCAGAAAACTACACAACACTGAAGAAAGAAATTAAGGAAGATACAAACAAATGGAAGCATGTACCATGTTCATGGATTGGAAGAATTAACATCATCAAAATGGCCATACTACCCAAAGCAATTTATAGATTCAATGCAATCCCTATTAGAGTACCCATGACATATTTCACAGATATAGAACAAACATTACAGAAATTCATATGGAACCATAAACGACCTCGAATAGCAGCAGCAATTTTGAGAAAGAAGGACAAAGCAGGAGGTATCACAATACCTGATATCAAACTGTATTACAAGGCAACGGTAATCAAAACAGCCTGGTACTGGCATAAAAACAGGCTCATAGACCAATGGAACAGAATAGAGAGCCCAGAAATAAACTCAAATCTATACGATCAATTAATATTTGACAAAGGAGGCAGGAGCATAAAATGGAGCAAAAACAGTCTCTTCAACAGATGGTGTTGGGAGATCTGGACAGCTACGTGCAAAAAAATGAAACTCGATCACCAACTTACGCCATACACGAAAATAAACTCAAGATGGATAAAAGACTTAAATATAAGCCGTATCACCATAAAAGTCCTTGAAGAAAACATTGGCAGGAAAATCTCAGACATTCCACGCAGCAACATCCTCACAGACACATCCCCTAAAGCAAGGGACATAAAGGAAAGAATAAACAAATGGGACCTCATCAAAATAAAAAGCTTCTGCATGGCTAAAGAAAACAGCACCAAATTACAAAGAGAACCAACAATATGGGAAAGCATATTTGCCAATGATACCTCAGACAAGGGCCTGATCTCCAAAATATATAAAGAACTCACACGACTCCACTCCAGGAAGACAAACAACCCAATTAAAAAATGGGCAAAGGACTTGAACAGACACTTCTCCAAGGAAGACATACAGAAGGCCCAGAGACATATGAAAAGATGCTCAGCATCACTAGCCATCAGAGAGATGCAAATTAAAACCACAATGAGGTATCATCTCACACCAGTCAGAATGGCCAACATAAACAAATCCACAAACAAATGTTGGAGAGGATGCGGAGAAAAGGGAACCCTAGTGCACTGTTGGTGGGAATGCAGACTGGTGAGGCCACTGTGGAAAACAATATGGAATTTCCTCAGAAAACTAAAAATGGAACTGCCCTTTGACCCAGCAATTCCGCTGCTGGGATTATACCCTAAGAACACTGAAACACCAATCCAAAAGAATCTGTGCACCCCAATGTTCATAGCAGCACAATTTACAATAGCCAAATACTGGAAGCAACCGAAGTGCCCATCAGCAAACGAGTGGATCCAAAAACTATGGTATATTTACACAATGGAATTCTACGCAGCAGAGAGAAAGAAGGAGCTTATACCCTTTGCAACAGCATGGATGAAACTGGAGAGCATTATGCTAAGTGAAATAAGCCAGGAAGTGAGGGACAAATACCATATGATCTCACCTTTAACTGGAACATAAGCAATAGAAGGAAAAAGCAAACAAAATATAACCAGAGACATTGAAGTTAAGAACAATGTAACAATAGCAAGGGCGGGGGTGGGGGGTGGGGGCGGGGACAGTAGGTAGAGGGGATTACAGGAACTACTATAAAGGACACATGAACAAATCCAAGGGGGAGGGTGGAGAGGGGGGAGGGAAGTGGGTTCACCTGGGGTGGGGTGAAGGGATGGGGGAAAAGGCATACAACTGTAATTAAATAACAATAAATAAATTAAAAAAAAAAAAAATAAAACATGCTATTTTTCAAAAAAAAAAAAAAAAAAAAATAAATGTAATACACCACATAAACAAAATGAACGACAAAAATCAGTTGATCATTTCAATAGATGTCTAAAACACATTCAATGAGGTATAGTACCCATTTATAATAAAAATATTCAGCAAAATGGGAATAGAGGGAGCATTCCTCAACATAATAAAGGCCATATATGAGAGACCTACAGCCAACATTATACTCAATGGACAAAAACTTAGAGGTTTCCCATTGAGAAGAGGAACAAGACAAAGATGTCTGCTTTCACCACTCATATTCAACATAGTATTGGAAGTCCTAGCCACAGCAATGAGACAAGAAAAAGAAATACAAGGCATCCAAGTTGGAAAACAGGAAGCAAAACTGTCATTTTTTCAGATGATGTGCTAGTGTACATAAAAAATCCTACAGACTCCACAAAAAAACCACTTGACCTCATTAATGAATTTGCCAAAACAATAGGATACAATGTCAATATTCAGAAATCTAAGGAATTTTTGTACACCAACAGTGAAATATGAGAAAAAGAAATCAGAAAAAAAAATCCCATTTGATATAGCAACAGAAAAATAAAGTACCTAGGAATAAACCTAACCAAGGAGGTAAAAGACCTGTACTCAGAAAACTACACAACACTGAAGAAAGTAATGAAGGAAGACAGCAACAAATGGAAACATATACCGTGTTCATGGATCAGAAGAATTAACATTATCAAAATGTCCATACTACCCAAAGCAATTTATAGATTCAGCACAATCCCTATTACAACATATTTCACAGATATAGAACAAACACTTCCAAAATTTATATGGAAGCATAAATGATCCCTAATACCTACACCAATTTTGATAAAGAAAAACAAAGTAGGAGGGATCACAATACCTGATATCAAACTGTATTACAAGGCTACTGTAACCAAAACAGTCTGGTAGTGGCATAAGGACAGACACATACACCAATGGAACGTAACAGAGAACCTAGAACCCAACCCAGGTCTCTAGGGAAACAAATAGGTCTTTATGGCCTCTATGCTCAATTAATATTTGACAAAGGGGGCAGAAACATAAAATGGAGTAAATATCTCTTCTTCAACAAATGTTATTGGGAGATCTGTATAGCTACATGCAAAAAAATGAAACTTGATCATCAACTTACACCATACACAAAAATAAATTCAAGGTGGATAAAAGACTTAAATATAAGCCATTCCACCCTAAAAGTCCTAGAGCAAAACAGGCAGGAAAATCTCAGACATTCCACACAGCAATATTTTCATGGATATATCCCCTAAAGCAAGGGACATAAAGGAAAGAATAAACAAATGGGACCTCATCAAATTAAAAAGCTTCTGCATGGCTAAAGAAAACAACATTAAAACGAAAAGAGAATCAACTGTGTGGGAAAACACATCTGCCAATAATACCTCAGTCAAGGGTCTGACCTCCAAAATATATAAATAATTTACATGACTCCATTCGAGGAAGACTAACAACCTGATTAAAAAATGGGCAAATACTTGAACAGACACTGTTCCAAGGAGTACATATAGAGGGCCCAGAGACATATGAAAAGATGATCATCTTCACTAGACATCAGAGATGCAAATTAAAACACCAATGAGATACCACTTTACAGCAGTGAGAATGGCCATCATAAACAAATCAACAAACAACAAGTGTTGGAGAGGATGTGGAGAAAAGGGATCCCTGGTGCACTGTTGGTGGGACTGCAGACTTGTGCAGGCTGTAGTATGGAATTTCCTCAGAAAACTAAAAATGGAATTGCCTTTTGACCCAGCAATTCTACTGCTGTGATTTTTTCCTAAGTACCCTGAAACAGCAATACAAAAGAAACTATGCACCCCAATGTTCATAGCAATACAATTTACAATAGCCAAGTGCTGGAAGTTACCTAAGTTCCCATCAGTAAATGAGTGGATCAAAAAACTATGGTACATTGAGCAAAAAGGAAAAAGGACTCATGGACATGGACAACAGTGTGGTGATTGTGGGGGGTGGGGGAGTATAAGGTGACTAAATGGTAATGGGAAAAAATACAATAAAGATTACATTAAAAATAAAATGGAAAAAACCCCAACTATGGTACATTTACACAATGGTATACTACGCAGCAGAAAGAAAGAAGGAGCTCCTACCCTTTGGGACAACATGGATGGAACTGGAGAGCATTATGCTAAGGGAAATAAGCCAGGCAGTAAAAGACAAATACCATATGATGTCACCTTAACGTGGAACTAATCAACAAAACAAATAAGCAAGCAAAATATAACCAGAGACATTGAAATTAAGAAGAATCTGACAGTAACTGGAGGAGGTGGGATGGTGGGATAATGGGGAGGAAGAGAGGAAGGGTTTCCAGGAACAACTATAAAGGACACATGGACAAAACCAAGGGGATTGGAAGCAGGGGATGGCTGGGGTGTTGGGGTGGTTGTGGTGGGGAGTAAATGCAGACAACTGTACATGAACAACAGTAAAATAAATTAAAAAAAAAAGAAATTAGAATAGCACTGGCTGGTGTGCCTCAGTGCATTGAGTGCCAGCCTGTGAACCAAAAGGTTTCCTGTTTGATTCCTGGTCAGGGGACATGCCTGGGTTGCTATCCAGGTCCCCAGTTGAGAGTGTGAGAGAGGCAACCAGTTGATGTTTTTTTCCTTTTTCTCCCTCCCTTCCTCTTTCTGTAAATAATAACTGACAATTGTAAATAACAAAAAAAATCAATGAAAGAGAAAATAGTCAATAATAGATCAAATTAATAAATAAAACTTGGTTTTTTGAAATGAACAACAAAATGAATGCAGTTTATTGTAGGTAAATCATACCTTAATAAATTTAATTTAAGGATATATATGAGAATGACTCATCAAATCCCAGAATTTGTTTGTAAAAAGTTGTGTATTTATTCTTATATTTTTAAACTTCTGTCATCTTCAAAGTACCCTCTACTGTATTGTATTTGATACAATACACCTATCAATACATGTTTCCCACTACTTCAGTTTTTGAAATAATCAATTTTGATGCATTTTAGTGCTTCTGCTGTTTTTTGTTTCACCTCTTCCACATCAGCAAAACGTTTCCCTTTTAGGAATTTTTTTATCTGGGGGAAATAAAAAAAATTATTTGCTGTGATATCAGGGGGAATGGGGGGCATGGGGATCATGCCGTTTTTTGGTCAAAAACTGCTGAACATTCAGTATAGTGTTGGCCGATGTGCTTGTAAATCATCCATCATGAAATGAGCAAATTCGTTAAAAGAGTCTTCAAAAACACTTTACTGAAGTCAAATGCAGCCTCTCACAACAATGCCAGCTGATACAATGACACACATGTGTTCCTAGAACACTCAGTTTGTGGGGTAGCCTACACTACAAAAGGGCCTGCCCTCCAGATGATAATTCCAGCTTGTTTGTGTCCCCATCAAAATTGTGGGGACATAGAGTTTTCTCCAGCTGAAGTAGTCATATGTAACTACATGCTTTTCAGGTCTCATATTTCATTTTGTTAGAGTTATTCTTAAGGTCCATGCTTCATTACTCACCTTCTTGTATGTCTTATAGATACCAAAGTAAATGTACTGATGAAGAAATGTTCTTAGTTTCCACAGAGTTGTTTCCCAAAGGAAAACCAAAAGAAGGCAAATAAGGCCTATGGTGCTCATCATAATCATATATCTTCCAATCATTTTCTCTTCCAAAGAATAAACAGTCTTTTCAGTATCTGAGAGTGGCAAAGGGAGAGAGAAAAAGAGATCTTACTGCAGAATATTGACATAATGAACAAGGACTAAGAAAACAACAAATAGGAAGAAATATATGATAAAATAAAATGTTAGGATAAGTTGAGAAGTATTTAGAGTGTGCGAGGTGATTGTTCTGCTACACAACTACAATTTGAATAATAATTTTTTATTGTTGTTCAAGTACAGTTGTCTCCATTTTCCTCCCACCACTCCTCCCACCCCAGCCATCCCCACCTCCACCCTTAATCCTACCCCCCTTGACTTTGTCCATGTGTCCTTTATACATGTTCCTTGAAAACTGTTCCCTGACAACTGTTCCCCCCTTTCCCCACATCATCCCCTCACACCTCTACTCTGGTTACTGTCAGATTGTTCTTAATTTCAATGTCTTTGGTTATATTTTGCTTGCTCATTTGTTTTGTTGATTAGGTTTCACTTATAGATGAGATTATATGGTATATATCTTTTAACTGTCTGGTTTATTTCACTTAGCATAATACTCTCTAGTTCTATGCATGCTGTCCTGAAGGATAGGAATTCCTTCTTTCTTTCAGCTGCATAGTATTCCATTGTGTAAATGTCCCACAGTTTTTGATCCACTCATTTACTAATGGGCACGTAGGTTGTTTCCAGCACCTGACTATTGTAAATTGTGCTGCTGTGAACACTGGGGTGCATAGGTTCTTTTGAATTAGGGTTTCAGGATTCTTAGGGTATAATCCCTGCAGTGGAATTGCTGGGTCAAAAAGCAGTCCCAATTTTATTTTTCTGAGGAAATTCCATACTGTTTTCCACAGTGGCTGCACCAGTCTGCATTCCCAACAAAAATGCACTAGAGTTCCCTTTTCTCCTCATCCTCTCCAACACTTGTTCTTTGTTGATTTGTTTATGATGACCATTCTGACAGTTGTGAAGTGCTATCTTATTGTGGCTTTACTTTGCATCTGTCTGATGGCTAGTGATGCTGAGCATCTTTTCATATGTCTCTGGGCCCTCTTATCTCCTTGAAGAAGTGTCTGCTCCGGTCCTTTGCCCATTTTTTAATTAGATTATTTGTCATTCTGCAACTAATAAGTGAACTTTACAGAGAAGTGGGATACAAAATCACTATTCAGAAACTGAAGGCATTTTTGTACACCAACAACAAAAAGTCAGAAAGAAATCAGGAAAAAATTCCATTTGATATAGCAACAAGAAAAATAAAGCATCTAGGAATGAACCTAACCAAGGAGGTAAAAGACCTGTACTTGGAAAACTACACAGCACTGAAGAAAGAAATTAAGGAAGATACAAATTAATGGAAGCATATACTGTGTTCATGGATTGAAAGAATTAGCATTGTTAAGAGATCCATACTACTCAAAGCGATCTATAGATTCAATGTAATTCCTATTAAACTGTCAATAGCATATTTCACAGATATAGAACAACTATTCCAAAAATGTGTATGGAACCAGAAAAGACCCTGAATGGCCTCAGCAATCTTGAGAAAGAACAACAAAATTGGAGGTATCACAATACCTGACATCAAACTATACTACAAGGCAAGTATAATCAAAACAGTCTGGTGTTAGCATAAGAACAGGTTTATCAATCAATGGAACAGAGCATAGAGCCCAGAAATAAACCCATGCCTTTTTAAAAAAATATATTTTATTGATTATGCTATTACTGTTCTCCTATTGTCCCCCCTTTACTCCCCTCTGCACTGCACACCTGCTCCTGCCCATATTCCCCCACTTTAGTTCATGTGCATGGGTCATACATATAAATTCTTTGGCTTCTATATTTCCTATACTATTCTTACCCTCCCCCTGTCTATTTTCTACCTAATAATCTAATTTCTTTCTTCAGCAGCACTTGTTGTTTTTTGATTTGCTTATGATGGCCATTTTGACAGGGATAAAGTGGTATCTCATTGTGGTTTTATTTTACATCTATCTGATGACTAGTGATGCTGAGCATCCTTTCATATGTCTCTGGGCTCTCTGTATATCCTCTTTGGAGAAGTATCTGTTCAAGTCTTTGCCCATTTTTTAATTGGGTTGTTGTGACTTCCTGGAGTGCAGTTGTGTGAGTTCTTTATATATGGGAGTTCAAACCCTTGTCTGAGATATCATTGGTAAATATATTTTCCCATGGTTGGTTCCCTTTTCACTTTACTGCTGTTTTCTTTAGCTGTGCAAAAGCTTTTTATTTTTATGAGGTTCCTTTTGTTTATTCTTTACTTTTTGTTTCTTGTTGTACAGGACATATTGGTGAAAATATTGCTGAGAGAAATATCCAAGATTTTCCTGCCTATGTGCTCCTCTAGGACATTTATGGTGTCACAACTTATATTTAAGTCTTTTATCCACCTTGAGTTTATTTTTTGTATGGTTTAAGTTGGTACTTGACTTTCATTTTTTTTGCATGTAGGTGTCACAATACCCCAGCACCATTTGTAGGACAGGCTATTTTTACTCCATTTTTTGCTGTTTTCCCCTTTGTCAAATAACAATTGACCATAGGGACTTGAGTTTATTTTTGGGCTCTCTATTCTGTTCCATTGATCTATGTGACTGGTCTTATGCCAGTACAAGACTGTTTTGATTACTGTGGCCTTGTAATATAGTTTCATATCAGGAAATGTGATTCCTCTTACTTTGTTCTTCTTTCTCAAAATTGCTGTGGCTCTTTGGCATTGTTTATGGTTCCATATAAATTAAAAAATGTTGGTGTGTATCTGTGAAATATGTTTTAATAGGGATTGTGTTGAATCTATAAATTGCTTTGGGTAGTATGGACATTTTGGTGATGTTAATTCTTCCAATCCATGAACACAGTATATTTCCATTTGTGTGTGTCTTACTTAATTTCTTTGTTCAGTGTTGTGTAGTTTTCTGAGTACATCTTTTTTACCTCCTTGGTTAGGTTTATTCCTAAGTACATTCTTTTTCTTGTTGCTGTAGCAAATGGGTTTTTCCCCTGATTTCTGTTTCTGATATTTCATTGTTGGTGTACAAAAATGCCTTTGATTTCTGAATATTGACTTTTTATCCTGCTGTTTTGCCAAATTCATTTATTAGGTTGAGCAGTTTTTTTGTGGAGTCTATAGGATTTTCTATGTACTATATCATGTCATCTGCAAACAATGACAGTTTTGTTTCCTCTTCTCCAATTTGGATGCCTTTTATTTCCTTTTCTTGTCTAATTGCTGTGGCTAGAACTTCCAATACTATGTTGAATAGAAGTGGTGAAAGTGGACAACCTTGTCTTATTCCTGATATTAGTTGGGAAGTTTTTAGATTTTGCCCATTGAGTATGATGTTGGCTGTAGGTCTCTCATGTATGGTGTTTATTATGCTCTCTCTATTCCCACTTTGCTGAGTGTTTTTATAAGTGGGTGCTGTATCTTATCAAATGCTTTTTCCACATCCATTGATATAATCATGTGATTTTTCTCTTTTCTTTTGCTTATGTGATGTATTATGTGTATTGATTTGTGAATATTGTACCATCTTGCATCCCTGGAATGAATCCCACTATATCATGTTGTATGATCTCTTTAATGTATTAGTGGATGCAGTTTGCCAATATTTTGCTGAGGATTTTAGTGGCTATATTCATCAGTGATATTGGCCTATAGTTGTCTTTCTATGTTGTGTCATTATTTGGTTTTGGAGTTAGGATGATGCTGACTTCATAAAAAGAGTTTGGGAGTCTTCAATCTTCTTGGATTTTCTGGAATAATCTGCAAAAGATAGGAATTAGGTCTTTCTTAAATGTTTTTTAAAATTCTCCTGGGAAAGCATCCATGTACCTAGAGGTTTTTATCTAAGTGAAACATGGCAGTCAGAGAAAGACATATGCCTTATGATATCATTTATATGTGAATCTAATGAAAAAAATAAACTGATGAACAAAATAGCAATAGAGGCATGGACACATGGAACAGACTGATTGCTTTCAGTGTGGAAGGAGGAATGGAGGGACTGGATAAAAGATGAGGGGATTGGCCAGTGATTGTATTTGCATAACTCAAAGACACAGGCATCAGTGTGCTCATAGCATAAGAGAAGCAGAATAGGCTGAGTAGAAATGGGCAAAGGCAGGGAACATGGGACATCTCTAATTATGTCAACAATTGAAATAAAGTTAAAAATATATCTTGAGTTTGTGAAGATTTAATATAACATATATGTAAATTTATTAAGTGATGTATTTTTAGTAGGTTAGTTCTGTATCTGATGACAACTTTAAACTTACCTTGAATTTGATTTGCTTCTGACATTTTATTGTATTTACAATGGTTTATCCCCAGCCTTGTAAAATGACTCCATGTCCTGAACATGTGGCCTCACTTTCTCTTTTGAAGTAATGGCAGATTTTCCTCACTTTTCATTGGCTGACCCTGAGACTAACTTCCTAGAAATTTAGGAACTCCTGGGATACTTACTTTCTTTATCACAGTTTAAGTAGGCAGCATGTTTTTTTATGGAGCACCATTTTGTCATCTGGTAGAAAGTAAAATAGTCAGCGATGCACTTAGCCAGGTTGTAATTGGGAAAAAGCAATAACGATTTAAGTATGAAATTTCTGGTGGCATTTGACATGTTATGTTCATTTCCTAAAAAGATGATAAGATAGGATATCATTATAGGAAATGTACTATCCCCAGGACAACAAATCTTCCAATTTATGATCAAGCCAAGCTCAGGGAGTTAAAAATCAGATGATTATAATTGAAGAATACTAATTACTTCCCAAAAGGTTTGTTCCGCTAGATAGCACATGGTAGTTGATGTTTATGGGGAACCATTCCAAGTGTGGGAAATGTGGCCCAGACGCCACTCAGAAAAGCCAGTGGGGAGCTAGGTTCTGCGGGCAGGACCCCCGCCCACAGATAGGTTCTCCTGTGGGGAATCACAGGCCTGCATTGTACCTAAACCCCTATGAGGCTTGCTCTTGCTAAAACTCCCTCACCCTGAATTGAGGCAGTAAATGTTTACAGAGTATCTTTAACTTCCTAAAATCTGAGCTAGACCTCCCAAGTATGGAGCATAACCGGTTGGACCACTTCTCCCTTTACATTGCAAATATCCTCCTTCTTTGATGTATTTAGTGACATCCTCTCCTTTGTTGTCTGTAAAAGGAGACCACCCAAATCAAACCTATGCATAGTAAATGAGGACCATCCCTGATGTAAGGTGCCTAGAAAAACAATAAAAGCCTGTCCAGGAGGGGGCCCTCTCTCTGACTCAGAGAGCAGCCACACAGTCCCTTTTTCTCCACAGGATTTCTGTAGTCCATGTGTATTTATCTATTGCTGCCACAACACAGGATCTTGACGGCTGGAATCTGCATCAGATGTTGATAATTGAGGAATTTTGAAAAGTCTTCTTGATTAAGTGGGTGTGTCCACGTAAGTCTTCCTGGCACCCATTATGAACAGAAATCAACTACTGTCTATTTTTCACATTTTTAAACCTAATCAATCAAGTAATGGAGGTAAACATAGGAGATACAGGCTAAAATTCAATAGTAGGGTACAAATTGGAAAATTATGATTTATTCATGAGCACAAAAATCTTCAAAGAAACCAGTTAATGGGTAGCTAATAACTTTCCAAAGAACATATTTAATATAAATAGTAATTAGAGGCTAAGTTCCTGGAGATATGAACATGCT
Source organism: Desmodus rotundus (assembly GCF_022682495.2). Taxonomy (NCBI): domain Eukaryota; kingdom Metazoa; phylum Chordata; class Mammalia; order Chiroptera; family Phyllostomidae; genus Desmodus; species Desmodus rotundus. Next base: position 88,949,565 of record NC_071387.1, on the reverse strand, counting down.
TAATTTATGAAATGGAATTGTAGAATTTTGATAATGATTTCAGTTTTGGGGGGAAGAAAATAAAAGGCTGAAAAGAAAATTCATGTAAGACATTTTGAGCAAAATAGAGATGACCAAACAGTAAAACCTCAAGTGTCAAAGCCAAAGTAATTCTGTCTTGTGTAGATCTTAACTGGATATCGAAACAAATAATTGATCCAGATTGAATTTTGGATATTGTCCACTTGAACAAATGCCAAAAATGGCACTAATTTTATAGATCAATACTATCTAATATAACTTTGCATGATTATGGAAAAGTTCTATGGCTGTACTAATATGCCCATATGGTTATTGAGCACTTGAAATGTGGCTAGTGTAGCTATGGAACTGAATTTTAAATTGTACTTAATTTCAATAGATTTAAATGTAAGTTTAAATAACCACATGTGGCTAGTGGCTACCATACTACACAGTACAGATATAGTCTGGTATCTTTTGGGTTTACCCAGTGGCAATCATGACTACCTTCTAACCTCCAAAGAGGAGAAAGATCTTTGGTGAGGAAGAGAAACAATATCTTACCTGATAAAATAATGAATGATTCTTTAGGGATGGGAAAAGGTAAAAACTGACAAAAATGTGTTATTAAAAATAAATATCATCCAGTTCAGTAGGGGCATTGACTGGTCAGAATGGAATATAAGTCAACTAAATAGTACAATGCTCTAAACCTGGTGTGGCCATCTAGACGCACACTGTTGGAATGACAATTTTTTACAGAGTCCTAGCGAGTCCACGTTTCATGTGCTCACTTGACTGGCCCTGGCATCTGGTTTCCATACTCTAATAGTAGTCCCTCAGATTTGTGGCATTTTTGAATAGTAGTTTATTTCTTTCCATTCTGCATTTGTTATATTTTTCTTCTACATTACACAAATGATTAAGACGTAATGTGTAATGTTTAATAGAAATGGTAATAGCAGTCACTCTCATCCAGTTCTTCATTTTTTTAAAGAAATGGTTTTAATGAGTCATTGAATATTATATTTACTATAGAGTTTTGCCATTTATAAAATTAGGCACTTTCCCCCCCAATCCTATTCACCAATACATTTTATCATGTATAATTGATTTTTCTGCATCCATTGTGATAATAATTATGTTTCTCTCATTAACTCATTAAAATAGGAATTTTATTTATATATTTTCTAATATAAAAGCAACCTTCTTAGATCCAGTTTGCTAATATTTTGTTTAGAATTTTTGAATCTGTTTATGAATGAAATTAATTAATGATTTTCTTGTCAGTTTATGACATGAGGCTTTTGCTATTCTCATAGTAATGGTTGGAAGTATTATCTTATTCTTCTCTCTATTAGCTGAAAGATAATATAGAACTTAGCAGTAGAGTCATCTAGGCCTTGTGCTTTCTTTGTTAAAATAATTTAAAATATGAACTACTTGAATCTTGTAGTACAATTTGAATTTTCTAATACTTCTTAAATCAGATTTAGTGAATTTCATTTTTTTCTAGAAATGTAACAATTTGAAGTTCTTAGGTTTGTTGTCTTAATATTGTTTCAAATAAGATGATTATCATATCATCTTATTTGTTAATGTGTAACAAATATATATACTGTATACCTTTTTATAACTAATATTTATCTCAATTTTACAATCCTTCCAACTACCTGATTTAGTGAGGCTGTGGTATTCTCTATTGTATACATTTGTTTTCTGTTTGATGAATTTTTTCTCTTATTTGTTTATTATTTCTACTGTTTTTACTATGCTATTATTTTTTTAACTTATTAGGTTTGACAATTTATTAAGTTTTAGCCTTTTTCATGGTAGTAGTTAAAGCTATAAAATATCTTGCTGCACAGTATTTATGTTACTCCAGTTCTAAATATTTTCTAGATTATATTATGATTCCCTCTTTGGCCCATCGATTACTTAAAAATGTGTTTTAAAATTTCTAATTGTATGTTCTTTTCCTAGTTATTTTTTTGTTACTGAATACTAATTTAATTACAAAATGGCAATGAATATGTCGTATATTAGTCTTCATGGCATGTCATCTAGTCAGTTTACATGTAAAGATTCCATGTGTGTTTAAAAATATGGGTTTAGGATTCTATGTTCTCTATATACCCATTGACTTGTTTATTAACTGTACTATTCAAGAGATATCACTTATTGAATTTCTTTCCTTGCTTAATGCTTTAGTTACAAGAGAGGTATGCTAATATCTCCTTTATGATATTGTATGGTTTGCCTACTATTACAAGTAGCTCTGGAAATTTTGACTGACTATACTACATAATATAACTAGGTAAGTAAAATTTTGTTATTAAAAATTTTTTAAATATATTTTATTGACTATACTATTACACTTGTCCCATTTCTCCCCCTTTATTCCCCTTCAGCCTGCATACTCCCTACTACCCACATTCCCCTCCTTTATCATGTCCTTGGGTCATATAAATTCTTTGGTTTCTACATTTCCTATACTATTCTTAACCTCCCCCATCTATTTTTTACCTACCATTTATGCTACTTATTCTCTGTACCTTTCCCCCCCTTCCCCCTCTCCCACTCCCCTGCTGATAACCCTCCATGTGATCTCCATTTCTCTGGTTCTGTTCCTGATCTAGTTGTTTGCTTAGTTTTTGTTTTAGGTTTGGTTGTTAATAGTTGTGAGTTTGTTGTCGTTTTACTGTTCATAGTTTCTATCATCTTTTTCTTAGATAAATCCCTTTAACAGTTCATATAATAAGGGCTTGGTGATGATGAATTTCTTTAACTTGACCTTATCTGAGGAGTGTTGGGAACCGCCCTGCCTGGTTTCAGAGGCTGTAACCCCCCATGGTTAAGGCTGAGTCAGAGTTGGGACCATAAGCCACTAAGGAGACAGAGCTTATCTCCCTGGAAGGTATGCTACCTCTGCCCACTTCACCCTGCTTGGCCCTGAGTTTGGCCAGTTAGCCAATGATGGGTAAGAATCCTCAAGGGAGGATCAACCTAAGACAGGCTCTGGTCACCAGGAATAAGCTAGCAGGGAAGGACTCGGGGGGCTGTGGAAACGGGGTGATGGACCCTCGCCCCTCGGCATTGAAATAGCCTGAGTCCTCATTCTGTCTGCAAGAAGTCTCCTAATCTCTTGGCTGCCTTACTTCCCTTGCCTGACTTAAGCTTGAAACAATAACAGAGGGCAGTGCAGTCCTGTGCTGGGAGGCGCAGATTCCCTGGGGAATCAGGCCTAACAAAAATACATACATTCCTGTGAAACCTACTTAATTTGTACCCTCAGTTTAAAAGATAAGGGTCCAGACCTGAGATGAGTCTGGCACCTAAAGTTTTATAGCCCTCTAACTAATTGGCTGTTAACTCAGAATAAGCCCTCAAAGTTCTCTGTAAATCATGTATTGTTTAACCCTTACTGGCTAACAATGATTGATGAGCTTTATCTGTATTCCTGTGCGAATGACCTAATAAAAGCCCATGCAGAGAGAAAGGCTCTGGGCCCTTCTCCTTTGAGAGATCGGTCACCTCTCCTCCCCAAGCAGATCATGTCTTGGTCGACTTATTCTTCATCCATGGCAGACTGGGGGGCTGCGTGAAAGCCCCCTGACATCGGAGCACTTTATCTGCCCTTCCATTCTAAATGAAAGCTTTGCTGGATAGGGTAATCTTGGATGTAGGTCCTTGGCTTTCATGACTTGGAATACTTCTTTCCAGCCCCTTCTTGCCTGTAAGGTCTTTTTGGAGAAGTCAGCTGACAGTCTTATGGGAAGTCCTTTGTACGTAACTGTGTCCTTTTCTCTTGCTGCTTGTAAGATTCTCTCCTTATCTTTAATCTTGGGTAATGTAATTATGATGTGCCTTGGTGTGTGCTTCCTTCGGTCCAACTTCTTTGGGACTCTCTGAGCTTCCTGGACTTCCTGGAAATCTATTTCCTTTGCCAGATTAGGGAAGTTCTCCTTCATTATTTGTTCAAATAAGTTTTCAATTTTTTGTTCTTCCTCTTCTCCTTCTGGCACCCCTATAATTCAGATGTTGGAATGTTTCAAGATGTCCTGGAGGTTCCTAAGTCTCTCCTCATTTGTTTGAATTCTTGTTTCTTCATTCTGTTCTGGTTGGATGTTGGGAGCGGTTCCACTCTTGCTGGCTGACAAAGTCCCAGAAGATGTTCCCGGAAGGCAAAGACCAGATGGGAAAGGAAAACTCCCCACTCTTCCCCTTATAGTGTGTTTCATTTTATTAATCATGGGTGGTTTTTGGATGGTGCGTCATAATGGTGGGAAAAAGACTTTCCCAAGAGGGGTTCCAGAGAAACAGGAGACTGCAGACGGAATGACAGAAATTAATTCCACACACCCCGATACTCCTGCCTGTAATTCTAGGGAGTCAAAACAAAAGAACTTTCTCATAAGATTAATGTACCACGAAGGAGAAACAGGATATAATCAGACCAATACGTTTCTAGTCAACAAGCCCCTGAATGTCTAAAAGTCGTTAGAGTAACACCCCCTCCTTTACCTTGAATAGGAATATATATCAATTAGACAGCCATAGAAATAAGAAAAGCTGGTTAGCTATTAGGTATACAGAAATAGTTACTATGAAGCTAAAGTTTATAGTACACAGAGAAACATTTTAGACAGAAAAGATAGATAGCTAAGTTAGATATCATATAAGCCTTATTGCCTCTGCTCAATCTACCGTATACTTTTGCCCTATGAACAATTTCTGAAAATGTCTAATCGTCTGATTTATGACTCTCCTAGTTAAAATAATCTTTGTTCACTATACCTGAATCTACGGAAACTTTGGCCAAAACAATCCTTGTTTAATATATTTAAATCCATAGAAACTTTCGTACTTTTCCTGGTTACCTTTGTATTGATGTTTCTGCTTAACTGATCATGCTATACACTTGCAAATGTTAATCTATGCCAAAAAAGAAAATATAAAAATCCATTTGTGCTTGCAATAAACGGAACAGAGCTTCACTGTCCTCTGAGGCGTGATGTCGTCTGTCTCCCATCGCCGACGCCTCATAGCACCTTCGGGACCCCCTGGACTCTGCTGCGGCTGGACCGCGGCAGTTGGATGTTTCTTTCTTCCTTCTGGTCCAAACCATTGATTTGAGTCCTGGCTTCCTTTCCTTCACTGTTGGTTCTTTGTACATTTTCCTTTATTTCACTTTTCATAGCCTTCATTTTTCCCTCTATTTTGTGACCATACTCAACCAATTCTGTGAGTTTCCTGATTACCAGTGTTTTGAACTGTGCATCTGATAGGTTGGGTATCTCTTCGTTGCTTAGTTGTATTTTTTTTTCTGGAGCTTTAATCTCTTTTTTCTTTTGGGCCATTTATTTTTGTCTCAGTGCACCTGTTACATAGTAAGGGATGGTGCCTTATGTGTTCACCAGGGTGGGGCAACCCAAGTCACTGTGTTGTGATGCTATCAGTGAGGGAGAGGTCTGAGATGGAACAATGCTGCTTTTAGTCACTTCTGCTACTATCCACAAGCAAATTGGGCCCTTCTGGTGCTGATTCCTGGGTGGGTAGTTTTGTGTAGGTTCTAGGACCCTGTGGGCCTCTCCAATGAACACTCCTGTGAGGCTACGAGTTTCTCCTGCCACCTCAACCCTCACAGGTTTTTTTAGTCACAGGCTTTGAGGCTTTATTTTCCCACACTGGAAACTTAGGTATCGTGGTCTGTCTTACTCTCCAGTTTTTCCTCCCCGTTTATCTTCACTCAAACATGGGAATGCCTGCTCCACCATCTGCCACCTCACCTGGTGCACCAGCCACCACCTTCCCTGCCTCGGTTCTCCAGCTGCCACCTTGCTGCAAGTCCTTTCCACCCAGCTGCCTGTCTCTGCCCCTCCTACTGGTCTGGGTGAACGTTTCTTCTTTACCTCCTTTTTGTCTGTTTGTTTCCATTTATTTATTTATTTATTTTAAACATTTTTAAAATTGTTCAAGTACAGTTTTTTTGCCTTTTACCCCACCCCTCCCCAGCACCCCAGCCCTTCCCTCCTCCTTCCCCTGTTTCCATCCTCCTTGTTATTGTCCATGTGTCCTTTATGATTAACTCCTTGGTTGTCAGACTTCCATACAGTTCGATTTTCTGTCAGTTCTCATTGTTTTTTGTTTCTAACTTTGTTGTTCTCCTTTTGGTTGTGCAAGGAGGAACAGTGTGTCTACCTACACCTCCATCTTGGCCAGAAGTCCAAATTTTGTAATTTTTACAATTTATAGTGCAACTGAATTTGCCATCATGTAGTGAGCCTCTTTATCTCTAGTAATACTCTTTTACCTCAAGGAATATATATATTTTTCTGATATCAAAATACAGTTTTATTTTGTGAGCATTTGTTTAATATATTTTTTCATTCTTGTGTTTTCTGTACTTCATTTTTTAACAGTGTATCCTATCATCAGCATAATGCTAGAATTGAGGGAAGGTAATCCAAAATAGCAGTCTTTGTCATTTAATGAGCCTATTTTATTGCTATTTATATTTTATTACTGATACATTTGGGCTAATTAATATCATCACATTATATGCCTACTTAAATTTTCCCTCTGGTTGCTTCAAAGATCTTTTTAGCATTGGTGTTCTGAAGTTTCATGATGATGTGTATAGGCAAGTAATTTTTAAAAATAATTCAGTGGGATTTCTAAAACTGAATATTTCTGACTTTCAACAGTTCTGGAAATTCTCAGCCACTATCTTCCTAACACTACTTCTTCCTCTTTTATTATTTCTTTCTTTACCAGTGTATTGGAACTTCTTACTGTATCCTCCATGGCTTTTTTGCAATTCTTTAATCTCTTCCTTCTTGTTATCTCATGGGATACATTAAGTATATTTCTTTTGTATTCACTTTTAACCACTAATTCTCTCAACTTTTTCAACAGTGTGTAATATTCTGATACTTCTATCTATTAAGTTATTTTTATTTTTATTTTTAAATATATTTATTGAGTATGTTATTACAGTTGTCCCATTTCCCCCCCTTCACTCCACTCCATCCTGCTCACCCCCTCCCTCCCACATTCCCCACCAATAGTTCATGTCCATGGGTCATACTTATAAGTTCTTTGGCTTCTACATTTCCTATACTATTCTTACCCTCCCCCTGTCCATTTTCTACTTACCATTTATGCCACTTATTCTCTGTACCTTTCCCTCCTCTCTCCCCATCCCACTCCCCTGTTGATAAGCCTCCATGTGATCTTCATTTCTCTGGTTCTGTTCCTGTTCTAGTTGTTTGCTTAGTTTGCTTTTGTTTTTGTTTTAGGTGTGGTTGTTAATAACTGTGACTTGGTTGTCATTTTTACTGTTCATATTTTTTATCTTCTTTTTGTTAGATAAATTCCTTACCATTTCATATAATAATAAGGGCTTGGTGATGATGAAGTCCTTGAACTTGACCTTATCTGAGAAGCACTTTATCTGCCCTTCCATTCTAAATGATAGCTTTGCTGGATAGAGTAATCTTGGATGTAGGTCCTTGCCTTTCATGACTTTGAATACTTCTTTCCAGCCCTTTCTTGCTTGTAAGGTTTCTTTTGAGAAATCAGCTGACAGTCTTATGGGAACTCCTTTGTAGGTAACTGTGTCCTTATTTCTTGCTGCTTTTAAGATTCTCTTTTTATCTTTAATGTTGGATAATTTAGTTATTAATTTCTCGGTGTGTTCCTCCTTGGATCCAGCTTCTTTGGGACTCTCTGAGCTTTCTGGACTTCCTGGAAGTCTATTTCCTTTGCCAGACTGGGGAAGTTCTCCTTCATTATTTGTTCAAATAAGCTTTCAATTTCTTGGTCTTCCTCTTCTCCTGGCACCCCTATGATTCCGGTGCTGGAATGTTTGAAGTTGTCCCAGAGGTTCCTAAAGCTCTCCTCATTTTTTTTTAAGACTTGTTTTTTCTTTGCTGTTCCAGATAAATGTTTATTTCTTCCTTTTGTGCCATTTGATTTTGGGGGGGTACTTTTATTTTATTTATTTATTTTTAACTTTTTAAAATTATTGTTCAGAAACAGTTGTCTCCATTTCCCTTCCATCACTCCTCCCACCCCCACCATCTCCACTTCTCACTCCTTTGTTCCAAATTATTGATTTGAATACCCGTTTTATTCCCTTCATGTTGGTTCTCTGTATATTTTCCTTTATTTCACTTTGTGTAGCCTTCATCTCTTCCTTCATTTTGCAACTGAGCTCAATCAATTCTGTGAGCATCCTGATTACCAGTGTTTTGAACTTATTGCTTAGTTCTTTCTCTGGAGTTTTGATCTGTTCTTTTATTTGGGCCATGTTTCTTTGTCTTGATGCACCTGTTATGTGGTAAATGGTTGAGCTTTAGGTATTTGCCAGGGCAGGGCAACCCTCTTTACTGTGTTGCAGCGCTGTCTGTGGGGGAGGGGTCAGAGAGGGAACAATGCCTCTTGCTCAGTTCTAGCCCTTCTTTCATCACTTTTCTTGCTTCCCACAAGTGGATTCTGCCCTTTCACGTGATGACTTGCAGATGCGTGGCTTTGCGTATGTTCTAGCATCCCATGGGCCTCGCCGACGGACTCGTCTGTGAGACTGGGAGATTTTAGTGCCTTCGGAACCCCTACAGATCTTACAGCCAGAGGTTTTGAGTCTTTAGTTTCTGGGTCAGCCAGCCCCCACTTCACCTGTATCCCTGCCTTCCTGTGTGTTCTCTCCACCTGGCTGCCCATCTCTGCCCCTACTACTAGTCTGAATGAATGTTTCTTTAACTCCTTGGTTGTTGGAATTCAATGCAGTTTGATTGTTTTGCAGTTCTGATTGTTTTTTTGTTTTTAAATGGGTTGTTATCCTCTTTTTGTTGTGTGAAGAAATGAAGCATTTCTACCTATGCCTCTGTTTTTGCCAGAACCCGTATCTATTGATTTTTTAATTAAAATTATTATTTCTTTTAAATTTTCAAGATTCTTGGGATCTTTTTCAAATCTACTTGTTCTCTCTCTATATATACATATGTGTAATATATATAATATATATAATATACGTGTAACATGTAACTATATTACATGCATATGTATAATATATGTTCTATTATTCATTACATGTTCTGTAATTTTCTCATATACCTGACACTCTGTGTTACTATTTAAATATTTTTAAAATATGTATTTTATATTCTATTCTAAAAATCCCTGAATCTTACATTTTGCATGTCTGATTCTGATTTTACAGTTGGTAGTTTTTCTAGCATTTGCCCCCAAGGCCTTGCTTCTTTTTTACCCTCTGTTATTTTAACCTGATCTCAAGTTTTCTAGATAAGTTACTTGTGGGATTACTTTGAAGTTTGGGAATTGTGCATACTTTTACTACTCACCTGGGGACAAAATCAGCTGAAGTTATTTAAAATAAATAATGATCAAGTTATGTTTCTTTTTTTATTTTTTGGCTTACATAGGTATTATAACTTCAGAACTAACTCATATGGGTACTTGCCTGTGGTTACAAATTCCAAAGAAAATTATCATTTCTTATTCCAGTGCCAAATTAAAACATTATAAATTTCCTATCTGTGTCCTATTTTGGCATTATTAAAATTCTGTTCATCTTTATAATAAAGACATAACCATTTTAACCTCCAATTCTATATAGGAAGCTACTAAAACTTTGTTGTTTGTGCTTTTATGCTTTTTATTCTGACCTCTGTGTTCATCACATCTTACAAAAATGTAAAATTAAGGTCACCAGATTCTGTCAATAACCTCACATCAAATCTGCCGTTAATTCCTGTTTACCTTCAAGGACATATACTTCTACTTTATTGTTGGCCTATGCCAATCCCATACTTTTTTCTCACGTCATTATTTTGGCAGAGTATCAGTTGCAGTATTCCGCTGCTTTTCACTGGAAGCCTCCTTTGACATTCTGATTTCCAAATCTACTGGCTTCTTTTTTTGCTCTCACCATTCATGACTCTTTGTGAAATATTCATCCCCAAAAATGTTTTTTAAACTTTCCAAAACAGTAATTTCTTCTTCTTTTTAAAAATTGAGTTTACTGGGGTGACTGGTTCACAAAACCGCATAGGTATCAAGTGTATACAACTCAACAAAACCTCATCTGCACAATCTATCATGTACCCATAGCCCCAAGCAAAGTCTCTTTACATCCCCATTTACCTCATTCTGTCCACTTCCACCTCCCCGCACCTCCCTTTTCCTCTGGTTATGACCACACTGTTGTCTGTATCTATTTATTTATGTATTTATACAAGTATATAGCTTTTTCTCTCTAGTCCCGTAAGTGATCATTTTATTCTAGGTTAGGGATCAATGCTTTCAGGGGAGTGTTACCTATATAACACAATATTTCTCTTTGATGAAGTGTGCAAAATATATAGATATTTGCTTTCCATAATTTGAGGATTCCTCTGAGAATGAGTGCTAATGCAAATCTCTTAAAACTTTTTTTTGTCTGTTACCCAGAAACTTAAGTCTTGTTCCTATGAAACACTCTTTTATGACAGGTGAAAGACTAAGGTAATGAGGCATGAAGCCTGTGTTTGAGAACCTCTGACAACAGGGAGGAAGGAAGTGATCAGGTGCTGAATTCAGTTCAGACTCATGTCAGAGAAGGAAAAGGAGGAGATGCAAATGTGAGAATACTGCAGAAGCCAGGCTGTGAAGGAAGGGCAACTGGCTTTGTTGTACGGATATCAGGTACATACAGAGTTTTTCTTCTTTCTGGAAAATCTTGTTTGGTTGCTCAGGATCTTTTGTTTTTTCATTAATTTAGGGAAGAAGAGCCACCCCATAAAATCTTTTCTGAATAAAACTGTTGGCTTCTCCCACGAATTCAGGATTCCTCACCATTCTTCCCTGTCGTAACCACACTATTAAGTGCCACAATATCAATGGATAACACTTTTAAAGATACTAAGTGTCTAGGGTCAAACTTATTTTTGATATAATTTATTCTAACTTTTTGAGGCCTGACCTTTTAAGAAGAAATCTGCTCTTCTGTTTTCATTTATTCTCTCTGTGGTACTGACAAATAAGTCACAGGAACAAATGCTCCTAAAATTCCCAAAATCTTGTGCAAAGCTAATTCTCTAAGTCATGTGAGAGAGCTACAGAATGTTAAGATGGAAAGGAAGAATCTAGTAAAAGGACCTATATATTGGGTTCGGTCCCATCATTTCAGTTCCAAGATTCTCACTCTAACAAATCTGGAGTAGTATCACAGACACTCAAAGTAATTTTTATTGATTTAAATCAAGTTCATACTTTGGTTTCTCTTCAGATTGTATAAATCTTTTGCCTTTTACATCAAGTTCAGGATTTTCCCAAAACCTGGGACTTAATTGTGTATTAATGTTCCCAGTTATTTATTACTGCCTTCTGGGGAAGGAAGCATCTTATGAAGCCTTTACACTTACCAAATTGAAATGTGGTATCTATGAGGAGACTGAAAATGCCTGAAAGGTAGTTGAACAACACAAGTTTGATGTAGGCAGAAGTACTTTTAGAAAACAGGAAGCTCAGCAGGTACATGAGGGGAATGGCAGACCAGCCGTACAGCATGAAGATCAGCATTGTGTCCAGGAAGTGGTAATCTGTGAGATATATATCTAGCTGGCAGAATTTAAACACTCCCTGTAACACACAGGATACAGAGAGTAAAGGCAAGTGAGACCTAAGTGCAAAAATAATTAAAGCCAGAAGCTTTAGAGAATGAAATAGCAAGCCCTCTCCTTATTTACCACAGATATACTCATTAATTAAATAGTTTACCCTCTTAAAGAAAGGCCCCAGCCATCTCCTTTTCCCCAGAGGGCAGTCCAGACAGCAGAACCTTTATAATTCCCTTTATTTCTTTTTTTTACCTCGGAAGGGATTTTTTAAAAATTCATAAACAAAATCAGTATACATTCCCTCAACAATCCTAATGATCAGCTTTCCCAGAAAGTAAATTACTTCTCTAAAGAGAGACTGTTTCTTCAAATATTTTTTTCTCTTGACTAAATACCTTACATATCACTGCTATCCACTTTTAGACTGGGTCTCCTAGTTCTATTCCATTCCTCTACTCTCATCACATCTACTTCAACAATTCTGAGACCTCTTTCTAATTTTTTTTTGTCTATGTACTTTTACTTTTACAGTGTCTTTCTCACCAACCCATTGAGGTAAGCAAGGGGGTAATCTTATTCTCATTTTACAAATCAGTTAAGTGGTTTGCCTAAGAACACTAGAAAGTGGCAGAGTCAAAATTAGCCAAAGTTATTGTCTCCAGGTTCTATACTGTTTACATGTAGCCACATTGGCATTCCAAAATACCATTCCCATCCTTTAAATTTTTTTGGTTATTACTCTTTTTGTTTTTTAACTTGTTTTCTTCCCCCATAGTCCATTCTACTAAATAATCACATGTAGCAACAACAGGCTTTCCTTAGTATCCATGCCTATCTACTTTTTAAAATTAAATTTATTGTAGTGACATTGGTTAATAATATCATATATGTATCAAGTGTACATTTATTTAATATGTGATCTGTATATTGCATTGTGTGCCCACCACCCAAAGTCAAATCTTCTTCCATCACCATATATTTGTGCCCCTTTACTTTTACCATCCCTCTACTACTCCCTTCCTTCTGGTAACCACCATACTGTTGTCTGTGTCTATGAGTTTCAGATTTATATTCCACACATGAGGGAAATCCTAAGGTTCTTGACTTTTTCCACCTAGCATTTCTCTTAGCATGATATTCTCAAGGTCCATTCATGTTGTTGCAAAGGGGAGTATTTCATCTTTTCTTATGGCTGAGTAGTATTCCATAGTATACATGCACCACATCTTCTTTATCCAGTCCCCTATCTAAGGATAATTTGGTTGTTTCCATATCTTGGCCACCATGAATAATGCTACGATGAACATAGGGGTGCATATTTCTTTGTGAATAAATCCTTTCAAATTTTTTGGATAGACACCCAGAAGAAAGATTGCTGGGTTATATGGTAATTCTATCCTTAATTTTTTGAAGAGCTTCCATATTGTTTTCCAGAGTGGCTATACCAGTTTACATTCCCATGAACAGTGAATGAGGGTTTCTTTTTCTCCAGAACATCTCCAACATGTGTTATTGTCTTGTTGATAACAGCCATTCTAACAATATGAGGTGGTATCTCATTGTAGTTTTGATTTGCATTTCTCTAATAGCTAGTGAAGTTGAACATCTTTTCATATATCTGTTGGCTATTTTTATGTCTTTTTGAGAGAAGGGTCTGCTCAGGTTCTTTGCCCATATTTTTAATTTGATCTTTTTGTTTGATGTTGAGTTATGTGAATTTTAAAAAATTAACCCCTTGTCAGAGCTGTTGTTTGCAAATATCTTCTCTCATTTTGTTGGTTGCCTTTTTGTTTGCTGGCAGTTTCTTTTTCTATGCAGAAGCTTTTTAGTTTGATATAACCCCATTCATTCACTTTGCCATTAATTCCCTTGCCTTTGGGGTCAAATTCATAATATCTCTAAGAACAAGGTCCATAAGTTCAGTACCTATGTTTTCTTCCATGTAATTTATTGTTTTGAATTAATTTTTGTTTCTATGGACTAACTGTAGTTAATATCATTTTTTAATCTTATTCTTTTGCATGTGGCTTTCCAATATTCCCAGCACCATTTATTAAAGAGGCATTCTTTTCTCCATTGTGTGTATGTGGCTCCTTTATCAAAAATTACTTGCTCATATGCTGGGAACCATCTTGCCTGGTTTCAGAAGCTGTAACCATGCTAAAAGAAAAAAAGGCCCCACGGCTAGGGGACCTTGGGACCATAAGCCACTAAGGAAGACAAAACTTATCCTACCAGCAGGGGTGCAGCCTCTGCCCCCTTTACTTCACCCTGGTTGGCCCCTGGAGGATGGCTGGATAGTCAATGACAGGTAGCATTCCTCAAGGAAGGAACAATCATGAAGACAGGCACAGTTGCGAAGAGGCCATCAGGGAATGACTTAGGGGATTATGGAGGAAGGACAAAAGATCCTCACCCCTTGGTTTTATCATAGCCTGAGTCCTCGTTGTATCTATAAAAAGTCCCCTAATCTCTTGGCTGCCTTGCTTCCCCTGCCTGATTCGGGCCTGAAACAATGCTGAAGGGGGGTGCAGCCCTATGCCAGAAATGGCCGTTCCTGGCGTGGGGGTGATCAGGCCTAAGAAAGAATGTATTAAATCCTGTGAAACCCGCTTTGCTGAGAATGTCCTCAATTTAAATGTTAAGGGTCCAAGCACAAAATAAGTTTGCTTCCCAAGGTTTTACAGCTGATTGGCGTCACCCTGTTTGCCAGACCCTGATTTAAAAGAACCCCTGTGGTCCCAGAAATGTTATCTGTAAACCATACCTCCTTTCTTTGGTTTGCATCCCTATGCAAGCTAAACTCAATAAAAGCCCATTGAGAGAAAGAGGCTTTCTCTCAGAGGAGAAAGGTCTCTCCTCCAGTTGGTTAGCCTTTTCTCCCCAAGCAGATCATGTCTTGGTAGACTTATTCTCATCTGTGGCAGCCAGGAGAACTCTGCTGGATGAAGCTCCCTGACATTCATATACATGTGGCTTAATTTCTGGGATCTAAATTCTGTTCCATTGGTTTGTGTGTCTGTTTTTCTGCCAATACAATGCTGTTTTGATTGATATAGCTCTGTAGTATAATTTAAAGTCAGGTAGTGTGATACCTCTGGCTTTTTTCAAGATTGTTTTGACTATTTGGGGTCTTTTGTGGTTCTATAAATATCTGATGATTTTTGGGATTCTATTTCTTTTAAAAATGTCATTGGGATTTTGATGAGGATTGCATTAAATTTGTATATAGCTTTGGGTAACATGGCCATTTTAACTATGCTGATTTTTATAATCCATGAACAGGGAATATCTTTCCATTTCATTGTTTCTTTTTCAATCTCTCTTAATAATGTTTTATAATTTTCCATATACAGCTCTTTAATACCCTTTGTTTATTCCTAAGTATTTAATTCTTTTTGTAGCAGTTGAAAAAGGAATTGTTTATTTTGTTCTGAAATTTCATTTTTAGTCTATAGGAACACAGACAGCTATTTAGGGTCCCTACTATGATTGTGTTTTTGTCAATTTCTCTCTATGTTCTATTAGTGTTGCTTTATATATTTCAGTGCTCCCTGATTGGGTGAATATCTATTAAGAAGTTCCATGTCTTCTTGATAAAATGTCCATCTTTGTTTCTTGTTACCTTTGTTATCTTGAAATTTATTTTGTTGTCTTTAAGAAAGGCCACACCTACTTTTCTGTGGATGCCATTTGCTTGGAGAATCATTTCCCACCTTTCACTTTAAGTTTCTTTGTCTTCGTAGCTTAGATGCATGCCCTAAAGGTAGCAAGCACATTGTTGGGGACTGCTCTGTGTGGTTTCCAATACTGTATCCCCTCGAGAGCAGCCCTCAAAGGGGCTAGTAAGTCTCCCTGGAAAACCAAGTGAAAACGCAGGTGGCAGACATGACCCAACTCTAACACTGAGGGTAGGGTTCTGAGGGTTCCATGGGAACCAGGCCTGATAAATACACTGTATCCTTTGAAGCTTGCTCTGCTTTGTTTTGTATAGACCTGGTGATATAAATTGGATGTTTAAGTTCAAGGCAATAAAAGCCATTTGGGAGAAGGGCTCCGGGCATTCTCCAGTAGAAGGAATTGCCACCCCCTTTCCTGCTGGAACAGCAAGATTGTGTCTGGGATGATTTATTTACCATCTGCAGGGGAAGGGAGGATTCTGTGGGCCAGAGTTCCTCCCACATCTGGCGACCTGAACAGAGACAGAGGCTACAAGGCAGGCACACCTAGACAGATGGGATTTGATTCCTTTCAAGGGTCCAGTGGCACCAAGGGCTTTTTGGTTATTCCCAGATGTGTCTAAGATAAGGGAAAGGGGATTTCTTGTGGTCGTTTTACGTTAGATAAGCAGAACCAGGGCTGTTTGCTTTCTTGTCTTTTGGGAAACTTGGTTTGATATTTATTGTTTTGTATAACCCTAGAATCTTCTGCCTCTGATGTTTTGGCTGTGCTATCTGAGCTTCTAGAAGTTATTCACTGTACTGATTGGTGTGAGATAGTGTCTCTGCTGTTTGGGCTTTTGTGTATTTGTGGTACCAGTTGGTTTCAGATAATGTATTTGCTATTTGGGCTTCATGCCATTTAAATCTTGTCAGGGTCATTGTAGCACCAGGTGGTGTGAGATAAGATTCTAAGGCTAGAATCCCTCCTTTTAGAGGATTTAATTTAAAAATCTGGTTTGCTTCAATTTTGTCTTTGCTTCAGGTTTTATTTTTGTTTCTGTTGAAAGGAACAGCTCAGTCTCAGTCTCAAAATGTTTTGCTAAACCTCTGGTAAATGGAATGAGATCTCTAATGTTGTTACATCATAAGGATTCTAGTCAGAAAGAATTTAAATTGATGGTTTAAAGAGGGAAAAAGATCTGGCTCCCCTCTCAGACAATAAAAAGCTCAGGAAGAAAAACAAGGAGTAAATGTGTCTTTTAATACACTGAATCCTCTTTCTGGAGGCCCAGGAGGTGCTCTGTTCCTTGGAACAGGTCTTGCCTTGCCTGGAGTCTCCTCCCATTAGTGTAAGATAAAGGAAGGGGGATTTCACAAGCAGCACTCTGTGACCCTCCACATTTATCTCATTCCTTAGCAATTAGTCAGAGGAGGCTTACAAACCTGTCTAGGCAGAATGAGGGTGAGGGAGGATGAAACCAAAAATAAAAAGCTATCTCAGCCACCAATATGGGCTCAGGACTTTCTGAGGAGCAGGAGATGTATTCTCGACTGCTTCAGCAGCTTCTTCAGGGATGTCAGGTTGAAAAACAGAATTTAACTAACTTATTAAAGACAGTAAAGAGCTACTGTCTATTGTTCCCAGATAAAGGCTCGTTAGATTTAAAAGTGTGGGAA
Source organism: Desmodus rotundus (assembly GCF_022682495.2). NCBI lineage: Eukaryota > Metazoa > Chordata > Mammalia > Chiroptera > Phyllostomidae > Desmodus > Desmodus rotundus. The sequence goes on along the minus strand of NC_071387.1, from coordinate 88,932,605 downwards.
AAAGTAGGACAGAAATTGAAATGGTACCAGTAGAATGGGGCCTTAATAGGACATCAGAATTTGTTGACCTGGAGCTTAGTTAGAAGGGCTCTTGTCCCTCATGGTCAGGAAAGCTTAGACAAAAAAGAAGGGACCTAGAGGACGATGGTGGGCAAAGTTGCTGAACCTAATAATAAAAATCTGCTGCTGCAAAGAGAGGAAAAGGCTAGCCCGGAAACAGCAGGGGGCCTGTCTTTACGAGTAAAGGAAATAGGTGGCACTTTTAAATCTCAGGACGTTTTTCGGAAACGGAAAGGAAAGTAAAGGAAAGTAAAGGAAAAAGGTGGCCCTCCTGGTTGCTCTGAGATTTATCTCTAGGATTTACCTCCACTCCTTACCCCCAACCCTCCTCCTCCATTAGATCCACCTCCGGTCCCTGGCCAGACCACCACAGACATGCAACAATGTCTCTGAGAACACGGGACAACAGGAGACTGGAAAGCTCTGTCTGCTTTCTCCATTATCACTAAACAGTGCAGGTGGCCAAGCTTGAGCCTTTGCCTTTTCAGATACACAAAGACTTAAACAACAGTATTAAAGACAATGGGCTTCAGTTGCCCTACACTACGGGGCTCTTATCAGCCATCACTGAAGGATATTGGATGGCCCCTTGAGATTGGTTTGCCTTAGCTAGAACTGTCCTTACGCCCGCCCAATTTTCTGTATGGCATTCATAATATATGGAACGCTGTTGCCACCAAGCAGCGGAAAATAACAGTAGCGGAAATCCAGTCCAGCTTAACATGATTCTCAGGACTGGTGAATATGAATCTGCCTTAGAGCAGGTGAAAATGGACCCTCAAGCTTTCTCCCAATGCCCTTAGGTTGCTTTCCGTGCCCTAGAGATAATCCCAGAGGCTAAAGCCCAGGGGCCATGCTCCTTTGTTAATATTCCGCTGGGAGCCACAGAGGCTTATTTAAACTTTATCAATAGACTTCAAGGAATAATTCAAAAACAGGTTGAGAATCAGGAAGCAGCTGAGACCCTTTTATTACAATTGGCTTATGAAAATGCAAATAATGATTGTAAGGCTGTATACTCAATCCTCTCAAACTAACCACCACTAATATTAGACAATTTATCAAAGCTTGTCAGAACATGGGCATGGAACAACATCGAGCCACGTTGCTAGTGGCTGCCATAAAAGGGGAAATTAAATGCTTTTATTGTGGCAGACCAGGACATACCCAATGGGAGTGCTGGAACAGACAACAGAATAGTCTAAAGAATCCACCCAGTAAAGGCCATCCACAAAGTGGCAAGGGTAAATATTAGGCAAGAGAGTATAGGTCTCAATATGAAAAAAATGGCAAACTGCTCCCACCTCAGGAAAATGGGTGGAGGGGTGCATACTCTGGTGCCCCGAACCCCAACAGGAGTTATCCCTGCAGCAGCAATCAACTCCTCTGGGCTCAGGAACATGCTGAGTCACCGATCTCTGTGCTGGCACAAGGGAGAGTGCAGGATTGGACTTGGTCACTACCCAAGAACTTATCTTAAAAGAATAGGATAAAATCCTCATAGCTCCTACAGGGGTAATGGGGACCAGTGCCTGAGGGCACTGTTGGATTGATTTTAGGAAGGTCTAGCATTACTACTAAAGGGATTTTAGTCCAGCCTGGAGTAATTGATTCTGATTATCAGGGAGAAATCAAAATTATGATCAGAGCCTTTGGATATCATGTCATTCCTGCCCAAACTCGTATAACCCAACTTCTTCTTCTTCCCTATACAGTGCCAAATACTCAAAATATTAAGAGAGGGGAAGGAGGCTTTGGTAGTACTAATAATCAATCTATTTTTTGGAGCACCTCCATTAAATTAAATAAACCTTTTTAAGGAATAACAATCAAAGACAGAACCTTCCATGGCCTACTAGATATGGGTGCAGGTGTCTCTGTAATTTCTAGCCAATATTGGCCTCCAAACTGGCCTCTAACAGAGGCCGACATATCAATAACTGGTATAGGAGGTGTTTTTCAACCACACAGAAGTGTCTGGTCCCTCAGGTGCTATGGCCCTGATGGACAGGTAGGGCAAATTCAGCCCTATGTCCTTCTAGCCCCACTTAATATTTGGGGATGAGATCTTCCTACTCAGTGGGGAATGAAAATCACCCTCCCACCTTTTTGCTAATGCCCACTGTTCAGATACCTCCTCTACCCCTCACATGGCTTTCAGATACACCTGTGTGGGTCAATCAGTGGCCACTGAAAGGGAAGAGATTAGAAAAGAAACCCTGTGAATCAGTAAAACAACAATTAGAGGCAAGACACATTGAGCCATCTAGCAGCTCGTGGAATACTCCAATTTTTGTAGTTCCTAAAAAATCAGGGAAATGGAAGCTTATATGTGATCTTAGAAAAATTAATGAGATACTTCAACCAATGGGATTTCTTCAACCTGGAGTCCCAAATCCAGCTTGCCTCCCTAAGGATTGGCCACTTTTAGTCATTGACATAAAAGACTACTTTTTACAATTCTCTTGGCTGAAAAGGACAGAGATTGATTTGCTTTCTCTGTTCCAGATGCTAACAACTCTCAACCATTGCAGAGATTCCACTAGAAAGTTCTGCCTCAAGGCATGTTAAATTGCCGAACTATCTGCCAGCATTTCATCAACCAAATCTTACAGCTTGTCTGGGAAAGATTCCCTAATTCTATAATATATCATTATATGGATGATATTCTAATTGCTGCCTCGTTGCTGCCCCATCTTCTGAGATGCTAGCTAAGACATACTTACTTAAAGGAAGCTGTGTCTAATGCAGGCTTAATTATAGCCCCTGAAAATGTCCAAGAATCCAAGCCTTGGAAATCCCTGGGGCACATTCTCTTTTACCAGACAATTCGGCCTAAAACACTCCAAATCAATCCACTAGAATCCCCAACCCTTAATAACCTCCAGCAACCTTTGGGTGTTATTAACTGGATTCGACCTAGCCTAGGAATTACCACCCATCAGCTTACTCATTTATTCGATACTGTAAAAGGAGACTCCAACCTAAATTCCCCTAGAACTTTGTCCCCCCAGGCTCTCCAAGAATTAGACCTTGTCAATCAACATATTAATAAAAGACATCTCACAAAAGCTGATTGCCAATTTCCCATCAGGCTGTTCTGCTTTCCTACTCTAGGTACCCCCACGGGATTAATTGGTCAACTATTACCTGTTAGGCATGATAGAATGGTTATTTCTCTCCCATCAGTCTCAACATACTATTACCACTTATATTACAGCTCTATGCCAACTTATTATTAAAGGATGTGAGAGAACTCAACAACTTTTTGGCCATGATCCATCCACCATTCATGTCCCACTTACCCAAATCTATTTACAACAGCTGTCCAGTCTCTAGAATTTCAATGTGCTTTTACAGATTTTGTTGGCAAAATAGAAATTAGCCTACCCTCAGACAAATTATTACAAAACATCCCAATTATCAATATTCGTTTTAAAGAAAAAAAATAGTAAGACCCCCTATCCTCAAAGCAAGGACTGTTTTTATCAATGGCTCAGGGAAAACAGGGAAAGCCTCCATCACCTGGCAGGAAAATGAGGAACAGAAACACTGTATTTCTTATGGTCATATTTCCACTCAATAGGCCGAGCTCGCAGGAGCCACTAGGGCTCCAACAGTGGCCTTAAGAGCCCTTAAATCTAGTTTGTGACTCTGGTTATACTGTATATACTCTCCTTCATATAGACCAAGCTCTTCTTAAGGGGTCCATTGACCCTCTTCTACTCAGTCTATTTTTAACCTTGCAAACTTTGTTAGATAAAAGGGAACATATTCTGTTTCTTACTCATATGCATTCCCATACAGGCCTTCCTGGTCCTATGTCTGAAGGCAATGCGCAAGCTGACACTCTAGTAAGCATAATAGATACCTTTCAAAAGGCTGTTGCCTACCATCAATTTTGTCATCAAAATAGTCATGCACTTTGCAAGGAGTTCAAACTCCCATGTTCTCGGGCCAAACAAATTATTAAAGAATGTCCAGATTTCCAGGCCTTAGGTAAGGCATTGACCTCTATTGGGATTAATCCCAGAGGCTTAGAGCCACAAATAGTCTGGCAAAATGATATCACCCATTACCCCACTTTGGGGAAGTTTAAATTTATTCATGTCTCTATTGATACTTTCTCTGGAGTATTACATGCTTTCATCCTTACAGGCGAATCAGCTAAGAACATGCAGGTCCATTGGCTTGAGACTTTTAGCCATCTCGGCTGTCCACAACAAGTTAAAACTGATAACACTGAGGTATACAGCCCAATCCACTAAAGATTTTCCACGAAGATGGGGAATTCAACATACAACAGGAATCCCTTATAATCCCACAGGTCAAGTAATTGTTGAACATGCCCATCATGCTTTTAAAACTCTTCCTAACAAAAAAAAAGGGGAAACCAGGAAACCTCTCCCAGAAATCTGATAATGCTGGCCACGTATACTTACAATTTTCTTAATTGTGATAATTCTCTCAATATACCAATCGGGAAACATTTCAATCAATAAAAGGTAGATAATAAAGGGCCCCATCCCTTAGTGTTGTACAGAGATCTTTTGGGAGAAGGAAAATAGGAAGGGCCAGTTGAATTATTAACACAGGGAAGAGGATATGTTTGTGTTTCAGTCCCTACAAGTCCTTTGTGGCTACCCACCAAAAGAGTGAAACCCTACCATGGAAGACCGACCCCACCAATCCTTGTGGATAATTCAGACCAAGAGGATCCAGCATTTCAAGGACCTGACTGACCAGCTGTCCCAGATGGCCATGACCAAGCACCGATGTCAGATCCGGGCCCATTGCCAGAATCAGGGGAAGCAAGCCATGGGGACCACTGCACCACCTGAACCCAAAGGGATAATGTGGGAAGATTCAAAAACCCTTAATAGCAGGGCTGAAGAGGTCATGAAGGATGTAGGGGTACAAGAAACTCCTGAAAATCAATTTCTAGCCTATTTGTCAGTAGTGTCCTCTAATTCCATCAAGACTATGTTGATACTTGTGCTGTTAGCTTGTTTTGGAGACTGGGGCCTTGCTGCTGAAACTCAGCATACTTACTGGAGCCATATCCTTGATCCACAAGCTCCATACCTGGTAGAATTCAGAGCCTCCTTTATCTAGCAATGATACCAAATGGAGAGGAGGCATCTGGCTTCCATCGGGCAGACCTTTAGAAGAAAAATGACATTGGCTATCCATCCCTGAGAATACTGTCTGTGTGTCAGAACATTTACCTGCTTGTTTTTCCACACTACCTGACACCCTATGTCTACCTATAAACTTCAAATGGTTTGCATATGCCATTGACAGTACGGGGTCTCAAACTAGTGTCTCCTTAATAGGAGCCATATGCTTTAAAAGTGAAACAGATGGGGATGATAATAACCCTTCAGATGTACCCCTTTGTGAAATTAAGACAAAAAACTACTGAGCCTGTCACTTGGTCATTGTGTAGAGATCAACAGCCCTCACCCGTTGATATTCATAATACCCCATTAACAGCTGACAACTGGGGTGCCAAGTGGGAGGTGCACGCTAATGTGTGTTCTACCATTGTCCCTGACAAACCTAATGCTGTATTCAGTATAGGGTGGTATGGCAGGGGAACTGGAGCTCCTAATATAAGAGTCACTTCCCCAAATCATACTAGCCCTTGGCATACTCATACTGGGAGAATGGGACTCCCCTTTATAGAACGCCTTCTAGACGCCCACAGTGTGAAGAAGAGATGGAGTCTGGAATAGATTATTATATTATAGAGAATGTTAATAGTTCCTGGGTTACTGTATGTACTTCTCATCTTTATCTTTTTCTAGCTGTCCCTGGGAGGCCCCATTTAACCTATAAGAATAATTTATGATATTTAGTCTCTATACTTCCCCTGGCTCTATCTATGCTAGCTGTCTTACCCATGCTAATGTCACTCAACTCAATCTCACCATGGTTTTTGTAGTTCACAGACAAACAGAAATCTGGCTGCCAGTTAATGTTACCCGTGAATGGGAAGATCCAGGAGGCCTGGCCACCCTCAACCATGCTCTCTCTCAAGTGAGAGTGCAGCGCTTCTTAGGAGCTCTCATTGCTTGCACTGTTTCTGCTATCATTATAGCTGCCTCTGCTGCAGCGGCTGCCATGGCTCTGGCTGAATCCATCCAGACTGCTCATGCTGTTGATACCCTCCTCACCAATACAGCTCAAGAAATGATGCAACAAACACGTATTGACCAGGAGATCCTTGTCAGGCTCTCAGCCATAGAGTCTGCAGTAATATGGCTGGGAGAATGGCAGGATGCTTGTGTCACTTGCCAACAACTCACTTGGGATCCAAGCTTCTCTAAGCTGTATGTCATCCCCCTGAAGTGGAACTCCAGTCAACACTCATGGGAGGAAGTCCAACATCACCTGCGAGAGGCCTTTCCTCCAATCTCAAAGGAGAAATTGATTGACTCCAACTTGAGCTATGTCAACAACTTCAGGACATTAAGTGACTCACCGAGCAAGAGGTCTTTCAGACCCTGCATGACAACGCACAATAGCTCAATCCAAAGACTTGCTTTGAAGAACTCAATTTACATGCCTGGGTTATAGGGGCTATAGGATGCCTCCTAATCACTGTGGTCTTTTGTTCCTTGAAATGCATATACAAATTGTTTTTCCAGGGATGGTATAAGTGAAGAGCAAGTAGCAGGCTTCATCAGACTTACCACTGTGTCTGCCATAACAAACAAACAAAGGGGAGATGTTGGGAGCCATCCTACCTGGTTTCAGGAACTGTAGCCTCATTAATGGACAAAGGAGTACCATGGCTAGGGCTGAGTGAACAGGCCTTGGGACCATGAGCCACTAAGGAGACAGAACCTATCCTCCTGGTAGGAGCTGCGCTCCTGCCTTCCTCACTTCACTCTGCTTGGCCTGGGCAGATGACTGGTTAGCCAATGATGGGTTAGATCCCTCAAAGGAGGGACAACCTAAGACAGACACAGTCATGAAGGGCCACTGGAGAAGGACAGGGGTCTACAGAGAAGGGGCAGAAAGACCCTATCCCTTTGGCTTTGTCATAGCCTGAGTTCTCATTGTCTTAAGAAGTCTCCTAATCTGTTGGCTGCTTTGCTCCCCCCGCCTGGCTCAGCCTGAAAACAATGCCAGAGGCATCCAAGGCCTTGTACTGGAACAAATGGCTCCCAGGGGCAAATCTGGCCTGAGAAAGAATGTACATTTTGTCCTTTGAAGCCTGCTCTGTCTAGCATAACCCCATTGATTACAGCAGCACCAGTGCTTTTGGTTATGCTGCCATAACAAACAAAAAAGGGGGAGATGTTGGGGACTGCTCTATGTTGTTTCTGAGACTGTAGCCCTGCAAGAACAGCCCTGAAAGGGTCTAGTAATTCTCCCTGGAAGAAACCAGGTAATGCAGGTGGCAAGCATGACCTGACTCTAACACGGATGGTTCCCATGGGACCCAAGTCTGATAAATACATTGTATCCTTTGAAGCTTGCTCTGCTTTGTTTTGTATAGCCCTGGTGATATAAACTGAATGTTTAAGTTCAAGGCATAAGGAGTAAATTCCTTATCTCATTAAATACCTCTTAAAGACCCCCTGATGCCAGTATGACTCACAGACCCTGACCTATGACAGACAGATCTCTGTGTTCCTTCAATTGTTATCTATAGATAATACCTGTTTTTGTATGACTATAGCTTTTTTGATGATTGATGAACTATGCATGTATGCTGTGTATACCTACACATACCATTCCCAATAAAAGCCATTTGGGAGAAGGGCTCAGGGTGTTCTCCACTAGAGGGTATAGCCACCCCCTTTCTCACTGGAACAGCAAGATTGTTTCTGGGATGACTTATTTACCATCTGCAGCAGATGGGAGGATTCTGCCAGCTGGAGTTCCACCCACAGCATATGGTTCGGTTTTGTTTTTTTGATCCATCTGCTACTCTGTGCCTTTTTATTGGTGAATTCAGTCAATTTATATTTAGGGTAATTATTATTTTTTTAAATTTTTATTGTTATTCAATTACAGTTGTATGCCTTTTCTCCCCGTCCCTCCACCCCACCCCAGCCGAACCCCCCTCCCTCCCCCATCTCCACCCTCCCCCTTGGTTTTGTCCATGTGTCCTTTATAGTAGTTCCTGTAATCCCCTCTTCCCACTGCCCCCCCCCCCCAGCTATTGTTAGATTGTTCTTAACTTCAGTGTCTCTGGTTATATTTTGTTTGCTTTTTTCTTCTATTGATTATGTTCCAGTTAAAGGTGAGATCATACTGTAGCCATGTTTTTATCTTTTGTTTTCTGGTAGCTTTGTGCCTTGATTGCTTTTTTCTTTTGTGTCTCCATCTGTTGTTTACTTTTGGTGGTATTCCACACTTTTTTCCTGTTTCCTCTTTTTTTTAAGTTATGTTTTCAGTTTTGGGTGGGGTTGTCATTAGCTTAATGCAAAAAAAAATTTCATATATACAGGACCTCTTTTTATTCAAAATGCATCTTATCTCCATCCCCCTTTAAAATTGAGACTTGTACCTGCTCCTCTTTTGTGTTTTTGTTGTTACAAAGTATCCCTACCTACATTGTGATTTGGGGGGAATCTTAGAATTTTGTAACCTTGTGTTCTTTGTTTCAGGTAGAATAACCACCTAAAGTAGTTGCTGCAATGTAGTTCTTCTGGTGGTCTGCTGCAATGGAGTCCCTCAGCTTCTATATGTCTGGAAAAGTCTTTATTTATCCTTTATATCTAAAGGATAACTTCGCTGGATATATTATTCTTGTCTGGTCATTTATTTCTTTATGTAGTTTGAATATTTGGTTTCACTCTCTTCTAGCTTGTAGAGTTTCTGCTGAGAAGTCTGATGATAACCTAAGGGGCTTTTCTTTATAGTTTACTTTCTTCTTTGCCCTGGCTGCCTTGAGAATTCTTTTTTTTTTTTTTTTTGTCATTACTTTTTGACAGTTTTAATACCGTGTGCCTTGGAAAAGGCCTCTTTGGATTGAGGTAACTAGTTGTTCTATTTGCTTCTTGGATTTCAAGATCCAGTGCTTGCCATAGGTTTGGGAAATTATCATCAACTATTTATTTAAATAGGCTCTTTGTTCCCTTCTCTCACTTTCCTACTTCTGATATGCCTATTATTCTTATGTTGCTTTTTTCTGGTGGAGTCAGATAGTTCTCATAGAGCTCTTTTTTTTTTTTTTTAATTCTCAAGTCTCACTCTTCTTCCCTCTGTGCCATTTCTAGATGTCACTAATTCTTTTTTCCATCTGGTCAGCTCTATTTCCTATGTGCAGTAGTTCACTCTTGGTCTATTTTATTGAGTTCTTCATCTTCAGAATTTGTATTTGGCTCTTTTTTAAAGTTTCAATCTCTTTTTTTTTTTTTTTTTTTAATTTTTTTTATTGTTATGCAATTACAGTTGTATGCCTTTTCTCCCCATCCCTCTACCCCACCCCAGGTGAACCCACCTCCCTCCCCCCTCTCCACCCTCCCCCTTGGTTTTGTCCATGTGTCCTTTATAGTAGTTCCTGTAATACCCTCTTCCCACTATCCCCGCCCCCACCCCCCACCCCCGCCCTGGCTATTGTTAGATTGTTCTTAACTTCAATGTCTCTGGTTATATTTTGTTTGCTTTTTTCTTCTATTGCTTATGTTCCAGTTAAAGGTGAGATCATATGGTACTTGTCCCTCACTTCCTGGCTTATTTCACTTAGCATAATGCTCTCCAGTTTCATCCATGCTGTTGCAAAGGGTATAAGCTCCTTCTTTCTCTCTGCTGCGTAGAATTCCATTGTGTAAATATACCATAGTTTTTGGATCCACTCGTTTGCTGATGGGCACTTCGGTTGCTTCCAGTACTTGGCTATTGTAAATTGTGCTGCTATGAACATTGGGGTGCACAGATTCTTTTGGATTGGTGTTTCAGTGTTCTTAGGGTATAATCCCAGCAGCGGAATTACTGGGTCAAAGGGCAGTTCCATTTTTAGTTTTCTGAGGAAATTCCATATTGTTTTCCACAGTGGCCTCACCAGTCTGCATTCCCACCAACAGTGCACAAGGGTTCCCTTTTCTCCACATCCTCTCCAACATTTGTTTGTGGATTTGTTTATGTTGGCCATTCTGACTGGTGTGAGATGATACCTCATTGTGGTTTTAATTTGCATCTCTCTGATGGCTAGTGATGCTGAGCATCTTTTCATATGTCTCTGGGCCCTCTGTATGTCTTCCTTGGAGAAGTGTCTGTTCAAGTCCTTTGCCCATTTTTTAATTGGGTTGTTTGTCTTCCTGGAGTGGAGTCGAGTGAGTTCTTTATATATTTTGGAGATCAGGCCCTTGTCTGAGGTATCGTTGGCAAATATGTTTTCCCATACTGTTGGTACTCTTTGTAATTTGGTGCTGTTTTCTTTAGCCATGCAGAAGCTTTTTATTTTGATGAGGTCCCATTTGTTTATTCTTTCCTTTATGTCCCTTGCTTTAGGGGATGTGTCTGTGAGGATGTTGCTGCGTGGAATGTCTGAGATTTTCCTGCCAATGTTTTCCTCAAGGACTTTTATGGTGTTACGGCTTATATTTAAGTCTTTTATCCATCTTGAGTTTATTTTCGTGTATGGCGTAAGTTGGTGATCGAGTTTCATTTTTTTGCACGTAGCTGTCCAGATCTCCCAACACCATCTGTTGAAGAGGCTGTTTTTGCTCCATTTTATGCTCCTGCCTCCTTTGTCAAATATTAATTGATCGTATAGACTTGAGTTTATTTCTGGGCTCTCTATTCTGTTCCATTGGTCTATGTGCCTGTTTTTATGCCAGTACCAGGCTGTTTTGATTACAATGGCCTTGTAATACAGTTTGATATCAGGTATTGTGATCCCTCCTGCTTTGCTTTTCTTTCTCAAAATTGCTGCAGCTATTCGAGGTCGTTTATGGTTCCATATGAATTTCTGCAATGTTTGTTCTATATCTGTGAAATATGTCATGGGTACTCTAATAGGGATTGCATTGAATCTATAAATTGCTTTGGGTAGTATGGCCATTTTGATAATGTTGATTCTTCCAATCCATGAACATGGTACATGCTTCCATTTGTTTGTGTCTTCCTTAATTTCTTTCTTCAGTGTTGTGTAGTTTTCTGAGTACAGGTCTTTTACCTCCTTGGTTAGGTTTATTCCTAGGTACTTTATTTTTCTTGTTGCTATATCGAATGGGATTTTTTTCCTGATTTCTGTTTCTGCAGTTTCATTGCTGGTGTACAGGAATGCCTTTGATTTCTGGGTATTGACTCTGTATCCAGCTGTTTTGCCAAATTCATTTATTAGGTCGAGTAGTTTTTGAGTGGAGTCTATAGGGTTTTCCATGTACACTATCATGTCGTCTGCAAACAGTGACAGTTTCATTTCCTCCTTTCCAATTTGGATGCCTTTTATTTCTTTTTCTTGTCTGATTGCTGTGGCTAGGACTTCCAATACTATGTTGAATAGGAGTGGTGAGAGAGGGCATCCTTGTCTAGTTCCTGATCTTAGTGGGAAAGCTCTAACTTTTTGTCCATTGAGTGTGATGTTGGCTGTAGGTCTCTCATATATGGCCTTAATTATGTTGAGGACTGCTCCCTTTATTCCCACTTTGCTGAGTGTTTTTATCAGAAATGGGTGCTGTATCTTATCAAATGCTTTTTCCGCATCTATTGATATGATCATGTGATTTTTGTCTTTGCTGTTGTTGATGTGATGTATTATGTTTATTGATTTGCGAATATTGTACCATCCTTGCATCCCTGGGATGAATCCCACTTGGTCATGGTGGATGATCTTTTTAATATATTGCTGGATGCAGTTTGCTAATATTTTGTTGAGAATTTTAGCGCCTATGTTCATCAGCGATATTGGCCTGAAGTTTTCTTTCTTTGTTGTGTCTTTATCTGCTTTTGGGATTAGGATGATGTTGGCTTCATAAAAAGAGTTTGGGAGTCTTCCATCAGTTTGGATTTTTTCGAATAGTCTGTGAAGGATAGGGGTTAGTTCTTCCTTAAATGCTTTGTAGAAATCTCCTGTGAAACCATCTGGTCCAGGGCTTTTGTGTGATGGGAGTTTCTTGATGACTGCTTCAATTTCCTTTGCTGATATTGGTCTGTTCAGGTTTTCTGCTTCTTCTTCATTCAGTTTTGGAAGATTATATTTTTCTAGAAATGTGTCCATTTCATCTAGGTTTTCAAATTTCTTAGCATACAGGTCTTCATAGTAATTTCTTACGATCCTTTGTATTTCTGTGGTATCAGTTGTAATCTCTCCACTTTCATTTCTAATTCTGTTTATTTGGATCCTCTCTCTTTTCTTTTTGATGAGCCTACTTAAAGGCTTGTCAATTTTGTTTATCTTTTCAAAGAACCAGCTCCTGGATTCATTGATCCTTACAATTGTGCTTTTAGTCTCTATGTCATTTAGTTCTGCTCTGATCTTGGTTATTTCCTTCCTTCTGCTTGCTCTGGGCTGTTTTTGTTGTTGTTCCTCCAGTTCTTGTAGGCGTAGGGTTAGGTTGTTTGTGTGAACTGTTTCTAACTTCTTAAGGTAGGCCTGTATTGCTATGAACTTCCCTGTCAGGACTGCCTTTGCTGTGTCCCATAGGTTTTGGGTTGTTGTGAGTTCGTTTTCATTTGTTTCCAGGAAGTTTTTGATTTCTTCCCTAATCTCGTTCTTGACCCATTCATTGTTTAATAGCATGCTATTCAGTCTCCATGCTTTTGAGTGTTTTGGGTTTTTACCCTTGGCGTTGGTTTCTAGTTTCAGAGCCTTGTGGTCAGAGAAGATGCTTGATATGATTTCAATTTTCTTGAATTTGTTGAGGGTTGCTTTGTGTCCTATCATGTGGTCTATCTTTGAAAAAGTTCCATGGACACTTGAAAAGAACGTGTATTTTGCTTCTTTGGGATGAAAAGCTCTGTATATATCAGTTAAGTCCATTTCCTCTAAGGTATTGTTAAGTGACACAATATCTTTGTTGATCTTTTGTTTGGAAGACCTGTCCATTTTTGATAGTGGGGTGTTAAAATCCCCTACTATAATTGTGTTGCTGTCAATATCTTTCTTGAAATCCTCCAATATTTTCTTTATGTATTTGGGTGCTCCTATGTTGGGTGCATATATATTTACAATGTTTATGTCTTCTTGGTGGATTCTTCCTTTGAGTATTATGAAGTGACCTTCTGGGTCTCTCTTTATGGCCCTTCTTTGGAAGTCTATTTTGTCTGATATGAGTATTGCTACCCCTGCTTTTTTTTCCTGTCCGTTTGCTTGGAAAATTTGTTTCCAGCCCTTCACTTTCAGTCTGTGTAAGTCTTTTGTCCTGAGATGGGTTTCTTGTAGGCAGCATATGTGTGGGTCATGTTTTCTTATCCATTCAGCTGTTCTATGTCTTTTGATTGGAGCATTTAATCCATTTACATTTAAGGTTATTATCGATAGGTAGTTATTCATTGCCATTATTTCCTACCTGTGTTCCTCTGTCTTTCTCTTTTCCTTCCTTTCCTTAAAGCAGTCCCTTTAGCATCTCTTGCAGAGCTGGTTTGGTGGAGCTGTATTCTTTTAGACTTCTTTTGTCTGGGAAGCTCTTTATTTGGTCTTCTATCTTGATTGAGAGCCTTGCTGGGTAAAGTAGTCTTGGTTGGAGGCCTCTGGTTCTCATTACTTGGAATATTTTTTGCCATTCTCTTCTGGCTTGGAGCGTTTCCATTGAGAAGTCAGTTGCTAACCTTATCGGGGCTCCCTTGTATGTTACTTCCTTTTTCTCCCTTGCTGCCTTTAAGATCCTCTCTTTGTCTTGGAAATTTGCCATTTTAATTATGATGTGTCTTGCAGTGGGTCTCTTTGGGTTCCTCTTGCTTGGGACTCTCTGTGTTTCCTGGATTTGGGTGACTTTTTCTCTCCTCAGATTAGGGAAATTTTCCATCATTACTTTTTCAAACAGGTTTTCTATCCCTTGCTCTTCTTCTTCTCCTTCTGGTATTCCTATTATACGGATATTGTTACGTTTCATGTTGTCCTGCATTTCCCTTATTGCCTCTTCATTCTTTCTGAGCCTCTTTTCCTTTTCTTGCTCCTTCTGGGTGTTTTTTTCTACTTTATCCTCCAGCTCGCTGATCCGATCCTCTGCTTCATCAAGTCTGCTTTTAATTCCTTCTACTGTGTTCTTCAATTCAGAAATTGTATTCTTCATTTCCGCTTGGCTCTTGTTGATATTTTCTATTTCCTTTTTCATGTTGATATAGTTTGCAGTGAGTTCATTGTAGTTTCCTTGTAGTTTCTGGTAGTTCTCTTTGAGCTCAGAGAGCTCAGTGAGTTTCCTGATGACCATTGCTTTGAACTCAGTATCTGATAGTTGACTTGCCTCTTTTTCGGTTAGTATTCTTTCTGAGACTTCCTCCTTTCCTTTCATTTGGGAATTGTTTCTTTGTCTTCCCATTGTTTGTGAGGTTCTTCTTGTTGGCCTCTGCGTCTTAAATTGCTTTGTTCTGACTCCCTGGATTTATGATATGAACTTCTATGGTAGAATGCCAATGGGATTCGGTGGTGCTGTCTCCTTACTCTCCTGTGCTCACTGGTCTTGAGCTGACGTTTATGTGTTTAACACGGTCTATCTCTAGTCTTTTCAGCACTCCAGGTTTTGTTGTCTCACCGTCAGATCTTTCAGTGTCCTCTATCTTTGGTCTCTGATCTTCGTATATGCTGGAATACTGTTGGCTGTTCGCTCTGCTCCTCAGATCAGCTAGGTATTTCCCTGGCGTTGAGGGGAAGTGGACTCCGCTCCCACCTATGTTGCCGCCATCTTCCCCCTTAATTCCAAAAGGAAAACCAAGTTTCAATCTCTTTTAAAAAGTAGTCACTTTGTTCATTGATTTTGTTTCTGAGCTCATTAAACTGCCTCTCTGTGTTTTCTTGCATCTCACTGAGTTTTTTCAGAACTGAAATCTTGAATTCTCTGTCATTTTAGTCACATATTTCCTGCCTTTAAGTAAAATTTATGGAGATTTCTCTTTTTTTTTCTGAGCTGCCTTGTTACCTTGGTTATTTGTGGTATTTGATGGATTCCTTCTCTGTTTAGGCATCTCTTTATGAGCAGCACTTTTCCAGTGGATAGATAAGAAGTCTTTCTATTATTTTCCAGTAGGTGGTGCCAAATCACAAGGTATTTAGCTCCCTTGCACTTCCCTGGCTTTTCAGATTTCTGTGGGGTGGTGGAAAATGGTCTGTGTTCCCAGGGAAGGTGAGTACCTCCCCTGTAATCTGGTCACCCTGGTCTCAGTGGACCACCCTTGCAGGGGAATGTGGTGTGATGGGATTCCAAATCTGTGAAATCCCAGTGCTATTTTTTCACAACCCAATGGCACCAGCAGTGCAGCTGTGGTACGTGGAGGTGGAATGAGCTGGGGGAAGTGGGCTGCCTCCTTTTTTGCTTTACTCTCCCAGTAATGTTGACAAGCTGACCTGCATGACATTTCTCCTGCACCTCCATCCAACCCTGGGATTAATTGCAGAGTTCACATGTTGCTCAGGGAATAAGTGGTCTATAATACCAGTTCTCTGGCTTACAGGTAATGTGCTCTTCCACCCAAAAGGAAGGATGAGGGGAGGTGAGTTCTGAGAGGTTAAGGGAAGGCAGCCAAGGTGTGTGGCTTTCTTTCTCCATCTGGAATGCTAATTGCCAGACCACTGTGGCTGCACATCTATGCTTCATCACTGCCAAGGTCACTGGGCTCAGCTACAGCTGGTTCTGCCTACTCCTGCAGAAGTTCTCCTGCATGAATCTCTTTACTCCTCCTAGATGAAGGGAATGCCAGTGGCAACCTGATTCCTTATGTCTTCACGCTGAGCCCTACAGTAATCTCTGAGCTGCATCCATGGATAATCTCAGTTTCTCTCCCACTTACCCACCTTCAGATGTTTAATGCACGGATCATTCAGACATGATTGTGCATTGAGCATGAATCCATTGTTGAGTTATAGCTGTTCAAATTGTTGAACCTTCAATGGGAGAGACCAAGGGGGTCTCTTACACTGCCATTCCTCTAATGTCACTGTCGCTTTCTAAATTTTTAATTAAAATAGAAAACCAGAGAATGAAGCACAAAATTAGAGGGACATAAACTTAATGGATGGTGGTGGTGGAGATGAACTTCTATTTTTTAGAGGAAATACATTTCTGTAATTCTTTATGTT
The DNA here is from genome assembly GCF_022682495.2 of Desmodus rotundus. NCBI lineage: Eukaryota > Metazoa > Chordata > Mammalia > Chiroptera > Phyllostomidae > Desmodus > Desmodus rotundus. The sequence goes on along the minus strand of NC_071387.1, from coordinate 88,916,347 downwards.
ATGAATATTTCAGTTGCTCTACAAATATCAGGGTTGTGTTTGGGGCAAGTTGCACAATTATGTACAGGAAAATCAAGAAGTAAATAGTAAGGTTAAGCTAAAAATAGTCATTATACAGTCGATGACTGATGTGCATGGTATAAGTAGCAATAGGAATAGAGAAAATTAGCAGGTCATAGTTGAATCCAGTTCTTATAGCTATGGTTGTTTTATTTCTGAATAGGCATACTATATACCTAAATGGAATAAATACAATGGGGTAATCAAAGTAAAGTTGGAATTATGTAGGAATCCCTGTGTTTGAAGTTCTAATCCTTTAATGTCACAAATCATAACCTATTTCAAAGAAAAGTCAAATTCCTTGTTGGATAAATAAGCAATATACTCTGTTCTTGGACAAGAATACTATGCATTATAAATATGTAGATTCTACCCAAAGTAATCATTAAATGAACATGCAAACACACTGTTCAAGTAAAAATTGTAACCTCTTTATTATGAAATGTAACATGCACCTGAAAGAGTACATAAGATAAAAATGAATTATCACAATGAATTATAGCAAAATAACCCTGTGGGCAACTATCACAATGCCAGTACCTGAAGAAAGTTATTGTGAACTCTTCCAACTCCTGTAAAAGTAATCACCATCCTGACTTTTACCATGAAACTTTTTTTCTTTACATTTTCTAGTAGATCACACAGGCATGCATCCCCAAATATTGAAATATAGTACAGCAGGTCCTCAAATGGTGTCTTTTCACTCAACATTTTCATTATAATATTGATGAGATGCCTGTGGTAAAACTGGTTTTATTATATATCATTTTGCTTAAAGTCACAGAACTTCTTGATGACATTAAGTAAGGACTTACTGTACAGTGTTATCTATAGTTTGAGCTTTTCATGAACATAATTGCATAATATGTGTCCTTTTATATTTGACTTCTTTCACAGGCATTGAGAGATTCATCTATGTTGTTGAATACAGTTCTATTTCATTCTTTATCATTCCTGTATAGTTTCCTCCTTAGTATCTCCATTCATTTATTTATTTTACTTTTGATGGTTAATGGGTTGCTTCCAGTATTTGATTATTGTACTACTTTGTTATGGCTGACATAATAAAATATCATGTACTGGGTGTCTTAAACAACAGAACTTACTTTCTCACAGTTCTGGAGGCTGAAAGTCCAACATCAAGGCATAATCAGGGTTGGTTCTTTGTAGGGTTTTCCTTGGCTGGTGAATGGCAACATTTTTGTTGTGTTTTCACATGCTCTTTCCTCAGTGCTTGCCCACTCCTGGTGTTTTTGTATGTTCAAACTTCCTCTTCTTAAAAAGCATGCCAGTCAGTTTGAACTAGCACTCACCCAAACTACTGCATTTCAATTTAATTACCTGTTTTAAGGCTCTATCTTTAAATATAGTTACATTTTGAGGAACTAGTGGTTAGACCTTAAATATATGAATTTTGAGAGATGTAATTCAGCTCACAAAAATTATTATGAATAATGATTCTAAAGATTTTCTTTATCATGCCTCTTGGTTAAAATGTACACACATTGCAATGTACTTTATAAAATACTGAGCAAAGTTAGTTTATCCACAAAGTTAGGTTTATGGTATAATTGGAGAATAAGAACTTTCCATGGAGTAAAGTCCTCAAAAAAACTTTAACACTCACTAGTAGTAAGCAGCAGGTAATGAAGAATATGATGAGATCCCACAGTAGAGCAGAGATCCAATATGCAAAGACATAGACCCCACTCACAAACTGGATGTGCTTTGCCTTAGAGACTCTCTCAGTCACTGTCAGTAAACAAAAGCCACTGATCAAAAAAGCCATGCCAAAATGTATATTTAAGGCCACCTGGTGTCCATCTGACACACTGGAGAAGAAGGAAAAAAAGTAGATATACAAAAGTCAACATAGCAGAAAATACAGATTTCTATCAATAGCTATTTTTAATCATACAAACATAATCAGATTGGAATAAAAGCCTTTAAAGTATAAAATTCTATTCTAATGAAAAAAATAACATACGTTTCACTGTGTTCCTTATCAGTAGTGTGTGGCTGAGGTTTATTGGAGACTGTTAAGGAAGCATCAGGGCCAGAAATTGACATGAAAAGAATGTTGTCTAACATTGCCAGCGTCAGGGATGGTGAATGGTATGCTTGATTGTTGAACATACCAGTAAATATTATTTTATCTCTCTTTACCTCAATGGAAAATGCAACAATGCATAAGTGAATACAATCTTCATTTTCCATCAAATATTTCACTAGATCACCTAGGATAAGGACACAATATTTGTCAGTTTACCCACATTACAGATCATCTACAATATAATTGTGGAAGAACAACTAATTTTATTTTTTATCCCTTTGAATTTTCTGATAATGATTATTTTAAACATTTGCCATTCTCCTCAAGCACTGTATCATTAAATCAAAGTTCTCTTACTTCATTGTCTATAACCTAAACTTCTACTTCACTGAGAAAACACAGGTGACAAGGTATAGACTCTTTTAACTTACTTATATGTCTTAAATTGATCTATGAGTACTTTCACTTATAGCTTTTATTGCTTATTTTACAGCAGACAGAACATTCCTGAAAAAATGAGAAAGCTGGGTAAAAACTAAAAATCACCCATTTAAAGGTATCATATATCTAGGAAAGCAATCAACATATGGGGCTCAAGACCTTGGAAGGAACGGAAATGCAATGAAGAAAGACAAACATTCTAAGTTCTTTTTTTCCTTTGAGGCATTTTAGATTTATTAATGGTGGTGGTGCCTTTAGGTAAATCCTCCAGTTCTCAATAGGGCTCATGAAAGGCTATACCACAGGAGTAAGACTAAGAAATAGACCACTTCTGAGGATGGAGGCATAGGCAGAAATGCTTCGCTTCCTCACACAACCAAAAGAAGGATAACAACCAATTTAAAAACAAAGAACAATCAGAACTGCCAGAAAATCATGTCTATGGAAGTCCAACAATCCAGGACTTAAAGAATAAACATTCATCTAGACTGGTAGGAGGGGCAGAGAGGACATTCCATAAGGCAAGGCAGCAGACCATGTATGTGCTCCCACATTTGTGTGCAGATAAGCTGGGAGGAACAACAGGGGAGTGAGACAGACTGGGAAACCAAGGGTTTCAGTGTAGGAAACTAAAGACTAAAAATCCCTGGCTGTAAAAGGTCTGTGCAGGTTGTGGCAACAGAGGAAACTCCCACTTTCACATGAGAGTCCATTGGAGAGGCCCAGAGGGTCGTACAATGTACGCAAACCCATCCACATGTGAATCAGCACCTGAAAGGGCAAAATCCACTTGTGGGAAGTGACAGAAAGTGGGATGAGAGCATAATAAGCAGCATTGCTCCCTCTCTGACCCCTCCCCTACAGACAGCACCACAACTCGGCAAAGAGAGTTGTCTTGCCCTGGCAAATACCTAAGGTCCCACCCATTACTACATAGCAGGTGCACCAAGACAAAGAAATATGGCCCACATGAAAGAAGAGATCAAAACTCCAGAAAAAGAACTAAGCAACAAGGAGATACACAACCTGTAAGATGCAGAGTTCAAAACACTGCTAATCAGGGTGCTCACAGAATTGATTGAGATGGGTCACAAAATGAAGGAAGAAACGAAGGCTACACAAAGTGAAATAAAGGAAAATACACAAGGAACCAACAGTGAAGGAAATGAAACTGGACTCAGATCAACAATTTGGAACAAAAGGAAGAAATAAACATCCAATTGGAACAGAATTCAAAAAAAATCAGGAGAGGCTTAGGAACTTCTGGGACAATTTTAAGTGCTTCAACATATAAATCATAAGGGTACCAGAAGAAGAGGAAGAGCGAGAAATTGAAAGCTTATTTGAACAAATAATGAAGGAAAACTTCCCCAATATGGTGAAGGAAATAGACTTCCAGGAAGTCTAGAAAGCCCAGAGAGCCCCAAAGAAATTGGATCCAAGGAGGAACACACCAAGACACATCATAATTAAGTTACCCAAGATTAAAAATAAGGAAAGAATCTTAAAAGCAGCAAGAGGAAAGGACACAGTTACCTACAAAGGAGTTCCCATAAGACTGTCAGCTGATTTCTCAAAAGAGACCATACAGGCAAGAAGCGGCTGGGAAGAAGTATTCAAAGTCATGAAAGTCAAGGACCTACATCCAAGATTGCTCTATCCAGCAAAGTTATCATTTAGAACGGGAGGGCAAATAAAGTGCTTCCCAGATAAGGTCAAATTAAAGGAGTTCATCATCACCAAGCCATTATTATATGAAATGTTAAAGGGATTTATCTAAGAAAAAGAAGAAGATCAAAAACTATGAACAGTAAAATGACAACAAACTCACAACTATCAACAACTGAACCTAAAAACAAAAACTAAGTAAACAACTAGAACAGGAACAGAAACAGAGAAATGGAGATCACATGGAGGGTTATCAGTGGGGAGGGGGTGAGGAGAATGGGGGTAAAAGGTACAGGGAATAAGAAGCATAATAGGTAGGCACAAAATCGACAGGGGGAGGTTAAGGATAGTGTAAGAAATGGAGAAGCCAAAGAACTTATATGTACAACCCATGGACATGAAGTAAGGAGTGGAGGAATGCTGGAGTGCGGTGGGTGCTGGGAGGAGGAAGATGAAGGGGAGAAAATATTGGGACAATTGTAATAGCATAATCAATAAAATATACTTCAAAATAAAATTCTACAATAAAAGAAATATACCAGTTCTTATAAATATTTCAACTCAGCATCAAAGCACTAACATTTCCTGATTAAATTTAGATCTTTCTTTGATCTTATTGCCCATCAGAAATCAAGCCTTTACAGGTCAAGAAAACTTCATGTGGATTATTTATAATTTCACACACCATATCTGGCATTCAATTAGAAAAATTCTAAATATACTAAACAAGTGACCACAGTAGAACCAGAGACCTGGAAATAAAGAACAAACTGACAGTGACCAGAGCGGAGGTAGAAGGGGATAATGGGGGGGGAAAGGGGGAAGGGTTTTCAGGAACAACTATAAAGGACACATGGACAAAACCAAAGGGGGGTAGGATCAAGGGTGGTAAGTGGGGATGGTTGGGGTGGGGGGAATGGGGGGGTAAATGGAGATAACTGTACTTGAAGAACAATAAAAATAAGTAAATCTCCATATAGGAAAAAACATATAAAACTGCCCTGGCTGGTGTGGCTCAGTGTATTGAGTGCCAACCTATGAACCAGAAGGTCACTGGATGATTCCCAGTCAGGGCACATGCCTGTGTTGTGGGCCAAGTCCCCAGTAGGGGGTGCTCAAGGGGCAATTACACATGGATGTTTTCCTCTTTTTTTTTTCCCTCCTCTCCCCTCTCTCTAAAAATAAATAAATAAAAGCTTTAAAAACAAATAAAAGTATAAAACTTTTAGAAAACTATAAACCTTTTATGAGAAAAATCTTCATTATCTAGGGCTATGCAGAGTTCCAGATTTGAAACAAAATATACAATGTATATAAGAAAAATTTAACAGGTTGGACTTCATCAAAATAAAACTTTTGTCCTGCAAAACCCATTAAGATGATTAAAAGATAGTCAATAGTATGAGAGAAAATATAAAAGATATTTCATAAAAGTGAAAGAAAACCCTATTTTTAAAAAGAGCAAAAGACATGAACACATATTTCACTAAAAATGATATACAGATGACAAATGCATGAAAAAAATGTCAAAATTCACATTAGGGAAAAGCAAATTAAAACAATGCCAACTGTACTTGAACAACAACAACACATAAATAAATAAATAAAACCCAATAATGAAATATCACTACCTACCTACCAGAATGGCTAAAATAAAAAAGTGGCAACATGAATGATGGGAATGATGCAGGAGATGGAGGAATGGCTTGGGACCACCATTTCATTCCATAAGGCCTAGATTCATGCAATATATTACAATCCTACCAGATCTTAAAAAGCAAAACAAACAAAAAACCTCATCTGTAATTTTACAGTATTGTATTTTGGTACATTTTTTTTAATTTGAAGGAACAAGTGTCATGTAGGCAACCTGGAGCCAAAGTGCCCCCCTCAAATAATTAATGTTTTGAGGCTAGTAGCCTTAAAGTGGGCATTTCTTGATTCTGAGTTGTCTCCACAAAATTGGTGACTAATAGGAAAAGAATGTAGCAGGTAGCCACACATTCAGTTAAGATCCTTCTTTACAAGTCACACAACCAAATCATCATTTAAGAACAATCTTTTTCTTAATGAGCCTTACCTTTCACTTCCTTAATTGTGTGGTTGTCAGACTCTAGTATACTCTTAAGATGTTTTAAAAAAGTCAGAGTCAAATTAGAACTCCCAGAAATAGATAAAGGCACAATGGTTTGACCATATTGGCCCAAATTCATTTGTCTGACCTTCTCATAATCATTACTATGTGAAAACTTATTAGTCTCTGAGAGAAAGGTAAGTGAACCTAGAAGTGCCAGTATCTGCAGCAAAATGAGTTTCCAGTTACGCCAACTGAATATTACCCTCTTTATGAACATGGCACGGAACTGCTGGTAGTAGAAGGAATACTGAAGAAAGAAGAGAGAAACAAAACATTACAATATTGATAGACTTAAGTAGGTCATTCACATTGAAATTATTAAGATGGACACTTTGGAATTTTATGGTAGAGATACATAAACTTTCTAAATACTTGGAATAGAATCCAAACAATATCCATAATGTACGAGAGCATGCTCAGTCTTTTGTCTGTATAAAGCAGGGGTAAACACAGCCATACCCATTTATTTCTGTGTTATCCATGGTTGCTTTTCGCTACAATGACAGAGCTGAGTGATTGCAACAGAGATCATATGGATCACAAAGCCTTATATATTTATCATCTCCTTACATAAAGTTTTCTGACCTCTGCTATAAAGAATAAACAAAATATTTAAGTTCTAGCTTTTGATATAATATACTTAAAATCACAACAGGATGATTGTCCTCAGGCTTCTGATAGTCAAGATAACCAGGGTGCTTTATAGGTGCAATAGATCATTAGAAGGAGAATAAAAGAAATGCTGGGCAACTCAAAGAGGTTTTCCACACTGAGAATCATACTGATTAGAGAACAATCCCTTCTGTAATTTAAATTCCACATCTTTGCCTAGTGCACTGTTTGTAGAAATGTAGACTGGTGTATCCACTGTGGAAACAGAATGGAGTTTCCCCAGAAAATTAAAATTGGAACTGCCTTTTGACCCAGCAATCCCACTTTTGGGAATATGTCCTAAAAATCCTGAAACCCCAATTGGAAAGTATATATGCACCCCTATGTTCACTGCAGTGTTATTTGCAATAGCCAAGATCTGGAAACAGCCCAAGTGCCCATTGGTAGATGAGTGGATAAAAAAGCTGTGGTACATTTACACAATGGTATACTACACAGCAGAAAAAAGAAGGAATTCCTACCTTTTGCAACAGCATGGATAGAACTGGAGACTATTATGCCAAATGAAATAAGCCAGTTGGTGAAAGACAAATACCATATGATCTCCCTTATAAGAGGAATTTAATGAACGAAATAAACTGACGAACAAAATATAAACAGAACCATAAATACATGGAACGGACTGACAGCTGTGAGAGGGGAGTGGAGAGGGGGTGCTACTAGATAAAAGAAGGTGATGGGATTAGGCAAAGGTCACATATGTATATGAACACAGACAACAGTGTGGTGATGGCCAGAGGGAAGGGAGAATGGGGGCTGGGTAGAGGTGGACAAAGGTGGGGGAAAGGGAGACATCTGTAATAATTTCAACAATAGAAATAAAGTTAAAAATATATCAATTTCCACTGTAAAAATTTAAAACATTGTGCATGCTTGAGTATTAAGAATCATGCTCACTCCAGCTCATTCCAGCTTCAATGAACCAACAAATGTCTGAGTTACCAATTTGAAAAGAATTCTAAAACAGAAAACAAAAACAACTGAGGAATAACAGTTGAGATATTGATCTAGAACTCAATACTTCTGCATTAGGAAATCGATTATGTTGTGGTATAGGCTGCTCTATATCTGGTTGGGTGTGCAATGGCTGAGAATTCCACACTCCTTTCATTTAGGTATTTAAAAATGTACCTCTTGTGCCCCAACCAAATATACATTACGTTTCTTAGTAAATGTGCTTACCCCAGTATTGAACATAATAGCAGGGCTTTCATTTATATTGAAAGAATCTGCTCTCTCATTTCTGGACATATTCCGATTCTGGTTCTTGACTGAGACTTCACTCATCAGAGAGACAGGTTGAGTTGGGATAGATAGGATATCTGTTTGTGAATCTTCCATATTACTGACCCTATATTTAAAAAGTACAAAGTATTTCATTTTGACTTTATGCCAACACATCTTGTTTGGAAAATCTGAGCGACACCCAATTTGGAAGGCTTCCTGGTTTGCTCACTGACTGGTAGAAGCATTGTATAAAAACAACATGATAACTACGGTAGAACAATGGTTCCTGGAACACCAGTCATAGGACTGCTGCCAGACCATGGAAGAGTGAGAAAAGCAAGAACATAATTTTTCATTAAGTTGAGCTCATTCAAGTTAAAGACTAAGATCTAATCCATACATCGAGTCAGTGAGAATATCCATTCCTTTATGACATGCTAGTGGTAATTTTTTTCAATGTTCTTATTGTAAAAGAAATTACATCAGGCCCATCCCCACAAACCTCTTACCTTCTGATGTATGAATCTGAAAGTTTTGTGAGTTTACAAAGAGGACTCAGACATGACCCTTTCCTCACTCAGTGTTTTTATTTTCCCTATGCATTGTTCTCACCTAAAGAAGACTTCTTCCATGGTAGTGATAGAAGCACCAAAGCTAGCGATGCCCAGCTCTTTCTGTCTCTTTTCCAGATCAGTGAACAGAGCTTCAAAGCTGTAATAAAAATGGGAATAGGGAACAGAGAGGGAGGAAAAGAAATGCTAACACCAAATCAGATTTTCTTTTTTACACATTTTTTAACATTTAAAAAAAATTCTCACATGAGTATGTTTTTATTGACTTCAGAGATTGTCAGGGAGAGAGAGAAACATCAATGTGAGAGAGAAATATCAATTGGTTGCCTTCCAAATATCCCCCAACTGCAAACTGAACCTGCAACCCAGGGTACAGGGACCAACCCACAACCTTTCAGTGTGTGTATGTTGGGGGTGGGTGGTGCAATTCTCCAACAACTGAGCCACCCAGCCAGGGCTTATTTACATATTTCTATTCTAAATTAATTTATTCTCAGCAGTGTGGAAAACGTAGGTCACTCTGCACTTCAATGCTTATAATTTCATGCCTCTAGTGAATAAAAAAGGTGGGGAAAATGGTAAAAAAAAAAAAAAAAAAAGAAAGTCACAATTCACTATAGCAAATTTCTCCCCACTCTACTTAGTACTTGGATACACATAATTTTGGTCTTTTAGTAAAATATCAAGAGACTGCATATATGCTAATAACTCTAGCAAGTTGGCATCAGTTAACTTGTCACACACGTATGTTATGGTTGCTTAGTCAATTATTCAGTAAATGAAAATAGAAAATTACATTTGAGTTAATAGGAAAGAAAGATAGAAAATGGAGCAGGTTTAGTAGAGGTTGAAGATATAGAGAGATCCATGTGATTCAACAAGGAAATCTAAATAAATTGAGCCAGGTGAAATGTGGAGACATCAGGGTTTTTAGAGAACAATTTTCTTGGGAAGATTTTACAGTACTTCACATTCAGAGAATTTTCTTTTTCAGAAACCTCCAGGACTCAAAATCATCTACTATATAGTCTCACTGAGAAGCAACTGAACCTATCTGTACACTCTCTCTGTTGGAGAACTCTAAATTTTGTCTTTTGGTAGATCTGTTAAAATTTCCTCCATATTTGAGCTTAAATTGTTTTCCATTTAATTCTATCTGGTTGTGCACACTAGTTCTAACCCTATCCCCTTAGGTTATCTAATCAGATATAATCTATCTACATGACAGCTCACATGTTTTCTTTAGTATTTTTTATTGTTCAAGTACAGTTGTCTCCACTTTTCTCCCACCACTTCCCCCCACCCCAGTCACCCCCACTTCTCACTCTTGATCCCACCCCTCCTTGGTTTTCTCCATGTGTCCTTTATAGTAGTTCCTGAAAACCCTTCCCCTTTCCCCCCCCATTATCCCCTCCCACATCCCCTCTGGTTACTATCAGTTTGTTCTTAATTTCAATGTCTCTGGTTCTATTTTGCTTGCTTGTTTGTTTGTTGATTAGGTTCCACTTATAGGTGAGATCATATGGTACTTGTCCCTCACTGCCTGGATTATTTCACTTAGCAAAATGCTCTCCAGTTCCATCCATGCTGTTGCAAAGGGTAGGAGCTCCTTTATTTCTTCACATGTTTTAAGTCCATTTCTTCCCGTGCTTCTTTCTTCCCAATGAATGGCTTTCCAATTAAGATTCATCCATATCTTCTCCTGTTGCTTTTACATTAGTTATGAAATTAATGTGTGTGCATTGTACAAAATTCAGAAAATGAGTGTATAAAAAATGAAAATCATCACATGGATACCACTGTTAATACATGAATATTTTGAAACTTATTTTTATTTCTTTTACTTTGCACAATATATGACAAAATTAGAATTACACTGTGTGTTACTTCAAAATGAAATAATAAGGCACAAAGTGGAGATAAATATCTATCAACAGCTTAATCAATAAATTATAGTACGAATGTATGATAGAATAAGGTCTAAGTAAAATGCAGATATTTTTCAGTCATCTTACAAACAAAGAAACCCTAAAAGTCCTGTCATAGAAAGTTGACTGAAAATGCTGGTAAGTGAACAAGAGTCAGAACATTAATATAAGATCTCATCTCTATAAAACTAACTACTATAATTGTACATTTGTCAATGGATACATGTCATGATCATGGAAAACACACAGCAAATTTTCCCAGTGATTATTTCTATGGGAGGGTGATTATGGGATAATTTTGATTTCTAATTCATATGCTTCAGGAATAGATAAAATTATTATTCTTATCATGATATAATCATATAGATTAGCAAACTGTAGGATGCTTTGTGATAAAATAAATAGTAATAAAAATAATTATAATAGGTAAATTAATAACAATAAAATAAATTATTAAATGAACCAATCATATTATGAAGTACATATATCTATTTTTCTGGTTATAAAAGTTTTAGTATATATAGTATATAAATACATAATTAAGATATTATTCAACAAATAGAAATATTATGTATGTTAATGTAATATTATTAAAATGATATATTAAATATGCACCAATCAATATATTTATTTATATATTTTATATTTATGTATATATTCGTTTATTATGTTTTAATATATTAATAAATATATCCATCAATATATTACTAAAATATATAGTGTTTTATTATATACAGTATATAATTGTATAAATAATATAGTATTCAACAAATATAAATTTATACATCAAACTATTGTATAATATATAATATAATATAATATAACATAACATAATACAATAATAAATTTATTGCATAATACATTTAAATATGTTATATTTAGTACATAATATAAATTTATTATTGTATGATGTTATATTATTTATTATTATGTATTATATAATAGTTTAGTGTATAAATATATATTTCTTGAATAATTATTATATTTATATATTAATATTTACATACTGTATGCAATAACATATTTTATATTTCAGTAACATATATTAATAAACACATCTATCAATATATTAATATAGTGATATAAACATATAAATATATGTTATATTAATATATTAGATATTGATACATAATATGCTATGTATTTAACACCATATATTATTTATATATGATATTTATGTATTATATTATATTGTAAGATACACACATTATAATGCTATATGTTATATATTATACAATATATTATAAAATATAATACATAATACCACATACAATATAAAATATTATATGTTACATAATATGCATAATATTATGTTACATAATATGCAATATATATTACATGGTTTCCATACACAATGTATAATATTACATATTATGTAATATACAATATACAATATGTATTGTATAATACATATTATGTGATATACAATATATAATATATGTAATATTTATATTTGGGGAATACAAAAATATAAAAATAAAAATCCAATAATATTATATAAAATATTATATGCATTATATGATATATTATATAATATACAATATATAATATTATGTTACATATAACATACAATCTGTAATATAATATTATAGATAGTATTTACATTTTGGAGAATACAAAAATTATAAAAAGAAATAATTTGATAAACAGCATAAGTGTTTTTCTAATTATGTTTTATTATACATTATATACAGTATACATACATATATTTGAGATATAATATGTATTTAATAAATATAAATATGTAGAATATATATGTATGTATATTATTTGAGTATATATTTTTCTGAAAGACTTCTTTATAATTCCTACAAGAAATTGTAAAAGGCAAAGAAAAAATGTGAACACACAGAGACTACTCCTGTTAACATTTGATATAAGTCCTTCTATCCATTACATTTATTAATTTTTGAATTCCATAACCAAGGAATACTTTGATCTCTTCTTGAACCTCATGTTAATGGAATCCTATGGTCTGTGTTGTTTTTTGCCAAATACAATGTCTGTGAGATTCATTTATGTTTTATATACCACTAGTTCATTCCTTCCTATTGCTGAGTAATATTCATTCATTTTCCTGCTGATGAATATTTTAGCTGTTTTTGATTTGGAGCTGTTATGAATAAAGTGTTAATAAACATAAACATTCTTTTACAGATCTTTTGATAGACATGCATCCTTCAGGTATACCTGATGCTGGGTCATATGATAAGTACATATTTAGCTTAGTAGAAATGGTCAAACATTTTCCAAGCCCTTTTTACCATTTTATACTTCTCTTATCGGTGAGATCCAATTGTCATGTTTACATGTCTTTTCACATTTAGCCATTCTCTTGAGTGTGCTGTGGTAATGTATTGGTCTTTTTTTTATTCTTTGAAATTTGCTTAGAGTTCTGGAAATAATTCTTGACATAGTTTTCTTTTCATTAGTTCTCTTTTCTTCCAAAATTATTGGTCAGACTTTTATTAGCCATTAGGAATTTTATTTCATTTCATGTTGTTCTCCTTCATCACAGAGCCTTCTTTAATAGACTTACGGTATCCTCTTTAATTGTATTTGGACCAGAAAGCAGAGAGTCTGTAAAATTTTCTATTCTTGAAGTACATTAATTTTCATAGTAGGCATTTCCTATGAGCCTTTTATTTCAAAATTCTATATCCTTCCTATAGTTTAATAGCATTTTCTGTCATCCTTATGAAAGGAGATTGATATTTATTCAGGACAACTTGTAATCACACTGAACTTCTGGAGGAAATTCTGTACCAGACTAAGGTGAGATGCTACCTGATTTAGTGATTTCACTTCTAAATTTTCATTCTAGTTTTCTTCATTTTTCTTTATTTTTTATTTTGTCAAGAATCAACCTTGAGATCATTGGTATCAATTTGTAAGCTTAACATTAGATTAGATTGGCACATCTACAGTTTTCTAACATCATGGTGTAGATGGAAGGACATAGACTTTGGAGATGAATGGGCTTGCATTTGACTCCAGCCTGCTTCCCCATTACTATGATTTAATCTAACCTTAAAAGTCATTATATCATTTGTAAAAAGGTAAAACAAGTACTTTGTTTTCTCCTGCTATCGTTCCAATGTTATTTCACTTAACATTTATTCATCTATAATTGCTGTACAGTGATTTGAGGGACTTATAAACATGTCATCCTAGGTTGGCGACTTGAATTTATTTAATCTGTGAGAGGCATCCTGAAAGTTTCTCTTCTTGTTTATTCTTGTATTTGAATTAAAAGACCATTCTCTTTGATTAAAATGACTGAATCAAAGAAGCTGAATCATTTTGCTTCCTTGATGACAAACATTGAAGCTTCTTGTCTTTCATATTTTTAGTGAAGAAATTTTACACTTTCCTTTTTCTTATCACCAGATCCTAACTCCAAAATCTGATGCCTTTAAGACAAGTTGTGGCTAGAGTAGACGAAGGTATCAGGTCACTTCAAAAAAGGCCCTGCCAGCATAAAATGGAGCAAAAACAGCCTCTTCAACAGATGGTGTTGGGAGATCTGGACAGCTACGTGCAAAAAAATGAAACTCGATCACCAACTTACACCATACACGAAAATAAACTCAAGATGGATAAAAGACTTAAATATAAGTCGTAACACCATAAAAGTCCTAGAGGAAAACATTAGCAGGAAAATCTCAGACATTGCACGCAGCAACATCCTCACAGGCATGTCCCCTAAAGCAAGGGACATAAAGGAAAGAATAAACAAATGGGACGTCATCAAACTAAAAAGCTTCTGCAAGGCTAAAGAAAACAGCACCAAATTACAAAGAGAACCAACAGTATAGGAAAACATATTTGCCAATGATACCTCAGACAAGGGCCTGATCTCCAAAATATATAAAGAACTCACACAACTCCACTCCAGGAAGACAAACAACCCAACTAAAAAATGGGCAAAGGACTTGAACAGACACTTCTCCAAGGAAGACATACAGAAGGCCCAGAGACATATGAAAAGATGCTCAGCATCACTAGCCATCAGAGACATGCAAATTAAAACCACAATGAGGTACCATCTCAAACCAGTCAGAGTGGCCAGCATAAACAAATCCACAAACAAATGTTGGAGAGGGTGTGGAGAAAAGGGAACCCTAGGGCACTGCTGGTGGGAATGAAGACTGGTGAGGCCACTGTGGAAAACAATATGGAATTTCCTCAGAAAACTAAAAATGGAACTGCCCTTTGACCCAGCAATTCCGCTGCTGGGATTATACCCTAAGAACCCTGAAACACCAATCCAAAAGAACCTGTGCATCCCAATGTTCACAGCAGCACAATTTACAATAGCCAAGTCCTGGAAGCAACCTAAGTGCCCATCAGCAAACGAGTGGATCCAAAAACTATGGTATATTTACACAATGGAATTCTACGCAGCAGAGAGAAAGAAGGAGCTTATACCCTTTGCAACAGCATGGATGGAACTGGAGAGCATTATGCTAAGTGAAATAAGCCAGGCGGTGAGGGACAAATACCATATGATCTCACCTTTAACTGGAACATAATCAACAAAAGAAAAAAGCAAACAAAATACAACCAGAGACATTGAGGTTGGAAACAGTCTAGCAGTGGCCAGGGGGGAGTGGGGTGGGGACAGTGGGAAGAGGGGATTGCAGGAACTATTATAAAGGACACATGGACAAAATCGGGGGGGATGGTGGGGGTGGGGGAGGGAGGTGGGTTCAGCTGGGGTGGGGGGGAGGGAAGGGGAGAAAAGGCATACAACTGTAATTGAATAACAGTAAAAATTGAAAAAAAAAAAAAGGCCCTGCCAAAGTAGAACTTTCATCTGGATTTTATCTGAATCTATCACACATTTAACTTCCCTTCTATTTTTTCCAGGATAACTTGCTTAACTTTATCTCGCATACTAGCTCTCCTCCTCTTGCTCTACCAAAGAGATTCTTGCAATCCTCATACATTTTTCCAGTTTTTATGCTTAGGAGTCAATTTTGCTCATGATACACCAAAATCTAAGAAAAACGCACAATGCATTTTAAACTTCCTGATAATATTCTTTACCAACCTCTTTTTTATTATTGCTCATTAAATATTTAAGTATTACTCTATTTTTTTTTTAATCTTTGGGATCAGTGGTAAGAATTTCATTTTTGAACCTTCCAAATAAACTTAAATGACTTTTTCTTTCAAGAGGTTTTGCTAGCTAGTCTCGGTTGTTTATACATCTTCCAATTTTGGCCTGTGTCTAAATATACCATATACTTCCTTTTTTCTAGGTGTGAACTTCACCATGATGTGGCAAATTTCCCCAAAGTTCTCTGACATTTACCCCCTGATGCCAGCACAATCTTGATTATCAAAATTAGATTTAGAGTAGCAATTTGTTTCTTATTTCCTCCATCTTAGGATATGTAAAAGTTGTGAAGAAAAGTCGGGGACCTGTATGAGATCTGCTTTGAGGTAAATAAAACAAGTTACAAGTCTAAGAGAACTACTCACTTTACTATGCTATCTTGCTTAATCCTTGTATTGAAAATACACTATTCATTTCCTTCTTTTAACTTCCAGTTTCACAGAATGTTTTTTAACATGTTTATTTACCTTCCTATTGTCACCCACTGGTTTTTCTGCATATTTACAAACTCTAATACATGAACTTTAAGGATCTAAATATTCCTCAAAATGCAGCACTATTCTGATACCTCTCTTACATATTTATTCCTATTTATTTATTTATTTAAATTTTAAAAAATTTCTTTCAGTTACAATTGTCTGCATTTTCTCCCCATCCCTCCACCCCACCTCAGCCAATCCCACCTCCCTCCCCTACCTCTATCCTCCCCCTTGATTTTGTCCTTGTGTCCTTTATAGTAGCTCCTGTAGACCCCTCTCCCCACTATGCCCTTCCCACTCCCCTCTGGCTATTGTTACATTGTCATATCTATTCCTTTGGAATGCTGCATATCATTCCATTGCCATATTCTAAATTTAACTTTCATTCCAACTTAAGTAAGTCTCAGCAAAGTTTTACAGCAAGTTACAGCATGGTTTTAAAATGCAAAATCACCTTCCTTGTGAGATACATTCAATAAATAGAATATAGGTATATGCAATTAAAATTGTTTATTTTTCTCTTCTTTATTATTTATTCAGGTAAATAAAAGCATGTTAGGTCAATGTCTTGCAAAAAGCAAGAGCTCAATTACCATCAGCTATCAGAATTTTAGCTGGATTGAAAATCACTAAGAATTTAACAATCATTTCATTCTTTTCGTATTATACTCTGAGGTAACTGAATCCATAGGTATTTCTTTTTCTTATAATTTTCTCTTCATTAGTTTAAAACTTTCCCTCTTAGAGAAAAGACATTCTTCCCTAATTTCATCTTTAATTTCATTTCTAGTGAGTCTATCATTCCAAATCTGGGTTTATGGAACAGCAATCTACAATTAGTTATTCTCCTCTAAGATCATCTTCCTTTTTTTTTTTTTTTGTCCTCCAAGTCCAAATGATTGGTAAGGAGATATGATTAACATCATCTTCCAAATGTGAAGATCTGATGGAATGTGAAGAAGATATGATAAATAAAAAAGAACATTATAAAACATCATCTGCTTCTGAATTTACTTTTTTACTTTTGAGAATGTCATGTGTATCCATATGGATGAGGACCAGAGGATAGTGTGGAAAGTTTAAGCAAGTGCTTCACCTGTGTCTCCAGAGATATTCGGCAGCTTTACATGGGCCACAGCTATCACAATGGGCCAAAGCTCCCACCTGATTCATACTTCTTTAAGGATACATGTCTAGAATTTTATTCTCAATTCTTGATGATACTTTATTCCTTTGTTCCTGCTCACAATGAGGGCCTTGCTTCTGCTCTGCTGCCTCACCATATTGTTCTAAGCTGCTGCTTCTCAATAACTTCCAGATTGCTAAATAAAAAGTTCAAATATTGCAACTCCTTTTCTCTTTTTATCTTCTTGATACATTCCTCTTTTTATTAGAAAAGGAGACATTAAAAGTTTTTCATATTCTTCTTGATTATGACAACTTGTTTGACTCTAGGGAATATCAAAGCAAGTACTTGTATATGACAAGAAGATAAAAATATCATACTATGAAAGCACTGATGAGTACTCTTAGTTTCCATTTGAAAGCTAAAGGTTTTTTTTTTTTTTTCCCCCAACTCCCTCTGATGAATGACTTGGCTAACTATAGTGCAGTAAAATTGCTTCTTTCCTCTGGGTTTTTGTCCCCTTGGCTTCAAGAGCCACCACTACAGGTATTTTTTCTTTCACTATCTTAATATTTCCACTCACTCTACTCAACACACAATTTTTATTCTACTTACAACATACCATTAGTTATCACCAATTAAAACCAGGACACTATAACGATGAGGTGTCATCCCTCTCTTCAGTCTAAGAGGCAGCTAGGACTGGAGTTTGGGTTTTTTGAATGAACTCTACTTGCTAAGCCTGAAGAAATCAGAAAAAGCAACAATTTCCTGTTATCTAAACATCAACATTTAGTACTCTCTTAATCCATACCTGTGTGTGTACTCTTTGGGTAGAATAAAAGATAATTCATTTCTAACATTCTTCTCCAAAGTTGCTGATGGTGTATGATAATATATCAATTTGGAGATTTCTTCAACATTACAGTGAGGCTCCTTCACCATGACTATGTGGTATCCCACACCTGAGAAAATCCATTTAGAAAAACGAATAAAACAAATTTATATTTCCCTATTCTTATGAGACTCCACTTGGCTTTTCATGATTTGGGTGAGCAAGAAAGTAAAACATTCCACAATTCATTTGATTACAAGTGTAAAATGCCTAATAAATACTTCTTTTGTAATTTCATTAATTTTCTTAGAGACCAATAGAAGGGAGATAGAGAGGAAAACTGTGTTATCTGACCCTCTTGTCCTATATATCCTGAAATCTGAGAGAATAAGATTTATATTCATTAAACATACATTTATTGGGTGCCTATTATATGCAAAGCAGTAAATAAATCAGATAAAAATCTTGTCCAGAGACCTAAGAAATCTTTCCAGAGTACTCTGCACCGTCACTACGTGCAGTGCACTAGCTTTCCAGAAGCTGGGGGTGTAGAGGGTAGTGAAAAAAATCTGTCCACAGCACTCCAGGGCTTGTAGAAAGCAATGCATGACATTCTGATAGTTCAGGGCATGAGAAAAAAGTTGAGAGAAATAGCTCTGGGGTACTTCATTAGTCCTTCTCTGCAGTGGCCCTTCAAAAGTTTGGGGGGGGGGAAGAAAAAAGTACAGGAATGGGCAACAAAGAGGGTGTGTCAAATTAAAAAAATCTGGAAACTAGACTGTAGCTTAAAGAGATTTCTATAATCTCATTCATGCACAAATTCCAACCTCTGTTAAGAGCAAAATCTTGATCCAATTCTTTTTAAAGAAGATTTTGTTTATTTATTTTTAGAGAGAGGGGAAAGGAGGGAGAGAGGGAGAGAAATATCAATGTGCTAGGGAAACATCCATCAGCCTTTCAGTTTGTGGTATGACACCCAACCCACTGAGCCACACCAGTCAGGGCAATCCCATTCTTAAAATATTTGAAGAAAGTGATGAATAGAATCTAAATAAAGCTGTAACACATACCAATATTTTCTCAAATACAGATCATATCGATTTAGTTGTCTACTATAATAGTGGCCTAATATACCAGAGCATATTCTTTTCTTAGAATAAATATCAAATACTTTATTCTCTACTGTTATTTTATTTACAAAGTCAGTCAAAAAATTACAAAACATGAAAAGAATAAAAAATATAACCTTAAATAGGATAAATAAATTAATAGAAGCAGAATAGAGATTTTTAAAACAAAGAAACAATATATCTCCACAATCTAACTCTATGAAATGGAGGCATATGACCTATCTAATAGAGAATTTAAAATAACCACCATAAAGGTGCTCACCAAAGTTAGGATAACAATGCAAGTGATATTGAGAATTTCAACAAAGAAATAAACTTTAGCATCAGAAAAGTCATAGAGCTAGGAGAATACAATGTACTGAATTAACAAATTCACTAGATGAAATAAGCCAGGCAGTGAAGGACAAATACCATATGATCTCACCTTTAACTGGAACATAATTAACAAAAGAAAAAAGCAAACAAAATATAACCAAAGACATCGAAATTAAGAACAATCTGACAGTAACCAGAGGGGACGTGGGAGGGGATAATGGGGGGGGGGGAAGAGGGAAGAGCTTTCAGGAACAACTATAAATGACACATGAACAAAACCAAGTGGGGGTGGAAGCAAGGGTCGGAGGTAGAGATGGCTTGGGTGGGGGGAGTTGTCTGTAAATGCAGACAACTGTAATTGAACAACAATAAATAATTAAAATAAATAAATTAGTTAAAAAATTCACTGGAGGATTTCAAAACTGACTAGGTAAAGCAAATGAATGAATGAGTGACTGCTAAGTCAAGTCATGGAAAATTATTCACTCAGAAGAGTAGAAAGAAAAAAATAAAGAAGAGTAAACAAGGCCTATAAGACCAATAAGATACCATCAAGTAGAGCAAGATACACATTGTAGTAGTTCCATAAGGAAAAAGAGAGAGAGAGAGAGAGAGAGAGAGAGGAAATGAAATGGACATCCAGATTCAGGAAGTCAAGAAGATTTATACAAGATGAAGTTAAAGGAATTCACAATGAGGCCAATTACAATCAAATAGTCAAAAGTCAAAG
Source organism: Desmodus rotundus (assembly GCF_022682495.2). NCBI lineage: Eukaryota > Metazoa > Chordata > Mammalia > Chiroptera > Phyllostomidae > Desmodus > Desmodus rotundus. Next base: position 88,895,849 of record NC_071387.1, on the reverse strand, counting down.
AAAAAGTAAGAATTTTAAAAGCCTCAAGAGAAAAGAAAGTTGTCACACACAAGGATATTCTCTTAAATTATACAATGTCTAATCACTGGGGTGTAACACCTGAAATTAATATAATAGTATATTCCATTGTAATTGAAAAGTTAAAAAATGATTTAAATTAAAACAAGGAAATCTCATGGGCAATGATATAGGGATTGCCTGAGTGGCGGAGTTAAGTGGAGGTAGGCAAAGGGGGAAGAGTGAGGACAACTGTAATAGCATAAACAATAATATGCAATAAAAAATAAAAGTAAAAAAGGAAACCATTAGATTGTCAGCAGATTCTTCAGCAGAACCTTTGAAAGTTAGGTGATATATTCAAAACACTTAAATAAAACACTTTCAATCAATAATACTATACCTGGCAAAACTGTCCTTCTAGAATAAAGATACAGACTTTTCTTTTCTGGGGGGGGGGGGATTACTTAGTTGAATGTATTCTTTATTTTATTTTATTTTTCTCTAAAGCAAAGCCCTGTTTCTCTTTATTTATTTATTTATTTATTTATTTATTTATTTATTTTATTTATTTTTATTCAGTTACAATTGTCTGCATTTTCTCCCCTTCCCTCCACCTCACCCCAAGATACAGACTTTTCTAAACATAAAAGATAACAGAGTTCATTGCCACTAGACCTGCCTTAAAAGAAATGGTAATGGGATTTTCTTTCTTCAAGTTGAAGAGAAGGCATGCTAGACAGTAATATGAAAGCATACGAGAGTATAAAACTCACAGGTATTGGTGAAAGTATAGACAAAATGCTGTAATGTTGGTGGGTGAATTACTTTTAATTCTACCATAATAGTGAAGAGACAAAGGTATTAAAAATGACTATAACTAAATGTTATATTATTATTAAAAGTTATAGCTAAAAGCAACTTACACAATACAAATAGATATAAATTGTAACATTAATGACTAAAATATGAGGGGGGAGGTACAGACAGTAGTTTTTATATGCAATGGAGCTTAAGTTGTTATCATTATAATAGACTGCTATAACTATAAGATATTTTATGTAAGCTCCAAGGTAACCACAAAGAAAACATCTATAGAAGTTATACAAAAAAGAAATCAAGGCATATCAATACTAAAAATAATATAAAGGAAATGAAGACAGCAAGAGAAATAGGAGGAGAGAGAACCAAGATGGAGGCATAGGTAGACATACTGCGCCTCCTCGCACAACCAGAACTAACAGAAAATTGAATGGCAAGGCAGTCCGACACCAAGGAGATAAAAAATAAACATTCATCCAGACCCGTAGGAGGGGTGGAGACGGGCAGCCGGGGCAGAGAGGACTCACATTGCCATGGTGGGACTGAGACTGGTGAAGTGTGGGATGAACAGGGCAGGCAGTCTGACCACTAGCAGACCCTGCGGTCCCACATTCGTGCACAGATAAACTGAGAGGGCCGGACTCAGAGTGGCAGAGAATGGGGCAGGCAGTGTGTCAGGTAGCTCCCCGAGGCCCCACATTTGCGCATAGATAAACTGGGACAAATGGCGGGGAGCGAAGCAGACCGTGCAGCCCAGGGCTCCAACACAGGGAAATAAAGCCTCAAACCTCTGACTGAAAACACCTGTGGGGGTTGGGGCGGCAGCAGGAGAAACTCCCAGCCTCATGGGAGAGGTCGCTGTAGAGACCCACAGGGGCCTAGAGTGTGCACAGGCCCACCCACTTGGGAACCAGCACCAGAGGGACCCAATTTGACTGTGGGTAGCAGAGGGAGTGACTGAAATCCGCTGGAGAGTGGAGCAAGCTCCATTGCTCCCTCTCGGCCCCTCCCCCACGTACAGCACCACAGTGCTGCCATCAGCATTACCCGCCCCGGGGAACACCTAAGATTAAAGGGAAGGAGAGAATCTTAGAAGCAGCAAGAGAAAAGGACACAGTTACCTACCAAGGAGTTCCCATAAGGCTGTCAGCTGATTTCTCAAAAGAGACCTTACAGGCAAGAAGGGGCTGGAAAGAAGTATTTGAAGTCATGAAAGGCAAGGACCTACATCCAAGATTACTGTATCCAGCAAAGCTATCATTTAGAATGGAAGGGCAGATAAAGTACTTCTCAGATAAGGTCAAGTTAAAAGAGTTCATCATCACCAAGCCCTTATTATATGAAATGTTAAAGGGACTTATCTAAGAAAAAGAAGATAAAAAATGTGAATAGTTAAAATGACAGCAAACTCACAGTTATTAACAACCACACCTAAAACAAAAACAAAAGCAAACTAAGCAAACAACTAGAACAGGAACAGAACCACAGAAATGGAGATCACACGAAGGGTTATTAATAGGGGAGCAGGAGGGAGAGAGTGGGGGGAAAGGTACAGAGAATAAGTAGCATAGATGATAGGTGGAAAATAGATAGGGGGAGGATAAGAATAGTGTAGGAAATGTAGAAGCCAAAGAACTTATAAGTATGACCCATGGATATGAACTATAGGGGGAGAATGTGGGAGGGTGGCGGTGGACAGGATGGAGTGAAGTGAGGGGGGGGGAATGGGACAACTATAATAGCATAATCACAAATATATTTAAAAAAAGAGAAATAAGAGGAAAACAATAACTCATAGACAGACAAAAATTAACAAAATACATAGTAACAGTAAATTCGTCCCTATCAAAAATTACTTTATTCATATATGTACACAAATTTAACTCTCCAAACAGAATACGCTTAATGCCTGAATGGATAAAAAGCAAGATCCACCTATATACCCTCTATCAGAAACTCACTTTAGATTTAAGGACATACACAGGCTGAATATGAAGGGATGGAAAAAATATTCCATGAAAATACAACCAAAAGAGAACAGGGGTAACTATACTTATTTTGGGTAAAATAGACATAAAGCAAAAAATATATATAGTCACAAGATAAAAACAAAACACCGATAACGACAAAATGATCAATTCAAAATAAAAAGATAATAATCCTAAAAAGATACATACCCAACTCAGAACCCTAAATATATAAAGCAAACATTGATAGAACTGAAGTATGAAATAGCCAGAAATACAATAAGAGTAGGAGAGTTCAAAATCCTACTTTCAATAATGGACTGATTAACTGGACAGGAAATCAACAAAGAAACAGAGGACTTGAACAACACTATAGACTGAATGAACCTAACAAAAATATACAGATTATTCTAACAAACAGAAGTATAATATATTTTTTTCTCAAGTGTGCATAGAACATTCTCCAGGATTGATCACAGGTTATATCATAAAACAATTTTTAACAAATAAGAAGGTTGAAATTATACCAGGTATCTTTTCTGACCATAATGAAGTAAAACTAGAAACCAATAGTAGAAGAAAAATAGGAAGATTCAAACTTAAACAACACATTTTGAACAACCAGTGGGTCAAAGAAGATATCAAATTAGAAAATATCCTGAGCCAGGTTTAAACAAAAACACAACATAACAAAATTTATGCTGCAAAAGCAATAGTAAAAGAAAAGTTTTTGATGATAAATACCTACATTAAAAATGAAGAGAGACCTCTAATGAGAAACCTAAGTTTACACCTCTAAGAACTAGAAAAAGAACAAACTAATAGTAAAGTATCAGAGGAAGGAAGGAAGTAGTAAAGAATGTAACAGAAATAAATGAAATAAAGAGTATAAAAACAATAGAAAAAATTACAAAACTAAGAGTTGGTTGTTTAGAAACATAAACAACTTTTAGCTGGACTAACTAAGCAAAACAATAAAATAGAAGTCAGAAATGATAAGAGACATTACAACTAATGTCATAGAAGTAAGAAGGACCACCAAAGAGCACAATGAAAAAGTAAATGCCAACAAACTGGGTAATCTAGTAAAACAGGTAAATTCCTAGAAACATACAATCTGCCAAGATTAAACCATGAAGCATTAAAGTCTAAATATATCTACCACTGGTAAGGTGAATAAATCAATAATCAAAAATCTCCCAATAAAGAAAATCCCAGGAATGGGTAACTTCCATCAGGAATTTTAACAAACCTTTAAAAGAAAGTTAATGGCAATTCTTCATAATTCAAAAAAAAAGTTTGAAGAGTACAGTATGTTTCCATACTCATTTTATGAGGCTAAACTTACCCTGATACCAAATCCAGAAAAAGACAGCACAAGAAAAGAAAACTACAGGCCAATGGTCCATCGACATAGATGTAAACATGTTAAACAAAATACTACCAAATTGAATTCAACAACATATTAAAAGAAAAATACTATGATCCAGCGGGATTTTTTCCTGGTAGACAAACATGGCTCAACATGTACAAATCAATAAAAGAAACACATATATAATATAAAAGAAAAAAAATCACAGGATCATTTCAATAGATGCAGAAAAAACACTTGACAAAATTTAATACCCTTTCATGATAAAAACTCTCAACAAATCTGATATTGAAGCAAATAACTCAACATCATAAATATTATATGAGACAAGCTCACCTCTAACATGCTTGCAAGGTGAAAACTAAAAGCTTTTCTTCTAAGATCAGGAATAAGACAAGAATAACCACTCTCACACTTCTATTAAATATAGTCTTGGAAGTTCTAATAGAATAATTAAGCAAGAAAAAAAAAAGCTATCCAAATCACAAGGGAAGAGGAAAAATTATCTCTGTTTACAAATGACATGATGCAATATGTAAGCAACCCTAAAGATCATGTACACACACACACAAATACAAAACCTATTAGTACTAATAAACAAATTCAGCAAGAGACAGGTTATAAAATCAACATACAAAACTAAGTTGCATTTCCACACATTAACAATGTACTATCCAAAAAGAAAATTAAGAAAAGAATCTCACTAACAAAAGTACTTAAAAGAATAAAATACTTAGGATTAAGCTTTAACTAAGGAGATGAATGACTTTTACACCAAAAACTAAAAAGTATTGATAAAACTAATTAATAAAGAAACAGGCAGGGCAAGGGAGAACAACAGGGGAAAATATAAGACAACTGTAACTGAACAACAACAATAAAAAAAGACACAAACAAATGGTAAAACATCCTGTACTCGTGAATTGGAAGAATTAATATTGTTAAAATGTCTATAGTACCTTAAGTGATCTACAGAGTTAATGCAATCCCTATCAAATCCCAAAGGAATTTATTTAAAAAATAGAAAGAAAATGATCTTAAATAAGAAAAAAAAATCTTGAGAAAAACAAAGCTGGGAGCATCACACTTTCTAATTTCAAACATATTATAAAGCAATAATAATTAAAACAGTATGGTATGGCGTCAAATAAAAAATAATAGCTGACTTCCAGCCAAGATGGAGGTGTAGGTACATAGATACACTTTGTCTCCTCATACAACCAAAAGAAAGACAACCAAATTAAAGAAAACAAAACCAGAACTGTTAGAAAATTGAACTGTATGTAAGTCCAAGAATCAAGTTGTTAAAGAAGAAACATTCATCCAGACTGCAGGAGATGGGAAGATGGGGTAGAGAGGACTTGCAGCAAGGCGGTGCCTGGTGGAATGGGTGGTTGCTCATTTGCATGCAGATAAATTAGGAAGAACAACTGGGGAGCAAGACAGACCATGCAAACCAGGGTTCCAGCGTGGGAGGAAATAAAGCCTCAAAACCTCTGACTGTAAAACCTGTGGGGGGTGTGGTGGTGGGAGAAATTTCCAGCCTCACAGGAGAGTTGATTAGAGAGACCCACAGGGTCCTAGAATGTACACAAATGCACCCACCCCAGAATCAGCACCAGAAGAGGCCAATTTGCTTGTGGGTAGTGGGGGAAGTGACTGAAAGTCAGCCCAGAACTGAGCAAGAGGCATTGTTCCCTCTTAGACCTCTCGCCCACATACAGCACCTCAACAAAGCAATATGGGTTGCCCCACCCTGGCAAATACTTAAGGCTCTACCCCATACTACATAAAAGGTGCACTGAGACTAAAAAACATGGCCCACATGAAAGAACAGATCACAACTCCAAAAATAGAAATATATGATGAAGAGAAAGCCAACCTATCAGATGCAGAGTTCAAAATACGGGTAATCAGGATGCTCACAGAAATGGTTGAGTATGGACACAGAATAGAGGAAGAAGTGAAGGCTATGCAAAATGAAATAAAGGAAAAGGTATAGGGAACCAAGAGTGAAGGGAAGGAAACTGGGACTCAAATCAATAATTTGGACTAGAAGGAAGAAATAAACATTCATCCAGAGCAGAAAGAAGAAACAAGAATCCAAAAAAGTGAGAAGAGGCTTAGGAACCTCTGGGACAACTTTAAACATTCCAACATCTGAATCATAGGGTTGCCAGAAGGAGAAGTGGAAGAGGAAGACATTGAAAACTTTTTTGTAAATATAATGAAAGAGAACTTCCTCAATCTGGTAAAGTAATGAGACATGCAAGTCCAGGAAGCTCAGAGTTTCCAAAAAAAGTTGGGTCCAAGGAAGGCCCCACCAAGACAAATCAAAATTACATTACCCAAGATTAAAGATAAAGAGAAAATCTTAAAAGGAGGAAGAGGAAAGGAGAACATTATATACAAAGGAGTTCTCATAAGGCTATTTGCTGATTTCTCAAAAGAAACTTTACAGGCAAGAAGGGGTTGGAAAAAAGTATTCAAAGTCATGAAAGTCAAGGACATACATTCAAGATTCCTCTATCCAGCAAAGCTCTCATTCAGAATGGAAGGGCAGATAAAATGCTTCCCAGATAAGGTTAAGTTAAAGGAGTTCATCATCACCAAGTCCTTATTATATGAAAGGTTAAAGGGACTTATCTAAGAAATAGAAGATCAAAAATATGAACAGTAAAATGACAACAAACTATCAACAACTGTATTTAAAAAACAATGAAAATGAAAACTAAACAAACAACTAGAACTGGAACAGAACCAGAGAAATGGAGATCACGTGGAGGGTTTTCAGTGCGGAGACAGAGGGGAAAAATGGGTGGGGGGAGATACAGAGAATAAGAAGCATAATTTGTAGTCATAAAATAGGCAGGGAGAGGTTAAGAATGGTATAGGAAACAGAGAAATCAAAGAACTTATATGTACAACCCATGGACATGAACTAAGGGTGGAAATGCTGAAGGTGCCCACATACAGCACCTCATGGGGCATGGGGTAGTGGGAAGATAAAGGGAAGAAAAAAATTGGGACAACTGTAATAGAATAATCAATAAACTATACTTAAAATATCTTCTTCACATTAGTCTTGGCAATATATTTTTTGAAATGTCACCAAAAGCAAAGGCAACAGCAAAAGTAGACAAGTGGGGGCTACATCAACCCAAAGGAAACATTCTGCACCACAAAGGAAACAACCAATATAATGGAAAGGCAGCATAGGGGATGAGAGAAAGTATTTGCAAATACTGTATTAGGTGAATGATTACTTTACAAATTATATAAGGATCTTCAACTCAGTAGTAAAGTCAATAGCAAAAACAAACAAACAACTAATAACCTGATTTTAAAATGTGTTAAAGATTTGTGTAAGACAATGGGGTGGGGGAAGGATTGAATGTGGGAGGTGTGGGAAAGGTAGGGCAGGGGAGAGTAGTGGGGGTAAAATGGGGAACAATTGTACCTGAACAACAATAAAAAACAAAAACTGATTTGAGTAAAACATTTCTCAGAGAACACACAAATAAATGGTCAAGAGGTACATGAAAAGAAGCTCAACATACTAATCATTAGGGAAATGCCTAAAACAGATAAATTAATTTTAAAAACTAGAAAAAGTTAGTGTATAGATATCACTTATTTTAATATTTACTATAGAGATACAGTATTCATGACTGTGGTATTTGTAAAAAGATAGACCTCAATCAATGAAACAATAGAAAATCCAAAAGTAGACCTACATATAAATAGTCAATTGATTTTCATCATAAGTGCCAATTCAACAGAAAAAGGAGTGTGTTTTTCACAAATGATTCAGGATACTCAGATGAAAAAAAATCAGCATCAACACTTCCTCACATCATTCACAAAAATAGACTTGAAATAGATCATAAACTTTTAGAAGCAAGAGTATGAGTTTTACTCATACTCAATGACTAAAAATTAAAAACATTTCACTGTCAGGAACAAGACAGAACCAACAGTGAAGGGAAGGGGTATCCATTCTCACCACTCTTATTTAACATAGTACTGGAATTCCTAGCCACAGTAGTCAAACAAGAAGAAGAAATAAATGGCAACCAAACTCTAAAGAAGGAAGTAAAACTGTCATTATTCATAAACAACATGATATTGTACATAGAAAACCCTATAGGATCCACCAAAAAAAAAATGACTTGACCTAATAAATAAATTCAGCAAAGTAGCAGGACACAAAGTCAATATTCAGAAATCGATGGCATTTTTATATACCAGTAATAAACTATCAGAGAAATTAAGAAAACGATCCCATTTACTATTGTAACAAAGAAAAAAAGTACCTAGGTTTAAATTTAAGCAAGGAGGTAAAAGACCTGTATTAAGAAAACTTTAGAACACTAAAGAAAGAATTCAGGAAGATACAAATAAGTGGAAACAGACACAGTATTCATGGATTGGAAGAATTAACATCATTAAAATGTACATACTACTGAAAGCAATCTATAGATACAATGCATTTCCTATCAAGATATCAATGGTGTATTTCACAGATCTAGAACAATATTCCAAAAATTTGTATGGAACCATAAAAGGCCCCGAATAGCCTCAGCAATCTTGAGAAAGAAGAACAAAGTTGAAGGGGTCATAATACCTGATATCAAACAATACTACAAGGCCACTGTAAACAAAACAGTCACATAGATCAATGCAACTGAATAGAGAGCCTAGAAATAAACCCACATCTCTGTGGTCAGTTAATAGTAGACAAAGGAGGCTAGAGCATGCAATGGAATGAAGACAGTCTCTTCAGTAAATAATATTGAGAGAATTGAACTGATATTGTTGGGAACCGCCCTGCCTGGTTTCAGAGGCTGTAACCCCTCATGGTTAAGGCTGGGTCAGAGTTGGGACCATAAGCCATTAAGGAGACAAAGCTTATCTCCCTGGCAGGTGTGCCACCTCTGCCCACTTCACCCTGCTTGGCCCTGAGCTTGGCCAGTTAGCCAATGATGGGTAAGAATCCTCAAGGGAGGATCAACCTAAGACAGGCATGGTCACGGAAGAGGCCCATAGGGAAGGACTCGGGGGGCTGTGGAAAAAGGGGGTGATGGACCCTCGCCCCTCGGCTTTGAAATAGCCTGAGTCCTCATTCTGTCTGCAAGAAGTCTCCTAATCTCTTGGCTGCCTTACTTCCCTTGCCTGACTTAAGCCTGAAACAATGACAGAGGGCAATGCAGTCCTGTGCTGGGAGGAATGGATTCCCTGGGGAATCAGGCCTAACAAAAATACATACATTCCTGTGAAACCTACTTAATTTGTACCCTCAGTTTAAAAGATAAGGGTCCAGACCTGAGATGAGTCTGGCGCCTAAAGTTTTATGGCCCTCTAACTAATTGGCTGTAACTCAGAATAAGCCCTAAAAGTTCTCTGTAAATCATGTATTGTTTAACCCTTACTGGCTGACAATGATTGATGAGCTTTATCTGTATTCCTATGCGAATGGACCTAATAAAAGCACCTGGAGAGAGAGGCTCTGGGCCCTTCTCCCCTTGAGAGAAACAGCCACCTTTCCTCCCCAAGCAGATCATGTCTTGGTAGTCTTTTTCGTCGTCCATGGCGGAACCTGGGGGGCTGCGTTAAAGCCCCCCGACAGCCAATGATATATCAGAGATGGTTTTGAGCTCCAACATATATAAAGAACTCACATGACTCCACTCCAGGAAGACAAACAATCCTATTAAAAAATGGGCAAAGGACCTGAACAGACATTTCTCAAAGGAGGACATACACAGGGCCCAGAGACATATGAAAAGATGCTCAGCCTCACTAGCCATAAGAGAGATGCAAATTAAAACCACAGTGAGATACCACTTCACACCAGTCAGAGTGGCTATCATAAACAAATCAACAAACAAGAAGTGCTGGTGAGGTTGTAGAGTAAAGGGAACCCTAGTGTACTGTTGGTGGGAATGCAGACTGGTGCAGCCACTGTGGAAAACAGTATGGAATTTCCTCAAAAAAACTAAAAATGGAACCACCTTTTGACCTGGCAAATCCACTGATTGGATTATACCCTAAGAATCCTGAAACACCAATTCAAAAGAACCTATGCACCCCAATGTTCATAGCAGCACAATTTATAATAACCAATGCAGTAAATGAGTATATTTAAAAACTGTGGTACATTTACACAATGGAATACTATGCTGCAGAAAGGAAGGAGGAACTCCTACCCTTCGCAATGACATGGATGGAACTGGAGAGCATTATGAAATGAAATAAGCCAGGCTGTGAAAGACAAATACCATATGATCTCACCTATAAGTGGAACCTAATCAACAAAACTAACAAGCAAGCAAAATATAACCAGAGACATTGAAATTAAGAACAAACTGACCAGGGGGGAAGAGTGAGAGAGACAATGGGGGAAAAAAGGGGAAGGGTCATCAAGGAACATATGTAAAGGATACATAGACAAAGCCAAAGAGGTTAAGATTGAGTGTGTGTGTGGGGGGCATGGTGGGGTGAAAATGGAGACAACTGTACTTGAACAACAATAAAGAAAAAAAGGGCTCATAGTTAAGGCAGTTAATAGAACAGAGGAATTCACTGAAATTTTTGATAAATAGAAAAACAGCAAAAATTATGTTAAATATAGTAAGATATAAATATCCATGAAAATTATGTTAGAATATAATAAGAAATCCATTTCCAAAGAATAATTAAAGGGAGAGAGACCATATGTTTTTCTGAGGAAAAGTGAAGAGCCACAGCATCGCAACGATCCCTTCACCATGATAGCTATGCGGTCACCCAGGATGTCAGCTTCATCCATGTAGTGGGTGGTAAGTAAGATGGTGCGATCCTGTTTATACTGCTGAAGGAGATCCCAGGTGGCCCTCCTTGAGGATGGGTCCATGCCAGCTGTGGGCTCATCAAGTATCACCACCTAAAGAACAGAAGAACAATTCTATGACTATGGTTAAACATTATATATTAGTATCACTAGTGTCTTACCAGTCATGGGGCTTACTCTGTTTTTGCTATTCAGTCACTGAGCTTGTCCAACTGAGCTAAGATAATGAGGTTAGATATGGGGAACTGTTCCAAGCATGGGAAATGTGGCTCAGCCCCCACTCAGAAAAGCCAGTGGGGAACAAGGTTGGCGGGCAGGACCCACACCCATGGACAGGTTCTCCTATGGGAAATCAGGCCTGCATTGTACCTAGACTGCTATGAGACTTGCTCTTGCTAAAACTCCCTCACCCTGAGGCAGCAAATGTTTACTGAGTATCTTTATCTTCCCAAAATCTGAGCTAGACCTTCCAGGTATGGAACATAACTGGTTTCCACCACTTCTCCCTTTGCATTGCAAGTATCCTTCTTTGATGTAATCAGCGACATCCTCTCCTTTGTCTGCAAAAGATAACCACCCAAAACAAACCTATACATAGTAAATGAGGACCATCCTTGATGTAAGGGGCCTAGAAAAACAATGAAAGCCTGTCTAGGCAGGGGTCTGGGGCGGGGGTGGCTCTCTCTAACTTGGAAAGCAGTCACGCAGTCCCTTTTCCTCCACAGGACTCAGTAGTCCTTGTGTATTTGTCTAGGATCCTGTGGGCCAGGATCCGAGTCAGGCTAAAAGTAAATTAGGAATGCTGGACTGATTCTAAACCTATGATCATTTTACACCCACAAGGTTGATAATGTTAACCCATTTGGGATTTGGGAGAGTCCTTTTAGAGTATTAGGTACATATCAGCTCTTGGGTTTGTGTCAGCTGATTTCTTTTATTGTTCCTCAAGTACGGTTGTCTCCATTTTCCCTTCACTACTCACTCTGGCCCATGCATTCCCACCTCCTACTCTCAATCCTACCTCCCTTTGGCTTTGTCCATGTGTCCTTTATAAATGCCCCTGGATGACCCTTCTCCTATTTCCCCCCATTATCCTCCTCTTTCCTCCACTCTGGTCACTGTCAGTTTGTTCTTTATTTCTATGTCTCTTGTTCAGAGGGAGCACATTTTTAGCTTTTATTTTACTTTTACCTTGGAGCCCCCTATAAGTGCTATAATGATGGAGAGTCTACGCTTCATTCCTCCACTCAATGACTCTGAAAATGCATTTTGCTTTTCTATCAGGTTAAAAGCAGACAGCATACGGTCAATTTCCATAGGATACATCTTTCGAGGGATTCCTTTCATCTGGAAAAAGGAGGCAGAGTTTAGATGGTGTTTCCAACTTTATCTTAGAAATATTTTACATCAGCTATTTTCTTACATCATCTACACAGTGTCTTCTTTCCTTTTTCTTTAGGTTTAAAGGAGAATTTATCAGAAATAAATTTTGAACTTTCTAGGAATAAAGATATTGAGAGTAGGTAATCTATATTAAGTACATGAATAGAGTGAGGGGAAAAGGAACATATCTTTGGCTTACCACACAATAGAAATAAAGGTGTTCTGATACTGTCAAGTAATTAAACAACAAGTCCTGCTGGGGACACAAACCCAAGCTTTTCCTAATCTGGGCCATCTGCTTTGAGATGTCATATCCATTCACATAGGCCTTTCCACTGGTAGCAGTATAGAGACCTAGGATCAAGAAGAATACATAATGGAAGCTTAGGTTTCACAAGGGGACAACAAACTGTTCATTAGCACATCAACTTCAAAATATAATTACAGATTGCTCATTAGAATTAGCAATATTTTACCACCTCACACCCATGAGAATGGCTATTATCAAGAAGACAAGAAATAACAAATACCCATACTGTTGTCCATGTCTGTGGGTCTTTCATACATGTTCTTTGACTAGTCCCTTCCCATTATTCCCAACATTATTTCCTTCCCTCCTCCCCTCTGGTCACTTTCAGGAGTGGAGGGTGAGATGGGAAAATAAGGGCAAAGAGGGAAAAATTGGGACAATTGTAATAGAATAACAATAAAAAATGATTAAAAAAAGAAAACCACCAAAGTGTCCATGAATGGATAAAGAAACTGTGGTATACGTGTACAATGGAATATTATTCAACCATAAAAAGAATGAAACCTTGCCATTTGTGACAACATGGATGGACCCCAAGGGCATTATACTAAGTGGAATAAGACAAAGACAAATACTATATGATTTCACTTATGTGAGGAATCTAAAATTACATCATGAGTGAACAAACAAAACAAAACAAAGTAGATATAGAACAGACTGGGGGTTGCCAGGGGAAAAGGGAGTGGGAAAAATGGGCGAAGCTGTTCAAGAAGTACAAACTTCAAGATATAAAATAAGTGATGGAGATGTATTGTACAGCATGGCAACTATTATCAATAATATTGTATTGTATATCTGAAAAATGCCAAGAGAGTAAGTCTTAAAAGTTCTCATCACAAGGAAAAGAATTATCACTTTGTATAACTTCAAAGCATAATATAAATTATTATGTTGTATACTTGAAACATTATGAGTATATGTTGCATTCTTGAACATTATATTTCAATTTTTCCTCAATTTTTAAAAATCGCATGTGGTGATGATTTTTCCTCAGATAAATTGTTTTAAAAAAAGAAATTACAGAATAGAGAGCCCAGAAATAAAACCATGTCAATATGGTCAGTCAGTATTTGACAAAGTGGGAAGGAACATAAAATAGAGTAAAAGTAGCATCTTCAGTAAATGGTGTTGGGAGATCTGGACAGCAACAGGCAAAAAAATGAAACTAGACCACTGACTTATACCATACATTGAAATAAACTCAAGATGGATTAAAGACTTAAATATAAGTCGTGACAACATAAAAGCCCTACAGGAAAACATAGGCAGGAAAATTTCAGGTATCCCACACAGCAATATTTTCACTGGTACATCCTCTAAGGCAAGAGATATAGAGGAAAGAATAAACAAATGGGAAAACATCAAAATAAAAAGCTTCTGCACGGCTAAAGAAAACCTCAACAAAATGGAAAGGGAAGCAACAGCATGGTAAAACATGTTTGCCAATGATACCTCTGACAAGGGTTTGATCTGCAAAATATATAAAAAAAAACCTCACTTGACTCCACTCCAGGAAGACAAGGAATCCAATTAAAAAATGGGCAAAGGACCTGAACAGATACCTCTCCAAGGAGAACCTACAGAGGGCCCATACATATGAAAGGATGCTCTGCATCACTAGCCATAAGAGAGATGCAAATTAAAACCACGATGAGATAGCACTTCACACTGGTGAGAATGGCCATCATAAACAAAGCAACAAACAAGTGTTGGAGAGGTTGTGGAGAAAAAGGAACCCTGGTGCACTGTTGGTGGGAATGCAGACTGGTGCAGCCACTGTGGAAAACAGTATGGAATTTCCTCAAAAAACTAAAAATGGAACTGCCTTTTGATCTAGCCATCCCACTGCTGGGACTATTCCCTAAGAATCCTGAAACACCAATCCAAAAGAACCTATGCATCCCAATGTTCATAGCAGCACAGTTTATAATAGCTAAGTGCTGGAAGCAACCTAAGTGACCATCAGTAAATGAGTGGATCAAAAAACTGTGGTGCAATTATGCAATGGAGCTGAAAGAAAGAAGGTGCTCTTACACTTCATGACAGCAAGGATGGAATTGGAGAACATTATGCTAAGTGAAATGAGGCAGGCAGTGAAATACAAGTACCATATGATCTCACCTATAGGTGGAACCTAATCAGCAAATCAAAGAAATGAGCAAAATAGAACCAGAGACATGGAAATAAAGAACAAACTGACAGTGACCAGAGGGAGGAGGGGAGGATAATGGGGGGAAAGAATAGGAAAGGGCAAGCAAATGAACACGAATAGAGGACTCATGGGCATGGACAATGGGTGGCGACTGACTGTGGGAGTGGGGATGGATGGGGCAGGGGTGAGCAATGGGGAAAAAGGTGGGACAACTGTAACTGAACAATAAAAAAAAGAAATGTCTATTCAAAAGAAAGAAACAAATATTGGAGAGGATGGGAAGAAAAGGGAACCCACATACACTGTTTGTGGGAATGTAAATTGGTGCAGTCACTGAAAAACTGATATGGAATTTCCTCAAAAAATTAAGAGCAGAACTACCATATGACCCAGCAATCTTTCTTCTGGTTATCTACCTAAAATTTTTGAAAACACTTAGTCATAAAGATAGACATATATGGTCATTGCAGCATTATTTACAATAACCAATACATGTAAACCACTCATGTCCTTCAATGGATGCTTAAAGATGTGGTACATATATAAAATGAAATACTACTCAGCCACAGCACCTTCTCCAAACACTGCACAAATCTTTTTTTTTTTTTGCATTTCAGTTGCATTTTTACCTTTCTTGAAATAATAACGCATAATATACCAAAAATGTTACTTATTTTCTTCCATCTTCAATATTAAAATGGCTACACAAAAATCCACCAATTTTGATAAGTTTTTTTAAATGCATGCTGATATGACAGCTGTCGCAATAAAATCTAACAAAATTATTTTGAGTGGAGTTAAAGACAACTAAGCACTGTTAAAACCATCTTGTAGAAAAAACTGAATGAACTCTTTGGCTAACTATTTCAACTTTATAGTGTAATTTAAGAGAGCTCTAGAATCATTACTCTTATATAGCTTTGTTCACTCTTTTGTTTTGTGCTATTGTTCATGCTACATTTGTATATGTCACAATTCCAACAATAGATTTTTATGATTATTACTTACAGAATTTTATGTGTATTAGAGAAGTTGAGAAAATAATTTGCCTTTTATCATTTTTGGTTCATTCTCTTGTTCCTGTGGATATGTTTCCCACCTATCACCATTTCCTTACTTTATAACAGGATTGCTCCCCTCCACCTTCTTAGTGCTGTTATTTTCAAATACATTACTTTTCTAGATGTTGCAGGATCAACATGACAGTTATATATTTTATTACAAATTTGTTTAAAATTAGTTAAGGGAAAAAGTACTGTTCCTTCATGCTATATTTTATAATTACATCAGTATCTTCACTGACGCTCTTTGTTTTGTGTGTGTGTGTGTGTGTGTGTGTATTCAAATACCCATATGGGCTTATTTGCTTTCAGGCTGAAGAACTTCTTGCTTCAGGTCTGCTAGCAATAAATTTACTCATGTTTCATTTATGTGGAAATGCGTTATTTCATCTTCATTTCTGAGAAAGGAGACACTCTGAGTTGGCATTTTTTATTTTGAGCCCTTTTTATATATTGTTGCACTGGTCCCTGGCCTCCATTGTTTATAATCAGAAATCAGTTCTTAATTTATTGGGGGCACCATTGTACGTGGCAAATTATTTGTCTCTCCTGCTTCCAAGATTTTCTCTTTGTCAGAAGTTTTGTTATGATGTGTCTGGGTATGGATCTCTTTACATATATCCTATATGGAGCTTGTTTAGCTTATTGGATATGTAGATTAATATTTTCAGCAAATTTGGGAAGTTTCAACTATTATTTCTTAGAATACCTTTTCTGTTTTGTTCTCTTTCTCCTCTCCTCCTGCCATTCCCATAACCTATATGTTGGTGCACTTAAAGGTATCCCAAATTTTGATGAGAGTGTTGGGATCCATCCTGCCTGGTTTCAGGGACTGTAGCCTCATTAATAGACAAAAAGAGTCCCATGGCTAGGGTTGAATTAAAAGGCTTTGGGGCCATGAGTCACTAAGGAGACGGAACCTATTCTCCTGGCAGGAGCACAGATACTGCCTTCCTCACGTCACCCTGCTTAGCTAGGGCGGATGACTGGTTAGCCAGTGATGGGTAAGATTCCTCAAGGGAGGAACAACCTAAGACAGGCACAGTTGTGAAGGGACCATCAGGGAAGGACTTAAGGGACTATAGAGAAGGGGCAGAAAGACCCTCACCCCTTGGCTTTGTCATAGCCTGAGTCTTCATTCTATATGTAAGAAGTCTCCCAATCTCTTGGCTGCTTTGCTCCCCCTGCCTAACTCAGCCTGAAAATAATGCTAGAGGCATCTGCAGCCTTGTACTGGAATGAATGGCTCCTGGGGGCAAATCTGGCCTGAGAAAGAATGTACATTGTTTCCTTTGAGGCTTGCTCAATAGCCCTGTTGGTATGAACTAGATGTTTGAGCTCAAAGTGCAGGGATACATGCCTTCATGATACACATCTCAACAACCTTCTCTTGTCAACATATCTCACTGATCCTGACTAGAGATGATCCCTTTGTTTCTTCAATTATTATCTGTAGGTCATGTCAGCTTTTCATGACTGTAGGTTTTTGGACATTGATTGATGAGCTTTATGAACATACTGTGTATCTCTGTGTGAGCTGAAGTCAATAAAGACACAGGGAAGGAGGTGTTCAAGACCCTTCTCCTCTGAGAGATTGGTCACCTTTCCTCCCCAAGCAGATCATGTCTTGGTAGACTTATTCTCATTCACAGTGGTGGGGGAGCTCTGTGGGCAGAGCCCCACACCCCACATGAGATGCTATTACTATTTATTATTTTATATATGTAATTATATTTAAATTTTATTTTTCAATTACACTGGACATTCAATATTATCTTGTATTAGTTTCAGGTATACAGCATGGTGGTTAAACAATCATATACTTTACATAGTGCCTGTGGGTGCATGTATTTATTCATGTTTAATGATCCTTAGGATATATACATATTCCCAGAAGTGGAATCACTGGGTCAGAAAGAAGTTGCATTTTTACATAGTGTTCCCCTTGATATTTCAAGTACCCACCTTATTATTGACTATATTTCCTATGCTGTACCTTACATTCCCATGACTATTTTGTTTTTACTAATATAGACATCTCAACCCCTTCATCTTTTTGATCCAGTTCCCCAGATTGCATCCTGTCTGGCAACCATCAGTATCTCTGAGCCTATTTCTGTTTTGTTTGTTGGTGCTGTTTTTTTTTTTTCTTTTCTTGGGACACAATTTTAGTAGCTTGTTAACAACAAAATACAATACTGAGGCTTTTTTTGTTTTTTGCTTAATATAGTGTTAGTTTACTTTTTTTCTTATTGTTGTTCAAGTAAGGCTGTCTCCTTTTTCCCACCACCACTTTCCCCCACCCAACCCACCCCCACATCCCATCCAAAATCCTTTCCCCCTTTGGCTTTGTCCATGGGTCCTTTATATATATTCCTTGACAACACTTTCCCTTCTTTCCCCCGTTACCTCCCTCCCCTCTGGTTACTGTCAGTTTGTTCTTTATTTCAATGTCTCTGGTTATATTTTGCTTGCTTATTTGCTGTGTTGACTAGGTTTGACTTGATGTTGTTCTTTAGATTTGCACATGTAAGGGAAATAATATGCTATTTGTCTTTCTCTGACTGATTTATTTTACTTAGCATAATACCCTCTAGGCCCATACATGCAGTCACAAAGGGTAAGATTTCTTTATTTTTTTTACTGCCAAGTAGTATTCCATTGTGTAAATGTACAACCACTTTTTTTATCCACTCGTCTATTGGACATTTAGGTTGCTTCCATAGTCTGGCGATTGTGAATAATGATGCAATGAACATGTGGGTGTATGGATTTGTTCATGTTTAATGATCCTTAGGACATATACATATTCCCAGAAGTGGAATCACTGGGTCAGAAAGCAGTTGCATTTTTAATTTTTGAGGTAATTCTTTACTATTCTCCACAGTGGCTGCACCAATCTGCATTCTCATAAACACTGCATGAGGGTTCCCCTTTTCTCCACATTTCACCAGCCCTTGTTCTTTGTTAATTTATTAATGGTGGCCATTCTGGCAGTTGGTAAGTAATATCTTATTATGGTTTTAATTTGAATCTCTCTGATGATTAGTGACATTGAGCATCTTTTCATCAGTCTATTGTTCATTTCTATGTCTTCTTTGGTTAGTGTCTATTTATGTCCTTTGTTCACTTTTTAATTGAGATGTTTGGCGTTTTTTAGTGTTGAGTTGTTTGAGTTCTTTATAAATTTTGAATAGTAACCCCTTACCTCTGTTAGTAAGTTGTCTTTTTGTTTTGTTGATAATTTCCCTTGCTGTGCAAAAACATTTTACTTTGATGTAGTCCCATTTGTTTATTTTTTGTTTTGTTTCCCTTGCCTGACAATTCATATCAGAAAAAATTTTACTAAGAGAAATGTCTGAGATTTTACAACTATGTTTTCTTCTAGAAATTTCATCGGTATGAGTCTTACATTAAAGTCCTTAATGTATTTTGAGTTTATTCTTGTATGTGGTATAAGTAGGTGGTCTACTTTCATTTTTTTTTTGCAAATATCTGTCCAATTTTCTCAACACCATTTATTGAATAGACTGTCTTTACCCCATGGTATGTTCTTGCCTCCTTTGTCAAATATGAATTGATAATATAGATGTGGGTTCATTTTCTGGACTCCCTACCCATTAATCTACATGTCTGTTTTTATGCCAGTAACATGCTGATTTCATTACTATATCTTTATAGTATAGTTTGATATCAGATAGCATGATTCCTCCAACTTTGTTCTTCTTTCTCAAGATTGCCATGGCTATTCAGAGTCTTTTGTGGTTCCATATAAACTTTTGAAATATCAGCGCCAGTTCTGTGAAATATGCTGCTCATATTTTGATATACATTGAGTTGAACCTATAGATAAATGTGGGTATTATGGACATTTTAATGATGTTACATTTTCCAACCCATGAGCAGTGTATAAGCTTCCAGTTATTTGTATCTTTTTCAATTACTTTATTCAGCATCATAATATTCTGGGTACGGTCTTTTACATCCTTGCTTGAATTTATTTTTAGGTATTTTACTTTTTGATGCAATTGAAAATGAGATTATTTTCTTTGCATCCCTGTCTGAAAGTTCATTACTGGTGTATAAAATACAATTTCTGGATATTTATTTTGTATCCTGCTAATTTACTGAATTCATTTATCAGTAATAATAGTTTTGGGGTTTTTTGGTGAAATCTTTAAGGTTCTCTACATACAGTATCTGGTCATCTGCAAATAATGACAGTTTATTTCTTCCTTTCCTACTTGGATGCCTTTTATTTCTTCTTTTCATGTGATTACTGTGGTTAGAACATCTAGTACTATGTTTAATGAGAGTGGTAAAGTCAAAAATTCTTGTCTTATTCCTGTTTTTAAGGTAAATATTTTGTTCCTTTTGTTTTTCCTCATTGAGTATAATGTTACCTGTGGGTATTCATACATGGGCTTTATTATGTTGAGATGTTCCATCTAGTTGCACTTTGCTGATAGTTTATATCATAAATGGTTGTTGAATTTTATCAATTTTTTCTGCATTTGCTGACATGATAATGTGATTTTTATCTTTTGTTTTGTTTATATGGTGTAACACATTAATTAAAAATTATATTGTCCTAACATCACATCCCAAGAATAAATGCCACTTGATTATAGTGTATGCTTTTTTCAATATATTGCTGAATTTGGTTTGCTAAGATTGTGTTGATGATTTTTGCATCTATATTCATCAATGAGACCTATCGTATTATTTCTTTGTAGTGTATGTATTTGGCTTTGGCTGGCCTTGTAAAATGAGCTTGGGAGTCATCCCTTTTCTTGAATTTTTAAAAATAATTTCAGAAGGATAGGTGTTAGTTCTTTAAATGTTTGGTAAAATTCACCTGTGAAGCAATCTAGTTCAGGACTTTTGTTTGTTGGAAGTTTTTTTTTTTTTAGCTTCAATTTCATTTGTTGCAATGTTTGTTCACATTTTTAAATTCATATTGTTCCTTCTTGATTCAGTTTTGGGAGATTGTATGTTTCCAGGAATTTATCTGTTTTTTCCATATCAGGGGTGTCAAACTCATTTTCAGCAGGGGCCACATCAGCCTTCCAGTTGCCTTCAAAGGGCCAAAAGTAATTTAACTCCTTAACAGTTAAGAAGATTTATACAGTCCTATAAATAGGTCATTTATACAGTCCTAAAATTATTTCAGCATAATTTGTGAATAAATGTGTATAAAGGAGTTATATACTCTTGTTGGGTTGATCCTTTGTTTTAAAGCCTATTTTGCCTGATATAGGTATTGCTACCCCAGCTTTTTAAAAATTTCCATTTACATGAAATGTATTTTTCCATACATTTACTTTCAGTCTGACTCTTTCATTCTCAGGTGAGTCCCTTGCAGACCGGATACATTCAGTTCTTGTTTCTTAATGATTTAGGCTCTGTATGCATTGATTGGAATATTTAATCCACTTACATTTAGGGTAATTATTGGTAGGTACATATTTATTCCTGTATTTTTATTTAATATTAATTTAATTTTTTTAAATTAAAAAAAATTATTGTTATTCAATTACAGTGGTATGCCTTTTCTCCCCATCCTTCCACCCCACCCCAGCCAAAACCCCCTCCCTCCCCCACCTCCACCCTCCTACTTGATTTTGTCCATGTGTCCTTTATATTAATTCCTGTAATCCCCTCTCCTCACTTCCCCTCCTTACTCTCCTTTGGCTATTGTGAGATTGTTCTTAACTTCAATGTCTTTGGTTATATTTTGTTTCCTTGTTTCTTCTGTTGATTATATTCCAGTTAAAGGTGAGATCATATGGTATTTGTACCTCACCACCTGGCTTATTTCACTTAGCATGATGCTCTCCAGTTCCATCCATGCTGTTGCAAAGGGTATAAGTTCCTTTTTTCTCTCTGCTGCGTAGAAGTCCATTGTGTAAATATACCATAGTTTTTGGATCCACTCGTTGGCTGATGGGCACTTAGGTTGCTTCCAGTACTTGGCTATTGTAAATTGTGCTGCTATGAACATTGGGGTGCACAGGTTCTTTTGGATTGGTGTTTCAGTGTTCTTAGGGTATAATCCCAGCAGTAGAATTGCTGGGTCAAAGGGCAGTTCCATTTTTAGTTTTGTGAGGAAAGTCCATACTGTTTTCCACAGTGGCTGCGCCAGTCTGCAATCCCACCAATAGTGCACTAGGGTTCCCTTTTCTCCACATCCTCTCCAAAACTTGTTGTTTGTTGATTTGTTTATGATGGCCATTCTCAATGGTGTGAGATGGTATCTCATTGTGGTTTTAATTTGCATCTCTCTAATAGCTAGCAATACTGAGCATCTTTTCCTATCTCTCTGGACCCTCTGTATGTCTTCCTTGGAGAAGTGTCTGTTCAAATCCTTTGACCATTTTTGAATTGGGTTTTCTGTCTTCCTGGAGTGGAGTCCTACGAGTTCTTTATATATTTTGGAGAACAGACCATTGTCTGAGGTATCATAGGCAAATATGTTTTCCCATACTGTTGGTTCTCTTTGTATTTTAATGCTGTTTTCTTTAGCCATACAGAAGCTTTTTATTTTGATGAGGTCCCATTTGTTTATTCTTTCCTTTATGTCCCTTGCTTTAGGGGACGTGTCTGTGAGGATGTTGCTACATGGAATATCTGAGATTTTCTTGTCAATATTTTTCTCTAGAACATTTATGGTGTTACGACTTATATTTAAGTCTTTTATCCACCTTGAGTTTATTTTTGTGTATGGCAAAAGTTGGTGATCGAGTTTCATTTTTTTGCATGTAGCTGTCCAGATCTCCCAACACCATTTGTTGAAGAGGTGGTTTTTGCTTCATTTTATGCTCCTACTTCCTTTCTCAAATATTAATTGACCTTAAAGATGTGGGTTTATTTCTGGGCTGTCTGTTCTGTTCCATTGGTCTATGTGCCTGTTTTTATGCCAGTACCAGGCTGTTTTGATTACAGTGGCCTTGTAATACAGTTTGATATCAGGTATTGTGATGCCTCCTGCTTTGTTGTTCATTCTCAAAATTGCTGCAGCTATTCGGGGTCGTTTATGGTTCCATACAAATTTCTGAAATGTTTGTTCTATATCTGTGAAATATGTCATAAGTACTTTAATACGGATTGCATTGAATCTATAAATTGCTTTGGGTAGTAGGGCCATTTTGATGATGTTAATTCCTCCAATCCATGAGCATGGTACATGCTTCCATTTGTTTGTGTCTTCCTTAATTTCTTTCTTCAGTGTTGTGTAGTTTCTGAGTACAGGCCTTGTAGCTCCTTGGATAGGTTTATTCCTACATACTTTATTTTTCTTGTTGCTATAGCAAATGGGATTTTTTTTCCTGATTTCTGTTTCTGCAGTTTCGTTGTTGGTGTACAGCAATGCCTTTGATTTCTGAGTATTCACTTTATATCCAGCTGTTTCGCCAAATTCATATATTAGGTCAAGTAGTTTTTTGGTGGAGTCTATAAAATTTTCCATGTACACTATCATGTCATATGGAAACAGTGACAGTTTCATTTCCTCCTTTGCAATTTGGATGCGTTTTATTTCTTTTTCTGGTCTGATTGCTGTGGCTAGGACTTCCAATACTATGTTGAATAGGAGTGGTGAGAGAGGGCATCCTTGTCTTGTTCCTGATCTTAGTGGGAAAGCTCTAAGTTTTTGTCCATTGACTATGATGTTGGCTATAGGTCTCTCATATATGGCCTTTATTATGTTGAGGAATGCTCCCTCTATTCCCACTTTGCTGAGTGTTTTTATCAGAATTGGGGGCTGTATCTTATCAAATGCTTTTTCTGCATCTATTGATATGATCATGTGATTTTTGTCTTTGCTGTTGTTGATGTGATGTATTATGTTTATTGATTTGCGAATGTCGTACCATCCTTGCATCCCTGGGATGAATACCACTTGGTCATGGTGGATGATCTTTTTAGTGTATTGCTGGATGTGGTTGGCCAATATTTTGTTGAGAATTTTAGCGTCTATGTTCATCAGCGATATTGGCCTGAACTTTTCTTTCTTCAGTGTGTTTATCTGGTTTTGGGATTAGGATAATGCTGGCTTCATAAAAAGAGTTTGGGAGTCTTCCATCATTTTGGGTTTTTTCAAATAGTCTGTGAAGGATAGGGGTTAGGTCTTCCTTAAACGCTTTGTAGAATTCTTCTGTGAAACTATCTGGTCCAGGGCTTTTGTGTGTTGGGAGTTGTTTGATTACTGTTTTAATTTCGCTTGCTGTTATTGGTCTGTTCAGGTTTTCTGCTTCTTCTTCATTCAGTTTTGCAAGGTTATATTTTTCTAGAAAGTTGTCCATTTCACCTAGGTTTTCAAATTTCTTGGCATACAGTTCTTTGTAGTAATTTCTTACAATCCTTTGTATTTCAGTGGTATCAGTTGTAATCTCTCCTCTTTCATTTCTAAATGTATTTGGATCCTCTCTCTTTTTTTCTTGATGAGCCTACTTAAAGGCTTGTCCATTTTGTTTATCTTTTCAAAGAACCAGCTCCTGGATTCATTGATCCTTAGAATTGGGCTTTTAGTCTTTATGTCTTTTAACTCTGCTCTGATCTTGGTTATTTCCTTCCTTCTGCTTGCTCTGGGCTGTCTTTGTTGTTGTTCCTCCAGTTCTTATAGGCGTAGGGTTAGGTTGTTTGTTTGAAGTGTTTCGATCTTTTTGAGGTGGGCCTGTATTGCCACGCACTTCCCTCTCAGGACTGCCTTTGCTGTGTCCCATAGGTTTTGGGTTGTTGTGAGTTCATTTTCATTTGTTTCCAGAAAGTTTTTGATTTCTTCCCTAAGCTCCTTCTTGACCCATTAATTGTTTAATAGCATGCTATTCAGTCTCCATGATTTTGAGTGTTTGGGATTTTTTCCTTTGGGGTTGTTTTCTATTTTCAGTCCCTTGTGGTCAGAGAAAATGCTTGGTATGATTTCAATTTTCTTGAATTTGTTGAGGCTTGCTTTGTGTCCTATCATGTGGTCTATCTTTGAGAAAGTTCCATGGACACTTGAAAAGAATGTGTATTTTGCTTCTTTGGGATGAAAAGCTCTATATATATCAGTTAATTCCATTTCGTCTAGGGTATTGTTAAGTGACACAATGTCCTTCTTCATATTTTGTTTGGAAGACCTGTCCATTTTGGACAGTGGGGTGTTTAAGTCCCATACCATTATTGTGTTGCTGTCAATATATTTTTTGAAGTCCTCCAAGATTTTCTTTATGTATTTTGGTGCTCCTATGTTGGGAGCATATGTATATACAATGTTTATGTCTTCTTGGTGGATTCTTCCTTTGAGTATTATGAAGTGACCTTCTGGGTCGCTCTTTATGGCCCTTCTTTGGAAGTCTATTTTGTCTATATGAGTATTGCTACCCCTGCTTTTTTTTCCTGTCTGATTGCTTGTGTAATTTGTTTCCAGCCCTTCACTTTCAGTCTGTGTAGGTCTTTTGCCCTGAAGTGGATCTCTTGTAGGCCACCTATGTGTGGGTCATGTTTTCTTATCCATTCAGCTATTCTATGTCTTTTGATTGGAGCATTTAAACCATTTACATTTAAGGTTATTATTGATAGGTAGTTATCCATTGCTATTTTTTTTCATACCTGTGTTCCTCCCTCTTTCTCTTTTCTTTCCTTTCCTTAAAGCAATCCCTTTAGCATCTCTTGCAGAGCTGGTGTGGTGGAGGTGTATTCTTTTAGACTTCTTTTGTCTGGGAAACTCTTTATTTGGCCTTCTATCTTGATTGAGAGCCTTGCTGGGTAAAATGGTCTTGGTTGCAGGCCTCTGGTTCTCATTACTTAGAATATTTTTTGCCATTCTCTTCTGGCTTGGAGTGTTTCCATTGAGAAGTCAGTTGCTAACCTTATTGGGGTTCCCTTGTATGTTACTTTCTGTTGTTCCCTTGCTGCCTCTAAGATCCTCTCTTTGTCTTGGAATTTTGCCATTTTAATTATGATGTGTCTTACAGTGGGCCTCTTTGGGTTCCTCTTGGTTGGGACTCTGTGTTTCCTGGATTTGGGTGACTTTTTCTCTCCTCAGATTAGGGAAATTTTCCATCATTACTTTTTCAAACAGGTTTTCTATCCCTTGCTCTTCTTCTTCTGCTTCTGGTATTCCTATTATATGGATATTTTTACGTTTCATGTTGTCCTGCATTTCCCTTATTGCCTCTTCATTGTTTCTGAACCTCTTTTCCTTGTCTTTTTCTTTCCGGGTGTTTTTTTCTACTTTGTCCTCCAGCTCGCTGATGCGATCCTCTGGTTCTTCAAGTCTGCTTTTCATTCCTTCTACTGTGTTCTTCAATTCAGAAATTGTATTCCTCATTTCCTCTGGGCCCTTGTTGATAGTTTCTATTTCCTTTCTCATGTTGATATAGTTTGCAGTGAGTTCATTGTAGTTTCCCTGTAGTTTCTGATAGTTCTCTGTGTGCTCAGTGAGCTTCCTGATAACCATTGCTTTGAACTCAGTATCTGATAGTTGAGTTGCGTCTTTTTCAGTTAGCATTCTTTCTGATGCTTCCTTTTTCCTTTTCTTTGGGGATTGTTTCTTTGTCTTTCCATAGTTTGTGAGACTCTTCTTGTTAGCCTCTGCTTCTTAAATTGATTTGTTATGAATTCCTGGGTTTATGGTATGAACTTCTTATGTAGAATGCCAGTTGGATTCAATGGTGCCGTCTCCTTAATCTACTGCCCTCACTGGTCTTGAGCTGACGTTTATGGGTGTAACAGGGTCTATCTCTCGTCTTTTGAGAGCTCCAGGTTTTATTGTCTCACCTGTGGGAAAAGGAGGAAGAAGAAAAAAAAGGAGAAGGGAAGGAAGGAAAAAGGAAATAGAAAAGGAATGGAAGGAAAAGGAATAAAAAAAGATGGGAGGAAAGATAAGAAGAAGGAATTTTAACAACAATTAATATAAAAATATAAATAAAAGAAGACAGGAAGAGGGAATAAATAAGTAAAGGATGGAAGGAAGAAGGAATATAAAAAAAGAAAGAAGGACAGAAAGGAAGAAGGAATTTAGGGGGAAAGGAGAAAAAAAAGTCTTCTGCTGGCTTTAAACCGGTCTGGTTAGTTCTGCTGGTCTTCCTCTCTGTGAAGTGGGAGAACGGGAGTGGGTGGTTGGAGGGATTGGTTTCACTTTTCTTCCTTCCTGAGCCACACTCTTTGCTGTTGTTCAGCCTCCATTCCAGTTCCTCAGGGTCCTTCTGCTCCCTTCTAGGCCTTTATTTCACCAGTTGTTCTGTCCTTGAGGTGCACCAATTAGGGGCAACTCACACTCCACCTTCTTGCTCTTTGCTGTCTTAGATGCTAGGGGCTCTTGGTGCTCCTTCAGGGTAGTTCAGCCCCCTACTCGTTCAAGTCTTTCTGGGGACTGCACTCTCCCCTAGCCCTGCAGCTCCCCTGTGCTGTGCATTCTGCCTTCCTCCTAGAGATTGAGTATGCTCTGCAGGGCTCTGTGGACAGGGGCTAGGTGGGAGTTGTTTAGTCCCCAGTGCTTCAGGTGTGGTCCCCCTTGGGCAGCCAGGCAGTTGATGGGGTTGCATGGCCGATCCCTGGCTTTGGGCCTGTGCTCCAGGGCAGCCAGCCACAGATTCGGGTGCTCACCCACCTGAGGTTTCAGGTGTGGGTGCCCACTCGGGGTTTGATGTGTGGGTGCCCAGGCCGCTGATTGAGGTGTGCACCCAGTGGGGTGCTTTGGGTCTGTGCGCCCAGGGAAGCTGATCAGGGTGACAGCCAACTGGGCTTCAGGTGTGTGCTGGGGCTGCTTATCCCGTGTTCACAGTCAGGGGCTGAGGGGGTAGGGGCACAAGAGGCCATGGCTGCTGCGGAGAGTTCTGTAACTAGCCACTGAGTGCCTTTATTTTCTCTTTTTATTTTTGACAAATTCTTCCTATTCAAGCCCCCCTGGTCCAAACAAGCACATGGCCTCTCACACAGCCCAGCCTGGCTCTCTCCTAAGAATCCTGCAGCATACCCTGTGCCCCGGCTGGGGGGCTTCAGCCGCCCTGGCCCCCACTCTGGTCCCCTGCGCTGGTCCCAGGGACCTTATTGTCCTTAAGCACTCTTCTTACCGTCTGATCTTTCAATGTCCTTTATCTTTGGTCTTCGATCTTCATATGCTGGAATACCATTGGCTGTTTGCTCTGTTCCTCAGATCAGCTAGGCGTTTCACTGGTGCGGAGGGGAAGTGGACTCTGCTCCCACCTATCTCACCACCATCTTCTCTCCAGCTAGTCTCTATTTTTCTTCATAACTATGTTCCTTTTAATTTTTCTTTCTTGTTAAAGAAGTCTCTAGCATTTTTTTCAATACTGATATGGTAGTAATGAACTCTTTTGCTTTTTTTTTGTCTGAGAAACTCTTTCTTTCTCCATCAATTTTAAATGATATCCTTGCTTGCAAGATTAGTCTTGGTTTTAAGTCCTTGCTTTCCTTCACTTTGAGTATTTCATGCTAATCCCTTCTGGTATGAAATGTTTCTAAAATCAGCTGATGGTCTTTTGTGAGCTCCCTTGTAGGTAACCCTTTCTCTTGTTGCTTTTAAGATTTCCTCTTTGTCTTTAACTGTTGCCAATTTTATTATAGTGTATCTTGGTGTAGGCCTCTTTGGATTCATCTTGTTTGGGACTCTCTGTGATTCCTTGATGTGTGTGTCTTTTCCCTTTTCCAGGTTAGGGAAGTTTTCAGTCATCCTTTCTTCAAATATGTCCTCAATTTCTTGCTCTCTTCTCCTTCTTGTGCCCCTACTCTGTGTGTATTGTTATGCTTCATGTTGTATCAGAGTCCTTTAAACTATCCTTTTTTAAAATTACTTTTTCCCCTACTCTGATTGGGAGGTTCCTGCTACCTTTTCTTATAAATCATTAATTTATTCCCTGCTTCATCTAGTCTGCTATTGATTCCATCTTGTGTATATTTTATTTCAAATATTGTATTCTTTATTAATGACTGGTACTTTTTATGGCTTCTCTGTCCTTTTTACCCTTTCTGTCTCTTTGGTGAAGTTCTCACTAAGTTCCTCAAGGATTCTTATAACAATTATTTTGAACTCTGTATGTGGTAGATTGATTGCCTCCATTTTCTTTCTTTCTTTTTCTGGGGATTTTTTCTTTTCTTTCATTTGAGGTATGTTTCTTTGTCTTCCCATTTTGGCTGCCTTGTTTGGGTATATTAGGTAGATCTGCTATGTCTTCTAGTCTTGGTATGGTGGCTTTACATAGCAGGCATCTTGTGAAGCTCAGTGGTGCAGGTTCCCTAATCAACTGAGCTAGTTGCTCCAGGAATGTCTGTTTTGTGGGTTATGTGAGTCCTCCTGTTGTGGTTGAGTTTTGATTGCTTTGGTCCTTCTGGATGGTGGGTATGACCCTCAGTTTTGTTAACTATGAAGACCAGCCCTGACCATAGTACATAAGCTATTGTGCCAGGGCTGACTGCACAAAGCAGAATTGGCCACAGCAGGGTTGGTGCCTACTGAGATCTTTTGGGTGTGCTCTTGCGGATCTACTTGGGTCATGCTCTATGTGGTGTGAAGCTTGTCACCAGGTGTATTAGTTCTAGGGCCTCTTGGCCATGATTCTGGCATAGTTCAATGTCAAGTGCTTCCTGTAACTGGCCCTCAGCTATCATTTGGGTGCTCTTACAATGATTCAAGGGTTTTGGCTGCCTCTGCAGCATGTGGGTGTGAAAGTGATTGGTCAAGCTGTGCACGAACGCATGAACCAATCCCTGGGGCAGGACAGCATAAGGGCCCAAGGCACGTCAAGATCCACTTCAGCCTGCTGGTTCCCTGTTATGCTTAGTTATTGAAAAAGCTTCTGGTACTATGTGAGTTGCATGAGGTAGGTTCTCAGTGAGTCACCAGGTAGGGGTGAGTTGTATTCACCAAACTGATACATATTCAAATTCAAAAGTCAGTGCTGGGTCTGAGGCTACTCAGCAAAATTCCCAGGGTACACCAAGGCCACTCACCACCTGCTGGGTGCCCATGGACCTTTGCTGTGAGGTGAGATCTCAGGGAGTCATCAAGGTGAGGCTAGAAGAGTTCATCAGGACCAAACAGACCATGATTTGGCCATGTGAAGGGAGGGCTCTGCACAGATATGGTGGCACTCATAGGGTATGCAAGGGACAAATGGCCCCTGTTTCAGAGCTACACAACTGGGACTCCCACAATTCTTCTCAGATATCCCTGGGAGTCTTCCATGAAAGTCTGCATCATGGGTATATGCTGGTGATGGACAGGCTGGAGACAACCAACTCACTTCTCTGCAGGGCACAATCTCAGCAGGGCAGGGCCACTGGGAGTCAGGAGGATGGGGCTGGTAGATTTCCTGTGGGTGGGCAGTGCTGGTCATGTGTACACATGGTGGAGGGTGAATGGCCCTTGCCCCAGAACCACACAACTCAGTCTCCAATTCCACCTGAGTCTCCCAGACCTCCCCAAGAGCCTTCCAAAAAAATCTACACTACAGGGCATGAAATGACAGAGTAAGGCAACAAGGAGCAGGCAGACTATTTCATTCCTCCAGGCTGATGTTGTATGGAGAGGAGTGCTTGACCCAGGAAAGATGGAAGCTATGGGTATTGTGGGAGAGGGACTCAGAATGGGAACCCTGGTGGTGCCCCTCCAGCTCTCTCCCTGAAGCCTTACAACACAGTCTCTCCTTGCAAGACTCCAGTGTGCTCTGAGCCACTCTGTCTTCATCAGAGCCCAGGGTGAGTGGCTGCAAATAAGATTTTGTGTGTTGGCCTTTTAAGAGGGTGCATGGGTTTTGAGCAGACTCCCTTCTCTCCCTGAAAGACAGAATTCTTGCTGATTTTCACAGCCAGATTTTATGTGGGCTCCTCTTCTAAGCTCTCATATTCTATGCTGAGAAGCCCAGTGTGGAGTTCCACTCCTCATGGGGCACCTTTGCAGCTGAGATATTCCTCTATATTCTCAATGGCCTCATGTGTTTGGGGCAAGCCCTTTTTGTCTCTCTGCCCTTCCTACCAGTCTCAAAGTGGTTTCTTCTGTAAATCCTTGGTTGTAAGACTTCTGTTCAGCTAATCTTCAGTTAGTTATTCGGGTTGATTGTTCTATAATTTAGTTGTGATTCCAGTTTGGTCCAGGGAGGATGTGAATGTATCTTCCACTTACTCCACTGCCATCTTGGATCCCTTACCCATGTTAATTTCCTTAATTCTCTTTCCCTCCTGCTATTCAGACTGTATAATCTCTGTCAATATAAGTTCATTAAGTCTCCCTTCTGACAATTCTAATCCTCTGTTGAATTTCTTTAATGAATTTTTCACTTTGGTTATTGTACTTTTGAACTACAGAATTCCCACTTGATTTTTAAACATTTTAATTTTTCTATTAATATTTTAAACTTAATGAGATACTGTTTTCATACTTTCTGTTATTTCTTTAATCATGGTTTCCTTTAATTCTTTGAACATGTTTACAATGGCCACTTTGATGTCTTTGCAAAATATGACACCTGGCATCTCTCATAGGAAGTTATTTACAACTTTATACAAGCAAAATATAACCAGAGATACTGAAATAAAGAACAAACTGACAGTAACCAGAGGGGGGAGAAGGATAATGGGGGAAAACAGGAGAAGGGTCATCAAGGAACACATATAAAGGACACATAGACAAAGCCAAAGGGTGGTAGGATTGAGGGTGGGATGTGGGGATGGGTGGGGGAGTGGGGGGGAAATGGAGACAACTGTACTTGAACAACAAAAATAAATAAATAAAGATTACTCTGAAAACTAAAGAAAGAAGTTATTTACAACTTTAAAAGATAGAGTATTACTAAATAACATTACATATCACTGAAATAACTGAACTGTTAACATCAAGAGGATTCACAAAAGTCTTCTAAGCATAATCTACATTGTCTATGTGAGGATGCCCTCTGAACAGAGCTAAATACACACCTGAAAGAATAGACAGAGTAGTGGATTTTCCTGCCCCATTATGTCCCAGAAGAACAGTGATCTGACCTTCATATAAGTTCAAAGACAAGTCTTTTACAGCTACTTTGGTAATATTCTGCACTCGGAATTCCTGTGAGAGAGAAACCAAAAAATACTACTTTTATATACCTATCACTTAGGAGGAACAACCATTCATAAGAACTATCTGTAAAGAAAAATACCACATAATCTGATGAGGAAAAATATCAAAATGCAAGAAAGACAAAACTATGAAAAGGAAAAAATATTTGAAGTCATTAAGAAAATTTTAGAATTTCACAGTAAATCTATAAATACACCCTGAGCAATCTCATCCATCCTTGCTTTGTTTTTATTACCATCTTGAAGTTGATAATGCCACAATCTTTTTAGATCAAAATGCCTTTATCTTAATTTGAAGAACTGCCTATTCAAAACATGCATAGCTAGACGTGGCATATCTCAAATTTCTTATGTGTAAACTAACAGTGCTTCTGCTTAAGGTGCAAAAATATGGAAAGCACATCATTCTCACTCTCACAAACAAATATATAGTAATCTACAAAATCATAACTTTTCTTGAACCCATTAGAGTGATGAGTTTTCCAGGGAAACAACTAGGTTGAATTTAAGAAAACATAAATGCCTTCAAGGAGAGATGGTATGTAAATATTTGTTTAGCTAGAGCAGAAACAGGCACTATAAAAACTAGTGAGAAAATTTTGGTTAAATTTTTAAAGAACATGAAGTGAAAACAGCTTAAGAAACAGAATTTAAATGGGAAAGTTGGCATTCCAGCCAATTTCATTCAGACTTAAAGTGTATGTTCCTGCCAATATATGCCATTGATGGTGAATAAAGACAAAACACATTGTGTAACAAAAAGAAAATGCTCTTTCTTTTTCACCCCAAGTGGCAGTGGGTGTTTTCTACCTGGGTGCCCTCATTCTATTTTCTCCCTAGACCTGAGCACCAAACTCGGGTAACTGTTTATTTGAAATCTCTACTTAGACGAATGTTTAAGTGCTTACATCTAAAATGGAGCTCTTACTAGGGTTCCCTTTCCTCCACAACGTTGCCAGCACTTGTTTGTTGATTTGTTTACAATGGTCATTCTCACCAGTGTGAAGTGGTATCTCATCGTGGTTTTAATTTGCATCTCTCTAATGGCTAGTGATGCAGAGCATCCTTTCATATGTCTGGGCCCTCTGTAGGTTCTCCTTGGAGATGTATCTGTTTAGGTCTTTTGCTCATTTATATATATATACATATACATATTTATATACATGTATATGTTTATGTATATGTATATATATACATATGTATATTTATATACATATACATATACATATATATATATTTATTGATTATGCTATTACAGTTGTCCCATTTCCCCGCCTTCACTCAACTCCATCCTGCCCACCCCCTCCCTCCCACATTCTCCCCCTATAGTTCATATCCATGGGTCATACTTATAAGTTCTTTGGCTTCTACATTTCCTACACTATTCTTACCCTCCCCCTGTCTATTTTCCACCTATCATTTATGCTACTTATTCTCTGTACCTTTCCCCCCTCTCTCCCCCTCCCACTCCCCTATTGATAACCCTCCATGTGATCTCCATTTCTGTGGTTCTGTTTCTGTTCTAGTTGTTTGCTTAGTTTGCTTTTGTTTTTGTCTTAGGTGTGGTTGTTAATAACTGTGAGTTTGCTGTCATTTTTATAGTTCATATTTTTTACATTCTTTTTCTTAGATAAGTCCCTTTAACATTTCATATAATAAGGGCTTGGTGATGATGAACTCCTTGAACTTGACCTTATCTGAGAAACACTTTATCTGCCCTTTCATTCTAAATGATAGCTTTGCTGGATACAGTAATCTTGGATGTAGGTCCTTGCCTTTCATGACTTGGAATACTTGCCAGTCTCTTCTTGCCTGTAAGGTCTCTTTTGAGAAATCAGCTGACAGTCTTATTGGAAGTCCTTTGTAGGTAACTGTGTCCTTTTCTCTTCCTGCTTCTAAGATTCTCTCCTTCTGTGTAATCTTGGCTAATGTAATTATGATGTGCCTTGGTGTGTTCCTCCTTGGGTCCAGCTTCTTTGGGACTCTATGAGCTTCCTGGACTTCCCGGAAGTCTATTTCCTTTGCCAGATTAGGGAAGTTCTCCTTCATTATTTGTTCAAATAAGTTTTCAATTTTTTGTTCTTCCTTTCCTCCTTCTGGCACCCCTATAATTCGGATGTTGGAACGTTTAAAGATGTCCTGGAGGTTCCTAAGCCTCTCCTCATTTTTCCAAATTCTTGTTTCTTCATTCTTTTCTGGTTGGATGTTTCTTTCTTCCTTTTGGTCCACACAGTTGACTTGAGTCCCAATTTCCTTAGCATCACTATTGGTTCCCTGTACATTTTCCTTTGTTTCTCTTAGCATAGCCTTCATTTTTTCATCTAGATTTCAACCAAATTCAACCAATTCTGTGAGCGTCCTTGTTACCGGCATTTTGAACTGTGCATCTGATAGGTTGGCTATCTGTTCACTGCTGGTTGAATTATTTCTGGAGCTTTGAAGTGTTCTGTCATTTGGGCCTTTTTTTTTTTTTTTGTCTTGGCACATCTGTTACTTAAAGGGGCGGAGCCTTAGGTGTTGGGGGGGGTAATGCTGATCTCGGCACTGTGACACTGTACGTGGGGGATGGGCCGAGAGGGAGCAATGGCGCCTGCTCCACTCTCCACTGGATTTCAGTCACTCCCTCTGCTATCCACAATCAAATTGGGCCCCTCTGTTGCTGGTTCCTGAATAGGTGGGCTTGTGCATGCTCTAGGCCCCTGTGGGTCTCTCCAACTACCTCTCCTGTGAGGCTGGGAGTCTCTCCTGCTGCCGCCCCAACCCCCACGGGCATTTTCAATCAGAGGTTTGAGTCTTTATTTCCCACTACACTCGAGCCCTGGGTTACGTGGTCTGCTTCACTCCCTGCCATTCCTCCTGGTTTATCTATGCGGGAATGTGGGGCCCTGGGGTCTGCTACCCGCAATTCTGCCTGCCCCGTTCTCCGCCACTCTGAGTCCGGCAGTCTCGGTTTATCTGTGTGCGAATGTGGGGCCGCAGCGTCTGCTAGTGGTCATTCTGCCTGCCCCATTCCTCCCACACTCTGCCAGTGTCAGTCCCGCCACAGCCATGCGAGTCCTCTCTGCCCTGGTGCCCATCTCTGTCCCTCCTACTGGTCTGGATGTATGTTTCTTTTTTATCTACTTGGTGTCAAACTTCCTTGCCGTTCAATTTTCTGTCAGTTCTGGTTGTGCGAGGAGGCACAGTATGTCTACCTATGCCACCATCTTGGTTCTAGATTTACCCATTTTTTAATTGGGTTATTTGTCTTCCGGGAGTGGAGTCATGTGAGTTCTTTATATACTTTGGAGATCAAACCCTTGTCTGAGGTATCATTGGCAAATATATTTTCCCATATGATTACTTCCGTTTTCATTTTTCTCGTGTTCTCTTTTTTTTAATTACTTAATTATTTTTATCATTATTCAAGTATAGCTCTCTTCATTTTCACCGCCCCACACATCCCGGCCTCCCACCCTTAAGTCTACTTCCATTTGGCTTTATTCATGTGTCCTTTATACATGTTCCTTGATGGCCCTTCACCTATTTTCGTCCATCATCCCTCTCCCCTGCCCTGATCACTGTCAGTTTGTTTTTTATTTCAGTGTTTTTGGTTATATTTTGCTTGCTTGTTTGTTTTGTTGATTAGGTTCCACTTACAGGTGAGATCTTATCTTGTCCCTGATCTTTCTTTATTCCTTCTTCCTTCCTTCTTTTCATTTTCTATTCCCTTTTTCCCTCCTTCCCTTCTTCTTTTTTTTTCTCCCCCCCCGCCCCCCGTTCTCTTTTTCCCACAGGTGAGACAACAAAACCTGAAGTGCTGAAAAGACCAGAGTTAGACCGTGTTACACACATAAACGTCAGCTCAAGACCAGTGAGCACAGGAGATTAAGGAGACAGCACCACTGAATCCCATTGGCATTCTACCATAGAAGTTCATACCATAAACCCAGGGAGTCAGAATAGATCAATTTAAGAAGCAGAGGCTAACAAGAAGAGTCTCACAAACAATGGGAAGACAAAGAAACAATCCCCAAATGAAAGGAAAGAGGAAGCCTCAGAAAGAATGCTAACTGAAAAAGAGGCAAGTCAACTATCAGATACTGAGTTCAAAGCAATGGTTATCAGGAAGCTCACTGAGCACACAGAGAACTACCAGAACCTACAGGGAAACTACAATGAACTCACTGCAAACTATATCAACATGAGAAAGGAAATAGAAACTATCAACAAAGGCCAAGAGGAAATGAAGAATACAATTTCTGAATTGAAGAACACAGTAGAAGGAATGAAAAGCAGACTTGATGAACCAGAGGATCGGATCAGCGAGCTGGAGGACAAAGTAGAAAAATACACCCGGAAAGAAAAAGACAAGGAAAAGAGGCTCAGAAACAATGAAGAGGCAATAAGGGAAATGCAGGACAACATGAAACGTGAAAATATCCGTATAATAGGAATACCAGAAGCATAAGAAGAGCAAGGGATAGAAAACCTGTTTGAAAAAGTAATGATGGAAAATTTCCCTAATCTGAGGAGAGAAAAAGTCACCCAAATCCAGGAAACACAGAGAGTCCCCAGCAAGAGGAACCCAAAGAGGCCCACTACAAGACACATCATAATTAAAATGGCAAAATTCCAAGACAAAGAGAGGATCTTAAAGGCAGCAAGGGAGAAACAGGAAGTAACATTCAAGGGAGCCCCAATAAGACTACTTGCTGACTTCTCAGTAGAAACGCTCTTAGCCAGAAGGGCACATTCCAAGTAATGAAAAACAAAGGCCTGAGAGCAAGACTACTTTATCCAGCAAGGCCCTCCAAAATACACAAAAATAAACTCAAGATGGATAAAAGACTTAAATATAAGTCATAACACCATAAAAGTCCTAGAGGAACACATTGGCAGGAAAATCTCAGATATTCCATGCAGCAACATCCTCACAGACATGTCCCCTAAAGCAAGGGAAATAAAGGAAAGAATAAACAAATGGGACCTCATCAGAATAAAAAGCTTCTGCATGGCTAAAGAAAACAGCACCAAATTACAAAGAGAACCAACAGTATGGGAAAACATATTTCCTAATGGTACCTCAGACAAGGGCCTGATCTCCAAAATATAGAAAGAACTCACAGGACTCCACTCCAGGGAGACAAAAACCCAATTAAAAAACGGGCAAAGGTCTTGAATAGACACTTCTCCAAGGAAGATATACAGAGGGCCCAGAGACATATGAAAAGATGCTCAGCATCTCTAGCCATCAGAGAGATGCAAATTAAAACCACAATGAGGTACCATCTCACAACCGTGAGAGTGGCCAACATAAACAAATCCACAAATGTTGGAGAGGATGCGTAGAAAAAGCGACCCTAGTACATTGTTGGTGGGAATGCAGACTGGTGAGGCCACTGTGGAAAACAGTATGGAATTGCCTCAGAAAACTACAAATGGAACTGCCATTTGACCCAGCAATTCCGCTGTTGGGATTATACCCTAAGAACCCTGAAACACCAATCCAAAAGAACCTGTGCACCCCAATGTTCACAGCAGCACAATTTACAATAGCCACGTCCTTGAAGCAACCTAAGTGCCCATCAGCAAATGAGTGGATCCAAAAACTATGGTATATTTACACAATGGACTTCTATGCAGCAGAGAGAAAGAAGGATCTTATACCCTTTGCAACAGCATGGATGGAACTGGGGAGCATTATTATAAGTGAAATAAGCCAGGTGGTGAGGGACAAATACCATATGATCTCACCTTTAACTGGAACATAATAAACAGAAAAAAAAGGAAACAAAATATAACCAGAGACATTGAAATTAAGAACAATCTAACAATGGACAGGGGGGAGTGGGGAGGGGACAGTGAGGAGAGGGGATTACAGGAACTACTATAAAGGACACATGGACAAAATCAAGTAGGAGGGTGGAGGTGGGGGAGCGAGGTGGGTTTGGCTGTGGTGGGGTGGAGGGATGGGGAGAAAAGGCACACAACTGTAATTGAATAACAATAAAAAATTAAAATTAAAAAAAAACCTATAGTACATTTACACAATGGAATACTATGGAGCAGAAAGAAAGAAGGAGCTCCTACCCTTCATGGCAGCATGGATGGATCTGGAGAGCATTATGCTAAGTGAAATAAGCCAGGAGGTGAAAGACAAATACGATATGATCTCATCTATAAGTGAAACCTAATGAACAAAACAAACAAGCAAGCAAAGTATAACCGGAGACATTGAAATAAAGAACAATCTGGCATTAACCAGAAGGGAGGTGGGAGGGGATAATGCGAGGAAGGAGAGAAGGGTTTTCAGGAATAACTATAAAAGACACATGGACAAAACCAAGGTGGGGGTGGCATCAGGGGAGGGAGGTGGGGATGGCTAGGGTGGGTGGAAAATGCAGACAAGTGTACTTGAACAACAATAAAAATATTAAAATAATTTTTTTAAAAATGGACAAACTGACAGTAACCAGAGCGGTGGGGGAGGGGGATAATGGAAGAAAGAAGGAGAAGGATCAGGTCCAGGAACATGTATAAAAGACCCATGGAAAAAGGCAATGGGTGGGGGGAATTAAATATGGTGTGGGTTGGGTAGGGGAGAGTAAAGTGTGGAAATTGGGGCTACTGTGATTGAACAACAATAAAAAAGAAAAGAAAAAAATGGAGATCTTAATTCCCTGGAGTTTTACTTAAAGAACTGTAACCAAACAAACTTCAAATTCTGCCACAATGTCTTCTGTATCCATAATTTGCTCCACTCACCACCCCATTTGCTCAAGTCACAAAACCAACAGCCACCTTAGTTTCTCCTTTTCTCTAAATCATTCATCCAGTTAATGAGCAAGTTTTCTTTTTAGTTGTAATTCCAAAATATGTTCTGGATCTCTACATTTGTTCTCTACTGCCACAGGCCTAGTCTCTGTTGCTATCATATCATACCTAAGCTGCTGTAGAAGTCTCCAGTTTGTTTTCCTTCTTCCACTCATGCTCCTTACAACTGCCAGGTTGGTCATTTCAAACCATAAATCAGACCATGTCCCTCTACTTCATCAATGCCTATAATTGTAATTATTGCCCAATATTTAAATAATAGAATCCAAGCATTAACATGGCCTGCAAGGCAATAGTACATAATTTGTACTATGACTACATCTCCAAACTCATTTTGTATTAGTCTTTCTTTTTTTTAATTAATTAATTAATTTTTATGTATTAGTCTTTCTTTTTGCTTCCTTCACTCCAATTTCGACCTCTTCCACATATGAGGTTCCTTTTCATCTCAGAGCTTTGAATTTTCTTTTCTATTTAATTTTTCTGTACTTAGAATTTCAACTATCTGGCTCATTCTCACCATTATGATCTCAGCTTTAAGGTCATTGTTGCAAGTTTGATGGTCACTCTTGCAAGTTTGAGTTCCTATGAAGCAGTCTTAATTGGAAATTTGGATGTAGGAAATTTATTAAGGAGTTCTCTCAAGGTAAGAACCTGTGCAGAGAAGGACTAGAAGGACAACCCGGCAGAGAGTGAAGATAAGTTACAGTTTGTTTACTCTAGGGCCTCAGGTAACCCCATGAGGATCTCTCAGGTTAGAGTGGCCTTTTAGAATTATCCCACGTTGAGGGACAGGGACTTCATGTGCCCATGTTGACCAGTCATTGGATTTAGGCCACACTGTCACAAGTGTCTGTTCATGATATGGTCTTTCCTATAAGTCAGTTGGACAACTGATCATCTAGCCTGGCACCAAAGAATAGACAAGAGTCACACACGGTAACTATGCTATTCACTCAGCTTTTATTGAATGCAGGCTCACTCAAAGTAGAACATCAACATATGTTAATATCCTACTTACGCTCTAACAATCTAACAGAAATATAACATATACACACAGCAGTCAATGGGGGATAATGAACCTGAGTCCCAGAGTCTCAGTCTGCAGGTCCAGGAGACAGCATGGTGAGCAAGGGTCTTGCAAGGAAGGATGTCTAGAGCCAGCTGGGCAGCAAGTCAGGTGAAGTCCTCAGTCCAGCTGGGCAGAGCCTCTGGCAGCCAATGCCAAGGGAGATCACTGTGACATGGAGCAGCATTCTGGTGTGGAAGCTCGTCTGTCTCTGCAGTGGTCTGGAACTGGCCTCAGTTATACCTTGAAAGTGGTATACTCCACCCTTCTGGGCCTTTTCAATAAATGTCTTGGCACCCTTGATGCCAACTGGGGAATTTTCCCAGGAGCCTATGGGTGTTACATGGCTGTTCTGCTTGACACTCTTGCTGGCAAGTGTGGAATCTCCCCACTATCTTTGAGTGGGGAGCCTTTCTATGGGTGGTCCTGCTCTGCAGACATGGCTACTCTGACCACATGTGCAGATATCTTGTGTGTCTCCTTGTCAGACATCTGCTCTGACTACATGGGTAGATACGTCTCCTTGCTAGATATGTTTACTCTGACTTAGGTAATTTACCTCTTGAACCAAAGTGTCATGGCTGAATGACAGTAATTTTAGTCAACATAAGTGACTCCACTTTATTTTATATACTTTATGCTATCTTGATTGGACCAATGCCATTTTATTGGTCCTGCTCTCTACACACACCAAGGTAAGGACATGAACTTGGGTGAAGTTTTCTTCAACCAAAGAAAAAGAACTGCCAGCTAAAGCTGTCACAAATACTTTTCCACACAGCTGGGGAGTATAAGTCATTCAGTCTAGAGGGTGGCATTTGGGAAATAAAGTATAATATCCAGTCCATTCTCTGCAGTGTCTGAGTACTCTCTTCACTTAAGGTCTAGTAGCAGCTCCTCCAGGACTCTGATGAACGTTTTTTCCTGGGGAAAAGTTACATGAGGAATATAAGTGGGATGAATTACAGATCCCTGCTATTGATTTTGACACTGCAACTGATCTTATTATCCTTTATTATCCATTCTAGACTATTCTCATTTTAGGCTAACATCTTTACTGGTCTAGGTAACATATTTAGGCATGGTGGGGGGTAACTTCATCCTGAAGTTACTGAATATGCTTCAGGCCATGACTGTTGCATTTGTCCATTTATTGTCAAATTGGCTAGGAGCATACCAAGATACTCAAAAAGATCATGTGGGTGCCAATTGTATTTCTGCCTGTTCTCACCATGTAACTGCTATCCTACATATTTTCTGGTGATCAGAGTCAATTGCTCTTTGCCAAAATATTAATTCCTTTTCTTTTCTGCTGGTTTTGTATCATTAAAGGTTCAAAATGTCTTGGGAGCAGCCAGTTTATACTGAAAATAAACTCTTGTATCTTCTCTGTAGGGATCGTGATCTCTCAGAGCCCATGGTTGGTGTCACAGGAAGTACAAATTCCCCAAGTGGATTGGCCACTCCTGCTCATACTAGGGCCACTCT
This sequence comes from Desmodus rotundus, assembly GCF_022682495.2. Lineage (NCBI taxonomy): Eukaryota > Metazoa > Chordata > Mammalia > Chiroptera > Phyllostomidae > Desmodus > Desmodus rotundus. Next base: position 88,854,524 of record NC_071387.1, on the reverse strand, counting down.
TGCTCATATCCTTTGGATTGTAACCATGGGTCTTATATGTTGGGTATGTAATACCACATAATAGCCTTTGTTTTAGTATATAGTCTACTTCCTGAGGAATTGCAACTCAATCTTACAAGTTACCATCTTTAAGTGGTTGCCTCAAGTATATTTTCAGCAGACATTTCATCACTTCCCTGAGTTGGCAGCTTCTATATGGATATAACAGACCAGGGCATAGCAGAGTTGTGAGCTTACTGTTGTCCTTCCTCTGCTGGAAAGTGGGTGTCCTTGTCTGATGTGATATCATATGAAATCCCATACTGGTTGGCCTGACACACAATAAGCTCTGGGACGTGGTGTAGGAAAGGCAAAAATGTGCCTGAAGTAAGTGTTCATTCCTATCAAGAATGAAATGAAGCCCCATTCAATATGAAACAGGTTAGTGTTTTCATATAGTCCTCAAGTAGCTGGCTGGTCTCCTTGAGACAGTGCTCAGAAGTGGGCTTTTTTGCTGACATGATAGACATTTGGCAATAGGAGTACCAGGATTTACCCTGGTGAGTGAGAGCTCATGTTTGAGCTTATTCTGTAATCCTGACACTATAGATGTCCATGCCTGTGTCAGTACTGTGATCACTGATGACAGAAGCTGGCAAGTGTCAACTGGATGAGTCAACCTGTATGGTTGGTTATTTAGCATCTCTTCTATGGTATATAGTTCCTGGTGGATATTAGCATAAATAAGAAAATCTTTACACTTTGTTCTCATTCTTATAGTTCTACCCACTTACCTCTGTCGTAGAATTCTTTGTCCCTGATCTTCCTGTCTTTGTCTTTCTAGGCCCCTGACCAATTTGCCAGAGCATTCACCACTGCCATGAATTCAGTGGTCTTTGGCTAACAAAGTGAATGACCAGGCAAATGACTTGAAACTCTGTCCCATTGATTTATCTCCCTTTGTCTTTGTTATTCCTATTTGGGGCTTTAGTGAAGCTATTAATAATTTCTGGTATTCATCCAAGTACCAAGCTGAGCTACTTATGAACAAAACTGAAGATTTTCCTGTTCTGTGAGTTGGTTTATTTGAAACCCCAATATGCCCATAGGTGTGAACTGAGGGAGAAAAACTGAGGCAATAGTGGTAGATGACATGAGGATTTTGACCCCCTGCTCACATGGCCTGCAGTCCTCTGATTCTGCTCATATTCAATCTCTTATATACCACTTCCACTGTATGATGGATATCTGCTGATCTTGTCTGTCCTTACAGATTTGATGGAACCAAGTTTGTCATGGCCATTTCTGGACACATAGTTTTACTTGGTGTCCCATGATAAATTGCTTCATATCTACCAAGGCCCAGAAGCATGCCATAAACTGTTTTTGAAGTATATAATTCTCATTTTCAATTACAGAAAACATGGCTTTGATCCAGAACCATTGATAGTCTCCCACAGAGGCTTACCATAAAATTAACATGATATACTTTTCCAGCATGATACCTCTAATACCACAGAGTCTGCTACTCTATAATGACCACACAGTAGGACTGTCTACAACACTCTTTCCTGCTCTGGATTCCACTCAGAGTTGACAGCTTTTCATGTAATTTCATATAGGAGTAAATGAAGTATCTCCACGTACACAATGTGATGCCCCCACAACCTAAAGTGGCCAACTAGGCATTATTTTTCCTTTTTTTTTATGGTGGAAGGTATAAACTACACTAAATCATTCTTTACTTTGGAAAAGATTACTGGCAGGTCCCAGACAACTGAGCACCAAATTTTTTAATGTAGTGAGCTCGTGAATCTTTATAGGCTTTATCTGCTCCCTCCTTAGAATACATGTCTTACTAGAGCCTCCAACATACTTGTCATTTCTTGCTCATCTGGTCCAATCATCACATAGTGGGCCAGAGTGACACTATGCAAGATGAATGGATAGGCAAGCTCTGTTCAGATTATACTAGAATAGAGAGCCAACAAGATCATAGCCCTGGAAAAATACATGCGTACTGCTGTTGTTCATATCACATGAATACAAAAGTCTTTGATCCTCATTTCTGATGGTGACAGAAAAAAAGAAGTTGCCAAATCTGTCACTCATATCATGTTCTTAGGCTTTGTACATCTCCTACCACAGGTGAAAGGTGCCACATCTGACATAGCAGCTGTAATTGGGTGAACTATATTCTTGAGTTTGTGGTAGATCCATTATCATCTTCCAGGGTCCATCTGGACAAACTTTTGCAAGAACAAAATGGTGAATAAATGAAAATATGTTGGGGAATTGCTATTGACATGGCCATAATCTCTGCCAACCCTCCACCCCCCAGACTATGATATTGCTTTTGATTTTGAAAGAATTCCACTTGGCTTTCCCAGTATGACAGCTCTTTCCAAGGCCAAGGGGTCAATACAACTACTAAGCATGTCATTTCAAATTATACATTTGTCAACTGTGAAAATGCCCACTAAGTGGGTCTATGGTCACAATGTACCCACTATAAGCCATACAGAATAAGGATTCCATTAATCACCTATCCTGTATATACCCCTGCTCTAATAAGGGGACCATGATGATATTTTGGATCTCTGAGTATGGTTACTCAAGTAAATGGCTAAAAGTCACTTTGCAGAATGTGTGTGATTATTATCATATACATTTACAGTGGCGTTGCAAAGTGCTTCACCCAGTAATCCCCTTCTTTGTTGGCTCTGGAAACTGGAAACTGAAAGAGACCATTAATTTTCATTGGGTGCCTGTCCTCAGATCCTGATGATTCATCTTTTCTTTCTTCTAGTTGTATGGCCTGAGCAATACCCTCATTGGCTATCCATCTATTTTGACTCAAGAAAACTATGATCTGTTAACAATAATTTGTGGATCCAATGTCCCAGACTACCACTCCATACTTGACACTAATTTAAAGATTTGTTCCTTCCGGTGCTACCACCTGACCTCTATTATTTTAGAGTCATATTTCCTCCACTGCTATCAGTCAGTCCAGTTCCATTAAAGTACCTTCTACTTCCAAGAGTTATTAGTGATGATGGTCTTCCTCTCACTGCACATTGCTTCCTTATTGCTTTGATAAATGTTCTCTGGTCTTACCAGCAAAGCACAGTTATGTAGTATATTAGATGGGTGTGACTGGTGCAGGGTCTCTCTGAGGCTGCAATCAAGATAGCAGGGCTACGGTCATCTGAAGACCTGACTGACACCTGGGCATTTACTTCTAAGCAGTCACTCTCAAGTTGGTACTGACTATTTTGGGAAGTCTCTGTTCTTGTCCACATGAGCTACTCCACAGGGAAGCTTGAATGAGATGGTAGTTATCTTCAGAACAAGAAAGTCAAGACTAAAGAAGAAGCTACAATGACTTCTATGTCATGGATGTCCCATACTTCATTTCCACAACATTACATAGGTCACAGGGGTCAGCCATATTCAATGCAGGAGGGGACTACCCCAGGATGTGAATGCCAGGAGGTGAGAATTTCTGGAAGCTACCAAGAAGGTTGCCAACAATTATAGGCTGCCTTTTGTCTCTAATAGTTTATATTCTTCTCACACAGAAATGCCTCATTTGCTCCTAGTGCCACAATAGTCTCAATCCTTTCATAGCATCAGCTCAAAGTCCAGGGTCTTTCCATTTAAATCAAGTCCAGGTGTGAATGAGACTTCTGTGGTTTAGTTTCTGGAGAACACCTATAAGAGTACAATTACTCCATATCTGAAAATCTGTGAACTAAAGAGACATGAAATCTATCCCCCTCCACACCTCCAAACAAACCCAACATAAAATGATGGGATGCACATAAGTTAACCACTACATACACTCCCACTAAAATAGGTGGAAAACTTTGAAATCTACTAGTTGGCATGTTGACAGTTCCTTAATTAGGACTCAAGATCAGAGAATCATTCTCCAAGGTTCTTGGCTCTACCCTCCGTGCTCTTGTCCTTGCTTTCTGAATCTTCCTACCTTTGCCATGAAAGGCAGCCCATGTATGCTGCTGAGTTTTTTCGACCGTCTTTCTATTTGTAGATTTTTGGTGATCCAAAGTTCTCTTCACTTTTTACACTTTGTCCTTTTAAGTATAAACTGATGGTATTTCTTCCACTACAATTTTATTTAAAACATTGGGCTCACTTTACACATAAAATCCATGACCACAAATATATCTGAAACAATTTTTCTCTACCCTTGGCTTCAGATGAGGTTTCCAACAAAGGTTTTTTTTTAACTGAATAGCTTTCTGAGGCACCACCGTAAATCCTTTTGAGATCTTTAACAAAGGGTTTTACTCACCATTTTGGCCTCAATGTTACACAATATTTTTTGAGAATGACCTGGATTTTCTCTTTGACTGGAAGCTACTTCTTAATGTTAACATCATCTGGATCTAGAAAGGCCAGGAATTCTCAAAACCAATACCTCTCTCCTTTATGTTCAAGAGTTTTTTCTTCTGCTTCTGTCTCCTGTCACATAACTACATTTTACTTAAAGCAACAAGAAACCAGGTAGTTCCTTCACCAATATGCCTGAAAATATCGTTAGCTCAACCAGTTCATCAGGTACATGTCCTATTTTCTGCATTACAGCAGGTGATGGTGTTGATAGACATTTTATTGTTGTATAACCAGTATATTTCTTCCAGTTTTCAATTTTTCAATAACAGTTTCTCACTTCTATTTAAGCCTTCAGTGACAGTCACCTCCAAGACCATTTAACTTCTGGTAACAATCTATTGTAGGTTCTTTAAGCTTTCAGTAACACTCTCTTCAATGTTCTTCTAGCTTCCCTTCACTTCCCAATCCACCAAATTCTCCCACATTATTGGTTATTGGTTATGGCATCATCCTACTTCCAGGTACCACATTTATTTAACTTTATTGCTGAGTAATAAATGACCCAAAACTAAGTGAATGGAAGCAACAATAAATATTTATATTTCTGCCCTGGCTTGTGTGGCTCAGTGGATTGAGCACTGGCTTGCAAACCAAAAGGGTGCAGTTTCGATTCCCATTCAGGGCATATACCTGGGTTGCGGGTCAGGTCCCTGGTCGGTAGTGTGTGACAGGCAACCACACATTGATGTTTCTCTCCCTCTCTTTCTTGTTCCCTTCCCCTCTGTCTAAAAATAAAATAAATACAATCTTTTACAAATATCTACTTTTCTCATAGTTCCTGGCTTCAGAAGTGCTCAACTAGGCAGCTTTGGCTCATGATTTTATATATTTTTTAATTGTATTTTTAAAAATTTTATTTATTTTTTGTTTTTATTTATTTATTTCTCTTATTATTGTTCAGTTACCGTTGCCCCACATTTCCCCCATAGCTTTCCTCTTCCCCGTCCCCTGCCACTCCCACAGTCAATTCCTCCCCATTGCCCATGACCCAAGAGGACATACAGAGGGCCCACAGACACACGGTTTTGTATTAAAAATGTTGGCAAGGGTTATAGTCATCTAAAAGCTTGATAAGGATGGGAGAATAGACTTCCTCCTGTACACAGGTGGAACACCTGGCTGATGTTCTGAGGAACAAAGTGAATAGCCAATGGTATCCCAACATATATGAAAGTTGGAGGCCAAAGTTGTAGAGGACATTGAAAAACAGATGGTAAGGAGGTTTCTTTGGGACAATAAGGTCCCCGGGACCAATGCAGGAACCATGGCTGCTGCAGTCCCAGGCTCTGTGAATGCCAGGCCTGCTGCAGGATTCTTGGAAGAGAGCCAGGTCAATGACTCCTTCCACTGCCAAAGAGGGGGGATACAGAGGCACCAGGATGGACCTGGATGCTTGAAGTCACTGGGGGGAATAAAGACAAAGTGGCAGACATACAAGGGCAGTGTTCACCTGCTGAGACTGTGGGTGCTGGCTGGGTCATTACCAGAGAAATTGGGGAGCTGAGTGACTTCTGGAGAAGGGAGAAGAGTTGGGCCATGATGGACCCTGACGTGGATAGCCTCTGGTCTGTTTGGAAAGTTAGGCTGTGTGAGAGGCCGGGTGCTTGTTGAGAGCTGCAGGCTTGAACAAGAGGATTTTGTTCAAAAAAGAGGCTCACAGTGGCTGATTAGGGAACTCCCCCATAGTAGGCCGCCCAGGCAGCCGGGGCCACCCAGCTGCAACCCTACCAGCTCTGCAGCCTAGGCCTTGTGCCTGCCTCTTCTGCCTTAGCCTCGGCAGAGATCCAGCCCCTGACAGTGGCCTCGCCCCTTCCCCTGACTCAGCAGTGCAGGCCCCGGCATGCTCACACCCACAGCAGCAGTAGTGTGCACCCACCCCTGTCCCCTGCCTCTACTGTGGTTCCCCTGCCCCATGTGGCCAGACTGGCTCGCTAAGAGGAAGGAAGAGGTGCCCCCTGAAGAGGAGAACAGGGAGACTCAGGGAGTTAGCAGTCCCCGGAAAGACTTAACTCAGTGGGGGAGCTGAATTACCCTGAAGAGACTTTGGGAGTGCTTAGCACCTAAGAGCAAGAAGATGGTGTGTGAGTTGCCACTAACTGGTGCACCTCAAGGATGGTGCAACTGGTGGATTGAAGGTGTGGGTCTGGTACAGAAGGGCACTGGAGGCCCAGCAGCGAACTAAGGAACTGGGCTAGAGGTTAGGTAACTATGAAGAGTGTGGCCCAGACCTAATCCCATCCTCACAAAACCATAGGAAGAGAGAAAAGTGAAATCCAACCCTTCTCTGCTTTCTGCAGCCAGGAAGACCAGCAGAACTCACTAGGCTGCTTTAAAGTCAGCAGAAGGCTTTTTTATGATATATTTTTTCTTTTTCTTTTATTTATTTACTTTTATTTTTCTCCAAGTAAGACATTAAGACCTAGAGCTGTGAAAGGACCAGAGTGGCTAGTTGGGTGAAATATCATGGTTAACACTATACTTATCCAAAAAATCTCCTATCTCTTTTCTGTGGGTTGGTACTTTAACCCCATAGAATACACTCCTTTTGTCTTAATCCATTTTACCTTCCCCCTCCAACTGATCACATAAAAGAGTAGGTGGGAGCTGTGAACACCAGCATGCCTGCTGGAACATAGAACCCACAAACAAAGGAACCACCAACAGATAACAAAGGAAGATGGTGAAGGAGTGAGTGAAATCGACACTAACCTCCACCCAGGACCAATCTGGAATTACAACTAAATGGTGGAGAAATTACCCAGAACAAACAACTGAACAATAGCAAGAGAGAAGCCTCAAAACCTCTGACAGACAGAAGAATCAGCTTTGACACAACCTGTCCGCACCGGAACAACAGCATATAAGAAGTGGTGGGTGGAGTGACCCTCAGTCAACCAGTTTGAGGGAGGGCCCACCAAAAAAAGACCCAACAACAATCAAAACCCAAAGACATACAGAGAACCAACATAAATGACAGCCCAATAGCAGCAAGTTCAGGGGATCAAGGAGACTGCAGCAATGAATCTCACAGGTCTCCTACCATAGACGTTTATACCACAAACCCAGGGAGTCAGAAGAGATCAATTTAAGAAGCAGAGGCTAACAAGAAGAGTCTCAAAAAGAATGGGAAGACAAAGAAAAAGGCTACAAAAGAAAGGAAAGGAGGAAGTCTCAGGAAGAATGCTAAATGAAAAAGACGCAACTCAACTATCAGATATTGAGTTCAAAGCAATGGTTATAAGGAAGCTCAATAAGCTCACAGAGAATTACGAAAAACTACAATGAATTCACTGCAAACTATATCAACGAAAAAGGAAATAGAAACTATCAACAAGGGCTGAGAGGAAATGAAGAATGCAATTTCTGGATTGAAGAACACAATAGAAGGAATCAAAAGAAGGCAAGATGAAGCAGAGGACCAAACCAGTGAGCTGGAGGACAAGGTAGAAAGAAACACCCAAAAGAGCAAAACAAAAAGGAAAAATAATCAGAAATATCAAAGAGGTATTAAGGGAACTGCAGGACAATATGAAAAGGAATAATACCTGTGTAATAGGGATACCAGAAGGAGGAGGAGAAGAGCAAGAGATGGAAAACCTGTTTTAAAAAGTAATGATGGAAAACTTCCCTAATTTGATGAGAGAAGAAGTCACACAGGACCAGGAAGCACAGTGGATCCCAATCAAAACGAACCCAAAGAGACCCACTCAAAGACACATCATAATTAAAATGGCAAAATTTCAAGACAAAGAGAGAATCTTAAAGGCAGCAAGGGAGAAATAGGAAGTAACATACAAGGGAGCCCCAATAAGACTACTTCTTGACTTCTCAGTAGAAACGCTCTTAGCCAGAAAGGAGTGGCAAGGCACATTCCAAGTAATGAAAAACAAAGGCCTGAAAGCAAGACTACTTTATCCAGCAAGGCCCTCAATTAAAATGGAAGGCCAAATAAGGAGTTTCCCAGTTAAAAGAAGCCTCAAAGAATACACCTTCTCCAAATCAGCTCTGCAAGAGATGCTAAAGGGAGCACTTTAAGAAAAGGAAGGAAAAGAGTGACAGAGAGAAAAACACAGGTATGAAGGAAGTAAAATGGCAATGAATAAGTACCTATCGATAGGCATAAATAGATTAAATATTTCAATCAAAAGACATAGAAGAGTTGAATGGATAAGAAAACATGACCCACACATATGCAGATTATAAGACACCCACCACAGAACAAAAAAATCTACATATATTGAAAGGGAAGGGCTGGAAACAAATATTCCAAAAAAAATGGTCAGGAAAAAAGGTGGGGTACCAATATTCATATCAGATAAAGTAGACTTCAAAACAAGGGCAATAAAGAGACCCAGAAGGTCACTTCATAATACTCTAAGGAAGAATCCATCAAGAACATAAACATTGTAAATATATATGCACCCAACATAGGAGCACCCAAATACATAAAGAAAATCTTGGAGGACTTCAAGAAAGATATTGACAGCAACACAATTATGTCAGGGGATTTTAACACCCCACTGTCAAAAATGGATAGATCTTCCAAACAAAATGTCAACAAAGATATTGCAGCATTGAACAATGTCCTGGATCAAATGGACTTAACTGATATAGATAGAGTCTTTCACCCAAAGAAGCAAAATACACATAACTTTCAAATGCACATGGAACATTTTCAAAGAGAGACCACATGATAGGACACCAAAAAAAGCCTCAATAAATTCCAGAAATTGAAATCACATCAAGCATGTTATCAGACCCCAAAGGACTGAAACTAGAAACCAACTCAAGGAAAAAACTTAAAAACACTCGAACTCATGGAAGTTGAATAGCATTCTATTTAACAATGCTTGTGACAAGAATGAAATCAGGAAGAAATCAAAAACTTTCTGGAAACAAATAAAAATGAACTCACAACAACCCCAAACCTATGGGACACAGCAAAGGCAGTCTTGAGAGGGAAGTTCATAGCAATACAGGCCTACCTTAAAAAGACAGAAACATTTCAAACAAACAACCTAACCCTACGCCTACAAGAACTGGAGGAACAACAACAAAGACAGCCCAGAGCAAGTAGAATAAAGGAAATAACCAAGATCAGAGCAGAATTAAATGACATAGAAATGACAAAAAAGCACAATTCTAAGGTTCAATAAATCCAGGAGCTGGTATTTTGAAAAGATAAAACAAAATCAACAAGCCTTAAAGCACGCTCATCAAGAAAAAAAAGAGAGAGGACCCAAATAAACACAATCAGAAATGAAAGAGGAGAGACTACAACTGATACCACTGAAATACAAAGTATTGTAAGAAATTTCTACAGAGAACTATTTGCCAAGAAATTTGAAAGCCTGGGTGAAATGGGCAAATATCTAGATAAAAATAATCTTCCAAAGCTCAATGAAGAAGAAGTAGAAAGCCTGAACAGACCAATAACAGCTGATAAAATTGAAGCAATAATCACAAAACTTCCGAGACACAAAAGCCCAGGACTGGATGGTGTCACAGGAGAATTTTACAAAGCATTTAAGGAAGAGCTAATCCCTGTCCTTCACAGACTACTCCAAAAACCCCCAACAAGATGGAAGGCTCCAAACTCCTTTTATGAAGCCAGCATCATACTATTTCCCAAAGCAGATAAAGACATAACAAAGAAAGAAAACATCAGGCCAATATTGCTGATCAACATAGATGCTAAAATCCTCAACAAAATATTGGCAAACCACATCCAGCAATACATTAAAAAGATCATACACCATGATCAAGTGGGATTCATCCCAGGGATGAAAGGATGGTACAATATTTGCAAATCCATAAACGTAATACATCACATCACATAAACAAAAGCAAAGACAAAAATCACATGATCATATTGATAGATGCAGAAAAAGCATTTGATAAGGTACAGCACCCATTTATGATAAAAACACTCAGCAAAGTGGGAATAGAGGGAGAATTCCTCAACATAATAAAATCCATAGAAGAGACACCTACAGCCAACATTATACTCAATGGGCAAAAACTGAAACCTTTCCCACTAAGATCAGGAGCAAGACAAGGATGCCCGGTATCACCACTCCTAATCAACATAGTATTGGAAGTCATAGCCACAGCAATCAGAGAGGAAAAAGAAATAAAAGGCATCCAAATTGGAAAGGAGGTACCAAAACTGTCATTGTTTGCATATGACATGATAGTGTACATAGAAAATCCTATATACTCTAGCAAGAAACTACTTGACCTAATAAGTAAATTTGTCAAAACAGCAGGATACAAAGTCAATATTCAGGAGCTTATACCTTTTGCGACAGCATGGATGGAACTGGAGAACATTATGCTAAGTGAAATAAGCCAGGCGGTGAGGGACAAATACCATATGATCTCACCTTTAACTAGAATATAATCAACAAAAGAAAAAAGCAAACAAAATATAACCAGAGACATTGTAGTTAAGAACAATCTAACAATGGCCAGAGAGGATTGGGGAGGGGGTAGTGGGGAGAGGGGTTTACAGGAGCTACTATAAAGGACACATGGACAAAATTAAGGGGGAGGGTGGAGGTGGAAGAGGGAGGTGGGTTTGGCTGGGGTGGGGTGTAGGGATGGGGAGAAAATGCAGACAACTGTAATTGAATAACAATAAAAATTAAAATAAGAAATCAAAGGCATTTTTGTATACCAACAATGAAATATCAGAAATAGAAATGAGGAAAAAATCACATTTGATATAGCAACAAGAAAAATTAAGTACCTAGGAATATACCTAACCAAGGAGGTAAAAGACCTGTACTCAGAAAACTACACAACACTGAAGAAAGAAATTAAGGAAGACACAAAGAAATGGAAACATGTGCCATGCTCATGGATTGGAAGAATTAACATCACCAAAATGTCCATTCTAAAAAAATCTATAGATTCAATGCAATCCCTATTAAAACATGTTTCACCAATATATAACAAACATTTTGAAAAGTTATATGGAACCATAAACAACCATGAATAGTTGTAGCAATTTTGAGAATGAAGAACTTAAAGGGATCACGTTAGCTGATTTCAAACTATATTATAAGGGCATAGTGATCAAAACAGTCTGGTCCTGGCATAAGAACAGACATATAGATCAATGGAAGAGAATAGAGAGCCCAGAAATGAACCCAAGTTACTATGGTCAGTTAATATTCAACAATGGGGACAACAGCATAAAATGGAGTAAAAATAGCTTCTTCAACAAAATGGTGTTGGGAGAGCTGGATAGCTACATACAAAAAAAAGAAAATCAATCACCAACTTACACCATACACAAAAATAAATTCAAAGTGGATAAAAGACTTAAATATAAGTTGTGACACCATAAAAGCCGTAGGGGAAATCATAGGAAGGAAAACATCAGATATTCCATGCAGCAATATTTTCACTGATATGTTCCCTAGAGCAAGGGACACAAAGGAAAGAATAAACAAATGGGATCTCATGAAATTAAAAAGCTTCTGCACAGCTGAAGAAAACAGCATTAAAATAAAAAGAGAACCAACTATGAGGGAAAACATATTTGCCAATGATACCTTGGACAAGGGTTTTATCTCCAAAATATATAGAGAACTCACCCAGACAAACAGCCAATTTAAAAAATGGGGAAAAGACCTGAAGAGACACTTCTCCAAGAAGGACACTTAGAGGGCCCAGAGACATATGAAAAGATTCTCAGCATCACTAGCCATAAGAGAGATGCAAATTAAAACTACAATGAGATACCACTTCACACCAGTGAAAATGACCATCATAAAAAAATCACCAAACAATGAGTGTTGGAGAGGTTGTGGAGAAAAGGGAGCCCTGGTGCACTGTTGGTGGGAATACAGACTGGTGCAGCCACTGTGGAAAACAGTATGGAATTTCCCCAGAAACTGAAAATGGAACTGTCTTTTAACCTGGCAAGTCCACTTCTGGGATTATATCCTCAGAACCCTGAAATACCAATCCAAAATAACCTATGTACCCCAATGTTCATAGCAGCACAATTTACAATAGTCAAGTGCTGGAAGCAACCTAAGTGCCCATCAGTAAGTGAATGGATCAAAAAACTATGGTACATTTGCACCATACTACGCAGCAGAAAGAAGGAAGGAACTCCTACCCTTTGCAACAGCATGGATGGAACTGGAGAGCATTATGCTAAGTGAAATAAGTCAGGCAGTGAAAGACGAATACTGTATGATCTCACCTTTAAGTGGAACCTAATCAACAAAACAAACAAATAATCAAAATATATCCAGAGACATTGAAATTAAGAACAAGCTGACAGTAACCAGCAGGGTGATGGAAGGGTGCAATGGGGGGAAGGGGGAAAGGGTTTTCAGAATCAACTATATAGGACAACTGGACAAACCAAAGTGAGTGAAATTAGGAGAGGAAGTTGGGGATGGCTGAGTTGGGGCATGAGTGGTGGGCAGTAAATTGAGACAACTGTACTTGAACAGCAATAAAGTAATTTTTAAAAAGATGTGAGAATATAATTTCAAGGTAGCTCACTCACAAGGCTGGCATGTAGTACCAGTTGCTGGAGAAGGAAGTCAATTTATCCCATATGAGCCTCTCTTGAGTCATTTAGGTGACTGCCTGAGTATCCTCACAACTTGGAAGCTGGCTTATCCAGAGTAAACAATCCCTTTTGTGACTTAGACCAGGAAGGAAGTTTGTCACTTGTGTGGTTTTTGATTGGTCATACAGGTTAGCTCTACTCAAAGGCATGAGAATCAAAAGATGTGAGTCATCTCCAAGATGAAAGTCATCTTGGAGAATGTCTACCATCTTTTGTGGCATAACCCAAGTTATACTCCTAGTTGCCAGAATGGGGTGTGAATTGTTTTGTGGGGCAGAGGCTTCTGTATCACCTTCAAGGAAGAGAGATAGAAATACTAGCCCCTAGATAGAGGGAGTGAGACATTTCTGTAGGCTTAAGGGTTCCAAGGAAAATTAAACTCAAGATTTTTGCATCTTAGATTTCCTATCCTATGCCTCCATTTAACATTCCTTCCCAATATAAGCCCTTACCCTAGGGTGGCAGACCTGCTTAATTACAAATTTAATCTTCTAATGAGCTCTGCTGTTCTTACATTTAAGTGTAGGGCATTGTTTTCAGCTCTTATGCTCTTTAGTTGCTGGAGAGGAAAATCTCTTTATATGATTCCCAGGATTCTCACTAGATGTCAGTTAGCCTCTGATGTTTTTCATATATGAGGTCTGTCCAAAAAGTATCCAGCCAAATACTATGAAAAAAGAAGACATTTATTGAAGAAGATACAAGATACAAGAAACATTGTACATAGGACAGTGACGTCTCAGTCCTCTTCAAAGTAGGTACCTTGGGACCTCACACAGTTCTCCCAATTGCCATCAACTGCCCCATCATATTTTCCTGAATCTCTTCCCTTTTAAAGGTGATTTTAGTTTTGGAAAAGCCAGAAGTCTCAGGGTACCAAATCTGGGCTGTAGTGGGGCTGCGTCATCTGGGTGACTTTATGTTTCATCCAAAATCTCTGTACCAGAGATGCATGAGCAGGTGTGTTGTCATGATGAAGCTGTCAATTACCTCTTGCCCACAGGGGTGGCCTTCTGAATCATCCAAATAGTTTCTGGAGAGGAATATTCAAGCTTAATGCAAAATATGATGCAGATTTATTGCTCATTGATCAGTCATTTTGATGGCAAGGACCACACAATACACATGCTCACTCAACAACATCTACCACCTCCACTGACTATTATGGTGAAATTGTCATTGTTCACACATGTGCATTCCAGTTCACTCTTCTTGGCAGCCAGGTTACATTGATGTTGTGCAAACAGTACTTGTTATATTAACAATGGCTGGAATTTTTTTTGGACAAACCTCATACAGCCTTTTATTTTCCATCAGTTCCCCCCCAAATAGCCATCCAACTCCATGATCCTGATCATTACTTTCCAAATATTTTTCAAATAATTTATACATGACACTGAATGAGCATTTATTTTCCCTTGAATAGCATCCTAATTTACCTTGTACCTGAGTCTACCTCTCTTCTTTTCACCTATTTTCTCAGTCCATTTGGGATGGAAAATTGCCAGTTAGTTTTCCTGGGAAATACAACTTAAGGTAGAAGTTAGCATCCTATAGGTGAATAGGTAGAATGCAGACCTAGGAGAGAGAAGACTTGGCTTGTGGTACAGTCACAACAAGGTCAACCCCACAAGAAAATGGACCTCATTTTGTGAGAAGTGACTGTTCAGCTGTAGTTATTTTTGGAGAGTGTGGTCAGCATCTATAATGGCCATGTCTTCAGAGAAAGTTTATATCTATCCTTCTCAAGCTCTTCCAAAGAAAAATTAAAAAGAGGCAATGCTTCCTAACAGAGTTTATGAGGCCAACATAACCCTGATACCAAAACCTGGCAAGGATAATACAAAAAAGAAAACTATAGATCAATATCTCTGATACAGATGCAAAAACCCTAAACAAAATACTAGTAAATCAAATAAAACAATACAATAAAAAGATAACACATAATGATTAAGTAGGGTGAATTCCAGGGCACAAGGATGGTTCAACATACATAAATCAATAAAGCGATATACCACATTAGTGAAATAAAAGAGAAAAGTTGTACGATTATATCAATAGATGCACAAAAAGCATTCAACAAGATACAACATCCATTTATGATTGAAACACTCAATAAAGGAGAATGGCCACATGGTGGCAGAGCAGAGAATTTCTCACACTGCCTCCCAGAATTAAGCTGAAAATAATAATAAAGAGGGAAACATCCACATGCAATAACTGAAGACTGCCTGAAGAGGAGACACTTAACCAAGGATGTGCAGAAACCACCTCAAGACCAGTAGAAAGGTCAGGGACACAAAAGAGGCCATCACTGCTTTCATGGGCAGCAGGCTGAGGTTGTCCCATGACTGTAGGAACTCCCCAAGGAGAGAAATAAAGCCTGAACCTCAGATCAGGTTCCCAAATACAGAGCTCCAGTCCTGTGATCCCCCAGCATATAGCAGTGAAAAGCTGTGGGGGTTTTGCCCACTGGAGAAAAAAGGAGCCCACTGGAGACAAAGCTGCCTTTTTATTTTTCCTTTCCTTTACTTTTTTTTTCTTTTCACATTTATGATCACCCCACCATACATCCTTTTAAAAAATTTTTATTTTATTTTTAGACAGAGGAGAAGGGAGGGAGAAAGAAAGGGAGAGAAACATCAATGTGCGGTTGCCTCTCATGCACCCCCTCCCAGGGACCTGGCCTGCAACCCAGGCACGTGTCCTGACTGGGAACCAAACTGGTGATCCTTTGATTTGCAGGCCAGCACTCATTTAACTGAGTCACATCAGCCAGGGCACATCCTTTTTTTAAAAAAAATTATTTTTTTGATGAGCCAAGATTGCAGGAGAGTAGCGGGCAGCTTCATTCATCTGCTTTCAGACATGGACCATGTTTGAAGTCAGAACACAAAGCAGAGAGTAAGTGAAAGTGTCTGTAAGGGAGAACTTATGTGGAAGAGAGTGTGGAGAGTGTACAGGAGTATACAGGAACTGGAACCGGGGGCTGAAGGCCCGGGCTTTCTAGGAGGACCACCACTGCTGCCCAGCACAGCACTGCTGGCTGCACCAAGTTGGCACAGCTATAGGTTGACTCAGAATCCCTGAGCTACTGGGAAGCAAGAGAAGGCCTGGGAGGTATGGGCCCCAGAAACAGCATGGCGAGGAACAGGCAGGCCTGAAGGCCTCTTGAGGGAGCAAGGACAACATGCCATCACCATCTTGTGGTATAGCAGAGCTGAAGGAAACTTCCCAAGGCCATCCAAGAAAGATTCAAGAGAAACATGTAAAATTGGTGGAGTACCTGTAAGGATGTGGCCAGCCCTTACCCTGAGAGACTGATTTTTCGGGAGAAGGAGCTCAGGAGAACAGGACCCCCAGGAACCCATGTTACACTGGGGCAGGGGAAGCATAAGAAACTCTTTTAAAAGGGGAACTGAGACATACCTGAAGGTTGGTAGGAACCCCCCCCACCCCCCCAGCCAACAACAACAGAAACCCAATTACAACCACATAAAAGGCAGAAAGGGCAGCACAAGACCATCAAGTACATGTGATCAAGGAGATTGCACCACTGAGTCCCACAGGTCTCCTACCACAGAAGATCACACCACAAAAACAGGGAGTCAAAGCAAATAAATCAAACAAGCAGGAAAAAACAAGAAGAGTTATATAAAATAGGAAGACAAATATACAACCCTCAATTGAAAGGAAAGATGGAATCCCCAGAAAGATTGTTAAAAAAAATCGAGGCAACCAAACTAACAGACATTGAGTTCAAAGTAATGGTTATAAGGATGCTCAAGGAGCTAAGGGAGAAATTCAAAGAATCCAGGGAAACTTCAACAAACTTACTGAGAAATACACCAGCATGAAAAAGAACTCAGAAACTATCAATAAGAGCTAGGAGGCAATGAAAAATACAATATCGGAAATGAAAAACATAGCAGAAGGATTTAAAAGCAAGGCTGCATGAAACAGAGGATGAAAGCAGCAAGCTGGAAGACAAGGTCGAAAAAAATTTCCAGAAAAAGCAATAAAATGAAAAAGACTCAGGATAAAGAGGGGTTAAGGGAGCTGCAGGACAATATGAAACATAATAATATCCATATAATTGGGATACCAGAAGGAGAAGAGGAACAAAGAATAAAAAACCTGTTTGAAAAAGGAATGATAGAAAACTTCCTTAACTTGATGAGAGAAAAAGTCATACAAGTCCAGGAAGACAGAGGGCCCTAATCAAGATGAACCCAAACAGGCCCACTCTGACACATATGATAATTAAAATGACAAAATAAAAAGACAAAGAGAGAATCTTAAAGGCAGCAGGGGGAAACAGTTATTAACTTACAAAGGATCTCTGATAAGGCTAGCAGCTGATTTCTGGGGAAAAACAAAAAAAACAAAAAAACAAAAACCCAACAAACTACAAGCCAGAAGGGAATTGCAAGAAATATCCCAAGTAATGAGAAGCAAAGCCCTACAAACAAGACTACTATACCCAGCAGAGCTCTCAGTTAAAAGTGGAAGGACATAGTTTCCCAGACAAAAGGAAGCTAAAATAGTACACCTCCACCAAACCAGCATAGTAAGACATGCTAAAGGGACAGCTTTAAGAAGATAAAAGAAAGAGAGAGAGAGAGGAACACAGGTACAAATGGGGAAAATGGCAAAGAAAATATACCTATCAATAACAACTTTAAATGTAAATGGATTAAATGGTCCAATCAAAAGACACAGGGTAGCTAAATGGATAAGAAAACAGGGCCTGCACATATGCTGCTTATAAGTGACCCACTTCAGAACAAAGGATCTAAACACACTGGAAGTTAAGGGGTTGAAAAAAATATCCCAAGCAAAGAGACAGGAAAAAAAAAGCTGACATAACAATACTTATATTAGACAAAATAGACTTCAAAACAAAGGCCATGAAAAGACAAACAGAAGATCATTTCATAATACTCAAGGGAAGAATCCAACAAGAAGACATAAGCATTGTAGATATATATGCATCCAACATAGGACCACCTAAATACATAAAGAAAATCTTGGAGGACTTCAAGAAAGATATTGACAGCAACAAAATTATAGCAGGGGATTTCAACACCCCACTGTCAAAAATAGATAGATCTTCCAAACAAAATATCAACAAAGATATTGGAGCATTGAACAATGTCCGGGATCGAATGGACTTAACTGATATATATAGAGAGAGAGCCTTTTATCCCAAAGAAGTGAAATACACATTCTTTTCAAATGCACATGGAACATTTTCAAAGCTACACCACATGAGAGGACACAACACAAGCCTCAATAAATTCCAGAAAATTGAAATCATATCAAGCATTTTCTCAGACTACAAGTGCTTGTAACTATAAACCAACCTCAAGGAGAGAACTAAAAAACATTCAAATTCATGGAGATTGAATAGCATGCTATTAAATATCAATGGGTGAATAATGAGATCAAGGAAGAAATAAAAAGTTTTCGGAAACAAATGAAAATAAATACAAAATGTCCAAAACTTATGGGACACAGCAAAGGCAGTCCTGAGAGGGAAGGTCATAGCAATACAGGCCTACCTACAAAAGCTAGAAACATTTCAAATAACCACCTAACCCTACATGTACAAGAACTGGAGGAATAATAAGAAAAAACAAAGCCCAGAGTCAGTAGAAAGAAGGAAACAATCAAAATCAGAGGAGAATTAAACAACATAGAGACTAAAAGAATAATTCAAAGGATCAATAAATCCATGAGCTGGTTCTTTGAAAAGATAAAACCAACATGGCTTTAAGCAGACTCATCAAGAAAAAAAGAGAGAGCACTCAAATAAATAAAATCATAACTGAAAGAGGAGAGATTACAACTGACACTAAGGAAATACAAAGGATTGTAAGAAATTACTATGAACAAGTATAAGCCAAGAAATCTGAAAACATGGATGAAATGGAAAAAATTCTAGGAACATATAATCTTCAAAAACTAAATTGGGAAGAAGAAGAAAGCCTGAATAGACTGATAACATCTAGTAATATTTAAGAAGTAATAAAAAATCTCTCAGCACACAAAAGCCCTTAACCAGATGGCTTCACAGAAGTAGTTTACAAAACATTTAGAGAAGAGCTAACGCCTATTCTGCTCAAACTATACCAAAGCATCAAAGAAGAGGGAAGACTCTCAAACTCTTTATATGAAGCCAGCATTTTCCCAATCCCAAAACCAGATAAAGACAAAACAAAGAAAGAAAACTACAAGCCAATATCGCTGATGAAAATAGATGCTAAAAGCCACAAAAAATATGGGCAAACTGCATCAAGCAATACATTAAAAAGATCATACACTGTGATCAAGTGGAATTTGCCCTACGGATGCAAGATGATATAATTTTTGCAAATCAATAAATGTAATACATCACATAAATGAAATAGAGAACAGAAATCACATAATCTTATTAACAGATATTGAAAAAACATTTGATAAAGAATGTCACTTATTTATGATGAAAACACTCAGCAAAGTGAGAATACCTCAAAATAATAAAGGCCATATATGAGAGACATACAGCCAACATCATACACTACAGGCAAAAACTAAAAACTTTCCTACTAAGTTCAGGAACAAGACACGGTTGCCTACTTTCACCACTTCTATTCAACATAGTATTGGAAGTCCTAGCCACAGCAATGTAAGAAGAAAAAGAAATAAAAGGCATCCAAATTCGAAAAGAGGAAACAAAACTGTCATTGTTTGCAGATGACATGGTAGTGTACATAGAAAATGCCATAGATTCCACCAAAAAACAGCTCAGCCTAATAAATGAATTAGGCAAAACAGCAGGATACAAAGTCAATATTCAGAAATCAAAGGCATTTTTGTATATCAACAATGAAATATCAGAAACAGAAATCAGGAAAAAAATCCCATTTGATATAGCAAAAAGAAAAATAAAATACTTAGGAATAAACCAAACGAGGAGGTAAAAGAACTGTACTCAGAAAACCACACAACCCTGAAGAAAAAAATTAAGGAAGACACAAACAAATGGAAACATAAACTGTTTTGATGGGTCAGAAAAATCAACATCATCAAAATGTCCATGCACCCCAAGGGAATGTATAGATTCAATGTAATCCATATTAAAGTACCAATGGCATATTTCACATATAGAACAAACACTTCAAAAATTTATATAGAACCATAAATGACCCTGAATAGCTGCAGAAATTTTGAGAATGAAGAGCAAAGTAGGAGGGATCACAATACCTGATATCAAACTGTATTACAAGGCCACTGTAATCAAAATAGCCTGTATTGGCATAAGAACAGATACATGGACCAATGGAACAGAACAGAGGGCCCAGAAATAAATGCAAGTCTCTACAGTCTATTAATATTTGACAAAGGGGCAGCAGCATAAAATGGAGCAAAAATCACCTCTTCAACAAATGGTATTGGGAGAGCTAGACAGCTACATGCAAAAAAAATGAAACTTGATCACCAACTTACACCATACACAAAAATAAATTCAAAGTGGATAAAAAATGTAAATGTAAGTCATTCACCATAAAAGTCCTAGAGGAAAGCATAGGCAGGAAAATCTCAGATATTCCATGCAGCAATATTTTCACTGATATGTTCCCTAGAGCAAGGGACACAAAGGAAAGAATAAACAAATAGGATCTCATCAAAATAAAAAGCTTCTGCACAGCTAAAGAAGACAACATTAAAATGAAAAGAAAACCAATCATGTGGGAAAACATATTTGCCAATGATACCTCAGACAAGGGTTTAATCTCCAAAATATATGAACAACTCACATGACTCTGTTCTAAGACAACAAACAACCCAATTAAAAAATGGGCAAAGGACTTGAACAGACACTACTCCAAGGAGGACAAGGAGGACCAATTCCATTTTGTGTTTTTTTGTTATTTTTTCTTTTGCATAGCTTTATATAATTTTTTCTTTTTTCTCTAATTTTTTCTTATTTTTTAATTTTTTTTCTTCAAATCTCATATTTAACTTCTTTTTACTCCACTTTGCCTTCTTTTAAAAAATTTTTTTACTGTTATTCAATCACAGTTGTCTGCATTTTCTCCCCATCCCTCCACCCCACCCCAGCCAGTCCCACCTCCCTTCCTCACCTCTACCCTCCCCCTTGATTTTGTCCTTGTGTCCTTTACAGTAGCTCCTGTAAACCCCTCTTCCCACTATCCCCTCCTCACTCCCCTCTGGCTATTGTTAGATTGTTCTTAATTTCAATGTCTCTGGTTATATTTTGTTTGCTTTTTTCTTTTGTTGATTATGCTAAGTGAAATAAGCCAGGTGGTGAGGGACAAATGCCATATGATCTCACCTTTTACTGGAACATAATCAACATAATGCACTTTGCCTTCTTTTTTTCTTTTCTAATTCTTTTTAAATTTTATTTTTCCCTTTCTTGGTTGTTTTGTGGCATTTCCCTGTTTTTATTCCTTACTGTTACTGTTTCTCCTCCCTACCTCCTCTCATAATCATCCTTCTTTACTTTGGTTTTATTATATTCTTGTTTTTATTATAATATTCTATTTCTCTTTCCGCTTTTATAATTCTTTGCTCTTTTGTCATTGATTTTTCTGCTGTTGTTGTTTTTTTTGCTTATGTGGGTTCTGTTTTCTGTGTTATTTTGTTTTGTTCTATCAGCATTGGTACAACAGCATACAAGATGTGTTGGCAGTTGAGCCTCTCAGTCAGACAGCCAGATGGGATAACCCACCAGTGAATGGGCCAACAAAAATAAAGTCCCAAATACAACAAGAAAAGCCACATAAATTACACTAGGGGTATTCCTAGAGCACCCAGTTCAGGAGATCAAGAAGACTGCACCGCTGAGTCCCACAAGATGCCTATCACAGAAGGCCATCCCCCCACAAAGACAGGGAGTCAAACCAGATATATCTAATATGTAGAAACAAACCAAAAGAGTCAGCTAAAATGGGGAAACAGAGAAATAATCCCTCCCCCTAACAAAAAAAGCAGGAATCCATAGAAAAAGAACTAATTGAATTTGAGGCAAGCAATTTATCAGACATAGAGTTCAAAGTAATGGTTATAGAGTGCTCAAGGAACTTAGTGAGAAATACAAGGAAATTTTGGGGAGCTACAAGGAACTTAGTGGGAACTCTATCAGCATAAATAGGACATAAAAATCTTGAGTAAGAACCAGCTGGAAATGAAGAATGAAATATCAGAAATGAAGAGTACAGTAGAAGTAATGAAAAGTAGGTTAGATGAAGCAGAGGATTGAACCAGTGATTTGGAAGACAAGATAGAAAAAACACCCAAATAGAGCTGCAAAAGAAAAAACAATGAGGATGGTTTAAGGGAATTGTGGGACAATATAAAACATAATAACATGTATGCATTGTAGGGATACCAGAAGAAGAAGAAAGTGAGCAAAGGATAGAAAAACTGTCTGAATATAATGAGAAAACTTCCTTAGCCTTGTGAAGCAAAAAGTCACACAAGTTCAGGAAGCAGAGAGTCCCAATAAGAGGAAGCCAAGGAGACCTACACCAAGACACATTATAATTATTTTGACTGCATAAAATTTAGAAATGATAAATGATAAACAGTATCTTAAACAAAGAAACAATAAGAAAAAACTATAAAGGAAGAAAAAAATTAAGATTTCTAATCTTAAATTTCTAAGAGTTCTAATCAATTTAGAACTAAACTATCCTACAATTTTGTGTCTAAACTATGAATTTAGGACTAAATAAACGAGGTTTCTCTTGGTGGAAAACACACACACACACGCTCACAGGGTCTTGCTCTCTCACATACGTACTCGCTCCCTGTCCATCACACACTCACATACACTACGAAGACAGAAGGTCCTCATAGTACTTTTGAACCTGAAGAAAATGTAAAAATACTGTTGCAAATGTGAATAAGTATTTTTAAGAAATAAGTCCTTAGAAAGACAAAAAAAGGACACATTATAATTAAGATACAAAGTAACGACAAAGAGAGAATCTTAAAGGAAGGAAGAGAGAAGCAAACAGTTACCTATAAAGGAGCACCAATAAGACTGTAAGTTGATATCTCAAAAGCAACACTTCAGGCCAGAAGGGATTGGCAGGAAGTATTTAAAGTACTGTAAAGCAAAGATCTGCAACCAAGACTACTCTATCCAGCAAGGCTATCATTTAAAATTGAAGGTGAAATAAAAAGCTTCCCGAGGTCATCAAGGAACATGTATAAAGGACCCATGGACAAAGACAATGGGGGAAGGGATAAGACTGAGTGTGGGAGGTGAGGGAGGGTGGGGCAGGGGAGAGTGGGTGGGGGAAAATGGGGACAACTGTACTTGAACAACAATAAAAAAGACTTAAAGACAAAAAAACTCAGACAGAAAAAAACAACAAACCAGTTAAAGGAGTTCGTTAACAGCAAACCAACACTGCAAGAATTTTAAAGGGACTGCTTTAAGAAGTAATACAGAGAGGGAAGAACAAAGGTATAAGAAATAAAATGGCAATTGTAACTGAATAAAAATAAAAAAATAAAAATAAAATTAAGAAAAAAACACATAAAAATGCCAAAAAAAGAGAAATAAAATGGCAATGAACAAGTACCTACAAGAATAACCTTAAATGTATATGGATTAAATGCTCAAATCAAAAGACATAAGGTAGCTGAATGGATATGAAAACATCATCAATATATATGTTGCCTACAAGATACCCATCTCAGAAAAAAAGATGTACACAGGCTGAAAATATAGGGGTAGAAAAATATATACCATGAAAATAGAAACAACAAAAAAAGATAGAGTAGCATTATATTATATCTGATAAAATAGACATCAAAATAAAGTCCCTTAAAAGACAGACAAAGTCACTACATAATACTAACTAAAAGGATCAATCCAACAAGAGGACATAACTCTTACAAGCATATACGTGCTCAATATAGGAGTATCTAAATATATAAAGAATATCTTGGTGGACTTTAAGGAAGAGATTAACAGCAATACAGTCATTGTAGGGGATTTTAACACCCCACTGTCACCATTGGATAGACTTTCCAGACAAAAAATAAACAAGGAAACAGTAACTTTAAATAACACACTAGATTGAATGGATTTAATTGATATTTCCAGAACATTTCATCATTAAAATGTCCATACTACCCAAAGCAATCTACTTATTCAGTGTAATTCTTATTACAATTCCAATGGCATATTTCAGTTTTAGAAAAAATATCCCAAACATTTATATGGAACCCAAAAAGACCCTGAATAACCTTAGCAATCTTGAGAAAGAAGAACAAAGTTGGAGGGATTATAATGCCTAATATCAAAATATACTATAAGGCCACCATAACAATCTGGTACTGGCATAAGAATAGACAAACAAATCAATGGAACAAAATTAAAAGCCCAGAAATAAATCCACTATTTTATGATCAATTAATATTTCACAAGGAAGTAAGAGCATACAATTGAGTAAAGATAGTCTCTTTAATAAATGATATTGGGAGAACTGCACTAGTACTTGCAAAAAAAAATGAAACTAGACCACCAACTTATACCATATACCAGAATAAACTCAAAATGGACAAAAAACTTAAATATAACTCACAATACCATAAAAATTCTAAAGGAAAACAGGCAGTAAAAAAATTTCAGATATCTCCCATAGCAATATTTTGCCAATATATCTCCAAGGGCAAGGGAAACAAAGGAAAATAAACAAATACATCACATTAAAAAGCTTCTGTATAGCTAAAGAAACCATTCAGCAAAATTAAAAGGGAACCCACTGTATGGGAGAACATATTTACCAATGATACATCAGGCAAAGGTTTAACCTCCAAGAAGTGATATGTCTCAACACCAGGGACACAAACAATCTTATTAAAAAATGGGCAAAGCACCTGAACAGACACTTCTCCAAGGAGGACATACAGATGGCCCAGAGACGTATGAAAAAATATTCAACATCACTAGCCAACAGAGAGATGCAAATTAAAACTACAATGAGATACCACTTCACACCTACTAAAGTGGTTATCATTAATAAATCAACAAACAAAAAGTGCTGGCCAGGATGTGGAGAAAAGAAACCCTAGTGTACTGTTTTGGGGAATGCAGATTGGTGCAACTACTGTGGAAAATAGTATGGCATTTCCTCAAAAATTAAAAATGGAACTGCCTTTTGACCCAGAGATTCCACTTCTGGGAATATATCTAAAGAATCCTGGAACACAAATTCAAAAGAATATATGCACCCCTATGTTCATAGCAGCACTATTTACAATAGCCAAGATTTGGAAACAGCCATCAATAGATGAGTGGATAAAAAAGCTGTGGTACTTTTAAACAATGTAATACTGTGCAGCAGTCAAAAATAAGGAATTCTTACTTTTGTGAAAATGTGTATGGAATTAGAGACTATAGGCTAAGTGAAATAAGCCAGACGATGAAAAACAAATACTACATGATCTCACTTATTACTGGAATCTAAATAATAAAATAAACAAAAGAGCAAAATAGAATCAGAGGAACAGAAACAAGGAACATATTGATAACTGTAAGAGGGTGGGGGAGATTGGAACTGTTTGAAGAAGGAGAAGGGATTAGACAAAGAACATACATGCATCACCCATGGACATGAACAATAGTGAGGGGTTGACTTTGGGAAGGGGTGTTGGGGGAAGGAGAGCAAAATGGGAAGAATTGGGACAACAGTAATAGAATAAACAATAAAATATTATTAAAATAATACACTCAATGAAATAGGTATAGAAGGACAGTACCTTGACATAGTAAAGGACATATATGACAAACCCTCAGCTAATAAACTCAATGGTGAAAAACTGAAAGCTTTTCCTCTAAGATTAGGAAGAAGACAATGATATCTACTCTTTCAGCATAGTTCCGGAAGTCCTAGCCAGAGCAATCAGAATACAGAAAAAGTAAAAGGCAATCAAATTGGAATGAAGTGAAAGTGTCTTGCAGTTGACATGATTCTTTATATAGAAAACCCTAAAGACTCCACCAAAAAAGGTTTTAGAAACTATATAAAATACAGTAAAGTTGCAGTATACAAAATCAATGTAGAAAAATATATTGCATTCCTATATACTAGCAATAACGTTTCAGAAAAAGAAATTAAAAAATTCCTTTTGCAATTGCAGCAAAAAGAATAAAACACCTAGGAATAAAACTTAACAAAGGATGTGAAGGACCTGTACAGTGAAAACTATAAGATGTTATTAAAAATAAATTGATTCCATGTTAATGAATTGGAAGAAATAACCTAATTATAATATATATATTATCCAAAGCAATATAGAGATTTAATGTAACCCCCTTTGAAATCCCAATGGCATTTAAAGAAGAAATAGAACAAAAAATCACTAGATTTGTATGGAACCATAAAAAACTCCAAAAAGCCAAAGAAACAATGAGAGGAAAGAAAAAGGGTTTTTTTACTTGGGTTGACATAACCAAAAGAGACCTGTGTGTAGCACACACTGGAGTATAAACAACTCTAAAATTATCTGAACTTGCATGGAGTGATCTGGAATTCTTGAAGCTGTGGGGTTAGGAGCTCATATCAATGTTAGACAGACATTGGAAAAGACAATGTAATGCCAGTAAATATACAGGATTCCTGAATAAATATACATGCCTACAATTGATCCAGACAGACTGTGACCAAGAGGTCCCCATCGATGAACCTCCTGGCAGAGAAGATTAGAAATAGACAAGTGTAAAACACTTGTGAACAGAAATTTATGTTCTGGACCAGTGATTTTCAACCTTTTTCATCTCATGGCATACTCAAACTTATGACTGAATTTCTGCAGCACACCAAAAAATGTATTTTTTGAGAATCTGACAAAAATAGATATAACTTTGATTCATTCATAGTGGGTGGCTATTGTGTTTGCTATTGTCATTTTTAAATTTGACAATCTAAAGGAAAAGAGGTCATTGCCCCTGACTAAATAGTCAGGTATTGCATGTTTTATTTATTTATTTTTTATTTAAAAATTTTTATTGTTATTCAATTACAGTTGTATGCCTTTTCTCCCCATCCCTCTGCACCCCAATGTTCATAGCAGCACAATTTACAATAGCCAAGTACTGGAAGCAACCTAAGTGCTTATCAGAAAATGAGTGGATACAAAAACTATGGTATTGCATGTTTTAAAGATTCTTGCAGCACACCAACTGAAAATTGATGTCCTAGACTCTGCTTTTTTTAAATTAGAGTATTCATATAGGACCACCAATATAGTTTATAGAAAACCTGATTCTATTCTGGAAGAAGGAGAAGGATTTATTTTATACTGTATAAGTTTCATTTATATCTTTCTCAAAAGAAGTAAACAAAATAGACATAACCATTTATTAGCATGTGATCATTTTCTTGATATTTCCAGTAACAAACATACAATAAACTTTAAACTAAGTATCAGTTTCATCAAGAAAAAGAAATCGGTGAACAATACCTTGCACAAATGTTGGACCTGTATACCTGCCACCAAATCATCAGGTTCAGCTTCAAAATACTTGCTTTCAATTGTCTTATGAAATTGCCTTGCTTTATTTTTTTCCTTTGGTTTTTCCCCAAACCAGTGAGAGCGCTAAGAAGGGAGTAAAAATGTAATCACTTAAAAAACACAGAAAAATTAAGCAATAGAAAATAGTTTAGCCTGTTACCCTTTGTATTGAGATAGGCCAAAAATTTCTTGGGATTCAATTTTATAACTACTTGGTTACAATTGAATCACCAAGTTATACATGCAGATTGTTCTACTTAAATACTAACTGTCCAAGGGAAACAAAAGAAAATCTCTCTAAATTGAAGTCATAGCAGAATGTATTATATCACTCTTTGTCATATCTTCTCCTAGCAATATATAAGCCCATGCTAATAAGGAAAAAGAGTGAGAAGGGAGGGCAAGAAATAGATGCTGCCCATTTTGCTATGATTCTGACTCTAAGAAGTGTGGGCTAACCAAAATAATATACCAGGTGGTAAGTGCCTGGATATGGAATATATGTAAACCTCTTTTTAGCGTCTAAAGACCCTATCCTATGTTAATTTCTTTATCCCTTGTAAAAGGTTCAATCCCTTATAAAACACTTGACTGCAAAAGTGATGAGTTTACTCAGAATTTGTAAAGTTTAGGGTTCCTGGCCATGATGTATGGGTTACTTATATTTATATACAGTAGAAGCTTTACAGTATATGAGAAAAGAGCTATTGAATTCATATGCCTAATGTAATTAGAATGATTCTTTCACCTGACCTACTGATTCAATTACAGACAGAACAAAACTAACTAACGATGGGTTTTATATAAATTGTAAAACATGTCTATAAAGACTATGGCCTCTCTTGTTAACAGAAGCAACACAACTCACCAGCAAGAAAAAGTTCCATGGCTTGGGCACACCATACTCTCCTGGAAAGACTGCTTCTATATACCAGGCCACAAGGCCATACAAAACAGCATCAAATAAAAACATTCCCAGTATATAGGCAAAGACAAAATTCTCCCCTGTGGTTGGTGAGAAGATGTTACTCCATTTAATTCCAATTTCTAAGAGATAACAGGAGACATTTAATTTAGGTGCCCACTGAGACAAAGTTATTCATCTGCATCATAATTAAAGAGTGAAAAATATTAATATTCTCTATAGAGATTTCTATTCCATTCAGCTCCTTTCTTATACTATTAGAATTTAGGAGATCTTAACAATTAATCATGTAATATGCCTTTTACTATGCCAAGGCAAACAAATAATCAGTAATAAGTGAAACAAAAACAAATTATACTAACAAGTCAGGAAAATAAGCTTTAAGAAAAATAAGCAGACCTATGGGTTAAGGCAGCGGCTCATCTCCCCTACCCCCTTCCTCATGCTACATGTTCATTGGCATATATAATTTTGGAATAATGTAATCACTGAAAAGTAGAGATGGGTGGTTACTACAGATCAGATTAGAGGGATGTTGTTTACATAGATATTACACTGATGGAAAAAGGAAGAAGTTACTAAAAGCAGACCCATGTAACTTCATCTCCTAACCCTAAACATTAGGTGACAACTCCAAAAGGAGCATGGGGAGCCCTAATAGACTTGAGTAAATTTAGAGAGGGAATGTGGAAGTTCATGTACTATAAGTAATGATATAAAGTAGTGTGATATTTTTTGAAGGATGGTTTAGCTATATCAGTAACACTAAAACTGTTAATTTCCCATGAGGACATGGCAAAATTTACAAGGTTAATACTTACTGTCCATTTCTGCCTTGACTAGGAATTTAGCTCCCAGTGCCATCACAATATTTGAGCTGAGACAGGAAGCAAGCTTCTGGGTGACTGTCATCTGTGCGTAATTTGAAGAGATTCTGGTAGCTGGAAGGTAGGTGGCAAAATAAATGAAACCTCCAACAGATACAGCAAAATGTACTGCCAATAAGAATAAAATAATGAGGTCAATTTAAGCAAGCTGAAGAAACCTGAAATTCAAATATCTTCTTTTTATTATAAGAGTGCACTACAATAAGAACACTGAGAACAGACATTTGTCTGTTTTGTTCACCACTGCTTCCTCAACACATTATAAAACGCTTGGCATTTTTAAGTGCTTAAAAGTATTTTCTGAATGAATAAAAGGTAAAATTGAAACATTTAAAGAACTACTTCTTGTTGAATTTACTATCCTATAGTAAATTCTATAGGCACTAACTATGACTATTATAGCTTTTAATGGAAATGTACATATGTATTATTATTTAACATGAAATATTGTAAGTACTATTATTAGCATAATCAGAAAATACCTATATTGTGTTTCCAGACACTAACATTCAGTCTGTGTCATGATACTGGGGGAAAAGAACATAAACAGAGATACAAAGTTGGTGTCAAACAGCCAGATATGTTTTAGGGTATGAAGTGCTCCAAAAATGTAACTCTGATAAAACATCAAAAACAAAATTCTTGTTATGAGATCAAGTAACCTGGTTCTGGCCAAGATGGAGGTGTTGGTGGAAACATGTCACTTCTTCACATAACCAAAAGAAGGATAACAACCAATTTAAAAACAATAAACAACCAGAAGTGCCAGAAAATCAAACTACATGGAACTCTGACAACCAAGGAGTTAAAGAAACATTCATCCAAACTGGTAGGTGGGGCAGAAATGGGCACCTGAGCAGAGAGAATGCACGGCAAGGCAGTGGACTGAGTGGGCGAGGCAGGGCTGGCTGAACAGGAAACTAAAGACTCAAAACTTCTAGCTGTACAATACTGTGGGGGTTGCCATGGCAGTAGAAACTCCCAGTCTCACAGGAGAGTCCATTGGAAAGTGGGGCTAGAACAGATCTAGCGAGCAGCATTGTTCCCTCTCTGACCCCTCCCCAACAGACAGCACCACAACACAGCAAAGAGAGTTGCCTCACCCTGGTGAATACCTAAGGCACCGCCTTCTTACAACATAACAGGTGTTCTGAGACAAATAAATATGGCCCAAATGAAAGAACAGATAAAAACTCCAGAAAAAGAACTAAGCAACTAGGAGATAGACAACCTGCCTGATGCCGAGTTCTAAACACTGGTAATCAGGATACTCACAGAACTGATTGAGGTCAGTCGCAAAATGAAGGAAGAAATGAAGGCTACATGAAGTGAAAAAAAGGAAAATATACAGGGGACCAACAGTGAAGGGAAGGAAACTGGGACTCAAATCAAGGGTTTGGAGCAGAAGGGAGAAACAAACACACAACCAGAACAGAATGAAGAAACAAGAATTCAAAAAAATGAGGAGAGGCTGAGGAACCTCCAGGACAACTTCAAAAGTTCCAGCATCCTAATCATAGGGGTGCCAGAAGGAGAAGGACAACAGCAAGAAATTGAAAACTTATTTGGACAAATAATGAAGGAAAACTACCCCAATATGGTGAAGGAAATAGAATTCCAGAAAGTCCTGGAAGCCCAGAGAGTCCCAAAGAAGTTGAACCCAAGGAGGAACACACCAAGACACATCATAATGAAGTCAGCCAAGATTAAAGATAAAGAGAGAATCTTAAAAGCATCAAGAGGAAAAGAGAGAGTTATTTAACTACAAAGGAGTGCCCATAAGACTATTAGCTGATTTCTCAAAAGAAACCTTGCAGGCAAGAAGGGGCTGGAAAGAAGTATTCCAAGTCATGAAAGGCAAGGACCTACATCCAAGATTACTCTATCCAGCAAAGCTGTCATTTAGAATGGAAAGGCAGATAAGTGCTTCCCAGATAAGGTCAAGTTAAAGGAGTTCATCATCACCAAGCCCTTATTATATGAAATGTTAAAGGGACTTATCTAAGAAATAGAAGAGGATCAAAAATGTGAATAGTAAAATGACAACAAGCTCGTAACTATCAACAACTGAACCTAAAAATCAAAACCAAAATGAAGCAGACAACTGGAACAGGAACAGAATCACAGAAATGGAGATCACCAGTGGGGAAGGGGAGAGGAAGAATGGGGGGAAAGGTACAGGGAATAAGAAGCATAATTGGTAGGCATAAAATAGGCAGGTGGAGGTTAATAATAGTATAGGAAACAGAGAAAACAAAGAACGTGTATGTACAACCCATGGATATGAACTAAGCAGGGGTTGGGTAGAAAATGCTGGAGGGTAGGGGGTGCAGGGCGGAGGGGGATAAAGGGGAGAAAAAAAACCTGGGACTACTGTAATAGCATAACTAGTAAAATATACTTAAAAATAAAGTTAAAAAAAGAGATCAAGTAACCTCATGTAGAGTTAAAATGAAACATTCATATACAAATTGGATATTATGAATAAAGCATATTATCCCACTATTAAGTGATTCGTGCTTCTCCTCTTTACCTCACACCTCACTCCATGTACTTCATTCACCAATTAGGAAATTTATGTTTTATTTACCAAAGAATGTCTTATTTTTTACAATTAGAATTTTAAAGATAATGAGAGGAGATAATTTGTAGATAACAGAGGCAATATATCAGATGCACCTGAGAACATAACATGAAAATACATAGAGCAAAAAATAACAGAACTTCTAGGATAGATATAGAAATCTACAATCATAGTGGGAAAGGTGGGACAAGTACAAAAAATAAAGATGTAGAAAAGTGATTACACAAACTTGGCCTAATGTGAATATATTCTCAACTACCCCAAACAAGCTCATAACATATATTTTTCAGACTGATATGGATTATTCATTTTAAAACTGGAGTTTAACTAAGCCATAAAATAAATTCCAAAAATTTTTTTTTCTTTTTTTAAAATTGTTGTTCAAGTACAGTAATCAATAGTCAAAATATTTGTATAAAAACCCAATATTTTGAGAAATTTAGGTGTACAATTTTGAACAATTCTGAACTTAAAAAATAAATCATAAGAACAAATTTTAAACATTTTCATAGAATAAAAAATGTTTACATGTAATCAAAATTTGTGCCATACAGTCAGCTCAGTACTCAGAGGTAAATGTCTAGCTTAGAATTCATTTATTAGAAGTAAGTCCAGTATTCATTACAAGAAGTTAGAAAAAATGGCAATAAACACAGTTTATGAAATTATTAATAAATATAAAAGCAGAAATTAATGAAGGATGAAACATACATGTAGTTATGAGGATCAACAAAGCCACATTTGATTCTTCAAAAAGACTAATAATGCTAATAAGTTTATTATGATATTGATCAAGAAAAGGAAAGAAAGCACAAATAATCAGTATAATGGCAGATACTCACAAACATTAAAAACATAAGAAAACTAAGTTAAATTAATGATATTGCACCTAAATTTGCAAACTAAAAATGTAAACTTAAGAAAATACAACTTATCAAATTGAAAGAACTAGAAAACCTGATTGCCTTATAGTCATCAAAGAAATTAAACCAATAATTAAAATCCTTCCCAACAGTTTTTTCAGCAAGTTCTAGCAGGTACTTAAAGAAGAAATAATTAGAATGCTGTACCAAATTCTCCAGAGATAGTAACACAGAAAAAGAGAATATACTTCCCAAGTAATGTTATAAAACTATCACAACTTGATCTCAAAATCAAACAATAACAGTACAAAAAATGAAATTATAGGAAAATTTCACTCGAGCATATAGATAAATATTTTTTTTAAAAAGGTTTTATTTATTTATTTTTAGAGAGGGGAAGGGAAGGAGAAAGAGAGGGACAGAAACATCAATGTGTTGTAGCCTCTCAAGTACCCCCTACTGGGGACCTGGCCCACAACCCTGGCACGTGCCCTGACTGGGAATTGTAGCCCTTTAGTTCACAGGCTGGAGCTCAGTTTGCTGAGCCACACCAGCCAGGCCCATGTAGGTAAATCTTAACCCAAATATTAACAAACTTAATCCAGCACATATATGAAGGAAAGCATTCTGATATTTAAATTTATTCCAAATATACAAGATGGGTATATTAAAAAATCAGCATTTATAATTCATTTTATTAATTGATTAAAGAAAATATATAATCTTACCATCACAATAAAGGCAAACAAGTGCTAAATAATATTCAACATCCTTAGCTAAAATTCTTAAACACAAAATAAGGAGAATCTCTTTCACCTGAAAAAAGATATTAATTAGCTAGTTGAAATGTTTCTAGCTAACATCATAATCTGAAAAGTTGTTCTGGATCTCAGTTTCAAAGTGAGCATGTAAGGGGAATTCATCCACACCACAAAGCAAGTCTCCAGGACACAAGCCTGGGTGTCCTGCTGTGCAACTCTATCTAACACTATTTACCACAAGATAGCATCAGCTTCCACAGTTTAAGAATTCAGTTGTACAAGATTACCCCCTCACTCACTTGTGACTGTCAAATGCCAGTCACAAGCCCTGGTTATCTCCTTTGCTTCTGCTGAGTGGCTTTAGATTAGAGGTTCCAGGGACCTCCTACTGAGGTCCAATTCATTTGCTAAAGAAGTTTACAGAACTCAGAGAAACATTTTGCTTATTAAGTCACCAGTTTATTATAAAAGGATATAAATCAGACACAGCCAGATAGAAAAGATTCACAGGGTAATACACAAGGAGAGAGTATGGAACTTCCATACCCTCACTGAGCATGCCACTCTCCCCAAATCTCCACATGTTCACCAACTCAGAAGCTTTCCAAACCAGTCCTTATGATATTTTATGGAGGCTTCATTAAATAGACATGATTGATTAAACCATTAGTCACTGGTGACAGATCAACCTCCAACCTCCTTGTTTCCCTAGAGTTCAGGGAGTTGGGACCAGAAGTTCAACCCTCTAATCACATGGTTGGCTCCTCTATCAACCACTACTCCCCATATTTTGGCCTTTTAGGTCATGAGAAAAAACATAACAAATGATAATTTTGTTGCTCTCATCACTGCAAAAATTAAAATAATTTTTGGAGCTATGTGCCAGAAAACCTGAGGGAGTTCATTGTTAGCAGATGTACCACACAATGTAGTTCTTCCAACTGAAGGAAACAATAGTAGATAGTAACTCAAAGTCATATGAAGAAGTAAAGAACTCCAATGAGGATAACTGCATAGGTAAATATGAAAGCCAGTATTATGGTATTTATTGGTTTATAATCCCTCAATTTCTTTATGATTTAAAACTTAAGTGCATGAAAATGATTACAAACATATGTTAATTGGTATATAAGATGTGATTTGTGAAAATATCAATATAAAAGGGAATATAGACAGAAACAGAATTTTGTGTACTATTAAAGCTAAATTGGTATTAAGTAAAATTAAAAACTTCAAAATGTTACTTATAATCTCTAAATTGTCCTCTAAGAAAAAGCTGACAAATATACAGAAAAGGAAATGAGAAGGAAATCAAAAAGGAGGATAAAAGGAACAAAAAAGGTATGATATACAGTGGACAAATACCAAAATAACATTTGTAATTTGTTCATTATCACAAATTATTTTCAATGTAATGGATTAAACTTTCCAATTAAAAAGTAAAGGTGTCAGAAGGGACATCTTTTTTATTTTTTGTTTTAAAAGTTCATTAAATTATTTTTATTTTTTAAATCCTTTTTTATTTTTCAATTACAGTTGACATACACTATTATATTCATTTCAGCCGTACACTCCAGTGATTAGACATTATATAACTTACTAAGTGATCATCCGATAAATCTCATACCCATCTGACACCATACATAGTTATTAGAATATTATTGACTATATTCCCTGTGCTGCACTTTACATTCCCATGAATGCTCTGTAACTACAAATTTTTACTGCTTAAAATGTTAAAGACAAAGGAAAAATCTTAAAAGCAGCAAGAGAAAAGCAGTTAGTTACCTACAAGGGAGCTCCCATAAAACTGTCAGGTAATTTCGCAACAGAAGCTTTGCAGACTGGAGGGGATAGGCATGAAATTTTCAAAGTGATGAAAACCAAGAACCTGCAACTACTTTATCCAGAAAACTTATTATTTAGAATCAAAGGCCAGATAAAGAGCTTTCCAGACAAGAAAAAGCTAAAGGACATTATCACCACCAAACCAGTATTACATAATGTGTTAAGGGTCTTCCTTAAGAAAAAAGAGGAGGAGGAGGGGGAAGAAGGGAAGAAAAGGCACTTAAAAAATGATTCCCAGCAATCCAAGATGGTGGTGGAGTACATGGAAAACATACTCATCTCCTCTCAGGACCAAAGTGAAATTACAACTAAAATATAAAACAATCAGTCTGAATAACCAACTGAAGACTAAGTGAAGAGAAGTCTTATAGCCAAGGATTTACAGAAAAAGCCTGTCAAAACTGTTAGGAAGGGCAGAGACGAGAAAAGGGTTGGCCCCACTCCCATATGTTGTGGCTTATGTTCCTGAGAAACGTCTCAATTGCAAAGGTTCTCCCCACACCCAGGCTCCCCATCTCAAATCCCCGGAGTCAAGAAGCATGCACATAAAATCTGGAGCAACACAGGTGCCCTCTTAAAGAACCAACACACTGTTCTTAATTTCAATGACTCTGGTTATACTTTGTTTGCTTTTTTCTTTTTTTGATTATGTTCCAGTTAAAGGTGAGATTATTTGGTATTTGTTCCTCACCGCCTGGCTTATTTCCCTTAGCATAATGCTCTCCAGTTCCATCCATGCCATTGCAAAGGGTCAGAGGGGAGTGGGGAGGGGATAGTGGGGAGAGGGGTTTACAGGAGCTACTATAAAGGACACAAGGACAAAATCAAGGGGGAGGGTAGAGGTGAGGAAGGGAGGTGGGACTGGCTGGGGTGGGGTGGAGGGATGGGGAGAAAAATGCAGACAATTGTAACTGAATAAAAAAATAAAATTAAATTAAAAAAGAAAAGAGCCAACACACAAAATCTCATTCACAGCCTCTCACCCTGGGCTCTGGCAGAGTGAGGGTGAAGCAGACTAAAGTTATGTGAGGAGAGATCAACTTTTGTGGCTCTGGGGAGAGAACTGAAGGGACAGCAACCAGGATCCCTGTGCTAAGACATGCTCTTACATTGCTGATGTCATCATTCTTGGGTGAAGTACTCCTTTCCTGTGGCATTAGCCTGGGGAAATGCATAAACTGTTCTCTGGACTCTCTGTCACCCTTCCTGTGGAGCTTCCATCCTTCTGAGGAATCAGTTTACTGGGCTAGAGTATAGAGGTCCAGGCAGACTCAGTGGCTGAGTTGTGTGGCTGTAAGGTGGGGGCCATTCCCCTCACTTTTCTTGTGAACCTGATCAGTGCCTCCTCCTCCCAGGAGATCTTCTAGACCCACCCTCAGGTCTCCAAGTTCCTGACTCACCCTGCCAAGTGCTGGCTTCCCAGTAAGCCTGGGAAGAATCCAAGACAAACTGAGTTGTGTGGCTTTGAGGCAGGGGCCACCCCTCATGCTTTGCCCTAAGAAGCCTGACCAGTGCCTCCTCCTAATGCGAGGTCCATTGGGCCCGCCCTAGTAACTCCTGGAAGCCCTGCCCTTCTGAACTCAGGCTCCTACAGAATCTAGGACAGATACAGTTGTGTGGCTCTAGGATGAGTCATTTTCCCACACATGCATGACCACTGCAGAATCTTCCCTTCACATGGCCAAGTCTTGGTTTTTTGGGCTTGATGGTTTCACTCTGACTCCCTGAGACGCTTCACCACT
Source organism: Desmodus rotundus (assembly GCF_022682495.2). NCBI lineage: Eukaryota > Metazoa > Chordata > Mammalia > Chiroptera > Phyllostomidae > Desmodus > Desmodus rotundus. The sequence continues at coordinate 88,817,370 of NC_071387.1, read as the reverse complement.
GCAAAGGTCTGTGGTACCCAGGGGATGGTAGCTGAACTTGGTACACCCTGGGGCTTTTGATGAGTGGCCTCAGAGCCAGCACTGACACCAAGTTTGAACCTGTGCCAATCTGGTGAATACCACTCGCTGCTACCTGGTGACTAACTGAAAGCCTACTTTGTGCAACTTGAGTACCTCCAGAGGACTTATTTGACTGAGATTAATAGGCAGCCAGGAGGAGGAGGCAGGTAGAGGTGAATCTCAGGGGACACTGGGCCTTTTGGTGACTGTCCCCAAACTCATTGCTAAGGGAAGAAAGCCTTGGTGTGGAGTTTGGTTCTCCTATGCACACCCAGCAGAGACAGCTGCAAAGTGTGGATCATTTTGTTGCTCCAGACAGGCTTCCCAGGGCCATTCCAGGGAAGGTTTCACATTGACCTTCACCAGAACCTTACCAAGAGGCCCCAGTACGGAAACACCAAATAGCCTGCTTCAGACAGCATCAGAACAGGATACAACTGGCTTCATAAGAAGCATATCCAAATAAAGATCTCAGCAGGTACCAAACCCTGCTGAGGCACATTCCACTTTGTGTCATCAGTACCTGCACAGTAGCTCATACAATGCGGCTGGGATCAGTCCTCATAGTTACCAGCCTGAGTGTTGACCTCATGTACAAATGGGGTAGTAGCAACGAAGACTCAATTACAAGAGGATGGCTCACATAACCCAACCAAGAGACATTCCTTGAGTATCCCACTCAGGTGTTCAAGGAAACACCTGAGTGGGATACTCAAAATACTTGGGTCCCACAAAATACCTACCCCAAAAAGACTGGGAATCATAGCATTTCTACCTAATGCATAGAAACAAACATAAGAGGCAGTAAAAATGGGGAGACAAGGAAATACGCCCCACATAAAAGAATAGGAGAAATATACAAAAAAGAGTTAAATGAAATGGAGGCATGAATTTTACTAGATATAGAGTTCAAAAAGATGGATATAAGGATGCTCAGAGAACTTAGAATATCAGGGAACTTATTGAGATTTTCAAGACCCTGAATAAGGATATAAACCATGAAAAAGAACCAGTTAGAAATGAAAAATAGGATATCTGAAATGAAGAGTACACTAGAAGGACTCAACAATAGGTTGGATGAAGCAGAGGATTGCATCAATGATTTGGATAGGAGGGTAACAGAAAACACTCAATGAGCACAGCAAAAGAAAAAAGAATTAAAAAAATGAGGATAGCCTACGGGACTTTTGAAATAACATGAAGTGTAACAACACAGATATCATAGGGGTACCAGAAGAGAGAAAGCAAGACATTGGGAATTTGTTGAAGAAATAATGACTGAAAATTTCACTACTCTGGTGAAATAAAAAGACACAAAAGTGCAGAACACAGAGAGTCCCAAACTAGATGAACCCAAACAGGCCTACTTCGAGACACATCATAATAAAATGTCAAAGGTTAAAGACAAGGAAAAAATCTTAAAAGGTGCAAGAGTAAGTTGATTAGTTAACCTCAAGAGAGCTCCCTTTAGATTTTCAGCTGATTTCACAAGAGAACCATTTTCAGGCCAGAGGGATTGGCATGAAATATTCAAAGTGATGAAAAGCAAAGGCCTACAACCAACACTATTTTACCGAGCATGCTATCATTTAAAAATTGAAGGAGACCTGGCTTCTGTGGCTCAGTGGATTGAGTGCCAGCCTGAAAACCAAAGGATCCTTGGTTCGATTCCCAGTCTAGGGCACACACTTGGGTTTCAGGACAGGTCCCCCTAGTAGGGCACATGTGAGAGGCAACCACACATTGATGTTTCTCTCCCTCCCTTTCTCCCTTACCTTTCTTTCTTTTCTTTTCTTTTTTTTAAAAGAACATTTTTAAAAAGAATAAAAAAATTTTTAAATAAAATAATTCAATGAGCTACAAAGAGCATTCAAGAAAAGCAAAAGCTAATGGGATTCATTACCACCAAACCAATATTATAAGAAATGTTATAGAGTTTTAAGAACAAGAAAAAGAGAGAAAGAAAAGAGTGGAATGTAGTTATAAGGAAAAAATGGAAATAAATATGTACTTATAAATAACCACTTTTTGTAAATTTTATTTTATTATACTTTATTTTTTACATTTTTATAGTTGTTCAAGTACAATTCTATCCATTTTCTCACCAGCACTATCCCCCAGCCCCAGCCATTCCCACCTCACAGACTCAATCCTACCCCGCTTTGGCTTTTTCCCTGTGTCCTTTATACATGTTTGTGAAAACCCCTCTCACTTTCCCCCCTCTATCTCCTCCCACTTCCTTTCTGGTTACTGTTAAGTTGTTCTTAATTTCACTGTCTCTGGTTATATTTTGCTTGCTTGTTTGTTTTGTTGATTAGGTTCCAGTTACAGGTGAGATCACATGGTATTTGTTTTTCACCGCCTGGCTTATTTCACTTAGCATAATGCTTTCCAGTCCCATCCATGCTGTTGCAAAGGGTAGGAGCTCCTTCTTTCTTTCTGTTGTGTAGTATTCCATCATGTAAATTTACCATAGTTCTTTGATCCATTCGTTTACTGATGGGCACTTAGGTTGCTTCCAGAACTTAGCTATTGTAAATTGTGCTGCCATGAACATTGGGGTGCATAGGTTCTTATGGATTGGTGTTTTAGGGTTCTTAGGATATAATCCCAGCAGTGGAATTGCCAGGTCCAAAGACAGTTCCATTTTCAGTTGTTTTTTTCTTTTTTTTGAGGAAATTTCATACTATTTTCCACAGTGGCTGTACCACTCTGCATTCCCACTAATAGTGCAATAGGTTGCCTTTTCCCCAAGTCCTTTCCAATACTTGTTGTTTGTTGATTTGTTTATGATGGCCACACCAGTGTGGTATGCTTGGTATCTCACTGGGTTTTAATTTGCATCTCTCTGATGGCTAGTGATGCTGAGTATCTTTTTATATACCTCTAGGCCCTTTGTATATCCTCCTTAGAGAAATGTAAGCATTTGTTCAAGTCTTTTGCCCATTTTTTAAAAAGATTATTTATTTATTTATTTTTAGAAAAGGGAAGGGAGGGAGAAAGAGAGGGAGAGAAATGTTGATGTGTGGTTGCCTCTCATGTGTCCTCTGCTGGAGACCTGGCCTGCAACCCAAGCCTGTGTCCTGACTGGGAATTGAACCAGTGACCTTTTGCTTTGCAAGCATGCACTCAGTCCACTGAGCTACACCAGCCAGGGCTCCTTTGCTCATTTTTTAACTGGGTTGTTTGTCTTCTGGGTGGAGTCACGTGAATTCTTTATATATTTTGGAAATCAAACCTTTGTTTGAGATATCATTGGCAAATATATTTTCCCCTATGGTTGGTTCTCTTTTGATTTTAATGCTGTTTTCTTTAGCTCTACAGAAGCTTTTCATTTTGATGAAGTCCCATTTGTTTATTCTTTCCTTTATAACCATTGCTTTAGAGGACATGTTGATGAAAATATTATTGCATTGAATATCTGAATATATTATTGCATTGAATTCATTGCAAAATGAATATTGCATTTTCCTGCCTATGTTCTCCTCTAGGATTTTTACTTTGTCGCACCTTGTATTTAGATCTTTTGTCCACCTTGAATTTATTTTTGTATATTGTGTGAGTTGGTGATTGAGACCAAAATAAACACAATCAGAAAAGAAATAGGAGAGAGACTACAACTGATACCACAGAAATATAAAGGATTGGAAGAAATTACTACGAAGAACTATATGACAAGAAATTTGAAAACCTAGGTGAAATGGACAAATTTCTAGAAAAATATATCTTCCAAAACTCAACGAAGATGAAGCAGAAAGCCTGAACAGACCAATAACAGCTGATGAAATTGAAGCAGTAATCAAAAAACTCCCAGTACACAACAGTTTCACAGGAGAATTTTACAAAACATTTAAGAAAGAGCTAACTCCATCCGTCGTGGAATATTCCAGAAAATCCAAGAAGATGGAAGGCTCCCAAACTCTTTTTATGAAGCCAGCATCATCCTAATCCTAACACCAGGTAAAGACACAAGGAAGAAAGACAACTTCAGCCCAATATCACTGATGAAAATAGAGGCTAAATTCATCAACAAAACATTGGCAAACTGCATCCAGCAATACATTAAGAAGATCATATGCCATGATCAAGTGGGATTCATCCCAGGGATGTGGAGATGGTACAATATTCATAGATCAATAAAGGTAATACATCACATAAACAAAAGCACAGACAAAAATCACATGATCATATCAATAGCTGCAGAAAAAGCAGTGGATAAGGTACAGTACTCCATTATGATAAAAACACTCAACAAAGTAGGAAGAGAGGGAGCATTCCTCAACATAATAAAGGCCATAAATGAGATTCCTATAGCCAACATCATACTCAATGAGCAAAAACTAAAATCTTTCCCACTAAGATTAGGAACAAGATGAGGTTTTCCACTTTCGCTACTCCTATTAAACATAGTATTGGAAGTTCTAGACACAGCAATAAAACAAGAAAAAGAAATAAAAGGAATCTAAATTGGAAAGTAGGAAGCAAAACTGTCATTGTTTGCACATGACATGATACTGTACATAGAAAATGCTATAGACTCCACTAATAAACTGATCAACCTAATAAATGAATTTGGCAAAACAGCTGGATACAAAGTCAATACTCAGAAATCAAACGCATTCCTGTACACCAACAATCAAACATCAGAAACAGAAATCAGGAAAAAAATCCCATTTGATATAGCAACAAGAAAAATAAAATACCCAGGAATAAACCTAACCAAGGAGGTAAAAGACCTGTACTCAGAAAACTACACAACATTGAAGAAAGAAATTAAGGAAGACACAAACAAATGGAAGCATGTGCCATGTTCTTGGATGGGAAAAATTAACATCATCTAAATGTCCATACTACCCAAAGCAATTTACAGATTCAATGTAATCCATATTAAAGTACCAATGGCATATTTCACTGATATAGAAGAAACATTTCAAAAAGTTATATGGAACCATAAATGACCCAGAATAGCCACAGCAGTTTTGAGAAATAAGAACAAAGTAGAAGGGATCACAATGCCTGATATCAAACTGTATTACAAGGTCACTGTAATCAAAATAGCCTGGAACTGGCATAAGAACAGACACATAGACCAATGGAACAGAATAGAGAGCCCCGAAATAAACCTAAGTCTCTATGGTCAATTAGTATTTGACAAAAGGAGAAAAAGTATAAAATGGAGCAAAAATAGCCTCTTCATCAAATAGTGTTGGGAGAGCTGGATAGTTACATGCAAAAAAATGAAAGTCGAGCACCAACTTACACCATACACAAAAATAAATTCAAGGTGTATATAAATAATCACTTTAAATGTAAATGACTTAAATGTTACAATAAAAAAATAGGGTAGCTGATTGGCTAAGAAAACAAGACTTATTTTATACAGTCATCAAGAGACCCATCTCAGAATGAAAGCTGCATACAAATTAAAATGAATGAAATGGAGAGATCCAAGATGGCTGCTGAGGAGGTGAAAGATACACATAACTCTTCTTGGAGCCAAACCAGATTTACAGCTAAATGATAGAGCAATAAACATTAATGGCCAGCTGAAGAACAGCTGAATAAAAGTATTATACCCAAGGTTTATAAAAGAAGCTACTTAGAGAGTGGTAAGAAGGGCAGAGACATCGAGAGGACTCTTCCCTGCACCCAGGTGTGGCTACTGAGAAGTCTGAGGGATATCTCATCAGAAAAAGACCCCCCTGAGTAGTGTGAAGTCTCAAACCCATGCCAAGACCTACAGATCAGAGCACCAGGTCCAGGAAGAGAAGCCTGTATAGCATCTGGTAGCAAAAATCAGCAGGGACTCTGTCCACTGGAAAGAAGAGGGAGTTTGCTAGAATCTCAGTGCTCTCCTAAAGGGCCAAACCACAGGAGCTTGCTCTTGGTCAGTCACCTAGGCTCTTGTAGAGGGAAGGTGACTCAGGGCACATGGAAGCCATAAAGAGAAGGTTTGGGTGGAGTAGGTCTGGAGAGAGATCTGGAGGGAAAGTTACTGAGGTCCCATTCCTAAGATAACATCCCACACCACCCTCAGGTGCCATTTTCCAGAGTCTGGCACTCCTATTCTTACAGCACCAGCTAAGGTAAGTGCACTAACCTGGTCCTCCAAATACTGGCAATACCACCCTGCCAAGGTCAATAGGACTGTTGGCTGCACCCAACAGGGGACAGAGGCAAACTCTTTCTCTGGAGAAACTATAAATACTCAAAACAGTCATTGAACTAGGTGGCTTTGGAACAGGTATCAATCTTTTCCCCATCCTACAGGTTAGCAGGCACTATCCCCAATAGAAGACTACCTTCTCAGGGTTTCTGGTGGCTTGCAACTGCAGAACTAAGAGGATACAGGCAGCTTGCTCCCCTCCAGCAGGCTGAACCACCCCAAATGAAGGGCTGTCTTGATTTGCATTCCCAAATCCCACCGGTCCAGCCATGCTAAATTCAGTTATCTGGAAGGAAGGGGGTGCAGCTCAGAGCTGGGACTTTCAGCTTGACCCTCTTGGTGTCTCTTGTCAGGGTGTCTGGTGCCACACTGTGTTGGTTAGAGGTAGGTGAGCAGCTTTCTCTTCTCCTGAGAATTGGCACCACCCTGGCAAATAGCTGCCTTGATCTGTTCCTCCAAGTCCTGTTAGTACCAACCTGTACAGCAAATGGAAGGGAGCAGGAAGTGCAGTTCAAAGCTGGGAACTTCAGAATATGACTCACTTCAGGTCTCTGATAATGTAGCTGGTAGTAGAGCTAAGGGAATGCATGCAGCTTGCTCCCTTCTTGCACATCTGTGCTACCCCCAATGGAGGGCTGCTTTAATTTGCATTCCTAAATCTTGCTGGCCTTGTTCTGCTAAGCTCAGTTCCCTTAAGGGAAGGTGACACAGATCAGAGCTGGGAACTTCAAAATATGGTACCATCAGGGTCTCTGAGGAAAGGGCTGGAGAGCTAAGGTAACAGTGCATCTTGTTCCACTCATGTGCAGTCTGCACCACCCCCAGCGGAAGGCTGCCTTGATTTGCATTTCCAAATCCCACAGGCCTATCCTGCTGGGTTCAGTTCCATGGCAGAGGGAAGAGGGCAGGGAACAGAGCTTGGAGCCACAACATTAGGAATGTGCAAAGCCAGGGGAGGCATGCATCTTGTTTCCCTCACATGGGCCAATGTCATGCCCAACAGAAAACTACCTTGGCCTGTTTATATAAGTCCCACTGACCCCAATCCGCTGGGCTCAGCTCCACAGGAAAAAAGGTGGCTCCACTTAGAGATGGGATATTTGGGATGTATCTACCTTTAGAGGTTCCAGTCCAACACTTTAGCAGGCATGGCTATAGAGCTAAGAGGAAAAGTGTAGCTCTCTCTCTCTCCCCCTCTCATGGCCTACCTGGTGCCATCCATAATACAAGGCTATCTTGATCTGTTTGTTCAAGTCTTGGTGGTCCACTCCTACTGAGCTTTCTCCTACAGTGGGGACAGCTGGCTGTACCCAACCTGAAACTGTGGTATGCTCCTCTTGGGGAAGCTACAGTTGGAGACTCTAGCATGGACTGAATGGTATGACTCTGGAGAAGGGGCCACAGTCTCCTCATTGAGTGCCTGACCTTGCTGGCCCCAAGTAGGAGGTCCACTAGCCCCAGAATCCTGACCTGGTCACCACACCCTACCATGATTAAGCCCTGTGGAAGGGTCAGTGGGGTGTGGCCATCTTGGGCCTACACTAAAGCCTTTCTTCTTATGACTCTGGAGGAAGACCAAGCAACCTCAGGGAATGGGATTGAGTAGCAAGCAGGTGGACACCAACCTTGGACATTAGTCTTTCACAGATCTTCCACCAGCTTAGAGCTCCAGGAAGCTGATCCTGGTACACAGACTGTCCCTCCCACATACACCCAGGCCCAGTAGATACAGCCACAAACAGTGAATAGCATGGTAGCTCTAAATGGGTAGTCCAAGGCCGGGTATTACACAAAACATCTAACATCAACCAGCACCAGAAACCTGGCCAAGGGGACCAAAAAATCAACATGACAAATGATGAGGTTCAAACCATAAAAGAGCTTGACCCAACTAGCCACACAAAAAGCACAGGCAAAGAGGGATCTTGGAAAGACACCAGACCCTGCTAGGAACAATTCTGCTGTGAGGTGTAGGCCCTGAACAGTGACTCATACATGGGGAATGGGGTCTGTTCTCATAGTCAACTAGTCTGAGTTACCTCTACCCATGAGTGAGCCAAGAGCATTTAAGACTCAAGTACAACAATAGAGGAAACATAACCCACACAGGGATCATTAGAGCACCTCGCTCAGGTGATCTAAAAGACTGTACCACTGAGACCCACAAGACACCTACATCAGAAAACTATCCTAACAAGCTTGGGAGTCATAGCAGATCAACCTAATATACAGAGACAAATATAAAAAGGCAGACAAAATGGGGAGCCAAATAAAGGAAAAAGAGAAATCCCCAGAAAAAAAGAATTAAATGAATAGAAGCAACCAAAATATCAGATGCAGAGTTTAAAACAATGGTTATAAGGATATTCAAGGATGGATGATCTTAGTGAGAATGGATTATCTTAGTGAGAACTTAAACAAAGAGATAGTGAACATCAAAAAGGTCATAGAAATGTAGAATACAATATCTGAAATAAAGAATATGCTAGAAAGAATCAAAGCAGGTTAAATGAAGCCGAGGATAAAATCAGCAACTTAGAGAACAGGATAGGAGTAGCACCCAATCAGAGCATCAAAGAGATAAGAGAATTTCTTTTTAAACATGAGGAAAGTCTGAGGGACTTCTGCGACATCAAGTGTAACAACATCTGCATAATGGGGGTACCAGAAGGCAAAGAGAGTGAGCAAAGGATAGAGGACCTGTTTGAAACAATAATACCAGAAAATGTCCTTAACCTGCTGAAGAAAAAAGCCACACAATTTCAGGAAGCACAGAGAGTCCCCATCAAGATGAATCCAAAGAGGCCCACAACAAGACACATCATAATTAAAATGGCAAAGATTAAAGACAAAGAGAGAATTTTAAAAGCAGCAAGAGAGAGACAGTTATTTACCTAAAAGGAAGCACCCATGAGGCTATCAGCTGATTTCTCAACCAAAACACTTTATGCCAGGAGAGATTGGCATTAAATATTCAAAATGGTGAAGGAAGGACCTACAACCAACATTACTCTAACTAGCAAGGCTATCATAAAACAAACAAACAAAACAAAACAAAACTGAAGGCAAAATAAAGAGCTTCCTAGGTCAAAAAAAAAAAAAAAAAAAGCTAAATCAGTTGAGTACCATGAAACAAGCATTGCAAGAAATATTAAAGGCTCCACCTTAAGAAGAAGAAGAAAATTAATGGAGAGAGGGAAACAAGTATAAAGAATAAAATGGCAATAAATAAGTACCATTCAATAACAATCTTAAATGTAAATGGATTGAATGGTCCAATCAAAAGACATATAGTAGCTGAATAATAAGAAAACATGAGGCAGTGACTCAGGTGATCCCATCCAGAGGTATGTTTCTTGTGGGGGAAGTGCCCAAACCACAAGAAATGACTTTTTATGGACAAGATAAACTGGCATTCAAAGGCAAGGCTCCTGGCTTCAAGTTCAAGATGGTGGAATAGGAAGATCCTTAGCTCGCCTCCTCTCATTGACACCAAATCTGCAACTACACATAGAACTACTGTCTCTGAGAACCACCTCAAGACTAGCAGAACAGATTTTCTACAGCTACAGATATAAAATGAAGCCACACTGAAACAGGTAGGGCGGGTAGAGACTAAGTTTAGTCAGAATCTACTTTACTCCCTACTCCTCATGCAGTAAGTCATGAGTGGGAGGGTTATCACAACTATATAAGTCATCCCCAAAGAGCAAAGGGTCTGAGCCTTAGCCTGGTTGGCCTGAACCAGGAAGTGGAGCCCTCATAACCTCTGGCTTTGAAAACCAGTGAGGTTTACATCTGGGAGAGCCCAAGGGCTGAAGGAAACCCAGATTGTGCTCTTTCTGAGTTCTGGCACAGAGGCAGCAGTTTGAAAAGCACCTAGGTCATATATGAAAGTAATACATTGATTAATTTTAGAGTGTGTGCTGGAGGACAGGGATCTGTTGGAACTTGCTCTTGTGTCAGAGGTGCTGGTGGGCACCATTTTCCCCCTTTCTTTAACCTAGCTTATCTGACACTGGCAGGTACCATGTATGATTCTCTCTGTTAACATTGCTAACACTGTTCACCCCACCCTGGCATTTTCCTGAGGATCTGCCCAGGATAGCACCCCTCCAAAGCACCTCTTGCCCTGCCACACCCAATGGGTGGCATACTCAGCACCAGCACACAGCAGTGTGTCTGGAACAGTGGGGGTGGGCTTTGCAGCCAGCCCAAAGACTTGCCCTACACACCAGGGAGCTTGCAACAGTTGTAGCCAGTCCCTATAGCCAGCAGGCCAGAGACCAGCCTTGATTGCTAGTGTGTCCATAGAAGTGTGGCCCAGCCACAACAGGAGGCCATACTAGTCCACCCCCTAGAGTACCTAACTCTGGTGACAAGGGGTACATCTTCTAAATAAAGGTCCCACAGGAAAACAAGTCCACTTTTTCAAGACCAAGGGATTTAGCTTACCTACCTAATACAATACATAGAAACAAACAGGCAAAATGAGGATAGAAAAGAATATGTTTCAAACAAGCAAGCAAACAAACAAATAAACAAGGACAAAACCCCAGAAAAAGAAATAAATGAAACTGAGGTAAGCTGTCTACTAGATGAAGAGTTCAAAATAACAGTCATACAGATGCTCATTCAACTCTCCAAACAAATGAATAAACTGAGTGAGAACTTCAACGACTTGAACAAAGACATAAACATTCTATAAATGGATCTATCAGAACTGAAGAATATAACAGCTAAAGTGAAAAATGCACTAGAGGGAATAAATAGCACATCAGATGACACAGAAGAATGGATCAGCAGTCAGGAAAACAGAATAGTAGAATTTACCCAATTGGAAGATAAAAAAGAAAAAAGAATTAAAAAGAATGAAGATAGCATAAGGGAACTTTGGGACAATATCAAGTGTACTAACATTAGAATCATAGGGGTCCCAGAAGGAGATAAGAGAGAGAAAGGGACAGAAAACCTATTTGAAGAAATAATGGATGAAAATTTCACTAACTTGGCAAAGAAAATATATATCCAAGTCCAGGAAGTTGAGAGTCCCAAATAAGATGAACCTAACTAGACTCACACCAAAATACATCATAATTAAGTTGTTAGAAGTTAAAGATAAAGAGAGAGTCTTAAAATCAGCAAGAGAAAAACAATTAGTTATATACAAGGTTATGCCCATAAGACTACCAGCTAACTTTTCAACAGAAACTTTACAGGCCAGAGGGAGTGGCATGATATATTCAACATGATGAAAGAAAAAAGCTACAGCTAAGAATACTCTACCCAGCAAGATTATCATTCAGAATTGAAGGAGATATCAAGATTTTCTCAGATAAGCAAAGTTAAAAGAATGCATCATCACTAAACCAGCATTACAAGAAATGCTAAAGGGAATTCTTTAAGTGGCAAAGAAAGGGCCAAACTAAAAATAGGAGAATATATGACAGGTAAATAAAGAACAAACTGACACTGACCAGAGGCGAGAAGGGTGGGGGGCAATGGGGGAAAGAAGGGGAAGGGACAAGTCAAGGAACATGAATAGAGGACTCATGGGCACAGACATGGGGTGGGGATTGACTGTGGGAGTCAGGGAGCTGGGGGGAGCATTGAGGAAAAATGTGAGACAAGTGTAATTGAACAAAAATAAGGAAAAAAGTCTCACCAGTAAAGGCAAACATATAGTAAAGATGATAGACCAACCACTTATAAATCTAGTATGAAAGCAATTAAAATGGCAATAAGCACATATCTATCAATAATTACTTTAAATAGAAGTTGACTAAGGGCTCCACTGAAAAAACAAAGGGTAACTGAATGGATTAAAAAATCAAGACCCATACATATACTGCCTACATGAGACTCCAGATTGAAAGACACATGGAAACTGAAAATAAAGGGATGGAAAAGATATTTCATGAAAATGGAAATGAAAAAAAGAGAGAGAAGCTGGTATAGCAATACTTATATCAGACAAAAAGACTTTAAAACAAAGGCTATATAACAAGAGACAAAGAAGGACCCAGCAATTCCACTTCTGGGGGCTTATCTGAAGAAAATGAAGCAATTCAAAAAGATATATGCACCTCTATGTTTTCTGCAGCATTATTTACATTAGCCAAGTTATTAAAGCAACCTAGGTGTCCATTAGTAGGTGAATGGATAAAGAAGTGCATGTGTGTGCACGCACATGCACATGCATGCTGGAATATTACTCAGCCATGAAAAGTAAATAGATCTTGCCATTTATGACAACTTGAATAGACCTAGAGTGTATTATGATAAGTGAGATTAAGTCAGAGAAAGACAACTACTGTATCATTTCACTTAGGTGTAGAATATAAAAAAACTAAAGAAATGAACAAACAAAACAACCCAACCCATAGACAGAGAAAAACTGATAATTGCTAGATGGTTGGGTGATGGGGTTATGGGAACAAAGGTTAAGGGGCTTAAGAGGTACAAAGTTATAAATAAGTCAAGGAAATGTGAAGTACAACATAGGGAATATTAATAATATCACAGCTTTGTACAGTGACAGATTGATACTGGACTTTTTTGGTGATCACTTTATAAGGTATATAAATGTGAAATCTCATTATGTTCTACACTTAAAACTGATATAATATTGCATGTCAACTGTACTTTAATTCAGAACAGTTTTACATTTCAGAATAAAAATTACACATGAATTAAAAAAATAAAAAAGAAAACATGACCCTGTATATGCAGTCTACAAAGCTGTGGTACATTTACATAATGTAATTCTACACAGCCATAAAAAAGAAGGAAATACTACCTTTTGCAACAGTATGAATGGACCTGGACATAATTATGCTAGGTGAAATAAGCCAATCTGAGAAAAACAATTAAAATGTGATCACTTATATGTGGAATCTAATGATTAAAATAAATTGATGAACAAAATAAAACAGAGACATGGACATGTGGAACACACAGCTGTCAAAGGGGAGGTGAAAGGAGTGGACTGAATGAAAGAAGGTGAAGGAAATAGCCAAAAAAACCAAACCAAAACAAAACAAAAACCCCATCACCACACTGCTCTCTCTCCATGGAAAGAGAGGACAGTATGGTGATGGTCATAGGAAAAGAGTAGCAGAGGCTGGAAGAAGAAAGAATCTAAAAAATACAAAAGATCAATAAAACCAAAAATTGGTTCTTAAAAAAGCTAAAAATGATTAAAAACTAACCAGACTCATCAAGAAAATAAAGACGGCCAAAATAAATAAAATCAGAAATAAAAAGTAAAAGTGATACTAGCCCCAAGAAATACAAAGGATTATGAAAAAGTACTATGAAAAATTTTATGCCAACAAAGTGGACAATCTGCATGAAAAGGATAAATTTCTTGGAACATACAACCTTCCAAAAGTGAATCAAGAAAAAACAGATTCTAAACTGACCAATAACAACCAATGAAATCAAAGCAGTAATCAAAAACTACCAACAACTTACAGGCATGATGGAGGTATAGACAGACATGCTTTGCCTCCATGCACAACCACAAAAAGAATTACAACTAAATCTCAAAACAAATAACACCCACAACTGACAGAAACTCAAACTGTATGGATGTCCAACAGCCAAGGGTTTAAAGCCCCATTCATTCAGATAGCTAGTAGGGATGGCGACACAGAAACAGGACAGAGAGGTGAGGAAACCAGTGTGGTTCAGAGAGGCAGTGGAGGTGGAATGGCTCCACCGGTCCCACATTCACATGTGGTGAATAAAAATCAGGAGGGATCCTAGGAAGTGAGCTTCCCAGCCCCAGTCCAGATCACACCACCCAGGTTTCCAGTGCTGAGAAGATAAATCCCCATATCTTCTGGTTATAAAAACCAGCGGGTTTTAGGGCAGCAGAAAAAAACTGCTGGATTTTCAGGAAACTCCATTTAAAGAACCCGCATGGTTTTAAAATCTACTCAACCCACCCACTCTGGTATTCAATACCAGGACAACAGCTGGAAGGGTGCCAGTCACATATGAGGAGTAGGTGAAGTGATTGGGAATGGGGTGACTGCAGGGCAAACCCCCAGAAGCCAGGCAGTGGCACAGTGCCCTATTCAAGCCATCCCCCGACACAGAGCCACAAAACAGTGAAGCAGATTGCCCCACCCTGGCGATTACTTAAGGTTCCACCCCACACAATTTATAGGTGCCTTTTACAGGAAATCAAAGCAGCTCTACCTAATACACAGAAACAAACACAGGGAGACTTCCAAGTTGAGAAGAAAAAGAAATATGGCCCAAACAAAAGAACACAACAAAACCCCAGAAAAACAACTAAATGAAACACAGAGAGCCAATCTATCAGATGCAGGCTTCAAAACACTGTTGATCCAGGATGCTCAAAGAACTCATTGAGTATGGCAACAACATAAAGGAAGAAATGAAAGCTACACTAAGTGGAACAAAGAAAAATCTACAGGGCAGCAACAGTGAAGGGAAGGAAGCCAATTTGGAACATAAAGAAGAAATAAACCTTCAACCAGAACAGAAAGAAAAAAAGAATTCAATCCTGCCCCCCCCCAAAAAAAACCCCCTAGAATAGTAAAAGAAGTCTCTGGGATATCTCCAAAAGTGCCAACATCTGAGTCATAAGGATGCCAGAAGGAGAAGAGGAAGAGCAAGAAATTGAAAACTTATTTGAAAAAATAATGAAAGAAAACTTCCTTAATTTGGCAAATGAAATAGACATACAAGTCCAGGAAGCACAGAGGCCCAAGGAGGATCCCAGCAATACACATCATAATTAATTACCAACAGTTAAAGGCAAAGAGAGAATCTTACAAACAGCAAGAGAAAAGCAGAGTGTTACCTACAAAGGAGTTCCCGTAAGACGGTCAGCTGATTTCTCTAAAGGAACATTGCAAACTAGGAGTAACTGGCAAGAAGTATTCAAAGTTATGAAAGGCAAAGACCTACGACCTCGATTACTCTATCCAGCAAAGCTATCATTAAGAATGGAAGGGCAGATAAAGTGCTTCCCAGACAAGGTAAAGCAAAAGGAGTTCATCATCACCCAGCCATTATTACATGAAATGTGAAAGGGACATATTTAAGAAAAAGAAGAAGCAATGATCAACAACTGAATCTAAAAAATGAAAACCAAGCAAACTAACTAAACAACCAGAACAAGAACAGATTCATAGGTTTGGAGGTCATTTGGAAGGCTATCAGCTGGGAGGTGGAAGGGGGAGAAAGGGAGAAAAGGTGTAGGGAGTAAAAAGTATAATTGGTAGGTACAAAATAGACAGGGGGTGTAAGAACAATACAGGAAAGGGAGAAGCCAAATAATTTATGTACATGACCTGTGGACATGAACTAAGGGGAGAGATTGGTGGAGGGAAGTGGGGTACCGGGTGGAGGAAGGCAAAGGTAAAAAATTGGGACACCTGTAATAACATAATCAATAACAATAAAATAATAATAAATAAAATATGCTTTAAAATAAAATGTCTATATAAATTTATTTTAAAATACTACCAATAAAATGGCTTTTATTTTTAAACAAAATAAAATTTTATTTTTAAAATAGTTTTTACATTTTTTTAAATTTTAAATATCTCTAGTGCATCACAAATGAAAGTTTAACAGCACTAAATGTTGTCAACCACAAGGGGTGATAGGAATGTTCATGTTCTTCCAGTGGGACTAAATGCAAAACACCATTCCCTAAGAGGTTGGACATTTTTAGCTTGGACATTTACAAACACTATGACCCAGAAACTCCATTCCTAACTGTGTACCATAATGAAAGTCTTACACATACGTACCAGCACACACACATAAAAAATGTTCAGAATACTTAGTCTTCCATAATGCCACAAATGGAAAACATTGCTATTTGTTTTCTGTTTATTTTGCTCTCTGGCATATTATATTTTGTCTTACATTGACACACTACTTAACTTTTTTATCCTCTCCTGAGGACATTTTTTCATTACTTTTAAAGAGAGAGGAAGGGAGAAAGAGAAACATTGATGATAGAGAGAAGCAAACATGGTTGCCTCCCGTATATTCCTGGACCAGGGATCAAACTTGCAACCTACGTATGTGCCCTGACCAGGAATCCAATCCACAACCCTTTGGTTACAGATGATGCTCCAAGAGCCACACTGTCCAGAATGACACATTACTTATCTTTATCACCTGGATTGGGTGTACTTTTTTTTGTTTCATTTTGGCCTCTTGTAAATTGTATGTATAATCCTGTACCTTGTACAGGATTTATCAATTAATAATTGATAAATCAATTAATAATACTTATGATAATGTACTGAGAAAAATGAAAATGAAATAGAGCTATTTGGTCATGCCTGTCATTGGCATCTGAGCCCTTAAAAAAGCAAGGAAATAATTTTATTTGCTTTTTTGTGTTAGATACTGTGCTGACACAAAGATCTGAATGAAGTAATTAATGGATACTTAATGAAGTCAAGTCTGACTTCCATTCCAGTCTTCCAATTCTTCAGTAATGTTTAAAAACAACCTCTGCAGCAAGTGTTCTTCAGTTCATCCCAACTTCAATCTGAAGTTGGAATATTTTAATCTTTTTTTCATGTGTACAGTATGCTCCATTAATTTTCATTGCTCTCTGCATGTCTGTCCAATCAGTTTTTGTGCATGTGACTGTTATTCACATCCCTAAGGTCAATGTAAGATCCATTGGGACAGACACTATTTCAAATATACAGCAGGCATACAGTAAGAACCTATTATTAAGTGCAAGGACCCTTCCTTTCAGTGAAGCAATTCTATTGTTTCCTTCCTCTTCACACACTGCAGTATCCTCACCAGATACTGGCAGAGTTTAGTCCTTCCAACAGTATATACAGAAGCCTTATCAATCTCAATCCTTCCTGGTAGATGGTTGACCAGATACCGTGAATGAGTTAGCAGCTAAAGATTAGAAAGAGTATGCAAATATAACCTTACTTTGGTCTTTACTCTTTATTCACATGTATATTATGCTCCCTTCATTCCCCTTCAAGTTATTTTGAGTGCATATACTTATCTTTTCAGTAAACAGAGGCTACAGATGAGGTTGCAACTAAAGTTCAGAAGGAACTTCCAAATATGATTCTCATTTATTCACTGAGAACCTCTCCCAGGAGTAGTTTTAGGCTCACCTTTATTGAAAAATGTGCTAACCATAAAGCTGAAGAATATGGTGGAGATGGCAAAACACAGCAAAAAGACAAAAACAAGAGATGGGTCACTGTACTGGATGACTGGAACAGGTTTCACCTAGCAAAACAATGAGGAAGTCAGTTTAGTCATACCCTCATTATTGTCACAGCAAAACCAAAACACAGAAATGAAATATCTTTAAACATTTTAATAGTCCTAGTGAAACTGATGACAGTGCTCAGGGAGATGGAGAGTAAATAATTCACTAAGTACAGAAGGTCCACAAATCTAGGTTTAAAGGTTACTTTGCAGAGTACTAAGCAGGCACATATTCATTCCCTGGCAACCCAAATACAAGAGGTCCACACCAGGTATCTGTTTTCCCTCTTAAGTTTAACTGCAGCAAATAGACACTTGCCTTGGCAAAGAAAATTAAGCACATCAAAAAGATGACACCTGAATACAAAGTGAGGAATGTGAAGAAATAGGCAGCCCAGAGCATCCAATTACTGAGTCCTATCATTAACTGGTACTCCTGTGGAAGAGTTAATGCAAACCAAATGTATAAAACTTATAATTATACAAAATGCATTCACAATATTATCTAATTCAATTTCTACTACAACGGAAATGGGTTATGACCAGTTTATAGAAAAGAAAATCAAACTTCAGAATGTCAAGTGACTTGATTATAATTATTCAGCTAATGAGTGGCAGTGCTGTGATGTTATAAACTCTGACATGATTTCCCCAGAATCAGATATTGTTCAGACATAAAAATACTTCAAAACCATAAACCACTTAGATTAATATCTCCTTTCTATTATTATGTTCTCTTCCAGGAGGTATTAAAGGAATGTATAACACCAAGAGTGAACCCTAATTTAGCCCAAGAGTGAACCTTGGACTATAAATGATTTTGATGTGTCAATGTAGGTTCATCAATTATAATATATATACCACTCTGTTGGAGGATGTGAGTAATCACAGGAGTCTACACATGTGTAGGGGCAGGAGATATATGGGAAATCTCTGAAACTTCCTCTCAATTTTGATGGACCTTGAGGGCATTATACTAAGTGAAATATGTCAGACAGAGAAGATAAATACCATATCATCTCACTTATATGGGGAATCAAAAAAAAAGAAGCAAATAAAGAAACAAGCTCACAGATAGAGAACAGATTGGTGGTTGTCAGGAGCAGGAAAAGGGAGATGGGCAAAATAAGTGAAGGGGGTCAAAAGATACAAACTTCTAGTTATAAAATAACTTAAGTCATGGGAATATAATGTACAGTACAGTGACTATAGGTAATAATACTGTATTGTACATTTGAAAGTGCTAGACAGTGGATCCTAACAGTCCTCATCACACGAAAAAATATTATAACTATGTATGGTGATGCGTGTTACCATACAAATGATTGTGATCATTTCACAATGAATACAGTTATTGAATCATTTTTCTACTCCTAAAACTAGCAGGTCAATTATGTCTCAGTAAAAAAAATAAACTTTTTGTTTCTTTTTTTTCTTTTCTCCTTTGCTTCTTTTTCTTTTAAATTGCTCTTTCTATAGCTTCTTAAGATGCTTAGGTTATTGATCAACTTATTTTATTTTTAATAATAGTCATTAAAAGTTATAAATTTACCTAAAATCTCAGATTTAGTATCAGCAAATTGAGAAGTTTCATTTTCACTGTTATTTAGGTTGAAATATTTTTAATTCCTTTGTAACTTATTATTTGATCTATTAATTGTTTGTAAGTTTGTTGTTTAGTTACAAAAATACTGGGGTTTTACTAGATATCACGCACTTACTGAGTCTTAATTTTCCATCCACTGTTATAAAAATGCACTCTGTATTATTTCAATGCTATTAAGTTTATTGAGATTTGTTTTATGACTTAACATATGGTCTACTTCCAAATATTTGATTTTTCCAAGATGTATTACATTTATTGAATCCATAATTTCATTCCATTTTGATAGGAGAATACTCTATTACTTCAAGTATCTAGTTTATCCAGTGTACTTGCAAACAATGTATATTGTGCCATTATCAAGTATAGTGCTTTACAAATGTTACTTAAGTTAAGGTAGTTGAGACTGTTGTTAAGACTCACTTTAGATCCAAAGACACAAATAGGTTGAAGTGAAAATTTTGAAAAAGATATTCCAAGGAAGTAGTTACCAAAAGAAAGCCTGGATAGCTATCCTAACAGACAAAATAGACTTAAAACTGTTATAGAAGCTCTGGCCAGGTGGCTCAGTTGGTTGGAGCATCATCCTGTGCACCAAAAAGTTTCAGGTTTGATCCCCAGTCAGGACACATACCTCGGTTGCCAATTTGATTCCCTAGTTGGGGCACATATAGAAGGCAACTAACTGATGTTTCTCTTTCACATCAACGCTTCCTCTCTCACCCTTCCTCTCTCTCTAAAATCGATAAAAATATCCTCAGATGAGGATTCTAAAAAAGCTGTTACAGGAGACAAAGACATTGTAAGAATTTCAATTTACCATGAAGGTATAAGAGTTACAACATATATATATCAATATCACAACTCCAAAATGCAAGAATAAAAAATTACAGACCTAAAGGGAGAAACACTTCTACAAATAGCTGGAGATTTCAATTCACTACTTTCAATAAGTAATAGAACAGAAGATCAATTAAAAACAGAGGATGTGAACCACACTATAAATCAATTGAATCTACTGACGTACACAGAACACACTACCCAACAACATGAGAATACACATTTTTCTCAAGTGTACATGGGACATCTCCAGGATAGACAATGTGTAAGGTCACAAAATGAGTTATACTGTACTTATAAAGACTGAAATCATAAAAAAAAATCTTTTCTAATGACAATATATAAAATTAGAAATCTAACAAAAGAAAGACTGAAAAAATAAGCACCCCTATTTTCTTTGCAGCATTATTTAAGATAGCCAAGATTTGGAAGCAGCCGAAGTGTCCATCAGTAGGTGAATGGATAAAAAAAGCTGTGTTATATTTACACAATGGAATACTACTCAGATGTAAAAAGGGAGTAAGTCCCTTTTTATGCTTTGCAACAGCAGGGATTGACCTGGAGATCATTATGCTAAGTGAAATAAACTAGTAAGAGAAAAACAAATACCATATGATTTTCACTCTTACGTGCAATTTAATGAATGAAACAAACAAAGAAAATAGTAACAGACTGTTAGAGAAAACAGACTGACAATTGTTAGACTGGGCTGCTGTGGGCTGGATGCAAAGGTTAAGGGATTAAGCAAAAATAAATAACTCATAGACACAGAACAGTATGGTGATTATAGAGGGATAGAAGGGTAGGGTGAAGCAGAAAAGGGTAGAGGGGAAATAAATGGTGATGGAAGGAGAATTAACTTGGAGTGGTGAATATGCAATACATTACACAGATGATGTATTACAGAATTGTGTACCTGAAACTTACATAATTTTATTAACCAATGTTATCCCCAATACATTCAGTAAAGATTTTTAGAAGTTTTTCCAAAAGACCCAACATGTTCCATGTAGCTCTATGTACCACAAGAAAAGTGGAGTTACCTTCAATCGATTTTCCTTTTCCCACACAATAGATTGAATGAGGGTAAGATGATTCA
Source organism: Desmodus rotundus (assembly GCF_022682495.2). Classification (NCBI taxonomy): domain Eukaryota; kingdom Metazoa; phylum Chordata; class Mammalia; order Chiroptera; family Phyllostomidae; genus Desmodus; species Desmodus rotundus. The sequence continues at coordinate 88,796,349 of NC_071387.1, read as the reverse complement.
TAGCAAACATAAATAAGATTACTAAAGGGATGAAAATACCAAAAAAGGTGAAGAAGTAATCATGATAATATATGGGATATGGAAATCTCTGAACAAGAACGTGAACATCTCTGAACAGCATTTTTGCAGCAGGGTGGTTATGGTATTTCATGATGGCCTTATCCAAGGCATGTTGCATAACCAGGAATCCTTCGGTGATGTACCCTAAATAAGAAAACAAAGATTTATAAGCACAACAGAACAATAAATAGTTGAGTTGAATGAAGAAAAGGCAAAAAATGTGTCAAAGATCAGGGTTAATGCTGTAATGAGACCCTTGCAGGTCTAAATTTCACAGAGCCCTATTTAATAAGCAGAAAGATTTAGTTTGGAAAGTTTAGTTCTGAAAACAGTAAGTTTTGGAGATGCATGGAGGTAATATGAATGTACTTAATACCACAGATCTGTATACTTCAAGATGGTTAAAATGGTAAATTTTATTATGTATACTTTATCACAACAACAAAAAAATGTTTTAAAACAATTTCACAGAGCAGCTATAATGGTTTTCCCACAAAAAATACATAATACATTTTTTTCTTTTTTTTAAATATATTTATTGATTATGCTATTACAGTTGTCCCATTCCCCCCACCTCCACTCCACCCTGTCCACCCCCTCCCTCCCACATTCCCCACCTATAGTTCATGTCCATGGGTCATACTTATAAGTTCTTTGGCTTCTACATTTCCTACACTATTCTTACCCTCCCCCTATCTATTTTCCACCTATCACCTATGCTACTTATTCTCTGTACCTTTCCCCCCCTCTCCCCCTCCCACTCCCCTATTGACAACCCTCCATGTGATCTCCATCTCTATGGTTCTGTTTCTGTTCTAGTTGTTTGCCTAGTTTGCTCTCGTTTTTGTTTTAGGTGTGGTCGTTAATAACTGTGAGTTTGCTGTCATTTTTACTGTTCCTATTTTTCATCTTCTTTTTCTTAGGTAACTCCCTTTAACATTTCATATAATAAGGGCTTGGTGATGATGAACTTCTTTAACTTGACCTTATCTGAGAAGCACTTTATCTTCCCTTCTATTCTAAATGATAGCTTTGCTGGATACAGTAATCTTGGATGTAGGTCCTTGCGTTTAAATTTGGGTAATGTAATGATGATGTGCCTTGGTGTGTTCCTCCTTGGGTCCAGCTTCTTTGGGACTCTATGAGCTTCCTGGATTTCCTGGAAGTCTATTTCCTTTGCCAGACTGGGGAAGTTCTCCTTCATTATTTGTTCAAATAAGTTTTCAATTTTTTGTTCTTCCTCTTCTCCTTCTGGCATCCCTATAATTCAGATGTTGGAACGTTTTAAGATGTCCTGGAGGTTCCTAAGCCTCTCCTCATTTTTCCGAATTCTTGTTTCTTCATTGTTTTCTGGTTGGATGTTTGTTTCTTCCTTCTGGTCCACACCATTGATTTGAGTCCCAGTTTCCTTCGCACCACTGTTGGTTCCCTGTACATTTTCCTTTGTTTCTCTTTCTTTGCCTTCATTTTTTCATCTGGTTTTCGAACAGATTCAACCAATTCTGTGAGCATCTTGATAACAAGTGTTTTGAACTGTGCATCTGATAAGTTGGCTATCTGTTCGCTGCTTAGTTGTATTTTTTCTGGAGCTTTGAAGTGTTCTGTCATTTGGGCCATTTTTTTTTTGTCTTGGTGCATCTGTTACTTAAAGGGGCGGAGCCTTAGGTGTTCCCGGGGCGGGGTAATGCTGGTTGCTGCTCTGTGATGCTGTATGTGGGGGAGGGGCCGAGAGGGAGCAATGGCGCCAGCTTCACTCTCCTCCGGATTTCACTCTTTCACTCCACTACCCACAATCAAACTGGGCCCCTCTGGTGCTGGTTCCCGAGTGGGTGGGCTTGTGCACACTCTAGACCCCTGTGGGTCTCTCCAATGACCTCTCCTGTGAGGCTGAAAGTCTCGCCTGCTACCGCCCCAACCCCCAGGGGCGTTTTCAATGAGAGGTTTGAGGCTTTATTTCCCTGAGCTGGAGCCCTGGGTTGAGCGGTCTGCTTTGTTCCCCGCCATTTGTCCGGTTTATCTGTGCACGAATGTGGGGCCGCAGGGTGCTACCCACCGCCCTGCCTGCCCCGTTCTCCACCACTCTGAGTCCAGCCCTCTCGGTTTATCTGTGTGCGAATGTGGGGCTGCAGGGTCTGCTCCTGCCCCGTTTGTCCCACATTCCGCCAGTCTCGGTCCCGCCACGGCCATGCGAGTCCTCTCTGCCCCGGTGCCCGTCTCCGCCCCTCCTACCGGTCTGGATGAATGTTTATTTTTTATTTCCTTGGTGTTGGACTTCCTTGCAGTTCGATTTTCTGTCAGTTCTGGTTGTGCGAGGAGGCGCAGTGTGTCTACCTACGCCGCCATCTTGGTTCTCCCATAATAATACTTTTAAAAAACATCTTAATTCTGACATGGCTGGTGTGGCTCAGTGGACTGAGTGCTGGCCTTTGAACTGAAAAGTGCTGGTTTGATTCACAGTCAGGGCACATGCCTGGGTTGCAGGCCAGGTCCTCGTTTGGGGGCATACAAAAGACAACCACACACTGATGTTTCTCTCCCTCTCTTTCTCCTTCCCTTCCCCTCTCCAAAAATAAATAAATACAATCTATTAAAAAATCTTAATTCCCAGCTTCCCAGAAGTAAAATATTGCAAGAAATTATAGAGCTGCTTTCTGCAATTTCAATCAACTGAATCAGAACTGAATTAATTATTGGATAGGTAAAGACTTTGATTCTGAACCCCTGACATTTGAAAAAGTAAATGAAATTGAAGCTGAATGAGTTATATGAACTGGTGTTCACTATGCAGGGCTACTTAGCAAGGCTTGGATCTGTGACAATACACAGATACTCTTAGTGGTAGATGAATTTACTATATAAATTAAGAACAAACACTTGAAAACTTTTGTAGAAATTTGGCGTGGCCATGAAATCTAAATACTGATTTTCCTTTTTGTTTTTGGATTATAATTGTGCTTTTATTAATATCAGAGGCCAGCAGTCTAAGAAGGTGGTAGGTAAAAACCCTAACACCCACTTTACCTTGACCTTTCAGAAGCAAGTTCATATAGGGGAAATGTGGGAATTTGGGAGGGGGGAATTCCTAGTGGGAGCACAGACATTGTTTCTTTTGGGAATAAAGGGAGGAGGAGCTGAAAGGGGAGTCTTGCAACTTCTTCCCAAGCTGGCTCCCTTTGTTCCAGTGTTATCTCTCCATTTGCATTAGAATTCCTCTTCCTCCCTTTGCCAGACACCTATGATTTATGACCAGGAAGGTTATGTATTCTCTGCTTAGGGAAGAGGGGTATAAGGTATTTACTCTCAAGTGTCCTTGGTTAGGGGAGATAAGGTCTTGTGATTCACAAGCTGGCCGTAAATTGCTCAAATTGTTTGGCCATGTTTAATTTTCTTTCTCAGTTTCCCCATTCCACTTGCCCAAGAGTTTCCCTAGCTTCTTACTATCCTGTCTCATTCCCCCTCAGAGACTTCTATCCCCAAAATCTTTTAGGGTTGATGAGGGAGGATGGTCAGTTTTCAATAATGCTACCTGCTGATAATAGATGTAGTTCCTACCTATGAGGGGTATGGAAGTCTCTCCCTGCCTGATCTAAGGGAGAGAAGGGAATGGGATTTGAAACTGGAACAGAGAAGCTATTAGCTGATTCTTCCGAAGTGTGGATGGACTGGAATCCCCGAAGTGTCATCATCTTGATATGGAATTGTTGTACCCAATTCAACCACTTAGTCCTAATAAGTCGATTCAGCCAAATCAATAACTGTCATTTCATGAACTGGCAATGCAAACAAGCTTCTAAAGTGAGGGCTATTCTGTGTTAACAAGCAATAAGTTAAATAAGGTCATAGTATACATTCTATGAAAACAAAGAACACAAAGGTTAATGAACACAGTAAATCATAAACCAGTTTATGTTCGCAAAGAGTGTCAGATAAGAAGACTTCTGATGAAAGGCGCTGTCGGAAAGATGGCGGCGAGATAGGTGGGAGCGGAGTCCACTTCCCCTCAACACCAGGGAAAAACCTAGCTGATCTGAGGAGCAGAGCGAACAGCCAACGGTATTCCAGCATATATGAAGATCGGAGACCAAAGATAGAGGACATTGAAAGATCTGACGGTAAGAAGAGTGCTTAAGGACAATAAGGTCCCTGGGACCTACACAGGGACTAGGGCGGCTGAAGCCCCGGCCCGGGCTCAGGGTCTGCTGCAGGGTTCTTGGGAGAGAGCCAGGCTGAGGTGTGTGAGCAGCCAGGTGGTTGTTTGGACCAGGGGGTCTTGAATAGGAAGAATTTCTCAAAAAGAAAAAGAAAATAGAGGCACTCAGTGGCTAGTTAGAGAACTCTCCACAGCAACCATGGCCTCTGGCGCCCCTCCAACCTCAGCCCCTGGACGGTGAACGTGTGATAAGCAGCCCCTGCACTCACCTGAAGCCCAGTTGTGAGCACCCAGATTAGCGGATTGGGGGCTCACACCTCAAACCCCGGCTGGCAGCCCACACCTGAAACCTCGGGTGGGTGCTCACCGGGAGCAGAGGCTAGCTGCCCCACGCACAGGCCCAAGGGGGCAGACTGGCTGGCCGCATAACTCAGTTCCAAAGTGGCGCACCAGCGGGCCCCGCACGACTCAGGCCCAGAGCAGCGGATCGGCTGATCAACGGCCCGGCTGCCTGTGGGAGGACCACACCTCAAAGCACTGGTTCTGAACAACTCCTACCTAGCCCCTGTGCACAGAGCCCTGCAGGGCCTACTGGCTCTCTAGGAGGAAGGCAGAACACCCAGCAGAGGGGAGCTGCACGGTTAGGGGAGACTGCATTCCCCGGAAAGACTCGACCCAGTAGGGGGCTGAACTACCCTATAGCAGCACCCAGAGCCCCTAGCATCTAAGACAGCAAAGAGCAAGAAGGGGGAGTGTGAGTTGCCCCTAATTGGTGCATCTCAAGGACAGCACAACTGGTGAACTAAAGGCCTAGTGGGGAGCAGAAGGACCCTGAGGAACTAGACTGGAGGCTGAACAACAGCAAAGAGTGTGGCTCAGAAAGGGAGAAAAGTGAAACCAATCCTTCCAACCACCCCCTCCCATTCCACAGACAAAAAGACTAGCAGAACTAACCTGACCTGTTTAAAGCCAACTGAAGACTTTTATTTTTCTTTCCTCCTTTCCTCCTGAATTCTTTCTTCCTTTCTGACCTTCTTTCTTTTTTTATTCTTCTTCCTTCCATCCTTTACCTTTTTTATTCCTTCTTCCTGCCTTCTTTTGTTTATTCTTCTGTTTTAATTTTTGTTAAAATTCCTTCTTATCTTGCCTCTGATCTTTCTTTATTCCTTCTTCCTTCCTTCCTTTCCTCTTCTATTCCCTTTTCCCCTCCTTCCCTTCTCCTTCTTTTTTCCCTTTCTCTTTTTCCCACAGGCGAGACAATAAAACCTGGAGTGCTGACAACACCAGAGTTAGACCATGTTAGGGCCATAAACATCAGCTCAAGACCAGTGAGCACAGGAGATTAAGGAGACAGCACCACTGAATCCCACTGGCATTCTACCATAGAAGTTCATACCATTAACCCAGGGAGTCAGAATACATCAATTTAAGAAGCAGAGGCTAACAAAAAGAGTCTCACAAACAATGGGAAGAAAAAGAAAGAACTCCCAAATGAAAGAAAAAGAGGAAGCCTCAGAAAGAATGCTCACTGAAAAAGAGGCAAGTCAACTATCAGATACTGAGTTCAAAGCAATGGTCATCAGGAAGCTCACTGAGCTATCTGAGCTCAAAGAGAACTACCAGAAACTACAGGGAAACTACAATGAACTCACTGCAAACTACATCAACATGAAAAAGGAAATAGAAACTATCAACAAGGGCCAAGAGGAAATGAAGAATACAATTTCTGAATTGAAGAACACAGTAGAAGGAATGAAAAGCAGACTTGATGAAGCAGAGGATTGGATCAGCGAACTGGAAGACAAGGCAGAAAAAAACACCCAGAAAGAAAAAGACAAGAAAAAGAGGCTCAAAAAGAATGAAGAGGGATTATGGGAAATGCAGGACAACATGAAACATAATAATATCCATATAATAAGGATACCAGAAGGAGCAGAAGAAGAGGAAGTGATAGAAAACCTGTCTGAAAAAGTAATGATGGAAAATTTCCCTAATTTGATGAGAGAAAAAGTCACCTAAACCCAGGAAACACAGAGTCCCAAACAAGAGGAACCCAAAGAGGCCAACTGCAAGACACATCATAATTAAAATGTCATAATTAAAAGACAAACAGAGCCTCTTAAAAGCAACAAGGGAGAAACAGGAAGTAACATACAAGGGAGCCCCAATAAGGTTAGCAGCTGACATCTCAATGGAAACGCTCCAAGCCAGAAGAGAATGGCAAAAAATATTCCAAGTAATGAGAACCAGAGGACTGCAACCAAGACTCCTTTACCCAGCAAGGCTCTCAATCAAGATAGAAGGCCAAATAAAGAGTTTCCCAGAGGGAGAACCAAGATGGCGGAATAGGTAGACACACTGCGCCTCCTTGCACAAACAGAACTGACAGAAAATCGAACGGCAAGGAAGTCCGACACCAAGTAGATAAAAAAGAAACATATATTCACCCCGGTAGGAGGGGCGGAGACGGGCACCGGGGTGGATAGGACTCCCACGGCCGTGGCGGGACGGAGACTGGCGGAGTGTGGGACAAATGGGGCAGGCAGTCTGACCACTAGCAGACCCGGCAGCCCTACATTGGCCCACTGATAAACGGAGAGGGCTGGACTCAGAGTGGCAAAGAACAGGGCAGGTCGAGTGGCTGGTAGCACCATGCGGCCCCATACTCGCGCACAGATAAACCAGGAAGAATGGTGGGGAGCGAAGCAGACCACATAACCCAGGGCTTCAGCGCGGGGAAATAAAGCCTCAAACCTCTGATTGAAAACACCCATGGGTGTTGGGGCGGCAGCAAGAGAGACTCCCAGCCTCACAGGAGAGGTCACTGGAGAGACCCAAAGGGGCCTACAGGGTGCACAAGCCCACCCACTCGGGAACAAGCACCAGAGGGGCCCAATTTGATTGTGGGTAGCAGAGGGAGTGGCTGTAATCCTGTGGAGAGTGGAGTGGGCTCAATTGATCCCTCTCGACCCCTCCCCCATGTACAGCATCACAGCTCAGCAACCAGCGTTACCCCACTCCGGTCACACCTAAGGCTCCACCCATTTAAGGAACAGACGCGCCAAGACAAAAAAAAAAAAAAAAAAAAAAAAAAAATGGCCCGAATGACAGAATACTTCAAAGCTCCAGAAAAAATACAACTAAGGAAGGAAGAGATAGCCAACCGATCGGATGCACAGTTGAAACACTGGTTATCAAGATGCTCACAGACTTGGTTGAATCTGTTCGAAAAACAGATGAAAAAATGAAGCCTATGCTAAGAGAAACAAAGGAAAATGTACAGGGAACCAATAGTGATGAGAAGGAAACTGGGACTCAAATCAATGGTATGGACCAGAAGGAAGAAACAAACATCCAACCAGAAAACAATGAAGAAACAAGAATTCAGAAAAATGAGGAGAGGCTTAGGAACATCCAGGACATCTTAAAACGTTCCAACATCTGAATCTTAGGGGTGCCAGAAGGAGAAGGGGAAGAACAAAAAATTGAAAACTTATTTGAACAAATAATGAAGGAGAACTTCCCCAGTCTGGCAAAGGAAATAGACTTCCAGGAAGTCCAGGAAGCTCAGAGAGTCCCAAAGAAGCTGGACCCAAGGAGGAACACACCAAGGCACATCATCATTACATTACCCAAGATTAAACGCAAGGACTTACATCCAAGATTACTTTATCCAGCAAAGCTATAATTTAGAATAGAAGGGAAGATAAAGTGCTTCTCAGATAAGGTCAAGTTAAAGAAGTTCATCATCACCAAGCCCTTATTATATGAAATGTTAAAGGGAGTTACCTAAGAAAAAGAAGATGAAAAATAGGAACAGTAAAAATGACAGCAAACTCACAGTTATTAACGACCACACCTAAAACAAAAACGAGAGCAAACTAGGCAAACAAATAGAACATGAGGGTTGTCAATAAGGGAGTGGGAGGGGGGGAGGGGGGTAAAGGTACAGAGAATAAGTAGCATAGATGATAGGTGGAAAATAGACAGGGGAGGGTAAAAATAGTGTAGGAAATGTAGAAGCCAAAGAACTTATAAGTATGACCCATGGACATGAACTATGGGGGGGAGAATGTGGGAGGGAGGGGGGTGGGCAGGATGAGTGGATTGGGGGGGGAAATGGGACATCTGTAATAGCATAATCAATAAATATATTTTAAAAATAAAAATTAAAATAATATAAATAAAAAAAGAAGGATATTGTGTCACTTAACAATACCCTAGAGGAAATGGACTTAACTGATATATATAGAGCTTTTCATCCCAAATAAGCAAAATACATTCTTTTCAAGTGTACATGGAACTTTTTCAAAGATAGACCACATGATAGGACACAAAGCAACCCTCCACAAGTTCAAGAAAATTGAAATCATATCAAGCATTTTCTCTGACCACAAGGGACTGAAACTAGATACAAACCCCAAAGGAAAAAACACAAAACACTCAAAATCATGGAGACTGAATAGCATGCTATTAAACAATGAATGGGTCAAGAATGAGATTAGGGAAGAAATCAAAAACCTTAAGGAAACAAATGAAAATGAACTCACGACAACCGAAAACCTATGGGACACAGCAAAGGCAGTCCTGAGAGGAAACTTCATAGCAATACAGGCCTACCTTAAAAAGATAGAAACATTTCAAACAAACAACCTAACCCTACGCCTACAAGAACTGGAGGAACAACATCAAAGACAGCCCAGAGCAAGCAGAAGGAAGGAAATAACCAAGATCAGAGCAGACTTAAATGACATAGAGACTAAAAGCACAATTGTAAGGATCAATGAATCCATGAGCTGGTTCTTTGGGAAGATAAACAAAATTGACAAGCCTTTAAGTAGGCTCATCAAGAAAAAAAGAGAGAGGATCCAAATAAACAGAATTAGAAATGAAAGAGGAGAGATTACAACTGATACCACAGAAATACAAAGGATTGTGAGAAATTACTACGAAGAACTATATGCCAAGAAATATGAAGACCTAGGTGAAATGGACACATTTCTAGAAAAATAGAATCTTCCAAAACTGAATGAAGAAGAAGCAGAAAGCCTGAACAGACCAATAACAGCAGACGAAATTGAAGCAGTCATCAAAAAACTCCCAACACACAAAAGCCCTGGACCAGATGGTTTCACAGGAGAATTCTACATAGCATTTAAGGAAGAGCTAACCCCTATCCTTCACAGACTATTTGAAAAAATCTAAACTGATGGAAGACTCCCAAACTCTTTTTATGAAGCCAGCATCATCCTAATCCCAAAACCAGATAAAGACACAATGAAGAAAGAAAACTTCAGGCCAATACCGCTGATGAACATAGACACTAAAATTCTCAACAAAATATTGGCAAACCGCATCCAGCAATACATTAAAAAGATCATACACCATGACCAAGATCATACACCATACACCACACCATCCCTGGGATTCATCCCAGGGATGCAAGGAAGGTACAATATTCACAAATCAATAAACATAATACAATCACATCAACAACAGCAAAGACAAAAATCACATGATCATATCAATAGATGCAGAGAAAGCCTTTGATAAGATACAGCCCCCAATTCTGATAAAAACACTCAACAAAGTGGGAATACAGGGAGCATTCCTCAACATCATAAAGGCCATATATGAGAGACCTACAGCCAACATCACACTCAATGGACAAAAACTTAGAGCTTTCCCACTAAGATCAGGAACAAGACAAGGATGCCCTCTCTCACCACTCCTATTCAACATAGTATTGGAAGTCCTAGCCACAGCAATCAGACAAGAAAAAGCAATAAAAGGCATCCAAATTGGAAAGGAGGAAATGGAACTGTCACTGTTTGCAGATGACACGATAGTGCACATGGAAAATCCTATAGACTCCACCAAAAAACTACTCGACCTAATAAATGAATTTGGCAAAGCAGCTGGATACAAAGTCAATACTCAGAAATCAAAGACATTCCTGTACACCAACAATGAAACTGCAGAAACAGAAATCAGGAAAAAAAATCCCATTTGATATAGCAACAAGAAAAATAAAGTACCTAGGAATAAACCTAACCAAGGAGGTAAAAGACCTATACTCGGAAAACTACACCACACTGAAGAAAGAAATTAAGGAAGACACAAACAAATGGAAGCATGTACCATGCTCATGGATTGGAAGAATTAACATCATCAAAAAGGCCATACTACCGAAAGCAATGTATAGATTCAATGCAATCCCTATTAGAGTTCCCATAACATATTTCACAGATATAGAACGAACGTTTCAGAAATTTATATGGAACCATAAACGACCCCGAATAGCTGCAGCAATTTTCAGAAAGAAGAACCAAGCAGGAGGAATCCCAATACCTGATATCAAACTGTATTACAAGGCCACTGTAATCAAAACAGCCTGGTACTGGCATAAAAACAGGCACATAGACCAATGGAACAGATCAGAGAGCCCAGAAATAAACTCAAGTCTTTATGGTCAATTAATATTTGACAAAGGAAGCAGGAGCATAAAATGGAGCAAAAACAGCCTCTTCAACAGATGGTGTTGGGATATCTAGACAGCTACGTGCAAAAAAATGAAACTTGATCACCAACTCACGCCACACACACAAATAAACTCAAGGTGGATAAAAGACTTAAATATAACTTGTAACACCATAAAAGTCCTCGAGGAAAACATTGGCAGGAAAATCTCAGACATTCCATGCAGCAACATCCTCACAGACATGTCCCCTAAAGCAAGGGACATAAAGGAAAGAATAAACAAATGGGACCTCATCAAAATAAAAAGCTTCTGCAAGGCTAAAGAAAATAGCACCAAATTACAAAGAGAACCAACAGTATGGGAAAACATATTTGCCAAGGATACCTCAGACAAGGGCCTGATCTCCAAAATATATAAAGAACTCACACGACTTCATTCCAGGAAGTCAAACAACCCAATTAAAAAATGGGCAAAGGACTTGGACAGACACTTGTCCAAGGAAGACATACAGAGGGCCCAGAGACATATGAAAAGATGCTCAGCATCACTAGCCATCAGAGAGATGCAAATTAAAACCACAATGAGGTACCATCTCACACCAGTCAGTGGCCAACATAAACAAATCCACAAACAAATGTTGGAGAGGGTGTGGAGAAAAGGGAACCCTAGGGCACTGTTGGTGGGAATGCAGACTGGTGAGGCCACTGTGGAAACCAGTATGGAATTTCCTCAGAAAACTAAAAATGGAACTGCCCTTTGACCCAGCAATTCCGCTGCTGGGATTATACCCTAAGAACCCTGAAACACCAATCCAAAAGAACCTGTGCACCCCAATGTTCCTAGCAGCACAATTTACAATAGCCAAGTACTGGAAGCAACCTAAGTGCCCATCAGGAAATGAGTGGATCCAAAAACTATGTTGTATTTACACAATGGAATTCTACGCAGCAGAGAGAAAGAAGGAGCTTATACCCTTTGCAACAGCATGGATGAAACCATTATGCTAAGTGAAATAAGCCAGGCAGTGAGGGACAAATACCATATGATCTCACCTTTATTTGGAACACAATAAATAGAAGAAAAAAGCAAACAAAATACCACCAGAGACATTGAGGGGTGAACTCTCTACCAGTGGCCAGGGGGGATTGAGGTGGGGACAGTGGGAAGAGGGGATTGCAGGAACTACTATAAAGGACACATCGACAAAATCGGGGGGGATGGTGGGGGTGGGGGAGGGAGGTGGGTTCAGCCGGAGTGGGGGGAGGGAAGGGGAGAAAAGGCATACAACTGTAATTGAATAACAATAAAAAATAAATTTAAAAAAAAAACCTGTCCCTCTAGCATTTCTTGCAGTGGTAGTTTGGTGGACGTGTATACTTTTAGCCTTATGAGGTGAAGTGCTCCTTGATCATATTATATCAGGGAATATTTGATATCAAAATGACATCACTACTGATGTTAAACTTCATCGTTTGGTTGAAGTGGCATTTGCCAGTTTTCTCTACCATTAACTTATGATTATCCCATTTGTACAGTGTATTCTTTGGAAACAAATCATTAAGTGTGGCCCACACTCAAACAGAGAAAAAATAAAGTACATATCCTGAAAGGAACACTATCTACATATATTATTTGGAATTCTTCTGTGAGGAATATTTGTCCACTCTTATTCATTAATTATATTATATTAATTATATTATATTATATTATATTATATTATATTATATTATATTATTTATTTATTTATTTTTATTCAGTGACAATTGTCTGCATTTTCTCCCTATCCCTCCACCCCACCACAGCCAGTCCCACCTCCCTCCCCCACCTCTACCCTCCCCCTTGATTTTGTCCTTGTGTGCTTTATAGTAGCTCCTATAGGCCCCTCTCCCCATGATCCCCTCCCCACTCCCCTCTGGCCATTGTTACATTGTTCTTAATTTCAATGTCTCTGGTTATATTTTGTTTGCTTTTTTCTTTTTTAAATTATGTTCCAGTTAAAGGTGAGATCATATGGTATTACTCCCTCACCACCTAGCTTATTTCACTTAGCATAATGCTCTCCAGTTCCATCCATGCCATTGTAAAGTGTATAAGCTCCTTCTTTCTCTCTGCTGCGTAGAATTCCATTGTGTAAATATACCATAGTTTTTGGATCCACTCATTTCCTGATGGGCACTTAGGTTGCTTCAAGGACTTGGCTATTGTAAATTGTGCTGCTGTGAACATTGGGGTGCACAGGTTCTTTGGATTGGTGTTTCAGGGTCTTAGGGTATAATCCCAGCAGCGGAATTGCTGGGTCAAAGGGCAGTTCCATTTTTAGTTTTCTGAGGAAATTCCATATTGTTTTCCACAGTGGCCTCACCAGTCTGCATTCCCACCAACAATGTACTAGGGTCCCTTTTTCTCTGCATCGTTTCCAACATTTGTTTGTGGATTTGTTTATGTTGGCCACTCTGACTGGTGTGAGATGGTACCTCATTGTGGTTTTAATTTGCATCTCTCTGATGGCTAGTGATGCTGAGCATCTTTTCATATGTCTCTAGGCCCACTGTATGTCCTCTTGGGAGAAGTGTCTGTTCAAGTCCTTTGCCCATTTTTTAATTGGGTTGTTTGACTTCCTGGAGTGAAGTCATGTGAGTTCTTTAAATATTTTGGAAATCAGGCCCTTGTCTGAGGTATCCTTGGCAAATATGTTTTCCCATACTGTTGGTTCTGTTTTGATTTTAATGCTGTTTTTTTTTTTTTAGCCATGCAGAAGCTTTTTATTTTGATGAGGTCCCATTGTTTATTCTTTCCTTTGGGTCCCTTGCTTTAGGGGACATGTCTGTGAGGATGTTGCTGCATGGAATGTCTCAGATTTTCTTGCCAATGTTTTCTTCTAAGACTTTTATGGTCTTATGACTTATATTGAAGTCTTTTATTACCTTGAATTTATTTTTGTGTATGTTGTAAGTTGGTGACCGAGTTTCATTTTATTGCATGTACCTGTCCAAATCTCCAAACACCATTTGTTAAAGAGGATTCTTTTGCTGCATTTTATGCTCCTTCCTCCTTTGTGAAATATTAATTGACCATAGAGACTTGGGTTTATTTCTGGGCTCTCTGTTCTCTTCCATTGGTCTATGTGCCTGTTTTTATGCCAGTACCAGGCTGTTTTAATGGCAGTGGCTTTGTAATACAGTTTGATATCAGGTATTGTGACACCTGCTTTGTTCTTCTTTCTGAAAATTGCTGCAGCTATTCGGGGTCATTTATGGTTCCATATGAATTTCTGAAATGTCTGTTCTATATCTGTGAAATATGTCATGGGTACTCTAATAGGGATTGCATTGAATCTATAAATTGCTTTGGGTAGTATGGCCTTTTTGATGATGTTAATTCTTCCAATCCATGAGCATGGCACGTGCTTCCATTTGTTTGTGTCTTCCTTAATTTCTTTCTTCAATTTTGTGTAGTTTTTTGAGTACCGGTCTTTTACCTCCTTGGTTAGGTTTATTCCTAGGTATTTTATTTTTCTTGTTGCTACATCAAATGGGATTTTTTCCTGATTTCTGTTTCTGATGTTTCATTGTTGTGTACAAGAATGTCTTTGATTTCTGAGTATTGACTTTCTATCCACCTGTTTTGCCAAATTGATTTACTAGGTTGAGTGGTTTTTTGGTGGAGTCTATAGGGTTTTCCATGTACACTATCATGTCATCTGCAAACAGTGACAGTTTCATTTCCTCCTTTCCAATTTGGATGCCTTTTATTGCTTTTTCTTGTCTGATTGCTGTGGCTAGGACTTCCAATTCTACCTTGAATAGATGTGTTTAAAATTCACATCCTTGTTTTGTTCATGAACTTAGTGGGAAAGCTAGAAGTTTTTGCACATTGGGTATGATGTTGGCTGTAGGTGTCTCCTATATGGCCTTTATTATGTTGAGGAATGCTCCCTCTATTCCCACTTTGCTGAGTGTTTTTATCATAAATGGATGCTGTACCTTATCAAATGCTTTTTCCACATCTATTGATATGATCATGCGGTTTTTGTCTTTGCTTTTGTTTATGTGTTTTATTATGTTTATTGAATTGCAAATATTGTACCATCCTTGCATCCCTTGGATGAATCCCACTTGACCATGATGTATGATCTTTTTAATGTATTTCTGGATGCAGTTTGCCAATATTTTGTTGATGATTTTAGCATCTATGTCCATCAGTTATATTGGCCTGAGGTTTTCTTTTTTTGTTATGTCTTTATCTGGTTTGGGGATTAGGATGCTTTGGCTTCATAAAACGAGTTTGGGAGTCTTCCATCTTCTTCAATTGTTTGAAATAATCTGTGGAGGATGGGCGTTAACTCTCCTTTAAATTCTCTGTAGCATTCTCCTGAGAAACCATGTGGTTCAGGGCTTTTGTTTGTCAGAAGCTTTTTGACTACTGTTTCATTTTCATCAGGTGTTATTGGTGTGTTCAGGCTATCTCCTTCTTCTTCATTGAGTTTTGGAAGATGATATTTTTCTAGACATTTGTCAATTCATCTAGGTTTTCACATTTCTTGGGATATAATTCTTCATAGTAATTTCTTACAATCCTTTGTATTTCAGTAGTATCAGTTGTAGTCTCTCCTCTTTCATTTCTGATTGTGTTTATTTGGGTCCTCTCTCTTTTTTTCTTGATGACCCTGCTTAAGGGCTTGTCCATTTTGTTTATCTTTTTAAAGAACCACTTCCTGGATTCATTGATCCTTACAATTTTGCTTTTAGTCTCTATGTCATTTAACTCTGCTCTGATCTTGGTTATTTCCTTCCTTGGACTTGCTCTGCAATGTCTTTGTTATTGTTCCTCGAATTCTTGCATGTGTAGGGTTAGTTGTTTATTTGAAATGTTTCTATTCTTTTTAGGTAGGCCTGTATCACTATAAACTTCCCTCTCAGGACTGCCTGTGTTATGTCCCATAGGTTTTGGGTTGTTGTGAATTCATTTTTGTTTGTTTGCAGAAACTTTTTGAGTTCTTTCCTAACCTCATTCTGCTCCCATTTATTGTTTTATAGCGTGGTATTCAATCTCCATGTTTTTGAGTCTTTTGGGGTGTTTTCCTTGAGATTTGTTTCTTGTTTCAGTCCCTTGTGGTTTGAGAAAATGCTTGATATGGTTTCAATTTTCTTGAAGTTGTTGAATCTTGTTTTGTGGACTATCATTAGAAAATGTTCCATGTGCATTTGAAAAGAATGTGTATTTTGCTTCTTTGGGATGAGAGGGTCTTATATATCAATTAAGCCCATTTCATCTAGGGCATTGTTCAGTGACACAATATCTTTATTGATATTTTGTTTTGAAGACCTGTCCATCTATGACAGTGGGGTGGTTAAGTCCCTTACCATTATTGTGTTGCTGTCAATATATTTGTTGAAGTCCTCCAAGATTTTCTTTATGTATTTTGGTGCTCCTATGTTGGGAGCATATGTATATACAATGTTTATGTCTTCGTGGATTGTTCCTTTGAGTATTATGAAGTGACCTTCTGGGTCTCTCTTTATGGCCCCTTTTTTTGAAGTATATTTTGTCTGATATGAGTATTGCTACCCCTGATTTTTTTTACCTGCCCATTTACTTGGAAAATTTGTTTCCAGCTCTTCACTTTCAGTCTGTGTAGTTCTTCTGTCTTGAGGTGGGTCTCTTGCATGCAGCCTATGTGTTGGTCATGCTTTCTTATCCATTCAGGTATTCTGTGTCTTTTGATTGGAGCATTTAATCCATTTACATTTAAGGTTATTATGGATAGGTACTTATTCATTGCTAATTTTTTGTACCTATGTTCTTTTATTTCTCTCTCTTTTCCTTCCTTTCCTTAGCAAACCCTTTAGCATCTCTTGCACAGCTAGTTTGGTGGAGGTGTATTCTTTTAGCCTTCTTCTGTCTGGGAAACTCCTTATTTGGCCTTCTATCTTGATTGAGAGCCTTGCTGGGTAAAGTAGTCTTGGTTGCAGGCCTCTGGTTCTCAGTACTTGGAATATTTTTTTGCCATTCTCTCCTGGCTTGGAGCGTTTCCATTGAGAAGTGAGTTGCTAACCTTATCGGGGATCCTTATATGTTACTTCCTGTTGCTCCCTAGCTGCCTTTAAGATCCTCTCTTTGTCTTGGAATTTTGCCATTTTAATTATGATGTGTCTTGCAGTGGGCCTCTTTGGGTTCCTCTTGATTGGGACTCTGTGATTCCTGGATTTATGTGACTTTTTCTCTTATTAAATTAGGGTAGTTTTCCATCATCACTTTTTCAAACAGGTTTTGTATCCCTTCCTCTTCCTCCTCTCCTTGTGGTTTCCCATTATATGGATATTATTTTGTTTCATGTTGTTCTGTATTTCCCTTAACCCCTCTTCATTATTTCTGAGCCTCTTTTCCTTTTCTTTCATTCTGGGTGTTCTTTTCTACCTTGTCCTCCAGTTCCCTGACCTGATCCTCTACTTCATCGAGCCTGTTTTTGATTCCTTCTACTGTGTTCTTCAGTTCAGAAATTGTATTCTTCATCTCCTCTTGGCCCTTCTTGATAGTTTCTATTTCAATTTTCATGTTGATATAGTTTGCAGTTAGTCCATTGTAGTTTCCCTGTAGTTTTTGGTAATTCTCTGTGAGCTCATTAAGCTTCCTCAATTGTTTGAACACAATGTCTGATAGTTGACTTGCCTCTTTTTCTTTTAGCATTGTTTCTGAGACCTCCTCCTTTCCTTTCATTTGGGGCTTGTTTCTCTATCTTCCCATTATTTTTGAGACTCTTCCTGTTAGCGTCTTCTTCTTAAGTTGCTCTGTTCTGACTCCCTGGAGTTATGATGGGAACTTCTGTGGTAGAATACCTGTGAGATTCAGTGGTACAGTCTCCTTGATCTCCTGTTCTTACTGATCTTGGGCTGTGGTTTATGTTGGCACTGTGTATATCTTTGGTTTTTGGTTCCTGTTGAGACGTTTTTGGTGGGTCTTTCCCACCAGCTGGTTATCTGAGGGTCAGTCTGTCCCCCACCTCTTGTTTTCTGTTGTGCAGTTGTGGGCAGGTTGTGCTGGAGCTTGTTCTTCTGTATGTACAAGGTTTTGAGGTTTTTCTCTTGCTCTTGTTCACTTGTTTGTTCTTAGTAATTTCTTCACTATTTAGTTGTATTTCCAGATAGGTCGTGGGTTGAGTTAGTGTGACTTCCTTCACCATCTCCTGTTCTTAGCTGTTGGTGTTGCCTTTGTTGGTAGGTTTCCTCCTCCAGGAGGTATCTCAGTGTTCATGGCTTCTACCTACTCTTTTTTATGGTTGGTTGTAGGGGGAAGGCAAAATGGTTTAAGACAGCAGGAGTGTATTCTAGGATATTTAAAGTACCAGCCCTTAGAGAAGAGACGGGAGATCCTGTGGATATACATATAGTGTTAACTGTGATATTTCATCCACCTAGCCCCTTTTTAGAAAGGGTGGAAAGAAGATAAGACTCTTGTTGTGGGGGGGGGGAAGGATTGTGAGTTGGATCTAGAAAGCTGTGAGCTTGTGGGAGGTCAGATTATGAGGTAAAGTGAGAGCAAAGGGTGGAAAATAGGTGTAAGATGTGAGAGAATAGAATTAACCACACCAGTAATAAAGTTCAGGAAACAGTGAAGTGGGCTGAGATCTGGGAGAAGTTCTATGTAGTATTTACAGATGTATGGCACAGCTATTATTTACAATAGTAATGGAGCAACTATCATATGACAGAATCTATGTGATCTGAATAACTAGAATAGGGAGTATAGGTCCTAGAGTACTGTGCTAATGGAACACAAGTGAAGTGAAAGACAGTTAACTAACAATACACTGTGAAAGAGAGAACGAGGGGAAACCAGTCAAACAATGCAAATTAACCAGTCAGCGAAGAAGACTAAACAGAAAGAAGAGAGATGCACAAATATTAATAAAATGAGTGATGTAAGGATAATGTAAAAAAATAACAGTACAAATATACAATATCTTGCAAGTTCTCTGGAGTAGGAAAGTAAAATTTGTTTCACTGTCTTAGGTGTTGGGATGCCCCCTCTTTGGGTCCAACTTTGGTCTTTTCACATTTCCAGGTTTTATTGTCTCTCTCGTGGGTACTAAAAGAAAAAGATGGAAGGAAGAAGAGATATAAAGGGAGAGAAAGAAGGAGTAGAACAAGAAAGAAGGAAGGAGAGGAAGAAGGTGTTAAAGGAAAGAAAAAATAAAAATATAATAATAATAGAGAATTACTTTAAACAAACAAACAAACAAAAAAGAAAACAAGCCTGCTGGCCAAGCCAGTTTTGCTGGTGTTTTTTGGCTGTAGTCAGTGCAGGCAGCCTTGCCCAGCTCTTCTCCGTACTTATTAGAACTCTAGCAGCCTCCGGCCCATCTCTCCAGAGGCTGCTAGACCCACAGGTTCAGGTGCTCACCCACCTCCAGGCTATGGGTGTGCATGCATGGGGCCTTCCTTAATTCACACTCTCCCCTGTGCATTTGGTCTCACATCTCTGTGAGTGGCACGCTCCCTGGTGGGTGCCTGTGGTTTCAGGTCTGCACTCTCCCCCAGGCGCTTAGGATTTGGGCTTGATATCCCCCACAGCCCCACAGGAGCCCTAGCCAGCCTGGTGGAGGGGAGAGTGGAACTGCTGCTGCAGGAGAGTTCCCCAAAGTGCCCCCGAGGGTCTTTTTCTTTGGAGGAAAATCTTCCTGCTCAATCCTGCTTCCCCACACAAGGAAGGGCCTGTCCTCTCACACAGCCCACCTCTCCAGCTAGACTGGGTACTGTCTGGCATCAGGGCCCAACACAGCCCAACTCTCAACTCTCCCCAGCCAGTGCCCGTGGTCTCCATGTGTTTTCCACACTTCATCCTTATTCCCCTCCCTGCGACTTCAAACAACCAGGTCTCTCTCAGTGTTGCTCAAACCCTGTTAGGCAGGGGAGAGAGCCATTAGCTCAGCTCTCTCCCAGTAGTCATGCATCAGGCCCAGTGGGCGCGGGCCTGGGGCTGCAGTCACCCTGGTCCCCACGCTGGTCCCAGGGACCTTTTTGTCCTGAAGTAATACCCTTACTGCCTGTTTTTTCAGTGTCCTCTATACTTGTTGGTATCCTATCTTCATAAACGCTGGGGTGCTGTTGGCTGTTTGTTTTGTTCCTCAGTAGATCGGCTAGGTGTTTCACCCGTGTGCAGGGGGAAGTGGACTCTGCTCCCACCTATCAGGTCCCCATCTCCTCCTACTTTAACCTTTTGACTATAATTGATTAGTTGTTTTTTGATTTTACTGAGATGTAATAAACTAAGTAAATTTAAGGTGTTCATGTATTGATTTGATACCTATAATACAAAATGATTACCACCATGGCATTGTCTAACACCTACATCTGTCACATAACTGACATTCCATTTTTTCTGGTGAGAAAATTCAAGATTTACTCTCTTAGGATCTTTCAAGAATATAATACAGTATTATTAGGTATTAATTACCATGCTGTACCTTAGATTCCCAGGATTTGTTCATCTTATATTGGAAACTTGCACCGTTTGACCTATATTTCCCCATTTCCCCTACAACCTATCCCCTGGTAACCACCTTTTTTTATTTTGTTTTTGATTTTTGCTTTTATAGATTCTGCATATAAGTGATATTGTGCAGTATATGTCTTTTTCTCTGACTTAGTTTACCTAGCATAATGGCCTCAAGGATCATCCAACTTGTTCCTGAACTCTGGTGACACAAATATCAGATCCCACAGCATTGCAGTATTATTCATGGTGGCCAAGACATGGAGACAACCTATGTTTTCTTCAATAGAGAACTGGATGTAGAAGATGTGGTAAATATATACAATTTACTACTACTCAGCTATTTTTGGCAGCATGCATGTACCTTTAGAATATGCTAAGTGTTATGACTTATAGTTAAGTCTTTTATCCATCTTGAATTTATTTTTGT
This sequence comes from Desmodus rotundus, assembly GCF_022682495.2. Lineage (NCBI taxonomy): Eukaryota > Metazoa > Chordata > Mammalia > Chiroptera > Phyllostomidae > Desmodus > Desmodus rotundus. Next base: position 88,775,736 of record NC_071387.1, on the reverse strand, counting down.
GTATGGTGTAAGTTGGTGACTTAGTTTCATTTTTTTGCATGTAGCTGTCCAGATATCCCAAAACCGTTTGTTGAAGAGGCTGTTTTTGCTCCCTTTTATGCTCCTGCCTCCTTTGTCAAATATTAATTGACCATGAAGACAGTGAGGGACAAATACCATATGATTTCACCTTTAAGTGGAATATAATCAACAAAAGAAAAAAGCAAACAAAATATAACCAGAAACATTGAAGTTAAGAATAATCTAACAATAGCCAGGGGGGAGTGGGGAGGGGACAGCGAGGAGAGGGGATTATAGGAACTACTATAAAGAACACATGGACAAAATCAAGGAGGAGGGTGGAGGTGGGTTCAGCTGGGGTGGGGTGGAGGGATGGGGAGAAAAGGCAAACAACTGTAATTGAATAACAATAAATTTTTTTTAAAGAATGGATATTATCAATAAATTAAAAAAAAGAATATGCTAAGTGAAATATGTCAGAAAAGTTAAGAAGCAAATGATATCAATTATATGTAGGGTATAAAACTGAAAGCAACAAATGAACAAAGTGTAATACATACAGTGTAATATACAGATCATGGTATCATAGAAATGCACACTTGAAACCTATATGATCTTACTAAACAATGTCACCCCAATAGACTAAATTAAAAAAGAAAGAAACAAAAAAATGTCTTTAGTAATTCATTCTCAGTGTAGTTTACAAAAGTGTTGGTCTACGAAGGGTTGAATACTAAAGACAAAACAAAACATGGACCTTAGCAGAGGAGTCTGCTTTAAAGAACATTTGGTTTCATTGGGACAAGGTCAACTTCTATGCATAGGTTCTCCATGCAGTTATCCAAGGATGCTTGAGGGAAATCCAGTGCACTAGCTCTTGACGCACTGCATTTGTTTACCTCCCAACTCCAATGTTTATGAGTTACTTAACTTTGAGCACAATTTACATAATTTCTCTGAGACTCAGATACTTTACCCACAAAATTGATGTAATCAAACATATCTCATAGTTCTTTGGAATCAGAGTACGTATTCAAAAATTTTACCTACTACTAATTGGACAAAAAACAAACAGGGTAAAATAAATATTATTTAATAATTACTGTATTTTTAAGTGGGGATCCCAAGATGGCAGTGGAGTAGGAGGACATGTTGCACACCTCCTCCCAGAATCAAATTGGAAATAAAACTTAAGAGGGGGACAGTCACCTGAAATAAGCCAAAAGCTACCTGAAAAAGAGATTTTAAACCAAGAATGGGGGAAAACCACCTCAGTAGAATGGGTAGGGACATGAATGGGGCTGGCTCCATTCACACAGGCGGTGGACAAAGGTTGAAGCACAACTGTGGGAGATTTCCCTTGAGTGAAGAGAAGCCAGGACCACAGACTGGGCTCTCAAACACAAAGCGCCAGTGCCAGGATCAGCCAACCACATAGCATCTGGTGGTGAGAGGTGGTGGGATTTTGTCTGCTGGCAACAAAGCCACTATTTTTTCCAATGGCTCCAAAGAGCAGGTTTTGTTTTCGCAGCCACTCACCTTGGGCTCCAGCAAAGGAAGGGCAGCACAGATTGGAGTCAAGTGAGGAGAGTCTGGAGTGAGAGACTTTGGGGAAGAGATGAGGGGGAATGGTTATGATGATTTCTGTGCTGGGATATGCCTGATCTTGCAGCAGCCATCTTGCTTATCCCATTCTCTGGAATCTCACTTACCCCATCCTGCATCTCCTTCTTTTTCTTTTGTTTTGTTTTGGGTTTTTTGCTTTTCTTTTTCATTTCTTTCATCCTATCTCTTAGCCCCTACGGAAGAGACAGCAACATATGCAGATACAGGAAGTTCCAGAGACTGACTTTAAGGTGCTGCCATTCCATACATTTTCCTGGGAAACAGACTGGTGCTTCCCACTCATAGGAGAGCCATAGAAACATCCTCCAGGTTTCCAGCTGACCCAAAACCTGGACTCTGGAGGCCCCACCCACTAGCCTACTAGGCACTCCATCCTGCTGTGTTCAGGGAAATTATCCTGGGCAGATCCAGACTAGTGACTTGGGGGTGGGGGAACACATTTACTGTCTTCCCTGGTGTCTAAAAGGCACCTCCAATGGAGGATCTAGGAGTCCCAGTCTCCTGATTCTGCCAGAAGCCCTCTCAAAAACAGTTGGGTCTGCAACTAGTTTAAGACTGACAGTAGACCGGCAGGGATAGACAGGTAGAGGCAGATCCCGTGGTGACTTGGGATATTTGCTGACACACCCCTGGACCCAGTGCTAATAAAAGCCAGGATTTTAGAGCAGCTTGGCCCACCCTGGTTGCAACCAAGCCTGGAGGTATCATCCACAAACTGTGGATCACTTGTAGCTTTGAACAGGCTGCCAAGGGCTAGACATAGACAGCACCTGACATTGGCTTACAATAGCCTCAGACAACATTAGAGCCATATCCAAAGGGAGAGCCCAGCAGATAAGCACTAAACTGTGCTGAGATGAATTCCACTTTGTTCTTTTTAATATTTTTTTCTTTTTCATAGCCTTTTTGTTTTTTCTTTTTCTTCTATTTTTGTTGCTCTATTTTTTTCTTTCATATCTTTTATTTTACTCTTACCCTTGGTTACTCCATTGTTCACTTCTTCTTTCTATTTCTTATTTTTGCTATTTTTCTCTTTCTTTGTCCTTTTTTCCTGTTTTCCTCTTTCTATTCATTACCATATTAGTTCTGTTCCTATTCTACTCTTATAATCACTTTTCTTTCCATTTGTCTTTTCTTATTCTTTTTTCCTTTCTCTACTATTCCATTTCCCTTTCCAGTTTTATTTTAATTCACTCTTTAGTTGTGGAGTTTGCTGTTGTTTTTGGAGGGATTTTTGTTTTGTTTTGTTTTGCTTTGTTCTGTCAGTACCTGTACAGCAGCATACAAGATGTGGTGGGGGTTGAGCCTCTCAGCCAGCCAGCCAGCTGGAGGGGAGATTCCCACCAGCAAATAGACCAACAACAATCAGAACCCAAATACAATAGGAGAGTCCTTATAACCCACACAAAGGAGATTCCTAGAGTATCCAGTTGAGGAGTTCAAGGAAGATGCCCCACTGGGTTCCACAGGACTCCTAACACATAAGGCCACCCCACCAAGACAGTGAGTCAAAGCAGATCTATCTGAAACATAGAAAGAAAAATAGACAGCTAAAATGGAAAGACAAAGAAACAACCTCCAAACAAAAGGAGGAGTTCCCTCCCCCAAAAAGAGCTAAATGAAATTGAGGAGAGCAAATTGTCAGACATAGATTTCAAGTAATGGTTATAATTCTGCTCAATGAACTTAATGAAAACTATGTGATCAGGAAAAGGGACATAGAAACTATGAATAAGAACCAGATGGAAGTGAAGAATGCAATATCTGAAATGAAGAATAAACTAGAAGGAATTAAAAGCAGGCTAGACAAAGCAGAAGATCTAATTAATGAGTTGGAAGACAAGGTAAAAAAACCAAAAAAAACACCCAGTCAGAGCAATAAAATGAAGAAAGACTTAAAAAGAATGAGGACAGTTTAAGGGAGCTTTGGGACAACATGAAATGTATCAATGTTTGCATCATAGGGATACCAGAAGGAGAAGAAAGGAAACAAGTTATAGAAAACCTATTGGAAGAAATAATGACAGAAAACTTCCCTAACCTAGTGAAGTAAATAATAACTGTCTTCTTAGTATTTCTGTGTAAGTTAAGGTTATATTAAGGATAAGATTGTATGGAAACAAGTAGATAACTGAACAATAAAAATAGGGCATAGGTGCTTTAATCAATTATTTTACTAACATGCTCTAATTTTATGTCATGCACATATTTAATTGTGTTGGTACACATACAAGGATTTTTAGCTGCAAGTGCAGAAGGCTGAATTAATCATACTCCCCAGTTCATGACCCAATGACTTCTTTATGCCCCTCAACCCTCTTATTTGTTTATTCTTTTATATTCTTTTTTCCCCTTGCCTCTGTCTTATTTCCATTAGCAACATTCCTAATGTGTTTGATGAGTATCCTTCTGCTTGTATGTGTTCTTATAAAACTTATAAAAGCATTTTGTTTGAATATATTTCAACTTGTATAAATGAAATTGAGTTATAAACTTTATTTTATCAGTTCTATGTTTTTTAAAAGATGTTATTTATTTTTTAGGGAGAAGGGAAGGGAGGGAGAGAGAGGGGGAGAGAAACATTGATGTGTGAGAGAAACATCAATCAGTTGCTTCTTGCGTGCCCCCTACCAGGGACCTGGCATGCAAACCCAGGCATGTGCCCTGACCAGAAATTGAACCAATACCTTTAGGTTTGTGGGACAATGCCCAACCCTCTGAGCCACACCAGTCAAGACTTCAATTCTATGTTTTTAAGATGATGCTATGCATACATCTAGTCCAATCTTTCTAATCAGTTTGTCTTGATTGCCTCTTACTCCTTGCCACCACAAACAACGCTGTCAGAAAGATTCTTATGAATGCAGAAAAGAATTTTTTAGTGTTTAGACTCATGAACACATTTTTAATTTGGTTATTGCGGTAGTCTGAATGTTTGTGTCCATCCAAAATTCGTATGTTGAAATCCTAATCTCAAAGGTGATTGTATTAGTAGGAGGGACATTTGGGAGATGGTTAAGTCATGAGACTGGAGCCCTCATGAATGGATTTAGTGCTCTTACAACAGAGGAACAAAAACGAATAGGCTATGAACCAGGAAGGGGATCATCATCACAATATGACCCTGCTGGTGCCTTGATCTTGGGATTCCCAGTCTCCAAATTTCTGTTATTTACAAACTTCCCAGTTGTTGCATTTTGTTATAACAGTCAAATAGACTAAGACAGCCATGACCAGACTGCTCCCAAGAATGGCCCTCTTTCCATCAGTGCATTTGGTTTTCCACATATCACATCCCTTGTAGGGAACTGTTCCACACTTGGGAAATGTAGCCCAGCCCCTACTCAGAAAAGCCAGTGGGTGTGAGGTCTGGAACACAGGACCCATGCCCATGGACAGGTTCTCTGGTAGGGAATCAGGCCTGCATTGTACCTAGGCTGCTATGAGACTTGCTTTTGCTAAAACTCCCTCTCCCTGGATTGAAGCAGCAAATGTTTACTGAGTATCTTTAACTTCCTAAAGTCTGTGCTAAACCTCCCAAGTATGGAGTGTAACCAATTCACCTACTTTTCCCCTTGATCTGTAACATCCTTCTCTTTGAACTAATGAGCAACATTCTTTCCTTTGTTATCTGTAAAAGGTAATCACCTACGGCGAACCTGTGCATAGTAAATGAGGATCATCCTTGATGGAATGTACCCAGAAAAGCAATAAAGGCCTGTCCAGACAGGAGTCTGGCTCTCTCTGGCCCTTTCACTCTCTCTCTCACTTAGAGAGTGGACATGCCTTCCCTTTTTCTCCACAAGATTTCTGCAGTCCATGTGAATTTTTCCACTGCAGCCACAACACACGGATCGTGCGGGCCAGGATCTGCATCAATCCCTGGAAACTCTTATCATTATCAAGCTTTCTAAGTTTTTCTCCAGTTTAGCCCTTATGAAGTAATACCTTATGCTAAATTCATAATAAAGGGCCATAAGCTGAAAAGGACATGACTCTCCTTTAAATTTTATGACTGAAAAAACATTCAAAATATTTTTAAAGAAAATAATAATAATATGGAACATGATCCTACCACCCTAACACAGCAAATGTTTTCCTATTTAGAGATCTATCCTAATTTTGTGCTGATGAATATGTAGTTTACATAACTATAATCTCAAAATAGAGTTTGTTTTTTAAAGACTGCATAATTATCTGTCAAGTTATATTTTAAACTTTTATTATTCACTTACCATATTTAAGATGTAGGCTATTTCAATTTTTTAAAAAGATTTTGTTTATTTACCTTTAGAGACAGGGGAAGGGAGGGAGAAAGAGAGAGAGAGAGAGAGAAACATCAATGTGCAAGAGAAACATCTGTTGGTTGCCTCTCACACACTCCCAACTGGGGACCTGGTTCACAACCCAGGCATGTGCCCTGACCAGGAATCGAACTGATGACCTTTCACTTTATGGGACAATACTGAACACACTGAGCCACATCTGTCAGGGCAGTTATTTCGAATTTTTAAGAATTATGTTAAATTGGTTATAGCTTGTTTCTCTTGCTAAATAATATCCCCAGGGTAAATCTGCATTATTATTGGCAAAAGCAAAGCTCCACATTAAAGAGTTTTTAATGGTAGTCTGTGTAGTAAATTTTAAATTACCATAGCTATATTAAAAACTGTTCATCAGCCCAAACAGACTACTATACCATATCATTACGATTATTTAGTCTGTGTCAGTACCTAGAAATGTGTATAGTAAGTCATTAAAGTCAAAATTTCACAAGTAAATCTACACAAAATATAAGGCTATACAATTATAATGATTAGGTAAAGAAAACATATTGTTTCAATGTGTAGGATTTTTCATATGAGTTTTTTGACACTTAAAATTTTAAATGAAAAAAAATCACCAGCATAGTAAGATAAAAATAAAATATTTTCAACAAAATTTTCAGAAATATGCATATAAATATGTGATGGTTCTTACTGTAAAAGTAGGATTATTCAAGTACGTGTAGTTAAAGATATGCTCACCAGGACTCCCCCCACTTGAGTCATATTCATTTCTGGGTCCCATCGAAGGAGATGTTGGAAAGAGAGCATCCGTTTCCCAGCTTCTGAGTCGGAAAAAACCCACATACTTGTTCCTCTGAAAACTACTAAAACGCAGATAATATTTTACCTACAAGTAGCAAGTAGAAACAAGCATTATCTATAAAAAAGATAATTAAGCAGAATGAGAAACAAAAAGAAAATTAACGTACATTTATGAATAGGTGATTGTAAGGCGGACTGATAAGCAGCACCAAAGTGAATCCTGAACATCAGAAATTGAGAGCACACTTACCATAAGGCTACTATGGGCTTTGGATATGGTTTGCAGATGTATTTTCTCCTAAGTAACTGATATACACGCTAAAATGAAATGTACCAAAAGGTGTTATTAGATTCTCTTCCCATGGTGTCAGACAAGTGTTTTGTGAGGAAAATCTTCCTCTCCTAAAAGCAATTGTTAACATAAGAATCCTACTTGAAGAAAAAAAAAAGAATCCTACTTGAGGATAGAAGAAGAATGTATTATAATGTAAATGTGGAGTGTTAGATAATTTAATTTTTATATAAAAGAAAACACTAATTCTAGAGAATTGCATAAACTTCAATGTAGGTCATGATGGGCCTAAATAACTTTATATGGGAATAGTCCAGCAGTTGCTGAAAGTGAGAAGGGTCATGCCAGAGGAGTCAGTAAGATTAGGAGGAACAAACAGATGCCATAAATCAAGGTAAATATTCATATGGTCAATTGTCAAGACAAAGGTACTTATTAAGAACTTATTACATGTTGAAGGATTAAGACATAGCCCCTATTAACAAGGAGCACAAATTCTAATTGAAGGGGAGTGGGTGTAGTTAGAAGAGATACTGTACAGCTATCTCTTCTAATTCACAGTAGCAATCTTAAGGGTAAGTAAGAGTAATAAGCCAAGTGAGAGGAACAGGGTAATGGAGATTATAGGCAGAAGTTTATATTTGCACCAAAACATTTTGACCAGGCTCTACATAAGCTGTTAAACCCACATCAGTATCAGTCTACATTTCAGTCACTTGAAGAGTTCACATCTATGAAAGGAGTTGAGGGAGTGAGTGATGGGACAGAACAAGAAGATTGCCACAACCCTATTTACAACCCAGTGGTTTTACTTACTTTTTAATTCTGTGCACAACCAGCTGTATCTTAAATGCAGGATTTGGGTTCCATGCATACTCTAGTTATTTCCTCAGCACCAGAAACACTAAGTTGAAAGGACTGTCATTGCCTCTTCTTGGTAACTGTTATCAGAATCCTCTTCAGTGTCTACATGTGTACAGATTCTAATCCAGCCTGGCTAAGCCTTAGCACTATTTTCTAGAGTTAGCTTTAGAAATGATGAGATTTATTCCAAAGAAAGAGGAAAGTGTTCTGGTTGTGTTCTATGCTAGTGAAGCTGCATCTGCTTTATCATATTGGGTCTCTTTACCAAGAAAATGTGCACTGTTTCACCATGATGTACAGAGCTGGAGATTGTGGCCATATCAGATACAGCAGAAAATGTTTCCTATGATTCTCACTTATAAATAGAAGACCTGGTAGGTGTGAATTCAATTCTTTCTGCATCAGAATGAAGCACTGGTAAATGGGCACTGAAGTGATTTAGATTTGCTGTGCTCTGCTATGTATAAGAAGTATGATCTTGGGCAAGTCAGTCTCCCACTTACAAAATACAATAATGATACCTCCATTAAATCTCTGGAAACTAGAAGTTACAACTATGAGGTTTCTATGTAAAACTTTCTTACCTTAAGTGGCAGGGGATCATCACTATTTTTGAACTCATGGTCAAAAACAAAAGCAACCATCACTCTTTCAGAGTTATTCTCTTGCTTCATGTAATCTTCAAAATCTCTTTCTGAAGAAAAGCCTTGAACTTGTAGAGAGAGAAAAATCTGATGTGTGAGCTGACCACATAAGAGCAAAGTGTCTGACAGCCCTTCCTATGTTTAAAATGGAATAACACTACGTGGATGAAAAGCTATCAAAATATAATATATTTTAAAACACTGTTGCTGAAACATTGGCATAACAAACTAAGAGAGATTTGGAATGAATAAAAATTTTTAGGAGTTTTAAAAGTTTTATTACAAGCTTAGAATATAATTACTCATTATAATAACTGCTCATTGGAGAAAGGCTAAGGAATGGAGATGCTTCACATTGTGTTTTGAAATTTCCACCTTGAAGGGAAATAAGAACAAAACTGATCTATACAGTCTATTCAAAGGCCCATACCATGGGAATATACAATATCTAAATTAGAAATACTCAGAAACAGAAATAAAGCCACTTCATAGTTTTAATATTTGAGGAAACTAAGTTTCAATATTTGAAGTGATCCATCAATGAATTTAGCATAAATTAAAGTTAACCTAATTGAATTTTTAATAGGCATCATTTGTAGATCTAAGACAAAATATTAATATTTAATCATTTAAATATCTGTATGTGAGTTTGTATACATTACACATTTTCTTAGGAGTAAACATGTTTTTTTCTTAAATTGTCAGATTTGGTCAATAGGAGCCTATAACATGTTTTTGATGTAAATGGAATAACAAAGGCTTCAACAGCCCATATGCGCATGTGAAGTACCATGCATTCTTTTTTTAAGTATATTTTACTGGTTATGCTATTACAGTTTTCCCATTTTTTCACCCCTTTATCCCCGCTCTGCCCTGCACCCCCACACTCTCTAGCATTCCCCTCTTAGTTCATGTCCATTGGTTGTACACATAGGTTCATACATGTATAAGTACATATAAGTTTCCTATACCATTCTTAACCTCTCCCCATATATTTTATGCCTACCAATTATACTTCTTATTCCCTGTACCTTCTCCTTACTATTCTTCCCCTCTCCCACTGAAAAACCTCCATGTGATCTCCATTTCTCTGGTTTTGTTCCTCTTCTAGTTGTTTGCTTAATTTTGTTTTGTTTTGTTTTTTAGGTTCAGTTGTTGATAGTTATGAGTTTGTTGTCATTTTATTGTTCACAGTTTTTGATCTTCTTCTATTTCTTAGATAAGTCCCTTTAACATTTCATATAATACGGACTTGGTAATGATAAACTCCTTTAACTTTACCTTACCTGGGAAGTACTTTATATGTCTTTCCATTTTAAATGATTGCTTTGATGGATAGAGCAAACTTGGATGTAGGTCCTTGCCTTTCAGAACTTCAAATACTTCTTTCCAGCCTCTTCTTGCACGTAAGATTTCTTTTGAGAAAACAGTCTTATGGGAACTCCTTTGTAGGTAACTCTCTCCTTTCCTCTTGATGATTTTAAAATGCTCTCTTTATCTTTAATCTTGGCTGACTTAATTATGATGTATCTTGGTGTGTTCCTCCTTGGGTTCAATTTCTTTGGGACTCAATGGGCTCCCTGGATTTCCTGGAAGTCTATTTCCTTTGCCAGATTGGGGAAGTCTTCCTTCATTATGTATTCAAATAAGTTTTCAATTTCTTGCTCTTCCTCTTCTCCTTCTGGCACCACTATGATTTGGATGTTAGAGCACTTAAAGTCGTCCCAGAAGTTTCTAAGCCTCTCCTCTTTTTTTTTGAATTCTTATTTCTTCATTCTGTTCCAGTTGGATATTTATTACTTCCTTTTGTTCCAAATCATTGATTTGAGTCCCAGTTTCCTTAGTTCACTGTTGGTTCCCTGTGTGTTTTGCTTTATTTCACTTTGGGTAACCTTCATTTCTTCCTTCTTTTTTTTATGGTAAAGCAATTTTTAAATATATTTTATTGATTATGCTATTACAGTTGTCCCATTTTTCTCCCCTTTATTCACCTCTGCCCTGCACCCTCCTCCCACCCACATTGCCTTCCTTAGATCATGTCCATGGGTCATACACATAAGTTCTTTGTCTTCTACATTTCCTATGCTACTCTTAAACTCCCCCTATTTTCTACCTACCATTTCTGCTACTTATTCCCTGTATCTTTTTCCCCATTCTCCCCCTTCCCATTTCCTGCTGATAACCCTCTATGTGATCTCCACTTCTGTGATTATGTTCCTGCTCTAGTTGTTTGCTTAGTTTGTTTGTTTCTTTCTTTCTGCTGCATAGTATTTCATTATGTACTGTAATTTTTTGATTCACTCATTTACTGATGGGCACCTAGGTTGCTTCCAGAACTTGGCTATTGTAAATTCTGCCTCTATGAACATTGGGGTGCATAGGTTCTTTTGAATTAGTATTTAAGGATTCTTAGGGTATAATCCCAGCAGCAAAATTGCCGGGTCAAAAGGCAGTTCCATTTTTAGTTTTTTGAGGAAGTTCCATAGTGTTTTACACAGTGGCTGCACCACTCTGCATTCCCACCAACAGTGTACTAGGGTTCCCTTTATTCCGCAGCCTTGTCAGAACTTACTGTTTATTTATTTGTTTATGATGTAATATGTAACAAAGTATAGTAGTAGGTCACAGTAATCAAAACACTGGTACTGGCATAAGAACAGACACATAGATAAACAGAATACAATAGAGAGCTGAGAAATAAACCCAAGTCACTATGGTCAATTAATATTTGACATAGGGTCAGAAGCATAAAATGGGGTACCACAGCCTCTTCAACAAATGGTGTGGGGAGACCTGAACAGCTACATGCAAAAAGAAAAAAGAAAAGGAAAGAAGCTCAACCACCAAATTATACCATGTAAGACAATAAATTCAAGATGAATAAAGACTTAACTATAAGTCATGTCACCATAAAAGTCCTAGAGGAGAATATAGGCAGGAAAATGTCAGACATTCCACACAGCAATGTTTTCACTGATATCTCCCCTATAGCAAGGAACATAGGGGAAAGAATAATCAAATGGTACGTTAAATCAAAATAAAAAAGATTCTGCATGTCTAAAGAGAACATCAGCAAAATGAAAAGAGGGTCAGCATGTGGGAAAATATATTTGCAAAAAATAACTCAGAAAAGTGTTTATCTGAGCTCCCAGCCAAGATGGAGGTGTAGGTAGACACACTGTGCCTCCTCGCAAAACCAAAAGAAGGACAACAACAATTTAAAGACAAAAACCAACCAGAACTGACAGAAAATCGAACTGTATGAAAGTCCAACAACAAAGGATATAAAGAAGAAACATTCATCCAGACTAGTAGAAGGGGCGGAGACTGACAGCTGGGTAGAGAGGACATGTGGCAAGGCAGCACCTGGCGGACCCGCAAGGTGGCAGACTGTGAAACAGGGCAGGCAAGGCTGCAGCTGCCAAACCCCACAAGGTGGTGGCTGGTGGACCCTGCAGCCCCACATTCGCACACAGATAAACCAGGAGGAAAGGAGGGGGCGCAAAACAGACCATGCAATCAAGGGCTCCAGCGCAGGGAAATAAAGCCTCAAACCTCTGATTGAAAACACCTGTGGGAGTTGAGGCAGCAGTGGGAGAAACTCCCAGCCTCACAGGAGAGTTCGTGGGAGAGACCCACAAGGGCCTAGAGTGTGCACAAGCCCACCCACTCGGGAATCTGCACTAGGGGGGCCCAGTTTGATTGTGGGTAGCAGAGGGAGTGACTGAAATCAGGCAGAGAGTGGAGCAAGTGCCATTGCTCCACCTAGGCCCCTCCCCCATGTACAGCATTACAGTGCAGCGAAACAGTGTTACCCTGTCCCAGTGAACACCTAAGGTTCCACCCCTTTTCATAACAGGCATGCCAAGACAAAAAAAAAAAAAAAATGGCCCCAATGAAAGAACAGATCAAAGATCCAGAAAAAACACAACTAAGCAATGAAGAGATACCCAACCTATCAGGTGCACAGTTCAAAACACTAGTAATCAGGATGCTCACAGAATTGGTTGAATTTGGTCACGAATTAGATGAAAAAACGAAGGTTATGCTAAGAGAAACAAAGGAAAATGTACAGGGAACCAATAGTGAGGCCAAGGAAACTGGGACTCAAATCAATGGTGTGGACCAGAAGGAAGAAAGAAACATCCAACCAGAAAAGAATGAAGAAACAAGAATTCAAAAAACTGAAGAGAGGCTTAGGAACCTCCAGGACATCTTGAAACGTTCCAACATCCAAATTATAGGGGTGCCAGAAGGAGAAGAGGAAGAGCAAGAAATTGAAAACTTCTTTGAACAAATAATGAAGGAGGACTTCCCCAATCTGGCAAAGGAAATAGACTTCCAGGAAGTCCAGGAAGCTCAGAGTCCCAAGGAAGCTGGACCCAAGGAGGAACACATGAAGGTACATCATAATTACATTAGCCAAGTTTACACAGGAGAGAATCTTAGAAACAGCAAGAGAAAAGGACATAGTTACCTACCAAGGAGTTCCCATAAGACTGTCAGCTGATTTCTCCAAAGAGACCGTACAGACAAGAAGGGGCTGGCAAGAAGTATTCAAAGTCATGAAAGGCAAGGACCTACATCCAAGGTTACTGTATCCAGCAAAGCTATCATTTAGAATGGAAGGGCATATAAAGTACTTCTCTGATAAGGTCAAGTTAAAGGAGTTCATCATCACCAAGCCCTTATTATATGAAATGTTAAAGGGATTTATCTAAGAAAAAGAATATAAAAAATATGAACTGTAAAAATTACAGCAAACTCATAGTTATTAACAACCACACCTAAAACAACTAGAACAGGAACAGAACCACAGAAATGGAGACCACATGGAGGGTTATCAGTGGGGTAGTGGGAGGGGGAGAGAGGTGGGAAAGGTACAGAGAACAAGTAGCATAATGGTAGGTAGAAAATAGACAGGGGAAGGGTAAGAATAGTATAGGAAATGTAGAAGCCAAAGAACTTAGAAGTATGACCCATGGATATGAACTATGGGGGGCGGATATGGGAGGGAGGGGGTGGGCAGGATGCAGTGGAGTGAAGGGGGTGAAATGTGACAACTGTAATAGCATAATCAATAAATATATTTTTAAAAAGTGTTTATCTCAGAATATAGAGAGAACTCACATGACTCAACGCCAGGAACACAAACAAACCAATTAAAAAATTGGCAAAGCACCTGAACAGACACTTCCTCAAAGAGGACATACAGAGGGCAAAGAAACATATGGAAGCGTGTTTAGCATCACTAGCCATCAGACAGATGCAAATTAAAACCACAATGAGGTCCCATCTCACACCAGTCAGAGTGGCCAACATAAACAAATCCACAAACAAGTGTTGGAGAGGTTGTGGAGAAAAGGGAACCCTAGTACATTGTTGGTGCAAATGCAGACTTGTGTGGCCACTGTGGAAAACAGTATGGAATTTCCTCAGAAAACTAAAAATGGAATTGCCTTTTGACCCAGCAATTCCACTGCTGTGATTATACCCTAGGAATCCTGAAACACTAGTTCAAAAGAACCTATGCATCCCAATGTTCACAGAGGTAGAATTTACAATAGCCAAGTGCTGGAAGCAATCTAGGTCCCCTTCAGTAAATGTGTGGATCAGAAAACTATGGTACATTTACACAATGGAATTCTACGCAGCAGAGAGAAAGAAGGAGCTTATATCCTTTGCAACAGCATGGATGGAACTGGAGAGCATTATGCTAAGTGAAATAAGCCAGGCGGTGAGGGACAAATACCATATGATCTCACCTTTAACTGGAACATAATCAACAAAGAAAAAAGCAAACAAAATATAACCAGAGACATTGAAATTAAGAACAATGTAACAATAACCAGAGGGGAGGCGTGAAGGGAGAGTTGACGGGAGGGTTTTCAGAGCCTACTATAAAGGACACATGGAGAAAACCAAGGGGGAGGATGGAAGCAAGGGAGGGAGGTGTGTTTGGCTGGGCTGTGGGGGACTGGTGTGGGGGAAGTGCAGACAACTGTAATTGAAGAACACTAAAATATTTTTTAAAAAACCTATGATATATTTACACAGTGGAATACTATGTAGCAGAAAGAAGGAACTTCTACCCTTTGTGACAGCATGGATAAAACTGGAGAGCATTATGCTAAGTGAAATAAGCTAGATGGTGAGGGACAAATACCATATGATCTCACCTTTAAGTGGAATGTAATCAAGAAAACAAACAAGCAAGCAAAATATAACCAGAGAAATTCAAAATAAGAAACGGACAGTGACCAGAGGGGAGATGCGAGGGGATAATGGGGGGAAAAGGGTGAAGGGTTTTCAGAAACAACTATAAAGGGCACATGGAGAAAACCAAAGGGGGTGGAATTGGGGGAGGGAGGTGAGGATGGCTGGGCTGGGGGGATTGGTCAGGGAGAAAGGCATAAAACTGTACTTGAACAACAATAACATTTAAAAAAATAAATAAATAAAATAAAATATATAATTGTCTGTTACTGCATTGAGTGATCAAAATTAAAAGCCACATGACCACCAAAAATAATAAGTAAGTAAGTAAATAAATAATTGTAGTGAAAAAAATAAAAGAACAAACTGACAGTAAGCAGTAAGGATTGTGTACAGGCTAAAGGGTGACAGAGGGGATGGGTTGTCAAGGAACATGTATAAAGGACCCATGGACAAAGCCAAGGGAAGGTAGGATTGAGGGTGGGAGGTGTGGGTGGGTGGGGCTGAGGTAATTATTGGCAGGAAAATGGAGACAACTGTACTTGAATAACTATAATAAATGTTTTGAGATGTCATCTCCTCTCAAGGACTCACAAATCCCTTGAGAAACAAAAAAGATTGAACAGATAATGGGGGGGGATGGGAACAACTGTAACTACAAACAATAAAAAATAAATAATGAGTAAAGTTGATTTCAGATATAATAAAAAATAAAAGAAAGAAAAAATACACTACAGAATAAATATATGTGTGTAAAGAAAAGGGGTGCTGGAGAGATGAACAAAAAATTTCTGATGATTTTCATCTTTGGGAGAAACAGGAGAGAAACTGAGTTGAGAAAGTGAGGGTAAGTGACAAATGGAGAACTTTTTATAATGCTTCCATACAGCCTTCCTATAGGAGTCAAGCAACATTTTCATATAAATAATGTTTGAAATAGTTGACCACTGAGCGGGCACCCAGAATGAGTCTCACACTTAGGTGGTGCTTTTGAGTACCTCCTGCACACCATCATGAACCCTTGCAGTTCTACTTACCCAGGTTTAAGCAGCACAACCAGAAACAAGAAAAACTAAGCATCATGGAATTGGATAATGTACTAGAATAATATAAACTAATCACTAATTTTAAAATACTACTACTTTCAATTTCCGGCCAAGATGGAGGCATAGGTAGAAACCCCTCGTGTCCTTGCACAACCAAAAGGAGAATAACAACCAATCTAAAGTGCCAGAAAATCACACTGCATGGAACTCCAACAACCACGGAATTAAAGAAAGAGTCAAACAGAACAACCAGACCTGTAAGATGGTGGATGGAGAGAACCTGTGAAGGAAGGTTGCAGATTCGGGGGGCGGGGCTGGCTAAGAAACCAAGGTGAGACAGTGGACCTTTCCGGGTAGGGGGGAGCTGGCTGTGGCAAGATGGCAGGCTGCATGGGAGGGGTGGACTTAGGGGAAACTGAGACTCAGAGCTTGCTGTGGACTACAGCAGTTGCCTCGATGGGAGAAACTCCCAGTCTCACATGAGAGTTTTTTGAAAAGTGGACTAGAGACCAGCAGGGGAGCTGCACTGTTCCCTCTCTGGCCCCTCCCTCACAAGCAGCTCCACAGCACAGCAAGGAGGGTTGCCCTGTCCTGGTGAATATCTAAGTCCCCACCCCCTTACAACTTAAAAGGGGCCCCGAACAAAGAAATAGGGCCAAAATGAAAGAACAGTGCAAAACCTCAGAAAGAGAGCTAAGCAATGAGGAGATAGCCAACCTATCTGTTGGAGAATTTAAAGCCCTGGTAATCAAAATGCTCACAGATCTGATTGAGCTTGGTTGAAAAGTGAAAGAACAAATGAAAGATACCCAAGATGAAATAAAGCAAAATATTCAGGGAACCATCAGTGACTGGAAGGAAACCAGGACTCAAATCAATAATTTGGAACAAAAGGAAGAAATAAACATCCAACCAGAACAGAATGGAGAAACAAGAATTCAAGAAAGTGAAGAGAGGCTTACAAACCTCCGAGACAACCTGAAATGTTCCAATATCCGAATTATAGGGTTGGCAGAAGAAGAAGAATGACAATGAGAAATTGAAAACGTATTGGAACAAATAATGAAGGAAAACTTCCCCAATCTGGCGAAGGAAATAGACTTTCAGGAACTCCAGAAAGCCCAAGGAGTCCCAAAGAAGTTGGACCCAAAGAGGAACACACCAAGGCATATCATCATTAAATTACTAAAGATTAAAGACAAAAAAAGAATCTTAAAAGCAGCAAGAGGAAAGGAGACAGTTACCTACAAAGGAATGCCCATAAGACAATCAGCTGATTTCTCAAAAGAAACATTACAGGCAAGAACGGACTGGAAAGAAGTATTTGAAGTCATGAAAGGCAAGGACCTAAATCCAAGATTACTCTCTTCAGCAGATATCATTTAGAGTGGAAGGGCAGATAAAGTGCTCCCCAGATAAGGTCAAGTTAAAGGAGTTCATCACCACCAAGCCATTATTGTATGAAATGTTAAAGGGACTTATCTAAGAAAAGAAAGATCAGAAATATAAACAGTAAAATGACAACAAACTCACAACTATCAACAAATGAACCTAAAAAAAGAAAAGAAAGAAAAACAATGAAAACAAAAACTAAGCAAACAACTAGAACAGGAACAGAATCAGAAATGGAGGTCACATGGAGGGTTTTCAGTGGGGAGGCAGAAAGGACGAATAGTGGGGAAAGAATACAGGGAAGAAGTAGCATAATTGGTAGGCATTAAATAGACAGAGAGAGATCAAAAATGGTATAGGAAACAGAGAACTCAAAGAACTTACATGTACAACCCATGGACATGAACTAAGGAGGGGGGAATACTGAACGGTTGCAGGAGTGCAGGGTGGAAGGGTGATAAAGGGAGAAAAATTGGGAAACTGTAATAGCATAATCAATAAAATATACTTAAAAATACTACTACTTGCTTTTGGATCTAGGACTAAATATTTTTATATGAATTTAACTCTCAAGTTTAAAAAGGTCCATAATTTTATACTTAGGGGGTTACTCCATGGTTATAAGGAGGATATCCTACAATGTTTCACTTGAAAGATAATACCCAGTAAAATTGTTGTAAGTGTGACTTCACTGAAACAACTTAATAATGCAATTTTTTTTCAGAAAACCTTAATATCTAACCTTTAAAATTGTAGTGTAAATCTTTTTTCACAGTTTCAACAATATTCTTCACCACAACACTTTTGGAAGGCACAAAAGCGAATTCCCATTGTCCAGAAGAAGGGATCCCTCTGAGGAATGCAGGCAACTCATCAACAGGCTGGAGAGAATAGTTGAAAGGCCCATTCTTCTTTATCACCATAAACTTGCGTGTTAACAAAAGCACACCAGCAAACAGTAATATCAAGATGATTTCAACAACTATAGCAATGAACTGCCTTCTCTAGGAGATGAAAAAAAAAGATTGTTAATTTTCTTAAGAGTATATTAACTTTGCAAATGGCTAATTATTTTATTTTAACAGGCACTTCATAGAAAAAGATATAATTGGCCATAAAAAAGTTCAATATATACTAGCAGAAGTTTCCTGGACTTTTTTTTCTCCTTTCTATGAGTCAGTCTGCTATCATTTCACTCTATGAGGACTCTACATATGAAGAATAGATAACCCCAGTTCTAGAACTGAGAAAAATACAATAGTATGAATTCAATAACAATAAAAATTAAAATAAATAAATAAATAAATAAATAAAATTTTAAAAAAGAAGGAAATACAGTGATGGGGCTATCAGAATTTCCCATTATAATGTCTTAGATGTTGCAAAAGTCCTGTAATAGCTCAACTTACCTTTAAAATAAAATTCTTCCAGAGAAGAACCATAAATTTGTTTAACCCCAACAAGTCCATTCTTCAACTCTATGGAGGAAGTAAAGCTTTTTTAATTAATATTATCTAACAAGATGTAAATTTTAGACAATTACTTAAATTTGAAATACTTAATTTTCTAGTCCAATCATAAAGGATGACAGGAAAAAAATTAAAAATATTTGAGAAGTTGTTTATCCCTACATTTTAAATTTATTCAGCATCTATTAAGCTTATAATTTGTACAAAAACCTTGAAGCACAGACCTATGAGTTATTAATGTGAGTTTCCAGGTAAATTTCATCAGTAGCTTTCCCACTTCTAATGCTAATTCAGAAGCAACACAAAATATAAATCATCACCATCAGCAAAAAACACCCAAAATAATACATAAAATCACATCACACTTGTAAGCCCAACATGCCACTCAATAATTTGTAAGATTAGAAATACCTACATTAACAACATTGCTCATGGGGGCAGATTCATTTTTATATTTAATGAATACATTTTCTGAATATCTACCATGCACCATGTTAAGTGTGGGTGCACAATGGGAAACAAAACAAATCAAACCCTTCCGTCATGGTGTGTGTGGGTGGCATGGTAGATTGTTAATAACCTGGGATCACAGGAAAGACTGTCTAAGTTGACTTCCCAGCCCTACCACTAATTATATAACCTTAAACACTTGATTTAAATGATTGAGGCTACCAGGAAGAGTTGAAATTCATGGCAAACAATGGGAGGCATACCTTATAAATAAGAATAAATGTGAAGGACAGTGGCCTTCACAGGGATTGCAGCCCAATTTCAAATAATTTCAGTTCTTGATACTAGGTGAAGGTTATCCTAGATGCCTATAGGTGCCTGGCATAAAAAATAAATCCTTTCTGGAGAAAAATAATATCATCCTGGTCCTACAAGCAATTTTTCTGAATCTGGGCCAAAATTACCAGGAGCAAAATTTAAAATAACTATGCTTACCATTTTCAAAGCAAAAAATAAAAGGTTTAAAAATAAAAGCTTTAAATAAAAGGTCGCAAATAGGCATTAGATTAGGAATTCAAAGGATGGAGGAAGAGGGGCTCCCAGACCTAAGCAGAGAAGCTAAACTACTAGGAAAAAGATAGGACAATATCTTTGTGACCTAGGAGGAAATTTCTTAAAGTGGAGAGAAAAAGCACAAACCATTAAAAAGGGCTTCATGGCTTCATTAAAATCTAAAACTTCTGCTCATCAAAAACTACCATTGCAAAAATAAGAAGAAAAGACATGGAAGGGGAGAAAATATTTCCAACACATATATCTAACAAAAGACTTGAATTTAGAATATATAAGGTATTTTTACAAGCCAATAATAAAAAAAGATAACAACCCAAACTTTAAAAGCAAAAAAATAAACTTGAATAGACATTTAATAAAAAATCATATATAGAATAATGACATAATCATTCCTCCTCATAATAAAATTGGCTAGTAACAATACATAGACAAGACACCATTATGAAAACCCCAGAATGGAGCTGAGCTGAATGGGTGGCCTCATCTGGCCAGGAAGACTGGTGGGTCCTTGTGCTTCATTTGGGTCCACAGACATTGAGCTCTAATGGCTATGGAACCTGTCTCATGACCCAATCTGTGCAAGGAAGCAAATTAGTTCAGCCACCATGGAATACAGTATGGAGATTTCTCAAAAAATTAAAAGAAGGCCCTGGCCAGGGAGTTCAGCTGGTTAGAGCATCGTCCTGCTTTGCCAAGGTTGTGAGTTGATCTCCAGTCAGGGCACGTACAAGAATCAACCAATGAATACGTAGATGGAACAATAAATTATTGTCTCTCTCCCCACTTCTCTATCTTTCTCTCTCTAAAATAAATCAATAAAAATACTAAAAATAGATCTACCAGTGATGTAGCAATTCCATTTTTAGGTATATATATATCTGAAGGAAAAAAATCATTATCTCAGAAAAATATCTGCACTGACTAGCCACAATCATTGTAGCATTATTTGCATTAGCCAAGACAGGGAAACAACCTATATGTCTATCAACAGATAAATGGATAAAGAAAATGTATATCTATATCTATAGGTCTATACCTATTTATGTCTGTGTGTATATCTATACCTATACCTAGATATGAGGGGTGACCCCAAAAGCTGCAATTTATTTATTAAAATCTGCATATTTATTCTCACATGTTTAAACTTGTCACCTTCAAAGTACTCTCCATTTGATGCAATACACTTATTGAGACTTTTCTCCACTGTTCAAAACAGTTTTTGAACTCATCAATTTTCATGCCTTTCAGTGCTTCTGCCATTTTTTGTTTCACACTTCCACATTGGCAAAATGTTTCCTTTTGAAGACTATTTTCAACCAGGGAAATTAAAAAAAAGTCACTTGGGGTGAGATTTGATGAATAGAGAGGGTGGGGCATGTGGGTCATGCCATCTTTTGGTCAAAAACTGCTGAACACTATGCCTGGTTGGTGTAGCTCAATGGATTGAACATGAGCTTGTGAACCAAAAGGTCGCTGGTTCAATGCCCAGTCAGGGCATATGCCTAGGTCCCCAGTGAGGGACATGTGAGAGGCAACCACACATTGATGTTTTTCTCCTCTTTCTCTTCCCATTCCCCTCTCTCTAAAAATAAATAAATAAAATCTTTTTAAAAAAACTGCTGAACACTCACTGCAACACTCACTGAAGTGTGGGCAGGTGCATTCATAAATCACCCATCACAAAATGGGCAAATACATTGAAAGAATCTTCAAAGAAATTCACTGAAGCCAAATGCAGCCTCTCACAACAACACCAGCTGGTACACCAATACAGATGTTTTCCTAGAACGCTAGTGGGGAAGTCTGTACTACAAGGAGCCCACTCTCCAGAAGATAATTCCAGTTTTGGGGGTCCCACCGTGTGTGTGTGTGTGTATGTGTGTGTATGGAAAATGTCTGGCCATTGTTAATATAACAAGAACGGTTTGAGCAACATCAATGTAGGTTGGCAGCCAAGGTGAATGGACTAGAATGCTCATGCATAAACAACAAGAGGGTGGTAGATGCCATTGAGTGAGTGTGTGTATTGACCATTGTATTCAAAATGTCTGAGCCAGAACAGCAAAGAATATGAATCAAATTTTGTGTTCAGCTTGCACATTCCTCTGCAGAAACTATTTGGATGATTCAGAAGGCTTTTGGGATGATGCAACGAGTTCAGTGCAAATAGAAGTGTGGCACAAATGCTTTAAAGATAGTGGAGAATCTGTTGAAAGTGATCTATGTTCTGGGAGGCCCACAACAAGCAAAACACCTGAGAATGTTGAACATGTATGGGCTGCAATCAACAAAGATCAGTGACAACAGTGCAAGAACTAGAAGCTGATCTGGGGATTCCAAAAACTACTGTTTCTGAGATTTTGATGCAGGGTCTTGGTATGAAACATGTGGCAAAATTCATTCTGTGGCTTCTCCTACCAGAACAGAAGGAATATTGTGTTGCAGTTGCTAATGATGTGATTCAAACCACTAGAAACAAACCAGATTTCCTAAAGAAGGCTATAACCAAGATGAATGGTGGCTTTTTATCCCACAAAGAAGGCCCAGTTCTCCCAATGGAAGTTATCTGGTTCAGCAAAGTCGCAGCAGGATCATGACCATGTTAACTGTGGTTTTTTTATTGGGAAGGTATTATCCATCATGAGTATGCTCCTCCAAGCCTAACAATGAATAAAGAGTACTACCTCAATTTTATTCATTGGTTGAGAGATGCAATGTGATGCAAACAGCCGCAGCTATGGGCAACTGGTGATTGGCAGCTTCATCCAGACAATGCACCTGCTCATGCACCATGTCTAGTGCAGTTTTGGCAAAACATCTAATCACCCAGGTGGCTCAGCCACCCTACAGCCCAGATTTGGTGCCCAAAACTAAAATCTGGCTTTTCCCAAAACTAAAATCACGTTTGAAAGGGAAGAAAATTCAGACTGTTGATGAGATTCATGAAAATACAGTGGGGCAGCTGAGGGCAATTCCAACCAAGGATTTTGCAGAGTGTTTTGAACAGTGGAAGAGATGCTGGGAGAACTGTGTGAGGTCCCAAAGTGCCTACCTGAAGGAAACTGAGGTGTCATTGTCCTATGTACAATGTATCTTTTATCATCTGCAATAAATGTCTCTATCTTTCATAGTACGTGGCTAGAGACTTTCTGAACAGACCTCACATATGCAGTGGAATATTATTCAGCCATAAAAGGGAAATCCTGACATTTTCAACAAGATGTATAACACTGGAGCACATTATGCCAAGTGACATAAGTCAGACAGAGGAAGACAAATACTGTGTGATATCATTTATATGAGGAATCTAAAAGACCAAATTCATGGAAACAGAATATAGATTGGTGGTTGCTAGGGGTGGGGAAAATGGGTGAAAGTGGTCAAAAAGTTCTAACTTCTAATTGTAAGATTAATAAATTATGGGGATGTAATGTACAGAATGGTGACTATAGTTAATAATACTGTATTATATGTTTAAAAGTTGCTAAGAGAATAAATCTTAAAGTTCTCATGTGTTAACTAAACTTATTTTGGAATCATTTTGCAACATGTATATATATATCAAATCATTACATTGTATACCTTAAACTTATACAATGTTCTGTGTCCAATATATCTATTAGATCTGTAGGAAATATACAGTCAAAAACCACAAGAAACATTTTTAAAAATATACTACAATCCTTAACAGACACCTCAACCACAGAAGGTATACAGATGACAACCAAGCATATAAAAATGCTCTACATCATATATCATTATGGAAATGCAAAGTAAAACAATGAGATAGCATATCACAATCTAAAACACTGACACCAAATGCTGGAGAGTATATGGAGCAATAGAAACTCTTCTTAATTGCTGATGGGAATGTAACATGTATAGCCACTTTGGAGGACAGGTTGCTGGTTTACTACAAAACTAAACAAACTCATACCATATAGTTTGGAAAACACACTCTACAGTATTCATGCAAAGGAGTTGAAAACTTAGCTGGGGTAGGGTGGAGGGATGGGGAGAAAATGCAGACAATTGTAACTGAATAAAAATAAAATTAAATTAAATTAAAAAAAATAAAAGTAAAAAAAAAAAAGCCTGCACAGAGATGCTTATGACAGCTTCACTCAAGTTTCCAAAACTAATAGGCAACCAAGATATCCTTCAGTAGGTGATGGATAAAATACCTGTGGTCCATCCAGACAACAGAATATTTATTAAGTGCTAAAAAGAAATGAGCTAGCAAGCTATAAGAAGACATGGAGTAAACTTAAATGTATATAACTAAGTGAAAGAAGCCAATCTGAAAAGCTACATACTGTGTGATTCCAACTATCTGACATTCTGGAAAAGGCAAAGTTATAAAGATAGTAAATACATCATGGTTGCCAAAATTTGGGGGTGGGGAGAATAAATAGGTGGTACTCAGAGGATTTTTAAGACAGTGAAACTACTCTAAGACTGTAATAATGGATACACATTATTATACAGTTGTCCAAACCCATAGATGTAAAGTAACAAGAGTGAACCCTAGTGTAAACTATGGTTTGTGGATGATTTTTATCATTTTCTTATGTGAACATAGGTCCGTCAATTGTAAAACAAAATACCACTGTAGTAAGGGAATAGTGTTGTTACCCAACCAAAGTGGGATTTGGCTGCCCACCACTGGACATAGCCATAAAACAAAGGTTGGTGGGGAATGTTGCAGAATTTGGGGGAGTGGGGGACTCCCAGGCTCCAGGCCAATCTCTTCTGAAAAACACAGAAATCCCCTTGTTCCCAAAAAGACTGAAATCTAAATCCATGAGGAGAGATCTCTTTCCATTATCTGTCCTTCCGGAGCACCAAGCTGCTAGGTGGAAAGCTCTCCAGCTTCAGGATCCCTCCCTGGAGTGCACCCTTGTGGGGCCAGCCCACAATTACCACAATACAGCTTCCCTCACTGGAGACCAAGGCTGCTGCTGACCACTGCAGCTGGTCATTTAGAGGGACTCCATCCATGGGGTCAGGCACCAGAGGCTGCTCCAGTGCCCCCAGGTCAGTGAGCACTCCATCCACTTTTCAGTACACTGATCTCAGAGAAAGAGAGGGCACAGTCCGACTCCAGGCAGTGCAAGCCACGGCATCCTTCAGGCCACTGCCAGGGCACACACCCCTGGGGTGCAGCCCAGTGCAAGAGACTTGGCCTCAGCATGTGCTGGCCCCCAACCAAGAGAGTGAGGGGAAGCAGAAGGGGTAAGACTCTGTCTACCCTCTGTTTAAACCTCCAGCTCCAAAATTCCATGCACTCCAGAAGCATCCCACTTTCTAGCCAATCTTGTGGGTTAGACTGGCTGGTCAGCACTTCCCTGTGCCACTACATTAACTTCCACAGTACACATATAACTGTGACCACCCCATTCTGTGCAAACTCCATGCAGGCTTCCTCCTGCTATGTCAGGCATATGATGCTGCTCAGTTGCAAGGGCAACATGACATTGTCATGCTGATTTGTCTACCTTTTGCCCAGGGAAGCAGCTTCTCCTGTGCCACCTGGGGGGGGGGGGGATGGAATATCAGTCATGCACTGCTATAAGGATTCAATCCCTCCAGCTCCAGCATTAACTGACACCTCCCTTCTCCTGGGCTAGGACTCTCCCATGCCGCCTGGGGGTCCCTTTCCTCTCCTCAGTGATCTGTAACAGATCCCCCTTCAAAGATCCCCCTTCCAAGATCCCCCTGTATCAGTATGAGGGAGGCTATGCAAGTGTAGGAGGAAGGGGTATGGGAGAAATCTTTATACCTTCCCCTTTATTTTTCTGTGAACCTAAAACTGCTCTAAAAAAAATCTAAAAGAAAACCCACTGGAAAAACTCAAAACTCTATGTATTAAGTTGTATTTCATCAGTGAACTTCAAACCAAAATGAGATACCTCAGCACACACATTAGAATGGCTAAAAGATTGATAGTACCAACTGTTTGAGAATATGTGGAGCAAAACACCTCATTAATCACTAGTGGTAGTACAAAATGGTCCAAACACTTTGGAAAGCTTTAGCAGTTCCTTAAAAAGTTAAACCATATCTATTCAAGTGGTTTTCTTTTTTTCCTTTAATTGTTTTATTGTTGTTCAATTACAGTTTTCTGCATTTTCTCCCCACTCCAGCCAAATCCACCTCCCTCCCCTGCTTCCACCCTTTCCTTGGTTTTGGCCATGTGTCCTTTATAGTAGTTCCTGAAAACCCTTCCATCCACCATCCCCTCCTCCCTCCCCTCTGGCTATAATTAGATTGTTCTTAACTTCAGTGTCTCTGGTTATATTTTGTTTGCTTTTTTCTTTTGTTGATTATGTTCCAGTTAAAGGTGAGATCATATGGTATTTGTCCCTCACCACCTTAGCATAATGCTCTCCAGTTCCATCCATGCTGTCACAAAGGGTAGGAACTGCTTTCTCTCTGCTGCATAGTACTCCATTGTGCAAATTTACCATAGTTTTTGGATCCACTCATTTGCTGATGGGCACTTAGGTTGCTTCCAGTACTTGGCTATTGTAAATTGTGCTGCTATGAACATTGGGGTGCATAGGTTGTTTTGGATTGGTGTTTCAGGGTTCTTAGGTTATAATCCCAGCAGCAGAATTGCTGGGTCAAAAGGCAGTTCCATTTTTAGTTTTCTGAGGAAATTCCACACTGTTTTCCACAGTGGCTGCACCAGTCTTCATCCCCACCAACAATGTACTAGGGTTCCCTTTTCTCCACATCCTCTCCAACATTTGTTTGTGGATTTGTTTATGTTGGCCACTTTGACTGGTGTGAGATGGTATCTCATTGTGCTTTTAATTTGCATCTCTCTGATGGCTAGTGATGCTGAGCATCTTTTCATATGTCTCTGGGCCCTCTATATGTCTTCCTTGGACAAGTGTCTGTCCAAGTCCTTTGCCCATTTTTTAATTGGGTTGTTTGTCTTCCTGGAGTGCAGTCATGTGAGTTCTTTATATATTTTGGAAATCAGAACATTGTCTGAGGTATCATTGGCAAATATGTTTTCCCATACTGTTGGTTCTCTTTTCATTTTAATGCTGTTTTCTATAACCATGCACAAGCTTTTTATTTTGATGAGGTCCCACTTTTTTATTCTTTTCTTTATGTCCCTTGCTTTAGGGGACGTGTCTGTGAGGATGTTGCTGGGTGGAATGTCTGAGATTCTCTTGCCAATGTTTTCCTCTAGGACTTTTATGGTGTTACGACTTATATTTAAGTCTTTTATCCACCTTGAATTTATTTTTGTGTATGGTGTAAGTTGGTGATCGAGTTTCATTTTTTTTCACATAGCTGTCCAGATCTCCCAACACCATTTGTTGAAGAGGCTGTTTTTGCTCCATTTTATGCTCCTGCCTCCTTTGTCAAATATTAATTGACCATAAAGACTTGGGTTTATTTCTGGGTTCTGGGTTCTGTTCCATTGGTCTGTGTGCCTGTTTTTATTCCATTACCAGTCTGTTTTGATTACAGTGGCCTTGAATACAGTTTGATATCAGGTATTGTGATCCCTCTTGCTTTGTTCTTCTTTCTCGAAATTGCTGCAGCTATTCGGGGTCATTTATGGTTCCTTGTAAATTGGTGAAATATTTGTTCTTTATCTGTAAAATATGTCATAAGTACTTTAACAGGAATTGCATTGAATCTATAAATTGCTTTGGGTAGTATGGCCTTTTTGATGATGCTAATTCTTCCAATACATGAGCATGGTACATGCTTCCATTTGTTTGTGTCTTCCTTAATTTCTTTCTTCAGTGTTGTGTAGTACAGGTCTTTTACAGGTTTCTGTAGTACAGGTTTCTGAGTACAGGTCTTTTAGCTCCTTGGTTAGGTTTATTCCTAGGTACTTTATTTTTCTTGTTGCTATATCGAATGGGATTTTTTCCTCATTTCTGTTTCAGCAGTTTCATTGTTGGTATACAGGAATGCCTTTGATTTCTGAGTATTGACTTTGTATCCAGCTGTTTTGCCAAATTGAGTTATGAGGTCGAATAGGTTTTTGGTGGAGTCTATAGGATTTTCCATGTACACTATCATGTCATCTGCAAACAATGACAGTTTTGTTTCCTCCTTTCCAATTTGGATGCCTTTTATTTGTTTTTCTTGTTTGATTTCTGTGGCTAGGACTTCCAATACCATGTTGAATAGGAATGGTGAGAGAGGGCATCCTTGTCTTGTTCCTGAACTTAGTGGGAAGGTTGTAAGTTTTTGTCCATTTAGTATGATGTTGGCTGTAGGTCTCTCATATATGACGTTTATTATGTTGAGGAATGCTCCCTCTATTCCCACTTTGCTGAGTGTTTTTATCATAAATGGATGCTGTACCTTATCAAATGCTTTTTCTGCATCTATTGACATGATCATGTGGTTTTTGTCTTTGCTTTTGTTTATGTGGTGTATTATGTTTATTGAATTGTGAATATTGTACCATCCTTGCATCCCTGGGATCAATCCCACTTGATCATGGTGTATGATTATCCAAGTGGTTTTCAACTGAAAGATTTTGTCATCCCCCCTCCCTCCAGGGATATTTAACAATGGAATGATTACTAAATCATGGCAATCCCTTCAATGAAATCCTATTCATGTTTCAATAAAGAGGCAAAATATGTACTTTCATGATAGGATGATATATTGTAAAAGGGAAAAGCTGCCAAACTGTATGTGATAGAAATACATTTTAGTAAAAATATGAAATTATTATATATAGAGAGAAGAAAATAGCAGGATTTAAACTAATTTCTTGACAGCATTTGTCTCTCAAAAGTGGGATATGGGAGATTTATAATATTCTACAATATTTATGTCCTAAGGTTTGAATTATATTTAATGCATCTGTATAATTGTTTCTTCAGGTGTGAACAAAGAATCACTTGATGCATAAGATCATTTTTTCTCTAGTTCTTATATTAGGTAATAATCTGAAGTATTAAACATAAGTTTTCACTCCAGTGCAATCTTGTGTCCCATACCCCATTCTTTTTTTTTTTTTTTTTTGCCAAAGGAAGAGAGGGCAACACCTGAAAAGACAGCCTAAAAAGGCAAAGGCCAGTCTTTCAGGTTATCCTTTATGGGATAAAACAATAAATTTGACATAATGCACAAATAAGCCATGACTGGTGTGTACCAGTTGGTTGGGCATCATTCTGCACAGTGAAAGGTCACCAGTTTGATTCCTGGTCAAGGCACTGGCCTGGATTGGGTGTTCAGTCCCCAGTTGGGGTGCATATGAGAGGCAACTGACTGATGAATCTCTCTCACATCAATGTTTCTCTCCTTCTCTTTCTCCCTCCTTTCCCTTCCCTCTAAAAATAAATAAAGGGTGGAAGCTGGGGAGGGAGGTGGTTTTGGCTGGGGTGGGGTAGAGGGGTGGGGAGAAAATGCAGACAACTGTAATTGAACAACAATAAAATAACTTAAAAAATCTTTTTAAAAATAATGCACAAAGAGGAAAACAAAGCTTCTCAGTGTCCTGTCATCCCACCTCCTTCACTATGCCCCACATAGACTTGGGGAAATCTTAAGGCAGAACAGGTCTGACTCCAAAACAGCCTGGCAAGGCACCCTCAGCATCCTGGCTCTTGTTAAAATAAAAAACAAATGGAGACCAGGCTTGAAAATTCCCTGAGCAGACAAAACCACCATAGTCATACAAAGCTTAATTTAGCTTATTTTGCATGGCTAAGTTGACCTGGATCATTTTTTGGCTTATGCCTCTGGAAATCAGAAACAAAATTTAAAACTGTTTCCCAAAATTTTCATGGTGTTACTACTAATCATATCCCCTATCATTAAGAAAATTCTAATACCAAATCACTATAATAAGCAGTCACTGCCTTTTCATTATATAAGCTGCTTTATAACAATATTCCTAATCATTTCATATTATGTTTGCAAAGTCTTTTTGGTGTGTATACAATAAACTTATACTTATTACAACTTTGGTGATTCATTGGTTTTACTTCTACTATTTGGAACCTTTGACAGCCTAAATATTAAATGCACTCCCACTTCTGTCTTCAAAATCTTGGATGCAACCATGGAGGCGGTGTGAAGGAGATAGAAGGGGCATAAACCTAAGGTGCCTGAAAACTTTTAGGGCACCTACTGAAGTGTGGGCCCATTAAGAACAATTAAAAGAGATATTGAAAATTAAGCAATTATACTGCCTTTAGTCCTAAATTATTAGAATAAAATTTATAGTCACTGGACTATTTTATTTCATTTCCTTTTCTTAAAAAGCATTGAAGTTTCTGAATGAAGCATAGCATCTGTCTGAATGAAATTGGGTATAAAGCTGGAGTCTCCAGAATATAGGGGGAAAACCCCGACAAACCTCAAGTGGAGGAAAGGGGAGGTCTTATATGGCTTAAGATACTTTGCATAACAAAAGGCAAGTTAATAGCTATGCTGCTACCCCGGGTATAAGGTCTATGTAACTTTCAGAGAGATTATACAGCACCAGCATGAGAGGCAGGAGCCAGCTGTCAGTGCATTATGGGGAACTCTTGCCCTGACTAAAGATGGCAGCTGAAAGAAGGTAAAAGATACGGGGTAATTGGCAAATGTACCACATCATAGGAAGGGCCGGATGCGAGGTCACATAGGAAGTCCCTGGATGAGCATTTAAAATGAGGGTGGGCTGAAAGAGAAGGGGATTTGGCTATGAGGTCTGACAGGGGAAGCAGCAAGCAGGTGTGCAGTTTGTTGTTAAGCAGTCTTCCATGAGGGCTGGTATATAAAGTAGAAGCCATGCCTGCCAGGAGTCAGGATTCTGTCATGTGGCCTGGAGAAGTGAGGAAGGCAACCATGTGGGCTGAAGAAAGGGTGTTAAGGAGAGAGCTGATGGAGCTGTGGGGGAACCTGCCTAACCAAGCATGGATTCACAGGAGATGCTTTGGAACTGAACTGTGACCAGCAATGTAGACTTCTGCTTCTCTGAAGGACGTACAGAGAAGCAACTCTCTTGGGCCCTGGACTCCACCATGATCCAGTGTAACACAGCACATGTTTCCCTGAACCATTCATGGAGGGTGAGGACAATATATCCCAGATCCTGAAGGAGAGAGCTACTGTGAGAGGATGACATTTCTGAAACCCGTGAGTGTACCTTCCATAGGAGATAGAGAACTGTTTGTGCCACAGGCTTAGGAACAGATAAGGATATGGGGAATTTTGGGCATGCTATTACTTTAGAGCCTTGGTGGGGAGCAAGGGAAGTGCTGGGTTTTGGGGGAGAGCAAGGCTCTGAGCAGGAGTGCACTCAGCTACCCTGAGATTGGACCCCTGTAAATAAAAATCTGTTTCCTTCAACACTAATTTTTGGGTCATCATCAAGGCAACATGAGGACAGAATTCAGTTTGCTCACTTAAATTAATGCTACTAAAACATAGGTACCTTTTCAATCTGCTTACTTTGCATAAAATGAAGTGACTAAGATGGATTTTTCCTCTTTAACTTCAGACTGGTTCTTCCTCACTCTAGGTCCTGAACTACCTTTTCTTAAAGTATTACTTAAGAAAGCTTGCAATTAAAAATTCTGTTTTGTTCTTTATTTCTATGTCTCTGGTTATATTTTGCTTGCTTGTTTTATTGATTTTGGGGGAGAGGGATAATGGGGGAAAATAGGGGAAGGGCCATCAAGGAACATGCATAAAGGACACATGGACAAAGCCACAGTGGGTGGGAGATGGGGATGTGTAAGGCGGGGAGGTTGTGGTGGGCTAAAAATGGAGACAACTGTACTTGAACAACAATAAAAAAATAAATAAAATTTAAAAATAGGAGTTGGAAGATGGTAGTGAGCTGGTGGGAGCTTAACCCACTTCCTTGTGTACCCAACTGGGACACCTAGCCAATCTTCTGAAGAACAGAGTGAACAGCCAACAGAATCCCTGCTTATATGAAGTTTGGAAACCAGAGGTTGTTAAAAAGCAAAGGATGTTAAAAAATGGACAGTAAGGAAATTTTGTAGGTGGACGGGAAGGTCGCTGGGCCCTGTGCCTGGGACCACAGTGTGTTGTCTTTGTTTCTGGTCCCTGCTGCTGTAGGAGCCTCCAAGGAGAGCCAGGTCAGCGATTCGAACTTTGCAGCTCCCTCCCCTCCCACAGTAGGGAGGAAGCCAGTCCCTCCTAGGAGAGACCTGGATGCTTGAAGTTGTTGGGGGCATAAAGATGCAGTTGCAGACACACAGTAGTGGGTATTCCCCACCTTGGACTGTGGCCACTAGCTGGGACAGTACCAGAGAAATCAGGGAGCAGGGAGACACCTGGAGATAGGAGAAGAGTTGGGCTGTGACTGATGGTGACCCAAAGAGTCTCAGGACTGGTCAGAGAGTTGAGCCGTGTTGAGCCGTGGGTGCTTGTTAAGAATGGCAGCCCATAACTAATGGAAATTTGCAAAAAAAAAAAAAAAAAAAAAAAAAAAAAAAAAAAAAAGGCGTGCAGTTGCTGTGCAAGGACATCTTTCATGCAGTAGCTTTCACAGCGAAGCAGGAGGAGGAGGGGCGCCGCATGAACTGATCGGAGGAGGGCAGCAATGGCTCAGAGAATTAGCAGACCCAAAAGAGATTTAATTTAATAGGGGGACTAAACTGTCCAGAAGGGACTTTGAGAGTGCGCAGCATCCATACCAGCAAAAAGGGAGGAGGAGGAGTGCAAGTTACTCCTAATCAGGCACAACATGGTAGATTAAAGGAGCTGGCCTTGCTCAGATGGACACTGGGGGCAGTGAAATGCTCTGAGGGCTTGGGTTGGAGGCTGGGCACCTATGAATATTGTAGCCCAGACCTAGCCCCCATCCTTACAAAATCACAGGAAAGGAAAAAAGAGAAGTCCAGCCCCCCTCTGCCTGCAGCATCAGGGAAGACCAGCAGAACTCCCTTGGTGGATTTAAAGTCAGCAGGAAGTTTGCCCGCCACCCCCCAAGATCAGGAGCTGTGAAAGGACCAAAAAAAGATCCAGAGAGAGAGAGATGAGAAGGCTAATGCCAACAACTGAGAAACTGAGACAAATTTCACTTTGCTATCCTACAGAACTTGCATTTTATTTTGATTTTCATTATATTTTCACTATTTTTATTTCTTTTACTTTATTACAATTTTATTTCTATTCTTTCTGTTTAGTTTTCTTCATTTTGTTTGTTTGTTTAATTGCATTTGTTTGACTGGTTTTCTTTGTTCGACTGGTTTTCTTTGTTCTCCCTTTCACATTGCATTTTAGTTTTTCTTATCTCACTTCACTCATATTCCAATAACACATTACTCTTGGTCTTTTACTTTTTATTCTTTTTATTCAAATCATATATTTCTTGTCATTTTGTTGTTCCAATTCCCACATAGCACCCTTCCCTGATCTTGGCCCATTTCACTTTCTCCTGAGCTTTATTACTATTGTGGTTAACTTTATTCTCTCACACACTACACCAAGTTTCTATCCCTTTCTCTCATTATATCTCACCATCTAACTTCACATAAGTGCTCTGCTTTTGGAGTCAGCTCACATTATTTTTTTCCTCTAATGAGAGTCTTACTTCTTTTTCACCTTTTATAAAAAATGGTTAGATGGGTGAAATAGTTAGTTATCATGGTGATTGCTGTACTTCTTCAAAGGATCTCCTATCTGTTCTCTACATGTTGATACTTTAAATCCCATAAATACTCTCATGCTGTCAAACCATCGCATCTTCACCCAGTCCAATATCACATATAAGATAAGGTGGGAGTTGTGAATACCAGTAAACTTGCTGGAGGAGACAACCCACCAACAGGAAAAACCAAAGTACAACAAGAGAACTCACACAAAAGAAAACAATGGCAACCCTAGAGCATCCAGACAAGGAGACAAAAGAGACCACACCACTGAGTCCCACAGAACTCCTACAAGTTCACCCTATGAAGACAGCTAGTAAAGTGGAGCATCAGGAATCTCAGAAACAAACAGAAAGACTCACCTAAAATGGGAGACAAAGAAAGGATCCTCAATTGAAAGGAATGGAAGACTCCACAGTAAGAGCTAAACGAAATGGAGGCAAGCAAACTATCAGATGTGTAATTCAAAAGAATGGTTATAAAGTTGCTCAAGGAAACAACAGACAACTACAAGGAATCGAGTGGAAACTACAGCAGTATGAAAAAGGAAATAGAAACCACAAATAAGAAACAGGAAGAGGAGAACCAAGATGGCGGCGTACGTAGACACACTGCGCCTTCTCGCACAACCAGAACTGGCGGAAAATCGAACAGCAAGGAAGTCCGACACCAAGGAGATAAAAAATAAACATTCATCCAGACCGGAAGGAGGGGCAGAGATGGGCACCGGGGCGGAGAGGACTCGCGTTGCCGTGGCGGGACCGAGACTGGCAGAGTGTGGGACGAACAGGACAGTAGCAGACCCTGTGGCCACACATTTGCTCGCAGATAAACCGAGAGGGCCGGACTCAGAGTGGCAGAGAACGGGGCAGGCAGAGAGGTGGGTAGCACCCCGCAGCCCCACACTTGCACACAGATAAACCAGGACAAACGGCGGGGAGCGAAGCAGACTGCGTAACCCAGGGCTCCAGCACGGGGAAATAAAGCCTCAAACCTCTGATTGAAAACGCCCATGGGGGTTGAGGCAGCAGCAGGAGAAACCCCCAGCCTCACAGGAGAGGTCATTGGAGAGACCCACAGGGGCCTAGAGTGTGCACAAGCCCACCCACTCGGGAGCCAGCACCAGAGGGGCCCAATTTGATTGTGGGTAGCAGAGGGAGTGGCTGAAATCCGGTGGAGAGTGGAGCAGGTGCCATTGCTCCCTCTCGGCCCCTCCCCCACGTACAGCATCAGAGCACAGTGGCCAGCGTTACCCCTCCCCAGTGAACATGTAAGCCTCCGCCCCTTTAAGTAACAGACACACCAAGACCAAAAAAAATGGTCCAAATGACAGAACACTTCAAAGCTCCAGAAAAAATACAACTAAGCGAGGAAGAGATACCCAACCTATTGGATGCACAGTTCAAAACACTGGTTAGTAAGACGCTCACAGAATTGGTTGAATTTGTTCGAAAAGTAGATGAAAAAATGAAGCCTATGCTAAGAGAAACAAAGGAAAATGTACAGGGAACCAATAGTGATGAGAAGGAAACTGGGACTCAAATCAATGGTGTGGACCAGAAGGAAGAAAGAAACATCCAACCAGAAAAGAATGAAAAAACAAGAATTCAGAAAAATGAGGAGAGGCTTAGGAACCTCCAGGACATCTTGAAATGTTCCAACATCCAAATTACAGGGGTGCCAGAAGGAGAAGAGGAAGAACAAAAAATTGAAAACTTATTTGAACAAATAATGAAGGAGAACTTCCCCAGTCTGGCAAAGGATACAGACTTCCAGGAAGTCCAGGAAGCTCAGAGTCCCAAAGAAGCTGGACCCAAGGAGGAACACACCAAGGCACATCATAATTACATTACCCAAGATGAAATAGAAGGAGAGAATCTTAGAAGCAGCAAGAGAAAAGGACACAGTTACCTACAAAGGGGTTCCCATAAGACTGTCAGCTGATTTCTCAAAAGAGACCTTACAGGCAAGAAGAGACTGGCAAGTACTCCAAGTCATGAAAGGCAAGGGCCTACATCCAAGATTGCTCTATCCAGCAAAGTTATCATTTAGAATGAAAGGGCAGATAAAGTGCTTCTCAGATAAGGTCAAGTTCAAGGAGTTCATCATCATCAAGCCATTATTATATGAAATGTTAAAGGGACTTATCTAAGAAAAAGAAGATAAAAAATAGGAACAGTAAAAATGACAGCAAACTCACAGTTATTAACAACCACACCTAAAACCAAAAGAAAAGAAAACTAAGCAAACAACTAGAACAGAAACAGAACCACAGAAATGGAGATCACATGGAGGGTTATCAATAGGGGATTGGGAGGGGGAGAGAGGGGGGAAAGGTATAGAGAATAAATAGCATAATTGTAGGTGGAATATAGACAGGGGGAGGGTAAGAATAGTATAGGAAATGTAGAAGCCAAAAACTTATAAGTATGACCCATGGACATGAACTATAGGGGGGGAAAGTGGGAGGGAGGGGGGTGGGCAGGATGGACTGGAGTGGGGGGGGAATGGGACAACTGTAATAGCATAATCAATAAATATATCAAAAAAAGAAACAGGAAGTAATGAAGAATACAATTTCTGAAGTAAAAAACACTAGAAGAAATGACAAACAAGCTAGATGAAGCACAGGACCAAATTAGTGAGCTAGAATACAAATTAGAAAGAAATACCCAGGTAGAGTAGTTGCACAAAAAAAGACTAAAAAAATATGAAAATAGCTTAAGGGAACTGCAAGACAACATGAAATGCAACAACATCCGATAATAGGAATACCAGAAGGAGAAGAAAAGGAGCAAGGGACAGAAACCGTGTTTGAAAAAATAATGACAAAAAGTTTCCAAACATGTAAAAGGGAAAACCCAAGAAAGTTCAGGAAGCACAGAGGGTCTCAGTCAGGATGCACACAAACAGGCCTACTCCAAGACATATCATGATTAAAATGCCAAGTTTTAAAGACTAAGAGAGAATCTTAAAAGCAGCAAGGGAAAAACAAGAAGAAACATACAAGGGAGATGTGATATGGTTAGCAGCTGATTTCTGAACAGACACACTTCAGGCCAGGAGAGAATAGCAAAAAATATTCCAAGTAATGAAAAACAAAGGCCTGCAACCATGATTATTCTACCTAGCAATGCTCTCAACTAAAATGGAAGGCAAAATAAGGAGTTTCCCAGACAACGAAGGCTGAAAGAATAGTCCTCCAACAAACTGCACTTGAATATATGCTAAAGGGACTGGTATAAAAGGGAAAAAAAGAGTGAGAGAGAGAGGAACAGAGGTACAAGGGGGGAGGATGAATAAATACCTATCAAAAATAACCTTAAATGTTAATGGAATAAATGCTCCAATGAAAAGAAAAAGGGTACCTGAATGGATGAGAAAACATAATCCACACAAATCCTTCCTGTAAGAGACCAATTTCAAAAAAAAAAAACTTACACAGACAGAAACGGAAGGGTTGGAAAAAATATATTCCAAGCAAATGGACAGGGGGGAAAAACAACTGGGGTAGCAATACTTACATCAGATGAAATAGATTTCAAAACAAAAGCCATAAAAAAGACACTAAAGGGCACTTCATAATACTTAAGAATCCATCAAGAAGACATAAACATTGTAATCATATATATAGACAAAATAGGAGCACCTAAATATAAAAGGGAAATCTTGGAGAACTTCAAGAAGGACATACAGAGCAAAACACTTACTAGAGGAGTTTAACAACCCAGTGTCAAAAATGGATAGATCTTCCAAACAACATCTCAACAAAAATATTGCAGCATTGAATAATGTCCTAGATCAAATGGAGTTAACTGATATAAATATAGACCTTTCATCCCACAGAAGCAAAACATACATTCTTTTCAAATGCACATGGAACATTTTCAGAGATAGACTACCTGATACAACATAAAACCAGCCTCAACAACTTCAAGAAAATTGAAATCATATGAAGAATATTCTCGAACAACAAGGGCTTGTAATCAGACACCAACCTCAAGGAAAATACTCAAAACCACTCAAATTCATGGAGACCGAAAAGTATGCTATTAAACAATAAATGGGTTAAGAATGAGTTCAAAGAAGAAATCAGAAAGTTTCTGGAAACAAATGAAAAGGAAGACATGACAGTTCAAAACTTACGAACATGGTTTTGGAGGAGGAAAGATGGTGGTGAGATAGGTGGGAGCAGAGTCCACTTCCCCCTGCACACGGGTGAAACACCTAGCCGATCTACCGAGGAACAAAACAAACAGCCAACAGCACCCCAGCGTTTATGAAGATAAGATACCAAAAAGTATAGAGGACACTGAGAAAACAGATGGTAAGGGGACTGCTTCAGGACAAAAAGGTCCCTGGGACCAGCGTGGGGACCAGGGTGACTGCAGCCCCAGGCCCGCGCCCGCTGGGCCTACCACAGGACTCCTGGGAGACAGCTGACCTAATGGCTCCCTCCCCTGCCAAACAGGGCTTGAGCAGTACCATGAGAGAGCTAGTTGTTTGAGGTCGTAGGGAGGGGAATAAGGACAAAGTGGTAAACCCACTGAGACCA
The DNA here is from genome assembly GCF_022682495.2 of Desmodus rotundus. Classification (NCBI taxonomy): domain Eukaryota; kingdom Metazoa; phylum Chordata; class Mammalia; order Chiroptera; family Phyllostomidae; genus Desmodus; species Desmodus rotundus. Next base: position 88,737,912 of record NC_071387.1, on the reverse strand, counting down.
TGGGCGCTGGCTGGGGAGAGTTGAGAGTTGGGACACATGGTACCCTGACCCAGACAGTGGCTGATCTAGCTGGAGAGGTGGGCTGTGTGAGAGGACAGGCCCTTCCTTGTATGGAGCAGCAGGATTGAGCAGGAAGATTTTCCCCAAAAGAAAAAGACCATTGGGGGCACTTTGGGGAACTCTCCTGCAGCAGCAGCTCCAGTCTCCTCTCCACCAGGCTGGCTGGAGCTTCGGTGGGGTTGTGGGGGATATCCAGCCCAAATCCTAAGCACCTGGGAAAGAGTGCCGACCAAAGACCCCCGGCACCCACCAGGGAGTGTGCAACTCAGAGAGATGTCAGACCAAAGGCACAGGGGAGAGTGCAAATTAAGGAAGGCCCCGTGCCCACAGTAGGGTGAGTGCCTGAAACTGTGGTTACGGTGGCAGGAGGCTGTCCCAGTGCTAGTCAGGATGGACAATAGCTGGGCTAGATGCCTGAGTTGGCTACAGCCAAAAAAGACCAGCAAAACTGGCTTGGACAGCAGGCTTGCTTTTGTTGTTGTTCTTGTTTTGTTTTTGTTTTTGTTTTTGTTTTAAGTAATTCTTTATTATTATTATTATTTTATTTTTTCTTTCTCTTAATACCTTCTTCCTCTCTTTCCTTCTTTCATGTTCTACTCCTTCTTTCTCTCCCTTTATATCTCTTCTTCCTTCCTTTTTTTTTAATACCCACAAGAGAGACAATAAAACCTGGAAATGTGAAAAGACCAAAGTAGGACCCAAAGAGGGGGCATCCCAACACCTGAGACAGTGAAACAAATTTTACTTTCCTACTCCAGAGAACTTGCAAGATATTGTATATTTGTACTGTTATTTTTTTACATTATCCTTACATCACTCATTTTATTAATATTTGTGCATCTCTCTTCTTTCTGTTTAGTCTTCTTCGCTGACTGGTTAATTTGCATTGTTTGACTGGTTTCCCCTCGTTCTCTCTTTCACAGTGTATTGTTAGTTAACTGTCTTTCACTTCACTTGTGTTCCATTAGCACAGTACTCTAGGACCTATACTCCCTATTCTAGTTATTCAGATCACATAGATTCTGTCATATGATAGTTGCTCCATTACTATTGTAAATAATAGCTGTGCCATACATCTGTAAATACTACATAGAACTTCTCCCAGATCTCAGCCCACTTCACTGTTTCCTGAACTTTATTACTGGTGTGGTTAATTCTATTCTCTCACATCTTACACCTATTTTCCACCCTTTGCTCTCACTTTACCTCATAATCTGACCTCCCACAAGCTCACAGCTTTCTAGATCCAACTCACAATCCTTCCCCCCCACAACAAGAGTCTTACCTTCTTTCCACCCTTTCTAAAAAGTGGCTAGATGGATGAAATATCACGGTTAACACTATATATATATGCAAAGGATCTCCCATCTCTTCTCTAAGGGCTGCTACTTTAAATACCCTAGAATACACTCCTGCTGTCTTAAACAATTTTGCCTTCCCCCTACAACCAACCACAAAAAAGAGTAGCTAGAAGCCATGAACACTGGGATACCTCCTGGAAGAGGAAACCTACCAACAAAGGCAACACCAACAGCTAAGAACAGGAGATGGTGAAGGAAGTCACACTAACTCAACCCACGACCTATCTGGAAATACAACTAAATAGTGAAGAAATTACTAAGAACAAACAAGTGAACAAGAGCAAGAGAAAAACCTCAAAACCTTGTACATACAGAAGAACAAGCTCCAGCACAACCTGCCCACAACTGCACAACAGAAAACAAGAGGTGGGGGACGGACTGACCCTCAGATAACCAGCTGGTGGGAAAGACCCACCAAAAACGTCTCAACAGGAACCAAAAACCAAAGATATACACAGAGCCAACATAAACCACAGCCCAAGATCAGTAAGAACAGGAGATCAAGGAGACTGTACCACTGAATCTCACAGGTATTCTACCACAGAAGTTCCCATCATAACTCCAGGGGGTCAGAACAGAGCAACTTAAGAAGAAGACGCTAACAGGAAGAGTCTCAAAAATAATGGGAAGACAGAGAAACAAGCCCCAAATGAAAGGAAAGGAGGAGGTCTCAGAAACAATGCTAAAAGAAAAAGAGGCAAGTCAACTATCAGACATTGTGTTCAAACAATTGAGGAAGCTTAATGAGCTCACAGAGAATTACCAAAAACTACAGGGAAACTACAATGGACTAACTGCAAACTATATCAACATGAAAAAGGAAATAGAAACTATCAAGAAGGGCCAAGAGTCGATGAAGAATACAATTTCTGAACTGAAGAACATAGTAGAAGGAATCAACAGCAGGCTCGATGAACCACAGGATCAGATTAGCAAACTGGAGGATAGGATAGAAAACCACATGACAATGAGCAAGAAAAGGAAAAGAGGCTCAAAAAGAATCAAGAGGGGTTAAGGGACACACAGGACAACATGAAACAAAATAATATCCATATAATAGGGATACGAGAAGCAGAAGAGGAAGAGCAAGGGATAGAAAACCTGTTTGAAAAAGTAATCATGGAAAATTTGCTAATTTGATAAGAGAAAAAGTCACACAAATCCAGGAATGACAGAGAATCCCAATCAAGAGGAACCCAAAGAGGCCCACTGCAAGACATATCATAATTAAAATGGCAAAATTCCAAGACAAAGAAAGAATCTTAAAGGCACCATGGGAGAAACAGGAAGTAACATACAAGGGAGCCCCAATAAGGTTAGCAGCTGACTTCTCAATGGAAACCCTCCAAGCCAGAAAAGAATGGCAAAAAATATTCCAAGTAATGAGAACCAGAGGCCGGCAACCAAGACTACTTTACCCAGGAAGGCTCTCAATCAAGATAGAAAGCCAATAAGGATTTTCCCAGACAAAAGAAGTCTAAAAGAATACACCTCCACCAAACCAGCTCTGCAAGAGATGCTAAAGTGTTTCCTTTAATGAAAGTAAGGAAAAGAGAGAGAAAGAGAGGAACATAGGTACAAAAAATTAGCAATGAATAAGTACCTATCAATAATAATCTTAAACATAAATGGAGTAAATGCTCCAATCAAAATCATAGAATAGCTGAATGGATAAGAAACCATGACCCACACATATGCTACCTACAAGAGACCCACCTAAGGACAGAAGACCTACACAGACTGAAAGTGAAAGGCTAGGAACAAATTTTTGAAGCAAAGAGACAGGAAAATAAAGCAGGGGTAGCAATACTCATATCAGACAAAATAGACTTTAAAAAAATGGCCATAAAGAGAGACCCAGAAGGTCACTTCATAATACTCAAAGGAAGAATCCACCAAAAAGACATAAACATTGTAAATATATATGCACCCAAAATAAGAGGACCCAAATACATAAAGAAAATCTTGGAGAACTTCAAGAAAGATATTGACAGCAACACAATTATACTAGGGGATTTTAACATCCCACTATCAAAAATGGATAGATCTTCCAAACCAAATATCAATAAAGATATTGTGGCATTGGACAATGCCCTAGATGAAATGGACTTAACTGATATATATAGAGCCTCTCATCCCAAAGAAGCAAAACACACATTCTTTTCAAATGCACATGGAACATTTTCAAAGATAAAACACATGATATGAAACAAAACAAGCCTCAACAAGTTCAAGAAATTTGAAATCATATCAAGCATTTTCACTGACCAGAAGGGACTGAAACTAGAAACAAATCTCAAAAAAAAAAACACCCCAAACACTAAAAAACATGGAGATTGAATAGAATGCTATTAAACAATGAATGGGTGAAGAATGAGGTTAGGGAAGAAATCAAAAAGTTTCTAAAAACAAAGGAAAATGAACTCACAAGAATCCAAAACCTATGGGACACAACAAAGGCAGTCCTGAGAGGGAAGTTCACAGCCATACAGGCCTATCTAAAAAGAATAAACATCTTAAATAAACAGCATAACCCTACCCCACAAGAAATTGAGGAACAACAACAAAGTCTACCCAGAAAAGTACAATGAAGGAAATAACCAAGATCAGAGCAGAATTAAATGATACAGACACTAAAAGCACATTTGTAAGGACCAATGAATCCAAAAGGGGGTTCTTTAAAATGATAAACAAAATCGACAAGCCCTTAAGTAGGCTGGTCAAGAAAAAAAGAGTCGTGTGAGTTCTTTATATATTTTGGAGATCAGGCCCTTGTCTGAGGTATCATTGGCAAATATGTTTTCCCATACTGTTGGTTCTCTTTGTATTTTATTGCTGTTTTCTTTAGCCCTGCAGAAGGGGAGTGGGGAGGGGATACTGGGGAGAGGGGTCTATAGGAGCTATTATGGGGGACACAGAGACAGGATTGGAGGGAGGGTGGAGGTGGGGGATGGAGGTGGGACTGGCAGGGGTGGGGTGGAAGGATGGGGATGGAATGCAGACAATTGTAACTGAATAAAAATAAATTAATTAACTAGAAAAAGAAAAAGAAAAAAGAGAGAGGACCCAAATAAACACAAACAGAAATGAAAGTGGAGAGACTGTACCTGATAGCACTGAAATGCAAAGGATTGTAAGAAATTACTACGAAGAATTATATGCCAAGAAATATGACAACCTAGAAGAATGGACAAATGTTTAGAAAAATATAACCTTACAAAACTGAATAAAGAAGCAGAAAGCCTGGACAGACCAATAACACCTGAAGAAATTGAAACAGTAATCAAAAAGCTTCCAACACACAAAAGCCCCGAACCACATGGTTTCTCAGGAGAATTCTACAGAGCATTTAAGGGAGAGTTAACCCCCATCCTCCACAGATTACTTCAAAAAATTCAAGAAGATGGAAGACTCCCAAATTCATTTTATGAAGCCAACATCATCCTAACCCCAAAACGACGTAAAGACATAACAAAGAAAGAAAACTTCAGGCCAATATCACTGATGAAAATAGATGCTAAAATCCTCAACAAAATATTGGCAAACCACATCCAGCAATACATTAAAAAGTACATACAACATAATCAAGTGGGATTCATCCCAGGGATGCAAGGATGGTACAATATTCACAAATCAATAAACATAATACACCACATAAACAAAAGCAGACAAAAACCACATGATCATATCAATAGATGTGGAAAAAGCATTTGATAAGGTACAACATCCATTCATGATAAAAACACTCAGCAAAGTGGAAATAGAGGGAGCATTCCTCAACATAATAAGGGCCATATGTGAGAGACCTACAGCCAACATCATACTCAATGGATAAAAACTTACAACCTTCCCACTAAGTTCAGGAAAAAGACAAGGATGCCCTCTCTCACCACTCCTATTCAACATGGTATTGGAAGACCTAGCCACAGAAATCAAACAAGAAAAACAAATAAAAGGCAACCAAATTGGAAAGGAGGAAATGAAACTGTCATTGTTCGCAGATGACATGATAGTGTACATGGAAAATCCTATAGACTCCACCAAAAAAATACTCGACCTCATAACTCAATTTGGCAAAACAGCTGGATACAAACTCAATACTCAAAAATTAAAGGTATTCTTGTACACCAACAATGAAACATCAGAATGAGAAATCAGGAAAAAAAATACCATTTGATATAGCAACAAGAAAAATAAAGTACCTAGGAATAAACCTAACCAAAGAGGTAAAAGACCTGTACGCAGAAAACTACACAACACTGAAGAAAGAAATTAAGGAAGACACAAACAAATGGAAACATGGGCCATTCTCATGGATTGGAAGAATTAACATCATCAAAATGGTCATATTATCCAAAGTGATTTTTGTATTCATGCAATCTCTACTAAAATACCCATGACATATTCCACAGATATAGAACAAACATTTCAGAAATTTATATGGAACCATAAACGACCCCAAGTAGCTGCAGCAATGTTGAGAAAGAAAAACAAAGCAGGAAGGATCACAATACCTGATATCAAACTGTATTACAAGGGCAGTGTAATGAAAACAGCCTGGTACTGGCATAAGACCAGACACACAGACCTATGGAACAGAACAGAGAGCCCAGAAATAAACCCAAGTCTTTATGGTCAATTAATATTTGACAGAGGAGGCAGCAGCATAAAATGGAGCAAAAAACAGCCTCGTCAACAAATGGTGTTGGGAGATCTGGACAGCTATGTGAAAAAAAATGAAACTCGATCACCAACTTACACCATACACAAAAATAAATTCAAGGTGGATAAAAGACTTAAATATAAGTCATAACACCATGAAAGTCCTAGAGGAAAACATTGGCAGGAAGACCTCAGACATTCCGGGCAGCAACATCCTCACAGACACGTCCCCTAAAGCAAGGGACATAAAGGAAAGAATAAACAAGTGGGACCTCATCAAAATAAATAGCTTCTGCATGGCTAAAGAAAACAACATTAAAATGAAAAGAGAACCAACAGTATGGGAAATCATATTTGCCAATGATACCTCAGCCAAGCTCCTGAGCTCCAAAATATATAAAGAACTCACACGACTCCACTCCAGGAAGACAAACAACCCAATTAAAACATGGGCAAAGGACCTGAACAGACACTTCTCCAAGGAAGACATACAGAGGGCCCAGAGTCATATGAAAAGATGCTCAGCATCACTAGCCATCAGAGAGATGCAAATTAAAACCACAATGATCTTTTCAAAGAACCAGATCCTGGATTCATTGATCCTTTGAATTGTGCTTTTAGTCTCTATGTCATTTAGTTCTGCTCTGATCTTGGTTATTTCCTTCCTTCTGCTTGCTCTGGGCTGTCGTTGTTGTTGTTCCTCCAGTTCTTGTAGGCGTAGGGTTAGGTTGTTTGTTTGAAATGTTTCTATCTTTTTAAGGTAGGCCTGTATTGCTATGAAGTTCCCTCTCAGGACTGCCTTTCCTGTGTCCCATAGGTTTTGGGTTGTTGTGAGTTCATTTTCATTTGTTTCCAGAAAGTTTTTGATTTTTTTCCCTAATCTCATTCTTGTCCCATTAATTGTTTAATAGCATGCTATTCAGTCTGCATGATTTTGAGTATTTTGGGTTTTTTCCTTTGGGGTTGGTTTCTAGTTTCAGTCCCTTGTGGTCAGAGAAAATGCTTGATATGGTTTCAATTTTCTTGAATTTGTTGAGGCTTGCTTTATGTCCTATCATGTGGTCTATCTTTGAAAAAGTTCCATGTACACTTGAAAAGAATGTGTATTTTGCTTCTTTGGGGTGAAAAGCTCTATATATATCACTTAAGTCCATTTCATCTAGGGTATTGTTAAGTGACACAATATCCTTCTTGATATTTTGTTTGGAAGACCTTTCCATTTTTGACAGTGGAGTGTTAAAGTCCCCTACTATAATTGTGTTGCTGTCAATATCTTTCTTAAAGAGCAGACGGTGCGGGACAAATACCATATGATCTCACCTTTAACTGGAACATAATAAATAGAAAAAAAAAAGGAAACAAAATATAACCAGAGACATTGAAGTTAAGAACAATCTAACAATGGACAGGGGGGAGTAGGGAGGGTACAGTGAGGAGAGGGGATTACAGGAACTACATGAGGGGATTACAGGAACTACATAAAGGACACATGGACAAAATCAAGGGGGAGGGGGAGGTGGGGGAGGGAGGGGGCTTTGGATGTGGTGGGGTGGAGGGATGGGGAGAAAAGGCACACAACTGTAATTGAATAACAATAAAAAATTAAAAAAAAAACACCACAATGAAGTACCACCTCACACCGGTCAGAGTGGCCAACATAAACAAATCCACAAACAAATGTTGGAGAGGATGCGGAGAACAGGGAACCCTAGTACATTGTTGGTGGGAATGCAGACTGATGAGGTCACTGTGGAAAATAGTATGAATTTCCTCAGAAAACTAAAAATGGAACTGCTCTTTGACCCAGCAATTCCACTGATGGGATTATACCCTAGGAACCCTGAAACACCATTCCAAAAGAACCTATGCACCCCAATGTTCATAGCAGCACAATTTACAATAGCCAAGTACTGGAAGCAACCTAGGTGCCCATCAGCAAATGAGTGGATCCAAAAACTATGGTAAATTTACACAATGGTACACTATGCAGAAGAAAGAAAGAAGGAGTTCTTACCCTTTTTTAACAGCATGGATGGAACTGGAGAGCATTATGCTAAGTGAAAGAAGCCAGGCGGTGAGGGACAAATACCATATGATCTCAACTTGAACTGAAACTTAATCAACAAAACAAAAAAACAAACAAAATAACCAGAGACACTGAAATTAAGAACAATGTAACAATAACCAGAGGGGAGTGGGGAGGGGATAGTTTGGAAGAGGGTTTTAGGGACTACTATAAAGGATACATGGACAAAACCAAGTGGGAGGGTGGAGGCAGGGGAGGGAGGTGGGTTTGGCTGTGTTGGGGTGGAGTGGTGGGGAGAAAATGTAGATAACTGTAATTGAACAGCAGAAAAAAAAAACTTTTAATTAAAAAAAAACCTTACAGATAAAGCAAAGGCAGTCTGAGAAGGAGGTTTATAGTGATACAGGTCTACCTAAGAAAGATAGAAACATTTCAAATGGACAACCTTACCCTACTTCAACAAAAACTGGAGGAACAATAACAAACAAAGCCCAGAGTAAGTAGAAGGAAGGAAATAACCAAGATCAGAGCACAATTAAACAACATAGAAACTAAAACAACAATCCAAAGGATTAATAAATGCAGGAGCTGGTTCTCTGAAAGGATAAACAAAATTGAAAAGCCTTTAAGCAGATTTGTCAAGAAAAAAAGAGAGACAACTCAAGTAGACAAACGTCAAAATAAAGAGGAGAGATTACAACTGTTATCACAGAAATACAAAGGATTGTAAGAAATTATGATGAACAACTATATTCCAAGAAATTTGACAACCAGGGTAAATGGAGAAATTTCTAGAAAAATATAGTTTTCCAAAACTGAATGAAGAAGAAGTAGAAAACCTGAACAGACCAAGGAAAACAAAGCAGTAATCAAAAAACTCCCAGCACACTGCAGACCTGGACTGGAGGGTTTCACAGGAGAATTTTACAAAGCATTTAAGGAAGAGCTAACCCTTATCCTTCTCAGACTATTCCAAAAAATCTAGGAAGAGGGCAGATTCCCAAATTGCTTGTATGAAACCAGCATCATCCTTATTCCAAAACCAAATAAAGACATGTCAAAGAAAGAAAACTACATGCCAACATCAATGTTAAACATTGATTCTAAAATCCTCAACAAAATATTGACAGACTGCATCCAGCAACACATTAAAAAAGATCATACACTATGATCAAGTGGGATTCATCCCAGGGATGCAAGGATGGTACAATATTCTCAAATCAATAAATGTAATACATCACTTACACACAAAGAAAAGAAAAAAATCACATGATCATATCAAGAGATGTGGAAAAAGCATTTGATACAGTACAGCACCCATTTATGATAAAAACAATCAGCAAAGAGGGAGTAGTCCTCAACATAACCAAGGCCATATACAAGAGACCTACAGTCAACATCATACTCAATGGGCAAAAACTGAAATCTTTCCCACTAACACCAGGAGCAAGACAAGGATGTCTGCTTTCACAACTTCTATTCGATGTAGTGTTGCAATTGCTAGCCACAGTGATCAGAAAAGAAAGAGAAATTAAAGGAACCCAAATTAGAAAGACGTAAACTGTCACCATTTGCAGATGATATGATAGTGTACTTAGAAAACCCTATATACTAGACCAAAAAATTACTTGACCTAATGAATGAATTTGCAAAGCATCAGGGTTCAAAGTCAATATTCAGAAATCGAAGGCATTTTTATACACCAACAACAAAAGATTAGAAACAGAAATCAGTAAAAAGTCCCATTAGCTATAGCAACAAGAAAAAATAAAATACCTAGGTATAAACCTTCCCAAGTAGGTGAAAGACCTGTACTCACAAAACCACAGAAAATGAAAGAAAGAAAGGAAGGAAAATACAAATAAATGGAAGCATATACCATGTTCATGGATTGGAATAATTAACATCATCAAAATGTCCATATTACCCAAAGCAATTTATGTATTCAAAGCAATCCCTATGAAAATAGCAATAACATATTTCACAGATATAGAGCAAACATTTCAAAAATTTATATGAAATTCTAAACAACCCCAAAGAGCCCCAACAATATTGAGATAGAAGAACAAAGTAGGAAATATTCAACACCTGATATAAAACTTTATTACAAGGCCACTGTAATCAAAACTGTATGAAACAGGCCTAAGAACAGACACATGGACAAATGGAAGAGAACAGAAAGCCCAGAAATAATCCCAAGCCTCTATGATCAGTTAATATTCAACAAAGGAGGCAGAAGCATAAAATGGAGCAAAAGTAGCCTCTTCACCAAATGTGTTGCAAAACTACATGGAAAAAAAGAAACTCAATCACAAACTTACACCACACACAAAAATAAATTCAAGGGGGCATAAAGATGCAAATATAAGTCATGAAACCATAAGAGTCCTAGAGGAGAACATAGGCAGGAAAATCTCAGATACCACACATAGCAATATTTTCACTAATATGTCCCTTAGAGCAAGGGGCATAAAAGAAAGAATAAAAAAGCAGCATCCCATTAAAATAAACGGCTTCTGTACAGCTGAAGAAAACAGCATTAAAATGAAAAAAAAAAAACCCAACCATATGGGAAAACATACTTGCCAATGATACCTCAGACAAGGGTTTGATCTCCAAAATATATGAAGAACTCAAACGACTCCACTCTAAGAAGCAAGCAACCCAATTAAAAAATGGGAAAAGTACTTGAACAGACACTTGTCCCAGGAGGACATACAGAGGGTCCAGAGACATATGACAAGATGCTCAGTATTGCTAGACATCAGAGAGATGCAAATTAAAAGCACAATGAGGTACCACTTCACACCGGTGAGAATGGCCATCATAAACAAAGCAACAAGCAACCAGTTTTGCAGAGGTTGTGGAGAAAAGGGAACCCTAGAGCACTGTTGGTGGGATTGCAGACTGGTGCAACTGCTATGGAATTTCCTCAAAAAACTAAAAATGGAACTAGCTTTTCAACCCAGCAATTCCACTGCTAGGATTATATCCTAAGGACCCTGAAACACCAATCCAAAAGAATTTATGCACCCCAATGTTCATAGCAGCACAATTTACAATAGCCAAGTGCTGGAGGCACCTAAGTGCCTCTAGTAAATGAATGGATCGAAAGATTATAGTACATTTACACAATGGAATTCTATGCAGCAGAAAGAAAGAAGTATCTCCTACCCTTTGCAACAGCATGGATGGAACTGGAAAGCGTTATGCTAAGTGAAATAAGCCATGTGGTGAAAGACAAATACCATATGATCTCACCTTTAACAGGAACCTAATCAACAAAGTGAACAAGCATTCAAAGTATAGCCAAAGACATTGAAATTGAGAACAGGCTGACAGTGCCCAGAGGGGTGAGGGGAGGGGATAATGGGGGAAGATGAAGGGATTACAGAAAGAATTATAAAGGACACATTGACAATAACAAGGGGCTGTGGAAATGGGGCAGGGGAGGTGGGGAGGTTTGGGGTGGTAGAGAGGGGAAGGGGGAAAGGCAGAAAACTGTACTTGAACAACAATAAAAATGTTAAAAAAAATAATAAACTCAAAAAAAGAACACATGGAGAAAGTCAAAGGAGGTAGTTTGGAGGGTAGGAGGTGCTGATGGGTGGTATGATGGGGTGAAATTGGAGACAACTGTACATAGACAACAATAAAAAAGAAAATTAAATATTTAATGTATTTTTAAATATTTTAAAATAACATAAAAATTCTCTTTTGCTCTCTGAAAATATATGTAGTTCTTTTAAAAATGCCCTCTTTCATGTTTTACCCAAAAATATCTTCCACAAATATCTGGAAGTCACCCTTTGCAATGGAATCATCAAGGAAAATAGCTCCCCAATTTCCAGTTTCTGTGAAAGGGTTGGAGCCAGCTTCAATTAGCAACAATCAGCAAGCACAGATGGCCTATTTCAGAAAAAACATTTGCAAAGTCAGGAAATAACTCAATGTGTTCTATTGAAAACTTCTTCCCAAGGGCCTCCAGCACTTTTCCACCATCTGGGTTCAAATCTGACAACCTTACCAGCCTCTGTTCAGCCCAGAGGAGCTCATACTGAGCTCTGGCTTTCCTCCCTTATTCCAATAGCTTTGCTTGAGGCCTCCCTTGCATGCTTAACTTTGGTGCAATTTTTCATCTGACAGAGGAGAACTAAGACACCTTAAGCTAGTTAACTCCTACATCCCTTTAAGAATTTTGGCTCTATTTTGGCGATTTAAATATTGCTGTCACCCTCTGAGACAGGTAGAAGTAGTATCCTATTTCTTATAGTTGAGGAAACTTAGGCTCAGTGAAATCAAGAGATTTTCCAGAGGCCATTAGTATAAACTGAATGGTTGTGTCTCCCCAAATTTAAATGCAAAATCCTAACCAACAATGTGATATTATCAAGAGTGAGGATCTTTGGGGGGTTATGAGGGTGGAGCCCCTATGAATAGGATTAGTGATCTGCTAAAACAGATCACTAAAGAGCTCCCTCAGTCTTTCCATCCTGTGAGGACAGCCAGCAGTCCTCCGTGAACCAGGAACTGAGCCCTCAGCAGACATGGAATCTGCTTGGAGCCTTGATCCTGAACTTCCAGCCTCCGGATCTGTGAGAAAGAAATTTCTCAAGTGTAGAGCAAATGGAGTCACTCAGGCTCCCTCACCCAGATGGCCAGGCAACTAAGAGAAGCAGTATTCCCATAACCTTGAGAATGGGCCCGCATATAAAGAATTAAGCTTTGTTATACAATATCTTGGCATCCTGCCGGCTTTGCATGTATTTAGTGTATAGGGGAGTTAGGATTCCCACTGGCAAAACATAAGGCTTGCAGCATGCATGGATCCCCACCCTTGAATAAAAGCATGTTAGACATCCCAAGGGCTCCGCATATATTCCCCCATCTGCCCGAGCCCCGTGTGAACTTGCCCAGCTTTGAAAGGGTGCAAGACACCGTGTTTCTAAGTCAACCAGTATTTGGCATTCTGCTTAGCAATCCCAGAAGACTAGGACAGTCACACAGCACTAGAACCCAAACTTTAGCCTCCAGGGTCCCTGCTTTCAAAGACTTTGCACAGCCAAGGGAAGATACCTAGCAACATCTTTCTGTGTGATGTGTTCTGACGAGCATCTGCTGATGCCTGGGGCTAAGGGGAAGGCTCTGTTACTCTGAGGGTGGTGTACCGGCTTTCTGGGGGTGGGGGGCTCCTCCAGGGCATAGAGGAACAGTGGCCCAAGCAGGGTACTGGGGTAGGGGTGGGAGTCTCAGAGGTAAGGGAACCAAGGGTGAAAGGTCTGGACACTCACTCACCCCTCAGGCCTCAGAACAGCCTCCACCGTTGAAGGGCGCAGGCTTCTTCCCAACGCTCTCCCAAACCGCCTGGAGTACGGAGCCGCTAGTCTCAGCAGAACACTGAGGAGGAGCACCCCCTCCCAGCGCGCGCTCTTTAGCACTACCCCTCCCAGCTCTCGCCACCTGCACTCTGTCTGCTCCAGCGTATTCTCCCTCCAGTGAGTCCTGCCTAGCACCCAACCTTCCTACACTTGCCCCCACTGATCGGCCCCCTCCCAGCACCTGCCCCTTCCCAGTACCTAGTGTCTGGGCTCCACCCACCCCCAGCAGGCAGCTCCTAGTTCAGGCCCTTCCCAACAGTGCCTCTGCCTAGCCCCCGCCCCCTCCTCTGCGTTTTCCCTGGCTCTGCCTGCCTTGACTCCCTGGGAGGTAGTCATCCCCCCATTTCATCCCCACCTTTCCAGGCTTCCCTCTTCCTCAAACACTGCACTCAGTCCCATCTGAGACCCATTCGCAAGAGCAGGAAGTTTAAGGAGATTGATTCAGTGGCCGCCCTCTAAGGTCTGTAGATTTAGCAGTACTTCTATGGGTGCAGGCGCAGAGTCCAGCAAACCCCCTCTCACTGGCTCCCATTAGCCCCCTCCTGGGGTCAAGTCAGAATAACGCACACGGACCATGCAACCCATCCTTCTGGGTGTGCCACTCCCCACCAACACCCCTCCTATCCACCTGCAGCGGCTTCTGCTGGTGACAACTCCCCTTGCTTATCCCCCACCAGTCTCGTTTCACACGCTGCCCAGATCCACTCAGTGGGTACTCAGTGGGCTCAAGCGCAAACATTCCTCTGCTCCCCAAATCTGATGATGCTCCTCTGGGCTGACCCCACCCCAAGCCACCTCCAATGCAGCCTAACAGTAGGTCTCACAGGTTCTGAATTCCAACTCTGCTGCCCATGTTATAAAGTGATTGCTTCTGCGGATCCAAGAAATTGGTTATTTTCTTTTTTTATTCTTTTTTATTATTGATGTTCTAATATAGTTGTCTCCATTTTCTGACAACCACTTTCCCACCCCCTACCCATATCTACCTCACACCCTCAATCCTACCTCCCTTTGGCTTTGTCCATGGGTCCTTTATACATGTTCATTTATGACCCTTTCCCTTCTTTCCCATGTTACTTCCCTCCAGCTTCCCCGCTGGTCTCTGTCAGTTTGTTCTTAATTTCAATTTCTCTGGTTATATTTTGCTGGCCTGTTTGTTTTGTTAATTAGGTTCCACTTATAGGTGAGATCATATGGTATTTGTCTTTCACCACCTGGCTTACTTCACTTAGCATAAAGCTCTCCAGTTCCATTCATGTTCTCTGGAAGGGTAGGAGCTCCTTCCTTCTTTCTACTGGGCAGTATCCCATTGCGCAATGTACAACAGATTATTGATCCATTCATTTACTGATGGACACTGAGGTTCATTCCAGCACTTGGTTACTGTAAATTCTGCTGCTATGAACATTGGGGTGCATAGGTTCTCTTGGATTGGTGTTTCAGGGCTCATAGGGTATAATTCAGCACTGGAATTGCTGGGTCAAAACGCAGTTCCGTTTTTAATTTTCTGAGGAAATTCCATACTGTTTTCCACAGTGGCTGTACTAGTCTGTATTCCCACAAACAGTGCATGAGGGTTCCCTTTTCTCCACATCCTCACCAACACTTGCTGTTTGTTGATTTGTTTATGATGGCCATTCTCACTGGTGTCTCATTGAAGTTTTGTCTCATTGAAGTGGTGAAGTGGTGTCTCATTGTAGTTTTAATTTGCATCTCTCTGATGTCTAGCAATACTGAGCATCTTGTCATATGTCTCTGGACCCTCTGTATGTCCTCCTGGGACAAGTGTCTGTTCAAGTACTTTTCCCATTTTTTAATTGGGTTGCTTGCTTCTTAGAGTGGAGTCGTGTGAGTTCTTCATATATTTTGGAGATCAAACCCTTGTCTGAGGTATCATCAGCAAATATGTTTTCCCATACTGTTGGTTCTCTTTCCATTTTAATGCCATTTTCTTTAGCCATGCAGAGCTTTTTAATTTGATGAGGTCCCATTTGTTTATTCTTTCCTTTATGTCCTTTGCTCTCGGGGACATATCAGTGAAAATATTGCTGTGTGTAATATCTGAGATTTTCCTGCCTATATTCTCCTCTAGGACTGTAATGGTGTCATGACTTATATTTAAATCTTTTATCCACCATGAATTTATTTTTGTGTATGGTGTAAGTTGGTGATCCAGTCTCATTTTTTTGCATGTACCTTTCCAGCTCTCCCAACACCATTTGTCGAAGAGGCTATTTTTGCTCCATTTAATGCTGCTGCCCACTTAGTTGAATATTAATTCACCATACACCCTTGGGTTTATTTCTGGAATCTCTGTTCTGTTCCGTAGGTCTGTGTGTCTGGTCTTATGCCAGTACCAGGCTGTTTTCATTACACTGGCCTTGTAATACAGTTTGATATCAGGTATTGTGATCCTTCCTGCTTTGTTTTTCTTTCTCAACATTGCTGCAGCTACTTGGGGTCATTTATAGTTTCATATAAATTTTTGAAGTGTTTGTCCTATATCTGTGAAATATGCCATTGGCAATTTAATAGGTGTTGCATTGAATCTATAAATTTTCTTGGGTAGTGTAGACATTTTGATGATGTTAATTCTTCCAATCCATGAGCATGGTACATGCTTCCATTTGTTTGTGTCTTCCTTAATTTTTTTCTTCAGTGTTGTTTAGATTTCTGAGTACAGGTCTCTTAGCTCCTTGGTTAGGTTTGTTCCTAGGTATTTTATTTTTCTTGTTGCTATGTCAAATGGGATGTTTTTCATCATTACTGTTTCTGATATTTCATTGTTGGTATACAACAGTGCCTTTGTATTCTGAGTATTGACTTTGTATCCTGCTGTTTAGCCCAATTCATTCAGTAGATCAAGTCGTTTTTTTGCTGGAGTCTATAGGATTTTTTATGTATACTGAGATATCATCCCAAGCAATGACAGTTTTCTTTCCTCTTTTCCAATTTGGATGCCTTTTCTTTCCTTCTCTTGTCTAATTATTGTGGTTAGGATGTCCAATACTATGTTGAATAGAAGTGCTGAAAGTGGACAACCTTGTCTTGTACCTGATCTTAGTTGGAAAGTTTTTAGGTTTTCCCATTGAGTATGATGTTAGCTGTAGGTTGTCATATGTGTCCTTATTGTGTTGAGGAATGCTCCCTTTATTCCCACTTTGCTGAGTGTTTTTATCATAAGTGGGTGCTATAACTTATCAAATGCTTTCTCTGCATTCATTGATATGATCATGTAATTTTTGTCTTTGCTTTTGCTTATGTAATATATTACATTTATTAACTTGCCAATATTGTACCATCCTTGCATCCCTGGGATGAATCCCACCTGTTCATGGTGTATGATCTTTTTAATGTATTGCTGGATGCATCTCATCAATATTTTGTTGAGGATTTCAGCATCTATATTCATCAGGGATATTGGCTTGAAGTTCTCTTCCCTTGTTGTGCCTTTAGCTGGTTTTGGGAATTGGATGATGCTGGCTTCATAAAAAGAGTTTGGGAGTCTTCCATCATTTTGGATTTTTTCAAATAGTCTGTGAAGGATAGGGGTTAGCTCTTCCTTAAATGCTTTGTAGAATTCTCCTGTGACACCATCTGGTCCAGGGCTTTTGTGTGTTGGGAGTTTTTTGATGACTGCTTCAATTCTGTGAGCTGTTATTGGTCTGTTCAGGTTTTCTGCTTCTTCTTCATTCAGTTTTGCAAGATTATCTTTTTCTAGAAATTTGTCCATTTTACTGAGGTTTTCAAATTTCTTGGCATATAGTTCTTCATAGTAATCTCTTACAATCCTTTGCATTTCTGTGGTATCAGTTGTAATTTCTCCTCTTTCATTTCTGATTGCGTTTATTTGGGTCCTCTCTTTTTTTTTCTTGGTGAGCCTGCTTAAGGGTTTGTTAATTTTGTTTATCTTTTCAAAGAACCAGCTGCTGTATTCATTGATCCTTACAATTGTGCTTTTATTCTCTATGTCATTTAATTGTGCTCTGATCTTGGTTATTTCCTTCATTCTACTTGCTCTGGGCTTCTTTGTTGTTGTTCTTTGAGTTCTTGTAGATGTAGGGTTAGGGTGCTTATTTCAAATGTTTCTATTTTTTTTAGGTAGGCCTGTATTGCTCTGAAGTTCCCTCTTGGGACTGCCTTCTTTGTGGCTTATAAGTTTTGGGTTGTTATGAGTTCATTTTAATTTGTTTCCAGAAACTTTTTGATTTCTTCCTTGATCGAAATCTTGACCCATTCATTGTTTAACAGCATGCTCTTCAATCTCCATGAGTTCGAGTGTTTTGGGTTTTTTTCCTTAAGGTTAGTTCTAGTTTCACTCCCTTGTGGTTAGAGAAAATGCTTGATATGATTTCAGTTTTCTTGAATTTGTTGAGGGGCTTTTTTTGTGTCCTATTATATGGTCTATCTTTGAAGATGTTCCATATGCATTTGAAAAGAATATGTATTTTACTTCCTTTGGAGAAAGTTTATATCTATATATATGATATGTATATCATATATATATATATAAAAACTACATAATTAAATTATGGATTTAAATTACATATATAATTTAAATCCATTTCATATAGAGCATTGTTCAATGCCACAATATCTTTGTTAATATTTTGTTTGGAAGATCTGTCCATCTTTGACAGTGGGGTGTTAAAATTCTCTACTATAATTATGTTGCTGTCAATATCTTTTTGAAGTCCTCCAAGATTTTCTTTATGTATTTGGGTGCTCTTCTGTTGGGTGCACATATTTACAGTGCACCCAACATTTATATTTACAGTGTTTACGTCTTCTTGTTGGATTATTCTTTTGAGTGTCATGAAGTGACCTTCCAGGTCTCTCCTTATGGCCCTTTTTTTGAAGTCTCTTCTTTCCGATATAATTAATGCCACCCTGGCTTTTTTTTTTTTCCTGTCTGTTTGCTTGGAACGTTTGTTTCCACCCCCTGCTCTCAGTCTGTGTAGGTCTTTTGTTCTGAAGTGGGTCTCTTGTAGGCAGCATATGTGTGGGTCATGATTTCTTATCTACTCAGTTATTCTATGACTTTTGATAGGAGCATTTAATCCATTTACATTTAAGGTTATTATTGATATTTACTTATTCATTGCCACTTTTTCATACTGGTGTTTCTCTCTCTCACACTCTTTTCCTTCCTTTTCTGAAAACACTCCCTTTAGCACCTCTTGCAGAGCTGGTTTGGTGGAGTTGTATTCTTTCAGACTTCTTTTGTTTGGGAAACTCCTTATTTGGCCTTCCATTTTAATTGAGAGCCTTGTTGGGTAGAGTAATCTTACATGTGATATTTCTTGCCATTCCCTTCTGGCTTGGAGCATTGCCATTGAGAAGTCAGCTGCTAGCCTTATCAGGGTGCCCTTGTAAATTACTTCTGTTTCTCCCTTGCTGCCTTTAAGATCATCTCTTTGTCTTGGAATTTTGTCATTTTAATTATGATGTACTTTGAAGTGGGCCTCATCATATTAGGAAAATTTTCCATGATTACTTTTTCATACAGGTTTTCTATCTCTTGGTCTTCTTCTTCTCCTCTTTCTGGTATCCCTATTATACAGATATTGTTACTTTTCATGTTGTCTTGTAGCTCCCTTGCCACCTGTTTGTTGTTTCTGAGTGTCTTTTCCTTTTCTTGGTCTGAGTGTTTTTTTCTACCTTGTCCTCCAACTCTCTGTCAATCCTCTGCTTCATCCAGCCTGCTTGTAATTCCTTCTCATTTGCTTTTTATATCCAAGACTTTATTGTTCATTTCTTCCTGGTTTTTGTTTATAGGTTCTATTTCCTTTTTCATGCTGATGTAGTTCTCACTCAGTTCCTTGTATATTTCTGTGAGTTCCTTGAGCATCTTCACAACCATTAATTTGAATTCTATATCTGATAGTTTGGTTACCTCCATTTTCTTTAGCTCTTTTAGTGGGGAGCCTTCCATTCCTTTTGATTGTATGTTCGTTTTTTGTCTCCCCATTTTAATTGACTCTTTTTGTTTGTTTCTGCACTTCCTGATGTTTCACTTTGCTAGCTGTCTTTGTAGGTGTCTTCTATGGTAGGAATTGTATGAGGTGCAATGGTGTGGTCCCTTTGATCTCCTTGTCTGGATCCTCTAAGTTTGCCCTTTCTTCTATTTGTGTGTGCTCTCTTGTTGTACTTGGGTTTTCACCTTTTGGCGGTTCCTTTGTTGTTGGCTTTTCTCCTTCAGCAGGTATACTGATGTTCGCAGCTCCCACCTATTATTGTATGTGATCAGTGACAGGGGGTAGGCAAAATGAATTAAGAAAGCGGGAGAGTATTTTATGGGATTTAAAGTACCAGCAAGTAGAGAAGTAATAGGAGATTCTTTGGATAAGTATAGCATTAACTGTGATGTTTCACCCAGCTAGCCACTTTTTATAAGGGGTGAAAGAGACATAAGACTCTTGTTAGAGGAGATGGTGATTGTGAGCTGAATCCAGAAAACAGAGCGCTTGTGCAAGGTTAGATGATGAGATATAGTGAGATTAAAAGATAGAAAGTGGGCATAGTGTGAGAGAGAATAGAATTGACCACAACAATAATAATGCTCAGGATTAAAGTGAAGTGGGCTAAGATCAGGGAGGGTTGCTGTGTAGTATGTACAATTGTATGGAACTACAATTATTTACAATAGTACTGGAACAACAAAAATATGACAAGAAATATATGATTTGGATGACCAGAATAGAAAGTACCCAATCAAGAGTTGTGTGTTATTGGAACATGGGTGAAGTGAGAGAAGGAAAATTAAAATAAAACAAAGAGAGTATAAGGAAAACCAGTAAAACGATGTAATTAAACAGAAATAAAATGAGGAAAACTAAACATAAGGAAGAGAAATAAAAAATACTAATAAAAAAGTGGTAAAAATAATGACAAGATAATAATAGTACAAATACACAATAAAATGCCAGCTGTATAGGATAGAAAATGATATTTGCCTCTGATTCTCAGTGTTTCAGGTTAGCCTTGTGCTCCCCCTTTTGATCTGTCTCTGGATGCTTTGTAACTCCACATCTTCTTGTCTCACTTTGGTGAAGAAAAAAAAAGGGAAAAAAGAGAAAGAGGATCCAAAAAGAAGAAACAGATAATAAGCCTCTTGCAAACTAAACCTGTTCAGCGAGTCCTGCTGTTCTTCCTAGATGCCACAGGAAGAGTGGTGCTGGGCTTTGCTTTTCTCCCTTCCTATGGTTTTGAGAGGATGGGGACCAGGTCTTGGCTGCAATATTCATAGTTTCCAGCCTTGTGGCCCAGGTCCTCCTTGAGCTGCCAGGCCCAAATTAGCCACTCAGCTGCTCACAACATGAGTCAATCTCCTGTGCAGAGCCTGAGACAAGCTGGGAGCACAGTTCTGCTCAGGTACTGTCTCTGGGTGCACAGTGCAAGAGGAGTGGGGCTCACATTTGTGCTCAGCTACTGTCTCTGGTCACACAGTTCTGCTCAGCAACTCTCTCTGGGTGCACAGTGCAAGACAAGCAGAGTTCATGGTTATGCTCAGCTATTGTCTCTGGGCTCACAGAGTGAGACAAGTGGGACACACAGTTCTGCTCAGTCATTCACTCTGGGTGCTCAGTGAGAGACAAGCAGGGTTCATAGTTCTGCTCAGCTACTGTCTCTGGGCACATAGTGCAAGACAAGCAGGGCTCATGCTTCAGCTCAGCCATTCACTCTGGGCGCATGCAGCTGAAATCACCCTCGGGGTGAGCCAGCTGCTGCTGGAGAGTTCCTTACAAACCAGCTGCCCACAGTTCTTAACAAGTGCATGGCTTTTCACACAGCCCAAGTTTCCAACCAGTCTAGAGACTATCCAAGTCAGGGTCCTACACTACCCACCTCCTCCCTTCTCCAGGTGTTGACTGGCACCTCAATTTATCTGGTGCTGGCATCCACAATCCAGTGGATGTGTACAGCCTATGTGAATCTCCCACTTAGTCTCTATTCCCCTCAGGGACTTCCAGCATCTAGATCCTTCTTGGTGCTGGGCTGCCCCCGCCCCCCCCCCCCCCCCCGCCCCGCTCTGGTAGGGGAAGGAGCTGGTGATCTAACTCTCCTGCCCATAACCTGCAGCAGGCACTGGGCCAGGGGCCCCAGCATCCTTGGTCCCTGTGCAGATTCCAGGGACCTTACTGTCCCAGCACAATCCCCTCACCATCTGATTTTCAATGTCCTCTGCAATTTTTGCCTCCAAACTATATATAAGCTGGGATTCTGTTGTCTGTTCACCCTGTTCCTCAGACAATCAGGTAGGTGTTCCAGCTGGGCACAGAGAGAACTGGACTCTGTTCCCACCTACCTCACCATCATCTTCTCACTGTGTGTCTTATTTTTCTTCTAAGAGTTTTATATCTTTAGCTTTAAAAAAAACATATTTTATTGATTCTGGTATTACGCTTGTCCCATTTTCCTGTCTTTATTCCCTTCTGCCCTGCTCAGGCTCTCCTACCACCATTCTCCTCCCCTTTAGCTCATGTCCATGGGTTGTACATATAAGTTTTTTTGCTTCTACATTTCCTGTACTATTCTTAACTTACCCCTATCTATTTTCTACCTACTATTTCTGCTACTTATTCCCTGTACCTTTTCCCCATTCTCCCCACTCCAACTCCCTGCTGATAACCCTCCATATGATCTCCATTTCTGTGATTGTGTTCCTCTTCTAGTCATTTGCTTAGTTTGTTTTCATTTTTTTTTTCTTTGTAGGTTCCATTGTTGATATTTGTGAGTTTGTTGTCATTTTACTGTTCATGTTTTTGATCATATTGTTTTTCTTAGATAAGTCCCTTTAACATTTCACATAATAAGGGCTTGGTGATGATGAACTCCTTTAATTTGACCTCATCTGGGAAGCACTTTATCTGCCCTTCCATTCTAAATGATAGCTTTGCTGGATAGAGCAATCTTGGATGTAGGCCCTTGCCTTTCATGACTTGGAATACTTCTTGCCAGTCTCTTCTTGCCTGTAAGGTTTCTTCTGAGAAATTGGCTGATTGTCTTATGGGAACTCCTTTGTAGGTAACTGTCTCCTTTTCTCTTGCTGCCTTTAAGATTCTATCTATATCATTAATCTTGGGTGATAGAATTATGATGTGCCTTGGTGTGTGCTTCCTTGGGTCCAACTTCTTTGAGACTCTTGGAGCTTCCTGGACTTCCTGGGAGTCTATTTCCTTTGCCAGATTGGGGAAGTTCTCCTTCATTATTTGTTCAAATAAGTTTTTGATTTTTTGTTCTTCCTCTTCTCCTTCTGGCACATCTATGATTTGTATGTTGGAATGTTTAAAGTTGTCCTGGAGATTCCTCAGCCTCTCCTCATTTTTTTGAATTCTTGTCTCTTCATTCAGTTCTGTTTGAATGTTTATTTCTTTTTTCTTGTTTAAAACCTTGATTTGAGTTCCAGTTTCCTTCCTTTCACTGTTGGTTTCCTGTACATTTTCCTTTATTTCACTTTTCATAGCCTTCACTTTTTCCTGTTTTGCAACCATACTCCACCAGTTCAGTGAGCACCCTGATTACCTGTGTTTTGAACTGTACTTGTGATAGGTTGGCTATCTCTTCATCACTTAGTCGTATTTTTTCTGGAGCTTTGATCTGTTCTTTCATTTGGGCCATATGGATTTGTCTCTGCATGCCTGTTGTATAGTAAGGACAGAGTGTTGGGTATTTCTTAGGGCTGGGCAACCCACAGGGCTGCTTTGTGGTGCTGTATGTAAGCAAGGGTCCTGAGAGGGGACAATGCTGCCTGCTTGGCTCTGTCCCAGCTTTCAGTCACCTCTACTGCTAGCCACAAGGAAATTGAACCCTCCTGGTGCTGATTCCGGGGTGGGTGGCTTTATGTATATTCTAGGACCCTGTGGTTCTTTCCAATGAACTCTACCGTGAGGCTGGGAGGTTCTCCCACCACCTCAACACCCATAGTCAGAAGTTTTAAGGCTTCATTTCCCCATGCTGGAACCCTCGGTTATGTGGCTTGACTCACTCCCCAGTTGTTCCTCCCCATTTATCTGCATGCAAATGTGGGACCACCCACTCCACCAGCCACTTCCTTGCTCACCCTGGTCCTCTAGCTCCCTTCTTGCCTTGAAACCTCTCCACCCTGGCTGCCTGTCTCTGCCCCTTGTACTGGTCTGGATGAATGTTTCTTCTTTAACTCATTGGTTGTCAGACTTCTATACAGTTTGATTATCTGGCAGTTTTGGGTGTTTTTTTTTTTTTAATTTGTTGTTGTCCTTTTTTTGGTTGTGTGAGGAGGCAAAGTGTATCTACCTATGCCTCCATCTTGTCCAGAAGTCTTATATCTTTAGCTTTAATGTTTAGGCTTTTTGTTGTTGTATGGTGTATAAGGTAAGGGTGAAACATCATTCTCTGGCATATGGCTATCTAGTTTCCTCAGCACCATTCATTGAAAAGACTATTTTTTTCTCCATTGCTTAGTGTTAGAACTCTTGTTGAAGACCAATTGACCAGAACTATGTGGGTTTATTTCTGGACTCTGAATTCTATTCAATTATCTATATATCTAGCCCTAGCCAGGACCACATTAACTTAATTATCATCACTTTGTTGTCGGTTTTGAAATCAAAAACAAACTAAGCAAACAATCAGGACAGGAACAGAATCATAGACATGGAGATCATTTGGAGGGTTATTAGCTGGAAGGGGGAACGGGGAGAAAGGGAGAAATGATGCAGGGATTAAGAAACATAATTTGCAGGAACAAAATAGACAGGGGATGTTAAGAATAGTATATAGGAAATGGAGAAGCCAAAGAACTTACATTCATGACCCATGGATATGAACTAAGGGAGGGGATTGCTGGAGGAAAGGGGGATACTGGGCATAGGGAGACAAAGTGGGAAAAATTGGGCAACTGTAACAATATAATCAATAAAATATACTTAAAAAAAGAAAGCGTTCTTAACTTCAATGTCTCTGGTGATATTTTGTTTCCTTTTTTTTTCTATTTATTATGTTCCACTTAAAGGTGAGATCATATGGTATTTGTCCCTCACCGTCTGGCTTATTTAATCTAACAATGGGCAGGGGGGAGTGGGGAGGGGACAGTGAGGAGAGGGGATTACAGGAACTACGATAAAGGACACATGGACAAAATCAAGGGGGAGGGTGGAGGTGGGGGAGGGAGGGGGGTTCAGCTGGGGTGGGGAGGAGGGATGGGGAGAAAAGGCACACAACTGTAATTGAATAACAACACAAAATTAAAATTAAAAAGAAAAGAAAGTGTGAATATTTTTACTTTGTCTACTTTTTCAACATTGTTTTGGCTTGTTGTGACTCACAATTCGATATTAATTTTAGAATCAATTTTTATCAGTTTCTACAAAAAGGTCAACTGGGATTCTAATAAGGATTGCACTGAATTTATATATCTATTCAAGGAACATTTTCACCTTCACAATATTAAGTTCCAAAATTCATGAAAATAGCATTTTACCATTTATTTAAATCTTTAACTTCTTTCAACAATGTTTTGCAGTTTTCAGAAGAAAAGTTTTGCACTTCTGTTAAATTTACTTCTAACTATGTTTTGATGCTATAGTAATGGAATTGTTTTTTTCTTAATTTCATTGTTGAACAGTTTATAACAAGTGTGTAAAAATAAACTTATTTGTTGTATATTGCTCTTGCATCCTCCTCCATCCTTGCTGAACTTGTTTATTAGTTGTAATAGTTTTCTAGTGAATTCCTTAGGATATTCTATATATGATATCATGTCATCTGCAAATAGAGATAGTTTTACTTCTCCTTTTCTGATTTGTATGCTATTTATTTCTTTTTCTCACCTAATTGCCCTGGCTAGGGTCTGAACAGAGGTGGTGTTAACAGAAGTGGTAGGAGCAAACATTCTGGTCCTGTCCCTGATTGTAGGGGAAATCTATCCAATTTTTCACCATCGAGAATGATGTTAGCTGTGGTTTCTGCATAGATGACCTTTCTCAGTTGAGAAAGTCCCCTTCGAAATTTTTTAATTTCATCCATTTTATTGAGCAAAATGATGAAATTTGAAAGATTTACACTATCAACAATTGCCACAGATGAGGAACGACTGAAACTCTCATCATCTGCTAAGGGGAATATAAACTGATACAATCGCTTTCGAGAGCTGGTATTATTCACTAATATTGAACACATGCATGTTATAATTCCCTAGTTTTATTTCAAGGTGTGCCATAAATTTTTCTCTCAAGGAGTTGCAGAAATGTGAATGGAAGGAAGGTTAAAAAAATTTTCATAGGAAACTCCCTCATGGCAGTAAATCTGAGCAATGAAAAAGTGCTCTGGGAACCAGTGTTGGGTACAGTATGCCTGGTTCTCAAGAAAAAATTACAAGGCACCAAAATTGGGGGGGACATAATTTTAAGAGACAGAGGAAACACTAGTATCAGACATGGGATATTGGAATTACAAGACTGGAAATTCAAAACAACAATGACTAATAAGGGCTCTAATGGCAAGAGTAGACAACATGTAAAAACAGATGAGCAAAGATAGCAAGATAGAAATCCTAAGAAAATGTTAAAAAGAAAACACTAAAGATAAACATATTCTATAACAGAAATGATGAATACCTTTGTTGGACTTATTAGTAGACTGGACCCTACTGAGGAAAGAATCTCTGAGCCTGAGGATATATCAACAGAATCCTCAAAAATCAAAAATCAAAGAGAACAAATTTGAAAAAAAAAAAAAACAGAATATCCAACTACTATGGTGAAACAATGAAAAGTATGACATGTGTGGAATAGGAATACCAAAAGATGAAGAAAGAAAGAAAGGAACAGAAGAAATATGTAAAACAATAAGACAGAATTTTCCCAAATTAAATAAAAATAAGAAACATCCCAGAGAGGAGGAAAGATGGCAGTGAGATAGGTGGGAGCAGAGTCTACTCTGCCCTGCACATGGGCGAAACACTTACCCAATCTACTGAGGAACAAAGCGAACAACCAATAGAGCCCCAGCATTTATGAAGATAGGATACCAAAAAATATAGAGGACACTGAAAAAAAAATCCAGACGGTAAGGGGATTGCTTCAGGACAAAAAGGTCCCTGGGACAAGCACAAGGAACAGGGGGAAAGCAGCCCCAGGCCTGCGCCTGCTAGGCCTGCCACAGGACTTCTGGGAGAGAGCCTGGTTAACCGCTCCCTTCCCTGCCAAACAAGGCTTGGGCAGCATCGAGAGACCTAGTTGCTTGAGGTCACAGGGAGTGGAATAAGGACAAAGTTGTAAACCCACAGAGACTGTGGGTGCCAGCGGGAAAAGTTGAGAGTTGGGCTGTGTGGGGCCCTGACGTGGACAGTCCCTGGTCTAGCTGGAAAGGTGGGCTGTATGAGAGGACAGGCCCTTCATGTATGGAGCGGCAGGATTGAGCAGGAGGATTTTCTCAAAAAGAAAAAGACCCTGCAGCAACAGCTCCAGTCTCCTCTCTACCCAGCTGCCTGGTTCTCCTGTGGGGCTGTTAGGGGTATCGAGCCCAAATACAAAGCACCAGGGATGGGAGGGGGAGAGGGCACACCTCAGGGGGTCCTGAGACCACAGGCACTGACCAGGCAGAGTGCACACCTGGGAGAGACTTGAGACCACAGGCATTGACCAGGGAGAGTATGCATCACATACGGCACCCCCCCCCAACACTGTGCAAACACCATTAGCGTAAAGGAGGTGAGACAATCAAATCTGGAACTGTGAAAGACCACAGTTGGACCCAAACAGGGGGCATCCCAACACCTGAGACAGTGAAACAAATTTCACTTTGCTACTCCAGAGAACTTGCAAGATATTGTATATTTGTACTGTTATTTTTTTCATTATTCTTACATCACTCATTTTATTAGTATTTTTGTATCTCTCTTCTTTCGGTTTAGTCTTCGCTGACTGGTTAATTTGCATTGTTTGACTGGTTTCCCCTTGTTCTCTCTTTCACAGTGTATTGTTAGTTAACTGTCTTTCACTTCACTTATGTTCCATTAACACACTACTCTAGGACCTATACACCCTATTCTAGTTATCCAGATCACATAGATTCTGTCATATGATTGTTGCTCCACTACCATTGTAAATAATAGCTGTGCCATACATCTGTAAATACTTCACAGAACCCCTCCCAGATCTCATCCCACATCACTGTTTCCTGAACTTTATTACTGGGTGGTTAACTCTATTCTCTCACACATTACACCTATTTTCTACCCTTTACTGTCACTTTACCTCATAATCTGACCTCCCACAAGCTCACAGCTTTCTAGATCCAACTCACAATCCTTCCACCCCACAAAAAGAGTCTTACCTTCTTTCCACCCTTTCTAAAAAGTGGCTATGTGGGTAAATTGTCACAGTTAACACTATATATATCCAAAGGATCTCCTATATCTTCTCTAAGGGCTGGTACTTTAAATATCCTAGAATACACTCCTGCTCTCTTAAGCCATTTCACTTTCCCCCTACAACCTATCATAAAAAAGAGTAGGTAGAAGTTGTGAACATGAGGATACCTCCTGGAACAGGAAACCAACCAACAATGGAAACACCTACAGCTAGGAACAGAAGAAGGTGAAGGAGGCAGTGGAAGTAAAACTAACTGAAACCAGGACCTATCTGAAAATACAACTAAATAGTGGAGAAATTACTCAGAACAACTGAACAAGAGTAAGAGAAAAGCCTCAAAACCTTGTACACACAGAAGAACCAGCTCCAACAAAACCTGCCCACACCAGCACAACAGAAAACAAGAGTTGGAGGACCAACTGACTCTCAGACAAACAGCTGGTGGGAAATGCCCAACAAAGAAAGACCCAACAAGAACCAAAAACCAAAGACATACACAGAGCCAACATAAACCACAGCCCAAGATCAGTAAGAAAAGGAGATCAAGGAGACTGTACCACTGAATCTCAGATATTATATGACAGAAGTTCACACCATATTCCAGGGGGTCAGAACAGAGCAAATTAAGAAGAAGACACTAAAAAGAAGAGTCTCACAAACTATGGGAAGACAAAGAAACAAGCCCCAAATGAAAGGAAAGGAGGAAGTCTCAAAAACAATGCTAAATGAAAAAGAGGCAAGTCAACTATCAGACAATGAGTTCAAAGAATTGGTTATAAGGAAGCTTAATGAGCTCACAGAGAATTACGAAAAACTAGAGGGAAACTACAATGAACTCACTGCAAACTATATCAACATGAAAAAGGAAATAGAAACTATCAAGAAGGGCCAACAGTCAATGAAGAATACAATTTCTGAACTGAAGAACACAGTAGAAGGAAGCAAAAACAGGTCCAATGAAGCAGAGGATCAGAACAAAAAACTGGAGGACAAGGTAAAAAAAACACCCAGAATGAGCAAGAAAAAGAAAAGAGGCTCAGAAAGAATGAAGAGGGGTTAAGTGAAATGCAGGAACACATGAAATTTAATAATATCCATACAATAGGGATATCAGAAGGAGGAGAGGAGGAGGAAAGGATAGAAAACCTGTTTGAAAAAGGAATCATGGAAAATTTTCCTGAATTGATAAGAGAAAAAGTCACGCAAATCCAGGAAACACAGAGAGTCCCAAGCAAGAGGAACCCAAAGAGGCCCACAGCAAGAGACATCATAATTAAAATGGCAAAATTCCATGACAAAGAAAGAATCTTCAAGGTACCATGGGAGAAAAAGGAAGGAACATACAAGGGAGCCCCAATAAGGTTAGCAACTGACTTCTCAACAGCTGACTTCTCGATGGAAACGCTTCAAGCCAGAAGAGAATGGCAAAACATATACCAAGTAATGAGGAGCAGAGGCCTGCAACCAAGACTACTTTACCCAACAAGGCTCTCAATCAAGATAGAAGGACAAAAAAAAAAGATAGAAGGACAAATAAGGAGTTTCCCAGACAAAAGAAGTCTAAAAGAATATACCTCCACCAAACCAGCTCTGCAAGACATGCTAAAGGGTTTCCTTTAAGGAAATGAAGGAAAAAGAGAGAGACGGGAACACAGGTACAAAAAATAACAATGAATGAGTACCTATCAATAATAACCTTAAATGTAAATGGAGTAAATGCTCTGATCAAAAGACATGAATAGCTGAATGGATTTAAACATATGACCCACACATATGCTGCCTACAAGATACCCACTTCAGAACAAAAGACCTACACAGACTGAAAGTGAAGGACTGGACACAAATTTTGCAAGCAAACTGACAGGAAAAAATATTCAGGGTAGCAATACTCATGTCACACAAAATAGACTTCAAAAAAAGGGCCATAAAGAGAGACCCAGAAGGTCACTTCATAATACTCAAAGGAAGAATCCACCAAGAAGACATAAACATTGTAAATATATATACTCTCAACATAGGAGCACCCAAATATATAAAGAAAATTTTGGAGGATTTCAACAAAGATACTGACAGCAACACAATTATAGCAGGGGATTTTAACACCCCACTGTCAATGATGGACAGATCTTCCAAATAAAATATCACAAAGATATTGTGGCATTGAATAATACCCCAGATGAAATGGACTAAACTGATATATATAGAGCCGTTCATCCCAAAGAAGCAAAATACACATTCTTTTCAAATGCACATGTAACATTTTCAAACATAGATCACATGATATGACATAAAACAAGCCTCAACAGATTCAGGGAAATTGAAATCATATCAAGCACTTTCTCTGACCACAAGGGACTGAAACTGGAAACAAACCTGAAGGGAAAAACCCCAAAACACTAAAAAACATAGAGATTGAAGAGCATGCTATTAAATGAGTGAAGAATGTGGTTAAGGAAGAAATCAAAAAATTTCTGTAAACAAACGAAAATGAACTCACACCAATCCAAAACCTATGGGACACAGCGAAGGCAGTCCTGGAAGGGAAGTTCAGAGCCATACAGGCCTACCTAAAAAGAATAGAAATATTTCAAATAAAAACTTAACCCTATGCCTACAAGAACTTGAGGAACAACTACAAAGACAGAGAAGAGCAAGGAGAAGAAAGGAAGTAACCCAGATCAGAGCAGAATTAAATGACATAGACACTAAAAGCACAATTCTAAGGATCAATGAATCCAGGGGCTGGTTCTTTGAAAAGATAAACAAAATCAACAAGCCTTTAAGCAGGCTCATCAAGAAATACAGACAGATGACCCAAATAAACACAATCAGAAATGAAAGAGGAGAGAATATAACTGATACCACTGAAAGAAAAAGGATTATAAAGCGTTATAATGAAGCACTATATGCCAAGAAATATGAAAACCTAGATGAATGGACAAATTTCTAGAAAAATAAAAAGGTTTTAAAAAATTTTTTATTGTTATTTAATTACAGTTGTTTCCCTTTTCTCCCCATCCCTCCACCCCACCCCAGCTGAACCCACCACCCTCCCCCATCTCCACCCTCCCCCTTGATTTTGTCCATGTGTCCTTTATAGTAGTTCCTGTTGGGAGTTTTTTGATGACTGCTTCAATTTCGTCTGCTGTTATTGGTCTGTTCAGGTTTTCTGCTTGTTCTTCATTCAGTTTTGGAAGATTATATTTTTCTAGAAATGTGTCCATTTCACCGAGGTTTTCAAATTTCTTGGCATACAGTTCTTCGTAGTAATTTCTTACAATCTTTTGTATTTCGGTGGTATCAGTTGTAATCTCACCTCCTTCATTTCTAATTGTGTTTATTTGGATCCTTTTTCTTTTTTTCTTGATGAGCCTACTTAAAGGCTTTCCGATTTTGTTTATCTTTTCAAAGAACCAGTGCCTGGATTCGTTGATCCTTAAAATTGTGCTTTTAGTCCCTATGTCATTTAACTCTGCTCTGATCTTGCTTATTTCTTTCATTCTACTTGGTCTGGGATGTCTTTGTTATTGTTCCCTGAGTTCTTGTAGGTGTAGGGTTATGTTGTTGGTTTGAAATGTTTCTGTCTTTTTAAGGTAGGCCTGTATTGCTATGAACTTCCCTTTCAGAACTGCCTTTGTTGTGTCCCATAGGTTTTGGGTTATTGTGAGTTCGTTTTCATTTGTTCCAGAAAGTTTTTGATTTCTTCCCTAATCTCATTCTTGACCCATTCATTGTTTAATAGCATGCTATTCAGTCTCCATGATTTTGAGTGTTTGGGTTTTTTCCTTTGGGGTTGGTTTCTAGTTTCAGTCCCTTGTGGTCAGAGAAAATGCTTGATATGATTTCAATTTTCTCGAATTTCTTTGTGTCTTATCATGTGGTCTATCTTTGAAAATGTTCCATGTACACTTGAAAAGAATGTGTATTTTGCTTCTTTGGGATGAAAAGCTCTATATACATTAGTCAAGTCCATTTCATGAATGGTATTGTTCAGTGACACAATATCTTTTTTGACATTTTGTTTGGAAGATCTATCTATTTTTGACAGTGGTGTTATAAAGTCCCCTACTATAATTGTGTTGCTGTCAATATCTTTGTTGAAGTCCTCCAAGATTTTCTTTATGTATTTGGGTGCTCCTATGTTGAGTGCATATATATTTACAATGTTTATGTCTTCTTGGTGGATTCTTCCTTTGAGTATTATGAAGTGACCTTCTGGGTCTCTCTTTATGGCCCTTTTTTTGAAGTCTATTTTGTGTGACATGAGTATTGCTACCCTGGCTTTTTTTTCCATGTCCATTTGCTTGGAAAATGTGTTTCCGGCCCTTCACTTACAGTCTGTGTAGGACTTTTGTCCTGAGGTGGGTCTCTTGTAGGCCGCCTATGTGTGGGTCATGTTTTCTTATCCATTCAGCTACTCTATGTCTTTTGATTGGAGCATTTAATCCATTTACATTTAAGGTTATTATTGATAGGTAGTTATTCATTGCCGTTATTTCATACCTGTGTTCTTCTCTCTTTCTCTTTTCCTTCCTTTCCTTAAAGCAGTCCCTTTAGCATCTCTTGCTGAGCTGGTTTGGTGGAGGTGTATTCTTGTAGACTTCTTTTGTCAGGGAAACTCCTTATTTGGCCTTCTATCTTGATTGAAAGCCTTGCTGGGTAAAGTAGCCTTGGTTGCAGGCCACTGATTCTCATTACTTGGAATATTTTTTGCCATTCTCTTGTAGCTTGGAGTGTTTCCATTGAGAAGTCAGTTGCTAATATTATTGGGGCTCCCTTGTATGTTACTTCCTGTTTTTCCCATGGTGCCTTTAAGACTCTTTCTTTAACGTGGAATTTTGCCATTTTAATTATTGTGTCTTGCAGTGGGCCTCTTTGGGTTCCTCTTGCTTGGGACTCTGTGTTTCCTGGATTTGGGTGACTTTTTCTCTCATCAGATTAGGGAAATTTTTCATCGTTACTTTTTCAAACAGGTTTTCTATCCCTTGCTCTTCCTCTTCTCCTTCTGGTATCCCTAGTATATGGATATTATTTCATTTCATGTGTTCCTGCATTTCTCTTAATCCCTCTTCATTCTTTCTGAGCTTCTTTTCCTTTTCTTGCTCTATGGGTGTTTTTTTCTACTTTGTCCTCCAGCTCACTGATCCGATCCTCTGCTTCATCAAGTCTGGTTTTGATTCCTTCTACTGTGTTCTTCAGTTCAGAAATTGTATTCTTCATTTCCTCCTGGCCCTTGTTGATAGTTTCTATTTCCTTTTTCATGTTGATGTAGTTTTCAGTGATTTAATTGTAGTTTCCCTGTAGTTTCTGGTAATTCTGTGTGAGCTCAGTGAGCTTCCTGATAACCATTGCTTTGAACTCAGTATCTGATAGTTGACTTGTGTCTATTTCATTTAGCATTCTTTCTGAGGCTTCCTACTTTACTTTCATTTTGTGATTGTTTCACTGTCTTCCCATAGTTTGTGACACTCTTCTTGTTAGTCCTGCTTCTTAAATTGATCTGTTCTGACTCCCTGGGTTTATGGTATGAACATCTATGGTAGAATGCCAGTCTGATTAAATGGTGCCCTCTCCTTAATCTCCTCAGCTTCCTGGTCTTGAGGTGACGTTTTTGGGTCTAACAGGATGTAACTGTGGTCTTTTCAGAGCTCCAGGTTTTATTGTCTCCCTGCCTGGTCTTTCAATGTCCTGTATCTTTGGTCTCCTATCTTCATCTATGCTGGAATACCACTGCTGTTCACTCTGTTCCAGCTAGGTGTTTCGCTGATGCCGAGGAGATGTGGACTCCATTGCCACCTGTCTTGTCGCCATCTTCCATATTGAAAAATATAACCTTCTAAAACTCAAAGAAGAACTAGAAGAAAGCCTGAACAGACCAATAAGACCTAATGAAATTGAAACAGTAATCGAAAAGCTTCCGACACACAAAAGCCCTGGACCACATGGTTTCACAGGAGAATTCTACAGAGCATTTAAGGAGAACTAACCCCCATCCTCCACAGATTATTTCAAAAAATTCAAGAAGATGGAAGACTCCCAAACTAATTTTATGAAGCCAATATCATCCCAATCCCAAAACTAGATAAAAACATAACAAAGAAGGAAAACTTCAGGCCAATATTGCTGATGAATATAGATGCTAAAATCCTCAAAAAGACATGGGCAAACCGCATCCAGCAATATATTAAAAAGATCATACACCATGACCAAGTGGGATTCATCCCAGGGATGCAAGGATGGTACAATATTCACAAATAAATAAACATAATGCACCACATAAACAAAAGCAAAGACAAAAATGACATGATGATCTGAAGAGCTGCAGAAAAATCATTTGATAAGGTACAGCACCCATTTCTGATAAAAACACTCAGCAAAGTGGGAATAGAGGGAGCATTCCTCAAAATAATAAAGGCCATATATGAGAGACCTACAGCCAACATCATACTCAATGGACAAATTCTTACAGCCTTCCCACTAAGATCAGGAACAAGACAAGGATGCCCTCTCTCACCACTCCTATTCAACATACTATTGGAAGTCCTAGCCACAGCAATCAGGCAAGAAAAAGAAATAAAAGGCATCCAAATTGGAAAGGAGGAAATGAAACTGTCATTGTTTGCAGATGACATGGTAGTGTGCTTGGAGAATCCTATAGACTCTACTAAAAAACTACTCTACCTAATAAATGAATTTTGCAAAATAGCTGAATACATAGTCAATACTCAGAAATCAAAGGCATTCTTGTACACCAACAATGTAACATCAAAAAAAGAAATCAGGAAACAATTCCTACTTGATATAGCAACAAGAAACATAAAGTACCTAGGAATACACCTAACCAAAGAGCTAAAAGACCTGCTCTCAGAAAACTATACAACACTGAAAGAAGAAATTAAGGAAGACACAAAAAAATGGAAGCATGTACCATGCTCATGGATTGGAAAAATTAACATCCTCAAAATGGCCATACTACCCAAAATGATTTATAGATTCAATACAATCCCTATTAAAGTACCAATGACATATTTCACAGATAAAGAACAAACATTTCAGAAATTTATATGGAACTGTAAATGACCCCGAATAGCTGTAGCAATTTTGAGAAAGAAAAACAAACTAGGAGGGATTAAAATACCTGATATCAAAGTGTATTACAAGGCCACTGTAATCAAAACAGCCTGGTACTGGCATAAAAATAGGCACATAGACCAATGGAACAGAACAGAGAGCCCAGAAATAAACCTACGCCTTTATGGTCAATTAATATTTGACAAAGGAGGCAGGAGCATAAAATGGAGGAAAAATAGCCTCTTCAGCAAATGGTGTTGGGAGATCTGGACCACTTCGTGCAAAAAAATGAAACACAATCACCAACTTACACCATACACAAAAATAAATTCTAGGTGAATAAAGGACTTAAATGTAAGTCATAACGCCATAAAAGTGGTAGAGGAAAACATTGGCAGGAAAATCTCAGACATTCCATGCAGCAACATCCTCACAGACATATCCCCTAAAGCGAGGGACATAAAGGAAAGAATAAACAAATGGGACCTCATCAAAATAAAAAGCTTCTGCATGGCTAAAGAAAACATCATTAAAATAAATAGAGAACCAACAGTATGGGAACACATATTTGCCAATGGTACCTAAGACAAGGTCCTGATCCCAAAATATATAAAGAACTCACACGACTCCACTCCAGGAAGACAAACAACCCAATTGAAAAATGGGCAAAGGAGTTGAACAGATACTTCTCCAAGGAAGACATACAGAGGGCCCAGAGACATATGAAAAGATGCTCAGCATCACTAACCATCAGAGAGATGCAAATTAAAACATGATGAGGTACCACCTCATACTGGTCAGAATGGCCAACATAAACAAATCAGCAAATAAATGTTGGAGTGGATGTGGAGAAAGGGGAACCTTAGTGCACTGCTGGTGGGAATGCAGACTGGTGAAGCCACTGTGGAAAACAGTATGGAATTTCCAGGAAAGCTAAAAATTGAACTGCTTTTTGACCCAGCATTTCCACTGCTGATATTGTACCCTAAGAACCCTGAAACACCAATCCAAATGAACCTATACACCCCAATGTTCATAGCAGCACAATTTACAATAGCCAAATGCTGGAAACAACTAACGTGCACATCAGCAAATGAGTGGATTAAAAATCTATGGTGCATTTACACAATGGAATTCTATGCAGCAGAGAGAAAGAAGGAGCTTATACCCTTGGGTAGCATGGATGGAACTGGAGAGCATTATGCTAAGTGAAATAAGCCAGGCGGTGAAGGACAATTGCCATGTGATCTCACCTTTAACTAGAACGTAATCAACAAAGGAAAGAAACAAGCAAAATATAACCACAGACGTTTAAATTAAGAATAATCTAACAATAGCGAGAGGGAAGGGGGGAAGGGAATGTAGGGAGAATGGTTTTCAGGAAGTAGTATAAAGGACACATGTACGAAACCAGTGGGGAGGGTGGTAGCAAGGGAGGGAGGCAGATTTGGCTGAGGTGAGGTAGAGGGGTGCGGAGGATATGCAGACAACTGTAATTGAACAACAATAAAATAATTTAAAAAAATAAATAGAAACATCCCATGTTCATGGGTGTGAATATGTGGATTCAATATTGTCAAAATATCATTTCTTCCCAATTTGATGTTTAGATTCAATGCAAACCCAATTAAACTGATTGTAAAGTTTGTATGGACAGGCAAAAATACAGAATAGTCTAAATAATATTGAAGGAGAATAACAAAGTTGGACTATCACTATCCTACCTCATGACTTAAAGTAAAGTGACACTAAATCAAGACAGTATGGTGTTAGCGAAAATGAGACAAATAGGTAAATGAATCAGAATAGAGAGCCCAGAAATAAATCCACATTAATGTAGTCTTTGTCAAAGAAGCAAAAATAATATAGTGGAGCAAAGATAGTCTTTTCAACAAATAGTGCTGGAACTGGACATCCACATGCAAAAAAGTGAATCTAGACATAATCCCTACACCCTTTGCAAAAATTAACTCAATGTGGATTACAGGCCTAAATGTAGAATATAAAACTCTAAAACTTGGAGAAGATATCATAATAGAAAATGTAGATATACTTGTAGGCAATGACCTTTTAGATACAACACCAATAAACTTAGACTTGTATCTTAGACTTTGTATCTTTTTTTAAAATTTTTATTGTTATTCAATTACAGTTGTATGCCTTTTCTCCTTAATTTTATTAAAATTAAAATTTACTGTCCTGGTTGGTGTGGCTCAGTGGATTGACTGCTAGCTTGCAAATCATAGGGTCACCAGTTTGTTTCCCAGTCAGGGCACGTGCCCAAGTTGTGGGCCAGGCCCTTGGTAGGGGGTGCACAAGAGGCAACCACACATCGATGTTTCTCTCCCTCTCTCACTCCCTTCCCCTCTCTCTAAAAATAAATAAATAAAAACTTTAAAAAAAATACGCTCTCCAAAAGACAATGTTAAGATCCTGAGACTACAAGCCACAGACCAGGAGAAAATAATTGTAAAAGACACATCTGATAAAGGACTGTTATGCCAAATATACAAATAACTCTTAAAACTTAACAATAAGAAAAAAAATAAAAACTGGGAAAAGATTTTGATCTCACCAAAGAAAATATACAGGTAGCAAATAAACATATGTAAAGATGCTGTACCTATGTCATCAAGGAAATGCAAATTTCCTATTAGAATACCAAAATCTATAAAACAGACAAAACCAAATGCTGTTGAGCTGTGGAGCTAAAGGAACTCTCATACATGGCTGGTGAAAATGCATTCTAGGGAAGTGTAAGAATACACCTTCTCCCCAGGATCTGTTGAGGGTTAGCAGGGAACTTCTAGAGATGCAGGCATTGGGTGTGCTAACCCTCTAGCCTTGTAATTCCGGCCCAATTCTGCTTGGAGAGATATGGTTGCCAAAGATTAGACAACAGGACTTCCACTCTTGGTCTGAAATGCCTTTCTTCTTCCCTATCTGCAAATGTAGCTTAATGGTTTAGAGTGGAGTTCTGGAGTCTGACTTCAAGGGCAGATCCCAATTCCTCTGCTCACTTGCTGAGTGACTTTGGACAAAGCCCTCCTCTACTTCTTGGAGCCTCAAATGGACAGTAAGGCTCATAACAATACCTACCTACCACAATGGGGATATAATTCATAAGATGATGAACAGCAAATGCTTGGTGCAGTACCTGGTACAGTAGAATCAATAACTTGTCCTTGTTGTTATTGTGGTTATTATCATTATTAACTTCATATTTAGCCTTGGTTTATTCCCCGTCCTTTATAAAACATTATCTAACCACTCCTGGTCAAAATAACTTCTCTCTTTTCTTTGAATTATCAAAAGGATTTACTTTTCCTATCACTGATTTGGCAGCTAATTTTTACTGCCCTGCATCCTGGGTTACCTTTCTGTGTACATACTGTTTTATTTCCTCCTATCAAGTATAAGATTTTTAAAGAAAAGACCTACATCTAAGTTGTCTTAATGTATCTTGGTTCTTTATGTGATTGAGACCTTTACATCTTGTCCTTGGAACCCACCCCAACCTCTCCATTTAAAGGTGAAGGTTAGCTGAGTTAGTTATCTTAAGAGAAAATTGTGCACGAAAAGCAAGGGATATAGCCTGGGATACTGGGGGTGGAAATGGAAGTAGAAATCAGGTTGGGATACTCATGGAGATAGAATTGAAGGAAAACATTTTTTTAATAACTATCTCCTTTCATTTATGATCTTCCAGCAGATCGCAATACATTAAGGGGAGAAAAGGAGCCCAGCCTTCATTTGACCCCATTTCTCCTGCCTCTTCTTTCCCAGACAGGATGACAGGTAGAGCAAATAGCAGAGCTGGTGGGGAGGAGAGTAGGTAGGGTGCCAAAGCTCCTTGCAAAGACAGTAACTACAGCTAATTACAGGAACTGAGAAAGTGGACCCGAGAATGCTAACTTCAAGACCACCACCTCAATTCCAATGCTGGGAAACCGTGGTTGTAGCAGACTCAGCTCGCCCACCGCGGGTGGTGGAGGGGCCCAGGGGGTGTGGAACCCGCCTTGCTCCACCCCCAGAGCTGGGCGGTGACCACTAGGCGGCGCGGCAAGGCTGCGCGAGCTCTTTTCAAGAGAAACCTGGTGAAGAGGGATAGCGGTTTCCTGGTTTCCTAACCCAACTTAGAAGGCAAGCAGCAAGATGAGCTTCCCGCCAGCGTTTCTGAGCGCTGCCGAAGTTCAGAGCCACCTCCGCAGCTCCAGCCTCCTCATCCCGCCTCTGGAGGTGGCTCTGGCCAACTTCTCTAGTGGACCCGAAGGAGGGGTCACGCAGCCGGTGCGCACCGTGGTGCCGGTGGCCAAACACAGGGGGTGAGTATGGAAAGCCAGGGCTGGGGGGGGTGGGGGTAGGATGCTGGAGAAACTGGGAAGGAGGAAGAGCACAGGTACGATTGAAACAGAGGGAGAGAAGAGAGGGTTTGCCTAGTCACTGCTGATAGCAGCCACCTAACACGTGCGCTCCCCAATGTGCCAGCGTGCTCTTTACATGAATTACCTAGTTTAAATTTCAACACACTCTCCTTACAGGTAGGTATTCATGTGGTCATTTTACTGGTGGGAAAACTGAGTCTTTGAGAGGTTAAGTGAAGTACTCAAGGTTGTCCAGTTAATAAGTGGCAGAACTGGGATGGTTTTTCTCCTCCAGACCTGGACTCTTGAACTTGCTGTGCATACTGCCAAAGGGAAGGGCAGAGGAATGGCAGTGTGAGAGGGCCAGTATGGCAGTAATAAGGGAAGAGAAAGGAAGGTATGTGGGTCCAGCATTGGTGGGGAGAGGTTGAAGCTGCTCCCTCTCTCCTTGTAGTTTCCTGGGGGTCATGCCTGCCTACAGTGCTGCAGAGGATGCTTTGACCACCAAGTTGGTCACCTTCTACGAGGGTCACAGCACCACCTCCACTGTTCCCTCCCACCAGGCTACTGTGCTACTCTTTGAGCCAAGCAATGGCTCCCTTCTGGCGGTGAGCAACTCCCTGCACTGGGGTGGAGTGGGGCCCTGGTCCAGAGCCAGGTTAGGAATTAATTCTCCATGAGCCCAGGGGAGTTTTGATTATGACTGCACATGCCCCTCTCTGAGTGGCTGGATACCAATGGCAGTGAAGGTTATCTGTGACAATGAATCTGCTTCTAGATCCATAACCCAACAACAGAGCCCACTGTTGCTTCAAGTGTGTGAAGAGGTAATCTCGTCATTCTCTCCGGCCCTATACCAGTTACTGCAAATATGCAACATGAACAAAGCCAGTAGCCAAGGAAATATTTAGTGAATCTCTCTAATGTGGAGGAAAAGGGGTATTCTGTAACCCCTGGGAATCTTTTCTGAGGGGTACCCAGTGTCCTGTTTTAACATTTGATAGTGTAACACAATAGTGGTAGCCCACTTTTATTGAGCATTTTGTTCTATACACTTCACATGTATTAACTTTTTAACAGTTACAAACCATTCTGAGGTAAGTAATATTATTACCCCCATTTTTCAGATAATGAAACTGAATCATAAGACAGGTATGCCCAGTTTACTTACCCAGGCTTAGGCAGTTAGTAAGAGGCATGGCTGGCCTTCAGACCTACTCAGTCTAAGTCCAGGGCCTGTACTTTCTTAAGAATAAGCTATACTGCCTTTCTAACTGTTAACTGCTGAGAGTACTTACTGTGTGCTAGGCAGGAGAAATCAATCTCATTAAATTCTTTCATTGCCCCTCCATGGGATTTTCTTATTACACCCCCACTTTTAGAGTGTCTTCTCTTCACTTAAGTAGTAGATAGGGGTGCTCCTTGCTCACTGTCTTTTTCTCCAAGGTCATGGATGGAAATGTCATAACTGCAAAGAGAACAGCTGCAGTGTCTGCCATTGCCACCAAGGTAAGATTAGTGCTTGACTGTGTTGTTGAGGTGAGTTGGTGGGTTGGATCGGGTGACTCAAGCTTGAATGTCTAAGGGAGAGGTGGGGAACTTATTTTAGTCTTCCTTTGGACAGAGTTGGAACTCCACATGCCAAATATGGGATGTCAGGTGAACACAGTGTTTCATGAATTTATTAGCTACCGTTTAATGAGCATGGCCAGATTCCAGGTACCTTACATGCATTATTCCTGATCTTCACCTCAAAGTAGATATCATTATCTATAGTTTCCAGGAATAGGGAATGTGGTTCAGAGAGGGTATGTGAGTTGCCTAGGATCACACAGCTACCAAGTGGCAGAGCAAGAATTTAAAATTTGACCCCTTTGACTCCCAAGACTGCTATTTGCCCCTGTACCACACAGTTGCTGGTAAATCTATGGTTGCCCCATAGGCGAGAGACAGTACTGTACAGGGAGTGGAAAGAGAGAGCCAAACAGATCCAAGCTAGACTCCTATGTTCATTCAGCCAGTATTCACTGAGACTCTGCCACATGGCAGTCACTGTTGGGGATGTGGCAGTGAGCAAAACAGAGAGTGGCACATACAGGGGAGGTTAGACAATAAACAAAAAATAAAACACATAGTATGATTTGCTGAAAAGATAATTAGCAAACAAGAAACCTCTTTTGAGTTTAACAATATGTCAGGATTTGCTTAAAAAAAAACACTGCCACCAGCAACAAAAAACAAATAATATATTAGAAGGATGAAAATGAAGCAAAATTGAGAGTATTGGGGAGGGTGACATTTTAAATTATCAAGAAGAGACTTCACTGAGAAGGTGACATTTAAGTAAAGACTGAAGGAAGTGAGTAGAATGGGGAGGAAAAGATGCGCTCCCCAGGCAGAAGGAAATAATAGGGTGATGCTGTTCCTGAGTAGTGTCAGGGCATCCTATAACAGTGTTATTAGAGATTAGAAGAGTTTTAGAGCTAAGAAGAGGGCACCTAGAAAACTGAGTGTGGGGAATATAAAGAATCTGGAATCTTTCACATTAAATGGAGAAGGACAAGTTCTGGGGCTGCTGGTTTATGAGATGTAGGTATGAAGGAAATGTGATCTAGCAGAGGGTGGGACCAGCATAGACCAGGTGTTCAGATTGTGAGTGTGTTAATGGGGAGGAAAGGTGAAGATTAATCTGGTAATTGGATAAGAAGGAATAGACTAGGTACACACCTTGATGAAATGGTTTTTAAAATTATACCCAGACCTAACTCAAATTAAAATGATAAATGGGCTCCTTCAGAAATGTTCATTGGTAACTTAGGAACAGAGTGACTCTTACTCTGCCTTACACTGGTAAATGACTCTGGTCCTTTTCAAAATAATTTCTAACCTGTTGTCTTGACTTATCTTTGGATTTCAGTGAGAAAGGCAGAGCAAATATTATTGACCTTATTTAATGCACAAGGAAATGGAGACTAGGGTTTCCTGAAGTCACACACCAGACAGCTGTGGGGTCTTCCAAGGCTGCTTGGTCTTCTTGTCCCAAATCAGTAGCTTCCAACCCAAGCTGTGCAGCAGTATCAGCTGGGAAATTTAGAAGAAAAATATTTAGGTTCCCAAAACCCTGAATAAA
The DNA here is from genome assembly GCF_022682495.2 of Desmodus rotundus. NCBI lineage: Eukaryota > Metazoa > Chordata > Mammalia > Chiroptera > Phyllostomidae > Desmodus > Desmodus rotundus. The sequence continues at coordinate 88,695,506 of NC_071387.1, read as the reverse complement.
ATCACTTGGGGTGGGGCTCAAGAACCTAGTTTTTTTAATAGTCTCTGGTCTATTCTGATGATCAACCAGGTATGGGAACCAAAGTATTCTAGACCCACCTCTTGGTTCCACTGTGCTTTGTTGCATTGACAAAAACCTGCACTCCCCAAAGAGCTGAGAATCATTAGACTGATGGTTCAGAGTGCAGGCTGAAACTCTACAGCTCTATTTCTAGGGGCTCAAATAGGTTATTCTGTAAGGAGCAAAGAGTCTGTTTTACTTTTTGCTCTGTAAGAGTACATGTTTTCTTTTCACCTCTTCTCTTTTGTCGCAGAGCTTTATCTCTGAGACCTGTGTCTGCCATGGATGAAGAATAAGTCTACCAAGACATGATCTGCTTGGGGAGGAGAGGTGGCCGATCTCTCAAAGGACAATGGCCCTGAGCCTTTTCCTCCATGGGCTTTTGTTAGGTTCATTTTTCACAGGAATACAGATAAAGTTCATCAATCATTGTCAGGCAGGAAGGGTTAAACAATACATGATTTACAGAGAACTTTGAGGGCTTATTCTGAGTTACAGCCAATTAGTTAGAGGGCCATAAAACTTTAGGGGCCAGACTCATCTCAGGTCTGGACCCTTATCTTTTAAGCTGAGGGTACAAATTAAGTAGGTTTCACAGGAATGTATGTATTTTTCTTAGACCTGATTCCCCAGGGAATCCCCCCTCCCAGCACAGGACTGCAATGCCCTCTGTTATTGTTTCAGGCTTAAGTCAGGCAAGGGAAGTAAGGCAGCCAAGAGATTAGGAGACTTCTTGGAAACAGAATGAGGACTCAGGCTATTTCAAAGCCGAGGGGCGAGGGTCCATCAGCCTTTTTCCACAGCCCCCCGAGTCCTTCCCTGTGAGCTTATTCCTGGTGACCAGAGCCTGTCTTAGGTTGATCCTCCCTTGAGGATTCTTACCCATCATTGGCTAACTGGTCAAGCTCAGGGCCAAGCAGGGTGAAGTGGACAGAGACGGCACCCCTGCCAGGGAGATAAGCTTTGTCTCCTTAATGGCTTATGGTCCCAATTCTGACTCAGCTTTAACCATGGGGGGTTGCAGCTTCTGAATCCAGTCAGGACAATTCCCAACACTCTTTCATTTAGGGCTTTTGGGAGGAGAAGTATAAGAAGTTCTCAAGTCTGACAAACACCGTACCTTCTTTGCATTTAGATTAAATAGAACCTGAGTTGGAGGCTCTGACATGCTTCTTCAGGGTGACACTATATATCAGGATTTATCCTTGGCATGCATTTATTCAACAAATATTTGAATACCTTACCAGGCTCAGTGCTCAGACACAGAATGGTGACATAGAATGGTGAATAAAATCAGATACAGTGCCTGCCAGCAGGATGCCCCAAGTCCATTTAGACAGACAAATATCAATCCAAAGAACACATCAATAAATGTTAAACCCCACCAAATACATTGAATTAAAGGAATGAAGTGCTATGAGAGTGTAAAACAGGGGTCTTGGGAAAGCTTTTCCTGTGTAAGTGATATCTGAACTGAGATCTGGAGGATAATAGTAGTTAGTCATTGAGAGGCAGAGGGGAACGTATCAGGCAGAGGAAACAACCTGTGCAAAGACCCTGTGTTTGAAAGAGGCACATGTGCTTGGGAAACTGCAAGGAGACTAGTGTGGCTAGAAGATAGGAGAGCAAGGCATGAGAAGGGGCTAGAGAGCTAGGAGGGCCAGACCATGCAAATGCAAATGAAACACAGACTTTTCCAACTCTTTAAAGTGAGAAACTAACAGATTCATGTATTTTTTAAAAATTATCTGCATGCTTACAGAAAAAGAATGAAGTGCCACTAATCCTGTTATGATTTAATAAATCTTATAAACATTATACTGTTTACAAAAAGAGATATCAAATATTACATTACTACCAAGGCAACAGATTATCAAGTAAGGCAACCCATCAAAATTAGACATTTAGTTTAAAGGGTTAAAGGTTATTTTTACAGGACACTGTAACAATTTCTGAAGCCCAGGTATATACTTCCAAGAAAAGATTAATATTAACTGAGAACAGAAAATGATTTAGTTAAGAAAAAATCACCTAGTTCTCCTTATTGGACAGATGTGTAAGAGTGGTAGTCTTGTGGATGTTGTCATTTTGAAACATTTTCGAAGCAGATTCTTTGAACTACAGTTTATGTCACAGGACGGTATTTCTCCTGAAGCTATCAGAGAGATGAACATCTGGTAATATTCCTGAGACTTTTTTTGCCCGTAATTATTGATTAAGAAGACATTTACATTTAAGGCTACACTTCAGAATTTCAATAATTAGCATTGTCGGAAAGAGCAGACCCAAGAAGCTGAAATTTTGCTAAATAAAATAGAGAAAAAGCAGAACAGGGTCTTACTTTAAAAAATTGTTCGGGGGAGAGTAATGGGGGAAACTGGGGACAACTGTTATTGAACAACAATAAAAAAAGAATATTACAATTGTTATTTCTAAGTAAATGAGGCAGGCAACTTAAAAAAAATGGTTCAAGGGGCAAGTGACGTCCTTCCTCTATACCAGTATTTCTCAACCAAGGACAATTTTGCCACCTGCCCCAGCGACATTTAGCAATCTGGAAACATTTTTGGTTGTCACAGTTGAAGAAGAGTAGATAGGAGGTGCTACCAGCATCTAATGGATAGAGGCCAGGGATGCTGCTAAATATGTTGTAATGCACAAGACAGCCCACCCACCCACTTCCTGCCAACAAAGAGTTATACAGCCCAGATGTCAGTAGTCCTGATGTCAAGAAATCCTGCTCTGTTTCTTATAAGTCATAGTATATATGTACAAATAAGATAGTTCCTGTCTTCATGGGGCCTATAGATCAGCACAGGAAAATAAAACTGTAAACAAAAAAGTGCTATAAAGTGGTGAATCCTATCAAGGAGGTCAGAAAGACTTCCCTGAGATGGCAAGATGAGTTGATGATAGAACCCCACTCCCAATTGCAGACACACATACACCCTCAGTCAGTGCCACAAATGCCAGCTCTACATTCATCTTTAACAGAAGACAGAGGCTGGGAAAGGATAAACAAAGAGGGTCTCAGAAAATACAGCTGGGAACCCTGGGTCTCAATGGCTCCTGGATTTCAGAGCTATGAGAAATGGGTGGCTACCATGGGGCAGCACAAGAGAAAGAATATGGGCTTTGGAGAATGAAAGATGTGGTTTTATAGCCCTGCTGCGTCATGGGATAGTTGTAGGACCCTGAGGAAGTTACTTAACCTCTCTGGATCTCAATTTCTTTATCATTAATAGGAAGATAAACATAGGGATGTCTAGCTGATACGGTCATTATCTGGACTAAATGAGATTGTGCAGATAAAGCATTGGCATATATTAGGTGCTCAGTGAAAGCATCTTCTTTCCCTCCCTACTCTCCCAAGAGGAACAAAAACACTAAATGACATCTCCCTGATTTCCCAAGAGATTTTTAAAAATATATTTGTCATCTAACACTAAATTTAAAGGGTACAATGTGTTGATTTAGTATACTTATAGATTGTAACATGGTTGCCATTGTAAGGATAATAAGTACCTCTATCATTTATATAATTATCCTTTCTTTTTAGTGGTTAAAATAATTAAATTCTTCACAAGTTTGCTGATTATAATACAATATTGATACAATATTGTTGACTATATGCACTATACAGTGCATTAGATCTCTAGGACATAATCAAAAAAAAGCCAAACTTATGAAAACAGAGTTAAATTGTGGTTACAAAGGGACAGGGATTGGGGGACAGGACAGATGTTCCTTAAGAGCTCTTGAGGGAGCTGAAGACAAGGCAGGAGTGACCTAATATGCAAACTGTATTTGTTCCTCATGGAGCTGCCAGTGTCCCCCTTAATCTTTTTCTTTTCATTTCTTTCAAATAGTTTTTGAAACCGCCCAACAGTGAAGTGTTGTGCATCCTTGGGGCTGGGGTCCAGGCCTACAGTCATTATGAGGTCTTCACAGAACAGTTCTCCTATAAGGAGGTAAGTCTAGGGCAGGCTGGGAAGTAGGAGGTGAGGGAGCTGCCATGACCTTTGTTTCTGTTCTGTCACTACAACATGTATTATACTGAAATAGTTAGGTGGAGAGTCCCATTTAGACCATTCTTTTGTTTTTAATCCTCACCTGAGGATATGTTTATTGATTTAGAGAAAGAGGAAGGGAGAGAGAGACATTGATGTGAGAGACATTGATCAGTTGCCTCTCATATGCACCCTGACTGGGGATTGAACCCTCAGCCTTTTGGTGTATGGGACAATGCTCCCAACAGCTGAGCCACCTTGACAAGGCTAGACCATTCTTTTAATGACTTGCCCAGAAGTCCCATTTTAGGTGAAGAGTGGAGGGAATGCCTGAATGACCTCTTTTCAGTTTTTAAGTTCACAGGGTTTGCCTGAGGAGGCAGTCAGCCTACTCAGTTACAGGAGTCTATTATTCTATTATATAATATACTCACTTGTCCTTTTGGCCCCTTTCCCTGCTTCTCTTAGGAGAATCTGGAAGTCTTTAAGTATTCAGAGTTATGGATCCAGGAACTGGAAATGAGACCTAGAGAGCAGGAGGCCACAGCATCCCCCTTCTGTAGCCCAGATGTGGGCCCACCTTTCTCTAGTTGTGTCTCACACTTTCTACTGGGAACATTTGATTCTGCTTTTATTTTATTTTTTGTACTTGTGTGAGAGGGGTGGAACAGATTTGAAGTATGATTTTTTTTCAGGGTTATATTCATTTTTATTATTTGTCTGGGAGCATTACATTATCTGAACAAAATAAAACATTGAAGAAGATGGGTCACTGGGTGAAGCATCAAAGATTATCCAGTTTTGACTGAAGCACTATCTGTTGCATACCTTTAGGTGCAAGACTATTAGGCAATTCGAGGGGGGTCTAGAAGTATGATTTTTGGGGGGATAAAAATTGTACCTCTGCTTTGGCAAATGGGGACTATAAGGAAGGAAACAAAAAAAATGTCCTTTTATCTGTTTTCAAAAACAACAACAGTTCACATTTTCAATTTTCTGTCACCAGCTTTTTATAACATCATTTTAATCATGTTAGATATACAGAGTTATATATCCTGTTTATTAAATGTTCTAACATCATTACTTTTAGAGATTCCTTAATTTTTATACAATATTTGCTTAACCTTCAATCAAGAAGGGTGGTATGGTTAACCATTCTGTTATGCCTGGGCATATTGTATTGGTTTTCACCTTGGTTGATGAACTTATTTAGATGTAATGTTTATGTCTATATTTATTATATTTCCTTACGAAAGATTGTTTAGGTCTTATTTTCAGTTGAAGGCTAACAACCCCCTCCCCAGACATGGATATCTATTAAGCCAGCTATCAAGTCCCCACCTCCAGGATTCTAACTGTAGTTACTACTCTTGGCCTTGTCATCTGCTAACCACTTACTTCTCGAATGCTTCTGATCTTTAATTCCCTACATACCCTTCAGAGATCAAGTTATTCCATGCAAGGTACTGGCATAGAGAAGCCCATACCCGCTATGACTCCTTTACAGGGGCTAAAACTTAAAGCTTTCATGTTAACTTTGCCCAATTATCATTCACATTTTACAGTCACAAAAACTTAGGCTGAATAAGGTTAAGTAACTCCAGGGTCAGTAAATGATTCTAACCCTATCCAGATCCAGAACTTGCTCTGCTAATTATTGGGCTATGTAGTAAATTCATGTGCTATATGTCCTGAGCTAGAACTGAAAAACTTTTCCCCTTCTTTAAGAAGGAAGGGCTAGAGAAAAGTCATTTTCAAATATGTGGCCAAGTGTCTGCCCATATTAATGGTGTATCCTTGATGAAATGTCTGTTCTCCCTAGAGGATGATTTAAATAAGCACAGCCCTGACCCTAGAGTAGTTCAGCTTTCCTTGGCACCCCTAGGCTTGATGAAATATAAAAAGCCAAACAATCATGACCCCAATGTCCCTCTTGTTACCCCCAATGAAGGTGAGGATATGGAACCGCACCAAAGAAAATGCTGAGAAGTTTGTGGACACGGTGCAAGGAGAAGTACAGATCTGTTCATCAGTCCAGGAGGCTGTGACAGGTGCAGATGTGATCATTACGGTCACCATGGCAACAGAGCCCATTTTGTTTGGTGAATGGGTGAAGCCAGGGGCTCACATCAATGGTAAGCAAAGTGGCTTCATGAACCATGCGTAGTTGGTGGCCAGCTCCTCCCTAGGCTGGACCAGGGAGCTGCATCTGCAGAGCTGTGTTACTCCTGCAAAATGCCTGAGTTTCTTAAGTGCTTCAGAAACATGTGAGCCCTGAAAAATAATAGTCATTGCAAAACATGAAACAAAAATCACAAAGCTGAAACAGACAATTTCTACATAATGTAACATTATGGCAAACGGTCAACCACAGCTCAGTTTTTAAATGTAATGACATTTACATGATAAAAGAAAGTGATTACAGCACAAAAGACATTTAATGTGAAATGTGATTGGTTTTTAATATGTGATTGGATGGGTGAAACTCTAAACATAAGAGCTCTTGGGGTCTCTGAAGATCCTCAAATGGCCACAGGGTAATAGCAAGAACTATTGCAGGTGCTATTCTAAATTCTTTATGTGCATTATTTATCATTTAATCCTTACAACCTCATGAGGTAGTAGCTATTATTATCATGACCCCCATTTTATGGATGGGTAAGCTAATGCACAGAGCGATTAAGCCACTTACTATCTGGCCCAAGGCCAGAGGTCCTTAGTGGCAGACTGGGATTTGAATGGAGGCACTCTACCCTCAGAGCCCAAGCTCTTAAATAATACTCTCTATTATCTTTCAGTAAGAAGACTGGATTCTGGTACGTAACCAAAACATGCTACCGGGACCCCATGTTTTAATGACAAGCACATAGTGTGAACTCAAAACCTAAGATCTCTGTACACATTGGCAGATGAACTCATAAGAGCCCAGTGTCATGATTATGCATTCATTCATTTACAAATGTTTATTGAATTCTAGCCATGTGCTAGTGCACGTGCACTGATACTGGGGCTGTCGCAGTAACCCGGCACGCAAGTTCACTGCTTTCCTGGCACTTACATTCTTTTGAGGTGAAACAGACAACAAAGAAGTAAACAAATAGGTGAACTGGAGAGTTCTAGCAAAAGATAAGTTCTGTGAAGGGAAACAAACCATGGCATGTTGAGGAACTGGACAAAGCAAATTGAAGGTCTGAGCCTGCAGAACTGGAGTTAGGATGGCATTCAGGAAAAGGTAGTAAGTGGCATAGCTCATAGGCAAAAGATGGATCAAGTCAGGCTTTGTGGACTGTAAGACCATTTCTGAAGGGATTTGGGAAATCAAAAGAAACCAGTTCGTGGTGAAATGGACAACAGCTGAATCTTCAACAAGACTGACTTGATTTTTTTTTTCCAGCTTAAAACAGCACATAGTTATTATTTCACAGCTTCTGATTCAGGAGTGTGGGTGTGGCTTAGCTGGGTCCTCTGACCACCAAGGTTGAAACCAAGGTGTTATCCAGGCCGCAGTCTCTTGTGGAGTGTGGAGTCCTCTTCCAGGCTCACATAGTTGTGGCAAATTCCTTATGCTGTAGGATTAAGGTACCCATTTCCTTGGACACCTCTATGCTCCTAGAATCAAACTCCACATTCCTTACCATGTGGACACTCCATCTTCAAAGCCAAATAATGGTAGAACCTCTGTCACATCATATCCCTCTCACACTTTGAATCTCTCCCCATGAAAAGCCAACTTGATTTTGAGTCAAGAAGTCTCTTAAATTATCCTGGCCTCAGGACAAAATTGGTTTATGTGTTCACAGAGGTGTCAAATATACTTAAGAGAAGTGTGTTACAAGTGCAGCTAACAGGGAAACACCAACAACAGACTTGACTTACTTTACATCCTCGCTAAGAGGTAGGCTCAGTTCTAGCCACACCCCCAATTTCCTCATCCTGCTCGTGCCCCACCAGCCAGTGTGTGACCCTCACCCATTCTAGCCCCCTGAAGCAAGACCATAGTCCAGCCTGAACCAGGACCCCCTTTGCTACCTGGCCATCGCTCCATCTGACTGAGTGGCCTCACACAGCCCTCTGAGAACTTGCCCTGCTCAGAAAAATGGGGGGAACAGAGGAATGAGAAGAGGTGGCCTGAGAGGCTGGAGTTTTTCCCATCACCTGATGATTTATTTATGAACTTCATTAGTAATTTTATTCTGTAGAATCCCTCACACAAACAACCTGCAAGAAATTTCCTTCAAGAGAGTGGACATTTCTACACCACTCTCTTTGAAAATTAGAGTAGGGGAGAATAGCAGGGATGGGAACAAGCAGAGAAAACTGGAAGGCATGTAATGCTGCCTTACATTGGAATAAGGCTTCATAGCACTTTCCCAAGGATGGCTGGTCCTGGGCTGGATCAGCCAGCAGATGTGTTTTGTTTGGACCATAGAATATTCTAAAACTCAAGAAATAACTAATGGAAATAGATTTCCTGCTTTAAAAAAAATAACCAGATTATCTAGCAGTGGACCTGCATTCTAATATGCCTGCAGCTAGCTGGAGCTGAACAATGCCTGCCCCCTTTAGAAGGGTCTGCTTTCTTCTGTATAGTTGGGTTTCCACCATTTCCAATCCCATCACATCTGCTCATAGTCATCACCTGCCTGGGACTGTAAGCATCTGGTTGCAGCCTGTAGTTATTCCAGGTACTGGTGCCAGGAGTCATCATTATGGTTCAGGCTCTGCAGGGGACATGAACACTTGGCACCAGTTTGCTTTTTATTGGACTTTCTCCATGACTCTGGTACCAGGCTCTCTCATCACACTTAAGAGATAAGTTGTTGGGGGTGGGGAACAGGAATGATGAAGAACAAGCAAACAGATAGAGGAGTGTGGGGTATGAAGTGATGTTTGTTTCAGGGTTTTGGAAAGGAAGTTACTTGCCCCCATAATAGAAACAACATGAAAAGAATGGCACTGTTTCAGAGCCAGAGGTATATACACATTAGATATATAACCTTGACAAGTACTTATTTCTTTGAGCCCCAGTTAGTGCATCTTTTAAATGGGAATCAGACATGAAGTCAACTTGTAGGGACTATAAATAAGATGTGTGAAACATCTCACAGATAGTAGGTATCCAATAAATGAAAGCTAAGTTGCCTCACAATATTTTAGGAGTAAAATAGGATATGAAGTGGAAAGGCAAGAAATGGCAGGTGTTATTCTTGTTAAGTATTCAGTGTTGCTGATTAGGAGGGGTTGGCCTAGAAACATGAGACATTCTGAATCTGAGTATGCCCACACATCCTCTGTCACCACATTTCCCCATTTGTCTTCCATTCTTGAGTGTGTTTAATATACTTCATGACTGTTTCTGGGCTCAGGGTCTGTTTGCTGTTTCTCAGCCATTGGAGCCAGCAGGCCTGACTGGAGGGAGCTGGATGATCAGCTGATGAAACAGGCTGTGCTGTATGTGGATTCCCGGGAGGCGGCCCTCAGAGAATCTGGAGACATTCTCCTGTCTGGGGTGAGTCTCCTGTACTGTGGCTGCTTCTCAGGTGGTCTTGCTGGGGTCCCAGGCTTACATTAACTTCCCCTTCTCTTTGGCTTACTCCAGACCTCAGTCACCCCCAACTCTTTGTGAGATGAGAGAGTCTAAACATATCTCAATCATTCCTAATCCCCTGTCAGAATAATGTGGCCATTTTGCTGGTGCCATGTGTAGTTTTTATCCCCTTTGCCTATAGAGAAAAGCTTGCTGGATTTTTTCACTGGACTGGGCTGTCCTATAAAGCGGTAGGATTAGGAGATGGGGGCCTGTTGCAGCCAGGAAACCTTCCCAACGTGGCCAACAAAATAGGACTATGGTTGGCCACATTTGACCTTCTTTTTCATTTGTAATCAGGGCGTGTAAGCCAGAAGGGGACTGCCAAAATTAGTGATGACATAAGAACATGCCTATTTCCTACTGACACAGGGTCCTGCCAGGACATTTCCTGGCCACAGACTTGTATCTTTGCATTCACGGTATCATGAAGGCAGAATGTACCCAAGAAGAATTCTAGGGGGAAGCATCCCCCTGACATCATCCAGTTTACAAATGCTCTGTCCATCAAATTTATCTTTTATCCAGTTCAAGGATGTCCTCCTACCCTGGCTGTATAAGCCAGCTGGAGCATACATGAGCTCCATGGCCTGGGCCCATGTGTGTTCATTTCACAGGCTGAGATCTTCGCTGAGCTGGGAGAAGTGGTGAAGGGAATGAAGCCAGCCCACTGTGAGAAGACCACAGTGTTCAAGTCTTTGGGTAAGGGCTGTTTGTCCCAGGGCACAAATCTAACTAGGGCACAAGGCAGGTTTTGTTCATCGGTTGGAGGAGGAATGAGTCACCAGTTTCCATGGTTGACTCATTGTGAAATCTATCATTTGGCTCAGTTATTTACATGTCTTAGTGTAATGATTAAACCCATTAACTCTGGAATCAGGTAGTCCTCAGCTGGATTCTCTTCTCTGCCCCTCCTTGGACATATGTCCTTGGACAAGTGACCTCTCTAAGCCACTGTTTCTTTACCATCTGTTACCTTGAGTTTTTGTGAATATTAAGTGAGGTGTGCATGTAAATGATTTGCACACAGCAAGCATCAGCAGTCTGTCATTTATTTAGACATAGATCTAAATGAAGTTACCCTTCTGAAGTGGAAGGTGAGGGATAAAAATGTTAAAATATGGAGAGCTTAAGGGAGATGTCAGGGATACCCAATGTTAGAGGGACTCAGATAAGAAATACAGCCTGTGACTGCTTTTTGCCCTTCTTCCCTACCCTCCCACTTGCTGGTTTGAGCAGAGCTTCCACAGGGAACCCTGGTACCACCTGAGCTGGTACAGGCAGAGTTCCTATCAGCCCATCCCTCTCATCACACCAGATTGAAGGAGATGGACATACATGGAAACAGAGCTGGTATTCAGCTGATATACCTAAAATATTGAAATACTCCCAAACTGGGTGTAAACAAGTGGCTTCTCCTCAGGAATGCCCTCTTTCCCTCTATAAAGATCTATATTTCTTATAAGCAAGCCCTAAAGCCTCAGTGCTCAGCAGAACATGAAGAATGCTCTTGCCACGTGCATTCATGCCAGTGGGCCATTATTGGTGCCTTGCTAGCTGCTAAATATTTTTAAAATCTCTCATGCACAGGGAGACAGGCAAAGGCAGTATAAGCTTTACCCAGATCCTGGTTCAAAGACATCACACTGATCCAGTAGTGTCTGAAAGTCTTTGAGTTCATAGCAGATTAGAGGTCTGCCAACCCCTTCAGGAAACAGAATACTACAGAAAACTGCTTTACGCTCTTGAGCAATTTTTGTTTTCTCATTTTGGGGATTGGCTTATTGGCACATTCTTCCATCTAGCAGGAGCATGTTAAACACCTGTTATGTGTCAGGCTCCATACTTGATGCAGTGGTGGCTACAAAAATTAGTAAAAACCCGCCCCTGTGCTTGAAAAACCTATACCCATTCAAGGTTAAGGTATGTATCCAAAGCAACAAGATAAAGTGGGGTCACTGAAGGGTTCAGAGTTTGAACTAGAACAGGAGTCAGCAAACTACAGCCTGTGAAACTAACCTGGCCCGCCACTTACTTTTGTACAACCAGCAATCTAGGAATAATTTTTACATTTTCAAATGTTTGGGCAGGGGAGATGAACAAGATTATGAGCCTTATATGAAATTCAAACTTTCATGTCCGTAAAGAAGTCTGATTGGAAAGCAGTTAATTTGTTTACCTATTGTTCATACTGCTTCTGCACTAACTCCAATGGCTGGGTTAAGTGATTGTAACAGATACCATATATGGCCCCCCCAAACCTAAGATATGTACCCTGTGGCCCCTTACTGAAAGTTTTCTGACCCCTGAACTAAACTTTGAATGATGCTGAAAATTTGTTTGGTGGGCATTTCTTGCTTCATTTCATATTCCCTGCCTTGCCTTGCCCTTAGCAGACTCTCTAAGCCTGCATTTACCTGGATATCAGTCTTTGTTACTCTGTTACTTTGTTACTCTGTTTGTGGATGTTAGAACCATGGATAGTGCATCCAGAAACTCCTGGTCCCAGCACTGTTTCAGGAAAAGCTGTTCTGACAAAAAGTAAACTGAATTTCTCTCCATTCCAGGAATGGCAGTGGAAGACACTGTTGCAGCCAAATTAGTGTATGATTCCTGGTCATCTGGTAAATAAAATGAAGCAATGTTGTGTTGATGTGGATGCTGCAGCTCAAGAGGTGTTGCCTCCAGTTGTCTCTTAATTTCTAAATCAAATGAGGGAACCCTGTGCCCAGTGATCTGTGGTTTTGCGCTCATCATGTCTTATCTTAAATAACGAGATACACATTTGTGTTTGTATTTAGTGAATTTAGGTGGACATCCCTTCTGTTATGCCAGCACTTGCTTTTCCAGGTATTTCATGGGCTTTTGTTATTCCTGGAAATAAAGCAATTTTCCACTTCTGTAGCTCTTGGTTTGGTTACTTCTAGCCCTCATGGCAAGGAAAGCGAGGGGATTGGGTGTTCCCATTCACTCATGGGGAGCTCCAGTAACTATAATTAATTTTTTCTATTTTAAAAATTGAGGTACAACTTATATACCATAAAATTCACCAGTTTGAAGTGTACAATTCAGTAGTTTTTAGTACATTCACAGAGTTGTGCAACTGTCACCACTGTTTAATTCCTGAACATTTTCATCACCCCCAAAAGAAACTCCATATCCACTATCAGTCACCCCTCATTTCCCCTTCCCAGCCTCTGGCAACCATTAGTATATTTTCTATCTTAATGTATTTGCCTTTTCTAGACTATAGGAGACCATTCTGCACAGCATGGGTCCAGCTCCCACTCAGAAAGGCCAGTGGGGAGCGAGGTCCAGCACACAGGACCCACGCCCATGGATAGGTTCTCCTGTGGGGAATCAGGCCTGCATTGTACCTAGGCTGCTTTGAGACTTGCTTTTTGCTAAAACTCCCTCACCCTGCATTGAGGCAGCAAACGTTTACTGCATTCTTTTTTTTTTAATTTTTATTGTTATTCAATTACAGTTGTATCCTTTTTCTCCCCGTCCCTCCACCCTACCCCAGGGGAACCCACCTCCCTCCCCACCACTACTCTACCCCTTTATTTTGTCCATGTGTCCTTTATAGTAGTTCCTGTAATCCCCTCTCCTCACTGTTCCCTCCCCACTCCCCCCTCCCCCGCAATTGTATGCATATCTTTAAAGTAACTTCCTAAAATCTTTGCGGAAACCTTTCAAGGAGGAGTGTAACCAGCTTAACCACTTTTCCCTTTGCATTTGCAAATATCCTTCCTCTTTTAAGTAATTAGCAACACCCTCTCCTTTGTTTTCTGTAACCACCTAAAGCGAACCTGTGCATAGTAAAGGAGGATCATCCTCAATGTAATGTGCCCAGAAAAGCAATAAAAGCCTGTCAAGGCAAGGGTCCAGGTGCTCTCCTCTTGGAGAGTGGCCACGCTGTCCCTTTTCCTCCACAGGACTTGGTAGTCTGTGTGAATTTGTCCATTGCAGCCACAACACACGGATTCTGCCAGCCAGGATCTGCATCGCTGGACATTTCATATAAGTGGAATTATACATTATGTAGCCTTTTGTTTTTCACTTTCTACAATTAAAGTTTCAAGGAACAATTCAGCTTTCATATTGGTAAGGGCTCCTTTGGTCACAAGTGGTAGAGACCACAATTCAAACTACCTTCAGCTGAGTCAGTGAATGAGGAGTAGAATGATTGACTCTTGCCATTAAGAAGCACCAGATGATGGTTTCAGCTACAGCTGCATCCAGGGGTTCCAAGTGTCAGCAGGACTGTCTTGCTCTCTCTGCCTCTCATCTCTGTTCTTGTCAGTATTGACTTCATTATCAAGCAAGTTTTCCCCTGATAGTGGCAGGATGGCTGCCAGCTGCTCCTGCATCATAGTCTGTCACCTCCAGCAACCCCAGCAGAAATAGAGATTCTCCTCAACAGTTAAAAGTCCCAGAACTGAGATTCACTGGACTACCTCAATCATATGCCCAACCCTGTGCCTAACATCAAGGCAGAACCTGGCTTCTCTGATAGAGAAGTGGGAACCAGAATGTTTCCAGGAGCAGGAACCCTTTACTTGGCCTCATTTGCTCCCTTGACACCTAAGACCCAAGCTAATTCTGTTTTGTTTATACATTTTGAACCAATCTTTGGGATAATCACAGACGTAGTATTTACTCTTTAATTGGAACAACAGGACATGTTGAGGGAATGGTAGATAAGCCTATGGAGTCTACAAGCTGGGATATCTTAATTAAAATAAAATACAACTATTTAAAAACATACAACTTAACCTTCTAATAACCCACCCTGGCCTCACAGAGGTTTACGTTATTCACTGTGATAAAGGGATTATATTTGCTCCCTTCTTTTTAACCCAGCAATTTGATGGAATTTTTATATAAGGTTTTTAAATCCATCTGTCCTTCAAATTTATACTCCTTTATTTCATCACAGAATTGACACGAATGCTGAGGGGATGGTTGTAATGAGAGCTTTCAGTTCTACTGGCAAATAAACACCCCTCTTCCCATATTTTTTAAACAAATTGCTACCTCTCTCCCCCCACTAGAGCAGCATGGAAAATTCCATCTAGAAATGATCAACTCAATAAAGCAATTAGAACTAATTTCTACAGGGCTGACTTCCAATAACATTTTCACTGGCCTGCCTTTTCTTGTTCTCTCAAAGCACACCTTTACATTTCCATAACACTGTATTCTGTCCTTCAAGTAGCAATGTTGGTTTCCAGCTCAAAATTCTTTGTACCACCTCACATTGCCTCTCATTTGCTAGAATACATCACCAGACTTTCTATGTTCCTTTTACCTCTGACAGTGATACAAAGCTCTATTGGAAAGCACCCTTTTTGTTAACAGCAGTACTTCCCTAGTGGTTTCTACTTCTCCTATATCTTACCAACAAGTGTCTCATCAGGCAGACTTGGGGAAGTACCAGATCTTGGCACCTACACTAATAAGCTCTTAATGCCACAAATTTTTTGAGGCCTTCTATGTGACAGCTGCTTTTTGCACATTATAGAAAGCAAATACAATTTCTATTTATTCCAACCAACAAAATGCAGTATTTGAAAACATAATTGTTCCTTAATGCAACATTTTTATTCAAAGATTAACAACCTCTCTGAATCCATGCGTTGTGGGAGAATGAACCAATTGTTCATCAGATTTCAGCGCTTGCATCCTCCCTAAGCTTATGTCCTCCATGGTGCTTCCTGAAATGACCCAAACAGATGTGATTCGGGAAGCATGCTTAAGAAACAACTGTTTCTATTTTATACACATAATTGATGGTAAATTTCATTTGATGTAAGTCTGGCTATAAAAATCCAATGAAGCTTAGCTATTCAGTAGGGTTTTGATTTGAATTTTACATCATCACTCAAAAAATGTCAGCAGTGATGTTGTGAATTTATATTATAGAAACTACATGAATTTAGACATGTAGCAATGGTGATAGACAACAGTAAATTTTAAAAAAGCACATAATGAGCATGAAAATGTAAAATTTACTTTGACAATCAAATTTCCTACAAAGAATCTAGGGTTTTTTTCTTCTTTTTTTCTTTGTTTTTTTTAAAGTTTGAGGAGTTACTTACCCTTAGAAAAATCATCAAATATGCCAGACTTGTTTTTCCCATGTATTTTTCTTCTTCCCCACCCTCTTGCTTAGGCACTATTTTAGTCTGTTCGTGCTGCCATAACAAACTACCACAGACTTTGTGGCATGAACAATAGACATTTATTTTGTTACAGTGCTGAAGGCTGAAAGTTCAAGATCAAAGTGTCGATAGGTCTGGTGTCTCCTGATGCCTCTCCTCTTGTCTTGCCGATGGCTGTCCTCTTGCTGTGTCCTCACAGGACCTTTTCTTTGTGCATGTGCATCCCTAGTGTCTCTTCCCCTTAAAAGACAAGGGTTATATGGGATTATGGCCCCACACTTATGACCCCATCTAACTTAATAAAGGTCCTATCTCCAAATACAGTTGTATTGGGGATAGGGCTTCAGTATATGAATTTGGGGAAAACAATTCTATTCATAGTAGGTACCCTATATTCTATTTCCCTCTTCATTCTCCCTATCTGATTCTCTGTTCTTAAGTGGGAGTACTGTAGATCCATTTTCATTACTTGTAAACCTGTAGACATCTGTTAAAGGTTCAGACACATTTAAGTTGGGTATCAAATCTTAGGCCAATAGAGGAATTTTAATCTCCACCAACAAAGTCTAGAGCTATGAACAGAATTGGAGTTGGAATCCCCAGGCCATGAGAATCAGAAAGTGAAAAGCAGTGTGATGAGAGATTATAATCTTAAATCCAGAATTGGAAAAGTAAAGAGAGATTTTCCTCTTCTCCCTCATCTATTTAACCCTTTCTAGATTCCAAAATTTTAAAAAGATAATTGAAGGGAAATGTTTATTCCCAGGTCTCCTTGAGTTTCTCACTGGTGGTTTATTTGTATAGGTATAGAGAATTTCTCAGAGTAGAGCTTGGGCCTCTTTTTTAGGTGGGCAACTCCAAGAGCTCAGACATCATACCCAGTGGTTTGGCATTCAGTAGAGAGAAGGTATTGCCTGGAGTGCTTCCCGTGGACCACAGCATCACCCCACTGCTGTAGGCTCACCCTGTTTAGCCAACATTCCATCACAGGCTGGTGTCGACCAGTTTCCCAGGCTGTTGGAGCACTTGCTTCCTTCTGTTTATGGCATTAAGAACTTTCTTCCGGGGACCCAGCTGCATTTGAATGCTCTGAAGGTCCTCATCAGAGCAAAGCAACAGAGCTTCTAGATCAATCTGCTCTCTCATGAAAAAGGAAAGAAACTTTTCCAGGTGGTGAGACTGTAAGAATACTTCCAGGGGTGTAGCATCAACAACATCTTCCTCCCACTCCATTGCATCCTCATCCCAAGGCAGGTCATCTTTCAGGCTGTTCTCCTCTCCCTCTTCATCAGCCACCACTTCATCGGCTTGGGCTGCTCCTTGTCTCTGAAGCAATTCACTGGACATTTTAAACCCTAACTCCTTCTTGGTATTTGAGATGTCTTCAGGGCTTACTATTCTGTTCCTTCTAAAAACAATATTTCCTAGACCTGGACGGCTGAGAATGGATTCGTGTTGCACACAGCTGCCCTCTGCTGAAACCTGGAGCTTCTCTTTGAAGTCCCCTGAGAGTGTGTATTCTTCTTCCTCTCTGAACACATCCATCACATTCCTCTGCTCATTTCTGCACTCCTTCTCTACCTGTGCTGCTGTATCTTCATTCTTCTTGAACTTTATCTTGAAGGTATCTTTAATGCCCTTAGACAGTGACCCAAATGTGCTGGAAGCAGATGCATTTGAAAGAGATGATCTGGAAAAAGTGCTCTTGGAAGAAAAAGTACCAAATTCCTCCTTTCTGTAGGTACGGGCCATCTTATTTTCATGCTTCTCCTGGAGCTTCTCACACTCTTTGATCTGCCTCCTGGCATTCTTCTGAGACTGCTCCTTCAGCTTAGTGACCTTCTTGGGGTTCATGATGTTCTGGGTGGTAGCTGCCTTATCCAGGAGAGAAACACATTCATTCTGCTCTCTGCTAGCAGCAGCATCCAGTGGAGACTGTAAGTCATTGTCCAAGGCAAAGATGTTGGCACCAAAGTTGATTAGGAATGAGACGCAGTGGGCATGACCATTGGAGGCTGCGTAATGTAGAGGAGTGTTTCCCCAGATGTCACATCTATCAGGGTCCCCCCTAGAAAAGAAAATATCAAAAACACATGCTAATTTTTTTCTCTGACAGAAGGTGCAAAAAATTAAAGAACAAAATGCATGTTAATCCTGACTTGGCATTGTTAGAAGATAACTTCTGAAAGTCCAGATATGTGATATCCAGACATCACATGGTCAGAAACACAAAGAGCCCATCTCTACCCTGGATCTTATTTTTTAAAGCAGGAAAGGATTTCCAAAACATTTCCTCAAAAAACAACTTTCATGTCTCATTGGCCTGAATTGGGTCACCTGCCTAATGAGAAGGAAATAGAGCTACCATGTTTAACTAAGATTAATTGAATTTCTGGACTTCTGGTCAAGATGGTGGTATAGGCAGATATGGCTTGCCTCTTCATACAACCACATCAAAATTACAACCAAAGTATAGAACAACCATTACTCAGAACTGTCAGAAATCAAGTTGAATGGAAGTCTGACAACCACAGAATTTAAGAAACCACAACCATCCAGACTGGCATGAGGAGTGCAGACACAGAATAGGCTTGTCTCTCACCCATGTGTGGTGGATAAAAAATTCAGGAGGGATATCTCAGGAGCAAAGAGTCTCAGTCCCACACCAGGTGCCCCAGCCCAGGGTTCCAGTGCCAGAAAGATAAATGCCCATAACTTCTGACTGCAAAAGACAGTGGAGATTGAGTCCATGGAAGAAATTTCTGGAGTCCCAAGCAGTTCCTTTTAAAGAACCCACACACAGGCTCACATTCTCAGACTCACTCCCTCTGAGCTCCAGCACTGGGGTAGCAGCTTGAAAGGCCCCAATGGCATACAGAGAGGAACTGAAGTATCTGGCATCAAGGTGAGCAGAAGCCATTGTCCCTTTTCTAAACCTTCCACCCACAGAGCTAGCAAGCTGGTGCCATATCTGAGACTCCATAAACTTGGCTAACACTGTTTGACCTGCCTTGCATAGCCCCAGAAACTCTGCCCAACCCAACTTACAGACCCACCCAAGCTGCTTTTCCATGTGACTGGTGGCTCTTGGCTCATGCATCACACCTTCCCAAATCCTATCAAACAAGCAACAGCTGGCCTCAGTGAGTCCCAGGCAAGGCACTGGTAGCATCCAGCCTAGATTCACATCTTAGCTTTGCCTGGGAAACTCCAAGCCCAGCACAAGTAGCAGTTATCTTGGATTGCTTTATAGCTTAGGCAGGGTGGCCCTGTGAAAAATACAGGTGGGGGCTGACCTTGGCCTGCACCACCCAGGAAACCCCAGGGCCAGTGTACTCAGTGGACAGTTACAGACCACATTGGAGCACTACTACCCTGCCCCTGGACAGAAGATCCTACACAGAGGGTAAAGGTTGGTGGTAAGTGGTCACAGCCAGTTCTTGCAGCTGACTGGCCTAGATAAATCCCTCCCATTGGCCTGCTAACAGCAACCAAGGCTCATCTACAAGATGAGAGTGTATTTAGCCCACACAAAGGGCCCACCTTGATAGGAGAGGCTGTGCCACTGAGCCCTACAGGATATATACTACATTAGGCCATGCTACCAAGACAGGGAGTCATAGCAGCTATACCTAATACATAGAAACAAACAAGGAGGCTACCAAAATGAGGAGAAAAAGAAACACGGCCCAAGTGAAAGAATGGATCAAAACTCCAGATAAGGAATTAAATGAAATGGAGATAAGCAATCTATCATATGCAGAGCTCAAAACACGGGTTATAAGGATCTCAAGGAACATAGTGAGGACATGAACAGTATCAAAGAGATCCAGTCAGAAATGAAGGATACATTAATTGAAATAAAGGATAACTTACATGGAGACCACAGTACAGTAGGTGAAGACAAGAATCAAATCAATAATTTGAACATAAGGAAGCAAAAAAAAAAGCAATCAGAACAAGAAGAAAAAAGAATTGGGATTCTGACCAAGATGGAGGTGTAGGGAGACACATGGTGTCTCCTCACACAACCAAAAGAAAGACAACAAATTTAAAAACAAAAAAACAACCAGAACTGACAGAAAATCAAACTGTATGGAAGTCCGGCAACCAAGGAGTTAAAGAAGAAACTTCCATCCAGAGCAGTACAAAGGGCAGAGACAGGCAGCCAGACGGAGAGGACTCTTGGCAAGGCGAGGCAGGAGGACTGGGTGAGGCGGTGGCTTGTGGACTGGGTGGTCCCACATTTGCATGTAGATAAACCAGGAGGAACAAGTGGGGAGCAAGACAGACTGCTCAACCTAGAGTTACAGTACCAGGAAATAAAGACTCACAGCCTCTTATTGAAAACACCTGTGGGGCTGAGGCGGAAGAGGGAGAAACTCCCAGCCACACAGGAGAGTTTGTTGAAGAGATCCAGAGGGACCTAGAATGTACACAAACCACGTACCCAGGAACCAGTGACAGAAGGGCCCAATTTGTTTGTGGTTACCAGGGAAAGTGAATGAAAACTGGCAGAGAGCAGAGCAAGTGGCACAGTTCCCTCTTGGAAGTCTCCCCCACATACAGCATCACAATGCAGCGATATGGGTTGCCCTACCTAGTGAACAACTAAGGCTCTGCCCCTAATTATGTAACTGGTGAGCAGAGATTAAAAAAAAAAAAAAAAAAAGCCCAAATGAAAGCCCAAATCAAAGTTCCAGGAAAAATACAACTAAGCCATGAAGAGATAGCCAAACTATCAGATGCAGAGTTTAAAACACTGGTAATTAGGATGCTTGAAGAAATGGTTGAATATGGTCACAAACTAGAGGAAAAAATGAAGGCTATGAAAAGTGAAATAAAGGAAAATTTACAGGAAACCAACAGTGAAGGGAAAGAAACCGGGACTTAAATCAATGGTTTGGAGGAGAAGGAAGAAATAAACTTTCAACTAGAACAAAATGAAGAAACAAGACTTCAAAAAAATGAGGAGAGGCTTAGGGACCTCCAGGATAACTTTAAGTGTTTCAACATCTGAATCACAGGGGTACCAGACAGAGAAGAGGAAGAGCAAGAAATTGAAAAGTTTTTTGAAAAAAAATAATGAAGGAGAACTTCCCCAATCTGGCAAAGGAAATCGACTTCCAGTAACTCCAGGAAGCTCAGAGGGTACCAAAGAAGTTGGACCCAAGGAGGAACACATCAAGGCACATCATAATTACATTAGTCAAAATTCTGCAAACAAATGAACTCATAACAATCCAAAACTTATGAGACACAGGGAAAGCAGACCTGAAAGAAAAGTTCATAGCCATACAGGCCTACCTAACAAAGATAGAAACATTTCAAATAAACAACCTAAAACTACACCGACAAGAACTGGAGGAACAACAAAACAGCCCAGAGCAAGTACAAGGAAGGAAATAACCAAGATCAGAGCAGACTTAAATGACATTGAGCCTAAAAGCACAATTCTCCGGATCAATAAATCCAGGAGCTGGTTCTTTGAAAAGATAAACAAAGTTGACAAGCCTTTAAGCAAACTCATCAAGAAAAAAAGAGAGAGGACCCAAATAAACACAATCAGAAATGAAAGAGGAGAGACTACAACTGATACCACAGAAATACAAAGGATTGTAAGAAATTACTACAAAGAACTATATGCCAAGAAATGTGAAACCTAGATGAAATGGACAAATTCTAGAAAAATGTAACCTTCCAAAACTCAATGAAGAGGAAGCAGAAAGACTGAACAGATCAATAACAGCTGATGAAATTGAAGCAGTAATCAAAAAGCTTCTGACACACAAAATCCCTGGATGGTTTCACAGGAGAATTTTACAAAGTATTTAAGTAAGAGCTAACCCACATCCTTCACAGATTATTCCAAATAATTCAAGAAGATGGAAGAGTCCCAAACTCTTTTTATGAAGCCAGCATCATCCTAACCCCAAAACCAGACAAAGACATACCAAAGAAAGAAAACTTCAGGCCAATGTTGCTGATGAACACAGTCACTAAAATACTCAACAAAATA
The DNA here is from genome assembly GCF_022682495.2 of Desmodus rotundus. Lineage (NCBI taxonomy): Eukaryota > Metazoa > Chordata > Mammalia > Chiroptera > Phyllostomidae > Desmodus > Desmodus rotundus. The sequence continues at coordinate 88,673,663 of NC_071387.1, read as the reverse complement.
TTGGAAAACCACATGCAGCAATACGTTAAAAAGATCATACACCATGACCAAGTGGGGTTCATCCCAGGGATGGAAGGATGGTACAATATTAGCAAATCAATAACATAATACATCACATCAACAACAGCACAGACAAAAATCAAATGATCATATCAATAGATGAGGAAAAAGCATTTGATAAGATACAGCCCCCATTTATGATAAAAACACTTAATAAAGTGGGAATAGAGGAAGCATTCCTCAACATAATAAAGGCCATATATGAGAGACCTACAGCCAACATCATACTCAATGGGCAAACACTAAAATCTTTCCTGCTAAGATCAGGAACAAGACAAGGATGATCCTTTCACCTCTTCTATTCAACATACCATTGGAAGGCCTAGCCAAAGCAATCAGACAAAATAAATAAATAAAAATAAATAAATAAATGGCACCCAAATTAGAAAGAAGGAAGCAAAACTGTCATTATTCGCAGATGACAAGGAAAATCCTGTACATAGAAAATTTCGTGTACATAGAAAATCCTATAGACTCCACTAAAAACTACTTGACTTAATAAGTGCATTTGGCTAAGCAGCAGGATACAAAGTATATATTCAGAAATCAAAGGCATTTTTGTATACCAACAATGAAATATCAGAAACAGAAATCAAGAAAAATCTGATTTGCTATAACAACAAGAAAAATAAAGTACCAAGGAATAAATCTAACCAAGGAGGTAAAAGACCTGCACTCAGAAAACTAGACAACACTGAAGAAAGAAATTAAGGAAGACACAAACAAATAGAAGCATGTACCATGCTCATGGAGTGGAATAATTAACATCATCAAAATGGCCATATTACCCAAAGCAATTTATAGATTCAATGCAATCCCTATGAAAGGACCCATGATACATTTCACAGATATAGAACAAACATTTCAGAAATTCATATGGACCCATAAACGACCCTGAATAGCTGCAGCAATTTTGAGAAAGAAGAACAAAGTAGGAGCAATCACAATACCTGATATCAAACTGTATTACAACACCACTGTAATCAAACAGCCTGGTACTGGCATAAAAACAGGCACATAGACCAATGGAACAGAACAGAAAGCCCAGAAATAAACCCAAGTCTTTACGGTCAATTAATATTTGACAAAGGAGGCAGGAACATAAAATAGAGCAAAAATAGCCTCTTCAACAAATGGTGTTAGGAGATCTGGACAGCTGCATACAAAAAAATGAGACTGGATCACCAACTTACACCATACACAAAAATAAATACAAGGTGATAAAAGACTTCAATATAAGTCATGATACCATAAAAGACATAGAGGAAAACATTGGCAGGAAAATCCCGACATTCCACGCAGCAATGTCTTCACTGATATGTCTCTTAAAGCAAGGGACATAAAGGAAAGTATAACAAATGGGACCCCATCAAATTAAAAAGCTTCTGCATGACTAAAGAAAACAGCATTAAAATGTAAAGAGAACTAACAGTATGGGAAAACATATTTGCCAATGATACCTCAGAGAAGGGTCTGAGCTCCAAAATATATAAAGACGTCACACCACTCCAGGAAGACAAACAACCCAATTAAAAAATGGGCAAAGAACTTGAACAGACACTTCTCCAAGGAGGACATACAGAGGTCCCAGAAGCATATGAAAAGATGCTCAGCATCACTAGCCATCAGTGAGATGCAGATTAAAACCACAATGAGGTACCATCTCACACCAGTCAGAGTGGCCATCATAAACAAATCAACAAACATCAGTGTTGGGAAGGTTGTGGAGAAAAGGGAACCCTAGTGAACTGTTGGTAGAAATGCAGACTTATGCTGCCACTGTGGAAAACAGTATGGAATTTCCTCAGAAAACTAAAAATGGAACTGCCTTTTGACCCAGCAATTTCACTGCTAGGTTTATATCCCAAGAACCCTAACACCAATCCAAAAGAACCTATGCACTCCAATGTTCATAGCAGCACAATTTACAATAGCCATGTGCTGGAAGCAACATAAGTGTCCATCAGTAAATGAATGGATCAAAAAACAATGACACATTTACACAATGAAATATTACACAGCACAGAGAAAGAAGGAGCTCCTATCCTTCCCAACAGCATGAATGGAACTGGAGAGCTTTATGCTAAGTGAAATAAGCCAGGTGGTGAGGGACAAATACAATATGATCTCACCTTTAAGTGGAACATAATCAACAGAAGAAAAAAGCAAACGAAATATATCCAGAGACATGGAAGTTAAGAACAATCTAACAATAGCCAGAGGGGAGGGAGGAGGGCACAGTAGAAGAAGGGTTTTCAGGAACTACAATAAAGGACACATGTACAAAACCAAGGGGGAGGGTGGAAGCCAGGGCGGGAAGTAGGTTCAGCTGGGGTTGTGGGGAGGGGTGGGGAGAAAATGCAGACAACTGTAATTGAACAACAATAAAATATCTTTTTTTTTTTCCTAGAAAAGAACAATCTGACAGTACCCAGAGGAGAGGTGGAAGGGGATAATGGGAGGAAGGGGGTAAGGTTTTTAGGAACAACTATAAAGGACACATGGACAAAATGAAGCGGGTGGAAGCAAGGGAGGGATGGCGTTTGGTCTGGGATGAGGGGTGTGATGGGGAGTAAACGTAGACAAGTGTAATTGAACAACAATAAAATAACTTTTTTCCAAAAGAAAAAAGAATCTAAAAAAATGAGGGTAGTATAAGTGGCCCCTTGACAACTTCAAGAGGTCCAACATTGGCATCATAGGGGTGCCAGAACGAGAAGAGAAAGAGCAAGAAATTGGAAATCTATTTGAAAAAATAATGAAAGAAAATTTCCCTAATTTGGTGAAGGAAGTAGACATGCAAGTCCAGGAAACAGAGAGTCCCAAACAAAATGGATGCAAAGAGGCCCACCTCAAGGCACATCATAATTAAAATGGCAAAGGTTAAAGATAAAGAGATAATCTTAAAGCAGCAAGAGAAAAGCAGACAGTTACATACAGGGGAGTTCACGTAAAATTATCAGGTGATTTCTCAAAAGAAACTTTGCAGGTTGAAGGAATCGGCAAGGATTATTCAAAGTCATGAAAAGAAGGGACCTATAGCCAAGATTGCTCTCCTCAGCAAAGCTACCATTTAGAATCAAAGGGCATATAAAGAGCTTCCCAGACAAGAAAAACTAAAGGAGTTAATCTTCAAACCATTATTATATGAAATATTAAAGGGACTTATTTAAGAAAAAGAAGATCCAAAATATGAACAATAAAATGGCAGCAAATACATATCTATCAACAATTGAATCTAAGAAACAAATTTAACAAACAAGAACAAAGACAGAATCATGGATACAGAGCATGTTTTAATGATTGCCAGATGGGAGGAGGGTATGGGGGAATGGATGAAGAGGTGAGGGGATTAAGAAGTACAAATAGGTAGTTACAGAATAGCCATGGGGATGTCAGGACAATATAGGAAATGGAGTAGCCAAAGAATTTATACGAATACCCATAGACATGAACATGGTGAGGGAATTGCCTGAGGGAGTGTGGGGTGCTGGGTAGACGGGGGCAGAGGGGAAAAATCAGGACAACTGTAATAGCATAATCAATAAAATATAATTAAAAAAATTTTAATTAACCATTCAGGAAAAAAAAAAAGAATGTGCCCTTGAAAGTAGGGATAAGATTACCCAGTGGTGTGCTAGTAAATGTTTCACAACTGGATCACCCAGGAAAACAAGTCAAAGCCCTGATTTTTAATGTATGCTAATTTATGTGGTATAAATACAACCACCACAGCAAAATTCAAGCTACTAATGGAACATTACTGGACCTGGAATTTGGGGGCATGTACAGTAGCACAATGTTATGTATTATTTCTACCATATAGATAGAATAGACATGCATAATTTAAGAGCATAGATAATAATAAAATAATTAGGAAATGATGAGTTTTGAGTATTTTAAAATATAATTTATTAAGTTATAAGTTCATATAATTTTATTTTTGGCTCCTGTGTTTGGCTCTTACATTCCTTGAAAATTTAGCAATCATCTCTTCTGAGCTGTTAAGAGCTACTTCCAGCTCTTATGTGAGTCACCTCCCTCGAGTCACACATAGAAAAGAAAATGCCTGAACAAAATTGGGTCCAAATCATCAAGAAGAGAGGATGTTGGGTGAGTAGCAAACAGTGCCTGCTGCAACCATTATTCATAGAAAGGGGAGAACATCTCCATTGATTCCTCAAATTCCTTCCATATAACTACAGCAGCATAGACATGAATAATTCTGCAATAGTTTAAGGTGGAATCGGGGGCACTAGTAGATGGTATTCAGGCCAGAGACACGTTCCTGGCACAGAAACAGGGGTATGGTAGGTTCTCAATAAAGATTTGTGAAATGAATGAATGCCTACTGAAATCCTGCCCCAGGTTACACCACAACCCTCCGCCCAGGACTTTGAGTTCCAAATAGGGATAAATGAGAAGTGAAGTAATAATTTATTATTACCTATGGCTCTAGCTCCAAGCTACTGCTAAGAATTCTGATAATACAGATACTAAAGGACCCCAAGCCCAGACTTCCTGATTGAGAATCTGAAGTTTAACAAGATCTCCAGCAATTTGCAGGTTTGCTGCAGGTTGAGAAGACCTGTCCTAGTTAATGTGGCCTAACCAGTGTCCAACAATTTGATGAATTAGATTCATAGCTCCTCCATGGGAACCCCTTGCCTCCTCATCCCTTTCAGTTTCAAAGCATTTACATATTCACTGCCCCTCCCCGACAGTGAATCTTCCCAATCTTGGTCATTCCCAACAGTGAAGCCAACCCAATCTTCCTCTTAGAGAAGGAAGGTGAGAATGAATAATCATCAGAAGAGTAAAATAAGATTAAGAGTGGTTAATTGATCTGCCCAGTGGTACACAGCACACTTTGGATTGGGCCTGTCTCCAAATCTAATGATCTCCAGGACAATACAGTCCTATAGTTACACACCTCAGCTTTTTTATGTTACCGTTATGAAGCCTCAAGCTAAGCTTTGCTAGGACTAGTAATCCTCATGTGCAAATTGAGGATAACACTATCTGCTTACAGAATTGTTATGTGAATAAGTTAACACACATAGATCATTAGAAAAGTGCTTGGTACATAGTGAATATTCAATAAACATTAGCTATTATCATTTCCCTTGTCTCAAAACTTGTAATCCTTAATATATCAAATTTAGTTTTTTCTCACACCATCAGTAAATTCCTGCAGCACTTGTGGCTTTCACATACAGTCTTAATTTGTCAAATATTTATGCCCTCTCTCCTTAATTCAATAATGTGCCTCTGCCTTCTCGTCCTTTGTATCATTTCTATCTCCTGGCAGAATTCTCAAAGTCAACCTAAAGAAGGAGAGCAGGTAATGTAAAGTAACTGAATGGGACCAGGTATTTTCTTTCAACAAAGTCATTGTTCAGTGCAATCTCCCTCTAGAAAGAATGGCCATCACTCATCTGTGGCTGATTGCTACTTCAAATAACCACAGACACAGTATTGCCAAGATTTCCATTTATCAAACAAAGCCAGAAAGCCAGGATTTTTTGTGAAACATTTTTATTTTTAATTGCTGGTTCAAGTTTAAAAGGAAAATACAGTAAAGTCCAAATAAAATATATCTGTGGGCTAGACCCAGGATATAAGCTGGCAGTTGGCAGCCTCCTCCAGAGCAGAGAGAACAGCATGAGCAGATGCCTGTGTGGGTGACACTACATGGCATATTGGAGAACCAAGAGTTCACTTTGGCATGACAGAGTGCTTGGAGTTGTATAAAGAGGAAGAAAAGAAAATGAAATTAAATCTAAGGAAAGCAAATATTAACACAGCTGTTAATATTTAACAGCCACTGTTAATATTTAAAGGCCACTTTTAAGAGAGCTCTGATCAGTTAACCTGATTTAATTGTCTTGGATGAAAGGGAAACTTTCAACCTTAACACAGTTATTCAACCTTAACTAAATACCATATTCAAAAGACAACAAAGAGGGATTGTAAAGCATCCAAAACATTACTATAAACATAACCAAATCATACTGATTAAATTTCCTGAAATTATTTTTGGATTGGGTAAGTTTAAAAAGAAATTATTGAGAGGAGTGAACTGTGGTGGGGATGTTACAGAATATTAAGAAGGCTACATATTTCAAACCATAGAGAAGTAGAATTTTTCATCTCAAGAGATCTTAAATGCTCCTTTCAACATAGGAGGAATAAACCTGAGGTGAGCCCAAAGACAGGTCTTCTGTTAAGAAAATTTTGAATGCAAAATTCCAAATTTACAGAAGATACTGTAAGGAAAATGATTCATGATCTGTAGTGCATTTAAGTTATGTCTACTGGCAAAAACTCTATTTATGAACAACTTTCCAAATTTATGAACAAATTTAAATCAAAATATTTTCTACCAACAGGTTTCATGGGGTCTTTCGTGGCTGTCTTTTATATTTCTTGATAGAACCATTACATATACCTGCCCAGGTATTAACAAAATGATCCCACTTCATTGATCTGAGACCAATATTGATGTTACATGGTTTCTGGGAGATAAATTCTATCTAATGTTATATTTTCCTTATCATCCCTTTTTTCCAAAAGAGAAATTCACTAAAAAGATTTTTAAATAATCACATTTTGCCCTTGCTCTTCGGTAGATGAGTACATTGGGGCAATACTTTTTAAAGTTGGATCACTCTTATTGTTACTAACTAGACAATTTGCTTATATTAAATTACTATGATCATCTGTTGCATTTCAATTTTTCCCTTTGAAGTTGATTTGATTTTTTGTGAATTTCTTTTTCTTTTGACATACTGTAATTATTTATTTTGGGGGAAAGTGAGAAATAGCATGATTCCTATTTACTTGTTTTTCTTTTTTTTATCGTTGTTCAAGTACAATTGTCTCCATTTTCCTGCCACCACTTTCTTTCTCAGAAATAAAATAATTCCTTCAAAAATATATTTCATACAAGAAGGAATACTTAAACTCACTAATAATCAAAGAAATTCAAATGAAAACAATACACTTACATTCATTTGCCTATCAGGCAACAATTAAAAAGAATAGTAACACCCGGTTTTGGCAGGAGTGTGAGGAAATGAACAATGCTGGAGGAAGCATGAAGGGATTCAAATTTCCTGGCACAATATATATCAATAGCCTTTAAAACATGGCATCCTCTTAAATCAACAATTCTGCCTTTGGGAATTTATACTAAGGAAATACCAGACCCTTTGTAAAGACGGATGACCAAGGATGTTTGTCCCAACTTATTTATAACAAAGACTAGATTTAATTAAGCATCATGAACAAGCAACTGAATAAGTAAATTATGGTGAAACCATAAAACAGAATATCATGTAACCATTAAAAATAGACTAGATCTCTATTTTTTAAGTACAAATGGACCATGATACATTGCCAAATAATTAGAATTAGATCTTAGAAGAGTTTATATGACTGTCCTTTTTTAAAAGATTTTATTTATTAGAGGGGAAGGGAGAGAGATAGAGATGGAGAGAAATATGAATGTGTGGTTGCTTCTCACATGCCCCCCACAGGGGGCCTGGACCACAACCCAGGGATCTGCCCTGACTGGGAATTAAACCAGTGACCCTTTGGTTTGCAGGCCAGTGCTTAATCCACAGAGCTACACCAGCCAGGGCTGATTGTTCTTTTAATAGGGTAAATATACATGTGTGCATGTTCTCAAAAGGAAAAGTATGGAAGGATATACATCCAAATACTGATGACTGCGAGAATTGATGTGATTTTTCTTTTAATAATGTATCTTTCCAATAAGATGGGAAATGTTAATAAATAGTATTCCTTTAAAAATCAGAGAGGAAAATTATTTTCACTTTAGAAAATGAAACAAAACTAAAAACATCATGAACATTTTAAAGGCAAAATGAAATTTCGTATAATTGGGGCCATCTTTCCAGTATAGGCCAACACGTGTAACTATTGTTTCCATCAGTAAGTTTAAAAAAGAAAGAAAAATAGTTTTTTAAAAAAGCCAGAGTTTGGATCTTAATGGCTACCACATGACCCAAGTTCTTAAACAGTTAGTGACAGATAAACACTAAAATCATCATGCTGAAATAGATTTCAATGTCTGATTAACTTCTAAATTCAATTTTTAATTGTTTTCCCTTTTCAGCCCCCTTAAATCTAATTGGCAATTTTATCTCACACAGTTTCCTGAAATTGGCTATGGTCAAAATGGGAGGTGACTTATGAAAACCCCTGAAAAACATCTTTTTTTTGCAGCCTATACCAGGCCAACTGAACAGAATTGACCTTAAATGCTTCTGGAGGAAAGAAAAAAAAAATATGAGATGTACTAGAATTGATCAGAAGCTAAGAGTTGTGAAGGAAAGACTAAAAAAAAGCAGGGTTAGAAGAATTTTTGTGCCCACAGTCAGTGTTTAAAAAATATAACTTAATGGGCTGGATTTTGAGATTACATTGAGAGAAATCACCATATCAAATAAATGGGCACTGGCTGAACTATACAGCAAATTGTGCTGGGTAAATGACTAACCACTTGGGGGAGATATAGTGAGATCAAAACCTCAAAACTTAAATCAAATAATATATACTTAATAAAATAAATAAATAAAAATACTAAAGAAAATATCAGTATCTAGGCATAACCTCAAAGTTAGAATTACATATTAAAGTGGACAGGTTTAAATATATAAATTAAAACTTAAAATATATGCTTAAATATATTTATATTTTTATTTATATTTTAAATACTTGCTGTCAAAAACAAATTATGAATTATGAAAATATTTGTAATATAATGATAAAAAATTGGTGTTAGAACTTTAAAAAGCATTTCATATAAATCAATGAGAAATATTGAAGACCCAATAAAGTGGGAAAATGTTATAAATACATGGTTGACAAAAGTAGAAATATAATGGCCAATAAACATAAAAAGAATTTTCAACTTAACCTGTAACCAAAGGAAAGAGCACTAAAGCCACAACAATATATCATTTTGGACTTATATTGACAAAAATGGGCATTCATTTTCTGAAAAACAATTTGTCAATAAACACAAAATATTTAAATTGTGCATATGCCAGTTGATTCATAAATCTCACTTTGGATAATTTATCCTGAAGAAAATGAGAGCAAAGTTTATTTACAAAGATACTCATCGCAGCACTGTTTAAATAATGGGAAACATTATCCAAAAAACAGATTGACTAAGAAATATATTTGTTGGACTTCTGGCCAAGATGGAGGCATAAGTTTGCCTCCTGGCACAACCAAAAGAAAAAAAACCAACAAATTTAAAAACAAAATACAACCAGAACTGCAATAAAATCAAACTCTATGGAAGTTCAACACCCAAGGAGTTAAAGAAGAAACATTCATCCAGACCGGAGGAGGGGTACAGATGGGCAGCTGGGATGAAGAGGACTCACGGCAAGGCAGCAGCTGGAGGACTGGGGCAGGTGAGGCAGTGGCTGGTGGACCAGGCAAGGCACCTGCTGGCAGAGTGGATGGTCCCACATTTGCATGCAGATAAACCAGGAGGAACATGGGGGAGATAGATAGACCATGCAACCCAAGGTTCCAGCACAGGGAAATAAAGCCTCAAAACCTCCATTGGGCAGTCTGTCCTGGAGTCGCCCATCTGGTTTTGCCACTTTTCTGGGCCTGGAGCTAAAATACAACTGAGACCTGGATGTTATCTCCAGAGAGCAAAGTCCAGGGGAGGGGAGGTTACCCTGGGAGTGAGAGGTGAGGAAAATGCATCTTCTCGCTAACTGTGAGATGGAAGATCTCTTAAGATAGGCAGCTGGATTGCTGTTTAAGGTCATATTGTAAGAATGAGTAGGTGGGAGCTGTGAACACCAGTATACCTGCTGGAAAAGGAAACCCACCAACGAAGGAACCACAAACATAACAACAGAAGAAGGTGAAGGAGGGAGTAGGAGCCACACTAACCTCCACCCAGGACTGATCTGGAAATACAACTAAATGGTGGAAAAATTACCCAGAACAAACAACTGAACAAACCCAGAGAGAAGCCTCAAAACCCCATACACACAGAAGAACCAGCTTCAACACAACCTGTCTGAACCTGAAAAACACAATACAAGATGTGGTGGATGGAGTGACACTCAGTTAACCAGCTGGAGGGAAGGACTCACCAAAGAAAGAACCAACAACAATGAAAACCCGAAGACATAAACAGAGTCAACATAAATGACAGCCCAAGACCAGGAAGCTCATGAGATCAAGGAGACCTCACCACTGAATCTCACAGGTCTTCTACCAGACAAGTTCACACTAGAAACCCAGGGAGTCAAAACAGATCAATTTAAGAAGCAAAGGCTAACAAGAAGAGCCTCAAAAAAAAAAAAATTGGAAGACAAAGAAACAATCCCCAAATGAAAGGAAAGCAGGAAACCTCAGAAACAATGCTAAAGGAAATAGAGGCAAGTCAATTATCATATATGGACTTCAAGCAATGTTATCAGGAAGCTAAATGAGCTCACAGAGAATTACCAAAAACTAGAGGGAAACTACAATGAACTCACTGCAAACTCTCATGCAGTCAACATGAAAAAGGAAATAGAAATCATCGACAAGGGCCAAGAGGAAATGAAGAACACAATTTCTGAACTGAAGAACACAATAGAAGGAATCAAAACCAGGCCAGGTGAAGCAGAGGATCAGATCAGTGAGCTGGAGGACAATGTAGAAAAAAACACCTAGAAAGAGCAAGAAAAGGAAAAGAGGCTCAGAAAGAACAAAGATGGTTTAAGGGAAATGCAGGACAAAATGAAATGTAATAATATCCAAATACTAGGGATACCAGAAGGAGAGGAAGAAAAGCAAAGGATGGAGCCCTGTTTGGAAAATGATAATGATGAAAACTTCCCTTATTTGATGAAAGTAAAAGTCACACAAGTCCAGGAAACACAGAGAGTCCCAATTAAGAGGAACACAAAGAGACCCACCTCAAGACACATCATAATTAAAATGCCAAAATTAGAAGACAAAGAGAGAATTTTAAAGGCAGCAAGGGAAGTAACATACAAGGGAGCCCAAATAAGATGGGCAGCTGACTTCTCAATGGATACGCACCAAGCCAGAAGGGAATGGCAAGAAATATTCCAAGTAATGGAAACCAGAGGCCTGCAACCAAGACTACTTTATCCAGAAAGGTTCTCAATTAAAATCAAAGGCCAAATAAGGAGCTCCCCAGAAAAAAGATGCCTCAAAGAATATACCTTCATCAAACCAGCTCTGCAATAGATGCTGAAATGTTTGCTGTAAGAACAGGAAGAAAAACAGTGAGGGAAAGAGGAACACAGGTAGAAAAAAATGGCAATGAAAAAGTACCAATTAATAATAACCTTAAACTTAAATGGATTAAATGCTCCAATCAAAAGACATAGAGTAGCAGAATGGATGAGAAATCACGACCTACACATATGCTGCCTACAAGAGACCCACCTCAGGACAAAAGAACTACACAGACTGAAAGTAAAGGGCTGAAAACAAACATTCCAAGCAAATGGACAGGGGGAAAAAAAGCCAGGGTAATAATACTCATATCAGACAATATAGACTTCAAAAACAGAGCCACAAAAAGCGACCCAGATGGCCACATAATACTCAAGGGAAGAATCCATCCAGAAGACATAAACATTGTAAATATATATGCACCCCACATAGGAGTACCCAAATACATCAGGAAAATCTTGGAGGACTTCAAGAAAGATATTGACAGCATTGCAATTATAATAGGAGATTTTAACAGCCCACTGTCAAAAATGGATAGATCTTCCAAAAAAATATTAACAAAGATATTGTAGAATTGAACACTGCCCTAGATCACATGAACTTAACTGATATATAAATAGAGCCTTTCATCCCAAAGAGGCAAAATGCACATTCTTTTCAAACGCACATGGAAAATTTTCAAAGATAAACCACATGATAGGACACAAAACAAGCCTCAAAAAGTTCAAGAAAACTGAAATCATATCAAGCATTTTCTCTAACCACAAGGGACTGAAACTAGAACCAACCTCAAGGAAAAAAACCCAAAACACTCAAAATCATGCAGATTGAATGGCATGTGATTAAACAATGAATGGGTCAAGAATGAGATTAGGGAAGAAATCAAAAAGTTTCTGGAAACAAATGAAAATGAACACACAACAATCCAAAACTTATGGGACACAGCAAAGGCAATCCTGAGAGGGAAGTTCATAGTGATACAGGCCTAGCTAAAAAAGACAGAGACATTTCAAATAAACAACCTAACCCTATGCCTAAAAGAATTGGAGGAACAACAACAAAAACAGTCCAGAGCTAGTAGAAGGAATTAAATAACCAAGATCACAGCAGAATTAAACAATATAGTGACCAAAGGAACACTTCTAAGGATCAATAAATCCAGAAGCTGGTTCTTTGATAAGATAAATAAAATGTACAAGTCATTAAATAGAATCATGAAGAATGAGAGAGGACCAAATAAACACAATTAGAAATGAAAGAGGAGAAATTACAAGTGATACCACAGAAATACAAAGGATTGTAAGAAATTACTACAAAGAACTATGTGCCATGAAATTTGAAAACCTAGGTGAAATGGACAAATGTCTAGAAAAATATAATCTTCCAAAACTCAATGAAGAAGAAGCAGAAAGCCTGAACAGACCAATAATAGCTGAAGAAATTGAGGCAGTAATAACAAAACTTCCAACACAGAAAAGCCCTGGACCAGACAGTTTCACAGGAGAATTTTACAAAGCATTTAAGGATGAGCTGACCCCTATCCTACATAGACTATTCCAAAAAAATTCAACAAGATGCAAGAGTCCCAAACTCTTTTTATGAAGCCAGCATCATCCTAATCCCAAAACCAGAGAAAGAAAACTTCATCCCAATATCACTGATGAACATAGACACTAATATCTTCAACAAAATATTAGCAAAATGCATCCAGCAATATATTAAAAATATCATACACCATGATAAAGTTGGATTCATCCCAGGCATGCAAGGACTATACTGTATTGTTCGCAAAAACAATAAACATAATATATCACATAAGCAAAACAAAAGAGAAAAATCACATCATAATATCAATAGGTGGGGAAAAAGCATTAGATAAGGTACAGCACCCATTTATGATAAAAAGAACTTAGCAAAGTGGGATAGAAGGAACATTCCTCAACATAATAAAGGCCATATACAAAAGAACTCAGCCATCATCACACTCAATAGGCAAAACCTTACAGTTTTCCCACCACGATCAAAAACAAGACAAGAATGCCTGCTTTCACCACTCCTATTCAACATAGTATTGGAAGTCCTATCCATAGAAATCAGACAAGAAAAGGATATAAAGGGCATCCAAATTGCAAAGGAGGAAATGAAACTGTCACTGTTTGCAGATGACATGTAGGGGAAATAGGAAATCCTATAGATTCCACCAAAAAAATTGCTCAACCTAAGAAATGAATATGGCAAAACAGCAGGATACAAAGTCAATATTCAAAAATCAAAGGCATTTTTGTACACCAACAATGAACTATCAGAAACTGAAATCAGGAAAAAAAAATCCCATTTGATATAGCAACAACAAAAATAAAGTACCTAGGAATAAACCTAACCAAGGAGGTAAAAGATCTGTACTCAGAAAACTACATAACACTAAAGAAAAAAATTAAGGTAGACACAAACAAATGGAAGCAAGTTCCATTCTCATGGTTGGAAGAATTAACTTCATCAAAATGTCCATACTACCCAAAGAGATTTATAGATTCAATGCAATCTCTGTAAAGTACCAAAGACATATTTCACGGATATAGAACAAACATTTAAGAAATTTATATGGAACAATAAACGACCCTGAATATCTGCAGCAATTTGGAGAAAGAAGAACAAGGTAGGAGGGAAAACAAAACCTGATATCAAACTCTATTACAAGGCCACGGTAAACAAAACAGCCTGGTACTGGCATAAGAGAATAGGTACATATCAATGGAAGAGAACAGAGAGCTCAGAATTAAACCCAAGTCTCTATGTTCTATTAATACTTGACAAAGGGGGAAGAAGAAGAAAATAGAGTAAAAATAGTCTCTCCAAGTAATGATGTTGGGAGATCTGGACAGCTACATACAAAAAAAAAAAAAGAAAGAAAGAAAGAAAGAAATTTGATCATCAACTTACACCATGCCCAAAAATAAATTCAAGGTAGATAAAAAAGACTTAAATGTAAGTCATGACACTATAAAAGTCCTGGAGGAAAACATTGGCAGGAAAATCTCAGACATTCCATGCAGCAACATCTTCACTGATATGTCCTTTAAAGCAACGTATATAGAGGAAAGAATAAACTAATGGGACCTCATCAAATGAAAAACCTTCTGCATGGCTAAAGAAATCACCATTAAAATGAAAAATAAACCAGCAATATGGGAAAACATATTTGCCAATGATACCTCAGACAAGGGTTTGAACTCAAAAATATATAAAGAACTCACATGATTCCACTCCAAGAAAACAAATAACCCAATTTAAAAAATGGGCAAAAGTCCTGAACAGACACTTTTCCAAGGAGGACATAGTAGAGCCTAGAGACATATGGAAATATGCTCAGCATCCCTAGCTATCAGAGAGATGCAAATTAAAACCACAATGAGATGCCACTGCACAGCAGTCAGAATGGTCACCATAAACAAATCAACAAACAAGTGTTAGAGAGGATGTGGAGAAAAGGGAACATTAGTGCACTGTTGGTGGGAATGCAGACTTGTGCAGCCACTGTGGAAACCAGTATGGAATTTCCTCAGAAAACTAAAAATGGAATTGACTTTTGACCTGGAAATTCCACTGCAGGGATTATATCCTAAGAGCCCTAAAACACCAATCCAAAAGAACCTACGCACCTCAATGTTCATAGCAGCACAATTTATAATAGCCATGTACTGGGTGCAACCTAAGTGTCCATCAGTAAATGATGGGATCAAAATGGATCAAAATCTGTGGTGCATTTATGGAATGGAATACTACACAGAAGAGAGAAAGAAGGAGCTCCTACACTGTGGGACAGCATGGATGGAAGTGGAGAGCATTATGCTAAGTGAAATAAGCCAAGCGGGGAGGGACAAATTCCATATAATCTCACCATTAATTGGAACCTATTCAACAAAACTAAAAAGTAAGCAGAATTTAGCCAGAGACATTGAAATTAAGAACAATCTGACAGTAACCAGAAGGAGGTTGGAGAGAATAATGAGGGGAAGAATTTTCAGGAATAACTATAAAGGATCACATGGACAAAAACAAGGGGGTGCATGAAAGGATCGAAGAGAGGTGGGTTTGGCTAGGGTGGGGGGAGTGGTGAGGGGAAAGTGAATACAATGGTAATTGAACAACAATAAAATATTTAATTAAAAAATTAATATACTTAAAACATTATGAGATTGTTTTTGATTACATGTTGCAATATCACATAAAATAAATGTACTTGTGATCTCCCCCCAAAAATGAAAACAAAACTCTTACTGTATAAACCTGTGGGGCTTGCAAGGTGAGGGAAACTCCCAGCCTCACAGGACAGTTTGTTGGAGAGACTCACAGGGTCCTAGAATGTACACAAAACCACCCCCACCCCTGGAATCAGCACCAGAAGGGCCCAATTTGCTTTTGGGTAGCAGATGATGTGACTGAAGGCCTGCCAAGAGCTCAGCAAGAGGCATTGTTCCCTCTCACACCCCTCCCCAACATACAGCACTACAACACAGCCACCTGGGTTGCCCCACCCTGGCAGATACCTAAAGCTCCTCCCTTTACTACATAACAGGCATGCCAAGACAAAAATAACATGGCCCAAATGAAAGCACAGATCAAAGCTCCAGAAAAAATACAACTAAGCAATGAAGACATAGCCAACCTATCAGATGCAGAGTCCAAAACACTGGCAATCAGGATGCTCACAGAAATGTTTGAGTATGGTCACAAAACAGAGGAAGAAATGAACGCTATGAAAATGAAATACAGGAAAATGTACAGGGAACCAACAGTGAAGGGAAGGAAACTGGGACTCAAATCGACAGTTTGGAGCAGAAGGAAGAAATAAACTTTCGACCAGAACAGAATGAAGAAACAAGAATTCAGAAAAATGAGGAGAGGCTGAGGAACCTCCAGGACAACTTTAAAAGTTCCAACATCCTAATCATAGGGGTGCCAGAAGGAGAAGAGGAAGAGCAAGAAATTGAAAACTTATTTGAACAAATAACAAAAGGAGAACTTCCCCAATCTGGCAAAAGAAACAGACTTTCAGGAAGTCCAGGAAGCTCAAAGAGAGTCCCAAAGAAGTTGGACCCAAGCAAGCACACACCAAGGCACATCATAATTACATCACCCAAGATTAGAGATAAGGAGAGATTCCGAAAAGCAGCAAGAGAAAAGGAGACAGTTACCTACAAAGGAGTTCCCATTAGACAATGAGCTGATTTCTCAAAAGAAACCTTGCAGGCAAGAAGGGGCTGGAAAGAAGTATTCCAAGTCATGAAAGGCAAGGACCTACATCCAAGATTGCTCTATCCAGCAAAGCTATCATTTAGAATGGAAGGGCAGATAAAGTGCTTCCCAGATAAGGTCGAATTAAAGGAGTTCATTATCACCAAGCCCTTATTATATGAAATGTTAAGGGGACTTATCTAAGAAAAAGAAGATCAAAAATATGAACAGTTAAATGACAACAAACTCACAACTATCAACAATGGAACCCCAAAAAACAAAAATGAACTAAGCAAACAACTAGAACAGGAACAGACTCACAGAAATAGAGATCACCTGGAGGGTTATCAGCAGGAAGGGGGAGGGAGAGAATGGGGGAAAGGCACAGGGAATAAGAAGCATAAATGGTAGGTACAAAATAGACAGGGGGAGATTAAGAATAGTATGGGAAATGGAGAAGCCAAAGAACTTATATGTATGACCAGTAGACGTGAACTAAGGTGGGGAAGTGATGGTGGGAGGGGTGATACATGGTGGGGGGGGAATAAAAGGGAGAGAAAATGGGACAAGTGTAATAGCACAATCAATAAAATATATTAAATGTTTTAAACAATATATTAATTGACTAGAATAACAATATCTGAAAATTAAATTATAAAAGAATATATATTTACATAGAAAATTTTTCATTATATATTGAGAGTTAAGAAAATGCATGCCTCCAAAAAAAGAAAGTCCAGTTAGATATCATTTTGTGTGTAGAAGTATGTACATATTTTATATACAATAAATATATGTACATATATTTATATAATACCTATGCCTGTACACATACATATATATTTATATACACTATATATATTATACATCTAACATACAGCATGATGTTATAGAAGATGTGTTCTTTATAATCTGTGTGTATATATATCGTTTAATATTCTGGGTTCAGCTTAAGTTACATTTGTCATAAATAAAACCAGCAAAACAGTTAAGTGTAAGCTTTGCCCAGTGGCAGTATTGTAGCCAGTGATGTTTAACTCAGGTGCGATTATTGCTAATTGAAAGCAGTTAAGTGTCATTTTTCAGAAATAAAGACCAGCGGAAAAATAAGTGTAAGGTAATGTTTCAGGCTTACAAAGGAGAGAGACAGGGAAGGAAAGGGGGAAGAGAAAAAGCGGGGGAGATTGAGAGAGAACACCTAGGCATTGCCTTTTTTTAATTGTTATTCAATTACAGTTGTATGCTTTTTCTCCCCATCCCTCCACCCCACCCCAACTGAACCCACCTCCCTCCCCCACCTCCACCCTCCCCCTTGACAATAGCCAGGGGGGAGTGGGGTGGGGACAGTGGGAAGAGGGGATTACAGGAACTACTATATAGGCATTGCCTTTTAAATTGGACCTCAAGAAGAGCAAGGGCTTTCACTGGTTGTGAAATAACTGACATCTTGCATTTGGAGCAGATGTAGAACACTAAGTAGTTGGAGAAAGTTTGAAAGAAAAGGAGAGATGTTATGGTGTTATAATCTGGAGAAGGCTGATTGATGGTAGTGGGGGTCAGGGTGCAGTCTGGGAAAAGGAAGTCAATCAGGCAAAAAGAATGGAAAAACACCACTCCACTGATTTCCTCATTCAATTCTCAACTCAGAAACTCTGTTCACCACCTTTGGTTTTTCTATGTTTTCCTAAAGTGCCTCCTCACTTCAGTAATTGGTACCAACATCCACAAGATGTTGAAGCCAGAACCTGGGGCCTTGATCCTCCTGTTCTTTTATTTACCCACCCCAACATCCAGTCAATTATAATTAATTCTACATCCAAACTACAACTTGAATTCATCCACATCTCCCCATTATCATTGCTCTACCCTTCTTCATCTCGACCACTGAAAGAGCCCCAACTGTCTGTCTCTCTGTCACACAGCTGTATAGCTGCCTGAACAAATTTAGTAGACACAAATTGGCCAGGTCACTGCCCTTCCAAAACCCATAGGAATGGCTTTCCATGCCCCTTAACAGAGTTTACCAGGCTCTGTGATCTGGTCTTGTCTCGTACAACTTGACCTCTCCCACTCAAGCCATGTTCAGCCATATTCAATTATTCAGTTCCCATAATGCACAGTGCTCTCACTTGGAAACAATCTTCCTTCCATCTTCATCTGGCCAACTCCTTCTCATCCTTCAAATCCCAGCTTAAATGCTCCAGAAAGCCTTCCCTCACCCCCTAGATTAGGAGATATGCTGTGTCATCTATTTAGTGTCCCCTATTTCCCTCTTTGTAACACATGTCATACAGGACTTGTTTAATTTCTGTCTTCCTCTCTCAATCTGATCACTATGAGGACAGTCATTATATCTCTCTTGTTGAGTGCAGCATCTTGGCAGATAGCAAATGACTGATATATAGCAGGTATCTGTAAATAAATATGTATCAAATTGAAATAATTTCATGGAGAACCAAGATGGAGGCGTAGGTAGACACACTGTGCCTCCTCGCACAACCAGAACTGAGAGAAAATTGAATGGCAAGGAAGTCCAACACAGAGGAAATAAAAAATAAACATTCATCCAGACTGGTAGGAGGGGCGGAGACAGGCAGCTGGAGGGAGAGGACTCCCTTTGCCGTTGCCGTGGCGGGACCAGGACTGGTGGAGTGTGGGACAAACGGGGCAGGCAGTCCCACCACTAGCAGACCCCATGGCCCCACATTCACGCCTAGATAAACCGGGACGAACAGCGAGGAGCAAAGCAGACCGCGCAGCCCAGGGCTCCAGCGCGGGGGGGGGGGGGGGGGGGTAATAAAGTCTCAAACCTTGGAGTGAAAACACCCATGGGGGTTGGGGCAGCAGCAGGAGAAACTCCCAGCCTCACAGAAGAGGTCTTGGAGAGACCCACAGGGGCCTAGAGCGTGCACAAGCCCACCCAATCGGGAATCAGCACCAGAGGGGCCCAATTTGATTGTGGGTAGCATAGGGAGTGACTGAAATCCGGTGGAGAATGCAGCAGGTGCCATTGCTCCCTCTCAGCCCCTCCCCCACATACAGCATCACAGTGCAGCAGCCAGCATTACCTCACCCCGAGGAACACCTAAGGCTCTGCCCCTTTAAGTAACACATGTGCCAAGACAAAAAAAGATGGCCCAAATGGCAGAACACTTCAAAGCTCCAGAAATAATTCAACTAAGCAGCAAACAGATAGCCAACCTATCAGATGCACAGTTCAAAATGCTGGTAATAAGGACACTCACAGAATTGGTTGAATTTGGTCAAAAACTAGATGAAAAAATTAAGGCTATGCTAAGAGAAACAAAGGAAAATGTACAGGGAACCAATAGTGATGCGAAGGAAACTGGGGCTCAAATCAATGGTATGGACCAGAAGGAAGAAAGAAACATCCAACCAGAAAAGAATGAAGAAACAAGAATTCAGAAAAATGAGGAGAGGCTTAGGAACCTCCAGGACATCTTGAAACGTTCCAACATCCAAATTATAGGGGTGCCAGAAGGAGAAGAAGAAGAACAAAAAATTGAAAACTTATTTGAACAAATAATGAAGGAGAACTTCCCTAATCTGGCAAAGGAAACAGACTTCCGGGAAGTCCAGGAAGCTCATAGAGTCCCAAAGAAGCTGGACCCAAGGAGGAACACACCAAGGCACATCATAATTACATTAGCCAAGATTACACAGAAGGAGACAATCTTAGAAGCAGCAAGAGAAAAGGACACAGTTACGTAAAAAGGACTTCCCATAAGACTGTCAGCTGATTTCTCAAAAGAGACCTTACAGGCAAGAAGGGGCTGGCAAGAAGTATTCCACGTCATGAAAGGCAAGGACCTACATCCAAGGTTACTGCATCCAGCAAAGCTATCATTTAGAATGGAAGGGCAGATAAAGTGCTTCTCAGATAAGGTCAAGTTCAAGGAGTTCATCATCACCAAGCCCTTATTATCTGAAATGTTAAAGGGACTTATCTAAGAAAAAGAAGATTAAAAATAGGAACAGTAAAAATGACAGCAAACTCACAGTTATTAACGACCATACCTAAAACAAAAATGAA
This sequence comes from Desmodus rotundus, assembly GCF_022682495.2. NCBI lineage: Eukaryota > Metazoa > Chordata > Mammalia > Chiroptera > Phyllostomidae > Desmodus > Desmodus rotundus. The sequence continues at coordinate 88,653,055 of NC_071387.1, read as the reverse complement.
AGCAAACTAAGCAAAGAACTAGAAGAGAAACAGAACCATAGAGATGGAGATCACATGGAGGGTTGTCAATAGGGGAGCGGGAGGGGGAGAGTGGGGGGAAAGGTACAGAGAATAAGTAGCATAAATGATAGGTGGAAAATAGACAGGGGGAGGGTAAGAATAGTGTAGGAAATGTAGAAGCCAAAGAACTTATAAGTATGACCCATGGACATGAACTATAGGGGGGGAATGTGGGAGGGAGGAGGTGGGCAGGATGGAGTGGAGTGAGGGGGAGAAATGGGACAACTGTAATAGCATAATCAATAAATATATTTAAATAAATAAATAAATAAACAAATAAATAAGAAATAATTTCACTGGACCCCTTTGTTTACATTTTATTTTTTTCTTTCTTTACCCATCTTTAGGTTATAGTTGCCAACACTATCTAGCACCTCTGGTAACAAACAGAAGAAAAGAGCTAGCTAATTTCTGAATTAGAATTTGTGGGGGGGGGTTGTGGGGGGAGTGTGTGCATATATGGCATATATGTATCTGACTGCCACAAAGGTAATGAAGGTAAGACAAACTCAAGGTCTCTTCTACAGATTGTAAAGTCAGCAACTTCATCTTGTAAAGTCAGCAACTGCATCTAAGAATCATGGGCTTGTACTAGGACTGAGCATTAATAAAGGCTGTGAGATTTAAATGTCATAGAAGGAAATATACAATAACATCATTTGTTCCAATCAAGGTTGACATTTTAAAACCAAGTAGAACAGTGATCTCTTTTTAAAGGGGCAATCATTTAAATTTATGGACAATAATTTTTAAGGTACAGAATGTCTTTCTGTGCCTTAAAAATTCTTCCCCAAATAAAATATCTTTCCCAATTAAAATATCTTCCCCATGAAGCAGCTAACATGCCTTAGAGTTCAGGGTTTTTTCCTTTGTGTGGCTCACAAAGGATAAGTCATCCTCATGGTGCCAGTTCTCAGTAAGCAAAGACAGTATCTCTAGGTGGTTTCTCCCTTTTTCTAAAAATACAATTATTTAGACAGTCTAGAACAGGGGTGTCAAACTCATTTTCACAGGGGCCACAACAGCCTCATGGTTGCCTTCAAAGGGCCAAAATAATTTTAGGACTGTATAAATGTAACTACTCCTTAACTCTTAAGGAGTTGAAATTACATTGAGCCCTTTGAAGGATTCAGATCCCTGAGGTTGCAGGTTCAATCCTTGATCAGGGCACGTGCAGGAGGCAACTGGTTGATGTTTTTCTCTCACATTGATGTTTTTCTCTCTTCTCTTCCTCCTCCTCCTCCTCCACCTCCTCCTCTTCCTCCCCCTCCTTCTCCTCCTCCTCCTCTCTCCATCTTCACCCCCTGTCTTCCTCTCTCTCTAAAATCAATAAACATATCCTCGGGTGAAGATATAAAAAGCCTCAGGTTGAACTTACCCTCTGCTGCAGATTATTTCTAGGGCCTCTAGGTTCCCATGGTAGGCTGCCAGGAGTGTGGGAGTCATGCCATCTTCATCAGAAAGGTTCAGATCTCTCTTGGTAGCCTCTTTCAGAAGTTCCAGGTAGCTATCACTAGCAGCTTGGTGGTAGCGAGTGGACATTTTTCTACTCACCAATACTTGGCCAGATATCACTCTCACGACAGAACAGGATGTCTATGGAACAGCCTTCCTACAAAGCTGGTTAATCAGTGACAAGGTAGAATGTCACCCAGGGCAAAGCTCATTCCAGCCTCCCTCCTTGGAAGGCAGTCAGAACAGTTTATGGCACTGAACTTGGACCTTTTTTTCCCAGAATGGCCATGACTTCAAATACTGAGGACTACTATGTTCATCAAGGGCTAAGATGAAAGTGTAGGTAGATATACTTTGCCTCCTTGCACAACCAAAAAAAGGACAACAACAAATTTAAAAACAAAAATTAACCAGAAATTCCAGAAAATCTAATTGTATGGAAGTCCAACAACCAAAGAGTTAAAGAAGAAACATTGATCCACACTGCTAGGAGGAGCAGAGACAGGCAGCCAGGGCAGAAAGGACACATGGCAAGGGAGCATGGAGGACTGTGACAAGCAAGGCAGTGGCTGGTGGACAGGGCAAGATGGCTGCTGGTGGATCGAGCAGTCCCACATTTGTGTGTGGAGAAACTGGGAGGAGCAATGGGGGAGCAACACAGACCACAGAACCCAGAGTTCCAACAAAGGGAAATAAAGCCTCAAAACCTCTGACTGTATAAACCTGTGGGGCTTGCAAGGTGAGGGAAACTCCCAGCCTCACAGGACAGTTTGTTGGAGAGACTCACAGGGTCCTAGAATGTACACAAAACCACCCCCACCCCTGGAATCAGCACCAGAAGGGCCCAATTTGCTTTTGGGTAGCAGATGATGTGACTGAAGGCCTGCCAAGAGCTCAGCAAGAGGCATTGTTCCCTCTCACACCCCTCCCCAACATACAGCACTACAACACAGCCACCTGGGTTGCCCCACCCTGGCAGATACCTAAAGCTCCTCCCTTTACTACATAACAGGCATGCCAAGACAAAAATAACATGGCCCAAATGAAAGCACAGATCAAAGCTCCAGAAAAAATACAACTAAGCAATGAAGACATAGCCAACCTATCAGATGCAGAGTCCAAAACACTGGCAATCAGGATGCTCACAGAAATGTTTGAGTATGGTCACAAAACAGAGGAAGAAATGAACGCTATGAAAATGAAATACAGGAAAATGTACAGGGAACCAACAGTGAAGGGAAGGAAACTGGGACTCACAAGGAAACAAACTCACAACTATCAACAATGGAACCCCAAAAAACAAAAATGAACTAAGCAAACAACTAGAACAGGAACAGACTCACAGAAATAGAGATCACCTGGAGGGTTATCAGCAGGAAGGGGGAGGGAGAGAATGGGGGAAAGGCACAGGGAATAAGAAGCATAAATGGTAGGTACAAAATAGACAGGGGGAGATTAAGAATAGTATGGGAAGTGGAGAAGCCAAAGAACTTATATGTATGACCAGTAGACGTGAACTAAGGTGGGGAAGTGATGGTGGGAGGGGTGGTACATGGTGGGGGGGGAATAAAAGGGAGAGAAAATGGGACAAGTGTAATAGCACAATCTATAAAGTATATTTTAAAATATAAATAAATAAAAAGATGATATTTATTTATTTTTAGGAAGAGAGGAATGGGGAGAGGGAGAGAAATATCAATGTGTGGTTGCCTCTCATGTGCTTCCAATTGGGGACCTAGCCTGCAACCCAGGCATGTCTCCTGATTGGGAATCCAACTAACAACCTCATGATTCCCAGGCTGACACTCAATCCACTGGGCTACACAACCAGGGCTATATGTTTGTTGAAGTGCTCCAAGATTGTCCATATATATTTGGGGACTCCTATGTTGGGTGCATATGTTTATGTCTTCTTTTTTAAAAAAATATTTTATTTACTTTAGACAGAAGGGAAGGGAGGGAGAAAGAGAGGGAGAGAAACATCAGTGTATGGTTGCCTCTCACCCACCCACTACTGGGGTCCTGGCCTGAAATCCACGCATGTCCCCTGATCTGGGAATTGAAACTGTGATCCTTTGGTGTGTAGGCCAGCACTCAATCCACTAAGTCACAACAGCCTGGGCTGTTTATTTCTTTTTGATGTGTTCTTTCCTTGAGTATTATGAATTTCCTTCAGTGTGTCTTTTTATGGCCTTTGTTTTGAAGTCTATTTTGTCTGATATAAGTATTGGTACCCCAGATTTATTTTCCTGTCCATTTGCTTGTAATATTTTTTCCATCCGCTCACTTTCAGTCTGTGTAGGACTTTTGCTCTGAAGTGGGTCTCTTGTAGGCAGCATATGTGCAGATAATGTTTTCTTATCCATTCAGCTACCCTATGTTTATTGATTGGAATATTTAATACATTCACATTTAAGGTTATTATTGATATGTACTTATTCACTTCTCCCCCTTTGTCCCTGTGTTCCTCTCTCATTCTTTTCCTTCATCATCCTAAAGCAGTCCCTTTAGCATGTCTGGTAATACTGGTTTTGTGGAGGTGTATTCTTTTAGACTTCTTTTGTCTGGGAAACTCCTTATTTTACATTTCCTTTTAATTGAGACCCTTGATGGGCAGAGTAGTCTTGGTTGCAGACCTTTGATTTTCATTACTTGGAATGTTTCTTGCCATTCCCTTCTGGCTTGTAGTGTTTTGTTGAGAAATCAGCTGTTAGCTTTATTGGAGCTACTTTGTATGTTATTTCTTGTTTCTCCCTTGCTGCTTTTAAGACTCTCTGTCTTTAAAAATTGGCATTTTAATTGTGATGTGTCTTGGAGTACAGCTCTTTGGGTTCCTCTTGACTGGGACCCTCTGTGCTTCCTGAACCTGCATGGTTTTTCCCCTATCCATGTTAGGGAAGTTTTCTGTCATTATTTTTTCAAACAGGGTTTCTATCCCTTGCTCCTCTTCTTTTCCTTCTGGTATACCTATGATTAGAATGTTGTTGCATTTCATGTTGTCCTGCAGTTTCCTTAGTCTATCTTCATACTTTTTTGTCTTTTTGTGTGCAGGTGCTCTACCTGGGTATTTCTTTCTACCTTGTCTTTCAGCTCACTAATTCAGTCCTCTGTTTCATCCAGCCTGCTTGTAATTCCTTCTAGTATGTTTTTTTTTTAATTTCAGAAATTCTATTCTTCATTTATTCCTGGTTCTTGTTTATAGTTTATATTTCCTTTTTCATACTGTTGTATTTCCTACTCAGTTCCTTGTAGTTTTCTGTGAATTTCTTGAGCACCCATATAACCATTCTTTTTATTGTATAGCTGATAGTTTGCTTGCCTCCTTTTTTAGCTCTTTTAGTGAGGAGTCTTCCATTCCTTAAGTTGGATGTTCTTTCTCTGTCTCCCCACTTTAGGGAGGATTTTGTTTGTTTCTGCGATTTCTGCAATCCTCTGCTTTGCTAGCTGCCTTTGTATGTTGAACTTCTAGGGTAGGAGTTCTGTGGACTCAGTGGTATGGTCTCTTTGAAATCCTTGCCTGGATGCTCTAGGGTTGCCCTTTCTTGCATTTGAATGGACTCTCTTGTTGTTCTTGGGTTTTAATTGTTCATGGCTCCTTTTTTGGTGGGTTCTCTCCTCCAGTGGGTTTTCTGGCATCCACAACTCCCACCCTATCTTGTATGTGATCAGGGACTGTGTGAAGGCAAAATGGATTAAGACAGTGGGGGAATACTTTATGAGATTTAAAGTACCAAAAAGTAGAAAACAGATAAGAGATACTTGGGAGAGGTACAGCAATAACCATGATATTTCACGCCACTAGCCACTTTTTATAAAAGGTGAAAAAGAAATAAGACTCTTATTATAGGGGAAAAAGAATGAGCTGACTCCAGAAAGCAGAGCACTTATGCTAGGTTAGATGGTGAGATATAGTGAGACTAAGGGATAGAAACTTGGCATAGTGTGAGAGAGAGGAAGGATAACCACAATGGCGATAAATCTCAGGAAGACAGTGAAATTGACCAAGACTAGTAAAAGGTGCTGTGTGGGAACTGGAACAACAATAAAATGACAAGAAATATATGATCTGAGTAGAAATAATAAAAAGTAAAAGACAAGAGTATGTATTACTATAGGATTTTCTATGTACACTATCATGTCATCTGCAAACAATGACAGTTTTGTTTCCTCCTTTCCAATTTGGATGACTTTTATTTCCTTTTCTTGTCTGATTGCTGTGGCTAAAACTTCCAATACTATGTTGATTATATCCTAAGAATCCTGAAACACCAATCCAAAAGAATCTATGCACTCCAATGTTCACAGCAGCACAATTTACAATAGTCAAATGCTTGAAGCACCCTAGGTGTCCATCAGCAAATGAATGGATCAAAAAACTATGGTACATTTACACAATGGAATTCTATGCAGCAGAAAGAAAGAAGGAGCTCCCACCCTTTGCGACAGCATGGATGGAACTGGAAAGCATTATGCTAAGCAAAAGAAGCCAGATGGCAAAAGACAAATACCATATGATCTCACCTTTAACAGGAACCTAATCAACAAAACAAACAAACAAGCAAAATATAACCAAAGACACTGAAATTGAGAACAGGTTGACAGTGACCAGAGGGGAGAGGGGAGAGAATTTCAGGGGAAGAGGGTGAAGGGTTTGCAGGAACAATTATAAATGACACATGGACAATAGCTGGGGTGGGGGGAGGGCATGGAAACAGGAGGGAAGTGGGGGGGTTGGCTGGGGGGGTGGAAAAGGCAGAAAACTGTATTTAAACAACAATAAAAAAAGAAAGATAAAAAGAGTAGTGTGTTACTAGAATACAAATGAAGTGAAGGAAGAGAAATTAAAATGTAATATGAAGGGGACTAGAAAGAAAACCAGTGAAACAATGAGTCAAACAAACAAAACAAAGAAAACTAAATGGAAGGAAGAGAGAAAAAAATAATAATAACAAAAAATAAAAATAAAAAATAAAATGCAAGTTTGTAGGATAGCAAAGTGAATATTGTCTCAGTTGTTGCCCTTAACCTTCCGATCTCTCTCTGGATCTGTCTTTGGTCCTTTCACAGCTCTAGGTCTTATTGTCTTATACTTGGAAGGGGGAAAAAAAGCCCCTTGCTGATATTAATCCCACCAAAGGGGTTCTGCTGGTCTTCTTGGATGCTGCAGGCAGAGTGAGGCTGGTCTTTGTTTTTTGAGGGTTTTTTTTTTTTCCTTTTCTGTGGTTCTGCTTTGGGGGCTCAGCCTCAGCCCAAGTCCTCAGAGTGCTGTGCAGCACCCATGCCCATATGTGCCAGGCCCATGCCTTTAATCCACCTTGTTGTGTCACCCTTTGATTAGTCTGTGAGATGCACTGAGTGAGAGGATCTCCCTCTTCCCTCTTTGCTTGCCTGGGTGCTGTGTGTGCAAACTTTCTTCAGGGCAGTTTAGTGCCTCTACTAAATTATTCTCTCTGGGGATTGCTACCCCTCTGGGCCCATGATGCCCTACTTTGATCAGTCCATGAGGTGTCCTGATTTGAAGCAAATTGGGCCCCTCCTCCCTCTTTGCTGGCCCAGCTGCAGCATGCAAGAGTTCCGTGCCCAGAGGTTTAGAGCTTTTTTTTTTTTTTTTTTAATGAATTCCCCTTGGTTGTGGCTGACCATTCTTAAAATGCACCCAACTTTTCACACAGCCCAACTCTCTGACCAGTCCAGTGACTATCTTTGTCAGGGTCCAGGTTTCACCCAGTTCCCCAATTCCTCTGGTACAGCGCCATCTGGTGACCACAGTTCCAGCTGGAGAAGACTGCCTCTGTGTGTCTCCCAGCACGTCTTAATCCCCCCATTGACTTCAAGCATCCAGGTCTCTCCCAGTCCAGGACTGGCTTCCCTGCTCAAGTTGCAAAGTTAAAATCGCTGATCCAGCTCTCTTCCCAAACTCCTGTGGCATCTGTGGTCCTGATGCAGGTCCTAGGGACCTTCCTGTTGGACTATGCAACCTCCTTCCTGTCTGTTTTTAAATATCCCCTGCAATCTTTGGATTCCAAACTTCATATAAGCTGGGATTCTGTTGGCTGTTCAGTCTGTTCTTCAGAAGATTGGCTAGGTGTCCCAGTTGAGTGCACAAGCAAGTGGTTGCAGCTCCCACCTTTCTTGTTGACATCTTTCCAGATCGATTTTTTAAATGTTTTTTAAATTTATTTTTAGAGAGAGGGGAAAGGAGAAAGAAAGAGAAGGAGAGAACATCAATGTAAGAGAGAAACATTGATCAATTGCCTCTCATTCATCCCTACCACGGACCAAAACCTTAACCCAGGAATGCGCCCTGACCAGGAATTGGACCAGCAACCTTTCATTTTGCAGGACAATGCCCAACCAACTGGGGCACACTGGTCAGAGCATACAGCAGATCCACTTCAGTTTCTGAGAAAACTCCATACTGTTTTGCACAGTGGTTGCACCAATCTTCATCCCCATCAATATTGCATAACATTTCCCTTTTCTCTACATCCTTGCCAACACATCATTTGTGGTTTTATTAGTGATAGCCATTCTGACAGGTGTAAGGTGATTTTAATTTGTCTTTTGGTTTTAATCTCACTGTACTTTTAATTTGCATTTCCCTGATAATTAGTGACATTGAGCATCTTTTCATATGTCTATCGGCCATCTGTATGTCTTCTTTGGAGAAGTGTCAGTTCAGGTCCTCTGTTTATTTTTTAATTGGATTGTTTGTGGGTTTTTTGTGTTGAATTGTAAGTGTTCTTTATAAATTTTGGATATTGACCATTTATCAAATGTGTTATTGGAGAATATGCTCTCCCATTTAGTAGGCTCTCTCTAAGTTTTGTTGATGGTTTCCTTTGTTGTGTAAAAATGTTTTAGTTTGCTGTAGTCCTATTTGTTTCTTTTATCATTTGTTTCCCTTGCACAATGAAACATATGAGAAAAACTTGCTATGAGAAATGTTTAAGATTTTACTGCCTGTGTATTCTTCCAGAATTTTTATGGATTCAAGTATTACATTTAAGTCTTTAATTCATTTTTAGTTTACTCTTAAATATGGTATAAGAAGGTGGTCTAGTTTTATTTTTTTTGCAGGTATCTGTCCAGTTTCCCCAGCACCATTTATTGAATAGATCATTTTTACCTCTTTCTATGTTCTCGCTTCCCTTATCAAATATTAATTGACCATATAAGCATGGATTTCTGTCTGAGCTCTATATTCTGTTCCATTGATCTATATGTCTGTTTTCATACTAGTATCATGCTGTTTTGATTATTATGTCCTTGTAGAATAGTTTGATATCAGGTAGCATGTTACCTCCAACTTTGTTCTTCTTTCTCAACATTGTCGAGGTTATTCAGGGTTTTGTGGGGGGGGGGGGTCCATATAAATTTTGGGATTGTTTATTCTACTTCTACAAAATACACCATTGGTCTTTTGACAGGAATTGCATTGACAGTTGAGATTGCTTTGGGTAATATGGATATTTTAATGATGTTAATTCTTCCTATCCATGAGCATGTTATATGCTTCTACTTATTTCCATCTTCTATGATTTCTTTTTTCAGTGCCATATAATTTTCCAAGTACAGGCCTTTTATATCCTTTGTTAAATTTATTCCTAGGTATTTGTTTTAATTTTATTTATTTATTTTTAGAGAAAGGGGAAGGGAAGGAGAAAGAGAAGGAAACACCAATGTATGGTTGCCTCTCACACACCCCCTCCTGGGGACCTGGTCTGCAACCCAATCATATGTCCTAACTGGTAATCAAACCAGCAACTCTTTGGTTCGCAGGCCCATGGTCAATCCACTGGGCTACCCCAGCCAGGGAAGTTTCTAGGTGTTTTTTTAATGGAATTGAAAATTAGATTGTTTTTTAAATTTCCCTTTCTGATAGTTCAATATTGGTATGTAAAAATGCAACCAATTTTTGAATATTAATTTTGTATTCTTCTATTCTACTGAATTTATTTATTTGTTATAGTAGTTTTGTTGGAGTCTTTAAGGTTCTCTACATAGCATCATAATATCTGTAAATGATGACAGTTTTACAACTACAATGAAATATCAGAAACAAATTAGGGGGGAAAATTCCCATTTACTAGAGTAACAAGAAAAATAAAGTACCTTGGAGTAAACTTAACCAAGGAAGTAAAAATCCTGCACTTGGAAAATTACGGAACACTGAAGAAAGAAATTAAGGAAGATACAAATAAATGGAAGCATAAACTGTGCTCATGGAAATAACATCATTAAAATGTCCATACTACCCAAAGTAATCTATAGATTTAACTCAATCCCTATTAAAATACCAATGGCATATTTCACTGATCTAGAACAAATACTCCAAAAATTTATATGTAACCAAAAATAACCCTGAATAACCTCAGCAATCTTGAGAAAGAAGAACAAGGTAGGAAGGATCACAATACCAGGTATAAAACTAAATTATAAGAGCACTGTAATCAAAACAGTTTGATACTGGCATAAGAACAGACACATAGATCAATGAAACAGAGTAAAGAGTGCAAAAATAAACCCATGTCTCTATGGTCAATTAATATCTGACAAAGTGGAGATGGCAGGTATGTAGGTTGAAGCTGAGCCCACTTGCTCATGCACCCAACTGTGACACTTAGTAGATCTTCCAAAAAACAAAGTGAACAGCCAACAGAATATCAGCCAATATAAAGTTTGGAAGCTGAAATGTGCAGAGGATGCTTCAAAATGGGCGGTAAAGAAGTTTTATAGACAGATGGGAAGGCCCTCGCGCCTGCCATCCAATGTACCTGCCTTGGGTACATTGGAGGAGAGCCAGGTCTGAGATAACAGCCTAGCAGCTCCCTCCCCTTCCAGGGTGGGGTAGTCCCAGACCTGAGCCCTGAGAGATCAGCATGCATACAGTAGCTGGGGCTGGGGGAGTACCCAAATTGGTTCAGTAGTTCCCAACCAGCACAGTGCCAGAGAATTTTGGGGATCCTGGTGACACCTGCAGCTGGGAGAGGAGGGAGGCTATGACTGTCCACGACCCCGATAGACTCTGGACTTGACAGAGGGGTGGACTGTGTGGAAAGCAAGGCAATGACTCAGAGTGGCAGCAGTGCACAAACAGACTTTTTTCAAAAGGGGAACTGAGGTGCTCAGTGCAGGGACCTCCTACAAACAGCAGCCTGGCCAACAAAGTGGGAGGAGTGGAGGCATTATTTGCTCCCACTCAGTGCACCTCACAGACTGATCAAAGTGGTGCAAATTGAGGTGGCTTATCCATGCCAGCAGGATGCAAATATGCAGAGTGGAGGGTGGGGGCTGCACAGTGCTCTGAGGGCGTGGCTGGAAACTGGGCACCTAGCTCAGGTTGAGCCCCCAACCTTGCAGAACCACAGGAAAGGAAAAAACGGAGCTCAGTCCTCCTCTGCCTGCAGAAACCAGGAAGATCTGCAAAACTGGCTAGGCATGCTTCTTTTTTTTCTCTCTCTCAAAAATAAGACAGGAAGACCTGGAGCTGAGAAAAATCCACAGACAGATCCAGAAAGAGGTCAGAAGGTGAACATGAACAGCTGAGACAAATTTCACTTTGCTCTTCAGCAGAACTTGCATGTTTTTTAAATTTCTTTCTTCTTTCATTTATTTGTTTGTTTTTATTGTTCATTTTGGGTTTTTTCTCCCTGTCATATTGCATATTAATTTTTTTGCATGAACTATTTATTAGCAGACAAGGCCTAGAGATTTATTTCTTCTTGGACACACCTATAGTGCGACCCTGGAGGCCTGTGGTCTTGGTGTGCTGGCCTCGAACATGAAGACCCCAGAAGTGGCACAGTACTCTGAGGGCCTGAGTTTTCTTCAGCTGCTCTAGGTCTTCACAAAGCTTGTTGTCCAGACCATTGACCAGGACCTGGCTGTATTTTCCTTCCTTCACATCCTTCTGTCTGTTCAAGAACCAGTCTGGAATCTTGTACTGGTGTGGATTCTGCATAATGATAATCACCCATTCCACCTCATCCCCTGTGAGTTCTCCTGCCATCTTGGTGAGGTCAATGTCTGCTTTCCTCAATACCACATAATCATATCTTCACCTTGCACCCTTAATTGCAGGGATGGCAAAAGCTATTTTCCATCACCCATCGATATTGGTGTTGAGTACTCGCAAAATGTGCTGGAACTTCTCAGGAATCACTAGAGACATGGCTGCAGCAGCGTGAAGGCCTCCTGTGGAAGTGCATATTAATTTCTATTCTTTTACTTCACTCGTATTCCAAATAACTCATCTCTCTTTCGGTCTTTTATTTTTTATTCTTTTAATTCAGATTATATATTTCTTATCATACTATTGTTAATCCAAAACCCACACAGCACCCTTCCCTGGTCTTAATCCATTTCACTATCTTTCTGTGCTTTATTACTGTTGTGGTTAACTTTATTTTCTCTCACACTACACCAAGTTTCTGTCCCTTACTCTCACTACTTCTCTCTCCATCTAACCTTGCATAAGTGCTCTTCTTTCATAAGTAAACTCACATTCTTTTCCCCCTCTAATAAGAGTCTTATTTCCTTTCCACCTTTTATAAACAGTGGCTCATTGGGTGAAATATCATGGTTATTGCTGTACCTCTCCAGAGGATCTCCTGTTTTCTGTTTTCCACTTGTTGGTACTTTAAATCTCACAAAATACTCTCCCACTATCTTAATCCATTTTGCCTTCTGGTGACCCTGATCAGTTGAGTAAGGAACTTTGTTTCATTGTTTTCTCTCTGCCTTTTTTTTCCCCTTCTCCCAACCTGGGCTTTACTCCTTACACTTATTAAGTTGCTTACCCATCCTCTCAAAATCATTTTTCTTTACTGAAGACATCTCATATTCATTATTCACTTTTCTACAATATTCTTATTCCTGGTACACCTTTATTAAACTTCACTCAGCTGTCATTGTATCAACCTTCTTATTGATTTCCTGCAATTTTGATTGTATAAATCCAGTACCTTTTCAATTTTACTTCAAACCTTGTAGTATACTCTCCCCTTTCCTTTCTTCCTCCTTCTTCCCTCTCCTCCTCCTCCTCCTCCTCCTCTTCTTCTTCTTCTCTTCTTCTTCTTCTTCTTCTTCTTCTTCTTCTTCTTCTTCTTCTTCTTCTTCTTCTTCTTCTTCTTCTTCTTCTTCTTCTTCTTCTTCCTCTTCTCCTTCTTCTTCTTCATAAACAATACATTTATTTTTATAGCTTCTGGAGAGTTTTCATAGTATTTTTCTTTTTTTAAATTGTTGTTCAAAAACAATTGTCTCCATTTTCCTTAAACCAATCCCTCTGCCCCACCCCTCACAGCCCCCCAATATCCATCCTATCTCCTTTTGCTTTGTCCATGTGTCCTTTATACACATTCCTTGTCAACCCTTCCCCTATTTTCCCCCATTATCCCTCTCTCCCTTCCCCTCTGGTTACTGCCAGTTTGTTCTTTATTTAAATGTCTCTGGTTATATTTTCCTTGCTTGTTTGTTTTGTTTACCCCAATGTTCCCATCCCCCTTTTGTGTTTTACTTACATTTTTAATTTTATTCTCTCCCTTGGTTTGCCTCAGTCCTATCCTAACACTTATCAGTTGTCATCCCTCTTACCAAACCATTACATTTCCCCTCTTTTAGTCATCTTCTATTCCCTTTGAAATACCTTAAATATCTGCATTCTCTCTTCACCTTTATGAATCTTAGTTCAATTGTGGTTGAGATTGCTGATATGGTGGGGGGATGTTCTTTATCCTGCTGTAGGTTTGGTGGTTAGTAATACTGTTTTGTTAGTGAAAAAGTGTAAAATAGCATACAAGACAAGGTGGGAATTGTGACTACCAGTAAGCCAGCTGGGGAGAACCCACCAACAAAGGAGCCACCAACAGATAAGCCCAAGTAAAACAAGAGAGCCCACACAAACAGAAGAAAGAGCAAGCCTAGAGCATCCAGACAAGGATATCAAAGACCATGCCACTGAGTTACACAGAATTCCTTACATAGAAGTTTACCCCTCAAAAACACCTGGCAAAGCAGAGCATTCGGAATTACAGAAACAAACAAAAAGAGTCACCTAAAATGGGGAGACAAAGAAAGAACACCCGATAAAATGAATGAAAGAATCCTCTGTAAAAGAGCTAAATAAAATGGAGGCAAGCAAATTATCAGACATGGAATTCAAAAAAACGGATATAAGAGCATTCAAGTAGCTCACTGACAACTATAAGGAACTGAGTGGGAACTGCAACAGCATGAAAATGGAAATAGAAACTGTAAACAAAAACCATGAATTAATGAAGAACATAATATCAAAAATATAAAAATACACTAGGAGAAATTACAAGCAGGCTGGATAAAGCAGAGGACTGAATTAGTCAGATGGAAGACAAGGTAAAAAGAAATACCCAGGTAGAGCAGTGGCACAAGAAAAAGACTAAAAAAATATGAAGATAGCTTAGGGAACTCCAAAACAACATGAAATGCAACAACATTCGATCATAGAAATAACAGAAGGAGAAGAAAAGGAGCAAGGGATAGAAACCCTGTTTGAAAAGTAATGACAGAAAACTTCCCTAACATGGTGAGGGGAAAAAACACACAAGTTCAGGAAGCACAAAGGGTCCCAGTCAAGAGGAACCCCAAGAGACCTACTCCAAGACATCATAATTAAAATGGAAAAATTCTAAGACAAAGAGAGAATCTTAAAGGCAGTATGGGAGAAAGGGGAAGTAGCATACAAGCCAAGGGAGGTGAAATAAAGCTAGTGGCTGACTTCTCAACAGAAAACTACAAGCCAGAAGGGAATGGCAAGAAATATTCCAAGTAATGAAAACCAGAGGCCTGCAATCAAGACTACTCTACTCAGCAAGTCTCTCAATTCAAATGGAATGAGAAATAAGGAGTTTCCCAGACAAAAGAAGGCTAAAAGAATTCACCCCGCCAAACCAGTATTACCGACATGCTAAAGGGACTGCTTTAGGAAGAAGAAGGAAAAGAGAGGGAGAGAGGGGAACACAGGTACAAAAGGGGAAAAGTGGCAGTGAATAAGTACGTATCAATAATAACCTTAAATGTAAATGGATTAAATGCTCCAATCAAAAGACACAGGGTAGCTGAATGGATAAGAAAACATGACCTGCACATATGCTGCCTACAAGAGACCCACCTCAGAACAAAAACTACACAGACTGAATGTGAATGGATGGAGAAAAATATTACAAGCAAACAGACAGGAAATAAAAAGCCAAGGTAGCAATACTTATATCAGACAAAATAAACTTCAAAAGAAGGCCATAAAAAGACACGCAGAAGGACACTACATAATACTCAGGAGAAGAATCCAACAAGAAGACATAAACATTGTAAACGTATATGCACACAATATAGGAAACCCCAAATATATAAGAAAAATCTTGGAGGACTTCAAAGAAGATATAGACAGCAATGCACTTATACTAGCAGATTTTAACCTCTCTGTGAACAATGGATAGATCTTCCAAACAAAATCTCAGCAAGGATATTGCGGCACTGAAAAACAAACTAGATTAAATGGAATTAAATGATACAAAAGGAAGCAAAATACACATTCTTTTCAAATGCACATGCAACATTTTCAAATATAGAACACATAAAAAGACACAAAACAAGCCTCAGTAAATTCAAGAAATTTGAAATCATATCAAGCATTGTCATGGACAAGGGCTTGAAACTACAACTGACCTCAAGAAAAAAACCTCAAAAACATTCCAATTCATGGAGATTGAATACAATGCTATTACCAATGAATAGGTTAAAATTATATCAAGGGAGAAATCAAAACTTACCTAGAAACAAATATAAATGAACACACAATAGTCCAAAATCGATGGTACACAGCACAGACAATCCTGAGAGGGAAGTTCATAGTGATACAGGCCTACCTAAAAAAGATATAAACAAATAAAGTAAACAACCTAACTCTACTTCTACAAGAACTAGAGAAACAACAACAAACAAAGCACAGAGTGACCAGAAGGAAGGAAATAACCGAAATCAGAGCAGAATTAAATGACTAAAAGATCAATCCAAAGGATCAATAAGTCCAGGAGCTGGTTCCTTAAAAGATAAACAAAATCTACAAGCCTTTAAGCACACTCATCAAGAAAAAAACAGAAGTGACAAAATAAGCAAAATAAGAGTGAAAGAGGAGAGCTTATAACTCTTACTACAGAAATAAAGAGGATTGTAAGAAATTACTATGAACAACTATATGTCAAGAAATTTGAGAACATAGGTGAAATGGACAAATTTCTAGAAAAATATAATCTTCCAAAACTGAATCAAGAAGAAGCAGAAAGCCTGAACAAACTGATAACAGATAATGAAATGGAAAGTATAATCAGAAAACTCCCAGCACACAAAAAGCCCTGGATGATTTCACAGGAAATTTTACAAAACATTTAAGGAAGAGTAAACCCCTATCCTTCACAGACTATCCAAAAAATCCAAGAGGAGGAAAGATTTCCAAACTCTTTTTATAAGGCTAGCATAATCCTAATCCCCAAACCATATAAATACACAACAAAGAAAGAAAACTACAGGCCAATATTGCTGATGAATATAGATGCTAAATCCTCAATGAAATATTGGCAAACCAAATCCAGCAATACATTAAAAATACCAGACACCATGATCAAGTGGGTTTCACCCCAGGGATGCAAGGAAGGTACAATATTCTCAAATCAATAATTATAATAAATCACATAAACAAAAGGAAAGATGAAAATCACATGATCATATCAACAGATGTGGGAAAATGCATTTGATTAGGTACAGCACCCATTTATAATCAAAACACTCAGCAAAGTGGGAGTAGAGGGAGCATACCTTGACATAAAAAGGCCATATATGAGAAACCTACAGCCAATATCATAGTCAATGGACAAAAACTTAGAGCTGTCACAATAAGATCAGGAACAAGGCAAGCATGTCCACTTTCACCAATTCTATTTAACATAGTACTAGAAGTTCTAGCGACAGCAATCATACAAGAAAAAGAAATAAAAGGCATCCAAATTGGAAAGGAGGAAGCAAAACTGTCATTTTTTGCACCTGACATGTTAGTGTACATGGACAACAACCCTATAGGCTCCACCAAAAAACTACTGATGTAATAAGTGAATTTAGCAAAACAGTGGGATACAAAGTCAATATTCAGATATCAAGGGCATTTTTGTACACCACCAACAAAATATCAGAAACGGAAATCAGGAAAAAAATCCCATTTACTATAGCAACAAGGAAAATAAAGTACCTAGGAAGGAACCTAACCAAGGAGCTAAAAGACCTATACTGAGAAAACTATACACAACACTGAAGAAAGAAATTAAGGAAGGCACAAATAAATGGAAGAATATACCATGTTTATGGATTGGAAAAATTATCATCTTCAAATGTCCATATTACCCAAAGCAATTGATATTCAACTCAATTCCTATTGAAATACCAATAACATATTTCACAGATACAAAACAAACATTTCAAAAATTTATATAGAACCATAAATGACCCTGAATGCCACAGCAATTTTGAGAAAGAAGAGCGAAGTAGGAGAGATCACAATACCTGATATCAAACTGCATTACAAGGCCACTGTAATCAAAACAGTCTGGTACTGGCATAAGAACAGACACATAGATCAATAGAACAGAATAGAGAGCCTAGAAATAAACTTATGTCTACATGGTCAATTAATATTCAACAAAGGGGGCAGGAACATAAAATGGAGTAAACATAGCCTCTTCAAAAATTGGTGTTGGGAGATCTGGACAGCTCCATGCAAAAAAATGAAACCCAAGCACCAACTTACACCATACACAAAAATAAATTCAAGGAGGAAAAAGACTTAAATATATGTCATGATGCCATGAAAGTCATAGAGAACATAAGTAGGAAAATTTCAGATATTCCACACAGCAGAGTGTTCACCGATATGTCCCCTAGAGCAAGGGGCATAAAGGAAAGAATAAACTAATGGGGTGCCATCAAATTAAAAATCTTCCGCATAGCTAAAGAAAACATCAGCAAAATGAAAAGCAAACCAAACATATGGGAAAATACATTTTGAAATGATACCTCGGTCTCGGGTTTGGTCTCCAAGATATATAAAGAACTCACCTGAGACCACTCCAGGAAGACAAACAACCCAATTTAAAAAATGGGCAAAGGATTTAAACAGGTACTTTTCCAAGGAGGACATACAGAGGGCCCAGAGACAAATGAAAAGATGGCTCAGCATCACTAGCCATCAGAGAGATGAAAATTAAAACCACAATCAGATACCACTTCACACCAATCAGAATGTCCATCATAAGCAAATGAATAAACAAGAAGTACTGGAAAGGTTGTAGAGAAAAGGGAACCCTAGTACACTGTTGGTGGGATTGCAGACTGGTGCAGCCACTGTGGAAAATAGTATGGAATTTCCTCAGAAAGCTGAAATGCAACTGCTTCTGACTCAGAAATTCCATTGCTGGGATTATACCTGAAGAGTCCTGAAACACCAATTCATAAGAACCAATGCACCCCAATGTTCACAGCAGCACAATTTACAATAGCCAAGTGCTGGAAGCAACCTAAATGTCCACCAGTAAATGAGTGGATGAAAAAACCTGTGGTACATTTATTTACACAATGGAATACTACACAGCAGAAAGAAAGAAGGAGCTCCTACCCTTCTTTCTTTCCACCCAACTGCATGGATGGAACTGGAGAGCATTATGCTACATGAAATAAGCCAGGCAGTGAATGACAAATACCATATGATCTCAGTTACAAGTGGAACATAATCAACAAAACAAACAAGCAAGCAAAATATAACCAGAAATACTGAATTAAAGAGCAAACTGACAGTGACCAGAGGGGAGGAGGGAGAGGGGTAATGGGGGAAAATAGGGGAAGATCCATTAAGGAACTTGCATAAAGGACATATGGACAGCCCCGGCTGTGTAGCTCAGTTGATTGAGCATGGGCCTGCGAACTAAAGTGTTGGTGGTTTGATTCCCAATCAGGGCACATGCCTGGGTTGCTGGCCACGTCCCTGGTAGGGGACAGTCAAGAGGCAACCACACATTGATGTTTCTCTCCCTCTCTTTCTCCTTCCTTTCCCCTCTCTCTAAAATAAATAAATAAAATCTTAAAAAAAAAAAAGAAAAGGACGCATGGACAAAGACAAAGGGGGTAGGTTTGAGGGTGGGGAGTGTGTATAAGTGGAGCAGGGGGCTGAGGTGGGAGGAAAATGGATACAACTGTACTTGAACAGAAAATTTTTTTTAATTGCACACTTAATAAAACCAGTACAGGTCTCAACAAATACTAAGTAATGAATTTCATGCAAACCATGTTTTCTTTTCTTTTCTTTTTTTTTTTTTGGAATCATAGTTTTATTTATTTATTTTTAAATTGTATTGTTATTCAATTACAGTTGTTTGCATTTTCTCCTCCTCTCTCCTCCCCACCCCAGCTGAACCCACCTCTCCCCCCTGCCTCCACCCTCCCCCTTGATTTTGTCCATGTGTCCTTTATAGTAGTTCCTATAAACCCCTCTCCCCACTACCCCCTCCCCACTCCCCTCTGGCTATTGTTAGATTGTTCTTAACTTCAATGTCTCCAGTTATATTTTGTTTGCTTTTTTCTTTTGTTGATTATGGAACTGGAGAGCATTATGCTAAGTGAAATAAGCCAGGAAGTGAGGGACAAATACCATATGATCTCACCTTTAACTGGAACATAAGCAAACCATGTTTTCTATAGACACTACAATAAAATTAGAACCTATCAAATACATATATATATATATCCAGAAGGTATCCTGCCATGTCACATGAAAAATAGAGACATTTATTGAAGACACAAGCTATAGGAAACATTGTACATAGGACAATGATGCCTCAGTCCCCTTAAAAGTTGGTGCCTTGGGACCTCACAGAGTTCTCCCATTAGCCATCAGCTGCCCTGTTATATTCTCCTGAATCTCACTGATGGTCTGAAATCTCTTCCCTTTCAAAGGTGATTTTAGTTTTGGGAAAAGCCATAAGTCACAGGGTGCCAAATCTGGGCTGTTGAGAGGGGGGTGTTGCTGAGCAACCTGGGTCATTTGATGTTTTGCAAAAAAACTCTGCATGAGATGTAATGCATAAGCACATGTATTGTTGTGATGAAGCTGCCAATCACCTGTTGCCCATGCTGGGGTCTTCTGAATCACCTAAATAGTTTCTGCAGAGGAATGTTCATGCTTAATGCAAAATTTGATGTAGATTCATTGCTGTACCCATTCAGTCCTTTAAATGTGACAGCCACACAGTACACATTGTCACTCAACAGCATCTACTGCCCCCACTGACTAGTACAATGAAGCTGTCAATGTTCATGCATGAGGAATTCCAGTCCACTGTCCTTGACTGCCAGGCTACATTGATGTCACTCAACCCATTCTCGTTATATTAACAATGACTAGACATTTTATGGACAAACCTCATATATATATTCATTCTCTGGTGGTATAGTTTAAATAGTTTTCATCATCAAATATGTACCATTTTGCACTGTTTTTTCTTTTTAATCCACCATACATTTTTTCTATATTGTTACAAAATCTTTAATATGTTTAGATACTAGTCCACTGAATTGAGGTGAAGTTCTATTTTTGAGATCTGTAACTGTTTAGTCCTCATCTCTTTCTCTAAGTCTTTATTCCAAAATAAATTATTTGCCTACTCTAAGAAAGTACAGAGCTCTCATCTGCAGTTTCCTCACAATAGTAATTAGTCCCAAGAGTCAATGTTCATTCCTTTTTCTGATTTCTATGAGAATAGCCACAGAAGCTATAGAAGTGGCCTAGAGGGCAACATTATTTAGCTGCAGAAGAAAATTTTATTTTAGCCCAGAGAGAGTGCAATATCCAAATACGGTTGTGGATACTTTGAGAACAAGGTAATGTTGTTCCTCAATTTATTTTTGCATGAGCCACTTTAATTTAAGCACAATTGCATTCATTAATGTACTGTAGAATTAAACACCATCTATAACCTGAGAGAGGACTTCTCAAAGATGGATTATTTGTAGTAGAATACAAAGTGTCAATAAAACAGGGAGCCTGGTACCAGATGAAGGTGATGATGATAATCATTGTAGTAATGAGAAGAATAGTAAGGATGAGGATGGAAGCAAAAGAGGAGGACAGAGCAATTATAGAGGAGTGGAAAAAGGACTGGAGATTCAGGATAAGGAGGAGAAGAAAGTTTCTTAATTCCAGTAGTACTTACAACTTGGACTCCGAATTTCCTATGAAATGGTAAAAATGTCCCAGCTTTTTTTAAATGGTAAAGATCCTGGAATCCTTTTGGCATTTTCTTGGGAAAACTTCTTCCTTGAAAGAAGAAGGGATGGAGAGGGGAAAGGGAAGTAGCAAAAAATCCTGAACTTGCAAATCCTCCCTTCAAGATGAGGGTGAGAAAGAGAGTTGAACTTGGAGCTAGAATACCTGGAGTCCATATGATCTGGGGTAAGTTACTCCAGCTATTTGAGTCTCCATTTCTTTGTGGATAAAATTGGGGGACATTGCTCATGATCATATCATCCTTGCCTAAGCTTACAATAGTACAGACAAAATGAGATAAAAATTTCTTATAAACTGTAAAGTATGGTTTTATAAACTGGAAAAAAAGTGTGATTGTGGCTTACTTCATAGATAGAGAGAGCTACAGCTCAACATTTGCTGTATATTTTTATTTCCCAAAGTCCAAAGGAAGCAAATTGATGGTAGATGATGAAGGCAGAAATTAATGAAAATAATTAACACGTATTTGCCGGTACTGTAGACATTAACTCTTTGTGAAGAACCTGAATAAATATAGGGCAGTTGTGGGTTTTGACTGTATGTTCTGACAGTATTAGTCTTATGAAAAAAAAATATTTGAATCTGTCCCAACAGTATGCTGCTGGACTCTCAGAAGTTCAGAGAGTATCTGCCACACACACTAGTGAGGAGATTTTGAGGATAAGCCTGAAGTGGCAATGATAGTTCTCAGGATTGTTTTATGATCTAGCAAGTCAAGGTCCTCATCAAACTTCCTGTTGGAAAAAACCATGCCCCCCACACCTCCCTACACTCCTGAAATATTAGTATAACTTTATAGAAATGTCCTACCAGTGATGTGTGTCTCTCTGGCTGCCACTTAGGTTCAGAGCAGTAGGCTTTATTTCTGCCTTTGCTTTCCTAAAATCTAGAAATTCAACTTGTTACCTGGTACTTCAAGCATTTAATTATTTCTTTTTTCCAAGCCAATTAAACAAACTTTATTCTTAATTTCAGCATTATACACACATTAAATAGCTAATACATTGAGTGAGCTTTTTCACATTATAAAACATCAGAACAATATGGGACACTGAAATAAACAGTTATAAGACAACATCTTTCATTCTGAAGAAATTATATCAAACTGTGAAACAAGAATACATTGAAAATCAAAGTGTTAAAGTATGATTAATTGCTGAACCTTTCCTGAAAACTGGGCCAGGCTTTTCTCTCTGGAAGGAGGTGGGAAACAGTGTATAGCGTCAAAAATATGAGAGGAGGCAGAGAGCAATGGACCAGTATATGTACTGCTCATTTAGACATAAATTCAAGGTGGGTAAAAGACTTAAATATAAGTCATGATACCATAAAAGACCTAGAGGAAAATATTGGCAAGGAAGATCTCAGACATGCCACGCAGCAACATCCTCATACAGATGTCCCCCAAAGCAAGGGACATAAAGGAAAGAATAAACAAATGGGACTTCATCAAAATAAAAAGTTTCTGCATGGCTAAAGAAAACAGCACTAAAATGAAAAGAGAACCAACAATATGGGAAAACATATTTGCCAATGATACCTCAGACAAGGGCCTGATCTCCAAAATATATAAAGAACTGCACTCCAGGAAGACAAACAACCCAATTAAAAAATGGGCAAAGGACTTGAACAGACACTTCTCCAAAGAGGACATACAGAGGGCCCAGAAGCATATGAAAAGATGCTCAGCATCACTATCCATCAGAGAGATGCAAATTAAAACCACAATGAGGTACCACCTCACACCGGTCAGAGTGGCCAACATAAACAAATCCAGAAACAAATGTTGGAGAGGATGCGGAGAAAAGGGAACCCTCATACATTGTTGGTGGGAATGCAGACTGGTGAGGCCACTGTGGAAAACAGTATGGAATTTCCTCAGAAAACTACAAATGCCCTTTGACGCAGAAACTCCGCTGCTGGAATTATACCCTCAGAACCCTGAAACACCAATCCAAAAGAAACTATGCACCCCAATGTTCATAGAAGCACAATTTACAATAGTCAAGTGCTGGAAGCAACCTAAGTGCCCATCAGCAAATGAGTGGATCAAAGAACTATGGTACATTTACACAATGGAATTCTATGCAGCAGAGAGAAAGAAGGAGCTCCTATCCTTCCCAACAGCATGGATGGAAGTGGAGAGCATTATGCTAAGTGAAATAAGCCAGGTGGTGAGGGACAAATACCATATCATCTCACCTTTAACTGGAACATAATCAACAGAAGAAAAAAGCAAACAAAATACAACCAGAGACATTGAAATTAAGAACAATGTAACAATAGCCAGAGGGGAGTGGGGAGGGGATAGTGGGGCGAGGGGTTTACAGGAACTTGTATAAAGCACACAAGGACAAAATCAAGGGGGAGGGTAGAGTTCGGGGAGGGAGGTGGGATTGGCTGGGGTGGGGTGGAGGGATGGGGAGAAAATGCACACAATTGTAACTGAATACAAATTTTTTTTAAATTAAAAAAAAATAAAAACATTAGGAGAGAGAACCAAGATGGAGGCGTAGGTAGACACACTGCGCCTCCTCGCACAACCAGAACTGACAGAAAATTGAACAGCAAGGAAGTCCGACACCAAGGACATAAAAAATAAACATTCATCCGGACCCGTAAGAGGGGTGAAGAGGACTCGTGTTGCCGTGGTGGGACCGAGACTGGCGGAGTGTGGGATAAATGGGGCAGGCGGTCTGACCACTAGCAGACCCTCTGGCCCTACATTCGTGCACAGATAAACTGAGAGGGCCGGACTCAGAGTGGCAGAGAATGGGGCAGGCAGTGCAGCAGGTAGCACCCCGCAGCCCCACACTCTCACATTGATAAACTGGGATGAATGGTGGGGAGCGAAGCAGACCGCACAACCCAGGGCTCCAGCGCAGGGAAACAAAGCCTCAAACCTGTGATTGAAAACACCTGTGGGGGTTGGGGCGGCAGCAGGAGAAACTCCCAGCCTCACAGGAGAGGTCTTGGAGAGACCCACAGGGTCCTAGAGTGTGCACAAGCCCACCCACTCAGGAACCAGTACCAGAGGGGCCCAATTCGATTGTGGGTAGCATAGGGAGTGACTGAAATCCGGTAGAGAATGCAGCAGGCGCCATTGCTCCCTCTCAGCCTGTCCCCCACGTACAGCATCACAGTGCAGCAGCCAGCGTTACCCTGCCCTGGTGATCACCTAAAGCTCCTCCCCTTTACTTAACAGAGGCACCAAGACAAAAAAAAAAAAAAAAAGGCCCAAATGACAGAACACTTCAAAGCTCCACAAATAATTCAACTAAGTAGCGAACAGATAGCCAACCTATCAGATGCACAGTTCAAAACACTGGTAATCAGGAAGCTCACAGAATTGGTTGAATTTGGTCGAAAACTAGATGAAAAAATGAAGGCTATGCTAAGAGAGACAAAGGAAAATGTACAGGGAACCAATCGTGATGCGAAGGAAACTGAGACTCAAATCAATGGTGTGGACCAGAAGGAAGAAAGAAACATCCAACCAGAAAAGAATGAAGAAACAAGAATTCAGAAAAATGAGGAGAGGCTTAGGAACCTCCAGGACATCTTTAAACATTCCAACATCCGAATTCTAGGGGTGCCAGAAGGAGAAGGGGAAGAACAAAATATTGAAAACTTATTTGAACAAATAATGAAGGAGAACTTCCCTCATCTGGCAAAGGAAACAGACTTCCAGGAAGTCCAGGAAGCTCAGAGAGTCCCAAAGAAGCTGGACTCAAGGAGGAACACACCAAGGCACATCATAATTACATTACCTAAGATTACACAGAAGGAGAGAATCTTAGAAGCAGCAAGAGAAAGGAACACAGTTACGTACAAAGGACTTCCTATAAGACTGTCAGCTGATTTCTCAAAAGAGACCTTGCAGGCAAGAAGGAGCTGGAAAGAAGTATTCCAAATCATGAAAGGCAAGGACCTACATCCAAGATTGCTCTATCCAGCAAAGCTATCATTTAGAATGGAAGGGCAGATAAAGTGCTTCTCAGATAAGGTCAAGTTCAAGGAGTTCATCATCACCAAGCCCTTATTATATGAAATGTTAAAGGGAGTTACCTAAGAAAAAGAAGATAAAAAATGTGAACAGTAAAAATGACAGCAAACTCACAGTTATTAACAACCACACCTAAAACAAAAACAAAAGCAAACTAAGCCAACAACTAGAACAGGAACAGAACCACAGAAATGGATATCACATGGAGGGTTATCAACAGGGGAGTGGGAGGGGGAGAGAGGGGGGAAAGGTACAGAGAATAAGTAGTATAGATGATAGGTGGAAAATAGACAGGGGGAAGATAAGAACAGTGTAGGAAATGTAGAAGCCAAAGAACTTATAAGTATGACCCATGGACATGAACTATAGGGGGGGAATGTGGGAGGGAGGGGATTGGCAGGATGGAGTGCAGTGAGGGGAGGAAATGGGACAACTGTAATAGCATAATCAATAAATATATTTAAAAATAATTTAAAATTTTAAAAAATAATGGGGGAGGAAACAATAAACATTTAGACCATTTCAGATTCACAGATACAAGTGAGTTTAAGAGTAAATGTCTGCCTGCCTTTTCTTATTTTAATTACACAATCCATAGACTGACATTGTAGGGCTCGCTCAAAACACAAATATCATATGATATCACCTGTAAGTGGAATCTGATGAAAAAAACAAAGAAACAAGCAAAATAGAACCAGACATGGAAATAAAGAACAAACTGACATTTAGGTATTTCACTTTAAGATACCCTTCTGCCCAGACACCACTTCTTTTTGCCAGTGCGCAGACAAAAACAAGGTGAACAATCCTCCAAGGGCAACACTCTAAGAGATTCTCCAACCAATGTTTCTCCTCCTCCCCACAAACCAATGGCATTTTCACGTCCTGCTTGATGTGTTTATAATTTGGGCCTCTGCTGCTTTAATAGCAGCTACCTGACAGCTGGGTGGTCTAACCAGGTGTTCTATCCACCACAGAATTCAATCCTAGCCAAGAAGATGGAGAATTCAATTGGGTGGAGAATTCACCTACAACTTCAGTCTACCTATAAAACATAGTCCTGTGTTTTCCTTTGCTCAGACAGAAGAAAAGAAGGAACAAAAGTTAGTGGTAGTTGATACGTGCACTCTACCCCAAGAAACACCAGTGCCAGCAAAGTAGAAGCCAGACTTCTCCCTTGTTGTTCTGGAAAACCATTCACTTCTAATTTGGAAATAAATGCAACAGTTTGTGCAACCCAGAAACACATATTTTTATTAATGAGATTGACCGTGCACCTCGAGAGATCTGGCTTACAGAAGCAGACTGTTCTCCAAAGCTATTCATGTCTAATTATAGAGGAAATTAAATTCACTTGTATGGTTGAAGCATATTTTTATGTCATAAGGAATAAGAAAAGATCCAAGCAGAACATTTGCTCTAAACAAAATTACTTTATCTAATGAGTCTTATTATGAATTTTAATGAAGAGAAAAGCAATACAGGAAGTAAAGAGAATTACAAAAGTCCTGTTGTTACATGGAAAACTTACAGGAATCAGAAGGAGGGTAGAACAAGGCATATTAACACAATACTGTAGGTATTGAACTTGAATTTATAAGACACACATATGATGAGGAAAAGACATTTTCAAATGCATTTTTCAGAAAATGTCACTTAGACACGTTTTTTTCCTCTTTAGCACAGTAATAAAACTCCACAACCAATTTGTTGTTGGGTTTTCCTACTCAAAAGAGATTTTACAACCCCACTTCTCATTTGAACCCATATATCAATTTTAGAATAAGGAGTACTTTCTTTCTTACATCAAAGGCCATTGACGTTGTTTTCCTTAGAAACGGTACATACAAATATGAAGCAATCAGAGGAACCATTGTCTGCCTTTTTGTTTATTCTTTTTCAAATGAAAACATTTATAAAAATATTTAGGTGGGTAGGTTGGCTACTGAAATTGTAATGTCCCTGAAGTATTGACTGCATTTAATTTATTCACATGAATTTCAAGCCATTCAATGCTCTAGTTTTAATGTCAGAAAAGCAGACAGAGCTGTTATTGTACCATCTGGTTTGCATGAGGAATCTCTTGGCATATCTTAACTGTACATTTTATAAATGCTAAATCCCAGATGGCATTGCATTGTAACAATGAAGGGTTTTATAAAGGTTTTCAAAAACAAATTCTCTATAATGTGCATACTGGATGGTCTAATCAGGGGCTATGAATTTCAAGTCTACACTGAACCAACCAGCTTCTTAACTGGACAAATTTCCTTTTTCTTATGGTTTTTCCCTTCCTAATAAATCATTGGTTCTGTGAATTGAAGATTTCAATCATATATAGTAATCATATAACCTGAAATGTCATCAAAGCTTAAGTTCTAGAAAACCTGCAGAAACAATGATCACTAGAAAATCTGTATTAGTGCCATTTTGTTTTAACACGGCAATTTGGCACAAGAGCAGCATGTTATAGCACCCTATAGCAGATCATCAGATGTCATCAACACCATTCGACTCTCTCCAAGCTGATAGCAGGACTAGGAAGGCAAACAAACGTAAATGCCGAGCACTGTGTTGAAATAAAACCAGAGTACAGCAATGGTTAAGAACACTGGTTCTTAAGGCACAGGCTGACAGACATGGAACCAGAAATTTGATCCCACCATTAACTTGGGCAAATTACTTCTCTCTGAGCCTCAGTTTCCTAATTCATAAAATGAAAAGAAAAAAAAACCTTTCAAAATAACTTTCTAGTTATTATTCACTGGGTTGTTACAAGTAATTACTAAGTTAATATTTGTAAAATAATTACACAATGAATGGTGCAGTCAGTACTCAATGGATGTACACTACTACCAATGGCAGTGTTGGTCATACTAGAAGCAGAAGTAGGGTGGAAGTAGTTGTGCTGGTAGTGGAAAGGTAGAGAGGTCCTCCCTTCTTTAGGTCAATCATAAATGTATAATTGCTATATTTTCATAAACTATTTCTTTCCTCTGCATTTTTCTTCTCAATCACAACTGGGACTTATTTTTGTTGTTTGTTTGTTTTTGGCCCTGATCCTTATCATGATACAGTAAAAGGGGAATATGTTTTATAGTCACACAGTGTTGTATTTCAAGCTGGGAATTTGTATTCACTTTCTCAGGCTGTCATAACAAAGACCTCAAAACTGGGTGGCTTAAACAGAAATTTATTTTCTCACAGTTTGGGAAGCTAGAAGTCCAAGGTGAAGGTGTCAAGAGGGCTGGTTTCTTCTGAGGGATATGTAGGAAAGAGTCTGTTCCAAGCCTCTCTCCTTAGATTGTAAAACTCCCTGTGTTTTCACAAGGTCTTCCTTCCATGCATGTCTGTGTCCTTATCTCCTCTTCTTACAAGAACACCTGTCATATTGCATTAGGGCCCCACTTACAAACCTGATTCTAAGGTACTGAGGATTAAGACTTCAATAACAATAAGAAGCATAAATGGTAGGTACAAAATAGACAGGGAGAGGTTAAGAATAGTATAGGAAATGGAGAAGTCAAAGAACTTATATGTACAACCCATGGACATGAACTAAGTTGGGGTGGGGGGAATGCTGGTGGAAGGAAGTATGCAGGGTGGAGGGGAATAAAGGGGAGAGAAAACTGGGACAACTGTAATAGCATAACCAATAAAATACATTTAAAAACAAAACAAAACAAAAGACTTCAACAACAATTGGGGTTATGATGGGGGAAACATTCAGACCATAAAGCTTTTAGCTTAGTAGCTATCAACTGAAGGGCAAAATTTATTTCAAGGACCCGTCATTTCCTTTTCTTATTCCTACCTCAAAAGTGTATGCATTAGTGTCCAGCACAAGATATGTACACAGTGGGCCTTAATAAAAATCTTCCCTCCTTCCTGCTGACTCACCAAATCACATGGTTTTCAAGAACCACCTACTCCTTCCCAGTACTCTGTGTGAAATGTGAATGATAAAGGTGTGGATTACAAGCCTGCAGGGGACCCAGAGAGGAAGGGGTAGATTACAGAGATGCCAAGAGGGGAGATTTAACATAACTCAGCTGTTACCTAAAGAAGTAAGGGAGTGAGTGACCTGTGATACCCTGATTAAGATAAAAATTCCAGAGTGTTTGGCTGTTTAGTTAGCTTCAGTCATGTGCCTAGCCCTTAACCAAAGGGTGATGGACACAGCTTAACTAAAAGTATTACCTAGATGATATCTAATGTGAAAGAGACTTCCCTTCAGCCACATCATGGTTCCATTAACAAAAGAAGAGAAAAGGAGATGGGCAGAGAAGAATATACCTGTCTGTTTTCAAGCTTAGTTACTTATGATTAGGTTTTGTGTATTATATAACTACTCATTTGGTCTCCCCCATCAGAGAGCTAGCCCTTTAAATATAGAATCTTTGCATTCTCACAAATGTGCCCATTGCTTCTTTTGAGACTTCAAAGTTTTGTGGTTGCTCAGTAAATGCTCCCATAGGAGGATATCTGCTGTTTCAAAATTTAAACCTAGGCTGAGATAGGAATTCTGAAAGGATGCTCAGCATCACTAGCCATCATAGAGATGCAAACTAAAACCATAATGAGATACTTCTTCACACCAGTAAGAATGGCAATCATAAACAAATCAACAAACAATAAGTGCTGGTGAGGTTGTAGAGAAAAGGGAACACTAGTACACTGTTAGTGGGAATGCAGACTGGTGCAGCCACTGTGGAAAACAGTATGGAATTTCCTCAGAAAACTAAAAATGGAACTGCCCTTTGACCCAGCAATTCCGCTGCTGGGATTATACCCTAAGAACCCTGAAACACCAATCCAAAAGAGCCTGTGCACCCCAATGTTAATAGCAGCACAATTTACAATAGCCAAGTGCTGGAAGCAACCTAAGTACCCATCAGTAAATGAGTGGATCAAAAAACTATGGTACATTTACACAATGGAATACTACTCAGCAGAGAGAAAGAAGGAGCTTATACCCTTTGCAACAGCATGGATGGAACTGGAGAGCATTATGCTAAGTGAAATAAGCCAGGCGGTGAGGGACAAATACTATATGATCTCATCTTTAACTGGAACCTAATCAACAAACAAACAAACAAGCAAAGTATAACCAGAGAAATTGAAATTAGGAACAATCTGACAGTAATCAGAGGGGAGGTGGGAGGTGATAATGGGGGAAAGGGCTTTCAGGAACAACTATAAAGAACACATGGATAAAACCAAGGGAGTGTGGAAGCAGGGGAGGTAGGTGGGGATGGCTGGGGTGGGTGGGGAATGGTGGGGTAAATGCAGACAACTATAATTGAACAACAATAAAAGAATAAAAAAAAAGAACTGGTAAATCATCACTTCCATCACATTCTATTGGCCACATTCAAGGGAGAAGGAGGCTGAGAAAGGAGGCAGGGAACAGCCTAATGGAAAAGCACAGTTGCAAAAGATAGGAATATGGGGAGAGGGGATAGACTGGGACCTTTACAATCAATCTGCCACATCCTTCAAAACTTAAAACATTTGACATGTTTTATTTTATCAACTAAAAGGAATATGCTACATTGTTGATGGGAACATTTCCTCTGTTTGTGTCTTGACCATTGCCCTAGCTATTAATGTTTGTATGTAAATGAGTGTGTATTTAGAACTTGTGAGCCTTCTCTCTTATCCATTTATCTGCCCTTTTTTGTTATTGATTTAGAGAGAGATAGAGAAACAAAGAGACATCAATTTCTTGTTCCACTTATTTAAGCATTTGTTGGTTGATTCTTGTATGTGCTCTGACTGGAGATTGAACTCGCAACCTTGGCATATTGGAACAACGTTCTAACCAACTGATCTACCTGTACAGGGACTAAGCTGGCCTGTCTTTATATCTACAGGTCAATGAAGCCTTTTATTCTTCTACCCTAGTTCTTTCAGAATTCTTCACTGTAAGCAGTTTCATTCAATTTGGATTTGTCTAAAGATCCAAAGGGGAAAATGACATTAACATTGTATAGCTACATTGTTAAAAGAATACCGTGTGATGTTCAAGAATATTCTCATTGACATAGTCTAATTTTTCCAAGTTAAATTCATATTTGATATTTGAAAGCTATTTTAAGCTATAGTACCATACTGGTAGAAGTTTCTATATTTCTTATTTATCTAATACTATTGAATTGTAATAAATGCCATTTTGTACTTTTAAAGCTAATTGAACTGCAAGAGAAGCACGACATTTTAAAATACTCCCTTATGCACACACACATGTGCACACACACAAACACACAGAAATTAATAATTAGAAGGAGCTTGGAAACAAGCATCAGGACCTGATTTCTCACTGAAGCTCTGCTACTCACTTGCTGTATGACCTTGGGCAAATTACTAAACCTCTTAGGCTTCACTTCTTCACTTTATAGTAGGGACCTCAATACTGACATTGTACTTTTATATCATGGGCATTATACTTTTATATCATGAAGTTTAAACTCAGGGACCTTTGATTCTATAGCTTCTATAGATCATTTGTGTACAACTCAGATTGACTGTTATCATTTTAAAGTGATTTTAATTGGCTTAATTCAGTCAATACAGAAATAAATCAAATCATAAAAGCAGGAATCTTCCATCTCCCTGTTCCTATTCCTAGGGATGATATTCCCAGTAGAACAAGAGCACAAACAAATCATAATAGACAACAGTGGCAAAGTGCCCAGCTAGCTAGCCAGACTAGGGTGGACTGCCTTTATACCTGCACAGTGTGCCCCCAGGGTCACACTCTTAGCTCTCTGGTGTACCCTTCTAGACTTTTAATGCAAATACTCATTTCTATGCCATTTTTTCCTATTATTTACATTTTTATTTTTTAGGTTTATTTCTTTTTCTTTTTCTTATCGTTGTTCAAGTACAGTTGTCTCCATTTTCCCCCTACCACCCACCCTTGATTTTACCCCCCTTTGGCTGTATAGACACACACACGTAGGTTTCTTCTTTTTTTTTTAAGGCAAAATACTAATACATTCTAATTATACAGCTCTAAAACTCCAATTTTATTGTGGACATCTTTAATATCAGCATTCAGAGATCCAATTGAATCCATAAATTCATTTTTTTAGAACCTGAAGAGTAGTTCACAGATTACCTAACCATCTCCTGAAGAAGACATTTAGGTTGTATTCACTTAATATGTTCACAATTGTGAAAAAAATAAAACAACAGGCTTGAAATTTAGGAATGATAAACAGTTGTTTATAAGAACAGAATTTCAGAAATAAGGAGTGCACCTGTACCAATGAGGAAACAACTCTGTGTTGCTTTACGTATAACAACCTAAATCTACCTTCAAGAAATACCTGGTGGTTAGTAACTGAGAATCGGCCTCATGACACTCAGGGAGAGACCAGAACATCCCCAGAGAGGAGAGGAAACACCTTGTTGTCATAAATTAGCAAACTTACAAAAGCTCATGGAAAAGAATGTGGAAAGCCCACATTTGAACTAGATCCCACTGTTTATTTAGCAAAACATTAAGGATTTATATCATTTCTGTAAAGATTTTAGTTTTCCTGACTATGATATGAGACACTGTCTTATTACGGAACAGCCATATCTTCCTCATTCTTACAGTTGGCTGCCCTGCACCCATTTGTATCCTAGTGCACTTGTGCAGGATTGGTTCTTATGAGGCCTGGTGCCACTTGGTCAGTACTGTCCCAATCACAGCATGGTCTGGGTCAGGTGGCAAGTGAAATTAAGCTTGGCACACTCACCACCTTCACTAGCTCCCCCCAGTGGACCCCCTTTTCTCCATGCTTCTTGTCAGGGCTTTTGTGCTACCCCTTAGCCTCCCAGAAGCCTGCTTTTGGTGCTCTGACCTGAGCTGTCCTTTCCAGGGCAAGACCCACACTCTGGAGAAAAGTCTTGCAGTGAGTCTGAGGGTGGGACCCGGGAAGGAAAAGCCACACATTACCCTGTTATCTCTCTGACCATCTTCTTAACAGGTGTTTCTGAGTCTTGCTTCCAAATTCCTTTCTCTGTATTCTCATCATAGTTTTAACCATTGTGGTAGCAAATTAGCCTCACATTTGTAGAAAAGGTACCTATCAACTTTTGCAAAATAGACTTAGGAGGAATGACTATTCCTTTGTTGCTGCTTCTCAGAATCTAAATCCTCTCATCCTCTCTAACCCCCAAACCTGTTTATCCTGGATTTTGCTCCCTCTTCCCAGTTCTGCTGGGATTAAACCAATCAGTTCCCATAAAGAGGCTAACCACTGGAAACCACTTATTTTCTTTCCTCCCTCCTCCAGGTATTTCCCCAATTTTCCTGATCATAAGACTCACCTGTAGTACTTGCTGACTATACATTACCTCAAGGCCCCGCCCCTGGAGTGCCTGCTTCAACTTTTGGGTGGGACCCAGGCATTTGTGATATAAATGGGAACCCCACATAATCCTTTTGATCAAGGAAGTTGGGAAACACTACTCAACCTACTTCAGACACCTGTAACAAGGGGTGGAGATAACTCCCCAAGATACACCACAAACACAACACATAAATCAATAATTGCAAATACCACCCCCACACAGAATTTGAGCATATTTCACCTGTTATGGAACATGTGTTACAGAGATCTAGGTGTCTCAAAATGCAATGAAAGATGCTGAAAAGATATGTTGATTTGTTCTCAGATAATCTGAGTTCTCAACCCAGCCCTGATAGTCAGCAGTCAAAATCTGGCAAGTTCCTTTGCCTCAGTTTCCTCATCTGTACTCTCCTGATTGCTATACACTATGATATTCTTATTTAGATCACTACTCCCTTTGACCCAGATTTTCTACCTCCAGGAATTATTTTCTGAGGAACCAGGGAGATGTACAAGAATATCTATTATACCATTATTTGTAATGATGAAAAACTGGAAGCCACCCTACTGTCCATCATTAGGGAACAGTTAAACACTGCTTTATCTAGACATTGAATACTATGCAAACTTAAAATGATAGTGGACATCTTTATGTGTATATGGAAAATGTCTATGACATGTAAGGTAGTAAGAGAAGTTTACAAAAAAGTTTAAACTTCAATCCTAGGTTTTGGATGTTGTTTTAAGTGGGTATGGTGTTTGTAGAAAGTCCATAAAGTTACATACCTAAATAGTAGCAGTCGCAAGATTATGAGTAACTTTTTCTTTTTCTCTCTATCTGAGTGTAATTGTCTGCAATTTTTTTTGCAGTAAGTTTAAAATTTATAATTGGGGGAAATAATGCTTCATCCATTTTGTAAAGCTAGTTCTTCCTTGCACATTGATGTCCACAAGAGCCTGGAGACTAGGGGTTACTGAAAGGAAAGGTTTGCTACTTAATAAAGGTAATGAGAAAATGAGATGTTCTTTCCTCAACAAAGCCCATCACCTTCTTTCGCTTTATGTTGGAGTTATAAATACTTTGTCCAAAAGATGCTATAATTTTTCCCAGTGTTTCATTCACCTGGAGATCATTTCAGGAAACTCTGATTTTGAGGCTGGCCTGCAGAGCAGCTGGTGGAATACCCAAAGACAAATGTCAGGATGGCAGGACTCTGCTTGTTTCAGGCCTTTTAGAAAGCCTCTCCTTCCCCAAATCCCTCTTCTCAGCTGGGAGGGCTGGAGAAGATTCAGGTGTCTCCAATGGGGAGTAGGCAAGGTCTTACCCAGCTTCCTGTTCTAAAAGCACAGAGCAGTTCACCCCTCTACCTGGTTGATTTGGCAGTGCTTTTGGCCATGGAGTACTGGCAAAGAGTAGGTGGTGGGAGTTGCTCAGGCTGGTTCAGGACAGATTGGAGGTGAGTAATTCTTGGGGTAGATGGAGGGGACACAATGGCCTTGTCTGGTCAAGTTCATTCCTTAACTCTCTCTTTCATTCCCTTCTAGCACCTACAGGTCCCTTTCTCTATTGTTATCCCTTGTGTCTTCAGTGAACTCAATAGATGTTACTCAGTTGGGGATTTCTGCCTTCTCAGGTATGCCTCTTGAATGGGGGAAATGCCCTTAGCATCTCTCAAGCAGGTTGGAGGTAGGGTGGCTAAATGGCCAGGAGACACAAACATGGGTCAGACAATCTCCATCACCCCCTTTCTTACATTGAGCAAGTCACTAGATTTTTCCACTGCTTACTATGGCTTTGTACATAAGTGAAGGAGCTTGCAAACACATTTGCACTGCTTATTTCTTCGTTGCCTCAAGCTTTGTGGCATCCAAAGAACACACGCCACAACACTAAGAGCTCCTCTGTGAGAGCAGTAGTCTTCATGCCTAAGGAAAACAACATAACAAAATCAGAGCTGTTCCACTTGAAATGAGGAGTTTTTAGAAACTTTTACCTAGGTTAGAGAATGCAGAGTGGCAGATTATAGTCAGAATTTAGCCTTAAAAAAGTGTCAAAGAACTACTACCTCCAATTCCATCAGCATCATTGTTAAGGTTCCAGTCTGGTTCCCATACACACTAACAAACTCAGGCTTATTCCTCGAGTGCTTTAGAAAGTCCTGAGTACTTAATTAACACCTTCCTTACAGTGCTTGGTATCTCGGATTGTAGTTATGTCTTCCCCACTAATTTATGAACTCCATGAGGGTAGGGGACTAGCTTTGCCTCTTCCAACTGGCATCCTTCTTGATGCCTGTTGGAGAGGAGAGATCCCTCCATACAGTCCTGTGGAAATCATGCCTCCTATAATTCAGAGGCCCCAAATGCTTTCTTTGCTTTCCAGGTACTGTCACTTGCCATGAAGATAGAATGATAGTGGAGTTTTTAAACAATCTTGGCATCAATAAATGGTGTGCATCTGTGATAGGTAGGTAATGTATATAGTCTTATCTTAATCTTACTTAGCAAAAAGTTCCTGGCTTGAGGCCAGCCCCATTTTTCTGGTAAGCAGGGTACACAAACTCTGGAGCAACTGACATCTAGTTCCCATGATGCCACAGGGACCCCTGATTTGCATGATGTCATCAAGAGAAGAAGACCTTGTCTTTCTCTTATCTCAGAACCTCCTGGAGAATTTTTACCTGCAAATCACAGCATCTCTCAAAGCTTGGGTTATATCACCCAGATGGGACAATAGAAAGTGAAGTAATTAAAACAGCTGCCTTAGAAATGGATTGGCAGTATTGGCTATGTAGCTTTGGTTGGCTGTCACTGAAATGTACTTCTTGACCATCCTCTGTCTAAATTGCTCTGGCTTCTGTAGATCCCTTTGGTCTTGAAATGCTGAATTGCACTTATGTCCTTGACCCAGAAAAGCTCACCCTGTTGGCTCCATATGAGACCTGTACCAGGACAGTGGTAAGTAATTGCTTGAGGAATGATTTGGGAAGTAGTAATGTAGTAGTTACTAACACTACCCTAGTAGTTAAGGATATAGGCTTTGGGGTAGAACAGTGGTTCTCAATCAGGGGTGACATTTTTTGTCTCCCCAGAGGACTTTTGGCAATGTTTAGGGACATTTTTTTTAGACATTCTTGGTTATTAAAACTGGAGAGGGGGAAAGCTGGTACTGGCATCTAGTGGGTACAAGCAAAGGATCCTGCTAATTACCTTACATTGAACAGGGTGAACCAGGTTTACCCCCCATAACACAGAATTATTAGGCCTGAAATGCCAATAATGCTGAGGTTGAGAAATATCAGAATTGAGGCCTTTGGCTTGTGTCCTGGCTCTGCCACTATTTATGTGTGACCTTGGGCAAGTTAGTTTACCTCTCTAAGCCTCTGCTTGCCCATTGGAAAATGGGGGTTAGGGTACCATTTCTACATGGTGTCTGAAAATTAATGATATAATGCAGATAAAGGATACAACAAATTCTCAAACATGAGCTAGTTTGATGTGTAACCCCCAGGGGAAATGAGAGGCTATTTTGGTGATGATAAAGAACCTCTATGCTGTAAAAGCAGGTGTTGAAAAGCAAGTGCAGCTGAGCAATAGGGCTTTCTCTATGGCTAAGCAACAGGATTGCCCAATCAAGGTTGATAGGAGCAGCAAAAGGAATTCTCAAGCTTTAGTATGAAAAGAACCACCCAGGGAACTTGGAAAGTATAGACTTACCTCATTTAGTTGGTGACTTAGGTCCAGGATACACCATAGAAATCTGCATGTCTAACAGGCCACTTCATCTGATTCCACAGTAGAGAGCCCCAGCAATGACATTTTTTGCTTCCCAGCTTCAGAAAGTTTAGAGCTGCGGTCCTTTAGACCAGGGCTCTGCAAATACAATGTGTGGGTGATCACCTCCAGCCCAAGGCGTGTGTGTGTTGGTCCTTGAGCTAAGAATGACTTTTATGTTTATAAAGACTTTTTAAAAATACATTTTTGAAATTATATATGGCTTACAAAGTGTAAAACGTATACTAACATCAACAGAAAAAGGTTGTCTGACCCTACTTTGGACTGAGTTCCCTAAGGCAGGGGAAATGTTCACATATGGCTCTCCCAGTACTGTGGCTGCTGCACTGATGCTAAGTGTATCAGAATGACTTGGTAGAGGCCTCAAACCAGCGAGGAGCATGATACTCTGACATAGGGTAAGTCTAAGAAGAAAATATAAACTGAACTCCAATCCCTGAAGTTCAAGCAACTGTTCTCTGACAATGTATCTGATAAACAAGGTTCCTTTTCCTGGGATATTTTAAAGGGCTAGCTAACTGGTCTCTTGGTATAGGAATGAGGAACCTTCCAAAACCTGCAGCATGGGTAACTTTAAGAGTGTTGCACTCAGCAGGGTCAGATGGTATTCTGGAATCACCTTTCCCACTGAGGTCCCAGCACTTCCTGTTCTTACTATGCCATTTGCATTCAGCTTGGTCAGCACCAGATGATGATCAGAGTCATGGACAACAGTGCTGCTGTAAGACGCAAAGCTTTCACGTATCAGATTAGTTGTCCAGCTGTGCAAGCAGGAGGAGCCCATGAGCACCCAGGATCCACACTGTGCATGAAGGATTTCATGTCTGTGAGTGAAGCAGGCTGACTACTTCTCCTATGGCTAATGCAGGGGAAATGGGACAGTCCCGACAGAGTTGGGCTAGGAACTATGTGGCTTTGAATTGATAACCTAAGCACACCAAGTTTTTGTTTCTAAGCCCAAAGTGGGAGAAAATAACAATTTCCTTATAGGGTGTCTCTAAAAATTGACTGAGAGGGTATATACACTGCTTAGCACACTGTACCTGGCAATAGAAAGGATTTAATTGGTAGCTACAATCACATTAATAATCTTTTGACAAAATGAATATCCATCATGTGCCAGGCCCTATGCCAGATGATAGGACACAGTAAATGAGCAAAACAGCCCAATCACACAATCATGGATTTTATAGTCTAACATAGCTAATAGAGACAATGGAAAGATTCAAGAAATATTCATACTTTATTATAGCAACAATGGTAAAAACCTAGTTTTTGAACTTACAATTGGAGGGTAGCATAGATCTTCCAGATGCCTTCTGGTACTAGAAGCTCTCAGAGGCAAGATGATGTCTAAGGGCACAGCTGGGATTTGTGTCTGGTCCTGTGCTTCTCTTACCACATCCCATAATGAGGCTTCTTGGTGTAGGAACTACACGGAGCTGTTCTAGGTGTCTTCCACATACTGTCAGGTGACACAATTCAGAAACTGTCTTCCAAATCAAAGTCTCATATCACAAATTTTCTTCCCTTCCAGTTTACCTTTCAGGCTGTTCCTGGCATGGCTGATGAAAACATGGTATGAAAGTAATTTTTTTTAATTTACAGACCTAAGTAACTTCTTTTTCTATATTAAAGGTAACATAACTTCAATCCTGATTAAAGTATTAAATGACAATAGTCTTCTATTGGACAATAGCCGGCCCTCTAAATGAAAATATTGACTTTAGGATCTCCAACATCAGATGGAATGGAGGATTGAGATTGGTGACGGTGCAAGAGCCCTAACTCTGACCTTTCTGGAGGCCATGGCACAAGGATATAATGTCCTGATTGACAGCTATAAGATTACTATACAAGTGTCATTCAATGCCACTGGAGTGACTCACTACACGGTAAGTCTCTTTGTACCACCACCCAGGCACAGACCAATATTTTTAAATCCAAGCATGATCTCAACCATGTCTTTAGTCATTGAGACTACAACTCATTCAACAGGTAACTGCAAGCTTACCATGTGCCAACACTTCACTGAGTACTAAAGACACAATGTGAACAAAAGAGATGGTCCTTACTTCAGTCTCT
Organism: Desmodus rotundus; assembly: GCF_022682495.2. Classification (NCBI taxonomy): domain Eukaryota; kingdom Metazoa; phylum Chordata; class Mammalia; order Chiroptera; family Phyllostomidae; genus Desmodus; species Desmodus rotundus. The sequence continues at coordinate 88,613,949 of NC_071387.1, read as the reverse complement.
CCTCCCTCTTCCCCACAGATCTAAATCTAACATATAATGCAGAGTGACACTACTGCTCAAATCTATAAATTGAGGTGTTCTATTTTTGTTATCATTGTTCTATATTGTGTCTTATAATAGGTATCAGTGCTTTTGGAGCCAAAAATCAAGACTGTATGTTAAATAAGTTAATGTGTCAAAGTACTTAGAACAGGTCTTGGCACCTAAGTGCTCTCAAATGTCAGCCATTTTAAAAAGAATAGTCCCAAGTCTTGTAAAGATTCTCTCTGAATTACAATACCATAAAATAGTCATAAAATGAGAACAGTTTTTGCTCATATCTCTCTATAAATGATCTGCTGCAGGCCACATCAGTAGAAAACTCTAGCTTGCCAGATATTCAAAGTACAAAACTTTAAAACTAAAGCACCCGGCAGTACAACCATGGGACAAAATGCCTAAATTATTCTTGGGTCAAAATAGTGCCCAATACCTGAGTATATGCTTGCCTAAACTATTCTTCTAGCATTGTTGTAAGAGAGCTTCTAGAATTTCTATTAATTGAAATAGAAATTCAATTAAACCAATGTCTTTGAAAATGTTGTCTCCCCACCACCCAGCAAGGTAATAGTCATCTCTACACAGTACCTCTGAAGCTTATCTATGTAAATTTTGGACAGAAGACCATTTTATCATCACAAGTGACTTGTATATCAGGTAAGGCCCTAGGAAGGGGTAACTCCAGTTGTGGAAGACATTTGCGGGGTGGAGGGGGCGCTTAATCAAAGCTGATCATGGACATCCTGTCCATCATTCCTTCCAGGTCCTGTGACCTGTAATAACACACACATGACTCTCACCATACCAGAATTTCCTGGGAAGTTAAAATCCGTGAGCTTTGGAAATAGAAACATTGCCATAAATGAGATGCATAAGCACGGGATTGATACAGAAGCAACAAATGGTCTGAGACTGCACTTCAGCAAAACTCTTCTTGAAATGAAAGTAGGTTCCATTATCGATCACTGAGCCTAGAAAGTGTGACTTGAAGCACAACCTTATAGGTGACCCTGTCACAGCTGATGACTTGTCCACAAATTACAGCTTCCAGTGTAACAGGTTCAGACTCTCGAAGGCCTCATTGGATCACTGTGCATAAGTGAATTCTCCAGTAACTGAAATTCATTTGTGAACACCAAACCTCTTTAACCTCCACAATGGAAGTCTTCTTTAGTTTTTCTCAGCTCATTAAATAATACAAACCACTTCCAAGTTTCTAATGATGAATGTCTTATGCCTTATTAAAAAACAGGACAGCTTGACCCAAACAAAAGGGTCCCAAACTGTCCTCAGAGAATTCAGTCTTGACTGATGCCACTGCCAGGGCCCCAGAGTATAATCATGTCGGTGTGTGGGTGTCTATGTTGCAATAACATAACATTGTAGAGCTCTTTTCACTCAGACCTGGCTTGGCAGGATACTCAGTTCTTTGAAATTTGATCTGTTAATTCAAGCTTGTGGTGCTTGTTACCTAAGAGCATGAGTTTAAAGCAATAACTTTCCTGGAAGGGAAGCATTCTGCTGTGCAGAAGTGATAGGGTCTCTCTCTTGTTCTGACTTAAAAGGAAACTGTCTGCAGTATGCCCTACAGGTAGTCAATGTACTTCCTTCCTGCCTTCATGACTGCTCAGGGCCCAACTGGAGGGGCTGTGGCTGCTAACTGACATTCTTCTCTCATTTCAGTTGTCAGAAAAATGTCTGCCCTATCAGTTCTACTTATCTTCACTCAAGCTAACCTTTTACTTCCAACGGGAGATAGTATCCATAGTGGTTTATCCTGAGTGTCTCTGTGAGTCACCAGTTTCTATAGGTAAAGACCTTTTTTTAAAAAAAAATGGCTTTCACATTCTATAATTCTTCTGTAGCCCTTCTTGTACACATGGGGAAAAAAGTACATGGAAGTTCAGACTCTGTATTGTTCATACTCATGGAAATGAAAGACTGATTAGGTCAGAGATATCAGTCTAGCTGCTATGATTGGACTCTAAGATATTTCCAAAATATGTATATAGGTAGATCCCACTACAGCTGTTTAAGTAACCAGGATACATTTTTGTATTAGGAGCCTGAGCCTGTTATCTAAATAAAATTACCTTCAACCTCTACTAGAGGGATTCTAAAAATTTAAAAGATTTTCCCTGAACTTTTGCCGATTCCTCAAAAATATGGAGTATTTTCTGTCATTCGGTATTGCCTCCACCCCGTGCTTCTGTTACTCACTGATCTTATCAGGTTAAACCAAATAGGCAAAATTAGTTCCTGCCTCAACTTCTCCCAAACCCCTCAGGATTTGTAAGTTTTGGAAGAAGAGACATAAGGACATAAGGCACTACACTTTAAGCCACAAATGAACTGACTCTTAAATTAGGGTTTTCTCATGGGTCTCTTAGTCTACATGGTGCTTCTTTCCATGTCTCCTGCTCCTTCTTCCTGTGGATGAAACATCCCTCTGTTCATACAGAGTAGCTTCACTGCTGTCCGGGCACCCTGGGGTCTCCCCTTGTAACCCAAGCTACTTATCAAGGTATTTTTCCCAAAGACTTAAGACATATTCTGGTGCCTCCTGATGAAAACCCAAATGTTTCCTTCATCATACTTCAAGGTCGACAGGTGACAACATTCACATGGCGTCTAACTAATTACAGGTGAGCTGTGTACTCAGGATGGGTTTATTGATGTCAAAGTCCATAGCCATCAGACAAGACCAGCTCTCAATCTGGATACCCTCAGGGTGGGGGACTCATCCTGCCAGCCTACCTTTACAACTCCGTCTGAGGGGCTAGTATGGTTTCACATACCCCTGCACGGATGTGGAACAAGACATCAGGTTAGTATGAGCAGACAGCAAGAGGTTAAGACTTGTCTTTGAGATAACTGGTAAACACTCTTTCTAGCTTTTCTCTAACTTTCAGTTCAAGAATGACAAACTCATCTATGAAAACGAAATACATGCTCTCTGGGCAGACCTTCCTCCAAGCACAATTGCCAGAGATGGTGAATTCAGGTGTGATACAATTGCTAGTTGACTTTTTAAGCTCCAGATTAAATTCAAACAGTTTTTTTAACCTAAAATTCTTTGTACCCCCACCCCCAACAACTCTTACAGAATGACAGTGAAGTGCTATTACAGCATGGATGATGTGTTAACAAATACCAGTATCAAAAGTCATTCCCCTCCAGTGGCATTAGTGAAGCCGGGTCCACTTGCCTTGATCCTACAGTCCTTCCCAGGTGAGACATTATAACTTGAGAAATCTGCTTAAATATTTCCAGAACTCTTTACGAATCTGATGCCACCAGACAAATGTAGTAGTCATGATACTTAAGCTCCCATTGCAACTACTTGAGTACTGAAGAGGTTTCTATTCCATTTCAGATAAGTCCTACCTGCAACCTTATGGGGACAAGGACTACCCTGTGGTGAGATACCTCCACCAACCAATTTATCTGGAAGTGAGTGTCTTAAACAGGACTGACCCCAACATCAAGCTGATTGTAGATGACTGCTGGGCAACACCCACTGCGGACCCAACCTCTCTCCCCCGGTGGAATATTGTCGTGAATGGGTAGGTATTCCCCACACATAAGGAATCCTAGCTGATTCGTTAAACCGCCAGAGAAGAGAGAATAAATCTTCTTGGATTTCAGAGGAACACTACATCACAAAGGCCCTGATTTTTGTCCTGCTTTCTCAGTAATCAGTCCTTGATCTAATAAAGTAACCATACTTTCTATTATCCCTGAATCTAAAGGAATAGAATCTTTCCCCAAAATGTCTGTCCCTAATACTCTTTTATCTGGAGAGAAAATAGATCTCCAGTTCCTATCTAGTTACTGAACACCTACCATGTGCCTGGTGCTTTGCATTTTACATGCATTGTTTGAATCTAATTGCTTTGTGAGATGCTAGCTCACTAACTTTATGAAGAAGAAATCCAAGCTTTCTGCTTAAATAACTATCCCAAAGTATTATTTAATAAAATGATGTAATTTGAATGTCCATTTAGCTCTAGACCTGAACACCACAATGCTCTGAAGTTATGACTTGTGCTCTGCCTGCTCAGGTCTGTACCTAGATAGAACTGCACCTTCCTTTTTTTGAAGCTGTTGTCATTTGTTGTTAAGCTCTTAGACTCTAGGTACAATTCTGACCAAGGACCATGTGTAGCCAGTGCATCCGTGCAGCTCATTCCTACACTCCAACCCTATTTAAGTGTCCCCTCCTCCATGAAGGAGACCCTCCTGCTCCCATACCCTGGTCTAACTCTTCTTTGCTTGGCACTTACCACATAACATATTACTTTTTTATAGCTTTCACTCCCTGCTATCATCTAAATTATAAAATGATAGGACTTTCCTTTTTTTTTTTTTTTTTTTGGTCACTGGCATATACTACCATAGCTGCCTGGGACATAACAAGTACTCACAATAGTAAAAGAATTAAGCCTGTGTCATATGAAGACACATGCAAAACTTGTAGCTCTTGTTGAGTTTAGCTGGCAAACAAATAGGCATTTAAATTGTATCAATACAACTTTAATGGTGTTGCATGTACAACTTATGGCTCCATGGATATTGTGGATAGGACAAGTCAGAAATATATTAAGTAAAAGGTACAGGTGGAAGGTACAGCAATAGTCCTGAAGGTGCTACATGTAACTGAATTTGGGCAAACACTGAGTTAGACTCAGGTAAATGTGGCTGATGTCCTCCCTGGTACGTGCCTCTTAGCTGTGAATACAACCTGGACAACCACAGAACCACCTTCCATCCAGCTGGCTCCTCTGTGACCTATCCTAATCACTACCAGAGGTTTGATGTGAAGACCTTTGCCTTTACATCAGTGGCCCAAATGCTCTCCAGCCTGGTGAGTAATTAACAAGTCACCTGGGACAGGCTGCCTGTCAGGGCACCAACCCTACCTGACTCTCCCTCTACTTCCAGGTCCACTTTCACTGCCATGCCTTCATCTGCAATCAGCTTTTGCCCAACTCCCCTCTGTGTTCTGTGATGTGCCCTGTGTCATCCAGAAGCAGGCGAGGTAAAAATATCAAGTCCTCATTACTGTCAATTTACTCAAAACAAACTTCATCCTTTCAGAATTTAAAGAAGAAAGAGTGCTTAGTTCTTCTTCTAGTCCCAAGAGCCCAAGAAACCTTAGTCCAGTCTACCTTACCTGTATAAATCTGAGATGGGCAGACTCTTGAGCAATCCTATAGACAAGTTTGATCTTTTGCATATGTGACTCTAAAAGATTACTCTTCCAGAGTCTAGGTAAACTATGAGCTTAAAATTCTTTGAGAATCCATCTTGCCTTTACAGTAAGGTGTTTGGCCTGTTCTGTAAAGGCAGGCAAACTGCACAGAAGAGCAGGGATGCCATGGAGATCTGCTCTAGAAACTCCATGGACACACCTCTTACCAGTCACCACTCACTATTTCAGAGCTCCAACTCTTTATCTGTCTCTGTCTCCAGCCACAGGGGCCACTGAAGAAGAGGAAAAAGTACTAAGTCTGCCAGGACCTATCCTCCTGTTGTCAGATGGCTCTTCAGGCAGAGGTATGGATTCAAAACCTTCCTGGTTTCAAGCTTATGGATTTATGTCAAATTTAATTATGCATAAATAACATATGCTCATTGTAAACCTGAACAAGAAAAGACAGTCTCTCTTCCCAGGGAGAGCTTCTGCTAAGTCTCCTGTGTACCCTTCTCCAAATCCCCCATTAACACAAGTGGTATTTGTATATTCTACCTTCAGTTCTATAACTGCCTTTTAAAATTATATCTTATACCTGTACAGAGACCTACCTCAGTGTAAATAGCTAAATAGAATTCCAACTAGGTTACTTCCAGTTTTGTCATTAATGCCAAATTGGAAGCCTCTTAAATGTTTGCCTCCTATACAAGAACTCCAAGATTAAGTTTCTAGATGTAGGACTAATAGGTCAGAAGGAATGTGCCTTGCTCCTGCCAAACTTAATTTGTTCCTGTTAATATCCCATATCTTCATCTCAGGTGGTCTTAATTTTAGGTCTAGAGTTTGAAATTAAGCTTTCCTAAATCCCTAAGTAATAGCCTGCAAGAGGTCGCATACTTGAGAGAGCTGAGCATTTCTGTTGGTGCTAGGATGATGTGTAAGACAGCAGGCTGGCAATATAAGCTTCTTTCCAGATATCAGCCAATTGATTTTAGGTCAGTAAAAGCAAATGGGAAGTGGGACAATAGTGGGTATGGAACAGGGAGAGGAGGAGGTTGGCCCAAGGGGTTAAGGCTATACCCTATTGCAAGCTTCCCAAATGAGTCCTTTGAGAGTTAATTTCACTCCCTATCTGGGGAGCCCTCATATGTAAAGCTTCAGCTTTAACTTATGCCTATGACTTAAACATGACCTTAAGACTTGAATGTCTGCTTCTTTTCCAGATGTTGTATATTCTAAAGGGCACAGGACTGCTGGATATGTTGCTTTTAAAACTATGGCTGTTGTGGTTGTCTTGGCAGGTGTTGTGGCAGCTCCAGACCTCATCTATTACCTGTACAAAAAAAGAACCATAATGTTAAATCACTAATTGAATTTTCAAAATAAAGTGGTGGAAGTAAGCCTCTTGCTTTTATTTTCTCATTAAGATTAGGTGAAGTTCAAGGATTGTTTCTTGCAGTCACTCTTCTTTCCAGTGAACATAGTAGCTTTCCATAATCCTCTGGGCAGTTTTGCTCTGTGTGAACACGAATAAGGAAATGGATGACTTCAATGCTTCCTGTCGCTTAGTTTTTTCTGACTCCCACCTCCAAAACTGTCAGTGCCAGAGAATTCAATCAACAGTAGGGATTAGGTACAGCCCACCTCTGGGGGTGCATTTAGGTGACTCCAAGCCTTTTACTCTTCCATTCATATATATGAGATGGGGAGAGGGAACAGGAAGCCACCCTTAACCCATGGCATAATTTATCTTCTCTGTAAGGGACTGGAAACCAGGTGTTGCCAAGGCAGTAACCTAGCATCCTACTTAGGAAATATTTCCTAACTCAGATTACTCTTTCAAATAAGTAGACCACTTTCCCTGAGAACTTAAAGTGATTTAGCCACATATCTCCTGAGCTCCACATCCAATTAAAGACCAGAAATCCCTTTTGGAAGAGTGTAAGGAATACTATATGGTTCTAGTTTTCTCGGGTGCAATTACAACATCCCTAGTCTAATAAATACTCTCCAGCTAAACACCAGCCTTTCAGCAGAGCCTGGAGAGCCACTATTCCACTCTTACATGTGCATTACTGCCTCCTGTGGCTGTTTCCTGTGGGTGCCCATCTTATGCCAAGCTGCACCTATATATCATCCAGATGATCATTGTCTGGTCACATTCTACATATCTCTTAACTGACCACATTCAAGATATCAAACAGAAATAAAGTTGTTGTATCCTTCAACTAAAAAAAACCTCTGGATCTAAATTAGAATTTTTGCTAAGAAAAAAATTATAAAGCTTTTAAATCTCTGTACATGGTGGGGAGGTGGAAATAGAAATATGGAAGTCTTTAATGTTTTGTAGACTCTTTTCACCCTCAACTGTGAGTTGTCATAGTCTTTTTTTTTTTTTTAAAAAAAAACACCTAATCCTACTTGGGAAGGAATATTATATATACTTAATTATCGTGTGACACTATAGGTCTTTACTGTTGAATCTTTGGTCTTATCTTCCAATACGTCCTTTCATTCTAAATCCTCTTGTTAGATTCATGTAGTAAAAGTCAACCACATAAATGGAGGAAGGGAACAGCTATATCTATACTGTGAGAGGTCTGGTCTTTCCAGAGTAAGGGTGAAAATTTCAAGCCATCTCAAGACCATTCTCTGGGCATTGCTTTATAAGGGAATAAGTCATTTTGCTAATGATACAGCAAGAAAGAGCCTTGGATTCCAAATTTTCTGTGTGACTACATCATGTTAGTATTAACTACTAGAATCAGAAATACTACATGTGTTGTACTGTTTAAAGTGGGAATTTAAAAAAGTGTTGGCCCTTAACTGGCTTTCTGTCCCAGTGTGGTAGGCTGATTAATGACCATCCCCAAAATGTCCACACCCTAATTCCCATAAACTAAATATTCTTCCCTTTACATGGCCCCAGATGGATTGTGCAGATGTGGCTTGAGGTCTTAACATGGGAAGATTATCTAAATGGGCCCAATCACAGGGATCCTTATAAAACAGGAAGGAGGGTCAGAAGCAGAAGTCACAGTGATGTCACAAGCCAATGAATGTGGGCACCTCTAACAGTTGGGGGAGGCCAGGAAGTAGATTATCCCCTAGAGCCTCCAGAAGGGATGTGCCCTGCTGCCCCGTTTTGACTTTGACTTCTAGAATTGTAAAAGAATGTTTTAAGCCTTTAACTTTGTGTTATTTGTTATGGCAGAAATAGAAGGCTAATATACCCTCTAATGGGTCACTACCCACAACTTGAAAAACACTTGCTAGAAATGCTAATTTTGCAGATGAGAACCTTGAGCCCTATCTCATCCACAAGTAGGTCTGTTTGTATAGAGTCACAGGATCAAGGTGACCTGAGCCTCAAGGCTGCCCTACAGCAGGTCTCAGTCCTGATGTGTTTACCACAAATGCTCAGGCATGGTTATAAGAGGAGAGCCAAGCTGGCTGTGGAGCAGTGGCTGGGATGAACACTTGCTGCCATGGCTGCCTGGACAAAGTATAATGAGCAGTTGATTAAAGCCCCACTCTCAATTTCTGAAGGTACATGGGGGAGGTGGTCTCATCTGAGAGGGACTATGTGGAAAGATAGTGAGCTCTAATCCTAAAAGACGGCCTTCTCATCCAAACTAGAGTTTGCAATCTCCCTTATCAGTAGCAATGGGCTGTAATTGTCATCCAGGTGCCAGGAGGTAGATGAAGGGCACTTGGGATTCTACTCTACTGGGAATTTTGATGGAGGTTGCAGGGGTAAGAATGGACTTGTGCCCCTTGGCAAGCCCCCTCTAATGAACTTTTCCTCCCTGCCCCATCCTGCTGATTCAGGCAGTTTTATGGAATGTGTAGGGGCTCTAAAACAAGAGCTGAGCTGGGATTCTAGATCTATGGCTTTCTCATTATTTGACCTTGGGCAGATGGGACATCCTCTGAGCCTATTTCCATATATGTAAAATGGGATAAAACCTACTTTGCAAGCATGTGAGTGTTCAATGAGATAATCAGGGTGTTGGTGTATGAGCTGCCCAGTCAGCAGTGGGGCCATCTAAATACCAATATAACCATTATGGACAATAAAGGGGAGACATACTAAGTCTGACAAGCTCAGGGGAGGCCTGTATGGTGGGCCTTACACACTCAGTGACCAAACTAACTACATAGAATGGTCTAAATGTAAACTTCTTAACTAAAAGTGAGTCATGGCAGGTAGTCCATGTCTTAGGCTGGTATTTTCCTTGACATAGGTCAGTCTTTACCTAAACTGAGCCAGTCTATTGTCTTTATGCATCTATGATAACCTCCCTTTGGAAAGTTAGAGTAATCCTGATGGAGTAGGCAGTTACAGTGGCAGGAGCACAGTAGCAACAATAGGCCAGGTACAGAATGCCACCAGGGTGGAAAGTCCTAGGTGCCTAGCAGTGGACAAAACTAGAAAAACAACTATTATAATCTAGGACCTTACCTCTACGGTGACCTTTCCTCCCCTAGAATGTCACTAGTTATGCAGTTTAGATCCCCTGACCTTTCAAATCACTAGTCATGCAGTTTAGATCCCCTTAGAGGAGGGACAAGGAGGCCAGAGAGTAGCCTCATGTGACTCCCATACAAGCCTTTGCATGACCACTCCCTTAAACATTAAGCCCTTGGGACAATGAGGTTCTGACCCACATCAAATAATTGTAGGAAGAAAGCCTCAGTTCTGTTGAACACAGAGGCAGAGCTTTGGTCAAACTACAGATGACATTTAGGCCTTAGTTGTGTTTCAGCTCCAGGCCCAGAAAAGCAGCAAAACCAGACAGAGCAATGCCATGGCAGGACCAGCTGTGGTGACTAATGTGGTAGAGACTATTACTCTGAAAGGACACACTTGGAATGCTGATGAATAGTCTATTGAGATCTTCCCCTGAGATCTCCCCTAAAATCCCTGCCTTTGGCTCAGTTGGTTGGAGCGTCATCCTGTGCATCAAAAAGTTGCAGGTTCAAATCCAGGTCAAGGCACATACAGGAGGCAATTGATTAATGTTTTGTTCTCACATCAACGTTTCTCTCTCTCTCTCTCCCCCTTCCTCTCTCTAAAGTCAATGAACATGCTCAAGTGAGGATTAAAAAAATAAAATAAAGTCCTGACCAGTGTGGCTCAGTTGGTTGAAGTGTCATCCCATAAACCAAAAGTTTGTGAGTTCAATTCCGGTCAGGGCAGATGCCTGGGTTGTGGGTTTGGTCTTGTTTGGGGCACATGAGACAGGCAACCAATGGATGTTTCTCTTCCATTCTTTCTTTCTTCCTTCTCCTCTCTCTAAAAATAAATATCTTTAAACAAATAAAAATAAAATAAAATACACCTCTCACCTTTGGAAAACAGAGAAAAACCTTTAAGACGGGGGACCCAGTGTCCTCTCTCTCTCTCTCCCCCGCCCCCCTCATTCACACCTTCTCTCCCAGGCACATAACTTTACTTTTGTAATGGGATAGGTCAGACCAGAGGTCACTGGAAAACAAGGGACCTCAGATCCATCAACAGCCAACACCTCCCCACTCCAAGAAGGGTGCTGAGGCAGCAGATTAAAGAGCCCAAAGGGTGGAGTTGAGGAAGGAGGCTGCTGCCTAAACAAAGGCAAAGTGACTGTGCAAATGTGCCAGCAGTCAAGTCACTTGTAATGTAGCTGGGGGTGGGGAGCTCATACAGTACCTGCGTGAGCTGTTGTGGCTGGACACCCCACCCTGAACAAACAGACACTTGTGTGCCTCTGCATGACTGGGAAACTTTTGCCCTTACTAAAAATGGAAGCCAAAAGAGGGTCAAAGACACTGGGGAGCTGACAAAAATGGTGGACACTATTGCACTATAGGAAGAGCCAGATGTTTAGTCGCACAGGAATTTCTGAGCTAAGCCCTTAAAATGCAGCATGCTGGGAAACATGTGGTTAGTAAGCTTTTTGCATTCTCCTGGCTAACCTGGTCAGCTGAAGGGAAATGGAGGTCCTGAGACCTGGCAGATCTCTGGAGACTATGTGTTTTGGAAATAGCCTTAGCACCCCTCCCACACTGAAGAGGGTGGTGGAGCTGGTGGCACTGTGGGGGACCTGCCTGACCAAGCACACAGACACACTGGTGAGCTGATGGCCAGAAAAAATGCAGCTCCAGAGGAGAGAAACTGATGCTGCAAGATGGACTCAGGCAGGTGCACGCAGATTCGTAAGAGATGCCTGGAGATGAACTCTGACCAGTACTGCCAAATTGCAGACTTTTGCATTTCTTGGAGGCCAGTACTTTTAAGTATCATATTCTGAAACTTATCTGGCTTGGCAGAGGGCAGCAGGGCTATTTATTTTGGGGTGTTTTAAAGGGAGCAGGACTTAATGGCAGAAATCTGCCATTATTCTAAAACTGTATAACCTTTAGAAAAACAACCACTTTCCTTTTTCACTGAACTGTTATCTCTGGAGTCATGCCCTTTGGTAGCAAGCGATCAAATCCCACTACTGCTCTGGAACACCATTGGCTGGTCCTGTAACACATTCTTTCTCTTAAATTCCAAGGACCTTTCTTTTGCCTCTGCAATTTGTTTCTTGAGTCCATGCCACCAAGATGACTTATTTCTTCTACCTCTGCGACTTTCTTTCTCTAAATAAACTGTCTCTTGCACTAGAGTTCTTGACTCTGAGTTCCTTCTTAGCCAAACTCAAGAATCAACATCCAACATTCATTGTTAACAATCCCCTTTTGCAAGGGGAGATTCAAAATGGTGGAGGAGTAAGTGGAAGCTACACTAACCTCCTCCCAGGACCGTTCTGGAATTACAACTAAATTGTAGAAAATAATCCTGAATAACCAACTGAACACTAGCTGGATAGAAGCCTTAATACCATGGACAAACAGAAGAAACCACTTCACCATGACAAGACAGGTAGGGGGTGCAGAGGAGGTGCAAGAGGGCTGGCTGGGCTCTCAAGCTTGGCAGCTAGAGTTCCAGAGGAATATTTCAGTGGTTGGGGGGTTCCCCCTGAGAAATGTGGAGTCTAAACCCTAAGCTGGGCTCCCCAGGGGAAAGGAACCCATATGACATCCAGCTGTGAAAAGCAGCAGGGTTTCTCACCACCAGGGATAAATGGCTGGAGACATAGAGAGCTCCTTAAAAAGCCTACACACAAAATTTCATTTGCAGCCACTTACCCTGGGATCCAGCAGAGGGAGGGCAGAGTGCATTAGAGATGCTTAAGAAAAGTCTGGGGTTGGTGGCTCTGGAGAGAATGAAGGAACAGCTGTCAGAATCCCTCTATAGAGTCATTCCTCATACTGCAGGAGCCACCTTTCTCAGGTGGGGCACACTCCCCTCAGGAATGCTATGTTCACAAGAATTACTATGTTCCACCCTGTGATGCTAAAGCTGGGCTGCTGATTACAGCTTAAGGCTATATCATTGATTAGTTTAACAAATTAAGATAGGAAATGCAAAGAAGCAGTCAAAATGGGAAGACAAAGAAATAGATACCAAATGAAAGAAGCAGAGAATTCTCCAAAAGAAGAACTAGATGAAATGGAGGCAAGCAATTTATCAGATAGAGAGTTTAGAGTAATGATTATAAAGATACTCAACAGCATGAAAAAAGACATAGAAACCATAAAAAAAATCAGTCAGAAATAAAGAATGCACAGAATTGGTTGAGTATAGTTGCAAAATAGAGGAAAAAGTGAAGGCTATGAAAAGTGAAATAAAGGAAAATGTACAGGGAAGGAAACTGGGACTCAAATCAATGGTTTGGACCAGAAGGAAAAAAATAAACAGTCAACTAGAAGAGAATGGAGAAATAAAAATTCAAAAAAATCAGGAGAGGCTTAGGAACCTCCAGGAAAACTTTAAACATTCCAACATCCAATTCATAGGGCTGCTAGAAGGAGAAGAGGGAAAGCAAAAAATGGAAAACTTACTTGAAAAAATAATTAAGGAGAACTTCCCCAATCTGGGAAAGGAAATAGACTTCCAGGAAGTCCAGGAAGCTGAGAGTCCCAAAGAAGTTGGGTCCAAGAAGAAAAACACCAAAACACATAATTAAGTTACCTAAGTTTAAGCATAAGGAGAGAATCTTAAAAGCAGCAAGAGGAAAGGACACAGTTACCTACAAAGGACTTCCCATAAGACTGTCAGCTGATTTCTCCAAAGAGACCTTACAGGCAAGAAGGGGCTGGCAAGAAGTACTCAAAGTCATGAAAGGCAAGGACCTACATCCAAGATTACTCTATTCAGCAAAGCTTTCCTTTAGAATGGAAGGGCAGATAAAGTGCTTCCCAGATAAGGTCAAGTTAAAGGAGTTCATCATCATCAAGCCCTTATTATATGAAATGTTAAAGGGACTTATCTAAAAAAAGAAGATCCAAACTGTGAACAGTAAAATGACAACAAACTCACAACTGAACCTGAAACTCAACAAATGAACCTGAAAAAATAAAAGAAAGAAAAACAATGAAAACAAAAACTAAGCAAACAACTAGAACAGGAACAGAATCATAGAAATGGAGATCACAAAGAGGGTTATCAGTGGGGACGTGGGAGAGGGAGAGAAGGAGAAAAAGTACAGGAAATAAGTAGCATAAATTGTGGATAGAAAATAGACAGGGGGAGGTTAAGAAATGGAGAAGCCAAAAAACGTATATGTATGACCCACGGACATGGGGGGAGGTGGAATGCAGGTGGGATGGGGTGTGCAGGGTGGAGAGCAATAAACGTGGGGGGGGGGATGAGACAACTGTAATAGCATAATCCATAAAATATATTTAAAAAACAAAGAAAGAATGCAGCCCTGGCTGGTGTGGCTCAGTGGATTGAGTGCAGGCCTGCAAACTAAAAGGTCACTGGTCTGATTCCCAATCACAGCACATGCCTGGGTTACAGGCCAAGTCTCCAGTAGGGGGTGTACAAAAGGCAACCACACATTGATGCTTTGCTCCCTCTCTCTCTCCCTTCCCCTCTGTCTAAAAATAAGTAAAAAAAATATTTTTAAAGAGAAATAAAGAATGCAATATCCAAAATAAATAATATACTGGAAGGAATAAAGAGTAGGTTAGATGAAACAGAGGATATAATCACTGATTAGGAAGACAAGGAGGAAAAACACCCAGGCAGAGCAGCAAAAAGAGAAAAGAATTTTTTTTTTAAATGAGGAGAGCTTAAGAAACTTTTGGGACAGTATGTAACAACATCTGCATCATGAGAATACCAGAAGAAGAAGAGTGAGCAAGGTATCAAGAACCTATTTAAATTAAGGAAGATACAAACAAATGGAAGCATGTACCATGTTCATGGATTGGAAGAATTAACATCATCAAAATGGCCATACTACCCAAAGCAATTTATAGATTCAATGCAATCCCTATTAGAGTACCCATGACATATTTCACAGATATAGAACAAACATTGCAGAAATTCATATGGAACCATAAACGACCTCGAATAGCAGCAGCAATTTTGAGAAAGAAGGACAAAGCAGGAGGTATCACAATACCTGATATCAAACTGTATTACAAGGCCACGGTAATCAAAACAGCTTGGTACTGGCATAAAAACAGACACATAGACCAATGGAACAGAATAGAGAGCCCAGAAATAAACTCAAATCTATACGATCAATTAATATTTGACAAAGGAGGCAGGAGCATAAAATGGAGCAAAAACAGTCTCTTCAACAGATGGTGTTGGGAGATCTGGACAGCTACGTGCAAAAAAATGAAACTCGATCACCAACTTACGCCATACACGAAAATAAACTCAAGATGGATAAAAGACTTAAATATAAGCCGTAACACCATAAAAGTCCTTGAGGAAAACATTGGCAGGAAAATCTCAGACATTCCATGCAGCAACATCCTCACAGACACATCCCCTAAAGCAAGGGACATAAAGGAAAGAATAAACAAATGGGACCTCATCAAAATAAAAAGCTTCTGCATGGCTAAAGAAAACAGCACCAAATTACAAAGAGAACCAACAATATGGGAAAACATATTTGCCAATGATACCTCAGACAAGGGCCTGATCTCCAAAATATATAAAGAACTCACACGACTCCACTCCAGGAAGACAAACAACCCAATTAAAAAATGGGCAAAGGACTTGAACAGACACTTCTCCAAGGAAGACATACAGAAGGCCCAGAGACATATGAAAAGATGCTCAGCATCACTAGCCATCAGAGAGATGCAAATTAAAACCACAATGAGGTATCATCTCACACCAGTCAGAATGGCCAACATAAACAAATCCACAAACAAATGTTGGAGAGGATGCGGAGAAAAGGGAACCCTCGTGCACTGTTGGTGGGAATGCAGACTGGTGCGGCCACTGTGGAAAACAGTATGGAATTTCCTCAGAAAACTAAAAATGGAACTGCCCTTTGACCCAGTAATTCCGCTGCTGGGATTATACCCTAAGAACACTGAAACACCAATCCAAAAGGATCTGTGCACCCCAATGTTCATAGCAGCACAATTTACAATAGCCAAGTACTGGAAGCAACCGAAGTGTCCATCAGCAAACGAGTGGATCCAAAAACTATGGTATATTTACACAATGGAATTCTACGCAGCAGAGAGAAAGAAGGAGCTTATACCCTTTGCAACAGCATGGATGAAACTGGAGAGCATTATGCTAAGTGAAATAAGCCAGGAAGTGAGGGACAAATACCATATGATCTCACCTTTAACTGGAACATAAGCAATAGAAGGAAAAAGCAAACAAAATATAACCAGAGACATTGAAGTTAAGAACAATGTAACAATAGCAAGGGCGGGGGTGGGGGGTGGGGGCGGGGACAGTGGGTAGAGGGGATTACAGGAACTACTATAAAGGACACATGAACAAATCCAAGGGGGAGGGTGGAGAGGGGGGAGGGAAGTGGGTTCACCTGGGGTGGGGTGAAGGGATGGGGAGAAAAGGCATACAACTGTAATTAAATAACAATAAAAAAAAATGTTAAAAAAAAACAAAACAAAACAAAACAAAACAAAACAAAACAAAAAAAAGAACCTATTTAAAGAAATAATGACTGAAAACTGCCCTAATCTGGTGAAGAAAAAAGACACACAAGTCCATGAAGCTCAGAGAGTCCCAAACAAGTTGCACACAAAGAGGCCTGCTCTGAGACATATAATTAAAAATACAAGGCTTAAAGATAAGGATTAGACTGTCATCTCATTGTCAACAGAAACATTTCAGGCCAGAAGAGAGTAGCATGAAATATTCAAGGTGATGAAAAGCAAGAATCTACAACCAAGGCCACTTTACCCAGCAAGGCTATCTTTTAAAATCAAAGGAGAAATAAGGAGTTTCCTAGACAAGAAAAAACTAAAGGAGTTTACTAACATATGTTAAAGGGCTTGCTTTAAGAGGAGGGAGAAAAAGAGAAAAGAAAAAAATAACAGAGGAAAACAGTCTAACAATAAAATGGCACCACATATATATCTATCAATAAGCACCTTAAATGCAAATGGCTTAAATGCTCCTACCAAAAGACATGGGTTAGCTGAATGGATAAGAAAAAAAGATCTCTATATATGCTACCTCTGAGAGACAAATCTCATATCGAAAGATACACACACACTAAAGGGATGGAAATAGATATTTCATGCAAAAGGAAAGGAAAAAAGCTGGGGTTGCAGTACTTATATCCAACAAAATAGACTTTAAAACCAAGGCTATAGTAAGAGATTGAGAAGGACACTATATAATGATAAAGGGAACAATCCGACAATAGGATATAACCCTAGTAAACACACATCCAAGATAGGAACACCTAACTATGTAAAGCAAATCTTTTTTTAAATATTTTTTTATTATAATTTTAATTTTTTATTGTTATTCAATTACAGTTGTGTGCCTTTTCGCCCCATCCCTCCTCCCCAACCCAGCTGAACCCCCCTATAAAGGACACATGGACAAAAATCAAAGGGGAGGGTGGAGGTGGGGGAGGGAGGGGGGTTCAGCTGGGTAAAGCAAATCTTGATGGACATAAAAGGAGAGATCAACATAAATACAGTCATAGTCAAGGAGATTAGCACTACTTTGATTTCAATGAATAGATCTTCTACAAAGAAAATCAACAAGGAAAGAGCAGCCTGAAATGACACATTAGATCAAATGGAATTATTTGATATCTTCAGAGCATTTCACCACAAAGCAGTAGAATACACATACTTTTCAAGTGCACATGGAATGTTTTCTAGGACAGACCACATGTTAGGGCACAAAACAAGGCTCAATAAATTTAAGAAGATTGCAATCATATTAAGTATCTTCTTTGACCACAATGCTATGAAACTAAAAATCAATCACAAGAAGAAAACTGAAAAGCACACAAAGACATGAAAGATAAATAATGTTATTAAATAATGAATGGGTCAACAACGAGATCAAGGAAGAAATCAAAGATACTTTGAAACAAATGAAAATGTGGACATAACAATGCAAAATCTGTGAGACACTGGGAAAGCAATCCTAAGAGACAAATTCATAGCATTACAAGCCTATCTCAAAAAACAAAAGAAAGAAGGGAGGGAGGGAGGGAGGGGGAGACAGGGGGGAGAGAGAGAGAGAGAGAGAGAGAGAGAGAGAGAGAGAGAGAAAGAAAGAAAGAAAGAAAGAAAGAAAGAAAGAAAGAAAGAAAGAAAGAAAGAAAGAAAGAAAGAAAGAAAGAAAGAGCTCAAACAAACAATCTACCTTCACACTTAAAGGAACTTCAAAAGGAACAGCACACAAAGCCCAAAGTGATTCGAAAGAAGGAAATATTAAGATCAGAAAAGAATTAAGTGAAATAGAATCTGAATACATTACTGTATTCAGTTGGCTAATATTTTGTTGAGGACTTCAGTATCTATGTTCAACAGGGACATTGGCCCATAATTTTCTTTCTTTGTAGTGTCTTTATATGATTTAGGAATTAGGATAATTCTGGCCTCATAAAATGAGTTTGGAAGACTTCCCTGTTCTTGAATTTTATGAAATAGTTTGAGAAAAGGTATTAGTTCTTCTTGGAATATTTGGTAAAATTCAGCTGTTAAGCTGTATGGTCTGGAGCTTTTGTTTGTTGAGAGTTTTTTGATTACTGCTTCAATTTTACTAGGTGTAGTCTGTCTGTTCACATCCTCTGATTCTTCCTGATTTAATTTTGGAAGATAGTATGTTTCTAGTATTTTATCCATTTAATCTAGGTTGTCCAGTTTGTTGGCATATAGTTGTTCATAATATTTTCATACAATACTTTGTATTTTCTTGGTGTCAGTCGTTATTTCTCCTTCTTCATTTCTGATTTTATTTATTTGGGTCTTTTCTCTTTTTTTTCTGTTGAGCCTGGTTAAAGTTTTGTCAATCTTGTTTATTTTCAAAGAAACAGCTCTTGGATTCATTGATCTTTCAGATCATTCATCACGATCAAGTGGGATTTATTCTGGGAATGCACAGTTTTTACAACATTTTCAAATCAATAAATGTGATATACCACATAAACAAAAAGGAAGGATGAAAACCACATGATCATATCAATAGATTGAGAAAAAGAAAAAGATTTGATAAAATCCAGTGCTCATTATGATAAAAACTCTCAGCAAAATTGGAAAACATGCCTAAACATAATAAAGGCCATATACAACAAAACCACTGCCATCATCATACTCAATGGGCAATATCTACAAGTGTTCCCCTTAAGATTGGGAACAAGACAAGGATGTCTGTTTTCACCTCTCTTATTCAACAACATACTGGAAGCCCTAGCCATACAAATCAGACAAGAAGAAGAAATAAAAGGCATCCAAATTAGAAAGGAAGAAGTAAAATTGTCATTATTTGAAGATGACAATACTGTACATTGAAAACCCCAAAATTCCACCAAAAAATTACTGAACTGATCATTGAATTCAGAAAAGTAGCAGGATACAAAATTAATATCCAGAAACTAGTTGTATTATATATGCTACTTATAAACTAACAGAAGGGGAAATTAAGAAAACAATCCCATTCCACTTGATACAAGAAGAATAAAATACGTAGGAATAAACCCAACCAAGGATATAAAAGACTATACTCAGAAAATTATAAAACACTGAAGAAATATAAGAGATAGAAATAAGTGCACACTTGGGAGGAAGATGGCAGTGAGATAGGTGGGAGCAGAGTCCACTTCCCCGCGGCACCAGTAAAATGCCTAGCTCATCTGAGGAACAGAGTGAACAGCCAATGGTATTACAGCATATAGGAAGATCGGAGACCAAAAATTGTGGAGGACATTGAAAAATCAGACGACAGGAAGACCAGCAGAACTTACCTGACCAGTTTAAAGCCAGCAGAAGACTTTCCCCCCCCTAAATTCCTTCTTCCTTTCTGTCCTTCTTTCTTGTTTTATTCCTTCTTCCTTCCTTCCTTCCTTTCCTTTTCTATTCCATTTTCCTTCCTTCCCTTTTCCTTTTATTTTTTCTTTCTCCTTTTCCCACAGGTGACACAATAAAACCTGGAGCTCTGAAAAGACCAGAGTTCGACCCAAACATGGGTCATCCTAATAACTGAGACAGTGAGACAAATTTCTCTTTGCTATTCCAGAGAACTTGCAAGGTGGGAGTGGTGAACACCAGTACACCTGCTGGAAGACGATGCCCACAAACAAAGGAAAACCAACAGATAACAATGGAAGAAAGTGAAGAAGGGAGTGGAAGCCATGCTAACCTCAATCCAGGACTGATGTGGAAATACAACTAAATACTGGAGAAATTTCTCACAACAAACAACTGAGCAAGAGCGACAGAGAAGACTCAAAACCTTGTAAACACGGAAGAATCAGCTTGAACACAAACTGTCCACATCTGCAAACAGAATACAAGACGTGATGGATGGAGTGACCCTCAATTAACCAGCTCAAGGGAAGGACCCATCAAAGAAAGACCCAACAACAATCAAAACGCAAAGACATACAGAGCCAACATAAACGACAGCCCAAGAACAGCGAGCTCAGGAGATTAAGGAGACTACACCACTGAATCCCAGTGAGATTCTATCATAGAAGTTCATACCATAAACCCAGAGAGTCAGAACAGATCAATTTAAGAAGCAGAAGCTAACATGAAGAGTATCATAAACAATGGGAAGACAAAGAAACAATCCCCAAATGAAAGGAATGGAGAAAGCCTCAGAAAGAATGCTAAACAAAATAGAGGCAAGTCAACTATCAGATATAGACTTCAAAGCCATGGTTATCAGGAAGCTCACTGAGACCACACAGAATTACCAGAAACTACAAGGAAACTACAATGAACTCACTGCAAACTATATCAACATGAGATAGGAAATAGAAATCATCAACAAGGGCCAAGAGGAAATGAAGAATACAATTTCTGAACTGAAGAATACAGTAGAAGGAATCAAAAGCAGACTTGATGAAGCAGAGGATCGGATCAGCGAGCTGGAGGACAAAGTAGAAAAAAACACCCAGAAAGAGGAAGAAAAGGAAAAGAGGCTCAGAAAGAATGAAGAGGCAATAAGGGAAATGCAGGACAACATGAAACATAATAATATCCATATAACAGGGATACAAGAAGAAAAAGAAGAAGAGCAAGGGATAGAAAACCTGTTTGAAAAAGTAATGATGGAACATTTCCCCAATCTGATGGGAGAAAAAGTCACGCAAATCCAGAAAACACAGAGAGTCCCAAGCAAGAGGAACTCAAAGAGGCCCACTGCAAGACACATCATAATTAAAATGGCAAAATTCCAAGACAAAGAGAGGATCTTAAAGGCGGCAAGGGAGAAACAGGAAGTAACATACAAGAGAGCCCCAATAAGGTTAGCAGCTGACTTCTCAATGGAAATGCTCCAAGCCAGAAGAGAATGGCAAAAAATATTCCAAATAATGACAACAAGAGGCCTGCAACCAAGGCTACTTTACCCAGCAAGGCTCTCAATCAAGATAGAAGGCCAAATAAAGAGTTTCACAGACAAAAGAAGTCTAAAAAATTACACCTCCACCACACCAGCTCTGCAGGAGATGCTAAAGGGTCTGCTTTAAGGAAAGGACGGAAAAGAGAAAGAGAGGAACACAGGTATGAAAAAATGGCAATGAATAACTACCTATCGATAATAACCTTAAATGTAAATGGATTAAAAGCTCCAATTAAAAGACATAGAATAGCTGAATGGATAAGAAAACATGACCCACACATAGGCGGCCTACAAGAGACCCACCTCAGGACAAAAGACGTACACAGACTAAAAGTGAGGGGCTGGAAACAAATTTTCCAAGCAAATGGACAGGAAAAAAAAAAAGCAGGGGTAGCAATACTCATATCAGACAAAATAGACTTCCAAAGAAGGGACGTAAAGAGAGACCCAGAAGGTCACTTCATAATACTCAAAGGAAAAATCCAGCAAGAAGACATAAACATTGTAAATATATATGCACCCAACATAGGAACACCCAAATACATTAAGAAAATCTTGGAGGACATCAAGAAAGATATTGACAGCAACACAATTATAGTAGGGGACTTTAACACCCCACTGTCAAAAATGGACAGATCTTCCAAACAAAATATCAAGAAAGATATTATGTCACTGAACAATACCATAGATGAAATGGACTTAACTGATATCTATAGAGCTTTTCATCCCAAAGAAGCAAAATACACATTCTTTTCAAGTGTCCATGGAACTTTCTCAAAGATAGACCACATGATAGGACACAAAGCAAGCCTCAACAAATTCAAGAAAATTGAAATCATATTAAGCATTTTCTCTGACCACAAGGGGCTGAAACTAGAAACCAACCCCAAAGGACAAAACCCAAAACACTCAAAATCATGGAGACTGAATAGCATGCTATTAAACAATGAATGGGTCAAGAAGAAGATTAGGAAAGAAATCAAAAAGTTTCTGGAAACAAACAAAAATGAACACACAACACCCCAAAACTTATGGGACACAGCAAAGGCAGTCCTGAGAGGGAACTTCATAGCAATACAGGCCTACCTCAAAAAGATACAAACATTTCAAACAAACAAGCTAACCCTATGCCTACAAGAACTTGAGGAACAACAACAAAGACAGCCCAGAGCAAGTAGAAGGAAGGAAATAACCAAGATCAGAGCAGAGTTAAATGACATAGAAACTAAAAACACAATTCTAAGGACAAATGAATCCAGGAGTTGGTTCTTTGAAAAGATAAACAAAATAAACAAAAGCCCTGGATTGGATGGTTTCACAGGAGAATTCTACAAAGTATTTAAGGAAGAGCTAACCCCTATCCTTCACTGACTATTCGAAAAAATCGAAAATGATGAAAGACTCCCCAACTCTTTTTATGAAGCCAGCATCATCCTAATCCCAAAACCAGATAAAGACATAACTAACAAAAAAAACTTCAGGCCAATATCGCTGATGAACATAGACGCTAAAATCCTCAACAAAATATTGGCAAACCACATCCAGCAATACATTAAAAACATCATACACATCACCAAGTGGGATTCATCCCAGGGATGCAAGGATGGTACAATATTAACAAATCAATAAACATAATACATCACATCAACAACAGCAAAGACAAAAATCACATGATCATATCAATAGATGTGGAAAAAGCATTTGATAAGGTACAGCATCCATTTATGATAAAAACACTCAGCAAAGTGGGAATAAAGGGAGCATTCCTCAACATAATAAAGGCCATATATGAGAGACCTACAGCCAACATCATACTCAACGGACAAAAACTTAGAGCTTTCCCACTAAGATCAGGAACAAGACAAGGATGCCCTCTCTCACCACTCCTATTCAACATAGTATTGGAAGTCCTAGCCAGAGCAATCAGACAAGAAAAACAAATAAAAGGCATCCAAATTGGAAAGGAGGAAAGGAAACTGGCACTGTTTGCAGATGACATGATAGTGTACATGGAAATTCCTATAGACTCCACCAATAAACTACTTGACCTATCAGATGAATTTAGCAAAACAGCTGGATACAAAGTCAATACTCAGAAATCAAAGGCATTCCTGTATACCAACAATCAAACAGCAGAAACAGAAATCAGGAAAAAGAAATCCAATTTGATGTAGCAACAAGAAAAATAAAGTACCTAGGAATAAACCTAAGCAAGGAGGTAAAGACCTGTACTCAGAAAACTACACAACATTGAAGAAAGAAATTAAGGAAGACACAAACAAATTGAAGCATGTACCATGCTCATGGATTGGAAGAATAAACATCCTGAAAATGGCCATACTACCCAAAGCAATTTATAGATTCAATACTATCCCTATTAAAGTACCCATGACATATTTCACAGATGAAGAACAAACATTTGAGAAATTTATATGGAACTATAAATGACCCCGAATAGTGGCAGCAATTTTGAGAAAGAAGAACAAAGCAGGAGGGATCACAATACCTGATATCAAACTGTATTACAAGGCCACTGTCATCAAAACAGCCTGCTACTGGAATGAAAACAGGCACATAGACCAATGGAACAGAACAGAAAGCCCAGAAATAAACCCAAGTCTTTATGGTCAATTAATATTTGACAAATGAGGCAGGAGCATAAAATAGAGCAAAAATAGCCTCTGCAATGAATGCTGTTGGGAGATCTGGACAGGTGCGTGCAAAAAAACGAAACTCAATTACCAACTTACAGCATGCACAAAAATAAATTCAAGGTGGATAAAAGACTTAAATATAAGTCATAACACCATGAAAGTCCTAGAGGAAAACATTGGCAGGAAAATCTCAGACATTCCATGCAGCAACATCCTCACAGACACATCCCCTAAAGCGAGGGACATAAAGGAAAGAATAAACAAATGGGACCTCATCAAAATAAAAAGCTTCTGCAAGGCTAAAGAAAACAGCATTAAAATCAAAAGAGAACCAACAGTATGGGAAAACATATTTGCCAATGATACCTCAGACAAGGGCCTGATCTCCAAAATATATAAAGAACTCACACAACTCCACTCCAGGAAGACAAATAACCCAATTAAAAAATGGGCAAAGTACTTGAACAGACACTTCTCCAAGGAAGACATACAAAGGGCCCAGATACATATGAAAAGATGCTCAGCATCACTAGCCATCAGAGAGATGCAAATTAAAACCACAATGAGGTACCACCTCACACCGGTCAGAGTGGCCAACACAAACAAATCCACAAACAAATGTTGGAGAGGATGCGGAGAAAAAGGAACCCTAGTACATTGTTGGTGGGAATGCAGACTAGTGAGGCCACTGTGGAAAACAGTATGGAATTTCCTCAGAAAACTAAAAATGGACCTGCCCTTTGGCCCAGCAATTCTGCCTTGGGATTATACCCTAAGAAGCCTGAAACACCAATTGAAAAGAACCTATGCACCCCGATGTTCATAGCAGCACAATTTACAATAGCCAAGTACTGGAAGCAACCTAGGTGCCCATCAGCAAATGAGTGGATCTAAAAACAACGGTACATTTACACAATGGAATTCTACACAGCAGAGAGAAAGAAGGAGCTCCTATCCTTCCCAAGAGCATGGAAGGAAGTGGAGAGCATTATGCTAAGTGAAATAAGCCAGGCGGTAAGGGACAAATACCATATGATCTCACCTTTAAGTGGAACATAATCAACAGAAGAAAATAGCAAACAAAATATAACCAGAGACATTGAAGTTAAGAACAATCTAAGAATAGCCAGAGGGGAATGGGGAGGGGACAGTGGGGAGAGGGGATTACAGGAACTACTGTAAAGGACACAAGGACAAAATCAAGGGGGAGGGTGGAGATGGGGGAGGGAGGTAGGTTCGGATGGGTTGGGGTGGAGGTATGGGGAGAAAATGCAGATAACTGTAATTGAATAACAATAAAAATTAAAAAAAATAAAGTAAGTGGAAGCACATACCATGTGGATGGATAGGTATAATTATCATCATTAAAATGTCCAAAGAATTCTGTAGATTTAATGCAATTCCCATCAAGATTTCAATGACTTATTTCACAGAACTAAAACAAATACTTTAAAAATTTGTATGGAACCACGAAAGGCAACAGTGATCCTGAGAAAGAAGAACAAATTTGGAGGAATCATGCCACCTAATGCGAGACTCTACTATAAGGCCATAATAATCAAAATAGCATGGTACTGAGATAAAAAGAGACACGTAGATCAATGGAACAGAACAGAGCCCAGAAATAAACCCACACCTTTGTAGTCAATTAATATTCGACAGAAGCAGCAAGCACGTACAATGGACTAAAGATACTTTATTCATTAAATGGTGTTGGGAAAACTGGCCAGATAGGTGCAGAAAATGAAACTGTACCACCTTCTTACAACACACAAAAGAATAAATTCAAATCAATCAAAGATTTAAATATTACACCTGAAATCATAGAAATCCTAGAAGAAAATATAGGCAGCAAAATCTTGGACATTGCTTGTAGTAATATTTTTTCTGGTATATGTCCAAATGCAAGGCAAGCAAAAGAAAAATAAACAAATGGGACTACATCAAACTAAAACATTTTGCACAGCAAAGGAAATCATGAACAAAATAAAAATATAACACACAAGGTGGGAGAACATACTCACTGATATATCTGATAAGGTGTTAATGTGCAAAATTTATCAAGAACTGACAAAACTCAATTTTAAAAATCAAACAATCCAATTAAAAAATGAGCAGAGGACCTGAATAGACACTTCTCCGAAGAGGACACACAGATGGTCAATAGACATATGAAAAGAGGCCCAAAGTCACTAATCATCAGAGAAATGCACATTAAAACCACAATGAGGTGGCATCTCACACCTGTCAGAAGGCCGTCTTCTATAAATCAACAAACAATTGCTGGCCAGGAAGTGGAGAAACACCAACACTTTTGCACTGTTGGGTCAGAATGCAGATTGGGGCAGCCACTGTGGAAAGCAGTATAGAGATAACTCAAAAAATTAAAACTGGATCTGCCTTTTGACCCAGCAATTTCACTTCTGGGAATATAGCTGAAGAAACTCAAAACACTAATTCAAAATAACATAAGCTCCCCTATGTTCATTGCAGCATTTTTTATAGTCACCAATATATGGAAGCAGCCCAAGTGTCCATCAGTATATGAGTAGATAAAACAACTATGGGCCTTTTACACGATTGAATACTACTTGGCCATAAAAAAAGAAATTTTTACCCTTTGAGACAGCATGGATGGACCTGGAAAACATTATGCTAAGTGAAATCAGCCAGTCAGAGAAAGACAAACACCATATGATTTCACTCATACATGGATTCTAATGAACAAACTGAACTAAGAAAGAAAATGGGGACAGACTCATAGATGGAGAGCAGGATGACAGCTAGTGAGGGTGAGGTGAGGAGGGGGAGGGATTGAGCAAAAGCAAAAAAGGACTCATGGACATAGACAACAGTGTGGTGATTGCTGGGGCAGGGGGGGTATAAAGGGACTAAATGGTAATGGAAAAAATATACAATAATGATTAAATTTTTTAAAAATCCCCTTTGGCCATATCCCTCAGGTACAATCTCCAAACAGGAGACTACAAAACATCTCATTATTATTTTGTTCTTTGCATACCATCTCTATGTTCTTTAAATGTTAATTATTACCTCTCCTCTACCCACCAATGTAAAAGAAATACATGTCTATTCATTTTATTTTTTATCCAATCTCAGAGATTTCCCCACTTTGTTTTTTCCAGCCTTCCTAGTCTATCACCAATAGATTTCATGTAACTCTTTTATGGCTCTCCCTTTGATTATACAATAAAATAACTGTTAAACTGACATTTTCTGAAGCATTTTCTCAATCCATTGAGATTTTTTTCTTCCCTGCAATTGTCATCAGTTTGGCTCAAATAAACTCAGAAAAAATCTCTACAGGTTTGGACATTTTTACGTTGACACAAGAGCACTCTTTTAGGCACTTGAAATAAAAACTTCAAGATAAACAGTAAATGTAAGTTGAATAAAGCTATAACTCAGATGAGAAGTTCTTAATCAGACACATATTTTGTAAAATATACATGTCTGGATCCAAGCTAGTAAAGCTAGAATCTTTAAGGAGTGGGGTCCAAGTATGGTTAGACTCTATAGTAGGCTCATTAATGGTCCCCAAAATGTCCACATCCTAATCTCTGGAATCTGTGAATGTTACCTTTATGGGAAAGGGACTTGCAGACACGAGTAAGTTAAGGATCTTGGATGGGGCCATTATCCAGATTATGCAGGTGGGCCCTAAATGTAATCACAAGTATCCCTATACAAAGGAGACAGAGAGAGGATTTTTCCCTTCTTTTCCTGTGATATTGTTATTTATAATAAGATGTACATTTGGTCCTAGTCTTAGTTTCTGGAAGACAGCACCTAAATCCTTAGAATTTCTTAAGAGTTGAGAACAAAGTCTTTTGTTATGTTAATGAGATCTCTTTTGAAAAGCCAGTAGGTAACCTAAGTATGACAGCTGGTTGCCAAGGGAACCAACTGTGAATAAGAGGGTTGGAACTTTTTTTTTAAATCCTCCCCCAAGGACATGCTTATTGATTTTAGAGAGAGGGAAAAGGAGGGGGAGGTGAAGGGAGAGAAACATTTCATATGTGCCCCAACTGGGCACTGGGACCAAACCCACAACCTAGGCATGTACTCTGACTGTGGTTTGAACGCACATTCTTTCAACTTATGTGACACACTCCAACCAACTGAGCCACATGGGGCCAGGGCAAAGTTGGAAGTTTTGGTCCCACCCCACTGAGAAGACAGGTGCTTGAGGCCAATTGCTAATGGCCAATGATGTCATTAATCATACCTACATAATGAAGCCTCCATAAAAAACTTGAAATGAGGGGGTACAGAGAGCTTCTGGGTAGATAAACATGTGGAGATGTGGGGAGAGTGGCACAGTGAGGTTGTGTGATATTGTGATTCCCCAACCTGTGGCAGCCAGAGCAATTGGTAACAAACCTAAGGACACTGAGAATTGCAGAGCAATTGTCCCCACCTAGCCCAAGAGGAGGGCTAAGGCCCAGAGCTACTGTGCCACTATTCCTGCATCTGAGGCTCCAGTAGTCCAGCTTAGTCTTTGTTCTCATCCAGTCTGGGATCAGTGCAGCAGTTAGGCCAACATGGCTGCTGGAAACAGAGAGAGGGGGAGAAGGGGGGAGAGAGAGAGAGAGATAGAGAGAGAGAGATAGAGAGAGAGAGAGAGTGGGCATGTCAGGCCTATGTAAAGCTTTGATTATATTTCCTTGGGCTTGGGAGGGAGCAGGCATTCTTTCAAGCTATCCAATCTCTTTCCTAGATCTTCCTGGGGCTGTGCTGGTGCCTCCCCCTATTCAATCCCTTTCCTGGATCTTCAGGGATTTTGTGCCCTTATCCTGTTCAGTATATTTCCCAGATTTTCCCAAGCTAGACTCCTCCTCTTTATGGTTGCCAGTTTTGCCTCTACTGCACATGCCTCATAGTTTTGCTTTATCATCTGGCTTCTACTGTGCATGTCTCAGCAGAATTTCCCCCTCAGTGTTTATCCCCCTCCGTTAATCTGAGGAAACAGGCTGGTTGTTACCTAAGGAGACTGGAAAGCAGATTTTTCCTGCCCACTTGGATGTCTGGAGAGATTGTGAAGCTGCTCCTTCCTATTTAATCAGGGTTTAGTCTGATTCCCTTTGCTCCCTTCCTTTGTTAAAAATTAACTAACTAACTACTGTAGCACTGTGTTTCAGGAACCAACCCTGGGACCACTTGCCTCTGGATTTCATGTTTAATGAGCTGCTCAGAGTTCTTATAAAGGAATGCATTCTGTTTGTAGGTAAAAGCAACCAAATTGATTTAGGCTTAAAGAACCTTTATTTTTAGGAAAAAGGCTATGACTATAATTTGCATCTACAAGAATGCACAAAGTTATATGTAAGCTTTTCTTTGGATTAATAGACAGATTTGTATAATACTTTTTGTTAACAAATTTACTTTGCCTTTGCTCCCTCAAGACCCAAGAGGACCAGATTCTGGTTTTGTTCATCTTTGAATTTCCACTGGTTCTTCTGCAAGGAAAGTGATTTGACTGAAAATGTAGATCAAAGAAGCTTGATTCAAGGCAGATGGTAGCATCTTACCTCTCACTCACACTCCAATACTCTCCTCCTTAACTCTGCTAAGGGTCAGAGGGGCAGGGGAGGATGTCAGGAAGCAAGCACAGGGTGCTAGAGATGTGGGTTCCAGCCCTGGCACTGCAGACTTAGAGCACAGAGAAGCCATTTTCCCTGTCTGGGCCTCAGCTGTGTCTTCCACAGGGGAGAATTGGCTAGGGTGCCCATTGCCTTTCCCCTCAAAGTGTGATCTATGGAAGGCTTTACCTGGAAGGCTTCCGTAAGCAGTATGGAAACAAAGGTCCTGCTTCAGACCTATGGACTCAAAATCTGCCTTCTAACAGAATCACTTGTAGGTAGGCACACAACCAAGAAAGAACTACAAGTCTAACACTTCTTCCAGAGCTGGGTCAGTATTACATCGCCTGGATGGGAGTGCCCTCTAGTGGCTCCAAAATGAAACACTTTCTTTCAGAAACACGTTGGATTTCCTTCTACTGGTTGTTGGGTATTCCCAAATGGAGCTCAAAGCACAGGGACTGTGAGAATGTGCAGGGGGCCTTGAGTTTTGGAAAGTAGACTACGTCTCCAGGCTGCAAGGATCTCTGGCACAGTCCACTTTCCCAGTGTTTCATCCTTGTCACTTCTGCTTTAACAATAGGCAACAGAGAGCAGGTTATGCTGGTGATGAGACTGTCATGGCTTAGTCACTAGCTAGCTCTGAGACCTTCAGCAAATGACTTACCTGTTAGCCCAGTTTCCTCTTCTGCCAGTTGAAAGTGGGCATGAAGATGAGAACAGCAGGACCTCTTAGGACTATTTATGAAGGGTCACAGGTGGTAACAAACGTAAAAGCGCTTTGAAAACCTGGATGCCACTAGTGTAACTCTAATGCACACCTGGTCAATCCCAGCCCCATCCTAGACTAGCTATGCTGCTACTTGGCCTAATGCTCTTCATTCTTATTTATCTAGATCAGGGTTCCTCAACTCGGAACTATTGACATTTGGGCCCAGATAATTCTGTGCTGTGAGGGCCATCCTGTGCATTGTAGAATGTTGAGCAGCATCCCTGGTCTCTATCTGCTAGATACCAGCAGCACCCCCACCCAAACACATAGTCATGACAATCAAAAATACCTTCATACACTGCCAAATGTCTCCTGGTGGGGGAGGTGCAATATCTCCCCGCAATTGAGAACTGCTCTGGATTGCTCAGGAGTGTTTACATATAATGTTCTAAAGTTCTGGCTACCTGAAGAGAAAGATACAGACAATGTTTCCATCCCCAGATCACTGGCAGAGGGGAGGCAGATAGGGAGGGGGGAGGATGGAATAATAGCAAACAAGACACCATCTAGTCAAGAAAATATTTAATTATTCTAATGTTTTATAGCACTTAGATAATTTAGAGATCATTTGTCTCAATCTCCCGATGACTTGTGTTGGACAGCATTCTTATTACAGATTGAGGAAATCAAAGCACAGAGAGGCTGTCACTTGCTCACTATGCCTGGTCCACAAGGATTGTAGAAAACTGGGTCATAGAAGTGAGAGTGTTTGGAAATGGGAGGAATGGAGGGGGATGTTTCAGCATCACTGATTTTCAACTTTCCAACCACACATGATGGATAATATTCACTATAACAACATATCCATGTGTCCTTTATAGTAGTTCCTGAAAACCTTTCTCCCCACTGTCCCCTCCCCCCTCCCCTCTGGCTATTGTTTCATTAGCAAAGGCTTAGGACTCAAGGAGTATGACAGACAAAGCCTGAACTGCAGAGTTTTGACTCAAATGCCGTAGTTCTTGGCTGAATTGGGTGAGTCATTTAAGCTCTGAACCTTAGTTTCACCTCTAAACCCCAGAGTATGATGGCATATGAAACACAAGAAGCTGGCAGGGAGAGCTTACCAGGGGTCTTATCCACTAAGGGGATTAGCACTTTTAAATACAGTGGGAAAGCACCTTGTGCTTTGCAGTTTGAAGCAGGGATGTTTATGTTTTAAGATGATCTCTTTCAGGCAATTTAAACAGCAGGTCCCTAGCCTAATCCAGGGGCTTAAACTTCCCAGGTGAATATTGACTTGTATATGTTAAGTGTTCTTATCACAAATAATTAAAATAATAGGAAGAAATAGAAGGTAGGAGAAAAGTTTTGGAAGTGATAAATATGTTTATGGCATATTGTAGTAATGTGTACTTGATGAGTTTGCAGACAAATATATATTTATCTGCAGACTCATCAAGTTGCATTCATTAATTATGTATAGCTTTTTGTGTGTCCATAAAGTGATATAAATTTTTTTTAATAAAAGTAAATAAAATTATCTCTTGGCTACTCTGGGAAAGCATTCCATAAGAAGCAGGGTAAAGTTCTCAGCACTGAAAATACTCCCAAATCCTGCATCCCAACTCAGACCTACTCCACTAAGCCAACTCCCCTTGACACATCTTCCATCTGGCTTAATATAAGCACAGCAGATTTAAACTTCTCACATTGTCCCCATCTCAGAAAATTGTGTCACTGCCTACCCACTGGCTCAATTTACAAATTTATGTACCACCCTTGTGTCCCCCTTTCCTTCACCATCCACAGGCAAATGCTGCAGGCTCTCCAAACAAGGGGGTCTCTATTACCTCCATCCTACTGTACCACAGCCATCCTCTGCTCTGAGTATCACAGATCTCCTAACTTACCTTCTGCTCCCAATCCTTTGGCTATGGAGTGATCTATAAAAATCTAAGTGTGATTATGTCTCTCTTAAAGTGTAAAATTCATCGTCTTCCCTTTACTCTTTGGTATAAATTTCTTCCCCTGCATAATGGATTCCTATGTCTCCCCCATTTACCATTTGGTCACCAGGCCCAGCCACACTGACATCATTTCTTTTTCTTAAATAAAGTGAGTTCATTCCAGTTTCTGAGCCTTTGTGTTGCTGTGACCATCTGTCCCCCAGCTATTGGCATGGTGGCAACTTCACATTCCTCGGTTCAGCAAGAAGAAATCCTTGATTCTTGTGGCTAATGTAGCCTCCCCCAGTTTTTGTTACCCTTTTACTTTCTTCAGTGAACTTATCACAATCTAATATTTTCTTCCCTTGTTATAGCAGGTAGACTAAAGTGGAACCAATGGAATCCCTTGCTCCTGAATGTGGGTGGGCCCTGTGATTTTGACTAATGCACAGAATATGGCAAGAGGGAGGGCATGGACATGATTCCGCATTGCAAGAATGTAATGTCTGCCTTACTAAGAGACTCTCTCCCTTGGTGGCTATGAAGGAGCAAGCCAGCATGTGTAAACTGCTACATGAGAGGGACTGAGGGTCTCCATCCCACAGCCTATAAGGAACTGGATGCTGCCAATGACCAGGTAGGCATGGATGTAAATCCTTCCACAGTCAAGCCTGAAGTGAGAACACAGCCCTGGCAAAACTGTGACTGAAGTCTTACAAAGGACCCAGTTAAGCCATGCCAGGATTTCTAACACAGAAAATGTAAGATAATGTGTTCTTTTAAGTCCATAATTTGTGGTAAATTGTTATGTAACAACAGAGAACTGATACACTTGTGAAGTGAGTCCTATATTAGAAAGTAAATTTCGGGGGAGAGCATTTTCCACCATGGCCTAACAACATGACCCAGAGCATTAAGGTGAGAAAATGCAGGACATGATGAGGAGACAATTTTATTTGAGAGTGGTGAAGATGGCGGCAACATAGGTGGGAGCGGAGTCCACTTCCCCTCAATGCCAGAGAAATACCTAGCTGATCTGAGGAGCAGAGCGAACAGCCAACAGTATTCCAGTATATATGAAGATCAGAGACCAAAGATAGAGGACATTGAAAGATCTGATGGTAAGAAGAGTGCTTAAGGACAATAAGGTCCCCGGGACCAGGGACCCGCGCGGGGACAAGGGTGCAGAAGCACCAGCCCAGGAGCAGGGGCTGCTGCAGGAGTCTTGGGAGAGGGCCAGGCTGAGCTGTGAGCAGCCAGGTGCTTGTTTGGACCAGGGGGGCTTGAATAGGAAGACTTTCTCAAAAAGAAAAAGAAAACAGAGACACTCAGGGGCTAGTTAGAGAACTCTCGGCAGCAGCCCAGGCCCCTGGCGCCCCTCCCCCCTCCTCCCCTGGACTGCGAAGGCGGGATAAGCAGCCCCGGCGCTCACCTGAGGCCCGGTTGTGGGCACGCAGATTAGCGAACTGGGGGCCCACACATGAAACCCCGAAGGGGCACCCACACCTGAAACCTCAGGTGGGAGAGCATCTGGAGCAGAGGCTAGCTGCTCCACCCACAGGCCCAAAACCTTGGTACCCAGTGCCACGTGATTCAGTCCCAGGGGAGCCCCGCCCACCCTAGAGACTCAAGCTCAAGCGGCTCCATGGGCCAGCCGGCTGCACGCGACCCAAGCCCAAAGCAGCTGGATTGGCTGATCAACGGCCTGACTGCCTGGCAGGGACCACACCTGCAACGCCTACCTAACACCTGTGCACAGAGCCCTGCAGGGCCTACTAGCTCTCTAGGACAAAGGCAGAACACCCAGCAGAGGGGAGCTGCAGGGCTAGGGGAGACTGCAGGTTGAACAACAGCGAAGAGTGTGGCCCAGGGAGAAAAGTGAAACCAATCCTTCCAACCACCCCCTCCCGTTGCACAGACAGGACTAACAGCAGAACTAACCTGACCGATTTAAAGCCAGCAGAAGATTTTTTTTTCCCTTTCCTCCTTTCCCCCTGAATTCCTTCTTCCTTCCTTTTTTTTTTTCATTCCTTCTTCCTCCCATACTTTACCTTTTTTATGTCTTCTTCCTGCCTTCTTTTATCTATTTCTAGGTTTTAATTTTTGTTAAAATTCCTTCTTATCTTGACTCCGATTGTTCTTTATTCCTTCTTCCTTCCTTCCTTTCCTCCTTTTCTATTTCCTTTTTCCCTCCTTCCCTTTTTTTTTCTTCCCCCCTTTCTCTTTTTCCCACAGGTGAGACAACAAAACCTGGAGTGCTGAAAAGACCAGAGGTAGACCGTGTTACACACATAAACGTCAGCTCAAGACCAGTGAGCACAGGAGATTGAGGACACAGCACCACTGAATCCCATTGGCATTCTACCATGGAAGTTCATACCATAAACCCAGGGAGTCAGAATAGATCAATTGAAGAAGCAGAGGCTAACAAGAAGAGTCTCACAAACAATGGGAAGACAAAGAAACAATCCCCAAATGAAAAGAAAGGAGGAAGCCTCAGAAAGAATGCTAACTGAAAAAGAGACAAGTCAACTATCAGATACTGAGTTCAAAGCAATGGTTATCAGGAAGCTCACTGAGCTCTCTGAGCTCAAAGAGAACTACCAGAAACTACACAGAAACTACAATGAACTCACTGCAAACTATATCAACATGAAAAAGGAAATAGAAACTATCAACAAGAGCCAAGAGGAAATGAAGAATACAATTTCTGAATTGAAGAACACAGTAGAAGGAATGAAAAGCAGACTTCATGAAGCAGAAGATCGGATCAGCGAGCTGGAGGACAAAGTAAAAAAAAAAAACCACCCAGAAAGAGCAAGAAAAGGAAAAGAGGCTCAGAAAGAATGAAGAGGCAATAAGGGAAATGCAGGACAACATGAAACGTAACAATATCCATATAATAGGAATACCAGAAGGAGAAGAAGAAGAGCAAGGGATAGAAAACCTGTTTGAAAAAGTAATGATGGAAAATTTCCCTAATCTGAGGAGAGAAAAAGTCACCCAAATCCAGGAAACACAGAGTCCCAAGCAAGAGGAACCCAAAGAGACCCACTGCAATACACATGATAATTAAAATGGCTAATTTCCAAGACAAAGAGAGGATCTTAACAGAAGCAAGGGAGAAAAAGGAAGTAACATACAAGGGAGCCCCAATAAGGTTAGCAACTGACTTCGCAATGGAAACGTTCCAAGCCAGAAGAGAATGGCAAAAAATATCCCAAGTAATGAGAAACAGAGGCCTGCAACCAAGGCTACTTTACCCAGCAAGGCTCTCAATCAAGATAGAAGGCCAAATAAAGAGTTTCCCAGACAAAAGAAGTCTAAAAAAAATACACTTCCACCAAACCAGCTCTGTAAGAGATGCTAAAGGGACTGCTTTAAGGAAAGGAAGGAAAAGAGAAAGACAGAGGAACACAGGTAGGAATAAAGGCAATGAATAACTTCCAATCGATAATAACCTTAAACATAAATGGATTAAATGCTCCAATCAAAAGACATAGAATAGCTGAATGGATAAGAAAACATGACCCACACATATGCTGCCTACAAGAGACCCATCTCAGGACAAAAGACTTACACAGACTGAAAGTGAAGGGGTGGAAACAAATTTTCCAAGCAAACGAACAGGAAAAAAAAGCAGGGGTAGCAATACTTGTATCAGACAAAATAGACTTCCAAAGAAGGGCCATAAAGAGAGAACCAGAAGGTCACTTCATAATACTCAAAGGAAGAATGCACCAAGAAGACATAAACATTGTAAATATATATGCACCCACCATAGGAGCACCCAAATACATAAAGAAAATCTTGGAGGACTTCAAGAAAGATATTGACAGCAACACAATTATAGTAGGGGACTTTAACACCCCACTATCAAAAATGGACAGGTCTTCCAGACAAAATATCAACAAGGATATTGTGTCACTTAACAATAACCTAGAGGAAATGGACTTAACTGATATCTAGAGCTTTTCATCCCAAAGAAGCAAAATACACATTCTTTTCAAGTGTCCATGGAACTTTTTCAAAGATAGACCACATGATAGGACACAAAGCAAGCCTCAACAAATTCAAGAAAATTGAAATCATATCAAGCATTTTCTCTAACCACAAGGGGCTGAAACTAGAAATCAACCCCAAAGGAAAAAACCCAAAACACTCAAAAGCATGGAGACTGAATAGCATGCTATTAAACAATGAATGGGTCAAGAACGAGATTAGGGAATAAATCAAAAACTTTCTGGAAACAAATGAAAATGAACTCACAACACCCCAAAACTTATGGGACACAGCAAAGGCAGTCCTCAGAGGGAACTTCATAGCAATACAGGCCTACCTTAAAAAGATAGAAACATTTCAAACAAACAACCTAACCCTACGCCTACAAGAACTGGAAGAACAACAACAAAGACAGCCCAGAGCAAGCAGAAGGAAGGAAATAACCAAGATCAGAGCAGAGTTAAATGACATAGAGACTAAAAGCACAATTCTAAGGATCAATGAATCCAGGAGCTGGTTCTTTGAAAAGATAAACAAAATGGACAAGCCTTTAAGAAGGGTCATCAAGAAAAAAAGAGAGAGGACCCAAATAAACACAATTAGAAATGAAAGAGGAGAGATTACAACTGATACCACAGAAATACAAAGGATTGTAAGAAATTACTAGGAAGAACTGTATGCCAAGAAATTTGAAAACCTAGGTGAAATGGACACATTTCTAGAAAAATATAATCTTCCAAAATTCAATGAAGAAGCAGCAGAAAACCTGAACAGACCAATAACAGCAGACGAAATTGAAGCAGTCATCAAAATACTCCCAACACACAAAAGCCCTGGACCAGATGGTTTTATAGGAGAATTCTACAAAGTATTTAAGGAAGAGCTAACCCCTATCCTTCACAGACTATTCAAAAAAATCCTAACTGATGGAAGACTCCCCAACTCTTTTTATGAAGCCAGCATCATCCTAATCCCAAAACCAGACAAAGACACAACAAAGAAAGAAAACTTCAGGCCAATATCTCTGATGAACATAGACGCTAAAATTCTCAAGAAAATATTGGCAAACCACATCCAGCAATACATTAAAAAGATCATCCACCATGACCAAGTGGGATTCATCCCAGGGATGCAAGGATGGTACAATATTTGCAAATCAATAAACATAATACATCACATCAACAACAGCAAAGACAAAAATCACATGATCTTATCAATAGATGCAGAAAAAGCATTTGATAAGGTACAGCACCCATTTCTGATAAAAACACTCAGCAAAGTGGGAATAGAGGGAGCATTCCTCAACATCATAAAGGCCATATATGACAGACCTACAGCCAACATTATACTCAATGGACAAAAA
The DNA here is from genome assembly GCF_022682495.2 of Desmodus rotundus. Lineage (NCBI taxonomy): Eukaryota > Metazoa > Chordata > Mammalia > Chiroptera > Phyllostomidae > Desmodus > Desmodus rotundus. Next base: position 88,576,517 of record NC_071387.1, on the reverse strand, counting down.
CTTAGAGATTTCCCACTAAGATCAGGAACAAGACAAGGATGCCCTCTCTCACCACTCCTATTCAACATAATATTGGAAGTCCTAGCCACAGCAATCAGACAAGAAAAAGCAATAAAAGGCATCCAAATTGGAAAGGAGGAAATGAAATTGTCACTGTTTGCAGATGACATGATAGTGTACATGGAAAATCCTATAGACTCCACCAAAAAACTACTTGACCTAATAAATGAATTTGGCAAAACAGCTGGATACAAAGTCAATACTCAGAAATCAAAGGCATTCCTGTTCACCAACAACGAAACTGCAGAAACAGAAATCAGAAAAAAAATCCCATTTGATATAGCAACAAGAAAAATAAAGTACCTAGGAATAAACCTAACCAAGGGGGTAAAAGACCTGTACTCAGAAAACTACACAACATTGAAGAAAGAAATTAAGGAAGACACAAACAAATGGAAGCATGTACTATGCTCATGGATTGGAAGAATTAACATCACCAAAATGGCCATACTACCCAAAGTGATTTATAGATTCAATGCAATCCCTATTAGAGTACCCATAACATATTTCACAGAAATAGAACGAACATTTCAGAAATTTATATGGAACCATAAACGACCCCGAATAGCTGCAGCAATTTTGAGGAAGAAGAACAAAGCAGGAGGGATCACAATACCTGATATCAAACTGTATTACAAGGCCCTGTAATCAAAACAGCCTGGAACTGGCATAAAAACAGGCACATAGACCAATGGAACAGAACACAGAGCCCAGAAATAAACTCAAGTCTTTACAGGCAATTAATATTTGACAAAGGAGGCAGGAGCATAAAATGGAGCAAAAACAGCCTCTTCAACAGATGGTGTTGGGAGATCTGGACAGCTACGTGCAAAAAAATGAAACTTGATCACCAACTTACGCCATACGCAAAAATAAACTCAGGATGAATAAAAGACTTAAATATAAGTTGTAACACCATAAAAGTCCTCGAGGAAAACATTGGCAGGAAAATCTCAGACATTCCACGCAGCAACATCCTCACAGACTTGTCCCCTAAAGCAAGGGACATAAAGGAAAGAATAAACAAATGGGACCTCATCAAAATAAAAAGCTTCTGCAAGGCTAAAGAAAATAGCACCAAATTACAAAGAGAACCAACAGTATGGGAAAACATATTTTCCAATGATACCTCAGACAAGGGCCTGATCTCCAAAATATATAAAGAACTCACAGGACTCCACTCCAGGAAGACAAACAACCCAATTAAAAAATGGGCAAAGGACTTGAACAGACACTTCTCCAAGGAAGACATACAGAGGGCCCAGAGACATATGAAAAGAAGCTCAGCATCACTAGCCATCAGAGAGATGCAAATTAAAACCACAATGAGGTACCATCTCACACCAGTCAGAGTGGCCAACATAAACAAATCCACAAACAAATGTTGGAGAGGATGTGGAGAAAAGGGAACCCTAGTGCACTGTTGGTGGGAATGCAGACTGGTGAGGACACTGTGGAAAACAGTATGGAATTTCCTCAGAAAACTAAAAATGGAACTGCCCTTTGACCCAGCAATTCCACTGCTGGGATTAGACCCTAAGAACCCTGAAACACCAATCCAAAAGAATCTGTGCACCCCAATGTTCATAGCAGCACAATTTACAATAAGCAAGTACTGGAAGCAACCTAAGTGCCCATCAGCAAACGAGTGGATCCAAAAACTATGGTATATTTACACAATTGAATTCTACACAGCAAAGAGAAAGAAGGAGCTTCTACCCTTTGCAACAGCATGGATGAAACTGGATAGCATTATGCTAAGTGAAATAAGCCAGGTGGTGAGGGACAAATACCATATGATCTCACCCTTAACTGGAACATAATCAACAAAAGAAAAAAGGAAACAAAATACAACCAGAGACATTGAGGGGGGGAACAGTCTAGGAGTGGCCAGGGGGGAGTGGGTTGGGGACAGTGGGAAGAAGGGATTGCAGGAACTATTATAAAGGACACATGGACAAAATCGGGGGGGATAGTGGGGGTGGGGGAGGGAGGTGGGTTCAGCTGGGGTTGGGGGAAGGGAAGGGGAGAAAAGGCATACAACTGTAATTGAATAACAATAAAAAATAAATTAAAAAAAAAAGAAAGTAAATTTCAGGAAGCCAGGGACCTTGTCATTCTTCATTACTGAAACCTTAGAACCCAGCTGGATAGATAGCATGAACACATAAGAACAGACACATGCATGAAGGAAACAAACATTCCTGGTAATATGGTAATATTACCACCTGGTAATATGAATACCCCATGTGTTGGCAGGAATAGGCAGTTCTTCTCTATCAGAGGTAAAGGCACTTTTAGTGACACAATTGACCGTCATGGGCTGCTGAAATTTTCCAAATTAAGGCCTTTATGTCCTACCATGGCAAGTAGCCCATATGTGCTTTTGTCTGCCTAGCAAACATTTCCTTTTCTTCTGATGTTCCTTTGTGAGGCTCCTTCCATTTCTCTGCACCTCAGCACCCCTACCCTATGTGGAAGCAGTGGGGCTGACTTACACCCTCTCCTGGTTCCTGAACACACATATTCTAGCCCTGCCCTATCAGCATATTCTTCCCACCCTGGTCACTGTGATTGGTCCAGGGTTGCTCATATGACCCAAGTCTAATCAGAGCCAAACCCAGAATATGTGTATGTACTACCTGCATACAGGGTGGGCCTGCCTGAAAAAGCACTCACACTGAGGAAAGCAGGGCTGGGCCACGAGGGGTGAGATGCCAGAGGATACCACTACAGCTTGGAACCAGCAGTGCCTGAGACTTACCCCTGGCTTTTCAGTGATGAAAGGAATCCCTCTCCCGAAACTCCCCATTTTTAAGCAATTCTGAATTAATTTTCTATCACTAGCAACTAAAATAAAAAAGCCCTATGCCCAGGATCTGCCATGAGATCGACAAAGAACAAGGGAATCTGATGTCTAGAGAGGAAGGGAATAAAGAGTAAAGAAAAAAGCTCATCAGAATAAATATTTATTGAATAAAATGCCACAGCAAATAAACCACAGAAGTAAAACTCCCATAGGATTTAAAAAATTTCTATAGTTCTTTAGCATTTTTATAGAACTTTTTAAAGAAATGGCTTAACAGGACAAGTTCTTTAAAACAATACAAAAGTATCAAGTACAAAGAGTAATAGCACTTAACAGTACTCAACAGTGGGAGCTATTCCTTTAGGTGTTTTCAAAAATGCTCTGATTATAAAATTAAGTTTGCACTCTGTTTTCCAACTTTGAGTGTCCATTATTGACCAATGTTGCTGTTTTTTCTGATGAAAAGCAAATAAAGCAGAAGAGCTTGTTCTGTTTTGGATATTTTCACCCCTATTCTTGTTTCAAATGAGTGGAGAAAGAAACAGTTTCTCTCTTTTCTTAAAAAAAAAAAAAAAAGAAGAAGAAGAAGGAGAAGAGAGAAGGAAGGGATGGAGGGGGGAGGGTCAGGGCAAGAGAGAAGGGGGGAAAGAGAGAGGAAGAAGGAAGGGAGGAAGAGAGGACGAACCCATAATTGTCCCAAATTGGGCCTTTAGACACAAGATTCTTTTTTTTTTTTTTTTTTTGCATCATTTAAATACTTTAATAATAATTTAGACTTACATGTTAAGATAATTTGCCCCAACCAAGATAAAGTTTTTTTTGTTTTTTTTTTGTTTTGTTTTGTTTTGTTATGCAATTACAGTTGTATGCCTTTTCTCCCCATCCCTCTACCCCACCCCAGGTGAACCCACCTCCCTCCCCCCTCTCCACCCTCCCCCTTGGTTTTGTCCATGTGTCCTTTATAGTAGTTCCTGTAATACCCTCTTCCCACTATCCCCGCCCCCACCCCCCACCCCCGCCCTGGCTATTGTTAGATTGTTCTTAACTTCAATGTCTCTGGTTATATTTTGTTTGCTTTTTTCTTCTATTGCTTATGTTCCAGTTAAAGGTGAGATCATATGGTACTTGTCCCTCACTTCCTGGCTTATTTCACTTAGCATAATGCTCTCCAGTTTCATCCATGCTGTTGCAAAGGGTATAAGCTCCTTCTTTCTCTCTGCTGCGTAGAATTCCATTGTGTAAATATACCATAGTTTTTGGATCCACTCGTTTGCTGATGGGCACTTAGGTTGCTTCCAGTACTTGGCTATTGTAAATTGTGCTGCTATGAACATTGGGGTGCACAGGCTCTTTTGGATTGGTGTTTCAGTGTTCTTAGTGTATAATCCCAGCAGCGGAATTACTGGGTCAAAGGGCAGTTCCATTTTTAGTTTTCTGAGGAAATTCCATATTGTTTTCCACAGTGGCCTCACCAGTCTGCATTCCCACCAACAGTGCACAAGGGTTCCCTTTTCTCCGCATCCTCTCCAACATTTGTTTGTGGATTTGTTTATGTTGGCCATTCTGACTGGTGTGAGATGATACCTCATTGTGGTTTTAATTTGCATCTCTCTGATGGCTAGTGATGCTGAGCATCTTTTCATATGTCTCTGGGCCCTCTGTATGTTAGACACAAGATTCTTGTGTCAAGTTGACCTTGGGGTCAAGTTACCAGACTCTAGAGGTTCAGGACCCTGACAAGGTCAAGTCTACATCTTTGGGGAGAAGGAGGTGAGAGGCGGGAGGAGCTGCTGAGCCACAGCAATTCTTAAGTGTCTACTGTAGGATCTTACAAACAAGTGAAAAAGCCAGAGGACACATTCAAGGAGAGTGTGACTACCTAGCACCCTCTGAGTCATAATCCCAAGGGGAATATATGATCCAATAACCTTCCAGAGATGATTGGAAAAAAGCTCTGATTCTGTTCACATGGTCATTCCTGGTAGACCCCCTCTAAGTTTGCGGACTTCATAGCCAGCCAACAGTTGCCACCAGAGTTTTCTGTCAGTGGTCTGTTTGATAACAAAAGGAAAAGGTTAGCTCTAGAGCAGTGTTGAGGGTATATACAGATGAATATGATGTTCTTTGTTTATTTTTAGTTGCTTGTTGTAACCATACCAGATTTGGGGCTATACCAATTTTATAGGTGAGGAAACTGAGGGCACAAGAGGTTGTTAAAAAGACTAAGCTGGGGGTAGGAATGCTGGCCCCCTCTCCCTTTTTCTTATTGGGATATTGTGTTTTCCCTTGTTGTTTGTCCTCACAACAATCCAAGGAAAAAGGCAAAGCAAGGAGTAGCCCTACTTTGTCAATGAAAAAAATAGCCCTGGTCTAGGTAGTTGATTAAAGCATCATCCCGATACACCAGTGTTGCAGGTTCGATCCCCAATCAGGGTATATACAAGAAGCAACCAATGAAAGCATCAATAAGTGGAACAACAAATTGATGTTTCTTGTTCTCTCTCTCTCTCCCTCTACCTTCCTCTCTCTTTCTAAAAATCAATAAAATAAATAATAAAAATAAAAAGGTAATATTGTTGTTTTTAAATAAAATATTTTCCAAATTTCCATATAAGTAATTATCAATACACTGAAACCACATAAACAAAAACTCTTTGAAAGACTCATCATTTTTAAGAAGGTAAAATGGGACCTGGGAGCAGAGAGAAATGGAGAACAAGCACAAATCCTGAATATCAAACATCAGCCTCAATAATCCAAACAGACCAATATTTCTCCTTTTATCTCCTGAAAGATTGATAGTGATCAAAACAATCTAAGTAACTCCAGGAATATTAGCTAAGCTCAACAGCTATTCTGTAGAAAAACAAAATTCAGGATACTGGTTCTTTTTAGAGCAAGGGTTCACATACCATGTTCCACAGGCCAAATGTAGCCCACTGTCAATTTTGTAAATAAAGTTTTATTGGAACACAGCAACACTTTTGTTTGCTTATTGTCTATGTTGCTTTCACACCATAGTACCAGAGTTGAATGGTTATAACAGAAACCACGTGGACTGCAAAGTCTAAAATAATTATTTGCCAGGCCCTGTTGGAAAGTCATTTTGTATCTTGGTTAAAAGGCTTTGGAGTTAACTGATCTGAATTTGAGTCCCTGCCCTGACACTCTGTGCTTTGGAACTTGGCCTCATTTTCCCTGTCGCAGAATGGGGCTAGTACGTGCTGCACAGGATGGTTATGAGGATTAACAGAACTAAGGCCTGGAAAGTATGTAACTGGGTCTCTGGCACAGAGCATTAATTTAGCAAGAGCCTAAATGAAGCACAATGGGGTCACATCCCACTTGGGATTCAAGATTCAAAAATTTACAAGGCCTAAAGAGCAAAACCCAAGCATTAAAAAAATCACCTTTGAAAATCCCTTAGGATAGGGGCTTACTACAGACAAACATACTGTCCTACACTAAATTCACCACAATGCAGGTTTTCTCTCCAGCAGTTAAACAGATCACTGCTCCTTCATTTGAGACCCCAGATGAAGTAGCTGGCATTTACGAGTCATGTAGGAACAAAATCCATATATTCAAACACAAAACTCATACTCAGTGTGATGAGACACTCACTTGAAGAACAGAGGGATTAAAACAGACCATACATATTCCCCCTTCCTCCCAGAAATATACCTTCATTTGAATTTCTGTAAGTTAATGAACATCTTTTTAAAAGAATGAATAACTACCTCATAGAGTTGCCATGACAAAAAATGAGCTGTCATATGTGGTAGATGATAATAACAATAGGTTTGTTTAAAACTCCATTGTACTAGACTGGGAAGATGACGGCGAGATAGGTGGGAGCGGAGTCCACTTCCCCCTGCCAACAGGTGGAACACCTTGCTGATCTTCTGAGGAACAGAATGAGCAGCCAATAGTATCCCAGCATATATGAAGGTTGGAGGCCAAAATTGTAGAGGACACTGAAAAACCAGACAGTAAGGAGGATTGCTTTGTGACAGTAAGGTCCCTGAGTCCAAGCACAGGGACCAGGGCAGCTGTGGCCCCAGGCTCTGCACCTGCCAGGACTGCTGCAGGATTCTTGGAAGACAGCCATGTCATTGGCTCCCTCCCCTGCCAAAGAGGGAGGATAGAATGGCATCAGGATGGACCTAGATGACTGAAGTCACTGGGGGGAATAAAGATGAAGTGGCAGATATACAGGGGCAGTGTTCACCCGCTGAGACTGTGGACGCCAGATGGATCATTACCAGAGAAATTGGGGAGCCAGGTGATGCCTAAGGAAGAGTTAGGCCACGATGGACCCTGACCTGTGTAGTGTCCAGTCTGGTTGGAAAGTTGGCCTGTGTGAGAGGCTGGGCACTTGTTAGGAGCAACAGGGTTGAACAGGAGGAATTTGTTTTTAAAAAAGGCTCTCAATGGCTATTAAGGGAACTCACCCACAGTAGCCACCCCGCCTCCCCCGGCTGCACTGTGCCCTTGCCTGCCCCTCTCCCTGCCACACCATGTGCCCAACCCTGCCACCGGCTGCACCCCCCACAGACACCTGCTGTGCCAGCAGCGCATGCCTGCACTGGGGCATCACTGCCCTGCAGGGCCAGGCTGCCTCACTAAGAGGAAGAAGGAGGTGCCCCCCACAGAGGAGAGCAGGAGGGCTCAGGGAGTTAGAAATCCCCACAAAGACTTAACTCAGTGGGGGAGCTGAACTCCACTGAAGAGACTGTGAGACTGCTCAACACCTAGCACACCAAAGAGTAAGAAGGTGGTGTGTTAATTGCCACTAACTGGTGCACCTCAAGGACAGCACAACTGGTGGACTGAAGGCATAGTCCTGGCGCAGAAGGGCTCTGGGGGGTTGGTAGTAAACTGAGGAACTGGGCTGGAGTCTGAGCATCTGTGAACAGTGCAGTCCAGACCTGGCCCCCATCCTCACAAAACCATAGGAAGGGAGAAAAGTGAAACCCAACCCCCCTCAGCCTGTTGCAGCTAGGAAGACCAGCAGAACTAGCTTGGTTTAAAGTCAGCAGAAGGCTTTTCTTTATTCTTTTTCCTTTTTTTTTTTTTTTCTATTTCTCCCTACAAGTGAGACAATAAGACCTGGAGCTGTAAAAGGACCAGAGTCAGACCCAAAGAGGGATCATCCCAAATGAGAAATTGAAACAAGTTTCACTTTGCTATTCCAGAGAACTTGCAAGTTATTTTTTACTTGTATTATTATTTTTTCATTATTTTTACTTCTTTTATTTTTATTAGTATTTTTTATTTCTCTGATTTCGGTTTAGTTTTCTTCATTTCGTGTGCTTAATTGCATTGTTTGACTGGATTTCCTTGTTCTCTCTTTCATAGTATATTTTTAATTTTCCTTCTTTCACTTCACTAGTGTTCAAATAGCACACTACTTTAGGTTGTGTACTTCCTATTGTTGTTATTCAGATCACATAGATTCTGTCATATGATTGTTGTTCCAGTATTATTGTAAATAATTATTGTTCCATACAATTGAAAATACTATATAGCACCCCTCCTGGATCTTAGTCCATTTCACTGTTTTCTGGCACTTACTTTCTGTTATGGTTAACTCTATTCTCTAGCATACTATGCCTATTTTCCATCCTTTAGTCTCACTATATCTCAAAATCTGACCTCCCACAAGCTCACTGTTTTCTGGATTCAACTCACAATCCTTCCCTGCATCTAACAAGAGTCTTAACATTTCCCCCTTTCTAAAAAGTGGCTAGTTGGGTGAAATATCACGGTTAACTATATACTTACTCAAAGGATCTTCTATCTCTTCTTTACATGTTGGTACTTTAAATCTCATAGAATACATTCCTTCTTTCTTAATCCATTTTGCCTTCCTCCTCCAACTGACCACATGAATGAGGAGGTGGAGCTGTGAATACCAGTATACCTGCAGGAAGAGACAACCCACCACCAAACGAAACACCAACGGATAATGAAGAAAGATGGTGAAGGAGTTAGTGGAAGCCACACTAAACTTCACCCAGGATCAATCTGGAATTACAACTAAAATGGAGAAATTACCCACAACAAACAACTGAACAATAGTGAGAGAGAAGCCTCAAAACCCCATACACACAGAAGAACCAGCTTCAACACAACCTGTCCACACCTGAACAACAGGATACAAGATGTGGTGGGTGAAGTGACCCTCAGTTAACCAGCCTGAGGGAAAGACACACCCAAGAATGACCTAACAACAATCAAAACCCAAATACATCCAGAGGCCCAACATAAATGACAGCCCAAGAGCAACAAGTTCAGCAGATCATGGAGACTGCACCATAGAAGTTCAACTATAAACACAGGGAGTCAGAACAGATCAATTTAAGAAGCAAAGGCTAACAAGAAGAGTCTCACAAACAATGGGAAGACAAAGAAACAAGCCTCAAATGAAAGGAAAGGAGGAAGCCTCAGAAAGAATGCTAAATGAGAAAGAGGCAAGTCAACTATCAGATACTGAGTTCAAAGCAATGGTTATCAGGAAGCTCACTGAGCTCACAGAGAACTACCAGAAACTACAGGGAAACTACAATGAACTCACTGCAAACTATGTCAACCTGAAAGAGGAAATAGAAACAATCAACAAGGGCCAAGAGGAAATGAAGAATACAATTTCTGAACTGAAGAACACAGTAGAAGGAATCAAAAGCAGGCTCGATGAAGCAGAGGATCAGATCAGTGAGCTGGAGGACAAGGTAAAAAGAAAACCCAGAAAGAGCAAAAAAAGGAAAAAAGATTCAGAAAGAATGAAGAGGTGTTAAGGGAACTGCAAGATAACATGAAATGTAAAAATATCTGTATAATAGGGATACCAGAAGCAGAAGAGCAAGGGACAGAAAACCTGTTTGAAAAAGTAATGATGGAAAACTTCCCTAATTTGATGAGAGAAAAAGTCACACAAATCCAGGAAACACAGAGTCCCAACCAAGAAGAACCCAAAGAGGACCATTTCAAGACACATTGTAATTAAAATGGCAAAATTCCAAGACAAAGAGAGAATCTTAAAGGTGACGCAGATCCCGGCCCACAGTATCTGCTGTTGTGGCGGCAATATACAAATACATATGGACTACAGAAATCCTGTGGAGGAAAAGGGATGGCATGGCCACTCTCTAAGTGAGAGAGGGCGAGAGGGTTAGAGACAACCCAAGAGAGAGAGCCAATCCCCACCTGGACAGGCTTTTATTGTTTTTCTGGGCACATTACATGGAGGATGATCCTCATTTGCCATGCACAGGTTCACCACAGGTGAATACCTTCTAAGGACAACAAAGGACAAAATACTGCTAATTACTTCAAAGACAAGGATGTTACAGCTCAAGGGGGAAACTGCTCACACTCCATACTTAGGTGGTTTAGCACAGACTTTAGGAAGTTAAAGATACTCACTAAACATTTGCTGCCTCAACTCAGGGTGAGGGAGTTTTAGCAAGAGCAAGTCTCATAGCAGTCTAGGTACAATGCAGGCCTGATTTCCCACTGGAGAACCTATCCATGGACGTGGGTCCTGCCTGCCAACGTCGCTCCCCAGTAGCTTTTCCCAGTGGAGGCTGAGCCACATTTCCCATGCTTGGAATGGTTCCCCACATAAAGGCAGCAAGGGAGAAACAGGAAGTAACATACAAGGGAGCCCCCCAAAGACTACCAGCTGATTCCTCAATGGAAATGCTCCAAGTCAGAAGGGATTAGCAAGGAATATTCCAAGTAACGAAAAACAAAGGCCTGCAACCAAGGCTACTTTATCCAGCAAGGCTCTCAATTAAAATGGAAGGCCAAATAAGGAGTTTCCCAGACAAAAGAAGCCTCAAAGAACACACCTCTTCCAAACCAGCTCTGTAAGAGATGCTAAAGGGTCTGCTTTAAGAAAAGTAAAAAAAAAAAAAAAAAAAAGAGTGAGAGAGAGAAAAACACAGCTACAAAAAAAAAAAATGGCATTGAAATGTACCTATCAATAATAACCTTAAACTTAAATGGATTAAATGCTCCAATTAAAAGACATAGAATAGCTGAATGGATAAGAAATCATGACCCACACATATACTGTCTAAAAGAGACCAACCTCAGAACAAAATCTACACAGATTGAAAGTGAAGGGCTGAAAAATAACATTCCAAGCAAATGGAAAGGAAAAAAAAAAGCTGAGGTAGCAATAATCATATCAGAGAAAACAGACTTCAAAACAAAAGTCACAAAAAGAGACCCAGAAGGTCACTTCATAATACTCAGGGGAAGAATCCATCCAGAAGACATAAACATTGTTATTATATATGCACCCAACATATGAGCACCCAAATACATCAGGAAAATCTTGGAAGACTTCAAGAAAGATAGTGACAGCAACACAATTATGGTAGGGGATTTTAACACCCCACTGTCAAAAATGGATAGATCTTCCAAAAAAATATCAACAAAGATACTGTGGCACTGAACAATGTCTTAGATCAGACAGACTTAAATGATATATATAGAGAGAGAACCTTTCATCACAAAGAAGCAAAATACACATTCTTTTCAAATGCACATGGAATATTTTCAAAGATAGACCACATGATAGGACACAAAACAAGCCTCAACAAATTCAATAATACTGAAATCATATCAAGCCTTTTCTATAACCACAAGGGACTGAAACTAGAACCAACCCCAAAGGAAAAAACCCAAAACACTCAAAATCATGGAGACTGAATAGCATACTATTAAACAATGAATGGGTCAAGGATGAGTTTAGGGAAAAAATCAAGAAGTTTCTGGAAACAAATGAAAATGAACACACAACAATCCAGAACTTATGGGACACAGCAAAGGCAGTCCTGAAAGGGAAGTTCATAGTGATACAGGCCTACCTAAAAAAGACAAACATTTCAAATAAATAACCTACCCTGCAGCTAAAAGAACTGGAGGAACAACAACAAAGACAGCCCAGAGCAAGTAGAATGAAGGAAATAACCAAGATCAGAGCAGAATTAAACGACATAGAGACTAAAAGCACAATTCTAAGGATCAATAAATCCAGGAGCTGATTCTTTGAAAGGATAAACAAAATCAACATGCCTTTAAGGAGACTCATCAAGAAAAAAAGAGAGAGGACCCAAGTATAAACAATGAGAAATGAAAGAGGAGAGATTTCAACTGATACCAGAGAAATGCAAAGGATTGTAAGAAATTACTACGAAGAACTACATGCCAAGAAATTTAAACACCTAGGTGAAATGGACAAATTTCTAGGAAAATATAATCTTTCAAAACTCAATAAACAAGAAACAGAAATCCTGAACACACTGATAACAGCTGACGAAATCAAAGCAGTAATCAGAAAAACTCACAAAATGCAAAACATCTTGACTGGATGTTGTCCAAGGAGAACATTACTAACCATTTAAGGAAAAGCTTACCCCTATCCCTCACAGACTATTCCAAAAAAATCCAGAAGGTGGAAGACTCCCAAACTCTTTTTCTGGAGCCAGCATCATCCTAATCCCAAAACCAGATAAAGACATAACAAAGAAAGAAAACTGAACGCTGATATCGCTGATGAACACAGACGCTAAAATACTCAACAAAATATTGGCAAACCACATCCAGCAATGCATTAAAAAGACCATACACCATGATCAAGTGGGATTCATCCCAGGAATGCAAGGATGGTACAATATTCACAAATCAATTAACATAATACATCACATAAACAAAAGGAAAGACAAAAATCACATGATCATATTGATAGATGCAGAAAAAACATTTGATAAGGTACAGCGCCCATTTATGATAAAGAACACTCAGTAATGTGGGAATAGAGGAAGCATTCCTCAAGATAATAAAGGCCAAATACAAGAGACCTACAGCCAACATCATATTCAAGGGGCAAAAACTAAAAACTTTCCCACTAAGATCAAGAACAAGACAAGGATACCTGCTTTCACCACTCATATTCAACAAGTATTGGAGTCCTAGCCACAGCAATCAGACAACAAAATGAAATAAAAGGCATCCAAATTGGGAAGGAGATAGCAAAATGGTCATTGCTTGCAGATGACATGATAGTATATGTAGAAAATCCTACAGAATCCACCAAAAAAATACTCGACCTAATAAGTGAATTTGGCAAAAGAGCAGGACACAAAGTCACTATTCAAAAGTCAAAGGCACTTTTGTACACCAACAATGAAATATCAGAAAGAGAAATCAGGAAAAAAATCCCATTTGATAAAGCAACCAGAAAAATAAAGTACCTAGGAATAAACCTAACCAAGGAGGTAAAAGACCTGGACTCAGAAAACTCCACAACACTGAAGAAAGAAATTAAGGAAGACACAAATGAATGGAAGCATATACCATGTTCATGGATTGGAAGAACTAACATCATCAAAATGTTCATACTACCCAAAGCGATTTATAGCTTCAATGCAATCCCTATTAAAGTACCAATGGCATATTTCACAGATATAAAACAAACATTTCAGAAATTTATATGGAACCATAAACAACCCCAAATAGCTGCAGCAATTTTGAGAAAGAAGAACAAAGTAGGAGGGATCACAATACCTGATATCAAACTATATTACAAGGTCACTGTAATCAAAACAGACTGGTACTGGCATAAGAACAGACACAAAGACCAATGGAACAGAATAGAGATCCCAGAAATAAACCCAAGTCTCTACAGCCAATTAATATTTGACAAAGTGGACAGAAGCATAAAATGGAGCAAAAATAGCCTCTTCAACAAATGGTGTTGGGAGACTTGGAGAGCCACATGCAAAAAAATGAAACTCAATCACCAACTTGTACCATACACAAAAATAAATTCAAGGTGGATAGAAGACTTAAATATAAGTTGTGACATCATTAAAGTCCTAGAGGAAAACATAGGCAGGAAAATCTCAGATATCCCATGCAGGAATATTTTCACTGATATGTCCCCTGGAGCAAGGGACATAAACGAAAGAATAAGCAAATGGGACCTCATCAAATTAAAAAGCTTTTGCATGGCTAAAGAAAACAGCATTCAAATGAAAAAGAACAAACTATATGGGAAAACATATTTGTCGATGATACCTCGGACAAAGGTTTGATCTCCCAAATATATACAGAACTCACACTCCAGGAAGACAAACAACCCAATTAAAAAATGGGCAAAAAACCTCAACAGACACTTCTGCAAGGAAGACATGAAGAGGGTCCAGAGGCATATGAAAAGATGCTCAGCATCACTAGCCATCAGAGAGATGCAAATTAAAACCACAATGATACCATTTCACACCGTCAGAATGGCCATCTTAAACAAATCAACAAACAAGTGTTGGAGAGGATGTAGAGAAAAGGGAACCCCAGTGCACTGTTGGTGGGAATGCAGACTGGTGCGGCCACGGTGGAAAACAGTATGGAATTTCCTTAGAAAACTAAAAATGGAACTGCCTTTTAACCCAGCAATTCCACTGCTGCAATTATTTTCTAAGAACCCTGAAACACCAATCCATAAGAACCTATGTACCCCAATGTTCATAGCCGCACAATTTCCAATACCCAAGAGCTGGAAGCAACATAAGTGCCCATCAGTGAGTGAATGGATAAAAAATCTATGGTACATTTATATGATGGAATACTATGCAGCATAGAGAAAAAAGGAGCTCCTACCCTTTGCAACAGCATGGATGGAACTGGGGAGAATTATGCTAAGTGAAATAAGCCAGGTGGTGAGGGACAAATACCATATGATCTCACGTTTAAGTGGAACCTAATCAACAAAAGAAAAAAGCAAGCAAAATATAACCAGAGACATGAAATTAAGAACAATCTGACAGTAACCAGAGGGTAGGTGGGTGAATAATGGGAGGAAAGGGGGGAAGGGTTTTCAGGAACTACTATAAAGGACACATGGACAAAACCAAGGTGGGGTGGAAGGAGGTGAGGGAGGTCGGGATGGCTGGGGTGGGTGGGAAGTGGTGGCGGTTAAATGCAGACAACTGTACTTGAACAACAATAAAATAATTTAAAAGAAGAAAAGAATCTCCATTGTAAATTCCCATTTGATATCTGATGTGTATGGGGAAGTATGAGGAACTTGCCTCCTACCAGATTGCTTTTAGACAGTGACTGGGATAGGGTATTATTTGTAAAAATCCCTCCAAATGGAAAAGATGAAATTATTACATTGACATGCATTTACCTGAGAGAAAACCAGTAGTTCATGAGGCTGGAAACCATCACATAGGACACGATCATTGTCCCTGACATGGCAAGCAACACAAAGCCCAAGCCACAGAGGACAGAAAGCAATGAGAGGCCACCTACAGAGAAGACAAGTCCTGGAGGAGAAGATGATTAGAAGTTTTCATCTAAAATAGCTGAACACTACCAGATCCTGTACCACTGTGTTCAAAACAGCAGTAGTCAGTATTTTAAAAGCAAGAAAGTACATTTTGTGTAAACTGAGGTCTGTGAGGAAAAAAACCCCCAGAAAAGCTAAAATGTAAGGAGCATGGACTTTGACAGCACACATGCCAGAGTCTGATGCTAGTTACATCATTCATGGTGGGACTCTGGGCCTCGTGGAGCTTTAGTTTCACTCATTTGTAAAAAGAGTAAAATAATAAATACCTGTGATGTTGACATGGTAGATGGTAGTTAAATGATTTAATACAGGTGTGATGGACTGTGGTAGTTTTTGTCTGCCCAACTTTCCCTTGCCTCCCTCATAACAAAATCCCTCTTTCCAATGTAGAAATAATAACATGGAAAATAATGTATGGCAAACATCCTTCCCCTTGCCTTGGGAGTGAACAAATAGTCCAGGACTCCATGCCCATGGCTAGGGTGATAAGTTTCAGGGATGGGCCCAGAAAAGGAAAATATAGAATATAAACAATGTGTTACCTTTTAATAAAGGCTTACCAAATCCTAGATCAGTGTTGTTCAAAGTGTAGCAAATAACCACTGCATCAGAATCAGATGCATCAGGGAGGCTAGTTAAAAATTCAGATTTCTGGGCCCTACTACAGACTTCATCTCTGGAGACCTGAAAGTCAGCATTTGCAAAAAGCAAGTAAGGTTTATGCACACTCGAGTTCAAGAACCACTGATCTAAAGGCTTTGCATATGCTGTTCCTTCTGTCTAGAAAGCGCTTCTTTGCCCAAAAGAAACAAAGTTGTCACACATCTTAAAGTCCTGTCTTTGGTAAAGCTTTGCATGATACCACCAAAATGAAGGAGACCCAATCTTTCTCTCTAAATGCACTTTTGTTGTAGTACTCATTCATTCCTCCACCCATTCATTCATTTGCCCATCTGTCTGTCAATATTTACTGAATGACCATCTGCTAGAATGTATTTGGCTCATCCACCTTCCCATTCCAAGTGTAAATGGCCTTGTCCACAGCCCCCTGGGCAGAGAAACAATTCTGGGTACTCTTAGCTCTGAGAAGCCATAGGATGAACCCAAAGTGATTGCCTAACCCAATGGTAACCATCTCTTTGGCCAGTATGTTGTGGTTTGTGACCCAATTTGAAAAAGCAAACTGAACCAGATTTGCTTTCTAAGTAATTTTAACTTAGCCACACAGGAAGAAGTTGAGAGTTGGTAGTAGAACTTCAAAAGGAAAGGCAAAGGAGGAACCTTAGTACCTAGCAAGGCACCTGGCAGGCAATGGTACTCAATAACTAGCTGTGGAGTAAATGGCCTCTCTGTTTAATGATAATAGTTAGCATTCATAGAGATACTACCCTGTGCCGTGGATTGTGCTAAACACTTAATGAAATTGTTGGTTTCAATCCTCACAACACTCTGAGGCAGTATTATTATATTACTGGTTTAAAAATGAGGAACTTGAGGCTCCGTGAGGGTAAATAACTTGTACAAAATTACACTGGTGGAGGTGAAATTCTAATGCAGATTCCAGGGTCCATGTTGTGACTACTCTGACAAGCTGCCTTGGTCAAAATGATTTTGACAAGAGTTGCAGATGCATAACACATACTGTCCTCCCAATTGAGTCATTTTCCAAAGGGGCAAATAATTGAGCAGGATACCTTCCAGTAATATGAGTCCCACAAAAGCAGCCAAGGAGGTAAGTAACACAAGGAGCAGGAAGAGCCCAACAGGAATAGCTGACACTACAACAAACACCAGCAAAGTGAGGGCCACAAAAGGATGCTTGTCCAGGTACTGACCCACTGGAGACTTCATCAAGGCAAGCACCTGCAGGCAAAGAAGAAAGAGCCAGATTGAATGCCAGATTGATGTATCTGCCCTAGCTGCAGGAAGCATAGCCAACAGTCATAAAGTTGGGAGGGTCCTAAGTAAGAAGTCAACACAGTAACAATCTTATCAAGACATGAGTCATCATATAAACAACCTAAGGCAGCTGGGGCCCTACCCAACCTCAAGTCTTGTGAAAGGGGGAAAGACCCAGTCATAACTCTGCCACTTAACACACACCCTCCCAGAAGACACCCACACATATGTGCACACTGATGTACTGTACTTACAATTTGCCTCTTATTTCCCAGCTGAGGTTTGCACAGCTGAGGTCAGAGGCACAGAGAGGTTAAGTCCTAGCTACTTTAGGCATCACCTGGGAGCTTGTTAGAAATGCAGTATCTTAGGCCCTGGCTCAGAACTGCTGAATCAGATTCTGCTTTTTAATGAGATTACCCCATGATCTGTACACCCAATAAAGTTTGAGAAACAGTGGACTAAATGACTCATCTAGAGTCACACAGCTTCCAAGTGGCAAAATCAAGCCATTCAAAGCTAAATCCTTTCACTCTAGTATCAAATGCTTTCAGTGACTGCCAGTTCATTAGGAAAAATGCTTTTACATCATCAAGCTGGACACCACACAGATGGGCCATGCATAGCCTGATTACTACTGCAGGCTTATGCTGCATTAATAAGTGGTTATCTTTCTTCACCAAGTAAAAGGATGTTGTGGTCTAGCTCAACAGGAGAGGATTGCTTTAATGCAGACCTGGCCTTAGGTGACTCCATAAGGGGAGGCTTCCTCTCTCTTCTTAGGTCTCACGCTGGCTCTCCCCTCAGTACTGACATGCTAGTTCCTGCTCCCTTGAGAGGTTCCATCATTCCAGGTCTTTTCCCAGTAAAAACTGGTCCTTCTTTATGTCTCATTCCCTAGTGCCCTGTAAACCAGCAGCTGACATGAAGACATAACTCAAGCTATAGTGATCACAGGTACCATGACCCAAAACACATGTACCTTCTAGAAATAGTTGTTCATCCAAGTAATTCAAATGGTGAGAGTCTGGAGACAAATTGGAAGGCAGGAGAATTTTGTAGTTCCATTTGAAATTGCATTTAGCTCATCCAAACTGCAGGACTCACTCTGCTTAACTAGAAAAGGCCGCTCTAAGAAGCCACAGTCATCAGGCTTGAAGCTTCAGTAGTGCCTCCTCAGAACTCTCAAGGCAAGACAAATAACACATCCTGCCAGGCCACAAAATTGCATAATGCTGACTGGCTACACTGCCTCCAGCTACTCCTTTTCAGACAAAAGCTGTCAAAGGTTTGGCTATTCAGTTTCTCTGGCCAGAGGGAACAGTGCCAGGAATCACCACTGGGCTGACTACCCAGCTCTGGTAACTCTAGTACCAGAACCAAGTAAGATTCTCCTGGTAGGGTGCCTGAAGGTAAGAGAGGTGAGAGACCACAAGAGGGTCACAGGAATGGGGGTGGCCCCTTGAGTTGTCTCAGATCTTGATTGCTTTCAGGCTCCAGTCCACAAATATCCCTCAGGCATCACCTGACAAGCCGATCTGTTCTCTGTGATTCTTGTAACAGTCCCAGTAACCACAGTGGGGAGGAGCAGATGAGGCCAGAATACCAGGATGCCAGCACAGTGGCTTTTGAGCACTTGAAATGGGGCTTGTATGACTGATGAGATACATTTTTAATTAGTTTAAATTTAAAAACTGATATTTGATTCAGTCATTGGAAAGTTTGTTTTGCTTTGTTCTTTATCCTTACCCGAGGACATTTTTTCATTCCTTTTGGAGTGGAGGTGTAGTGGGGAAGAGAGAAACATCAATTGGTTGTCTTCTGTCTGCCCTGAACAGAGATTGAACCCACAACCTAGGTATGTGCCCTCAATGGGAATGGAAGATGTAATCTTTCAGTCTATGGGATGACACTCCAACTGTCTGAGCCACATTGGCCAGGGCTGGAAAGTTTTTAATTACATTTCAAATAAGTCATCAATGTCTCAAATAAATTTTCAACTGTAAATTTTATGAAATCTGAATATAGATCAAGTATTTCCAACAAAAATTTAGCATCTGAATTGAGTACTTTAAGTATACAAAAACAAGGATACAAAATATCTCATTAATAATTTTTTAGTGCTGCCCTTCTCTCTGGATGGAGGTATTCACATCCATTCTTGTTGCTGCAGCGACACCCGCACCCGCCACCACCATGACTGAACAGATGATCCTTTGTGGCACCCTCAAGGGTCACAATGGCTGGGTGACCCAGATTGCTACTACTTCCCAGTTCCCAGACATGATACTGTCCACCTCTCAAGACAAGACCATTATCATGTGGAAGCTGACAAGGCATGAGGCCAACTATGGCATCCCACAGCATGCTCTTTGTGGTCACACCCATTTTGTTAGTGATGTGGTCATCTCCTCAGATGACCAGTTTGCCCTCTCTGGCTCCTGGGATGGAATCCTTCGCCTCTGGGATCTTACAACGGGCATCACCACACGCCGATTTGTAGGCCATACCAAGGATGTGCTGAGTGTGAACTTATCTTACAGCTGGCAGACTGTCTGTGGCTCCCAAGATAAAACCATCAAGCTGTGGAATACTCTGGGTCATGCAAATATACTGTCCAAGATGAGAGCCACTCAGAATGGGTGTCTTGTGTCTGTTTCTCATTCAACAGCAGCAATCCCATCATCGTCTCCTGTGGCTGGGACAAGCTGGTCGAGGTATGGATCCTGGCAAACTGCAAGCTGAAGACCAATCACATCAGCCACACTGGGCACCTGAACACTGTGACTGTCTCTCCAGATGGATCCCTCTGTGCTTCTGGAGGCAACGATGGCCAGGCCATGCTGTGGGACCTCAACGAAGGCAAGCATCTTTACACACTTGATGGTAGGGACATCATCAATGCCCTATGCTTCAGCCCTAATCACTACTGGCTCTGTGCTGCCACTGGACCCAGCATCAAGATCTGGGATTGGGAGGGCAACATCATTGTAGATGAATTAAAACAAGAAGTTATCAGTACCAGCAGCAAAGTAGAGCCACTCCAGTGTACCTCTCTGGCCTGGTCTGCTAATGGCCAGACTCCCTCTGCCAGCTACACAGACACCTGGTGTGAGTATGGCAGGTGACCTCAGCACCCGCTAGAAATATTTGGCAGAGCTTTAAAAATAAAACATAACTGGTCTCCTGAAAGAAAAATAAAAAGACTCGGGGAAGATGGCAGCGAGATAGGTGGGAGCAGAGTCCACTTCCCCCTACGAACGGGTGAAAACACCTAGCCGATCTGCTGAGGAACAGAGTGAACAGCCAATGGTATCCCAGCATATATGAAGATTGGAGACCAAAAATTGTAAAGGACATTGAAAAATCAGATGGTAAGGGGAGTGCTTCAGGACAATAAAGTCCCTGGGACCAGCATCCACCAGTTCTGCCACAGGATTCTAGAGAGAGAGCCAGGTTAACAGCTCCCTCCCCTGCCAAACAAGGTTTGAGTAGCACCAAGAGGGACCTGGACACTTGAAGTCACAGGGAGGGAATAAGGACGAATTGGCAACACACAGGGGTGGTATACACCCACTGAGACTGTGCACACCGGCTGGGAAGAGTTGGGCAGTGATGGACATGGACCCAGTAAGTCCCTGGTCTGGCTGGAGAGTTGGGTTGTGTGAGAGGCCAGGAGCCTGTCTGAAGTGGCAGGCTTGGACAGCAGGAATTTTTCAAAAAGAAAAAGAAAAAAGAGGCACTCAGTAACTGTTTGGGGAATTCTACTACAACAGCAGCCCCTGCCTCCTGCACCCCTACCCCTGCCAGCCTGTGGAGGCTGTGCTCCCACTGTGGAGGCAGAGGACACTAGCTCACACCCTATGGCCTGGAGGCTGCCCATCCCACCCTAGCAGCAGAGGCCAAGTGCTCATGCTCACAGCCCCAGGACACAGCATGCCTGATCCTGCCACCCAGAGGCACCTTGCACCTGACCCCTGCACCCCAGAGGCAGCAGCAGAGGAGGTGTGTGCATATCCACAGCAGTAGCCACGGTGGTGCCCCCACTCTTCAGGGCCAACTGGCTCTCTAAGAGGAAGGTGGAGACACCCCCACAGGGCCCAGGGAGTCAGCAATCACCAGAAAGACTTAACTCAGTTGAGGGCTGAACTACCCTGAAGGAGCACTGAGAGTCCCTAGCATCTAAGACAGCAAAGAGCATGAAGGTGGTGTATGAGTTGCCCCTAACTGGTGCACCTCAAGGAGAGTGCAACTGCTGGACTGAGGGCATAGGCTGGGCACAGAAGAGCACTGGGGGCCCAGCAGCAAACTGAATGGGGAAGTAGGCTGGAGGCTGGGCAACCGCAAGTCAGGCTAGGAAAGGGAGAAAAGAAAATCAATCCCTCCTCAGCCTGCTGCAGCCAGAAACCCAGCAGAACCCGTTTGGCAGGTTTGAAGCCAGCAGGAGGCTCCTTTTTTCTTTTTTTAAACTTTTTAAAATTCCTTCTTATTTTCTTTCCTTTTTTATTCCTTCTTCAATCCTTCCTTTTTAAAAGTTTTTAAAAATTCCTTAGTTTCCTTCTTTCTCTTTTATTCCTTCTTCTTTTCTTCCTTTCTTTCCTTTTTTATTACTTCTTCCTTCCTTCCTTTTCTTTTTTTTTAATGCCCATAAGTGAATAAAACCTGGCTGTGAAAGGACCAGAGTTAAACCCAAGGAGTTGTTATCCCAACAACTGAGACAGTAGGACAAATTTCACTTTGCTACTCCAGAGAACTTACAAGTTATTGTATATTTGTATCATTATTATTTTTTTCATTATTTTGCATCTCTTATTTTATTAGTATTTTTGTATTTCTCCTCTTTCTGTTTAGTCTTCCCTTGGTTTGTTAAATTGCATTGTTTGACTGGTTCCCCTTGTTCTCTCTTTCATAGGGTATTTTTAATTTTCCATCTTTCACTTCACTGGTGTTCCAGTAGCACACTACTCTAGGTCCTGTACTTCCTATTCTTCTTATTCAGATCACATAGATTCTGTCATATGATTCTTGCTGCATTACTACTGTAAATAATTGCTGTTCTATATAATTGTAAATACTACAAATCATCACTTGCAGATCTTAGATCACTTCACTGTTCCTTGAAGTTTATTATGGGTGTGGTTAACTTTAATCTCTCACAAACTACACCTATTTTCTATCCTTTACTCTCACGTGACCTCCCACAAGCTCATTACTTTCTAGATCCATCTCACAATCCTTCCCCCACAAACAAGACAC
Source organism: Desmodus rotundus (assembly GCF_022682495.2). Classification (NCBI taxonomy): domain Eukaryota; kingdom Metazoa; phylum Chordata; class Mammalia; order Chiroptera; family Phyllostomidae; genus Desmodus; species Desmodus rotundus. Next base: position 88,554,123 of record NC_071387.1, on the reverse strand, counting down.
TTATCATTTTTCCACCCTGTCTAAAAAGTGGCTAGTTGGGACACAGTTAACAGTATACATATCCAAAGAATCTTTTGGGTTGGTACTTTAATACCATAGAATACACTCCCACTATCTTAAACCATTTTGCCTTCCCCCTCCAACTGATCACAAAAAAGAGGAGGTGGGAGCTGTGAATACCAGCATATCTGCTGGAAGAGGAAACCCACCAACAAAGGAAAGACCAACAAATAACAATGGAAGAAGGTGAGGAAGTAGAAGCCACACTAACCTCTACCCAGGACCCATCTGGAAATACAGCTAAATGATGGAGAAATTACTCAGAATAAACAACTGAAAAAGAACAAGAGAGAAGCCTCAAAACACTGTACACACAGAAGAACTAGCTTCAACGAACCTGTCTGTAACTGAAAAACAGAATACAAGATGTGGTGGATGGAGTGACTCTCAGTTAACTAGCTAGAGGGAAGGACCCACCAAAGAAAGACCCAACAACAATCAAAACCCAAAGACATACACAGAGCCAACATAAATGACAGCCCAACACCAGCAAGCTCATGAGATCAAGGAGACTGCACCACTGAATTTCACAGGTCTTCTACCAGACAAGTTCACACCAGAAACTCAGGGAGTCAAAAAGATCAATTTAAGAAGAAAAGGCTAACAAGTAGAGTCTTATAAACAATGTGAAGACAAAGAAACAATCCCCAAATGAAAGGAAAGCAGGAAACCTCAGAAAGAATGCTAAAGGAAATAGAGGCAAGTCAACTATCAGATATGGACTTCAAAGCAATGGTTATCAGGAAGCTCAATGAGTTCAAAGAGAATTACCAAAAACTACAGGGAAACTATGATGAACTCACTGCAAACTATATCAACATGGAAAAGGAAATAGAAGCTATCAACAAGGGCCAAGAGGGAATGAAGAATACAATTTCTGAATAGAAGAACACAGTAGAAGGAATCAAAAGCAGGCTAGATGAAGCAGAAGATTGGACAAGCAAGCTGGAGGATAAGGTACACAGAAACACCCAGATAAGCAAGAAAAGGAAAAGAGGCTCAGAAAGAACAAAGATGTCTTAAGGGAACTGCAGGACGACATGAAATGTAATAATATCCAAATACTAGGGATACCAGAAGGAGAAGAAAAGGAACAAGGGACAGAAAACCTGTCTGAAAAATGATGATGATGAAAACTTTCCTAATTTGATGAAAGTAAAAGTTATACAAGTCCAGGAAACACAGAGAGTCCCAAGCAAGAGGAATCCAAAGAGGCCCACTGCAAGACTCATCATAATTAAAATGGCAAAATTCCAAGACAAAGAGAGAATCTTAAAGTCAGCAAGGGAAAAACAGGAAGTAACATACAAGGGAGCCCCACTAAGACTACCAACTGATTTCTCAATGGATAGGCTCCAAGCCAGAAGGAAATGGAAAGAAATATTCCGAGTAATGAAAACCACAGGACTGCAACCAAGGCTACTTTATCCAGCAAGGTTCTCAATTAAAATGGAAGGCCAAATAAGGAGTTTCCCAGACAAAAGATGCCTCAAAGAATATTCCTCCATTAAATGAGTTCTCCAAAAGATGCTAAAGGGTCTTCTTTAAGAACAGGAAGAAAAACAGTGAAAGAGAGAGGAACACAGGTACAAAAAAATGGCAAAGAAAAAGGACCTATCAATAATAACCTTAAACTTAAATGGATTAAATGCCCCAATCAAAAGACATAGAATAGCTGAATGGATAAGAAATCATGACCCACACATATACTGTCTAAAAGAGACCAACCTCAGAACAAAATCTACACAGACTGAAAGTGAAGGGCTGAAAAATAACATTCCAAGCAAATGGACAGGAAACAAAAGCAGGGGTAGCAATACTCATATCAGACAAAATAGACTTCCAAAGAAGGGCCATAAAGAGAGACCCAGAAGGTCACTTCATAATACTCAGGGGAAGAATCCATCCAGAAGACATAAACATTGTTACTATATATGCACCCAACATATGAGCACCCAAATACATCAGGAAAATCTTGGAAGACTTCAAGAAAGATATTGACAGCAACACAATTATGGTAGGGGATTTTAACACCCTACTGTCAAAAATGGATAGATCTTCCAAAAAAAATATCAAAAAAGATATTGTGGAACTGAACAATGCCCTAGATCAAATGAACGTAACTGATATATATAGAGCCTTTCATCCTAAGGAAGGAAAATACACATTCTTTTCAAACACACATGGAAAATTTTCAAAGATAGACCACATGATAGGTCACAAAACAAGCCTCAACAAGTTTAAGAAAATTGAAATCATATCAAGCCTTTTCTCTACTACAAGGGACTGAAACTAGAACCACCCTCAAGGAAAAAAACCCAAAACACTTAAACTCATGGAGATTCAATAGCATGCTATTAAACAATGAATGGGTTAAGGAAGAGTTTAGGGAAGAAACCAAAAAGTCTGGAAACAAATGAAAAATAACTCAAAACAATGCAAAACTTACAGGACACAGTGAAGGCAGTCCTGAGAGGGATGTTCATAGTAATACAGGCATACCTGAAAAAGATAGAAATATGCCAAATAAACAACCTAACCCTATCCCTAAAAGAACTGGAGGAACAACAACAAAGACAGCCCAGAGCAAGTAGAATAAAGGAAATAACCAAGATCAGAGCAGAATTAAAGGACATAGAGACTAAAAGCACAATTCTAAGGATCAATAAATCCAGGAGCTGGTTCTTTGAAAAGATAAATAAAATTGACAAGTCTTTAAACAAACTCACGAAGAAATAAAGAGGACCCAAATAAACACAATCAGAAATGAAAGAGGAGGGATTACAACGGATACCACAGAAATACAAAGGATTGTAAGAAATTACTACAAAGAACTATATGGTACGAAATTTGAAAACATAGATGAAATGGACAAATTTCTAGAAAAATATAATCTTCCAAAACTCAGGAAACAGGAAGCAAAAAGCCTGAACAGACCAATAACGGCTGATGAAATTGAAGCAGTAACCAAAGAGCTTCCGACACACAAAAGCCCTGGACCAGACAGTTTCACAGGAGAATTTTTCAAAGCATTTAAGGAAGAGATAACCCCCATCCTTCACAGATTGTTCCAAAAAATCCAAGAAGATGGAAGACTGCCAAACTCTTTTCTATGAAACCAGCACCATCCTAACCCAAAACTAGATAAAGACATAACAAAGAAAACTTTAGGCCAATATCGCTGATGAACATAGACACTAAAATCCTCAACAAAACATTGGCAAAAGCATCCAGCAATTCATTAAAAAGATCATTCACCATGATTAAGTGGGATGCATCCCAGGGATGCAAGGATGGTATGATATTCACAAATCAATAAACATAATACATCACATAAACAAAAGGAAAGACAAAAATCACATGATCATATAGATACATAGAGAAAAAGCATTTGATAAGGTACAGCACCCATTTATGATAAAAACTCTTACCAAAGTGAGAATAAAGGGAGCATTCCTCAACATAATAAAGGCCATATATGAGAGACCTACAGCCAATATCATATTCAATGGGTAAAAACTTAGAGCTTTCCCACTAAGCTCAGGAACAAAACAAAGATATCCACTTTCACCACTCCTATTCAACATAGTATTGGAAATCCTAGCAACTGCAATCAGACAAAAAGAACAAAAAATAAAAGGCACCCAAATTGGAAAGAAGGAAGCAAAACTGTCACTGTCTGCAGATGACAATGATCGTGTACATAGAAAATCCTGTAGAGTCCACCAAAAAAATACTCGACCTAATAAGTGAATTTGGCAAAAGAACAGGATACAAGTGAATAGTCAGAAATCAAAGGCATTCTTGTACACCAACAATGAAATATCAAAAACAGAAATCAGGGAAAAAAACCCATTTGCTATAGCAACAAGAAAAATAAAATACTTAGGAATAAACATAACCAAGGAGGTAAAAGATCTGTGCTCAGAAAACTACACAACACTGGACAAAGAAATTAAGGATGAAACAAACAAATGGAAGCATGTACCATGTTCATGGATTAGAAGAACTAACATCATCAAAATGTTCATACTACCCAAAGCGATTTATAGCTTCAATGCAATCCCTATTAAAGTACCAATGACATAATTCACAGATATAAAAAAAACATTTCAGAAATTTATATGGAACCATAAACGACCCTGAATAGCTGCAGCAATTTTGAGAAAGAAGAACCAAGCAGGAGGGATCACAATACCTGATATCAAACTGTATTACAAGGCCCTGTAATCAAAACAGCTTGGTACTGGTATAAGACCAGATAAACAGACCAATGGAACAGAACAGAGAGCCCAGATATAAATCCAAGTATCTATGGTCAATTAATATTTGACACAGGGGGAATAACCATAAAATGGAGTAAAAGTATCCTCTTCAACAAATGGTGTTGGGAGATCTGAACAGATACATGCAAAAAAAATGAAACTCGATTACCAACTTACACCATGCACAAAAATAAATTCAAGGTGGATAAAAGACTTAAATATAAGTAGTAATACCATAAAAGTCCTAGAGTAACACATAGGCAGGAAAATCTCAGATATTACACTCAGCAACACTGATATATCCCCTAGAGCAAGGGACATAAAGGAAAGAATAAACAAATGGGACCTCATCAATTAAAAAACTTCTGCATGAGCCCTGTCTGGTATACCTCAGTGGATTGAGTGCAGGCCTGCGAACCAAATGGTCACTGGTTCAATTCACAGTCAGGGCATATGCCTGGGTTGCAGTCCAGGTCCCCAGTAGGGGCGCCTAAGAGGCAAACACACATTGATGTTTCTTTCCCTCTTTTTCTCCCTCTATTCCCATCTCAATAAATAAATAAAATAGATGTTTTAAAAAATTTAAAAAAACAAAACAGAACTCCTGCATGGTTAAGGAAACAGCACTAAAATGAAAAGAGAACCAACCATATGGGAAAACATATTTGCCAATGATACCTCAGGCAATGGTTTGATCTCCAAAATGTATAAAGAATTCACACAACTCCATTCCAGGAGGACAAACAATTCAATTAAAAAACGGGCAAAGGACTTGAACAGACACTTCTCCAAGGAGGACATACAGAGGGCCCAGAGACATATGAAAAGATACTCAGCATCACTAGCCATCAGAGAGATGCCAATTAAAACCACAATGGGATACCATTTCACATCAGTCAGAATGGCCATCATAAACAAATCAACAAGTGTTGGAGAGGATGTGGAGAAAAGGGAACCCTAGTGCACTGTTGGTGGGAATGCAGACTGGTGAGGACACTGTGGAAAACAGTATGGAATTTCCTCAGAAAACTAAAAATGGAACTGCCCTTTGACCTGGCAATTCCAGTGCTGGGATTATACCCTAAGACCCCTGAAACACCAATTGAAAAGAACCTATGCACCCCAATGTTCATACAGCACAATTTACAATAGCCAAGTGCTAGAAGCAACCTAAGTGTCCATTAGTAAATGATCAGATCAAAAACCTATGGTACATTTACACAATGGAATACTTAGCAAAGAGATAGGAGCTCCTACCCTTTGGGACTGCATGGATGGAACTTGAGAGCATTATGCTAAATGAAATAAGCCAGGCAGTGAGGGAAAAATACCATATGATCTCACCTTTAATTGGAACATAATCAACAAAAGAAAAAAGCAAACAAAATATAACCATAGACACTGAAATTAAGAACAATCTAACAATAGCCAGAGGGGAGCGGGGAAAGGATAGTGGGGAGAAGGGTTTTCAGGAACTACTATTAAGGACACATGGACAAAGCCAAGGAGAAGGGTAGAAGCAAGGGAGGGAGGTGGGTTTCACTGTTGTGGTGGCATGTGGTGGGGGGAAAATGCAGACAATTGTAATTGAACAACAATAATTTAAAATAAAATAAAAATAAAAAAGAGAAAAAAAGAGGAAAAATAATAATTTTTTAAAAAATTGATTACATGTTGAAATTACATTGTTTTGGTTATACAGGGTTCTATTTTTTATATATGTGTGTGTGTATACATTTATATGTATATATATATATATATATGTATACACACACACATATTTTTAGAGAGGGGAAGGGAGGAAGAGAGGGAGAGAAATATCAATGCATGGTTGCCTATTGAGTGACCCCTACTGGGGAAGTGGGCCGCAACCCAGGCATGTGCCCTGACTGGGAATCAAACCAGAGACACTTTGTTTAATAATCTGGCACTGAATCCACTGAGCCACACTAGCCAGGGTTCTCTAAAATATATTATTAAAATTAATTTCATGTGTTTCTTTTTTATGCTTGTTTTTTTTTTAATGTGACTACTAAAAGTTTTTAAATTATATGCATGGCTCACATATTTCCATTGGAAAGTGGAAGGAAGGAAGGAAGGAAAAATGGGAAGCAGACTATTTGCATTTGAGCAGGATTGCTAAAAAGTCAAAAAAATAATTTAAGAAAGATGATCCTGGCAGTCATGTGCATGAGGGAATGAGGAAGATTTGCAGGAAATCAGGCAAGCCAAACTGATAGCCAAATTCAGTTTGCTGGCACAAAGGGAAAAGGAGGAGATGCAGTATAAAAATGAAATGACAGAAGAAGCACCAACAGGACTTGGAGACAGTTTGACATTGGATCCAGGAGCAGAAAAATAGAACTGTGTTATTTCCAGTCTTTAAAGAAATATTTTTTCTTAGCCTCTTCTGAATATACGCCCTACAATTAACATTAATTAAATAAACATTTTTAAAGAAACTATCTCAGGACTATCTGCAGAACATCAGGGTTTAGCTGACTAATAATCTGTTTCATCGTTCTGGAAGTCAGCTGATCAGAAGTCATGTAGCCCAAATCTAGTCCAATGACCATTGCTGGAGATCAAAGATGAAGAAGGGAAGAAATGCCAAGATGCTAGAGTTCATATGCTTTGAACATCTACCTTAGAAGGTGGATGTGAATATTAAATAAGAAATGCCAAATACCTAGAGCAGTGTTTGTCCTATAGTAACTGCTTAGTCAAGGTTGATTATACAGTCATTCCCTACTAATTGTGGATTCTATATTTGCAAAACTGATTATTCACTAGAATTGATACTTGCGGTGCTTTTTTGAATATGTACAAAGCAGCAAAAAATATGAGTCACCTAATGCACACATTTCCAGCTGAGGTCAAACTAGGTGACACTTGCCTTCTGTTTTTGGCTCTCTAAACAACTGTGTTGTTCCTGGTCCATTCAGTACATCTATTTTAACATTTTTACGTGTTTTTTTTGTTGGTGATTTCACCATTTAAAACGGCACTCATGTGCAGAAGTAGTGTCTCATGTTCCTGAGTATAAGAAGGTAGTGATGCCCCTTACAGAGAAAACAAAATGTGTTAGATAAGTTTTGTTCAGGCAAGAGTTATGATGCAGTTGGCCATGAGTTCAACATTAATGAATCAACCTCACATACTAAATAAAGTGTCTTTAGAAGGAAATATTTATAAAATGGGTTATGTGTCGATATTTATCATTGATGAAAGTGTTGTGACCAGAAATTTGCCAGAACCTAATCCTGTACTTCCCGTAGGAGTAATGATTCAGTATTTGCTAATTGAGTGTCGGAGATGACATTATAGGATACACTCAAATGTACAATGAGAATTAAGTATAGAAAGTGGATAAGCATGAGGACCTTTCTTACTGAATTTAACTTTTAGTAACAAGAGCCTCGGCCTACTGAATAGGAAGTTGCTTGTCTAATTTTAAAATAGCTTGCTAAATCCACAAAGAATATCAGGGGCATTGGGACGAGTCTAGAAAAGATCTTTATAGAGTATATGACTCTAGATCACAAAGTGGAATCTTCTCAAATGGACTCTAGTGGAGCTGTGCTATCCAATACAAAAAAAGAGATAATGAAACAGTTCATTTTGTTACCCATAGATGTGCATTTTTATGAGCAGAATGAATGGAAGAGATTCTAGAAGGACATACAACAAAATTTAATAATTCTGTATCTGAGAACTATTACTTTTCCCTGACAAAATACTGAAAGGCATATAAAAGAGACCTATGAAGATAAATATGCAGGAAAGCAACTATACTATCTGAAGTCCCATGACCACTATATAGCTACCAAATACCTGAAAAGTGGCCATATCAAAGTAAAATATGCATAGTAAAATACACACTTGATTTTGAGGACTTAGTACAGAAAAATAATGTAAAACAGCTCAATACTTTTTTCATTAGTAATTTTTGTAATGATGACATTGTTTGAAATGATATTTTGGGTACATTAGATTAAATAAAATACACTATTGAAATTAATTTCATTTGTTTCTTTTTACCTCTTAATGTGCCCACTAGAAAACTTTAAATTACATATGTGGCTCATGTCATTTTTTAATTGGACACAGGTTTCTGATGGAACACTGAAATCAAATCTTAACATAGACTTTAGGCCCCTCATTTTTAGGGTAACAGATAAGCCAAAATTAATAATAAAACTAAAAAAACTGGTACTTCCAGCCAAGATGGAGGCATAGGTAGATATGCTTTGCTTCCTCACACAACAAAAAAATGGATAACAACAAATTTATAAACAAAAAAAAACCAGAACTGTGAGAAAATCAAATTGTATGGAAATCTGACAACCAAGGACTTAGAGAAGAAACATTCATCCAGACTGGTAGGAGGGGCGGAGATGGGTAGTCAGGGTAGAGATGGTGTGCTGCAAGGTAATGGACCAGGCATGGGAGGAGGAGCCTGGAGGGCTGGGTGGTACCATACTCACATGTGGATAAGCCAGGAAGAACAACTGGGGAGTGAGACAGACCACACAACCTAGGGTTCCAGCGCAGGAAATTGAAGCCTCAAAACCTCTGGCTATAAAATCCTGTGAGGGTTGCGGCAGCAGAAGAAACTCCCAGCCTCACAGGAGAGTTTGTTGGAGAGACCCACGGAGTCCTAGAACATACACAAACCCACCCACCTGGGAATCATCACCAGAGGAGCCCAGTGTTTTTGTGGGTAGTGGGGGAAGTGAGTGAAAGCAGGGTGAGAGCCAAGCAAGCAGCACTGGTTCCTTCTCTGACCCCTCCTCCACATACAGTGCCACAACACAGCAATGTGTGTTGCCCCATCCTGGTAAATATCTAAGGCTCTGCTCCTTACTAAATAACAGGAAAACTGAGACAAAAAAATATGGCCCAAATGAAAGACCAGATCACTCTGGCCAAGATGGAGGTGTAGGTAGGTACACTTTGCCTCCTCACACAACCTAAAGAAGGGCAACAACAAATTTAAAACAAAAAACAACCAGAATGCCAGAAAATTGAATTGTATGGAAGCCCAACAACCAAGGATTAAAGAAGAAACATTCATTTAGACATGTAGGAGGGGCAGAGACAGGCAGCCAGGGTGGGAAGGACAGGTGGCAAGGCGGCAGCTGGAGTACCGGAATGGGCAAGGTGGCGGCGGTTAGACCAGATGGTCCCACATTTGCGTGTGGATAACCAAGAAGAACAACTGAGGAGTGAGACAGACCTTGCACCGAGGGTTCCAGTGCAGGAAAATAAAGCGCCAAAACCTCTGATGGTAAAAACCTGTGGGGGTTGCGGCAGCGGGAGAAAATCCCAGCCACAGGAGAGTTCATTGGAGAGACCCACAGGGTCCTAGACCAGAAGGGCCCAATTTGCTTGTGAGTGGTGGGGGAAGTGACTGAAATCCTGCCAAGAACCAAGCAAGTGGCAATGTTCCCTTTCTGACCCCTCCCTCACATACAGTGCCACAACACAAAGATGTGGGTTGCCCTGCCCTGGTGAATACCTAAGCTTTGGCCCCTTACTACATAAGAGCTGAGCCAAGACAAAAAAAAAATATGGTCCTAATGAAAGAATAGATCAAAGCTCCTAAATTAGAACTAAGCAAGGAGGAGATAGACAACCTATTAGATGTAGAATTCATAACACTGGTAATCAGGATGATCACAGAAATGGTTGAATATGGTCGCAAAATAGAGGAAAAAGTGAAGGCTATGCAAAGTGAAATGAAGAGAAATGTACAGGGAACCAATAGTGAAGGGAAGGAACCCAGAACTCAAATCATTGATTTGGAACAGAAGGAAGAAATAAACATTCAATTGGAACAGAATGAAGAAACAAGAATTCATAAAAATGAGGAGAGGCTGAGGAACCTCTGGGACAGGTTTAAATGTTCTAACATCTGAATCATAGTGATGCCAGATGGAGAAGAGGAAGAGCAAGAAATTGAAAACTTTTTTTTAAATATATTTATTGATTATGTTATTATAGTTGTCCCATTTCCGCCCACTCCACTCCATCCTACCCACCCCCTCCCTCCCACATTCCCCACCTATAGTTCATGTCCTTGGGTCATACTTATAAGTTCTTTGGCTTCTACATTTCTACACTATTTTTACCCTCCCCCTGTCTATTTTCCACCTATCATCTATGCTACTTATTCTCTGTACCCTTACCCCCCTCTCCCCCTCCCACTCCCCTATTGACAACCCTCCTGTGATCTCCATCTCTATGGTTCTGTTCCTGTTCTAGTTGTTTCCCTAGTTTGCTCTCGTTTTTGTTTTAGGTGTGGTCATTAATAACTGTGAGTTTGCTGTCATTTTTACTGTTCCTATTTTTGATCTTATTTTTCTTAGGTAACTCCCTTTAACATTTCATATAATAAGGGCTTGGTGATGATGAACTTCTTTAACTTGACCTTATCTGAAAAGCACTTTATCTTCCCTTCCATTCTAAATGATAGCTTTGTTGGATACAGTAATCTTGGATGTAGGTCCTTGCGTTTAATCTTGGGTAATGTAATTATGATGTGCCTTGGTGTGTTCCTCCTTGGGTCCAGCTTCTTTGGGACTCTCTGAGCTTCCTGGACTTCCTGGAAGTCTATTTCCTTTGCCAGATTAGGGAAGTTCTCCTTCATTATTTGTTCAAATAAGTTTTCAATTTTTTGTTCTTCCTCTTCACCTTCTGGCACCCCTATAATTCGGATGTTGGAACGTTTCAAGGTGTTCTGGAGGTTCTTAAGCCTCTCCTCATTTTTCCAAGTTCTTGTTTCTTCATTCTTTTCTGGTTGGATGTTTGTTTCTTCCTTCTGGTCCACACCATTGATTTGAGTCCCAGTTTCCTTCTCATCACTATTGGTTCCCTGTACATTTTCCTTTGTTTCTCTTAGCATAGGCTTCATTTTTTCATCTGTTTTTCGAACAGATTCAACCAATTCTGTGAGCATCTTGATAACCAGTGTTTTGAACTGTGCATCCGATAGGTTGGCTATCTCTTCCTCACTTAGTTGTATTTTTTCTGGAGCTTTGAAGTGTTCTGTCATTTGGGCCTTTTTTTTTTTTTTTTTTTTTTTTGTCTTGGCGTGTCTGTTACTTTAAGGGGCAGAGCCTTAGGTGTTCCCCTGTTCCCCGGGGCGGGGTAATGCTGGTCACTGCGCTGTGACGCTGTACATGGGGGAGGGGCCGAGAGGGAGGAATGGGGCCCGCTCTACTTTCCACCGGATTTCAGTCACTCCCTCTGCTAGCCACAATCATACTGGGCCCCTCTGGTGCTGGTTCCCAAGTGGGTGGGCTTGTGCACACTCTAGGCCCCTGTGGGTCTCTCCAACAACCTCTCCTGTGAGGCTGGGAGTCTCTCCTGCTGCCGCCCCAACCCCCAGGGGTGTTTCCAATCAGAGGTTTGAGGCTTTATTTCCCCCGTGCTGGAACCCTGGGTTGCGCGGTCTGCTTCGCTCCCCGCCATTCGTCCGGTTTATCTGTGTGCAAATATGGGGCCGCGGGGTGCTACCCGCCGCTCTGCCTGCCCCCTTCTCCGCCACTCTGAGTCCGGCCCTCTCGGTTTATCTGTGTGTGAATAGGGGGCCGCAGGGTCTGCTAGTGGTCAGACTGCCTGCGCCGTTTGTCCCACACTCCGCCAGTCTCAGTCCCACCACAGCCATGTGAGTCCTCTCTACCCCGGTGCCCATATCCGCCCCTCCTACCGGTCTGGATGAATGTTTATTTTCTATTTCCTTGGTGTAGGTCCCTCTTGCCGTTCGATTCTCTGTCAGTTCTGGTTGTGCGAGGAGGCGCAGTGTGTCTACCTACGCCGCCATCTTGGTTCTCCTTCAGAAATTGAAAACTTATTTGAACAAATAATGAAGGAGAACTTTCCCAATCTGGCAAAGGAATGAGACATGCAAGTCCAGGAAGCTCAGAGACTCCCAAAGAAGTTGGATCCAAGAAGAAGCACACCAAAACACACCATAATTAAGCATAAGGAGAGGATCTTAAGAGCAGTAAGACAGGAGTGAGTTACCTACAAAGGAGTTCCCATAAGACTATCAGCTGATTTCTCAAACAAAACAAAACAAAAAAAAAAAAACCCTTGAAGGCAAGAAGGGGCTGGTAAGAAGTATCCAAAGTCATGAAAGGCAAGGACCTACATCCAAGATTACTCTATCCAGCAAAGCTATCATTTAGAATGGAAGGGCAGACAAAGTGCTTCCCAGATAAGGTCAAGTTAAAGGAGTTCATCATCACCAAGTGTTGGGAATCATCCATCCTACCTGGTTTCAGAGGCTGTAACCCCACCTCAAGGTGAAAAGGCCCCACAGCTAGGGGACCTTGGGACCATAAGTCACTAAGGAGACAAAACTTATCTTCACCCTGCTTGGCCCCAGGCAGATGACTGGTTAGCTAATGACTCAAGGGACAGACAACCTAAGACAGGCATGGTCACAAAGGGGCCATCAGGGAAGGACTTAGGGGATTGTGAAGAAGGGACAAAAAACCCTCACCCCTCGGCTTTATCATAGCCTGAGTCCTCATTCTATCTGTAAAAAGTCTCCTAATCTCTTGGTTGCCTTGCTTCCCCCACCTGATCCAGGCCTGAAACAAGGCCGAAGGGGGATGCAGCCCTGTGCCAGAATGGTCAGTTCCCCATGGGAGGCAATCAGGCCTAAGAAAGAATGCATAAAGTCCTGTGAAACTTGCTTAGCTAAGAATGTCCTCATTTTAAGTGTAAGGGTCCAAGCACAAAATAAGTTTGTTTCCCAAGGTTTTACAGCTGATTGCCCACACCCTGTCTACCAGACTCTGACTCAAAACGACCCCCAATATCTCAGAAATGTTATCTGTAAACCATACCTCCTTTCTTTGACATGCATCCCTATGCAAGCTAAACTCAATAAAAGCCCTTTGAGAGAGAGGCTATCACACCTTTCTCCTCTGAGAGACTGTTCAGCCTTCCTCCCCATGCCCATCATGTCTTGGTAGAATTATTCTCATCCACTGCAGCCAGGGGGAGCTCTGCTGGCAGACCCCCCCCCCCCAACCAAGCTCTTATTACATGAAATGTAAAAGGGTCTTGTCTATGAAAAAGAAGACCAAAAACTTTGAACAGTAAATGACAACAAACAACCTAAAAAACAAAAGCTAAGCAAACAATTAGAACAGGAACATAATCAGAGAAATGGAGACCACATGGAGGGTTCTCAGTGGGGAAGGGGAGGGAGAGAACAGGGGAAAAGGTACAGGGAATAAGAAGCATAACTGGTAGCTACAAAATAGATGGGGAAGTTAAGAATAGTATAGGAAATGGAGAAGCCAAAGAACTTATATGTACAACCCATGGACATGAACTAAGTGGTGTGGAGAATGCTGGTGGGAGCAGAGGTACAGGGCAGAGGGGTAGAAAGGGGAGAAAAAAACAAAACAATTGTAATAGCATAATCAATAAAATATACTTAAAAAGTAAAAATAAATAAAAATTTTAAAAAACTAAAAAAACTATGGTATCTGTGACAGACTGAGAGCTGCTCCTCTATATCCAGTTAAAGAACTGCATTTGCCACAAGCGGTGGTCACGCAACAGAATTTTGGTCTATGAGATGAAACTGTGTTCATGTTTTGGTCTATGAGATGTGTTCTATGTTTGACTTACAGGAAGTCTCCTGAAATTCGAGGTGGTTTACAGGTCTTTTTTCTCCCTCTGCTCCATACTATTGTCTGGAATATGGATATGATTGATGATAACCATCTTGGACAATGAGTTTGAAGGTCACAACTTAGACATTGCAGGATGGTAAGCTAGAAAGATTCTTGACCTACCCCCACAATTTTCTACTTGACAGATAGCTTTCTATGGTGTTTCAGGTAATGTTAACTTGGGATTTTCCATTATACATACTGATTGGGAACTAACCTTTGAGTTATTCTGGACAGATTCTATGAGCAAAGACAGTTTCATCTGCAACTCCTGCAAGTCCTTTGTTGTACTCAGGGTCTCCTCTTTGGCCATCCTGCAACCCACTTCTGTCTCTTATGGAATAATTCTTCTACTAGTAAGCTCTCCAGTGCAGGGGGCAGGTGAATCACTCATGTTGCCCTGTCTCTTGTTGTCACTGGAGGAAACAAAAGTTTCTTAAACCATTACTGGTCTTACCCAACTAATCTGACAAGAGCTTCTACTGTCTTCACACATTGATGGTGGGCACACAGATGGAGGATAACTTGGCAATATCTATCAAAATTTGTAATTGCACACACCTTGATCCAACACTTTCTTTTCCAGGAACCTGAAGGAAATAATCAAACAGCTATATCAAAATGTACCCAAAAGATGTGCAGTGCATCCCTGATTATAATATATAATAAATAGCAAAACAATGGAAAGAAGCTAACTGTCCATTAGTAGAAAATTGGTTTAAATGATAGATTCATCAATGAAGTGTTGTTCAATCATTAAAATGATAATGTGGCTATTTGGTGACATGAAAATATACCCATAAGTGAGAAAAAGATTATAAAATATGTAATATGGTTAAATATTTTATATATATGTCCATAGTAAAAGGCCTAGAAGGTCTTCTAACAAAATGTTAATGGTATTATCTCTGAGAGCTTATGTTTATTTTTTAGCCTGACAAAATACTGAAAAGAATATAGAAGAAAGCAAGAAGGCTGAATATACTATTTCAAGTCCATTGTCTTCTTTTTTTTTCCCCAAAAAAGCCCTTCTCAAACAACAGTAATGGTGGCCAATTCCTGTGTTTACTACCCATACCAAACTGACTGGCTGCCAGCTGCCCTGTGCCATAAACCATGATCTATTTACTTGTGTGTAAGTAAGTCTCTGTCTCTTAACAAGGTATCAAAGGGGCAGACCTGGCTACAATTTACCTGTGACTCAACAGCCTGCAATTTCCAGGACTGTCCCCATCTCACATAATTATTTATGTTTTATTTAATATCCCACATACTAATGTGTAGGGGTGTAATATCTATTAATATTTATAGGATCTAGTAGCAAATTAAAGTACATTGTAATGACCTCAGCTAGAGACCCTCTGCTACCATCTCTTCTGTGAAACAGGAACTTCTTGGACGGCCAGGACTAACTACTCCACCCCCCAAGTTCTGTCTTTGAAGCTGCAGCTGGCACAGATCTTGGATTTGGGATGTTCCCAGCACTCAGCTTTCATAATCTCATTTCTGCAACAAGCAGAAACAAGCCCGGCTCCCCTTACTGGTCTACCGCGCCTGGGAAACTCAGAGCCCCCAGGACAGGTTTGGGGAGCTTGTCAGGGTTGGGGTGGGTTAGGTCCAGGGCCCTTCAGTGCCTTTTCCGAGCCTTCCTTCCGGGCTGAGCCAGGGCACTGCAGCCACACCGCCCTGCGCTGGGCAAACTGCGAGCCAACCGCTACCACCCGGGGGTGAGCGGCGTGAGGGCTGTGTGCTGCCTCCAACAGTCCTTCAGGCGCCCGAGACCCGGCGGGGGCGGGCGGCGGCGCCCCGATTACTGGGATCCAAGGTGGGGGGATGCAGCTGGAGAGGGGGCTCGGGCCCGACAGGACACAGAGACTGAGAAAGGTGAGCTCAGGGGGACATTCCAGTATCCTGTCACGAATTTGGGGACCTGCAGTAACGGCAATGGGGTTCTGAGGGGAAGAGAGACCCAGTGAGGAAGGCATCCGTTTTCATTAATCTTGGTTTCCCAAGAAGGGACAAGATCGTGATGGGGCGGTGGGACCAGGCTGGCCCCTCTTTCATCAAGTCCAGCGGTAAGTGCTGGGCCGTGTGTGCACAGTGTGTGCGCTCCCGTCCCAGGGCCTCCGACGGTTACACTTAAGTCGTTCTGAAACCGCGGCCGGGGGTTGGGGGGTGGGTGCTGCAGGCGGGGTGCCCTGACAGCCTTCTCAACACTCGCCCGCGTTCCGCTACCTGCCCTGCCTGGCAAGGGGGCCTGGCCAGCGTGGCACCCAGTACCCACGCGCAGGAGCTACGAGTTGTCACCTGGGGCGGGCGGCAGGGCTCAACAGGGTAGGAGGAGCCGAGGGAGCCGGAGGAACTGAGGGAGCTGGAGAAGGAAAGGACACTCTGCGCAGGAGGTAGTGGGAGCTGCTGCCTGCCCCTTCCCTAGGCTCTGCCCCTCTTTGGCCCTGTGCCTGCGCCGCCGATTGTTTAGCGGAAGATACACTCTACCTCTGAGCCTGCCCTATCCTGGCAGAGCCATGACACCAGGCCACCCCCAGGCTCTTGCAGCCCCCTGGACAAGCCGGGAGAGGTTTACAAATGAAGAAGCTGAGGATCACAAAGAGTTTCCCTTACTACTCGTCTGTCCTGATGTAAGAGTGTTGAGGCCACCTCTGAGACAGCTAGAGATATCCTGAACCAGCTCTCCTGGAAGTATCTCAGGAGCTCAGGGTATCTGGAGTAGGATTTCAACTGGAAGGTTTTTTTCGTTTTTGTTTAAGTATATTTTATTGATTATGCTATGAGAGTTGTCCCAATTTGTTCTCCCCTTTATGTTCCTCCATCCTCCAGCATTTCTACCCCACCACCACCACTTAGTTCATGTCCATGGGTCATATATAATATATAAGTTGTTTGGCATCCCCACTAACTATACTATTCTTAACCTCCCCCTGTCTATTTTGTACCAACCATTTATGGTTCTTATTCCCTGTACCTTTTCCCCCATTCCTCTCCTCCTCCTCCCCACTGGAAACCCTCCATGTGATCTGCATTTTTCTGATTCTGTCCCTGTTCTAGTTGTTTGCTTAGCTTTTGTTTTTGTTTTTCAGATTCAGTTGTTGATAGTTGTGAGTTTGTTGTTTAGTAAAGATCATAGTTTTTGATCTTATTTTTCCTAGCTAAGTCCCTTTAACATTTCATATAATGAGGGCTTGGTGACGATGGACTCCTTTAACTTGACCTTATTGGGAAGCACTTTATCTGCCCTTCCATTCTAAATGAATAGCTTTCTAAATAGCTTTGCTGGATAGAGTAATCTTGGATGTAGGTCCTTGCCTTTCATGACTTTGGATACTTCTTACCAGCCCCTTCTTGCCTGGAAGTTTTGTTTTTGTTTTTGTTTTTTTGAGAAATCAGCTGATAGTCTTATGGAAAAATCCTTTGTAGGTAACACACTCCTGTCTTCTTGCTGCTCTTAAGATTCTCTCTTATGCTTAAACTTGGGTAACTTAATTATGGTGTGTTTTGGTGTGCTTCTTCTTGGACCCAACTTCTTTGGGAGTCTCTGAGCTTCCTGGACTTGCATGTCTCATTCCTTTGCCAGATTGGAGAAGTTCTCCTTCATTATTTGTTCAAATAAGTTTTCAATTGCTCTTCCTCTTCTCCTTCTGGCACCCTATGATTGGATGTTGGAACATTTAAACTTGTCCCAGAGGTTCCTCAGCCTCTCCTCATTTTTATGAATTCTTGTTTCTTCATTCTGTTCCAATTGGATATTTATTTCTTCCTTTTGTTCCAAATTGTTGATTTGAGTCCCAGTTTCCTTCCCTTCACTGTTGGTTCCCTGTATATTTTCTTTTATTTCACTTTGCATAGCCTTCCTTTCTTCCTTTATTTTGTGACTGAACTCAATCATTTCTGTGAGCAGTCTGATTACCAGTGTTTTGAACTCTGCATCTGATAGGTTGTCTATCTCCTCATTGCTTAGTTCTTTTTCTGGAGTTTTGATCTGTTCTTTTATTTGGGCCATATTTCTTTGTCCTGGCGCAACTGTTAGGTTGTAAGGGGCAGAGCCTTAGGTAATCACCAGGGAGAGGCAACCCACTTCGTTGCTTTGTGGCACTGTATGTTGGGGAGTGATCAGAAAGGGAAAATACATCTTGATAGTTTGTTCGGTTCTTGCCCCACTTTCCATCACTTCCCTCACTTCCCACGAACAGATTGTACCCTTTCAGGTGCTGATTCCTGGGCGAGTGGGCTTGTGTACATTTGAGGGTCCCATGGGCCTCTCCAACAGACTCTCCTATGAAACTGGGAGTTTCTCCCATTGCTGCAACTCCCCACAGGTTTTTAAAGCCAGAGGTTTTGAGGCCTTATTTTCCTGCACTGGAACCCTGGGTTTCGTGGTTGGTCTCACTCCCCCATTGTTCTCTGGGCTTATCTACACACGAATGTGGGAAATCCCATCTGCCAGCCACAGACTCACTTGTCCTGACCTGCCCATGCTGCCTTCCAGTGCTTCCTCTCTGCCCCACTGCCAGTCTCCGTCCCTTCTACCAGTCTGGATAAATGGTTCTTCTTTAACTCCTTGGTTGCTGGACTTCCATGCAGTTTGATTTTTCTGGCAGTTCTGGTTGTTTTTGTTTTTAAATTTGTTATCTTTCTTTTGGTTGTGCAAGAAAGCGAAATGTTTCTACTTATGCCTCCATTTTGGCCAGAACTCTCCTGGAAGGTTTTAATTAAGCATCACTTCTGAAATGCAAGTGTCATGAGCTAGAGAGAGCCTTAAAGATTGATTAGATGAGTATTTCCATTTTTATAGGTGAATCCAAGCTCAAGTCCCTTGGTTCTAGGCAGAGCCAAGAACACATGCTCCCTGACCAGATCAGTTCTTCCAGCAGGGTTTCTTAATGGCAGCTCTGTTGACACTCTGCACTGGAAAGCTCTGTGTTGAGAGGCCTGTCCTTCATTGCTGAAAGTTTAGTGGCATTCCTGGCCTCCACCCACTAGATTCCACCAGTACTCCTTTTTCCCCCCAGTTGTGACAACCAAAAATATCCCCAGGCATTGCCAAATGTCCCCATGGTTCAATCATCCCTGGTTGAGAACCACTGTCATAGAGCATACTGGTAAAGACCATGGGCTGGAGGGTCCAATAGTCCTGGGCTTTGGTCCCAGGACTGACTCTGACTGTGTGACTTGGGATGAATGGCCTCTCTGAGTCTCAGCTTTATCTGCAAAAGGATAAACCTGAGCACTGGCCTGCTACTGCACCATGGTTAGTTGTCAGGCACTTTCCATCCTGAAACCTATGTTGACCTACAGTTTCTTCTGTCACCTGTGTCCATGGCATCCTGGAAAGTAACTCTTTCAGCAAAGAGAAAAGCAGCTACAGGGTTGCAGTGAGGACTGGCTATAAAGAATTTCACACAGCTGGAAATAGGCTCCAAAATTTTTGATGGTATTACTTCTACCAACTCATGTTTGTAAAAGTAATCAGGCTGGCAGATAGAAAAGAAAAATAAGCTTGGAATTATAATAAAAATAAGCTAAGGGATCAGGGTCTATCTTCACAATAGTCAAGAAAAGAGGAGCTAATGGTGGATGGAGGTTGGAGGACGTGGACAGATAAAGAATCATTGTTAATATTTAGGTTAGTCCTTGTGGCTTCCCACACTTGGTTCAGCTGCAGTCTGATGGGTGTCCCAACCAGGAAAAGGTTTTTGTTATTCCCTGGTGGGTGTTGTTTTGGAAAGCTGAATGGGGCTTCCACTAGTGTTTTTGTTCAAGGGTGCCATCTAGGGGCACCTCTGTGAATCCCTAATTCCTTCCACCTCTTGTCATTTTTGTTTGACCAGCCAGGTTTTGCTTTTTTTGTGTGTTGTCTGTCTCCTCCACCACATTATTTATTGCTTGATGGCCAGTGTCTTAGCATCTCTCCACGGCACCAGGATGTGGCTCTTGCTGGCTATTTGATGGGTCAATAAAACAAATCCATGTGCAGTCTCTTATATGTCTTTGCAGTTACCTCTGGCTAAGTAGCCATTTCAGGACTCAGGAAACACCTGCCAGGAGCACTGGCACTGAATATGAAATGTGTGAAAACTGTTCGTACCACAGAGATGGGGACAACCTAGACCCCAATGGACCTCTTCTCTCCATATGGCCAGATTTAGCAAATAAAAATACAGGACACCTGGGTTAATTTCAATTTCAGGTAAGTAAGCAGCATAACATTTTAATATTAGTATGTTCAACTGTTGAATGGGACACGCTTATACCAAAAAATTTTTTTGTTGTGTACTATAGGAGACCTGTGTGGCATGGGCCCAGCTCCCACTTGGAAAGGCCAGTGGAAAGTGAGGTCTGGCACACAGGACCCACGCCCATGGATAGGTTCTCCCATGGGGAATCAGGCCTGCATTGTACTTAGGCCACTTTGAGACTTGTTTTTTTGCTAAAACTCCCTCACCCTGAATTGAGGCAGCAAATGTTTACTGCATATCTTTAAAGTAACTTCCCAAATTTATGCTAAACCTTCCAGGGACTAGTGTAACCAGTTCAACCACTTTTCCCTTTACATTTACAAATATCCTTCCTTTTTGATGTAATTAGCAACATCCTCTCCTTTGTTTTCTGTAAAAGGTAACCACCTAAAGCAAACCTGTGCATGTAATGTGCCCAGAAAAGCAATAAAAGCCTGTTAAGGCAAGGGTCAGCATGCTCTCCTCTTGAGAGTGGCAGAGGTGCTCCCAGGTGCTCCCCCCTTGAGAGAGTGGCCATGCTGTCCCTTTTCCTCCCCAGGACTCAGTAGTCCATGTGAATTTGTCTCATCTCAGCCACAACACCGCGGATACTCACTTCTACATTCCTGGATCACTGCTAAACACCCTCCCATTTTTCCTTCGGTCAGATCACTGTATTTTCTGCTGACTGGCTGAACCTCCATTAAAGGGACACCAGGACACCAAGTGAAGTCAAGCCCAGTCTTATATATGGGCATAGTAGAGGCCTGTCTTTCCTTAGCAACAGATACTGAAGCCTGGTTTCGGGCTCCAGGGCTTATGTTACAGCACCTCCAATGTTAAAACAGCCCAAGGAGGAAGAGAGAGGAGTTCAGGCTGGCAGGGATATTGTTCCGTGGGGTGCTTCCTCCCTATTCTGTTTTAATATGAGACTCTGCTTCAATTTTACCAGTGAACCCAGTGTGTTCCTGGAAAAGATCCAAGAGGAGCAGCTCAGTAGGAAGGAAGAGTGGCTACAGGAGGAGCAGTTGGGACCACAGCACAGAGCCCAGCAGAACCCCAATGCTGCCTCTTTTTTCTCTAGCTTCCTTTTCTCTCCTCTTCTACCTCAGAACTCCTCAGGGGGCTGAAGTCTATGACCTCAGAGAGGCAGCCCTGTGCATAGAACTTTCAGAACATCTGGAAAGTTCCATTTCTGTGTATCCCCATTATGCTCTAAGGAAGTGTGAATTTCAGAGCCACTGGTAAGAAAGGAAGAAATTGAGAACTCTTTACATTTTTAATAGATACTATTAGAATATACAACATGAATGACATGGCCTGCTCATCTTCAAAGGTATGTATGAATTTTAAGGTGTATTTCTTTTTTTTAATTAAATATTTTATTGTTGTTCTTGTATTTCTTTTTTTAACCCATATTTTCAACATATAGGGAATTGGGGAGTGGATGGGAAAGGGATGTTTCGATCATAGACAAATTGCCATGTTAGATTCCTTGACTGAACAAGTATGCTCGTCACACTTTTATGTTGTGTCCTTTGAAATATGATTTTTGCTGAATTAGGCTTTTTAGTTTTAGTCCAATCCTCCAGTTTTAGTGGGAACTTTCAAGAGTAGACACCTATTGTTCCTTTCCCTTCACTTCTAGGGCCAGTAGACCATATATTCCATCCCAAAGTTCCCAACACTGGCTGCACATCAGAATACTCTCATTCCCAAACATGTTGATCCAGAAGGTTTGGAGTGGGGCCCTGGAATCCGTATTTTTAGCTAAGAGTCTGTGATTCTGCTAGAGCCAGTCCCCAGGAGACCATTTGGGAATGGCCTCTTTGAAAGATATACGAACATCACATGCAGACAGAAATATGCCACATGAAAGGATCAGTTCTACCCAATCTGAATGCCAGAATCTTGGTTGTAAGAGCCAAGAACTTTAAATGGAAACTTTATGAAATTAACATAAATTTGCTTATAATGAAGGGGCCCACCCTCTGAAATGAAAATTCCCTGTAATTTAAAAGAAAACTTAAGGATTAATATTTTTAACAAACCATTTTGCATAAATTGGTAGTTCTTATAAAAAGCTCCATCTCTTCCCTCTGAAGAGAGAATTCTTAGCCAGGTATGGTCAAGAAAACTTCCTATGTTCTGTTCTGGAATGGATTTCTAGGTCTGCTGATCTGTGTGTCCCACATGTTTCTGTCCCATGGACTGAGATCTTTTCTGCTATTAGGGTATTTATGGTTCTGTGTGTATTTAAGTCTTAGTTTGTGCCTATGAACTAGCTCAAAGTTTAATTTGTTCTTCAGAAGTTCTGCCTCCATTGTGCTCTGCAGAATGCTTTAGGCTGGTTTGACTTCTTTAATATCCCAAGAATAGCTTATCTCTCTGTGACTCAGCTACCTCTGTGTCTATCCCTTGGATGACCATCTCACAGTAAGAACATAAATAAGCCCTAGCTGGTGTAGCTCAGTGGATTGAGTGTGGGCCTGTGAACCAAAGAGTTGCCAGTTCGATTCCCAGTCAGGGCACATGCCTGGGTTGCGGGCCAGGTCCCCAGTAGGGGGTGTATGAGAGGCAACCACACATTGATGTTTCTCTCCCTCTCTTTCTCCTTCCCTTCCCCTCTCTAAAAATAAATAAATAAAACCTTGTTTTAAAAAAAGAGAAAAAAAGAACATAAATAAAATTCACCCTGGCTCAAACCCAAAGGAAATCTATGGGCTCACATAACTGAGAAGTCCTAGTTGGATCCAGGGGTCTAGCTGATAACATTGGGAGTCTGTCTTTCTCTTTCTGGTGTCTCTGCTTTCTTCTATATTGGTTTCATTCCAAGGAAGACTTTTCCCCCATAAGGCAAAGTTTGCTAAGAGTGCCTCTTTCTCAATAGCTCTAATGAAAGTGTGAGGAAAGATGCTGAGCAGCCCACCTTGGGTCACAGGCTGAACCAATCATTGTGTCCGGGAGGATGAAGTATTCTGATTGGTTAGGCCTGTGTCAAATGCTCTGTCCTGGAGCCAGGGGTTTGTACCAGCCCTCTTTACAACATGGGCTGGAATTAGAGTAGAGGCAATTAGGTCTACTAGGGCTATATTCCACTCCTTCTGGTAGGAAGAATAACTTTCCAGTTGGTGTCATGTTTACCCCAACCATGAGCAGAAGCACTAATACCAAGATGCCTCTTAAATAATGTCAACACCCTCCTTGACCACAAGAAGTCAGGGTTTTGAGGGGGTTTGTTTTTAGTTTTGGTTTAACTACTCATTCCTTCTCTAGTTGTAACTTACTTAAGGTGTCTGAAATTTGTAGTGTTTGCATGTTGCTCTTTTAATGAAAAATTTCATTTGGAATTATTTAAAAGCTAGGCCAAGGGAAAGATTTCCACTGACCACAAATCTTGCTTGCAAAGATGAAGTACAGACAACCCTAACTTATCAATCAGTATCTATTGTACATTTGGGATCCTGAAGGAAACCATGAATGCCTTTTGTACTGCTGCCCAAACCTACCTTGAATAGTATAGTACCTGCTTTCAAGTTGATGCTAGGAGGTTTTCATTTTATTCACCTCATCTAATATTAATTTTGGTAAAGAAAGAGGGGGCTCTTGGAGATGATTGCTCAATTCTTAGATCTTTCAAATCAAGGTCAAGAGCAGAGACAGACATTGATTTAAATCAACAAAACAAGTTCTCTAAATTGATAAACAACAGGGTCTGTGGGTCTCGGTCTCATCTTGTTTGATGTGGAGTCTGAGCATCCCCATGTTTCATAAAGTTCTGTTGGTTGGTGCCACCATTTTTGAGAACTACTGAATGAGGCCATTAGATCAGTAGTTTTACTGATTGCAGGCTCAATATGAATCTCTGTTTATAGGTTTGCACATTTTTAAGACCAGCACATTCCTAAAGTAGTTTTTTGTGGAAATGATACTTACTGTTTCCATTGTGTTGGGACATGGAGTAATGTGCATTTAAAAGCACCTTTGTGTGGCTAGTATGTGTCACCTGTCCTCTCAGAGCCTAATTTCTTCAGCTAGAATATAGTTATAAAAATTGTTATATAAAAAGTGCCCAGCGTGTAATAATTTGGAATAATGGCAGATGTTGTTGTTATTTTGCAAGGTTGAGAGTCATCAGTGAGGGGTTGACTGGGGAGTAGGGGTGACTAACATCTGATTCATATATTCCTATCCCCACTACCCATTGCCAGTTACCCTGCATGATATAATTTGCTGACCCAAATAAATCAAATCAATCTAACGTCTCATATTACACAGGAGTTCAGTCCAAAGTCATTGCCTAGGCTGAACAACCACAGAGTCAAATTACCCTTGAGAATCCCTTAAACTATCTTTAATGTGCTATATAACAACACCTCTCAGTAAGTCCAGCCCAGCAGTTTTCTTCTAGTGTTAGGAGAAACTGCAGTGTCTCCATCACTACCCCAGATGAAGTAGTTGCCCTTAATGTAGGGGCTGTATTATAGGACAGAAGCACACACAACATCGTGCAATACTGCAGTCACTGTCAGCTCTGCTCAGGAGAGGCACTTGGTCACTGAGAGTGTACCCTGAGGCTTACTCTCTGAATAGAATGGTGGGCTCAAACACTCACATGTCTAAATGATATATATTTTACAGGAAGCACAGAGTTGCTATGTTAAATGCACATAACATATAATGCTATTGCATGAGCAAACTTCTATTTGGTATTTTGCATGTGTGAAATGCAAGAATCTATTTTTTAAGGCAACCCCTCTAGTCACAAGCCAGGGTAGAGCAACTTAGGATGCCCTTAGTGTGGGGAACCGTTCCAAGCGTGGGAAATGTGGCTCAGCCCCCACTCAGAAAAGCCAGTGGGGAGCAAGGTTGGCGGGCAGGACCCAAGTCCATGGATAAGTTCTCCAGTGGGAAATCAGGCCTGCCTTGTACCCAGACTGCTATGAGACTTGCTCTTGCTAAAACTCCCTCACCCTGAATTGAGGAAGCAAATGTTTACTGAGTATTTTTATCTTTACAGAATCTGGGCTAGACCCTCCAGGTATGGGACAAAGCCGTTTCAACCATTTCTCCCTTTACATTGCAAATGTCCTCCTTTGATGTACTCAGCGACACCCTCTCCTGTGTCTGCAAAGATAACCACCCAAAACAAACCTTTGTATAGTAAAAGAGGACCTTCTTTGATGTTAAGGGCCTGAAAAACCTATAAAGGCTGGTCTAGGCAAGGCTCTTGGTGCTCCCCCCTTGAGGGAGTGGCCGAGGCCATCAGAGGCACTATCCTCTTGAGAGAGTGGCCGCACTGTCCCTTTTCCCCCACAGGACCTCTGTAGTCCATGTGTATGTGTATTGGAATACTGAAACCTCAACAGCAGATCTTACAAGCCGAGATCTGCGTCACTTAGAATTTGGGCTCTTCCAAGGGGAAAAAATATCTGAATTTGCTCATAGAGGTGTAGCCAAGCAGGGTATGTGAGAGGAGAGATAGATTGATGATTTAAAAATGAGACCTACACAATGGATGGGGATGAGAAAAGTGTTTTGTGGCAGAACTCTGAGCCTAAAACTGTTCCTGGGGATCTCTTTACTCCTCACCCACCTGGAGGCTTGGGAATCCTTCCTAATTTCTGAAGAGTGACTTTGTTCCTGTTTTCCACAGATCCCCAAAAGTGACTCCATACATCATATGAGCCACTCCCAGATGCAGCCTGAGCTACCCCCTCTGCCTGTTTCTGCTAAAGAGGAACCATCTGAAATCTATCAGGTACATTCTCCTGGCCGCTGGTCTTCTGCTGGTACTGGTGTGGGGCAGACAGTCAAGACTTTACAAGTGTGATTAGTGGCTTTGGTTATGTCTGTCAATGGAAAAGGCTACACCAGCAAGGGAGAAAGAACTATGCAGTAGCACAGAGGTGAGTTAGAACTTGGCCGTCTCACTTACCTGTTGTGTTCTTTAAACTCTCTGAATTTCTTCATCTTCAGTTGTAAAGGGAGAGTAATTATTTCTACTTTATAGCTATGTCTGTAAGAAATAAACACAATAGAAATAAATTACCTGACTCTCAAACTTACTGCTTATTGAAAGTCAGACTTCAAAAATCATGATCACAGTGGTCAGAGAAGTACAATGGCATCCATTCAGAAAGTATTTGTGCCCTGGCCAGTGCCAGCGTGGCTTACTTGGTTGGAGCATACCAGTTGCAAATTTGGTTCCTGGTTGGGGCACATACCTAGGTTGTGGGTTTGATCCATCCCTAGTCCGAGAGGCAACCCATAGACGCTTCTCTCTCACATCAGTGTTTCTCTCTCTTCCTTCCTCTGTCTCTGAAAGAAATGAGAAAATGTCCTTAGGTGAGGTTAAAGAAATGTTTCTTTAATGAAATTATTTGCAGTGAATTTGCAGCATATATTGGGTTGGCCAAAAAGTTTGTTTAGCTTTTTCTATGCAATGATTCTAGAAGTAATTAGTTGTCTTTAACTTCATTCAAAACAGTTAGATTGTATTGTGACAGCTGTCATATCAGTGTACATTTTTTAAAAACTTATCAAAATTGGTGGATTTTTGTGCAGCTGTTTTAATATTGAAGATGGAAGAAGATATGCAGCATTTTCAACATATTATGCTGTATTATTTCAAGAAAGGTAAAAACTCAACTGAAACACAAAGTAAGATTTGTGCAGTATATGGAAAAGTTGCTGTGACTGATTGAACATGTCAAAAGTGGTTTGTAAAGTTTCTTGGTACTATTGTCATTTGGCCAAATAATTCTTTGCTGTAGGTCTGTCTTATGCTTTGGAAGATGTTTAGCAGCACCCCTGGCCTCTACCCACCAGAAGCCAATAGTGGGAGATAGACCAACATACTCAAAATATCCAAATCATTGAAGTTATCAGTGAAAATGAAAAATACGTCTTTTATTTTATGGAAAAGAACTAAACAGACTTTTTGGCCAACCCAATAGAAACAGCTTAAGGCAT
Organism: Desmodus rotundus; assembly: GCF_022682495.2. Lineage (NCBI taxonomy): Eukaryota > Metazoa > Chordata > Mammalia > Chiroptera > Phyllostomidae > Desmodus > Desmodus rotundus. The sequence continues at coordinate 88,526,889 of NC_071387.1, read as the reverse complement.
GTGGGACCCCATGAGTCTCAATGAGAGTACAGCCGCAGCCCTTCCGAGCCCAGACTCTGCAAGATATGATCATCCTCATTGTGTCTCACTCTGCGTTTCTTCCCTTGTAGACTGTCATGTCACACAGCTTTTATCCCCCATTGATGCAACGCACATCATGGACCCTGGCTGTACCCTTCAAAGAGCAGGACCACCACCGTGGACCCAGTGATTCCATTGCCAACAATTACTCTTTGACAGCTAGGGACCTGAAGATGAAGGACCTGCTGAAGGTCTACCAGCCAGTCACCATCAGTGTCCCTAGGGAAAGGACCATTCAGCAGCTGCCATCAGGTATTTGTGGTGTTGTGCCATACCAGCTCAGAATGGGGTCTTGGAGGGAGATTTGTAATCCTGGGTTTTAGTCCTGGCTTCACCTCTTGCTGCAGCTAATTTTGGATAACTTCAGAGAGTCTCAGTTTCCTCATCTATGAAGTGGGAATGATTGTGATAACTAATCTTATATTTACCATACACCACGAACCTTACATTACAGTGTGCCAAACACTGTTCTCGGTGTACTTGTGTTAATTTGTTATATGCCGCATAACAAGTTACCCCCAAAATTAACAGTTTAAAATAACCACCACTTATTATCTTATAGTTTCTATGTGTTAGGAATCTGGGCATGGCTTAACTGGGTAAGTCTGACTTAGAGTCTCCCACAAGGAAGCAATCAAGGTGTCAGCCAGGGCCATAGTCACCTAAAGGTCACTAGGGAAAGATCCTCCTACAAGTTCCCTCATATTCTTGGTCCCCACTGCATGTTGGCCATAGACATCAGTTTCCTTCCACATGGCCCTCTTGATAGGGCAGCTGTAACTTCTGACTTCCCTCATAGAGAACAAGGGGGAGAACAAGAGAAAGAAGGCTCTACCACAGTCTTTTTGGAAATTAAGTTTGCAAGTGACACTTTATCACTTTTGCCATATTTTGTTTGGTAGAAGTGAGTTGCCAAGCCTACATTCATGGGGATTTCACAAGGGCATGATACCAGGAGGGTGGGGGTCATTAGGAGCCATTTTGGAAGCTGCTCATCATAGTACTTTGTATGTATTATTTCAATCTACCTGGTACACATATATCTGGTCCTCTAGCAAATCTTGTTAGATGTATGTTGGAACAGTGTCTTTTTAATTTTTAAAGAGTATTTGTCTATTATTGTTATGTCTGGAGTAGATTGAGGAGCTGAAGTATGAACTCACAAATACATCTTGAGTCTTCAGTTACATTTGATTCTCTCAGAATGTCAATTTTTTAAAAATTATTTTATTGTTCTTCAATTACAGTTCTCTGCATTTTCTACCTGCCCCTCCCCCTGCCATCCAAACCCACCTCCCTCCCTTGCTTCCACCCTCCACCTTCGTTTTGCCCATGTGTCCTTTACAGTAGTTCCTGAAAACCCTTCTCCCTACTGTCCCCTCCCCTATCCCCTCTGGCTATTGTTAGATTCTTCTTAACTTCAATGACTCTAGTTATATTTTGTTTCCTTTATTCTTTGTTGATTATGTTCCAGTTAAAGGTGAGATCATATGGTATTTTTCCCTCACTGCCAGGCTTATTTCACTTACGATAATGCTCTCCAGTTCCATCCATGCTGTTGCAAAGGGTAGGAGCTCCTTCTTTCTCTCTGCTGCATAGAATCCTATTGTGTAAATGTACCATAGTTTTTGGATCCAATCATTTGCTGATGGGCACTTAGGTTGTTTCCAGTACTTGGCTATTGTAAATTGTGCTGTAGTGAACATTGGGGTGCATAGGTTCTTTCCAATTGGTATTTCAGGGGTCTTAGGGTATAATCCCAGCAGTGGAATTGCTGAGTCAAAAGGTAATAGCATTTTTACTTTTGTGAGGAAATTCCATACTGTTTTCCACAGTGGCTGCACCAATCTGCATTCCCACCAACAATGTATTAGGGTTCCCTTTTCTCCGCATCCTTTCCAACACTTGTTTTATGTTGGCCATTCTGACTGGTGTGAGGTGGTACCTCATTGTGGTTTTAATTTGCATCTCTCTGATGGCTAGTGATGCTGAGCATCTTTTCATATGTCTCTGGGCCCTCTGTATGTCTTCCTTGGAGAAGTGTCTGTTCAAGTCCTTTGCCCATTTTTTAATTGGGTTGTTTGCCTTCCTGGAGTGGAGTCGTATGAGTTTTTCATATATTGTGGAGATCAAACCCTTGCCTGAGGTATCATTGGCAAAAATATTTTTGCATATAGTTGATTCTCTTTTCATTTTTGTGCTGTTTTCTTTAGCCATGCAGAAGCTTTTTAATTTGGTGAGGTCCCATTTGTTTCTTATTTCCTTTATGTCCCTTGCTCTAGGGTACATATCAGTGACAATGGTGCTGTGTGGAATGTCTGAGATTTTTCTGCCAATGTTCTCTGCTAAGACTTTTATAATGTCATGACATATTTAAGTCTTTTATCCACCTTGAATTTATTTTTGAGTATGGTGTAAGTTGGTGATCAAGTTTCATTTTTTTGCACGTGGCTGTCCAGATCTCCCAACACCATTTGTTGAAGAGGCTGTTTTAGCTCCATTTTATGCTCCTGCCTCCTTTGTCAAATATTAATTGACCGTAAAGACTTGCGTTTATTTCTGGACTCTCTGTTCTGTTCCATTGGTCTATGTGCCTGTTTTTATGCCAGTACCAGGCTGTTCTGATGACAGTGGCCTTGTAATACAGTTTGATATCAGGTATTGTGATCCCTCCTGCTTTGTTCTTCTTTCTCAAAATTGCTGCAGCTATTCAGGATCGTTTATGGTTTCATATAAATTTCTGAAATGTTTGTTTTATATCTGTGAAATATGTCATGAGTACTTTAATAGGGATTGCATTGAATTAATAAATTGCTTTGGGTAATATGGCCATTTTGAGGATGTTAATTCTTCTAATCCATGAGCATGGTACATGCTTCCATTTGTTTGTGTCTTCCTTAATTTCTTTCTTCCGTGTTGTGTACTTTTCTGAGTACAGGTCTTTTACCTTCTTGTTTGGTTTATTCCTACGTACTTTATTTTTCTGTTGCTATATCAAATGGGATTGTTTTCCTGATTTCTATTTCTGATGTTTCATTGTTGGTGTACAAGAATGCCTTTGATTTCTGAGTATTGATTTTTTATCCGGCTGTTTTGCCAAATTCATTCAGTAGGTCGAGCAGTTTTTTGATTTAGTGTATAGGATTTTTTATGTATACTATCATGTCATCTGCAAACAATGACAGTTTTGTTTCCTCCTTTCCAATTTGGATGCCTTTTATTTCCTTTTCTTGTCTGATTGCTGTGGCTAGGACTTCCAGTACTATGTTGAATAGGAGTGGTGAGAGAGGGCATCCTTGTCTTGTTCCTGATCTTAGTGGGAAAGCTCTAAGTTTTGTCCATTGGGTATGATGTTGGCTGTAGGTGTCTCCTATATGGCCTTTATTATGTTGAGGAATACTCCCTCTATTCCCACTTTGTTGAGTGTTTTTATCATAAATGTGTGCTGTACCTTTACAAATGCTTTTTCCGCATATATTGATATGATCATGTGATTTTTGTCTTTCGTTTTGTTTATGTGGTGTATTATGTTTATTGATTTGCCAACATTGTACCATCCTTGCATCCCTGGGATGAATCCCACTTGGTCATGGTGGATGATCTTTTTAATGTATTGCTGGATGCAGTTTGCCAATATTTTGTTGAGGATTTTAGAACCTGTGTTCATCAGCGATATTGGCCTGAAGTTTTCTTTCTTTGTTATGTCTTTATGTGGTTTTGGGATTAGGATGATGCTGGCTTCATAAAAAAGCATTTGGGAGTCTTCCATCTTCTTCAATTTTTTGAAATAATCTGTGTAGGATAGGGGTTAGGTCTACCTTATATGCTATGTATAATTCTTCTGTGAAACTGTCTCGTCCAGAGCTTTTGTGTGTCTGAAGCTTTTTGATTACTGTTTCAATTTCATCAGGTGTTATTGGTCTATTTAGGCTTTCTGCTTCTTCTTCACTGAGTTTTGGAAGATTATATTTTTCTAGAAATTTGTGCGTTTCACTCTAGGTTTTCAAATTCCTTAGCATATAGTTCTTTATAGTAATTTCTTACAATCCTTTGTATTTATGTGGTATCAGTTGTAATCTCTGCTCTTTCATTTCTAATTGTGTTTATTTCGGTCCTCTCTCTTTTTTTCTTGATGAGCCTACTTAAAGGCTTGTTGATTTTGTTTATATTTTCAAAGGACCAGCTCCTGGATTTATTGTTCCTTAGAATTGTGCTTTTAGTCTCTATGTCATTTAACTCTGCTCTGATCTTGGTTATTTCCTTCCTTGTACTTGCTCTGGGTTGTCTTCGTTGTTGTTCCTCATTCTTGTGGGTGTAGGGTTAGGTTGTTTATTTAAAATGTTTCTATCTTCTTAAGGTAGGCCTGTATTGCTGTGAACTTCCCTCTCAGGACTGCCTTCTCTGTGTCCCATAGGTTTTGGATTGTTGTGGGTTCATTTTCATTTGTTTCCAGAAACTTTTTGATTTCTTCCCTAATCTCGTTCTTGACCCATTCATTGTTTAATAGCATGCTATTCAATCTCCATGATTTGGGGTGTTTTGGTGTTTTTTCCTTCAGGTTTGTTTCTAGTTTCAATCTCTTGTGTTGGAGAAAAATGCTTGATATGATTTCAATTTTCTTGAACTTGTGGAGGCTTGTTGTGTGTCGTATCATGTGGTCTATCTTTGAAAATGTTCCATGTGCATTTGAAAATAATTTGTATTTTGCTTCTTTGGGATGAAGGGTTCTATATACATTAGTTAAGTCCATTTCATCTAGAGCATTCTTCAATGACACATTATCTTTGTTGATATTTTGTTTGGAAGATCTATCCATTTTTGACAGTGGGGTGTTAAAATCTCCTACTATAATTGTGTTTCTGTCAATATGTTTCTTGAAGTCCTCCAAGATTTGCTTTATGTATTTTGGGTGCTGCTCTGTTGGTTGCATATATATTTACTATGTTTATGTCTTCTTGATGGATGCTTCCCTTGAGTATTATGAAGTGACCTTCTGGGTCTCTTTTTATAGCTCTTTTTTTGAGGTCTATTTTGTCCGATATGAGTATTGCTACCCTGGCTTTTTTTTCCTGTCCATTTCTTTGGAATATTTTTTTCCAGCCCTTTACTTTCACTTTGTGTATGTCTTTTGTTCTGAGGTGGGTTTCCTGTAGACAGCATATGTTTGGGTCATGTTTCTTATCTATTCCATTATTCTGTGTCTTTTGATTGGGGCATTTAATCCATTTACTTTTAAGGTTATTATTGATAGGTATGTATTCATTGCCATTTTTTCATACCTGTGTTCCACTCTCTATCACTGTTTTTCTTCCTGTTCTTAAAGCAAGCCCTTTAACATCTCTTGCAAAACTGGTTTGATGGAGGCATATTATTCGAGACTTCCTTTGTCTGGGAAGATCCTTATTTGGCCTTCCATTTTAATTGAGAGCCTTGCTGGATAAAGTAGCCTTGGTTGCAGGTCTCTGGTTCTCAGTACTTGGAATATTTTTTGTAATTGTCTTCTGGGTGGAGTGTTTCCATTGAGAAGTCAGTTGCTAACCTTACTGGGGCTCCCATGTATGTTACTTTCTGTTTTTCCCTTGCTGCCTCTAAGATTCTTTTTTTGTCTTGGAATTTTGCCATTTTAATTTTGATGTGTCTTGAAGTGGGCCTCTTTGAGTTCCTCTTGATTTTACGTTCTTCCTTGTGTTTCCTGGCTTTGTGGGACTTTTTCTCTCATCATATTAAGGAAGGTTTCCATCAGTACTTTTTCAAACAGGTGTTCTATCCCTTGGTCTTATTCTTCTCCTTCTGGTATCCATATTATACAGATATTATTACGTTTCATGTTGTCCTGCATTTCCCTTAACCCCTCTTCATTCTTTCTGAGCCTCTTTTCATTTTCTTGCTCATCTGGGTGTTTTTTTCTACCTGGTCCTCCAGCTTGCTTATTCGACCCTTGATTCATCTAGCCTGCTTTTGATTCCTTAAACTGTGTTCTTCAGTTCAGAAATTGTATTTTCATTTCTTCTTGGCCCTTGTTAATAGTTTCTATTTCCTCTTTCATGTTGACATAGTTTGCAGTGAGTTCATCATAGCTTCCCTGTAGTTTTTGGTAATTCTCTGTGAGCTCTTTGAGCTTCCTGATAACCATTGCTTTGAAGTCCATATTTGATAGTTGATTTGCCTCTGTTTCCTTTAGCATTCTTTCTGAGGCTTCCTGCTTTCCTTTCATTTGGGGATTGTTTCTTTGTCTTCCCATTGTTTCTGAGATTCTTATTAGCCTTTGCTTCTTAAATTGATCTGTTCGGACCCCCTGGATTTATGGTGTAAACTTTTGTGGTAGAAGACCTGTGAGATTCAGTGTTGCAGTCTCCTTGATCTCATGAGCTTGCTGGTGTTGGGCTGTCATTTATGTTGTCTCTTTGTATGTCTTTGGTTTTTGGTTCTTGTTGGGTCTTTCTTTGGTGGGTTCTTCCCACCAGATGGTTAACTGAGGGTCAGTCTGTCCACCACCTCTTGTATTCTGTTTTTCAGGTGCAGACAGGTTGTGTTGGAGCTGGTCCTTCTGTGTCTATGGGGTTTTGAGGCTTCTCTCTGGCTCTTGTTCAGTTGTTTGTTTTGGGTAATTTCTGTACTATTTAGTTGTATATACAGATAAGTCCTGGGTTGAGTTAGTGTGGCTTCCACTCCCTCCTTCACCTTCTTCTGTTGTTTTCTGTTGGTGGTTCCTTTGGTGGTGGGTTTCCTCTTCCAGCAGGTATCCTGGTGTCCACTGTTTCTACCTACTCTTTTTTGTGTTAGGTTGGAGGGGGAAGGCGAAATGGTTTAAGACAGAAGGAGTGTATTCTATGATATTTAAAGTAATGGCCCATAGAGAAGAGATAGGAGATCCTTTGGATATGTATAGTGTTAACCATGGTAATTCTCCCAACTGGCCATGTTTTAGAAAGGGTAGGAAGAAAATAAGACTCTTGTTGGGGGGATAAGTATTGTGAGTTGCATCTAGAAAGCTGTGAGCTTGTGGGAGGTCACATTATGAGGTAAAGTAAGAGTAAAGGATAGAAAATAGGTGTAATGTGTGAGAGAATAGAGTTAGCTACAACAGAATTAAATTTCAGGAAACAGTGAAGTGGGCTAAGATCTGGGAGAAGTGCTGTGTAGTATTTACAAATGTATGAAACAGCTATTATTTACAATAATAATGGAGCAACAATCATATGACAGAATCTATGTGATCTGAATAATAAGAATAGGGAGTATGGTTCCTAGACTAGTGTATAATGGAACACAAATGAAGTGAAAGACAGTTAATTAACAATACACTATGAAAGAGAGAACAGGGGGAAACCAGTCAAACAATGCAATTTAACCAGCCAAGGAAATAAGACTAGACAGAAAGAAGAGAAATATAAAAATACTAATAAAATGAGAGATATAATAAAAATGAAAAAACAATAATACAAATATACAATAACTTGCAAGTTCTCTGGAGTAGCAAAGTGAAATTTGTCTCACTGTCTCAGCTATTTGGATGGCCCCTCTTCGGTTCCAACTCTGGTCTTTTCTAAAATCAGTTCCAGATTTTATTGTCTCACCTGTGGGAATTTTTTTTAAAAAAAAAGAAAGAAGGAAGAAGAGATATAAAGGGAAAGAAGGAATAAAACAAGAAAGAAGGACAGAGGAAGAAGGTCTTAAAAGAAAAAGATAGTAATAAAAAAAATAAAGAATTACTTAAAAAAAAAAATAAGCCTCCTGCTGGCTTCAAACTGACCAAGTCAGTTTTGCTGGTCTTTTTGGCTGCAGCAGGCTGAAGGGGGCTTGGTTTTGCTCTTCTGTGTTCCTGTTTGGCTCTTGGCTAGCCTCCAGCCCACTTCCCCAGCAGCCTCTGGACCCGCAGGTTTAGGCACACACTCTCCTTGGGGATATGGGTGTGAGCACAGGCCTTCCATTGTACATACTCTCCCTGGTGCCTTGGATGTGGACTTGGGGCCCTTGGAGGCACGCACTCTCCCCAGTGTCTCAGGTGTGGGCTTGGGGCTCCCCGAGGTGCACACTCTCCCCAGGACCTCGGGTGTAGGCTCAGGGCCTTCTGCACCACTGAGGTAGCACCAAGCAGCTGGGTGGGGAGGAAGAATTCCCCAAACTGCCGCCGAGTGTCTCTTTATTTCACTTTTTCTTTTCTTCCTGCTCAATCCTGCCACTCTAAACAAGGAAGGGCCTGTCCTCTCACACAGCCCACCTCTCCAGCTAGACCAGGGACTGTCCGGGTCAGGGCCCGACATGGCCCAACTCTCAACTCTCCCCAGCCGGGGCACATGGTCTCTGTGGGTTTACCACTTCGTCCTTATTCCCCTCCCTGTGACTTCAAGCAACCAGGTCTCTCTCAATGCTGCTCAAACCTTGTTTGTCAGGGGAGGGAGCCATTAACCCAGCTCTCTCCCAGGAGTCCTGCAGCAGGCCTGGCTGGCACTGGGCCTGGGGCTGCAGCTGCCTGGTCCCTGCACTGGTCCCAGGGACCTTATTGTCCTGAAGCAATCTCCTTACCATCTGATTTTTCAGTGTCATCTACAGTTTCTGGTTTCCTGTCTTCATATATGCTGGGGTACTGTTGGCTGTTCACTTTATTCCTCAGTATATCAGCTAGGTGTTTCACCCGTGTTCAGGGGGAAGTGGACTCTGCTCCCACCTATCTCGCTGCCATCTTAGTCCCCTAGAATGTTCATTTATATTAGTATATCCTTTGATGCGGACACTGGCCTGCAGTGTACGTGGCATTGTGGATGAGACAAGACAAATTCACATGGACTACCCAATCCTGTGGAGAAAAAGGGACAACACGGCCACTCTCTCAAGGGGAGAGTGCCAGGACCCTTGCCTTAACAGGCTTTTATTGGCTTTCTAATAGCATACATCAAAGAAGGTTTTCATTCATTATACTTAGTTTTACTTTAGGTAATTACTGTTTACAGATAGCAACAGAAAGGATGTTACTGATTACTTCTTACAGATTAACAAGGAAAAAATGTTGCAAATGCAAGGGAAAGAAAAGAGTAATTGGTCTGGTTACACTTCAGTCCTTGGAAGAATTAGCGCAGATTTCAGGAAGTTACTTTAAAGATATGCAGTAAGCATTTGCTGCCTTAACTCAGGGTGAGGGAGTTTTAGCAAGAGCAAGTCACAAAGCAGCATGGGTATAATGCAGGCCTGATTTCCCATAGGAGAACCAATCTATGGGTTTGGCATCCTGCGTGCCACCACGCGCCTATGGGTTTTCCCATAGAGCTGAGCTACATTTGCCATTCCACACGAATAGGTTCCCGATAGTTATTAACACTTCTCTCTATTACTTGTTAATTTCCTTAGGCTAGAAACTTAAACAAGTTTAATAGTAGAGTTTTATGTCATTTATTAAATTTATTTGTAGTTACTCTCTGTTGCAAATGATACTGTTTTTTCTATTTGCAATAATTATATTTATTGCAAATGATACTTGTGTTTTATTTATGATAGTCATATAATATTCCCTTTAAAATAAATATATTAGTTTTAAAAGTCTGAGTCTATTTAAAGAAAAATATGAAACAATAATATACCTGACATTTAGAAAACAGAGCAACAGTGTTGGTGAGTGAATCAAGTAGGCAGTTATTAATACCTGTCAAATGTATGGATGAATGGACAGTATGCTCACCCCCACTTCACAGTTGGGGAAGCTAAGATCTAAAGTGATGAAGTCACTTCTTCAGGGTCACACAGGTAATTAGTGGTGCAAGTGGGATCAGAGCCCGTATCTCCTGCTTCATCACACCACACTAGTTCACCCCCTTTGTATGCTTCTGGACAGTCCTGAGAGTCACATCCCTGTGGACAGAGGATAGCCCAAGGCCACTGCCATCAGTGATGTCTTTCTTCTCCACTATTCTAGTAACAAAAAGCTCATCAGAGCCCAACAAGAAGAAAATGAAGTTCTCCCCCAGAGACAAAGATGATCCCACCAGGTAAGGTGTCCCTGTGGGTACAAGGGATTTCAGAACACCAGATTGAACCGGAAAAAGCTGTGTTCTCATTAAAACCATCCTGTGCTTCTTGGCTTCAGAGCATTCCCAGACACCCAGTAACCAGTGAGGTTTTTCCCCCACAAATCCCCTTAAACTAAAACAATGTTAGACTCAAAAAAAAAAAATTAACAGACCGAGCAAATCAATGCTAACATAACTATATGGTGTTCCATAGTTAAAGGTCATCAATGAAACTCATATGGCTGGAGAAAAAAAGCCTGACAGCCCAGAACCTCTGCACAAAACCGGGGGCTGAGCTGTGTCTTCTTTTCAGGACCAAATCAGCCCACCGCACCTCAACCTCCTCACCCAGGAAGAAAGAGGTGGTGACCTCTTTGACCCACCCAGGAAGCAGACCGATGAGTCCAGAAGAACAGATTAACATGATGTTACAGAAGGAAATGGAAATAGATAGTAAAGAAGCCAAGCCATCTGAATCAGACTTGGAGGTATGTTCTTGTTACTTCCTTTCTCTCAATTTGTTGGGTGTTACTATTGGCATCTCAGTGATTCTAACCTGGAGGAGAACAGCAATCATCCAGGGAATGTTTTAAAAATACCAGAGTTCAGAGCCCAGAACAGTCTAGTGAGTGAGGGGGTGTGTGTGTGTGAATTATCTGCTCTAGAAATCAGTACCTTTGAGTCCTCTGAGAACATAAGTTGCAAAATGGTGACCCACAGGCAAGAGTTGCCATATTTTAAAAACTAAAAACAAAACACAAAATAGGATTCCCAGTTAAATTTGAATTTCAGATACACAATGAATAGTTTTTTAGTGTAAGTATATCCCAACACATCTAGCAACCCTACCATAGGCTGAATTGGGTCTATCAATGGGTTTTTTTTTTTCAGATTTTATTTACTTTTAGAGAGAAAGGAAGGGAGGGAGAAAGAGAGGAAGAGAAACATCGATGTGAGAGAGAAACATTGATCAGTTGCCTCTTCCATGTACACTGATGGGGTCAGAACCTGTAACCCAGGCATGTGCCCTAACCAGGAATCTTAACTGGCAAACTTTTGCTTTGTGGAACAAAACTCAACCACACTGGTCAGGGCATATCGATGTTTGCTGAAAATGTGGGAAATTTCACATAAGCTAGATTTTTAACTTCTCGAGAAAAATTAAGATATTTGAAGCTGATTAGTAAGCTGCTTCCTTTAGATGAGAGATACATTTTCCAGTTTGTCACAGTCTCCACCATTTCTTATTATTATTTTTATGTTCAGCCAACTTTCAAGTGTTAATGTTACCTGCTTGATTCCAGGTAGGCTTTCAAGTTTCTAATCTCTATCTTAAAAGAACAATAAAACTTTAGAGCAAATAGCTCATGAGTATATATTGTATAATAAAATGATTAACAATAAAAACTCATATGTGCTATTGGCAAAACTTGATGCTAAACCCATGCTTGAGCCCATTCAAAAGCTGGGTACTATAATTATTCCTATTGCCCAGATGTGGAAATTGGGGTGTAACTGATTCAACAACTTGCTCAGGATTATACAGTCAGTAAGAGACAAAGCTGGAACTTAGTTGACACCAGGTCTGGCTGATACTAAAGTCTCTGTGCTCTAAGAGCTACCCAGCATTTCTTAAAATTGCCTGAAAATTAGAGTCATTTGAAGTGCTTCTTTAAACCACCCCAAACTACCTGAGGAGGCATCTATGAAACTGCATTTTAACCAGAGCCTCTCTCTCCACCCCAGGCAGTTCTTATAAAGAGTGAATATGGAAGTTTTTCCTATATAATCAGCTTCCATTAAGGTTGGAGAAAAGTGAGCTCAGCCTCTTCTGACCACAGACAATCAGCACTGAAACTCAAAGCTAATTTCAAACCATTTCCTACACTTAGTGCTTCTCCTCCATCTAAAATAATTCATTTCTAGAGCAAGTCAGCCATCTAGCAGCTTAAAGGCCAGACCTAAATAAACAAAACTTTCTGATGTCACCAGATCACACTGGCCATTTTTGTTCACCTTGTGCATCTGTTGCTTTTTTCAACTCAAAAGTCTATGGTTGGATTTGAAGAACTATAAGTCTCACTAGGTCTTTGGGGATTTTTTCCCTAACTGACAACTACAAGCCACAGGATCAAAGTACTCTGTAGAGGATCATGTTGTTGAGGAGAGTGAATTATTTGAGTCCATTTAAGGAGCTTGTCATTCCTCTTCTTAAAGCTCATCAGATATGCTGCCTTGTCCCCAGACTCATTCCTCTGTTCCTATCTCCATGGCATTTGACAAGTCCTTTACAGTTCACTGAAATCTCTGCAGCTTTGGTTGAATCTTCCAGAGTTATGGGGAAAACTTGCCAGCAATCTTATAGCAATGAGTGTGAAATCACAGGCCTAGAAAGCAGGATCGTAGTGAGTGGGGATGGATGGGGATGGGTACTGGCAGCTGATGGGTGTGGGCAGGTGGGCACAATTCACCAATCATGATCATTTTCTTGCTTGTGGCTTGTTTATGCAAGAGATATTCTTACTATTTGACCAATGGAATCCGAAAAGATATGATTGCCCCTGAGGAGGACGAAGTGATGGTTCGGATTTCAAAGCTGATTCCTAACACCCTGCTGACAAATCCCTTCCTGGAACCCCTGGTGAATTTCCTCATGGAGGAGAAGGAAAATGACTATTACAATAGCCTCATCAAAAGCATTGGTAAGGCTGGGCAGAAATGGGGCTGGGGTCCCCATGTAGGGGGCACCTTCTTTCTTCTTTCTCTGTGTTCTACCCTGGTTCCTCTGAAAATGCCAGAAGCATCATTTAACTTTTAATTCACCACCACTCATGCCTATACCAACCCTTTTCACACATTAATGTGCATCTGCTTAACCTGGGGGTTCTGGCTAAAATGCAGACTCTGATGCAGTAGATCTGGGGCAGGCCCAAAGTTTTGAATTTCTAACAAGCTCCTAGGTGAGGCAGCTACTCTCCTGAGGGCAGCATTCAATACATGCCTCTTATCTCAAGTTTGTTTGTTTGTTTACCTCTCTACAACCTTCTGTGGTCACTCCATTCTCTTTACTCACAGCACTTCTTGTCTCTACTTTCAACTCACCCTGCTTTGGAACTTCTGTGCTGCTAATTCTTTACTATTATTTAAGACTGGCCTCACCTTTGCATTTCTCATGGGTATTAGCTGCCTTATTAATCTGTTAGCTCTATGGTGGTGAAAGATGTCTTATTGACCCTCGCTCCTCTTCATCTGTGGACCCAGGGCTTCTACTCATAGTAGGTCATGGGAACCATTTAATGATGGTGAGTAATGTGAGAAATACATCAAAGAGGGGAGGTGCTTATGTTAGTTTCCTACCTTCCTGTTTTATCTGGCTAACAACTTGTCTAGTTATTTTCAATTTCCTAATGAACTTTCTAATGGTGTCAATGTAATGGTTCCTTGCCTACTACAGGGTAGAACCAAACTTATAAGGATAAACATGTATAGTCCTTCAAATTCCAGCCCCAACCTTCTTCTCTAGTCTTACCACCTTAAACTCTAAACACTTGCACCTGATATTTCTGCCACGGAATGAACAATAGCTCCTGGAGCATGTTACACAAAAGCTATGAAACTGCGCTTCATTACATGCTGTTTCTTCTGCCCCCAGCACTCTTCCCTTCTTGTCCTGTCTGAGAAGTTCCTACTCATTCTTTATGACCCAACTCAAATGTTACCTTCTCTGTGAAGCTTTTACCGATCTTTCTTTCCTTAGCATGTGAGATTTTTGGTCTCTGAATTTCCATCATAAGTATCTGGTATCATCCATTGTGTTAATTTTGCTTGGTAACTATTTTGGTATGAGAAGTCAATTAATGATTAATGAGGTATCAGCAAATTCTAGCTTGTTGTCATGCATGATGCTAGATATTCTAACAGGATACAATTCCAGGTTCTTTTAGTGCTCCAAACTGTGCAGTCACCCACCTCCTTCCCAGATATACTTTCAGAAAGAAAAAAAACAGAACAACAGAGTGGAGATTCCCCAATTTACTTATCTTCGGGGGATTACCAATGACCTTTCAAGTGTTTACCTTCTAAGTGTTGAAGCTGGAGCACAGAATACTCAAGGTCTCTGTTGAAAACAGTATTTGCCCTGTTGGTTATAGTTGATTACATCCTCATGGACCCAGAGGAGAGAAAGAGGCTCTTCATCAACAGAATCCCCTGCCTGTTCCCTCAAAGAGTGATCCGGGCTCCTGTGCCCTGGCACAGTGTCTACAGGAACGCCAAGAAGTGGAATGAGGAGCACCTGCACACAGTGAACTCCATGATGCTCAGCCTAGAGGAACTATGGTTTTCAGAGTAAGAAAAGGCCTCTTTCTCTTCCTTTACCTCTCTTTATTGCTTTTACATAGAAGAGAACATCTTATGCTGGGCACTATGGACTAGCCCTTCCCTTGAAGTGAAATGGCAAGAATCCTAGACCCACATCCAAGAATCCTAAGCGCCACATCCATCTCAACAAATAAGTGTGTTACACTGTCCACAAGGGGTCAGTGGCCCTCCTTGTGCTCCCTGGCACCCTTGTCTCTAAGCACTGGAGCACACTGGTTAAAAGCACAGATGGGGAGCCAGCCTGCTCAGGTTCAGACCTTGACCCTACTGCTTCATGAGTAATACATATGGATATGTCACATCACCTCTCTGTGCCCTAACACTGAATTTGAGATAATGAGAGCTCCTATTTCATAGGGTTGTAGGAGGAATAAATAAGTTAATGTATGTATTAACGGTGCCTGACATAAGCACACAGTATGTGTTAATTAGCCATTACCTCCATTATGACATGTCTCACTGAATTCTAATATGTCTATTTGTTTGTTTCTCTCTAATGTATGAGATGTATGGGTGCTTGGGTATTATTCCTTCATGTAACACAGTTTCAGCACATTATAGCAAGCAGTAGTCTCTGTTTAATTCATCAATGACCAAATTGGCTACAGGAATTAGAGAAGTCAGAGGACAAAGGAGTCACTTTTTTTTTCTCTTAAAGTTTTCTAAATTGAAATATAATTCACACACCATAAAATTCACCCCTTTAAAGTATACAATGCAGTAGGTTTTAGTGTATTCACAAATTTTTTACAACCCTCACTACTCTAATTTAAGAATATTTCAATCATCCCCAGAAGAAACCATGTACTCATTAGCAGTCACTCCCCCTTCTTCCTTCCACTCTGCACCAGGCAACCACTAATCTGCTTTCTTTCCCTGTGGGTTCGCCTATTCTGAGCATTTCATACAAATGGAATCATGTGGTCCTTTGTGTCTGGCTGCTTTCACTCAGCATGATGTTTTCATGGTTCATCCACGCTGAAATATGTATTAGGATTTCATTCCTTTTTATGGCTGAACAATATTTCATTGATGCCTATTCCACATTTTGTGTATGCATTCTTAGAAAGAAAGACTGTCATTTTTTTTATGGGCCCCTCAAGAGGCAGCGCAAATCCTGGTGGGAGAATAAGGCCCCCAGACTTCACTGAAAGGTCAAGCTAATGACACCATGAGCTGCCACCATCTGGGTTTTTTATTAGAAAAATTAGAGGCAAGAAATTAAAGGTATGTTTAATTTTGATTGGTTGAACTTATTAGTTTGAGTATTTTGTTTTGGGGAGGATCTCTAGTGTAGAATGTATTTTATCTTGGAGAACTTGTTTGTTTTTCACATTCTTAGTTTTACCTATTTTTGAAAGGAATTGTAGAGGAAGTCAACCTAGTATGGAGCCCACAAATGATAAAAAATAAAAGCATTCCTTCTTTGAACTGAATTCTGTTTTCTAAGGCTTTGGAGGTGCCAATCAAGACACTGAAACAATAAGTAATTTTCTAACTAGGTTGAAATACATAGAGTAATAATTTATAGAATGGGCTTTGAAACTAGACCACCTGGGTTCTAATTTTTGCTCTGTCGCTAATGGGGGAACTTAACCTCTCTGGGCCCCTGTTTTTTTATATACAAAATGGGAATAACAATGATTACCTCATGGGGTTGTTGGGTGAAGAGCTTAGAACAGTGCTTGGCATACAGTAGTTGTTTAATAAATAAAGAAATTGCTGTAACTACAAGCATGTTAATGGCCTTAAAAAATAAATTATAACCAAGAAATTATCAAGGAACTCAGTCACAGGCTGGTAAAATTGTCAGAGGCTCAGTGCCTAGAGGATAATACATGTGAATTTAATTTGATTATGTAATGAAGATGGAAAATTATTGAACCTGTAGCCTCTACTGAGAAGAAAGGATTCTTACCACCTGCTTTTCAAGGCAAGGCTCTGTAAAGAAAATTATGTAGGCAACAAAGGCACAAAAATTAAGCAGAGTCATTCATAAAGCTTTTGTCAGCTAAGTCAAAAAAAATTTGCATGACAAAGTTTGTTAAGGAAATGATACACAGAGTAATTTTCTTACATGACCTGAACTATTTAACTTTAAAAATTCTAAGAGGTCACTTAGTCATTTGTGAAGGGTGAGATGTTTGGAGACAGAATGAGGGTTGTGGTCTAAAGAAAGAGTAAATTTTCTGACCACTGTGGGTAGTTTATTAGGAGTCAATTAAAGATGTGTAACATAATTATCAGGTGGTGACAAGGGCCATGCTGGGGTTGGATAACAAATGTGGTGTGTGAGGTTCTCAGGTTCTTTGTTTCCCTGGCAGTGCTCTGTGACTAGCCAGACAAGATAAAGACTAAGTTCCCCACCTCCACCAAAAAGGAATCAAGGCTACCAGGCTTTAGGAGGAACAGTGCCTGAAAGTCATTACAGCAAGTGATGAAAATGAGGAGCAAAATCAGAGACAAGCTAAGAAATAGAGGAGAGATCTCACTGGGGAAGTGATAGGCACTGATGATTTAAAAGAGTGATTTATAAATGAATGGAATAGATATCAGGAAGAGAAATGGTAGTCCTAAGAGCTAAAAAAAAGCACTTTGGGAGTGTGGTGAAAGGTAACTTATTCATTGATCTGAAAGAAATAGGAAAAGATAGCATTACAGAGGAGGGCATTCATCCAACAAATATATTTTGAGTGTCTGCATCATGTAAGGCAGTGTGCTGGGGGAGGTGCTTTGTGTGTGTCTTGGTGGAATCGTCAGGGGTAGGTCTATAGGGTTTTGGAAGTTCAGACCAAAGCTGTCCTCCAAGTTTTCTTGAGTAGCTCAACAACCCACTTAATCGCAAAGGTGGTGCTTTGCTCATCCTGTCCCTTGTGTCTTCTGTTGTAAATACCTTTGATTGGTCCATTTGATATCCAAGTTCACAACCAGCCAAATAGGAAGTTGGTGCCAATACCTCCTCTCCAGATGGGTTACCCAGTCTGACACATAGGAAGACTCGGTGAGCACCCATTGCATTGACTCATTTATCTACTCTTTGCAAGAGTGTTTGTGGACTATCCACTCCCTCTCAGACTCCCAGATTTTTCAGATATACTTGGTTTTGATTTGTTTAAATCTCTCATTGAAGAAAGAGAATATATGCCCCTCGAGTCCATCCTACACAATTTGTCATTAAGCACCTTCTCAGCCGCGGTGATTTCTCCCTTTCTTTGGCAGATTCAGAGAGCTCAGGTTTGTTCGAACAGCGGAATTACTGGCGGGGAAACTGCCACTTCAGCCTCATGAGTATCGGGATGTAATCCAGAAACACTGCACAGAAGCACGCCACATCCTCCTCAACAAGTCAGTGTCTGGTCTTAGAGTGTGGCTGCCTCACAGGGTTGGAAATACAGAAAAGACTCTGGCATAAACACTGGCTCCCAGTCAGGGGGTGCACAGTCTGTTGACTTCCCACTAACATCTTTGTCCTCTTCCTTTCAGTGTCCCTCCTCCCCTGCTTTCATGTCTCCTCACATCCACTGCTCTCCAAACCCTCCAGTCTCCCTCTGACTTTTTAAACTCTCTCATTAACATTCGTTGTGAGGTGCCACTTCCACCCCCCTCCACTGAAATCCTCAAGGCCTTGCTGGGTTACAGGACAGTATAATTTAATGATGTGTTCAGGTGGCCCAGATAGACAGCCACAAGATTCCATGGTTAGGGGGTTTTCCGTCACTCAGACAATTCTTTTTTCTTTGCAAATGTATGCAGGACTATGTCCAGAGCCAGAGAAATCCCTTATATAAAATGATAATGATAATACCTACCATTGGGTTTTTATTATTAGAGAATATGTACATATATGCAATAGCTGGTACACGGTAGCTGCCTAGTAAATATGATCATTATTACTAGATTGCTAGAGTAGTAGTTTTCTGGCAATCGGAAAAGAGACGTAATGGGATGAAAAGACCAGTGGTTCCCACTGAAAATTGGGAATTAGAATTTGGGGGAAGTAGGAAGAAAGGAACAATGAGGCATCTTTTGGTTTTCTAATTTCTCCTTTCAACTTCTG
The DNA here is from genome assembly GCF_022682495.2 of Desmodus rotundus. Taxonomy (NCBI): domain Eukaryota; kingdom Metazoa; phylum Chordata; class Mammalia; order Chiroptera; family Phyllostomidae; genus Desmodus; species Desmodus rotundus. Next base: position 88,508,370 of record NC_071387.1, on the reverse strand, counting down.
AACAGCCACTGCCATGCTGGAGTTTCTCCTCTTGAGTTTTCTTTCTTTTCTCCTCTTTCTCTCTTTCCTCCTAAAAAGTCTGAAACAGAGACCAGGCATTTAGCTGGGAGAAAAGTTGTACAAAATGTTCTAGTTCCTTAGGCTCCTTCACCCCAATCTCTGATTATAATGGAAACACTATAAACTCTCTCAGCAGAACATGGCACCAGTATCCCCTGTCCATCTGGGTATTGCTAATAGAAGAATAATCTCTCAAGTCAAATCTTAGTACTTTCTTCTCAGGAAAGGGGTGTTGGCAGGTGAGGCGGCCAGGGGTATGAAAGTACCAATTGGCAAAGCTGCTGTCTCCTTTGTTGCAGAGAGTGAGAATAGCTGAGAGAATTTCTTGGAGTTTGGAAGCCGTTCTCCTTTGGATGTCCCCCTGTCATTGCAGGTGGATCCCCACCTGTGCCCAGCTTTTTCTCTCCTGGAAGGAGCAGTGGGTCCATTTTGCTCCCAAAAGCGACTATGACTCCTCTCGTAACATTGAGGAATATTTTGCTTCTGTTGCATCATTCATGTCACTCCAGCTCAGAGAGTTGGTCATGAAGTCTCTTGAGGATCTTGTTTCCTTTTTCATGATACACAAGGTATGTAGGGAACCATAAAGAGGCCCTTCTGAGGGGAAATGACCAAGATAGAATCAGGATTCCATTAGCTACATGCCAGAACAAAAAATAAAATTCTTGATTCATACACACGTCAGGTCATTATTAGTTTACAAAGTAATAATATAAATATACAGCAAGCTTTCCTGAAATAATTACCCACTATCAATTGGGTAAAAATATACAGAAATGGAGAAGGTGTTAAAAAAAATTACAGAAAGATTGAATAAAATGGAATACATACCTTTTATAGTAGGGGACGTGGTCACTTTTTCACCCTCTCTGTTAAAGGACAGGGTTGAAAAGGTGTTGTTATCAACCATTACCTTGATGTTTAGGGTGTATTGGATGTATCGTTGCAGGTACTGACTTCTGTTTTTTTGGTTTTTGAAAGGGGCATCCCTAAAAACAAAAGGTTTGGTTGACCTAATTAATAACTTCCTTCATGCAACTACTTCAGCGAAGTAGAAATAAAAACCAAAAACACTAAGTCCTGGTTTTCAGAGCATCATAGCATCCTCTCAATTTAGGGAGCCTGGGGATCAAGGAAGATTCTTTTGGATTTTATGTCATGTGGATATCTTACCTTAAAAAGAGAAATAAAAGTTAAAATTGCCTGGTTATAAAAAGTTAAGTTTGAGCATTTTTCCAAATGAAATAATAATGAACAGTTGACCTTTTGCTCAAAAAATATAGAAACAAGTGTTGTTGAATTTAGACTTCCATGTTAGCACTGTATTGAGGACCAAACCATAGGTGTCACTGTAGCCTTCTACTCTGCCAAGCACAAGAGACCCAGATGTGTGAACAAATCTTACTCTAAAATTCCACACAGAAGGATCTTCATATATCTGAAAGAAGGGGAAATTTATGGGTATTTGATACACAGTAGGTTCCCAACATATGTTTGTCAATCATCTTTAAGCTGCTCTAGAAATGTCTAAAAGCAATTAGACAATTAGCAATTGCCATAGCTGCCCTATGGCAATTTCATTAGGCACTGTCATTTATGAAAGGCATCTTATATTACTAGCCTGTATAGAGAATTAAGAACATCTCTACGCCAATATTTTTGTTGTAGGGAATCTTGACATTTTGAGTGTATAAAATAGACTACAGGCTTATTAGCAACTTCATTTGAGGTGTACAGATAATTAATTACATGTTTGGATTTAGTCAACAAATTTTTATTGAACATCTACTATGTACTAAATGCCATGTTGGATATTTTGGAAAAGGTAGATGGTTTAGCCACAGGTTGTGCCGTCAGGTTTAGAGTAGAATAGAAGAGATAAGATGGACATCTAAAGCTCTACAAGAAAGAAAGATAAAGTGGAAATATGAAAGTTCACAAGTGGAAGAGGTTATATCTTTCTGGAGAACAGGGAGACTTCAAAGGGAAAGGATTTTGAGATGAATTTTGAAGGATGGGAAGGATTTGGAAATACTGATCCAGAAATTTCTAAGCAAAGTAAACCTACTGAGTCAAAGCTGTGGCATAGAAGAAGAGGATGAGCTCAGGGTGGGCTAAGCCATCTTGAGCCCTCATTTTAAATATGAGTAGTGCATGATACTCTTCACTTCCTCTTCTGATGCTCATAGTACTAGGAATGGTAAAATCCACTCCCTTGGTTCTGGAAGGCCCCATTTTGTGACTGTTACCATGGTTTATGTCTCCTAAAGGATGGGAATGACTTTGAGGAGCCCTACCAAGAGATGGAGTTCTTTATCCCTCAGCTAATTATGATTAAACTTGAAGTCAACGAGCCCATTATTGTCTTCAATCCATCTTTTGATGACTGCTGGGAGTTAATACACAACTCTTTCTTGGAAATTATTAATAACTCTAAGAGGATCCCCAAGGTAATATTCACCTAATCATATATTTGTACTTTTTTTGCTTATTGCATAAAATACATTTAAAATAGTTATTTATGTAAAATATTCAGTCAAGGAGCTTCACTTTGGGAGATCTATCCTGAGGGTTCTCCCTTGACTCCCAACAGAGTATTTGTACCATAAAGAAATGTCCATGCATCCCAGAACTGTGCATGTAACAAGAGCATTGAGTTACTTTGTGAGAAAAAAAAAAAGAATTATTTTGTGGGATAGTAGGTGCCCCCCCACCCCCATACTGCCAACCTGGAAAGAGCAGATATGTCTCAAGCTGCATCCAGCTTGGACTGATAATTCATGATGGAACAGTTGCCACAAACTTGCCAAGAGTCTTCATAAAACTATATCTAATTTAGCTCTTGAAGTACCTACCATGTGTTTTTTGTTTGTTTGTTGAACCACTGTCTGTGTCTACAGGATAGAATAGTCTCCCTTCTGGATCCAAGCTTTTTCCAGTTTCCTTTCCAGGATGGCATTACTAATTAGATTCCAGACATTTGTTAATTGAGTCTTAGGACTGGGCCAGATCACCCACAAGAGTGTGATTATTTTGTGCATCACCTTCTATTTTCCTCTGGGTGGTTGGTGTGGCAAGGGGGCCAGTGTTCAGGCTCACATAGGGAAGAAACCTGTGGGGTATTCCTCTTCCTCCCACCCCACCTCCCAACCACGCACTGTGTATGATACTTGGATGCTCTTAAGCTCTCTTCTCTTTGCAGTTCTATACTTACAGGGCTGGTTCTAAGAGCTCAAGGTTCAACTTGGGTTTGTAGAGAAGCATGTGAAACCAATGCTCCAGTTGCTTTCACCCTAAATTTGGGGTTTTGAACCCAACCAAGCCTGGTTAACAAGAAAACTCAGTGTGTGGAGGGGGAAGAAACAGTGGGCAGCTCTCCTACAATTAGTATCCCAAGGAAGGACGTGAAAGAGCAGAACCTATAGTTTGGAAGGATCAGTGTGGGACTTGGAGATAGAACAGATACACACTGCTTGAGCTCTCCTACAATGCTTGTGAGCAGCAGTGTCTGCAGGCATCTGGGCTGTGAGAGCCCAGGGCTCACATGGCTGCTATTGCAAACCGCCCAGTAGGAGATGGCATTAGATTCAGTGGATTATAATGACAAGAAGACATCGTCACAGGTCACAGTTTGTACCAGGTTTGAAAGCTAGGCCCAAGTGACAGACAGTGACTTTATCAGACCAGGAAAAGCAGCACAGGCCCAGAGTTCCCCATATAGAGATACACACAACTCTGGCTCCCATCCCAAATGACTCAGACTGTTTTACCTCTGAACTGGGTAGTAAAAATTCTAAAGAATAGTTCTTTAAGTTGACTGTCTAAGAAAACAATCTAAGAACAGTAATAAGTAGACAGTCCTCCCAGTCACTACCAGTCTAGCCTTATTTATGGTTAAACACGAATTTTAGAAGTTGGGAAAAAGTCAGTATGAGATGTTTGATAATAGCTCTCAAGGTGAAGAAGGAAAGCATATTTGTGAGAAAGTTGCTAAAGGAAACCAAAGCATATTTTAGAAAATACTTGTCTTAATAAAAAGTAAAATTGAGGGAGTTCCAGTCAAGATAGCAGGGTAGGTAAATGTGATACCCAAATTCTCCCACAACTACATCAAAGCTACAACTAAACCACAGAACAACCATCATTCAGAATCACGTGAAGTCTAGCTAAACAGAAGTCTTATAACTAAGGATATAAAGAAACCGCCACATCAAGACTGGTGGGAGGGGCAGAGACTCAGGACAGGCTGGTCCAACACCCACATGTGGTGAATAAAAATCAAGAGGGATATCTTAGCCGCAGAGATCTCCCCTGAGGAGCAAGGGGTCCCAGCCCCACAGCAGGTGCCCCAGCCCACAGTGGAAGAAAGAGAAGTCCCCATAACTTTTGGCTATAAAAACCAGCTCAGATTGTAGCTGAGTGAGACAGAGGGCTTCTGAAGTCCCAGGCATTCCTCTTAAAGAGCCCTCATATGGACTTACTCAGACTCACTCACTCTGAGTTCCAGCATTGGGGCACCAGTGACATACAGGGAGGAACTGAATAGTCTTGGATCAGGGCATGAGCTGGAGGGGGGCAGCTTTTCCCAGACAAGTGCAGGGAGAGGCCATGGTTCCAGTTCTGGGCTCTTCCCCACAACACAGAGCCCACTGGGGGTACCATATCTGAGTCTCCATCAATTTGGTAACACTGTTAGCCCCACCCAGGTGATTCCCTGGAGATCTCACCCTACCAAACTTGCATGCCCCATTCCAAGCTGACTCCAGAGGCTGTTCCATACTAATGTCCTGTCTTGGTTCATTTTTTTGGACTTTCCTAAAATCTCTGAAACAAGCAGCGTCTAGCCTTGTTATGTACCTCTTGCTAAGTGGCCCCAGGCCTGGCACTATTGGCAGCTGTCCTTGACTTGCAGCTTGATCTTTCCTGCTCACCTCTAAGCCCCACAAGTAGCAGTCATCTGCAGATTTCTTTGTAGCTAATGCCAGGTGGCCCCAGGCAGAACATAGGGCAGCGGCTGACCTTGGCCTCTGAGGAGGCCCCAGAGCCATCTCACACAGTGGACAGCTTTAGATCATGTCAAAGCACCATCCAACCTCCTCCACAAGAATATACTCAAGGGGTGGACTCAGCAGGCACCAGAGACCTACTGAAGTAAGTCCTGCTCTGTGGGGTTGGCCCCTGCACAGCTGATCCTTCATGGTGGTTGTAGCTGGTCCTTGCAACCAGTTGGCATGGGGGGGCACTTCCTCCCATTGAGGTGCCAACAGCAATCAAGGCTCAACTACTACAGGAGGGTGTACCCAGGCCACACAACAGGAGCACATCTGGAGGGAACAGCTTGAGTGATTGGGGAGGTTGTGCCATTGGACCCTAGAAAATACACCTACACGTAAGTGCACTCTACAAGCCCAGGAGACATAGCAGCCCTACCTAACACATAGAAACAAACACAGGGATGCAGCTAAAATGAGGAGACGAAGAAATGTGTCCCAAATGAAAGAACAGCACAAAATTCTAAGAAAAGAACTAACCAAAATGGAGATACATAATCTACTCAGTGCAGAGTTCAAAACACTGGTTATAAGGATCCTTAATGAACTCAGGGGAAGGGTAGATGAACTTAGTGAAAATTTCAACAAAAAGATAGCAAACATAAAAACCAGTCAGAAATAAAGAATATGCTAACTGAAATGAAGAATATATTACAGAGAATAAATGGTGGAGTAGATGAAACAGAGATCAAAACAGACATTTGGAAAACAAGGAAGCAGAAAACACCCAATCAGAACAGCAAGAAGAAAAAAGAATCCAAAAGAAAAAAGAATCCAAAAAAGAATCCAAAAATGATGCTAGTATAGGAGTCTCTTGGACAACTTCAAGTTTACCAACATTTGCATCATGGGAGTGCCAGAAGGAGAAGAGAGAGAGGGAGCAAGGAATTGAAAACCTATGTGAAAAAAAAAATAATAATCATGGAAAAGTTCCCTAAGCTGGTGAAGGAAATAAACACTCAAGTCTAGGAAGCACAGAGTCCCAAACAAGAGGAACCCAAAGAGGGCCACACCAAAATACATCATGATTACAATGCCAAAGGTTAAAGACAGAGAGAGTCTGAAAAGCAGTTCATTATCTACAAGGGAGACTCCCATAAGTCTATCAGCTGATTTATAAGCAAAAACTTTGCATGCCAGAAGGGATTGGCAAGAAATATTTAAAGTAATGAAAAGCAAAGTAGATGACCATGATTAATCTATCCAGAATACCTATCATTTAGAATTGAAGGACAGATAAAGAGCATCCCAGATGAGAAAAAGCTAAAGGAGTGTGTCACCATGAAACCAGTATTACAAGAAATGGTAAAGAGTCTTCTTTGAAAAGAAAAGATAAAAAATATAAATAATAAAATGGCAATAAATAACCATCTGTCAATAGTTACTTTAAATACAAATAGATTAAATGCTCCAATCAAAAGACATATGGAGGTCAAATGAAAAATAAAACAAGACCCTTACATATGCTGTCTATAAGAGACTCATTTCAGATTGAAAGATATATACAAACTGAAAGTAAAGGGGTGGGGAAAATATTTTATGAAAATGGAAACAAAAAAAGCTGGAGTAGCAATACTTATATGAGACAAACTTATATAGATGTTGAAACAAAGGCTGTGTAACAAGAGACAAAGAAGGACCCAACAATTTCACTTCTGGGTATTTAGTTGAAGAAACCCAAAACACTAAATTCAAAAGTCATATACACCCGTATATGTTTAATGCAGCATTATTTACAATAGTCAAGATATGGAAGCAATCTAAGTGTCTATCAATAGATGAATAAAAATGTGAAGATGGCGGCAACATAGGTGGGAGCGGAGTCCACTTCCCCTCAACGCCAGGGAAATACCGAGCTGATCTGAGGAGCAGAGCGAACAGCCAACAGTATTCAAGCATATACGAAGATCAGAGACCAAAGATAGAGGACATTGAAAGATCTGACGGTGAGACAACAACACCTGGAGTGCTGAAAAGACTAGAGTTAGACCGTGTTAAACACATAAACGTCAGCTCAAGACCAGTGAGCACAGGAGAGTAAGGAGACAGCACCACCGAATCCCATTGGCATTCTACCATAGAAGTTCATATCATAAATCCGGGGAGTAAGAACACAGCAATTTAAGAAGCAGAGGCCAACAAGAAGAGCCTCACAAACAATGGGAAGACAAAGAAACAATTCCCAAATGAAAGGAAAGGAGGAAGTCTCAGAAAGAATACTAACCGAAAAAGAGGCAAGTCAACTATCAGATACTGAGTTCAAAGCAATGGTCATCAGGAAGCTCACTGAGCTCTCTGAGCTCAAAGAGAACTACCAGAAACTACAAGGAAACTACAATGAACTCACTGCAAACTATATCAACATGAAAAAGGAAATAGAAAATATCAACAAGAGCCAAGAGGAAATGAAGAATACAATTTCTGAATTGAAGAACACAGTAGAAGGAATTAAAAGCAGACTTGATGAAGCAGAGGATCGGATCAGCGAGCTGGAAGATAAAGTAGAAAAAAACACCCAGAAGGAGCAAGAAAAGGAAAAGAGGCTCAGAAAGAATGAAGAGGCAATAAGGGAAATGCAGGACAACATGAAACGTAACAATATCCGTATAATAGGAATACCAGAAGGAGAAGAAGAAGAGCAAGGGATAGAAAACCTGTTTGAAAAAGTGATGATGGAAAATTTCCCTAATCTGAGGAGAGAAAAAGTAACCCAAATCCAGGAAACACAGAGAGTCCCAAGCAAGAGGAACCCAAAGAGACCCACTGCAAGACACATCATAATTAAAATGGCAAATTTCCAAGACAAAGAGAGGATCTTAAAGGCAGCAAGGGAGAAAAAGGAAGTAACATACAAGGGAGCCCCAATAAGGTTAGCAACTGACTTCTCAATGGAAACGCTCCAAGCCAGAAGAGAATAGCAAAAAATATTCCAAGTACTAAGAACCAGAGGCCTGCAACCAAGACTACTTTACCCAGCAAGGCTCTCAATCAAGATAGAAGACCAAATAAAGAGTTTCCCAGACAAAAAAAGTCTAAAAGAATACAGCTCCACCAAACCAGCTCTGCAAGAGATGCCAAAGGGACTGCTTTAAGGAAAGGAAGGAAAAGAGAAAGACAGAGGAACACAGGTAGGAAATAATGGCAATGAATAACTACCTATCGATAATAACCTTAAATGTAAATGGATTAAATGCTCCAATCAAAAGACATAGAACAGCTGAATGGATAAGAAAACATGACCCACACATATGCTGCCTACAAGAGACCCATCTCAGGACAAAAGACTTACACAGACTGAAAGTGAAGGGCTGGAAACAAATTTTCCAAGCAAACGGACAGGAAAAAAAAGCAGGGGTAGCAATACTCATATCTGACAAAATAGACTTCCAAAGAAGGGCCATAAAGAGAGACCCAGAAGGTCACTTCATAATACTCAAAGGAAGAATCCAACAAGAACACATAAACATTGTAAATATATATGCACCCAACATAGGAGCACCCAAATACATAAAGAAAATCTTGGAGGATTTCAAGAAAGATATTGACAGCAACACAATTATAGTAGGGGATTTTAACACCCCACTATCAAAAATGGACAGGTCTTCCAAACAAAAGATCAACAAAGATGTTGTGTCACTTAACAATACCTTAGAGGAAATGGACTTAACTGATATATACAGAGCTTTTCATCCCAAAGAAGCAAAATACACGTTCTTTTCAAGTGTCCATGGAACTTTTTCAAAGATAGACCACATGATAGGGCACAAAGCAAGCCTCAACAAATTCAAGAAAATTGAAATCATATCAAGCATCTTCTCTGACCACAAGGGGCTGAAACTAGAAACCAACACCAAGGGTAAAAACCCAAAACACTCAAAATCATGGAGACTGAATAGCATGCTATTAAACAATGAATGGGTCAAGAACAAGATTAGGGAAGAAATCAAAAACTTCCTGGAAACAAATGAAAACGAACTCACAACAACCCAAAACCTATGGGACACAGCAAAGGCAGTCCTGAGAGGGAAGTTCATAGCAATACAGGCCTACCTTAAGAAGTTAGAAACAGTTCAAACAAACAACCTAACCCTATGCCTACAAGAACTGGAGGAACAACAACAAAGACAGCCCAGAGCAAGCAGAAGGAAGGAAATAACCAAGATCAGAGCAGAACTAAATGACATAGAGACTAAAAGCACAATTGTAAGGATCAATGAATCCAGGAGCTGGTTCTTTGAAAAGATAAACAAAATCGACAAGCCTTTAAGTAGGCTCATCAAAAAGAAAAGAAAGAGGATCCAAATAAACAGAATTAGAAATGAAAGTGGAGAGATTACAACTGATACCACAGAAATACAAAGGATCATAAGAAATTACTATGAAGACCTGTATGCTAAGAAATTTGAAAACCTAGATGAAATGGACACATTTCTAGAAAAATATAATCTTCCAAAACTGAATGAAGAAGAAGCAGAAAACCTGAACAGACCAATATCAGCAAAGGAAATTGAAGCAGTCATCAAGAAACTCCCATCACACAAAAGCCCTGGACCAGATGGTTTCACAGGAGATTTCTACAAAGCATTTAAGGAAGAGCTAACCCCTATCATTCACACACTATTCGAAAAAATCCAAACTGATGGAAGACTCCCAAACTCTTTTTATGAAGCCAACATCATCCTAATCCCAAAACCAGATAAAGACACAACGAAGAAAGAAAACTTCAGGCCAATATCGCTGATGAACATAGACGCTAAAATTCTCAACAAAATATTAGCAAACCGCATCCAGCAATGTATTAAAAAGATCATCCACCATGACCAAGTGTGATTCATCCCAGGGATGCAAGGATGGTACAATATTCGCAAATCAATAAACATAATACATCACATCAACAACAGCAAAGACAAAAAACACATGATCATATCAATAGATGCGGAAAAAGCATTTGATAAGATACAGCACCCATTTCTGATAAAAACACTCAGCAAAGTGGGAATAAAGGGAGCAGTCCTCAACATAATTAAGGCCATATATGAGAGACCTACAGCCAACATCACACTCAATGGACAAAAACTTAGAGCTTTCCCACTAAGATCAGGAACAAGACAAGGATGCCCTCTCTCACCACTCCTATTCAACATAGTATTGGAAGTCCTAGCCACAGCAATCAGACAAGAAAAAGCAATAAAAGGCATCCAAATTGGAAAGGAGGAAATGAAACTGTCACTGTTTGCAGACAACATGATAGTGTACATGGAAAACCCTATAGACTCCACTCAAAAACTACTCGACCTAATAAATGAATTTGGCAAAACAGCTGGATACAAAGTCAATACCCAGAAATCAAAGGCATTCCTGTACACCAGCAACGAAACTGCAGAAACAGAAATCAGGAAAAAAATCCCATTCGATATAGCAACAAGAAAAATAAAGTACCTAGGAATAAGCCTAACCAAGGAGGTAAAAGACCTGTACTCAGAAAACTACACAACACTGAAGAAAGAAATTAAGGAAGACACAAACAAATGGAAGCATGTACCATGTTCATGGATTGGAAGAATCAACATTATCAAAATGGCCATACTACCCAAAGCAATTTATAGATTCAATGCAATCCCTATTAGAGTACCCATGACATATTTCACAGATATAGAACAAACGTTGCAGAAATTCATATGGAACCATAAACGACCTCGAATAGCTGCAGCAATTTTGAGAAAGAAAAACAAAGCAGGAGGGATCACAATACCTGATATCAAACTGTATTACAAGGCCACTGTAATCAAAACAGCCTGGTACTGGCATAAAAACAGGCACATAGACCAATGGAACAGAATAGAGAGCCCAGAAATAAACTCAAGTCTATACGATCAATTAATATTTGACAAAGGAGGCAGGAGCATAAAATGGAGCAAAAACAGCCTCTTCAACAGATGGTGTTGGGAGATCTGGACAGCTACGTGCAAAAAAATGAAACTCGATCACCAACTTACGCCATACACGAAAATAAACTCAAGATGGATAAAAGACTTAAATATAAGCCATAACACCATAAAAGTCCTTGAGGAAAACATTGGCAGGAAAATCTCAGACATTCCACGCAGCAACATCCTCACAGACACATCCCCTAAAGCAAGGGACATAAAGGAAAGAATAAACAAATGGGAACTCATCAAAATAAAAAGCTTCTGCATGGCTAAAGAAAACAGCACCAAATTACAAAGAGTACTGACAGTATGGGAAAACATATTTGCCAATGATACCTCAGAGAAGGGCCTGATCTCCAAAATATATAAAGAACTCACACGACTCCACTCCAGGAAGACAAACAACCCAATTAAAAAATGGGCAAAGGACTTGAACAGACACTTCTCCAAGGAAGACATACAGAGGGCCCAGAGACATATGAAAGGATGCTCAGCATCACTAGCCATCAGAGAGATGCAAATTAAAACCACAATGAGGTATCATCTCACACCAGTCAGAGTGACCAACATAAACAAATCCACAAACAAATGTTGGAGAGGATGTGGAGAAAAGGGAACCCTACTGCACTGTTGGTAGGAATGCAGACTGGTGAGGCCACTGTGGAAAACAGTATGGAATTTCCTCAGAAAACTAAAAATGGAACTGCCCTTTGACCCAGTAATTCCGCTGCTGGGATTATACCCTAAGAACACTGAAACACCAATCCAAAAGAATCTGTGTACCCCAATGTTCATAGCAGCACAATTTACAATAGCCAAGTACTGGAAGCAACCGAAGTGCCCATCAGCAAACGAGTGGATCCAAAAACTATGGTATATTTACACAATGGAATTCTATGCAGCAGAGAGAAAGAAGGAGCTTATACCCTTTGCAACAGCATGGATGAAACTGGAGAGCATTATGCTAAGTGAAATAAGCCAGGAAGTGAGGGACAAGTACCATATGATCTCACCTTTAACTGGAACATAAGCAATAGAAGAAAAAAGCAAACAAAATATAACCAGAGACATTGAAGTTAAGAACAATCTAACAATAGCCAGGGTGGGGGTGGGGGGTGGGGGCGGGGATAGTGGGAAGAGGGTATTACAGGAACTACTATAAAGGACACATGGACAAAACCAAGGGGGAGGGTGGAGAGGGGGGAGGGAGGTGGGTTCACTTGGGGTGGGGTAGAGGGATGGGGAGAAAAGGCATACAACTGTAATTGCATAACAATAAAATAATAATAATAATAATTTAAAAAAATAGATGAATAAAGAACAAGTGGTGCATATGTACAATGAAATATGACTCAACCATAAAAAAGAATGAAATCTTGCCATCTGCAACAACATGGATGGAAATAGAGGGTATTGTGCTAAGTGAACTAAGTCAGACAGAGGAAGACAAATGTCATATGATTTCACTTATATGTAGAATCTAAAAAACAAAGTAAGCAAGGAGAACAGAAAAAGATTCATAGATACAAAGAACATTTTAATGGTTGCCAGATGGGAGGGAGCTTAGGGACAAGTAAAAGGGAGGAAGGGATTAAGAAGTACAAATTCGGGAGAACCAAGATGGAGGCGTAGGTAGACACACTGCGCCTCCTCACACAACCAGAACTGACAGAAAATTGAATGGCAAGGAAGTCCGACACCAAGGAGATAAAAAAGAAACATTCATCCAGACCGGTAGGAGGGGCAGAGACGGGCAGCCGGGCAGAGAGGACTCTCGGAGTGTGGGACAAATGGGGCAAGCAGTCTGACCACTAGCAGACCCTGCAGCCCTACATTCCCACACAGATAAACCGAGAGGACCAGACTCAGAGTGGCAGAGAACGGGGAAGGCAGTGCAGCAGGTAGCACCCCGCAGCCCCATATTTGTGCATAGATAAAACGGGACGAATGGTGGGGGAGCAAAGCAGACCACGTAACCCAGGGCTCCAGTGCGGGGAAATAAAGCCTCAAACCTCTGATTGAAAACACCCATGGGGGTTGGGGCGGCAGCAGGAGAAACTCCCAGCCTCACAGGAGAAGTCGTTGGACAGACCCAAAGGGGCCTAGAGCATGCACAAGCCCACCCACTCAGGAATCAGCACCAGATGGGCCCAATTTGATTGTGGATAGCGGAGGGAGTGTCTGAAATCCGGTGGAGAGTGGAGCGGGCGCCATTGTTCCCTCTCAGCCCCTCCCCCACGTATAGTGTCACAGCACAGCGACCAGAGTTACCTCGCCCCAAGGAACACCTAAGGCTCCACCCCTTTAAGTAACACACATGCCAAGACAAAAAAAGATGGCCCAAATGACAGAACACTTCAAAGCTCCAGAAATAATTCAACTAAGCAGCGAACAGATAGCCAACATATCAGATGCACAGTTCAAAACACTGGTAATTAGGACGCTCACAGAATTGGATGAATTTGGTCGAAAACTAGATGAAAAAATGAAGGCTGTGCTAAGAGAGACAAAGGGAAATGTACAGGGAACCAATAGTGATGCGAAAAAAACTGGGACTCAAATCAATGGTGTAGACCAGAAGGAAGAAAGAAACATCCAACCAGAAAAGAATGAAGAAACAAGAATTTGGAAAAATGAGGAGAGGCTTAGGAACCTCCAGGACATCTTGAAACGTTCCAACATCCGAATTCTAGGGGTGCCAGAAGGAGAAGAGGAAGAACAAAAAATTGAAAACTTATTTGAACAAATAATGAAGGAGAACTTCCCTAATCTGGCAAATGAAACAGACTTCCAGGAAGTCCAGGAAGCTCAGAGAGTCCCAAAGAAGGTGGACCCAAGGAGGAACACACCAAGGCACATCATAATTACATTACCTAAGATTAAAGAGAAGGAGAGAATCTTAGAAGCAGGAAGAGAAAAGGACACAGTTACCTACCAAGAAGTTCCCATAAGACTGTCAGCTGATTTCTTAAAAGAGACCTTACAGGCAAGAAAGGGCTGGAAAGAAGTATTCCAAGTCATGAGAGGCAAGGACCTACATCCAAGATGACTCTATCCAGCAAAGTTATCATTTAGAATGGAAGGGCAGATAAAGTGCTTCTCAGATAAGGTCAAGTTAAAGGAGTTCATTATCACCAAGCCCTTATTATATGAAATGTTAAAGGGACTTATCTAAGAAAAATAAGATAAAAAATAGGAACAGTAAAAATGACAGCAAACTCACAGTTATTAACAACCACACCTAAAACAAAAACAAGAGCAAACTAAGCAAACAACTAGAACAGGAACAGAACCACAGAAATGGAGATCACATGGAGGGTTATCAGTAGGGGAGTGGGAGGGGGAGAGAGGGAGGAAAGGTACAGAGAATAAGTAGCATAAATGATAGGTGGAAAATAGATGGGGAGGGTAAGAATAGTATAGGAAATGTAGAAGCCAAAGAACTTATAAGTATGACCTATGGACATGAACTACAGGAAGGGAATGTGGCAGGGAGGGGGTGGGCAGGATGGAGTTGAGTGAAGGCGGGGAAATGGGACAACTGTAATAGCATAATAAATAAATATATTTTTCAAAAAAGTACAAATTCAGGATGTAACAGTCATGGGGATGTAAACTACAGCATAGGGATTATTATAATATTGTAATAACTGTATGTTGTCAGATGGGTACTAGATTTATGGGATAATCACTTAGTAAGTTATATAATGTCTATTCACTAGTTGTACACCTAAAACTAATATAAGATTGTATGTAAACTGTAATTGAAAAATAAAAAATTGTTTAAAGTCAAAAAATAAATTAAAAAATAAAATTAAGGAAGACATGAATGCTGTCCTGATATAATACTAATTGGAATACAAAGAGGTGAATGAGAGGCAAAAATAAAACGAAAGTGTATGAGGTAGAAGGGTTTTTGAAAACTCAAAAAAAAATAAGCAGAATTTTAATCACCATTAGCAACCATTGGTATCATAATCAGAATTAATATATATATATATACATATATGTATGTATATATGTATATAACTATGGAAAGGGCTGCTCAGGCCAGTCTCTCTTCTGCTGGTGCATTTTCTCACTTAAGAGTGCCATGAAAATGCCAAAGTTGAAGTGTACTGGCGTAAGCACCAAGGGTGATGTCAAAACCAGGAAGTCCAGGATCAGAGAGCCAGGCAAAGAAGAGATAGTAACACTGACCACCGGGAAAGGGCACTGTTGTTCTCAGCTCAGTTTTACAGACGGCCCTGCAGGGCATGGGAGAACCAGCCATGTTTAAAGGGCAACAAGAGATGTTGCTTCATCTTTTCATTGAAGACTTCACCCCCAGAGATCATCCATTATCCTGCCCACATGTGTCTGTTGCATGGCCTGGATGTACCGGTTTTGCTGCCTGAAACCATTTCATACCCACCCTTGACCAGTGCCAGATCCTTTATCTCCTTGCTTTCAACCACTGGCCACAGCAGACTTGTCCTTCCACTGGCTTAAAAACCTGTGGATTGACCAAAGAGTTGGGGAACAGATCACTTGCACTTGCTTTTCCCCTTTCTAAATTGATGTGTCCTCTCTAATAACACATAACTGGTATAACCCAGGAAAGCACTCTGAAGGTCTTTCTGACACTGACCGCTAAAAACTTTCTTTGCGGAGAGGACAGTGGAAGGCAGTGGAAGGCAGTGGGTCCCCAACAGGGACTTGGCAGCCTTCATGAGTTATGCAAATGAGATCACTTCTCAGAGACATACACATGCCTTTGAGAGTTGGAACATTTGACTTTTCAGAATGATACTGTTTATGCCTCATGATCATCAGATCATAAATTTTGTTCCACTGAGCTGAGAGAAGAATGTAGTATAGCTCTCCCATTCTTTAGATAAGGAAACAGAAGACCAGAGACAAGTGATCTTTTCTAAGATCACAGAGGCAGTTATTGGCAGTCAGGATTAGAACCCATGTCTCTGTTAGCTTTTCATTAGAGAGAAGTTGATAGGTGGCAAGGCACCACGATGATATCCATTCAGTCACACGTATTTACTGAACACTTACTATGTGCCAAGCTCTTGTTGGGCCCTCCCCAATGGTGCAGAATTCGGTATGATCCAGGCTCTCATGGTATTTATATCCCCTGACACACCTAGGACAACTCATTATACACTCATTTAGTGACAGTTGTGATGAGAACATTCAGACTATGAACTTTAAGCAGGGAAACCTAATATCCACATGGGTCCAAGGGGGCTCATCAAAGATATGAGACTTGAAAGAGCAAGGATTTGAATGATGAGTAATCCACAGAGAGAGAGGAGTGAGCCCAGCCTTGTTCAAGAAAAAAAAAGGAACAGAAATACAGCTGCTGTGTCTGGAAATGAGCCCATTGCAGGACTTTGCCTTTTGGTTGAATCTCTCTACAGTATCTTACAGTTTTTACTCTTTAGGTGGAATCTGTCCTGTTCCCAGAGTTGAAAGGATATAATCTGATCCTTGGAACTATTAACCCTGAAGAAAAACTGGTTTCTGATTTTGTGGATCAAACTTTCAAGGTATTTCAGAAAAACCAAGTTGGCCCCCACAAGTAAGTTGGTTTAGCTGTAACTTAGTTGGCCTTTTTAGCATTGGTTTAGTGTTCGTAACTATTTTCAAATGAACAATCTCTGTTCCCACAAACCTGAAACAATATATAATAATAGCCAATACTTACTCACATGGCTGTTACTATTTAGCCCCATTTTACACATGAGGAAACTGTAAGTTTCCCAGTGTGATACAGAAAATAAACAGGAGAGCCAGAATTCAAATTCAGTTATAGGTCCACTTCTACTTTCTGAAAGCTGTGGGGTCAGACCGGTTTTGGCACTAAGAAATTTCTGGATTTTAGGAAAGTACCATAGTGCATATATCATATGTTGTGCTGCAGCTTCAGCAAGGTCTGGGACACCACCCCTTCATTTAATTCAACAGACTGATATTTCTGCAGTGAAAACTATGAATATTTATACCAATAGCCTCACATTAGTTTAGGGCAGCTTTTGCTATCAAATGAATTTTGAAGCAACTTTCTATTTTCAGAGCTTTCTGGACTCAGTGATTAAAGAAAAAGATTGAGGACAAGTTATCTAAATGTTCCCTAGTAATAACATTGTGGAATATCTGGAATTTACTCATTTGAGCAGTTACAAGTTTAGGGTGATCACAGAATGCAGCTTCCAGCTTCTAAACTGAGGCACTTTAAGAATGAAGAGGTGTAACCTGGACTGTCCCATGCAAACCAGGACATATGTCCACCCTAACCTGGGGCTTCTTGACTGTGGCTCTTTTGATATTTTAGAACAGAAAATTCTGTATTGTGGAGCTGTCTTTTACATGGTAGGATTTTTAGCAGTATCCCTGGCCTCTACCCATTAGATGCCAGTAGGATTCTCCATCAGTTGTGACAACAAAAAATGTCCCCAGACATGGCCAACTGTCCCCTGGGAGCAAAATCACCTTGTGTTGAGAACTGCTGCTAAACTAGTCTGAAAATCATAGAATTAAATTTGGAAGCTCCTATCTCGTGAATTTGGGTTGAAGCATCAATTTGAAACCCCCGTTATCCCTGTTTATGGAGCATGATACGTGCAGGTTGCTCTCTAGATGGCAGCTCCGTGGCTTCTCCTATGCCTCAGTTTCAGAGTCTCTGAAGTGTTGATCAACTTTTGGAAGCGTACAGTTGGACCCCACAAAGTTAATTCTGCTTATTCCATATCATCTTTATTTTCATTTAAACTTACTTTACGTCAAAACACCCCAAACACATCCTCCAACTTGAGGGAAATCTGCCCAGCCATTTTTACATGATCTGTAACGCAAAGAAAAACAATTCTACTCAATTGACTTTTGGTTCATTAGTTCCAAATTTTCATCTTAAAATTTAGACACAGAATTTTAGAGCTGGAAGGATGGTTAGGAAGTAATGTTTATTGCATGCCCACTGTATGCCTTCACTGCTTTATATATACATTGTTACAGTTATGCTATGAGTTGTTGCATTTCCATTTAAAGACACTGGTCTTTGGAAAAGAGAAATATTTTGTCTCAGTTTATGCAGCTAGGAGGTAACAAAATTGGAATTTTCAACCAAAGTTCTAAATTTGTAGTTCAGTGCACCTTTTGCCACTTTATATTTTTCTGTCTTGCTTTGGGTTGATTTTTATGTTGTATTTCTTCATGTGCCACTCTGACTAATCTGATTCAGTGGCCTGTATTTTTGTTTGTTTTTATGCTCTTCACTATGGAAGATACTTAAATGTCTACAAAAAGTATGATGACTTATTGGACAATATGGCAGAGCAAAACATCACTGCATTCCTGAAAGAAAGTCATGAAATTGAGGATTTTGTGATGGTAGGAGATGCCACTTAACATTTCATATCTTAGTGATATGTGTTGCAAACAATTCAATGACAATTCAATGAGTACTCAGTGGGTTTCCTTAGTATACACTGTGCTCAACATTGGACTACATTGGCCGGGGTGAGTGAGGCTGCAGGCAAATGCATAGAAACTGAAGGCAAATTAATCAACTAATATGCTCCTTTTTTACAGAGGATCAATAGCATTAAAAAGCGGAGAAATGAAATTGCATCCATGCACATTTCTGTGCCTTTGGCTATGTTCTGCCTTGACACCATGACCCTAAATTATGATCTCTGTGAGCGAGCCCAGAATCTTAAAGATCGTCTGATTCAGTTCCAAGTGGATGTAAACAGGGACACTAATGCCAGGTACTGTTATTATGTGCAGATAAATAGCAATGATATTTGGCATAAACAGGAGAATGCAAAGGAAGACAGAATTTGCAACTCCCAAAAACAACCAGGCTGAACTTCTAGTTCAAGTTATTTCTACCCCAAAATGAGGGTGGCAGGGAATTCAATTGTAAGCTAAAAGGTGAACAATAGTAAGAAAACTACATGGGGATTGGAGTAGGAAGGTGGGAAGTGTCCTGGGGCAGTCCGTCTCTGATCCTTCAGCCTTCACTTTCATGCAGCTATCATCTGGGAGACACTGCTTCATGGGTCTGTATTTCTCAGGTCACAAATCCTCTGACCATCACCTGGCATATATTCAGAGATAGCCTTTAAAATTACTGCTGTGAAGACTTCTGCTGTATAGGTCTGGGGAGTTTGTCATTCAATCTAAAGCCCAATATTGTGCCTTCATTATACTGATGACTATCTATATACTATTCAAAATGTTTTTGGTTGTAAGCAATAAAAGCTCAAAAAGACTGGCTAAAGTAAATAAAGGAATCTGGGGCTCACATGTTGAAAAGTTCAGGAGTTGCTAGTTGCAGGCGCTCCACCCTGAAACTGGGATACAGTCTCCCTCCTTCTACTCAGCTTTCCTCTTTGTGGGCTCCATTCTTTGACAGGCTCTTTCTAGTTTGTGTACCCAGCTGCTCCCAGCTCACATCCTCCCAGGTTCCCATCTGATGGGAAAAAAAGGTTTCTCTTTTTCCAACTGCCTCCCAAATTCTGGCCTGTGGGACAACTGGCCTGACTCAGCTCATCTGTGCAACACTGGACCAACACCATGGCCAAGAGGATGGCTGATATCTGAGTGGTTTTTCCATCTCTGGGGTGGATTTCAGCCCTACCTAGACCACAGGGACTGAGAGAGGGAGAGGGTCTCCCCAAGAAGATTTAGGGTATGGTTACAATAAGAGGAAATAATGCAGAGTCTGGGAGAGCAACTGTCTGCTATTATGTCTCTATTGAATGTTACAAAATAGTTAACCCTTGTTATTCTAGCTCTCTTCTTTAAGCAGTGTTAAACTATAGACTAAGAGGATTTAGGAATAATGGCCACTGTTAACATGATATATATTATATTATTCACATATATGTAAGTATATATAATTTTAGGATTTTATAGCACTTTAAGGTTTACAAAATACATGTCAGAAACTCACTAGCAAATTAATAATCACAAGAGCTACTGTTTTTCATACTGTCTTTATAGTCCAGTCACTGGGTTAACATTATAGATCTAGTCAGGTCTTCATAGCAACCCTAAGGGGTTGTGCATTATTCTCTCCATTATGTTGATGAAGAAGGTGAGACTCCAAGAGGTTAACAAGTGGCACATTCATGGCTTAGCCTAGTTCACTTTGACCCCAAGTCCATGCTCTTTACCACCACACAGCTTTCTCACTGAGTGACTACATGGTGGGATCCTGGTTTTGGAGTCAGAACACTTGATTTTGAACCCAAGACCTTATGTTTACTAGCTATGCATCCTCTATAGTCACCTCTCAGAACTTCAATTTCTCTACCTGTAGAATAAAGGTTTGGTACTGGGACAGTAAGAGATTTTCAGCCTTCATGCTACTAGAACACTTTTTTGGAGAGTTTGAGCATTAAGAATTTTTTTCATAAGCAATAGGGCATTGACCCTCATCAAAATAAAAGTATAATCTCTTATATCTCTTAAATATAAGTGAAAATAATGTCCCATTGTGGACCCCCAAAACTTTAAGGATGCAGAAACCCCAGCTTGGTGGCTGAGTTCTGATGTTTCCTTCTGCCTTAAAAATAGTGACCTTTTCAACAACCTCATGAGGTAGGTAAGACAGATATAAGAATCCTTACTGAATGGAGGAGGAAATGAGGCTTAGAAAGAAAATCTAACTTGCTCAAGTAAGTGAGTTTGAACTTGAGTCTTCTCATCCCAGCCCTGTTTGAGTCACTTCACTATCCTGAGTGGGACGCCTTCCATTTCCAAAGACTAGGTGTGCCCTAGAATGAGGTGCTCTGGACATAAAGGCAGGGGGTGCCTTCCAGTACATTGGTAGAAAAGTGGGCATGCCATTTATGTCCGATAAAGGTACATTGATCTAAAGTTGCTGGAAAAGTGACCTGAAGTGTTGATCAAAAAAGCGGGGCCCTGAGTAGGGATACATGATGCAGGGCCCTGAGTAGGGATACAAGATGTGGGGCTCTGAGCAGAGGCAGAAGAAATCATTCTTTTGATCCAGCTGTTTGTTTTCTTCAGGGTGAAAAGTCTTGTCCAAAAAAATGACAACAGGCAAAAAGACAGACCAGATTGGTGCAAGATATGTTGATCTTTTTTATGCCATCTTCTACATGAGACAGAGAATAGCCCTGTGCTTAGGGGACCCCTGGCTTTTTAGATAATTGATTTTTAGAGAGACAGAGGAAGGGAAAGAGAGAAACATCAATGTGAGAGAGAAACATTGATCAGATTCTTTCCATATGTGCCCTCACTGGGGATCAAACCTGCAACTTAGTTATGTGCCCTGACCAAGAATTGAACCTGCAACTTTTGGTGTATATGCCAATGCTCCAACCACCTGAGCCACCTGGCCAGGGCAAGGCCTGGCCTTTTAATTTTAAATGATATAATCAGTATGTGTAGAAGGCAATGTTTCCTGTATTCAGATTATCTCTGGATATTGCAAAGGTGTTGTGTTGGTCAGATTCCTGATATCATCAACCCATGCTTAGGATCATTTAAAAGGTCTAGCAGATAGTGGATCTACTACCAGCCTTCTGAGATGTCCTAGGGAGCTGATATTCAGTAGCCAGAATACATTTACTCTATGCATTCTCTTACAAAAGGAAAGAAGGATAGATTCTTATCAGGTAAGAGTATATCAGGCTGAGAGAATGTACCCGAATTGGTTATGTTAGTCCAGATACTATAACAAATAGACCCCAGATATCATTATTGAACACAATAGAAGTTTATTTGTTGCTCATGGTAGCTCCACACTGGTGGAGGAGACCTATTATGTGCATTCAGAAACTCAAGCAAAATCATGACTTGACGTCTTCAACATACTTTCAAGGTCTTTCTTGAAGCTTTCAAGGTCATTCTAAGTGTTGAGATCCTAGACAGTGGGGAGGAAGAAAGAACATGGAATATGCAAAGACACCTTTATATGCTGCACCTGAAAGTGATAAGTTATCACTGCTTCCCACTTCCCTCAGACTAGAATTCAATCACATGATTGTACATGCTATGAAGTGAATTGTGCCCTCCCAAAATTCAGTTTGAAGTCTGTCTTAGTCTATCTGAGCTGCTATAACAGACTACCATAAACTGGGTGGCTTATAAACAAGAGAAATTTGTTTCTCACAGTTCTGGAGGCTGGGAAGCCCAAGATCAAGGCTCCAGCAGATTTGGTGTCTGTTGAAAGCCCACTTACTGGTTTATAGGCATCCTTCTTCTCACTGTGTACTCAAATGGCAGAATGAGTGAGGGAGCTTTTATGAGGGCACTGATCCCATTCATGTGTGCATAGCCCTCATGAACTAATAATCACCCAAAGGCCACCTCTAAATATGACATTAGGTGTTGTGTTTCAACATAAAAATTGTGGGGTGGAACACAAATGTTCAATCCATAGGAAAGCACTAATGCCCAGTGTGACTCTATTTGGAGACAGGACCTATAAAAGCAGTGATGAGGTTAAATGACGCAATAGGGTTGTGTCCCTTATAAGAAGAGACAAAGACACCAAAACTCTCTTCCTCTCTGCTATGTGAGGACACAGTGAAAAAGCATCTGTCTGCAAGCCAGGAAGAGAGTCCTCACTAAGAACCAAGTCAGTTGGCACCTTGGCCTTGGACATCCAGCCTGCAGAAGTGTAAGAAAATAAATTTCTGTTATTTAAGCTTCCAGTGATATTTTGTTATGGTAGCCCAAGCTGATTAGTAAAACACCCAATTAAAAATGTGAAGGAGGCTGGAAAATATAATCTACCTCTGAGTCTAAGAAGTGGAGAATACTCTGAAACCATGCAATGCACTAGATAATTTTTCTCTATAGAAAGTTCCTGAATTGTATAAAAATTGATTTCTAAAATCTCAGCATCATCTGCAAAGGTGTCATAACCATTTTCTCTTCAGTTTGATATAATTAGCTTCCTTATGGAACAGATTCTTATATTATGAAGGACTATTGAGGACTGAAAATATTAGAGGAGTATTTTTCAACTAATATATGACTATCAGCATGTATTAATCGATAATAAAAATTATGATAGATATTATTGCTAACATTTCTTGAGGGCTACTTAGTGGTAGACATGGATATATTGGGGATAATTCGTTCCTAATTGTACTTAAAATGCTGAAGAATGCAATTCATTAGCTTTTGTATCATTTACAGCATATTCAAATTATTCATATAATAATACCCTTTTTTCACAATCTTGTGTTTGAGGAGAAATGGACAGTTAGATCTCATGGTCCCAGGAGTTGAACATAAATTTCTCTGTGCCACCAGGTATTACCTGCAGCACATGAAGATGAACTTGCTGGTATACTGTGAGAGTCAGTGATTACAGATTACTTTAGTGCTCTACAGCAGTATAAAATTGGATGAATTGCTGGTGGTGGTGGTGGTGGTGGTATTCTTGTTTTTATTTGGGTCTAAATCTGGATTCTACTTAGGGTATATTTGTGAGGATTACAAGCTTTGGAATCAATTGAACCAGATTCAGATCCTGGCTTTGACACCTCTACATCATGTTGCTTTGGATAAAGTTACTCAGCCCCACTTTCTTCCAAAATGTTGATAATAACAGTCCCTACCTCTTAGAATTGTCAGGATTAAATGAACTAATATATGATTTAAGTGGGGCATGGAACCTAGTAATAGGCTTAATACATGAAAGACATTACTATCTTTGTAATGAAAATATTAGAGGAGTATTTTTTAACTAATATATGACTATCAGCATGTATTAATTGATAATAAAAATTATGATAGATATTATTGCTAACATTTCTTGAGGGCTACTTAGTGGTAGACATGGATGTATTGAGGATAATTCGTTCCTAATTGTACTTAAAATGCTGATGAATTATTCCTGCAGTGTAGTGTGAATGTGAATATCATCCATCAAAGATTTGAAGGTAGAGGAAAGTTGGAAAACATCAGTCTGGTCGCCAAATAGGAATCATGTCTGTTTAGCATAATGAGTCTTCTAAGAAAGTTATTTTAGAGGATGATGGTGGTGATGATGGCTGGTTTTTATCCCAAAGCATTTGTAATCAGTACAGCAACATTGCAGATAAAGTCAGTGAGATTCCTGCCAATACTGAGGAGCTGGTATTACTCATTGAATTCTTAAAGAAATCCAGTGATGTCACCGTGTTCACACTCAGGAGGCAACTTAAAGATGCAGTTGAGCGACTAGAGTTCCTGATGGACTATGCAGACTTGCCCCGTAAGTCTAATGCCATATATGTACATGTAAAGGTAGATGTATATTTCTATTTTTAAGGAAAGAGTCAGGGAAAGGACAGTTGGCAATCCCACCACTGAGTGTCAAGACTGGGAAAGCTGCTTTCAAGTGCCCCCATGTGTTAAAGACACTCATCACAGGGCCCTGAATCAAACAAAGGGAATCTGATTGTTAGAAATAAAGAAGAAATATCTGGGGATTTGACATCTCGTTCCTGGTGTTCCTGGAAAAGTCACTTCCAAATGCAATCTTTTTATAAATAGGTAGATTTAATTCATCTGTAATCAATAAAATCCCACCTTTGAGGGCAATTTTCTGCATGCCCCTACATATCACTAAAGGAAAGAATTGCTCAGGGTCCCTTCAAGATTTATTAGGCCAAGTTAGAATTTGTAAGGTCCAGGTTCAGAAGGAAAAGTTGATACGCTCTTTATAAGCCAAGTTTCAGAGCTGTTTTCACCTGGAAATACCTGTGAATTACTTGGTGTGCACAATATTTGGGTTGGGGGTGGGGTGATGAAGGAAGAGATATGGATTGGGAGTGAGAAGTAGTTCTCTAACCAACCCCACATATCTCCTGAGCTGTGCCCTTGACCATGTGAGCATACACTGGACTCTCTCATTGTGGTCTCTGTGTCCTAAACTCCAAGGGTCCAGGGGAAGCCAGGATATTTTAACTGACCAGAGCCCTAAGATAAGTAGGTTATCTGGCATTGATATTATTACTGACACTTAACCAAAAGGGAGCATGAGACTCAAATGAATTAAAATAGTTTAAAAATTAGAACAAGAACATCACCCTGGGTTTCTACTCTACTGCCTGGAGAGAAGTAATGATAGAGGTGAGAACATAGGCTTGCAAGTTGATTTGACCTGGGTTTGATATATGCTCTCCAAATTCCAGTGGTATGACCGTGATCACTTTCTTAACTATTTCCCATCTGTAAAAACAAGGATGATAATACTGTCTACCTTCTAGCCTGAGCCTTGTTAAGTGCTGAATAAATGTTGGCTGTCATTCATACATTCATTTTCCACCCCCCATGTCTTTTGACCTCTGTTTTGCATGCTGACCCATGCTGGGCAGTGTCCTGAAGCAGACTGTCTGTGTTTTGCAGAAGAGGACATCAAATTGAACAGCACTCTGTTTCTCTGGCCAGACCAGATTGAAGATGTCTTTGAAAACAGCCGAAATCTGCTCCTTAGCAAGAGGGATCAGGCAGAGATGGACCTCATTAAAAGGTAAAGGAAGTATCTGAGGGTGTTTTAGAAATGACACACAACTTCATAACACACTGCAATTTCCTGGTTCTGTCTGAAACTGAGCCCCCGCCCCACCCCCAGCAATGCATGGGTAAAGACAGAAGACAGTTGGTGGAGAAGAAATTTCCTCTTGTTTCCCTCTAAGGGATGTTCTCTTCAAGCCTCCTTCACTGTAGTAACCCCTGCCAACGCCTTCCCTCCCTGCTTTGAAAAATTGAAATTTAGCTGTGCAGAGAGAAAAAAGACAAAAATAGTGGCATTAATAAGGGCCTTGCAATAGTGATAGCTGAATCATCAGCCTTACTCTGAGACTACAGATCTGTGACATATCAAGACAGAAATAACAAAGGCATGGCAGGAGGCTCAGAAATTGCCTATTGTGACTTCCAGTCAAGATGGTGGTGTAGGTAGACATGCTTCACCTCCATATCAACAATAAGAAGAATCACAACTAAACTCAAAACAAAAACACCCAGAACTGCCAGAAAATTGAACTGTGTGGAAGTCCGACAACCAAGGATCTAAAGAAACCATATTCATCCAGACAGAGAGCCGAGTTAGAGAGGATGCACTGTGGTGCAGACAGGCAGTGATGGTGGCAGAACAGGGGATCCCACATTCATGTGTGGTGGATAAAAATCAGGAGGCATACCTTAAGAGCAAGTGACTCCAGGCACAGAACACATGGAGCAGCCCAGGGTTCCAGCTCTGAGAAAAGAAAGCTTCATAATTTCTGGTTGTAAAAACCAGTGGGGGTTGGGGTGGCAGAAAAAACTGCTGGTAACTCAGGAGAGTCCATTTAGAAGGTCTACACAGTCTTAGAACTTACACAAACCTACCCACTCTGAGAATCTCCACCAGAGCAACCGCTAAAAGGGCTCCAGTTGCATACAGGAAGTGGGTGAAGTGACTAGAAGGAAATGGGGTGAGTGTAAGGCAGGCTTTCAGAAGCCAGGCAGTTGCACTGTCCCCTCTATGACCCCTCCCTCCCCCACAGCACCACAAAGCGGTGAAGTGGGTTGCCCCACCCTGGCGATTATTAGGGTCTTCCCCACACAATTTATAGGTGCCTTTTCTACAATAGGCCATGCTACTAAGACAGAGAATCAAAGCAGCCCTACCTAATACACAGAAACAAACACAGGGAGGCTGCCAGATCGAGGAGACAAAGAAATATGGCCCAAGTGAAAGAACAGAACAAAACCCCAGAAAAAGAACTAAACAAAATGGAGATAGCCAACCTATCAGTGCAGAGTTCAAAACAATGATGATCGGGATGCTCAGGGAACTCACTGAGTATGGCAAAAACATAAGGGAAGAAGAAATAAAGGCTACACTAAGTGAAATAAAGAAAAATCCATAGGGAATGAACAGTGAAGGGAAGGAAACTGGGATTCAAAGCAACAATTTAGAACATAAGGAAGAAATAAACATTCAACCAGAACAGAATGAAGAAACAAGAATTCAAAATATCAAGGAGAGTATAAGAAGATTGTGGGACATCTCCAAATGTAATAACATCCAAATCATAGGGATGCTAGAAGGAGAAGTGGAAGAGCAAGAAATTGAAAACTTATTTGAAAAAATAGTGAAAGAAAACATCCCTAATTTGGTGAAGAACTAGACATACAAGTCCAGGGAAGCACACAAGAGTCCCAAACAAATTGGACCCAAAGAGGACCACACCAACACACTTCCTAATTAAAATGCCAAAGGTTAAACATAAAGAGAGAATCTTAAAAGCAGCAAGAGAAAAGCAGAGAGTTACCTACAAAGAAGTTCCCATTAGACTATCAGCTGATTTCTCAAAAGAAACTTTGCCTGCAGCAAGGGACTGGCAAGAAGTATTCAAAGTGATGAAAAGCAAGGACCTAAACCAAGATTACTCTACCCAGTAAAGCTATCATTTAGAATGGAAAGGCAGATAAAGTGCTTCCCAGACAAGGTAAAGCTAAAAGAGTTCATCATCACCAAGCCATTATTACATGAAATGCTAAAGGAACTTATTTAAGAAAAAGATCAAAATTATGAACATTAAAATGACAACAAACTCACAACTATCAACAACTGAATCTAAAAAATAAAAACAAAAACAAACTAAGCAAACATCTACAACAGGAACAGAATCACAGATAATCATTTGGAGGGTTTTCAGCTGGGAGGGGGAAGAGGGAGAATGGGGGGAAAGTACAGGGATTAAGAAGCATAATTGGTAGGTGCAGAACAGGCAGGGTTATGTTAAGAATAGTATAGAAAATGGAGAAGCCAAAGAACTTATATAAATGACCCATGGACATGAACTAAGGTGGGGATTGCTGGAAAGAAGTGGGGTACTGGGTGGAGGGGGCAAAGGGGGGAAACTGGGACAACTGTAATAGCATAATCTATAAAAATATATTGGTTTTTTTTTAAAGGAGCAAATAGGAGATAGTGAGGCACCTAGAGATAGTCTCAGATGGAAGCCACTATTACCCCTTGGGCTGAGAGGACAATGAGAACTGAAACCATGAAGGAGAAATAATTGTCTAAGAAAAATGCAGCTACTACTACCAGAGACTGAGGCCGAACAGGGAGGGAGAGGAGGAAAAGCCCTGCCACACTCTTCAACCTGAGCTTTCTGTTGGCCAAACTCTGCCTAGATCCAACTGACCAGCAGACTGGGCATCAGCCAAACCAGCACTGAGCCGGTGGAGGAGGGTGGAGAATTAACTAGGGGGTGGGAGTGTGCACAGCAAATGGAGAATAATTAGCACTGAAGCCAAAAATTAATTGCGGCCTGGAAAATATGGTTAAATTTTTCTTGGAGAGAGAATGGGATTGTTGTCACAGAGGATGAATGAATGAATATTGCCCAGCCCTCTTTATAGATTGTTCTCAGGATTAATGCAAAAATGATGAACTTGAAGTTTAAGGGTTCACTAAACAGGGCTGAGCCCAGGGCTGCAGTTTTCTCATTGCTGTTCATCTCACCTACAAACAGTGCTCCTGCTTCCTGGTTAGAAACCAACAATCACTTCCATGCGGGAGACTGTGTGGGGATGAAGAGATTTCTGGATACTGTACTTTTTGCTTAGTTTTGTTGCTAATTTAAAACTGTTTTAAAAATAAAGTCTATGAATTACAAAAATCAGTTCTACTCATTGGGCTCTGGGGAGTGTATCCATTTAGGCAGAGAGAATATTAAGCTGCAGAAGAAAAATAAATGCGTGTGCACATGCATATACCTGTGTGCACACACATACCTTTGGTTGTTACTTTTTTTTGGGGGGGGGGTGTCGTGCAGCAGACCTACGATATATTTTGAAGGAAGCAACTTAATATTTTTACCCTTCAGCCCAAATTACCATTCTACGTAGAAAACCCTGATTTTATCTACTCTATCCCTTTCTTGTGAGCATTTGCTGGGAGGATGGGACATAAAGTTGAGCAGTGGGAGTTTCATGTGTGGAGGGGATAGTAATTTGTATAAATCTTTGTTCATAAATATGTCACAAACTGGGCTGTGTGTGTGTGCTCATGCATGCATGAGTGTGTGTCTTTACTGTGTACATGGTACTTACCCACATCATTTGACATTGTCTAATCTTTCACTATGCCTATGCTGTCTTTGTCACTGTATTAAATTATTAGCAGGCAAACATAATTACATCTATAGATGGAATGGAGCACAGTGTATAGTACAACATCAACAATAAATAATGAAGGAATAAATGATTACTGCCACATTAGCACTGAACAGGACTAGCTGCACAATAGGCAATTTTAAAGTATATTTTATTGATTATATTACTACAGTTGTCCCAATTTTCCCCCTTTGCCCCCTCCACCCAGTACCCCACTTCTTTCCAGCAATCCCCACCTTAGTTCATGTCCATGGGTCATTTATATAAGTTCTTTGGCTTCTCCATTTTCTATACTATTCTTAACATAACCCTGCCTGTTCTGCACCTACCAATTATGCTTCTTAATCCCTGTACTTTCCCCCCATTCTCCCTCTTCCCCCTCCCAGCTGAAAACCCTCCAAATGATTATCTGTGATTCTGTTCCTGTTGTAGATGTTTGCTTAGTTTGTTTTTGTTTTTATTTTTTAGATTCAGTTGTTGATAGTTGTGAGTTTGTTGTCATTTTAATGTTCATAATTTTGATCTTTTTCTTAAATAAGTTCCTTTAGCATTTCATGTAATAATGGCTTGGTGATGATGAACTCTTTTAGCTTTACCTTGTCTGGGAAGCACTTTATCTGCCTTTCCATTCTAAATGATAGCTTTACTGGGTAGAGTAATCTTGGTTTAGGTCCTTGCTTTTCATCACTTTGAATACTTCTTGCCAGTCCCTTGCTGCAGGCAAAGTTTCTTTTGAGAAATCAGCTGATAGTCTAATGGGAACTTCTTTGTAGGTAACTCTCTGCTTTTCTCTTGCTGCTTTTAAGATTCTCTCTTTATGTTTAACCTTTGGCATTTTAATTAGGAAGTGTGTTGGTGTGGTCCTCTTTGGGTCCAATTTGTTTGGGACTCTTGTGTGCTTCCTTGGACTTGTATGTCTAGTTCTTCACCAAATTAGGGATGTTTTCTTTCACTATTTTTTCAAATAAGTTTTCAATTTCTTGCTCTTCCACTTCTCCTTCTAGCATCCCTATGATTTGGATGTTATTACATTTGGAGATGTCCCACAATCTTCTTATACTCTCCTTGATATTTTGAATTCTTGTTTCTTCATTCTGTTCTGGTTGAATGTTTATTTCTTCCTTATGTTCTAAATTGTTGCTTTGAATCCCAGTTTCCTTCCCTTCACTGTTCATTCCCTATGGATTTTTCTTTATTTCACTTAGTGTAGCCTTTATTTCTTCTTCCCTTATGTTTTTGCCATACTCAGTGAGTTCCCTGAGCATCCCGATCATCATTGTTTTGAACTCTGCACTGATAGGTTGGCTATCTCCATTTTGTTTAGTTCTTTTTCTGGGGTTTTGTTCTGTTCTTTCACTTGGGCCATATTTCTTTGTCTCCTCGATCTGGCAGCCTCCCTGTGTTTGTTTCTGTGTATTAGGTAGAGCTGCTTTGATTCTCTGTCTTAGTAGCATGGCCTATTGTAGAAAAGGCACCTATAAATTGTGTGGGGAAGACCCTAATAATCGCCAGGGTGGGGCAACCCACTTCACCGCTTTGTGGCTCTCTGTGGTAATAGGGCTCAGAGAGAGGACAATGCTGGCCACCTGGCTTCTGGAGGTTTGCCTAGTATTCACCCTTTGTGACTGGTGCCCTTCCAGCTATTACCTTGATGCTAAATCCCAGGGGGGTGGGCCTGTGTGTGTTTCAAGTCCATGCAGGCTCTTTAAGTGTAGTCCCCTAAAAATCTGGCAGTTTCTTCCACCACCCCAACCCCCACTGGTTTTTACAACCTGAAGTTACAGGCTTTTATCTTCCTGGTTGTAGAACCCTGGGTTGTACAGCAGTCCTAGGGCTGGGATCTCCTGCTCCCAAGGCACCCCTCCCATATTTATCCACCACACATGAATGGGGGACCACCCATCCACCTTCACTATCTCTCTGCACCATACCACATCTCCACACCTCTCCACCCATCTCCACATCTCCATACCTCCTACCCATCTGGGTAAATATGGCTTCTTTAAATCCTTGTTTGTCAGACTTCCATTGATATTCTGACAGTTCTGGGTGCTATTTGTTTTGAGATCTAGTTGTAATTCTTTCTGTAGTTGTGTGAGGAGTTGAAGCATGTTTACTTCTGCCTCCATCTTGACCAGAAGTTCTCCTATTTGCTCCTTTAACCCTACCCACATCTCATCTATATAGGTAGCCCTGTCATTAAAGTTTGTTTCTTTGAACATTATTATAAATATTTCTTGCCAGAATTCTCCTCAATCCACTTTCTTTAAATCCCTTCATTGTCCTCCCTTAGATTCCAGGTGGTCCCTCCAATACAACTCATTTACTCAACCTAATTTTCTGAATGCCCACTATTTACTAATGATTATATTATTATATGGAATACATGTATGTATATGTTATAGACATGAAAGTCTTTGGAAACTATAATGTGCTAAACAATTATAAGAAATTAAAAATAATAATTCCAATAATAGTGGTATGTTAAGCTAATCAATGAATTTATATACCATTGTCCTCTGGGAAAAATTAAAAACTGCTTTTATCAGAGATTTATCTTTGTATGTGGGTGCTGTATTTGGAGACTCAACAAGAATTTTAATGATGTGAAAAGGCACCCAGCAGCACCTCATTGTGCAGACAGTGGAAAATAAGCTTTTCTACCATTTGTCCCATTCAGTGGCAAGCTCCATAGTCCTGGAAGCATACTGGAATATTCATGATGGACATCTAGGGATGTGAGCTGTTCTTACTATGAGAGTTCAATGGAAAACTGTTTGACATCTTGGGGGAAGAAGGAAAGGTATCTTAGGGAGAGAACCCCAGATTGTATTCTGAGGTTTAAAGTGCAGTGCTTTGCATCTAGTAAGTAATTACTGTTGTGACCACTGAGTGAATGAATGAAACTTTTTCACAGTGAGAATATTCTCCAAAATTAATATCTATCAGAGTCTAAAATCACAGCTTATTAGAAAACAAAAACAAATAAGAATCTGAGAAGCAGGCTGTCTCCATGGCACCTGTTTTTTCTAGCTCTGAGTCTTAAGACCTCAGTGCAAAACAACCGGCGTTGGGCTAACTTCCCTTTTCCCTCTTGTGCTTCTGTCTCCATTCCTGTTCTCCAAGGATACAGAGAACAAAAGCAGCATGGGATTTGGGAGATATAGTAGATAAATATAAGTTCTAAAGAGGAAAGGAACAGGGAACAGAACCCAATGATTGAAAATAGTAGGTGGTAAGGAAGGGGCTCACGTAAGAGGAGACTTGAAGGATGAGAAGGAGCCCATTAAGTGAAGAGGTGGAGAAGAGCAAGTAGCAGGGGATTTTTCTGTACATTAAGCTCAGCATGGAAATGGCTCAGCCATGGGAAGACCTTGGCCTAAGGAGAAGAAAGGCTACAGAATGAGGTTGGAGAGTCAGAGAAGCATGTCCTTGAGGTTATAGTAATGACTTTGAATTCCTTTTTAGGTACAATAGAAAGTAACCTAGGGACCAAAATGAGCTAATTATTTTTTTCTTTTTATGATTTTTCACTTGAATCAGAATCCAAAAATGTCTATGTAATTACATTTGTCTCTGAAATTTCTTCTCCTCTGTGAGTCCTCCTTCATCTTTGTTTTTTCCTTGCAATTTATTTATTAAAGAAACTGGCCATTTGTCCCCAAATCTGGATTTTGCTGATTGCATCTCTGATGTGTCATATAACATGTTCCTCTGTCTTCTTTATTCCTTGTAAATTTTTAATTACTGATTTAACCTTGCTACTGATCTAATCTTTATTCCTGTTCTAATCTGATGGGTAGCAGAGAAAACTTAAGTTTCTTTATGGGCAATAGTATGGCATGCAAATACAAAGAAAAAGCAAGGAGAATCAGCTATGTTAATATGATGGCAAAACCATTAGTGTTCCAAGATGGTTGGTTAGGTGGTCAAAAGAAAGTTAAAGCATTATCAATCCTTATATAGTAAAAACCATAAATAAATAAATAAATAAATAAATAGTGAAACTTGAATAAGGACATAACAGAAGTAAACAATTACATATCAATCATTCTACTCAACAATGAAAAAAAAGCTATTCTTCTTAAATGTCCATAGTATATTTTTTAAAATTAACCATATTTTAGGACTTGAAAAAAATTTTGAAGAAACAGAAATTATATAGGCCACATTTCATTATAATAGTGTGTATTCATTATCTATTGCCACATGGAAAATCATCCCCAAAACTAGCAACTTGTGGGTCAGAAAGCCAGAGGTAGCTTAGCTGTATGCTTCTGGTTCAAGATCTCTCATGAAGTTCCAGTCAGAATGTCAGCCAAGGTTGCATTCTCATCTGAAGGCCTAACTGGATACAGATCCATTGCCAGGCTCACTCACATGATTGTTAGTAGAATTCACTTCCTCACAGGCTGTTTGCCAGAAACTTCCCTCTCTTCCTTGCTACATCAGCCTCTATGTAGAGTAATTTACATGGCAGCTGGCTTCCCATAAGGAGAGACGGAGAGAGATTCCAGTCTTTTTGTAACCTAATATTAGAAGTGACATCTCCTCACTTGTTAGAAGTGAGTTACTTGATCTCTAACCCAAACTGAAGAGGAGCCAAGGTTGAGAGACAATTGCACAGGGTTATAAATACCAGGGGGTCATGGGAAATCTATGGGGAACCTGTCAGAGGCTGCTTACCACACAGTGCAATTAGAAATAAAACCCAATAGCCAGAGGGGAGTGGGGAGGGGACAGTGGGGAGAGGGACTTACAAGAACTACTATAAAGGACACATGGACAAAATCAAGGGGGAGGGTAGAGGTGGGGTGGGGGGGTGGGTTCGGCTGGGGTGGGGTGGAGGGATGGGGAGAAAAGGCAGACAACTATAATTGAATAACAATAAAAATTTTTTTTTAAAAAGAAATAAAACCCAAATCAAACCACTTGAAAATTAACTTTCATAAACTTTTAAGGACAAAAGAACATTAAAACGTCCATAACAGAATTAAGTATTCTTAAGATAATAACCAAATTTATAGTGTGTAACTGTACCTGTTCTCAGTGGCCAGTCCCTTATTCATCCCATGAATATCGATTGTTTGGTTTTTGCCAGACACTGTTCTAAATGCTGGAAATACCAAAAGGAATTAAGGAGATAAAATCTGCATTGACAGAGTTTACAATATAGTGAATGAGAACAAACACTTGTGTCGTGATTATTATGGACCAGGCTCAATTCTGCACATTTTGTTTATGTTAGTTTATTAAATATTAAAGTAAGTACTTTTCCATCCCCATTTTATATATCTGAGGCACACAGAGGTAAAGTGATTTAACCACGGACACATAGCTACTAAGCAGCAAAGTAGGGATTTGAACCTAGCCTGCCTAGTTCTAGAACCTGTCCACTTAACTCTATGTTACTCTACCCCATTATGAAAAGGGAGAAGTAAATTTGAGACCTGCTTTGTTGATGATATGAAGGAAATAAATCTCTGGATAGGTCTTCTCTGGTCAATCTAGCTAAAGTAGCTTCACTTCCATCCACTAGCCACTCTGCCCTCTTTTGTTTTCTTCAGAGCATTTATTATCAGAAATATTTTATTTTTGTCTATGTATGGATTTATCCATTCATTCTTCCATCTATCTGTCTGTCTATCTATCTATGTATCTATCCATCCATCTATGTTTATTGTCCAGCTCTTCCCCAACTAAAATAGAAGCTTCATGAGGGTAGGAAGCCTAGTAGTGTACTCAACAAATACCCTGATGCCTAGAGCAGTTCTTGGAATGTATTAAGTACTTAATAATATGTAATAGATGAATGAATGATATATATATATACTCAATACATTATATATTTAATATAGACTATATATATTTTCTATTACTAGTCTATTCAGACTCCTGTTGGTTTCCTTTCAAAACCATCTACCACATCTCTTTATTTTCTCACTTTACACTGATACTACATAAAACCAGAACTATCTCTGTGTTTGTTTCATTCCTGGCATGAGTCAACTCTTAAATAGCTTTTATTTTTTAACCTAAAGCATCCAGTGTATCATTTACTAGCCTGACAAAGTTGCTCCTTATTAACAAATGAAATTAAAGTCTCCTTCATTGACTATTACAATGTATATGTGTATACACACACACACACATATTTAACCATAGAGGAAAACATCTAAAAGTATTTAACCACCAAACATAGTTTACAGCAGCTATCTCTTGGAGGAAGTATTATAAGTAGTAAGATTATGTATAAATAGATAAATAGATATCTTAGATATAGATATATAAGATATATACATATATATTATATTTTGCCAGGTATAACGCACACTTTTTTTACAGTACTTTTTTTCTTTTTTTTATTGTTATTCAAGTACAGTTTTCTGCCTTTTCCTCCCACCCCAGCCCTCCGCACCTCCCTCCCCTGTTTCCACTCCCCGTTGTTATTGTCCATGTGTCCTTTATAATTGTTCCTGCAAACCCTTCACCCTTTTCCCCTGAAATTCCCTCCCCTGTTCCCTCTGGTCACTGTCAGCCTGTTCTCAATTTCAGTGTCTTTGGTTATATTTTGCTTGCTTGTTTGTTTTGTTTATTAGGTTCCTGTTAAAGGTGAGATCATATGGTATTTGTCCCTCATCACCTGGCTTATTTCACTTACCATAATGCTTTCCAGTTCCATCCATGCTGTCGCAAAGGGTAGGAGCTCCTTCTTTCTTTTTTTTTTTTTTTTTTTTTTTGCATTTTTTTTTTATTGTTATGCAATTACAGTTGTATGCCTTTTCTCCCCATCCCTCTACCCCACCCCAGGTGAACCCACCTCCCTCCCCCCTCTCCACCCTCCCCCTTGGTTTTGTCCATGTGTCCTTTATAGTAGTTCCTGTAATACCCTCTTTCCACTATCCCCGCCCCCACCCCCCACCCCCGCCCTGGCTATTGTTAGATTGTTCTTAACTTCAATGTCTCTGGTTATATTTTGTTTGCTTTTTTCTTCTATTGCTTATGTTCCAGTTAAAGGTGAGATCATATGGTACTTGTCCCTCACTTCCTGGCTTATTTCACTTAGCATAATGCTCTCCAGTTTCATCCATGCTGTTGCAAAGGGTATAAGCTCCTTCTTTCTCTCTGCTGCGTAGAATTCCATTGTGTAAATATACCATAGTTTTTGGATCCACTCGTTTGCTGATGGGCACTTAGGTTGCTTCCAGTACTTGGCTATTGTAAATTGTGCTGCTATGAACATTGGGGTGCACAGATTCTTTTGGATTGGTGTTTCAGTGTTCTTAGGGTATAATCCCAGCAGCGGAATTACTGGGTCAAAGGGCAGTTCCATTTTGAGTTTTCTGAGGAAATTCCATATTGTTTTCCACAGTGGCATCACCAGTCTGCATTCCCACCAACAGTGCACAAGGGTTCCCTTTTCTCCACATCCTCTCCAACATTTGTTTGTGGATTTGTTTATGTTGGCCATTCTGACTGGTGTGAGATGATACCTCCTTGTGGTTTTAATTTGCATCTCTCTGATGGCTAGTGATGCTGAGCATCTTTTCATATGTCTCTGGGCCCTCTGTATGTCTTCCTTGGAGAAGTGTCTGTTCAAGTCCTTTGCCCATTTTTTAATTGGGTTGTTTGTCTTCCTGGAGTGGAGTCGAGTGAGTTCTTTATATATTTTGGAGATCAGGCCCTTGTCTGAGGTATCGTTGGCAAATATGTTTTCCCATACTGTTGGTACTCTTTGTAATTTGGTGCTGTTTTCTTTAGCCATGCAGAAGCTTTTTATTTTGATGAGTTCCCATTTGTTTATTCTTTCCTTTATGTCCCTTGCTTTAGGGGATGTGTCTGTGAGGATGTTGCTGCGTGGAATGTCTGAGATTTTCCTGCCAATGTTTTCCTCAAGGACTTTTATGGTGTTACGGATTATATTTAAGTCTTTTATCCATCTTGAGTTTATTTTCATGTATGGCGTAAGTTGGTGATCGAGTTTCATTTTTTTGCACGTAGCTGTCCAGATCTCCCAACACCATCTGTTGAAGAGGCTGTCTTTGCTCCATTTTATGCTCCTGCCTCCTTTGTCAAATATTAATTGATCGTATAGACTTGAGTTTATTTCTGGGCTCTCTATTCTGTTCCATTGGTCTATGTGCCTGTTTTTATGCCAGTACCAGGCTGTTTTGATTACAGTGGCCTTGTAATACAGTTTGATATCAGGTATTGTGATCCCTCCTGCTTTGTTTTTCTTTCTCAAAATTGCTGCAGCTATTCGAGGTCGTTTATGGTTCCATATGAATTTCTGCAATGTTTGTTCTATATCTGTGAAATATGTCATGGGTACTCTAATAGGGATTGCATTGAATCTATAAATTGCTTTGGGTAGTATGGCCATTTTGATAATGTTGATTCTTCCAATCCATGAACATGGTACATGCTTCCATTTGTTTGTGTCTTCCTTAATTTCTTTCTTCAGTGTTGTGTAGTTTTCTGAGTACAGGTCTTTTACCTCCTTGGTTAGGTTTATTCCTAGGTACTTTATTTTTCTTGTTGCTATATCGAATGGGATTTTTTTCCTGATTTCTGTTTCTGCAGTTTCGTTGCTGGTGTACAGGAATGCCTTTGATTTCTGGGTATTGACTCTGTATCCAGCTGTTTTGCCAAATTCATTTATTAGGTCGAGTAGTTTTTGAGTGGAGTCTATAGGGTTTTCCATGTACACTATCATGTCGTCTGCAAACAGTGACAGTTTCATTTCCTCCTTTCCAATTTGGATGCCTTTTATTGCTTTTTCTTGTCTGATTGCTGTGGCTAGGACTTCCAATACTATGTTGAATAGGAGTGGTGAGAGAGGGCATCCTTGTCTAGTTCCTGATCTTAGTGGGAAAGCTCTAAGTTTTTGTCCATTGAGTGTGATGTTGGCTGTAGGTCTCTCATATATGGCCTTAATTATGTTGAGGACTGCTCCCTTTATTCCCACTTTGCTGAGTGTTTTTATCAGAAATGGGTGCTGTATCTTATCAAATGCTTTTTCCGCATCTATTGATATGATCATGTGATTTTTGTCTTTGCTGTTGTTGATGTGATGTATTATGTTTATTGATTTGCGAATATTGTACCATCCTTGCATCCCTGGGATGAATCCCACTTGGTCATGGTGGATGATCTTTTTAATATATTGCTGGATGCGGTTTGCTAATATTTTGTTGAGAATTTTAGCGTCTATGTTCATCAGCGATATTGGCCTGAAGTTTTCTTTCTTCGTTGTGTCTTTATCTGGTTTTGGGATTAGGATGATGTTGGCTTCATAAAAAGAGTTTGGGAGTCTTCCATCAGTTTGGATTTTTTCGAATAGTCTGTGAAGGATAGGGGTTAGTTCTTCCTTAAATGCTTTGTAGAAATCTCCTGTGAAACCATCTGGTCCAGGGCTTTTGTGTGATGGGAGTTTCTTGATGACTGCTTCAATTTCCTTTGCTGATATTGGTCTGTTCAGGTTTTCTGCTTCTTCTTCATTCAGTTTTGGAAGATTATATTTTTCTAGAAATGTGTCCATTTCATCTAGGTTTTCAAATTTCTTAGCATACAGGTCTTCATAGTAATTTCTTACGATCCTTTGTATTTCTGTGGTATCAGTTGTAATCTCTCCACTTTCATTTCTAATTCTGTTTATTTGGATCCTCTCTCTTTTCTTTTTGATGAGCCTACTTAAAGGCTTGTCGATTTTGTTTATCTTTTCAAAGAACCAGCTCCTGGATTCATTGATCCTTACAATTGTGCTTTTAGTCTCTATGTCATTTAGTTCTGCTCTGATCTTGGTTATTTCCTTCCTTCTGCTTGCTCTGGGCTGTCTTTGTTGTTGTTCCTCCAGTTCTTGTAGGCATAGGGTTAGGTTGTTTGTTTGAACTGTTTCTAACTTCTTAAGGTAGGCCTGTATTGCTATGAACTTCCCTCTCAGGACTGCCTTTGCTGTGTCCCATAGGTTTTGGGTTGTTGTGAGTTCGTTTTCATTTGTTTCCAGGAAGTTTTTGATTTCTTCCCTAATCTTGTTCTTGACCCATTCATTGTTTAATAGCATGCTATTCAGTCTCCATGCTTTTGAGTGTTTTGGGTTTTTACCCTTGGCGTTGGTTTCTAGTTTCAGACCCTTGTGGTCAGAGAAGATGCTTGATATGATTTCAATTTTCTTGAATTTGTTGAGGCTTGCTTTGTGTCCTATCATGTGGTCTATCTTTGAAAAAGTTCCATGGACACTTGAAAAGAACGTGTATTTTGCTTCTTTGGGATGAAAAGCTCTGTATATATCAGTTAAGTCCATTTCCTCTAAGGTATTGTTAAGTGACACAATATCTTTGTTGATCTTTTGTTTGGAAGACCTGTCCATTTTTGATAGTGGGGTGTTAAAATCCCCTACTATAATTGTGTTGCTGTCAATATCTTTCTTGAAATCCTCCAATATTTTCTTTATGTATTTGGGTGCTCCTATGTTGGGTGCATATATATTTACAATGTTTATGTCTTCTTGGTGGATTCTTCCTTTGAGTATTATGAAGTGACCTTCTGGGTCTCTCTTTATGGCCCTTCTTTGGAAGTCTATTTTGTCAGATATGAGTATTGCTACCCCTGCTTTTTTTTCCTGTCCGTTTGCTTGGAAAATTTGTTTCCAGCCCTTCATTTTCAGTCTGTGTAAGTCTTTTGTCCTGAGATGGGTCTCTTGTAGGCAGCATATGTGTGGGTCATGTTTTCTTATCCATTCAGCTGTTCTATGTCTTTTGATTGGAGCATTTAATCCATTTACGTTTAAGGTTATTATCGATAGGTAGTTATTCATTGCCATTATTTCCTACCTGTGTTCCTCTGTCTTTCTCTTTTCCTTCCTTTCCTTAAAGCAGTCCCTTTAGCATCTCTTGCAGAGCTGGTTTGATGGAGCTGTATTCTTTTAGACTTTTTTTGTCTGGGAAACTCTTTATTTGGTCTTCTATCTTGATTGAGAGCCTTGCTGGGTAAAGTAGTCTTGGTTGCAGGCCTCTGGTTCTCAGTACTTGGAATATTTTTTGCCATTCTCTTCTGGCTTGGAGCGTTTCCATTGAGAAGTCAGTTGCTAACCTTATTGGGGCTCCCTTGTATGTTACTTCCTTTTTCTCCCTTGCTGCCTTTAAGATCCTCTCTTTGTCTTGGAAATTTGTCATTTTAATTATGATGTGTCTTGCAGTGGGTCTCTTTGGGTTCCTCTTGCTTGGGACTCTCTGTGTTTCCTGGATTTGGGTGACTTTTTCTCTCCTCAGATTAGGGAAATTTTCCATCATTACTTTTTCAAACAGATTTTCTATCACTTGCTCTTCTTCTTCTCCTTCTGGTATTCCTATTATACGGATATTGTTACGTTTCATGTTGTCCTGCATTTCCCTTATTGCCTCTTCATTCTTTCTGAGCCTCTTTTCCTTTTCTTGCTCCTTCTGGGTGTTTTTTTCTACTTTATCCTCCAGCTCGCTGATCCGATCCTCTGCTTCATCAAGTCTGCTTTTAATTCCTTCTACTGTGTTCTTCAATTCAGAAATTGTATTCTTCATTTCCGCTTGGCTCTTGTTGATATTTTCTATTTCCTTTTTCATGTTGATATAGTTTGCAGTGAGTTCATTGTAGTTTCCTTGTAGTTTCTGGTAGTTCTCTTTGAGCTCAGAGAGCTCAGTGAGTTTCCTGATGACCATTGCTTTGAACTCAGTATCTGATAGTTGACTTGCCTCTTTTTCGGTTAGTATTCTTTCTGAGACTTCCTCCTTTCCTTTCATTTGGGAATTGTTTCTTTGTCTTCCCATTGTTTGTGAGGCTCTTCTTGTTGGCCTCTGCATCTTAAATTGCTTTGTTCTGACTCCCTGGATTTATGATGTGAACTTCTATGGTAGAATGCCAATGGGATTCGGTGGTGCTGTCTCCTTACTCTCCTGTGCTCACTGGTCTTGAGCTGACGTTTATGTGTTTAACACGGTCTAACTCTAGTCTTTTCAGCACTCCAGGTTTTATTGTCTCACCTGTGGGAAAAAGAGAAAGGGGGGGGGCGAAAGAAAAGAAAAAAAAACACACACACACACACACACAAAACAAACCAAAAGAAAGATGGGAAGGAGGGAAAAAGGAAATAGGAAAGGAGGAAAGGAAGGAAGGA
Source organism: Desmodus rotundus (assembly GCF_022682495.2). Classification (NCBI taxonomy): domain Eukaryota; kingdom Metazoa; phylum Chordata; class Mammalia; order Chiroptera; family Phyllostomidae; genus Desmodus; species Desmodus rotundus. The sequence goes on along the minus strand of NC_071387.1, from coordinate 88,467,037 downwards.
GGGAAGAAGGAATAAAGAAAGATCGGAGGCAAGATAAGAAGGAATTTTAGCAAAAATTAAAACATAGCAATAGATAAAAGAAGGCAGGAAGAAGACATAAAAATGGTAAAGGATGGGAGGAAGAAGGAATGAAAAAAAAGAAAAAAAGAGAGAGGAAGAAGGAATTCAGGGGGAAAGGAAAAAAAAGAAAAAGGATAAAAAAAAAAACCTTCTGTTGGCTTTAAACCGGTCAGGTTATTTCTGCTGGTGTCCTGTCTGTGCAACGGGAGGGGGTGGTTGGAAGGATTGGTTTCACTTTTCTCTCTTCCTGGGTCACACTCTTCGCTGTTTTGTAGGTGTGGTCCCTGGCAGTCAATCAGTCCGTTGATCAGCCAATCCAGCCGCTTTGGCTTGTGATGCGTGCGCGAGCAGCAGGGGAATCCAGCCGCTTTGGGTCTGTGACGTTATTTTGTGCCCTGAGCGCGCAGCCGGCGGACCAATCCAGCCACCAGGGCTTGGAACGCTGGCGCGCAGGTGGCGGATTCAGCCGCCTTGGGGTTAGGACACTCGCCAGCAGCTTTGTATTTAGAAAACAGGCACCCAGCCGGCCCTGTGCTTGGTGAGCGCGCGCAGCCCGCTGAGCCACAGGCTCTGTGCTTGGGGGCCCGATCCAGCCGCCCTGGGCTTGAGTCTCTCGGGCGGGCGGGCCGCCCTGGGACTGAATCACGCGGCACTCGGTTCCGAGGTTTTGGGCCTGTGGGTGGAGCAGCTAGACTCTGCTCCAAATTATCTCGGAGGTTTCAGGTGTGGGCGCCCCTCCGGGGTTTCAAGTGTGGGTCCCGTTCGCTAATCTGCGCGCGCTCGACCGGACCTCAGGTGAGCGTAGCAGTCCAGGGGTGGAGGGGGAGGGGTGCCAGGGGCCTCGGCTACTACCGAGAGTTCTCTAATTAGCCCCTGAGTGTCTCTATTTTCTTTTTCTTTTTGAGAAATTCCTCCTTTTCAAGCCCCCCTGGTCTAATCAAGCACCTGGCTGCTCACAGCGCAGCCTGGCCCTCTCCCAAGACTCCTGCCGCAGCCCCTGCGCCAGGGCTGGCGCTTCTGCCGCCCTTGTACCGCGCGGTCCTGGGTCCCGTGGACCTTATTGTCCTTCAGCACTCTTCTTACCGTCAGATCTTTCAGTGTCCTCTATCTTTGGTCTCTGATCTTCGTATATGCTGGAATACTGTTGGCTGTTCGCTCTGCTCCTCAGATCAGCTAAGTATTTCCCTGGCATTGAGGGGAAGTGGACTCCGCTCCCACCTATGTTGCCGCCATCTTGGCCTGTTGCCAGGAGCTCCTTCTTTCTTTCTGCTGCATAGAATTCCATTGTGTAAATGTACCATAATTTTTTGATCTGTTCATTTACTGATGGGCACTTAGGTTGCTTCCAGCACTTGACTATTGTAAATTGTGCTGCTATGAACATTGGGGTGCATAGGTTCTTTTGGATTGGTTTTCAGGGTTCTTAGGATATAATCCTAGAAGTGGAATTTCTGGGTCAAAAGGCAGTTCAATTTTTAGTTTTCTGAGGAAATTCCATACTGTTTTCTATAGTGGTTGCCCCAGTCTGCAATCCCACCAACAGTGCACTAGTGTTCCCTTCTCCCCACAACCTCTCCAACACTTGCTGTTTGTTACACACACATTTTTGACCAAATTTTTTAGGGAAAAATGAGGATGCATATTATACATGGGTAGTACCTGAAATACCTTGTATTTATTCTTGGGTTTTGTAATTATTTGTCATATAACATTTCTTGTACAATAATATGTTCAAAAATAAATGCTAAAATTCCTTTATAATACAAAAAACAAGTATCTAAATATAAATGAATAAAAAGTTGAATTAAAAAAATTAAAACAAAAGATTTTTTCCTGAAAGTTTGGGCCAAAAATGTGGGTGCACATTATACATGGCAAAATATGGTGTCTGTGTGTGTGTGTGTGAATATATTTATATTCATGAGATCAGATCATGGGTGAACAATGCTATGATTTTGAAAATCACAATGGAAAGTCTAAATGTGAGGGGTCTGTCTTTACTTTCAGGTGCTCAGAATTTGAGTTGAAACTTGAGGGCTACAACAAAGAGCTAGAAGGCTTTAGAAAACGTGAAGTGATGACTACAGAAGAAATGAAGAACAATGTTGAAAAACTTCATGAACTTTCCAAGAACCTAGATCAGGCACTGGTGGAATTTGAGGTTCGGGGTCTCAGGGTGGGGACTTATGACTCTATACTGTTCTGTTGGTTCTGGTCTTTGGTTTTGTATTTTCATAACATCACCTGTCAGCTGGATAGTATTGATTGACGGATGGACCAGTTCTTTCATTGGTACTTTCAGCTACCTTTTTATACACTCCTACATTATACTAGCTTTTTCATTAGTCATTGAGTTTGGACGCAGGGAAGAAATTATAATAGAGTAATATAGAATAATTGCTCACATGTATTGAGAATTCATTGTGTCCAACAATGTACAAAGGACTTCATATGTGCTATATCACTTCATACCATAACAAAACTTGGGGGTAGATATTGTTATTATCTCCATTTATCCCTATTTAAAATGAGAGAACTAAGACTTGGAGAAGCTAAGTACTTTCCCTGAAGGTCAACTAGTAAGTTCCTTAGCCATTACACTTCTTACCTTTGAGGCAAGTCAACACAAGAAGGTAACATCATGTAAACAGCAAATATACACATGAAAATTGTGAAAATGGGGTTATGGACATGTTACAGTGGGAATAAAATTGGTGGAGCAAGTAGCAAATTATCCTCGAGTTTTACCAAGCTAGATCTCAGATGCCATGGCCTTCAGAGGTGCAAAGGGCCTTCCTGATTGAGTCCACACCTTATTTTCCTCTCTTGCTAACAAGCATCTTCCCAACTTTGTTTTAAAAACATTGAGGAATTTGCCATGGTGGCTTCTAGGGGTCAGGAGAACCACCCATCTAATAGACAGCATCCCATTTTGCCTGCAGTTGATCAATAAGGAGGAGGATCTGTTGGAAAAGGAGAAGAGTACTTTCCCTCTTCTACAAACCCTGATGACAAACAAAGTGCCTTATGAGCAGCTGTGGGTGACAACCTATGAGTTTAGCATCAAGTCAGAGGAGTGGATGAACGGTATGTCACAGTCTCACTATGCTGGAGCAGGGTGGGGATAGGGTTAGGGGTCTAAGCCAATTCTGAAATAAAGTTTGAACTTCAGATTCTGGCCGGATTTTGTATCATATTCTGATACTCTGGATTAAGGCAGCCACATTCAAATGTTTCTGATATGATAATCATGGAAAGTAGGAATCAAAGAGCCAGACTTATTGCCAGGGTAAACAGAATATGCAGCCACCCAAAGACATGGATTGGGTAGTGACTCAGAGAAGCAGAAGGTGGGAGGATAAGACAGCAGTTCCATTAGAGTGCAGTTTCAAAAAAGGCCAACTGCAATTGACATCTATAAACTACTTTTACTCTAGATTCTGAAGCCTAGAGAGATATTGGGAAGGTAGAGTCAACAGAACTTAATGATTGATCTGATATGGGTCAAGGAAGCAGGGAGAGACAGTGAAGGACCAGAATGACTTCTAGACTGCAGGCTCAGGCAATTTAGTGGATATTGCCATCACTAAAGATCATTATTCTAATCTTTGGATTATCTTCTTGTTATTTTGACAGTGTCTTTCACTGAATAGAAATTTTAATTGTAATGAAGTCTAGCTTGCCATTTCTTTTTTTTAACTTTTATTGTTATTCAATTACAGTTATATGCATTTTCTTCCCATCCCACCAACCCACCCCAGCCAAACCCACCTCCTTCGCCCGCCTCCACCCTCCCCCTTGATTTGGTCCATGTGTCCTTTATAGTAGTTCCTGTAATCCCCTCTCCCTATTGTCTCCTCCCCACACCACCCTGGCTATTGTTAGATTGTTCTTAACTTCAATGTCTCTGGTTATATTTTGCTTTTTTCTTCTGTTGATTGTGTTCCACTTAAAGGTGAGACCATATGGTACATGTCCCTCACGACCTGGCTTATTTCACATAATGTTCTCAAGTTCCATCCATGCTGTTGCAAAGGGTATAAGCCCCTTCTTTCTCTCTGCTGTGTAGAATTCCATTGTGTAAATATACCATAGTTTTTGGATCCACTCGTTTGCTGATGGGCACTTCGGTTGCTTCCAGTACTTGGCTATTGTAAATTGTGCTGCTATGAACATTGGGGTGCACAGGTTCTTTTGGATTGGTGTTTCAGGGTTCTTAGGGTATAATCCCAGCAGTGGAATTGCTGGGTCCAAGGGCAGTTCCATTTTTAATTTTCTGAGGAAATTCCATACTGTTTTCCACACTGGCTGCACCAGTCTGCATTTGCACTAACAGTGCACTAGGGTTCCCTTTTCTCCGCATCCTCTCCAACATTTGTTTGTGGATTTGTTTATGTTGGCCACTGTGAACAGTGTGAGGTGGTACCTCATTGTGATTTTAATTTGCAACTCTCTGATGGCTAGTGATGCTGAGCATCTTTTCATATGTCTCTGGGCCTTCTGTATGTCTTCCTCGGAGAAATGTCTGTTCAAGTCCTTTGCCCATGTTTTAATTGGGTTGTTTGTCTTCCTGGAGTGCAGTCATGTGAGTTCTTTATATATTTTGCAGATCAGAACATTGTCTGAGGTATCATTGGTAAATATGTTTTCCCATACTGTTGGTTCTCTTTTCATTTTAATGTTGTTTTCTTTAGCCATGCAGAAGCTTTTTATTTTGATGAGGTCCCACTTGTTTATTCTTTTCTTTATGTCCCTTGCTTTAGGGGACGCGTCTGTGAGGATGTCGCTGTGTGGAATGTCTCAGATTTTCCTGCCAATGTTTTCCTCAAGGACTTTTATGGTGTTATGACTTATATTTAAGTCTTTTATCCATCTTGAATTTATTTTTGTGTATGGCGTAAGTTGGTGCTTGAGTTGCATTTTTTTGCACGTAGCTTTCCAGATCTCCCAACACGATTTGTTGAAGACGCTATTTTTGCTCCATTTTATGCTCCTGCCTCCTTTGTCAAATATTAATTGACCGTAAAGAGTAGGGTTTATTTCTGGACTCTCTGTTCTGTTGCATTGGTCTATGTGCCTGTTTTTATGCCAGTACCAGGCTGTTTTGGTTACAGTGGTCTTGTAGTACAGTTTGATATCAGGTATTGTGATCCCTCCTGCTTTGTTTTCTTTCTCAAAATTTCTGCAGCTATTTGGGGTCATTTATGGCTCCATATAAGTTTCTGAAATGTTTGTTCCATGTCAGTGAAATATGTCATGGGTACTTTAATACAGATTGCATTGAATCTATAAATCGCTTTGAGTAGTATGGCCATTTTGGGTTTTTTTTTTCTTTTATTGTTATTCAATTACAGTTGTATGCCTTTTCTCCCCCTCCCTCCACCCCACCCCAGCCGCACCCACCTCCCTCCCCCATCTCCACCCTCCCCCTTGGTTTTGTCCATGTGTCCTTAATAGTAGTTCCTGTAATCCCCTCTTCCCACTGTCCCCCCCGCCCCCCCGGCTATTGTTAGATTGTTCTTTTTCTTTTTTATGTTTTTTTTTAATTTTTATTGTTATTCAATTACAGTTGTATGCCTTTTCTCCCCATCCCTCCACCCCACCCCAGGTAAACCCACCTCCCTCCCCCACCTCCACCCTCCCCCTTGGTTTTGTCCATGTGTCCTTTATAGTAGTTCCTGTTATCCCCTCTTCCCACTGGCCCCGCCCCCATCCCCCCACCCCCGCCCTGGCTATTGTTAGATTGTTCTTAACTTCAATGTCTCTGGTTATATTTTGTTTGCTTTTTTCTTCTATTGATTATGTTCCAGTTAAAGGTGAGACCATATGGTATTTGTCCCTCACCGCCTGGCTTATTTCACTTAGCATAATGCTCTCCAGTTTCATCCATGCTGTTGCAAAGGGTATAAGCTCCTTCTTTCTCTCTGCTGCGTAGAATTCCATTGTGTAAATATACCATAGTTTATGGACCCACTCGTTTGCTGATGGGCACTTAGGTTGCTTCCAGTACTTGGCTAGTATGGCCATTTTGATGATGTTAATTCTTCCAATCCATGAGCATGGTACATGCTTCCATTTGTTTGTGTCTTCCTTAATTTCTTTCTTCAATGTTGTGTAGTTTTCTGAGAACAGGTCTTTTACCTGCTTGCTTAGGTTTATTCCTAGGTACTTTATTTTTCTTGTTGCTATATCAAATGGGATTTTTTTCCTGATTTCTGTTTCTGGTGCTTCTTTGTTGGCATACAGGAATGCCTTTAATTTCTGAGTATTGACTTTGTATCCAGCTGTTTTGCCAAATTCATTTACTAGGTCAAGTAGTTTTTTTGCTGGAGTCTATAGGGTTTTCTATGTACACTCTCATGTCATCTGCAAACAGAGAGTTTCATTTCCTTCTTTCCAATTTGGATGCGTTTTATTTCTTTTTCTTGTCTGATTCCTGTGGCTAGGACTTCCAATACTATGTTGAATAGGAGTGGTGAGAGAGGGCACCCTTGTCTTGTTCCTGATCTTAGTGGAAAATCTCTAAGATTTTTTCCATTGAGTATGATGTTGGCTGTAGGTCTCTCATATATGGCCTTTATTATGTTGAGGAATGCTCCCTTTATTCTCACTTTGCTGAGTGTTTTTATCAGAAATGGGTGCTGTACATTGTCAAATGTTTTTCTGCATCTATTGATATGATCATGTGGTTTTTGTCTTTGCTGTTGTTTATGTGATGTATTATGTTTATTCATTTGTGAATATTATACCATTCTGGCATCCCTGGGATGAACCCCATTTGGTCATGGTGTATGATCTTTTTAATGTATTGCTGGTTGTAGTTTGCCAATATTTTGTTGATAATTTAAGGATCTGTGTTCATCAGCAATATTGGCCTGAAGTTTTCTTTCTTCGTTGTGTCTTCATCTGGTTTTGGGATTAGGATGATGCTGGCTTCAGAAAAGCAATTTGGGAGTCGTCCATCATTTTGGGTTTTTTTGAATAGTCTGTGAAGGATAGGGGTTAGCTCTTCCTTAAATGCTTTGTTGAATTCTCCTGTGAAACCATCTGGTCCAGGGCTTTTATGTGTTGGGAGTTTTTTGATGACTGCTTCAATTTCGTCTGCTGTTATTGGTCTGTTCAGGTTTTCTGCTTCTTCTTCATTCAGTTTTGGAAGATTATATTTTTCTAGAAATGTGTGCATTTCACCTACGTTTTCAAATTTCTTAGCATACAGTTCTTCACAGTAATTTCTTACAATCCTGTGTATTTCTGTGGTATCAATTGTAATCTCTCTTCTTTCATTTCTAATTGCATTCATTTGGATCCTCTCTCTTTTTTTCTTGATGAGCCTACTTAAAGGCTTGTCGATTTTGTTTATCTTTTCAAAGAACCAGCTCCTGGATTCATTGATCCTTAGAATTGGGCTTTTAGTCTCTATGTCATTTTGACTCTGCTCTGATCTTGGTTATTTCCTTCCTTCTACTTACTCTGGGCTCTCCTTGTTGTTCCTCGAGTTCTTGTAGGCGAAGGGTCACGTTGCTTGTTTGAAATGTTTCTATCTTTTTAAGGTAAGCCTGTATTGCTATGAACTTCCCTCAGGACTGCCTTTGCTGTGTCCCATCGGTTTTGGGTTGTTGTGAGTTCATTTTCATTTGTTTCCAGAAAGTTTTTGATTTCTTCCCTAATCTCATTCTTGACCCATTCATTGTTTAGTAGCATGATATTCAGTCTCCATGATTTTGAGTGTTTGCGGTTTTTTCCTTTGGGTTGGTTTCTAGTTTCAGCCCCTTGTGGTTAGAGAAAATGCTTGATATGATTTCAATTTTCTTGAATTTGTTGAGGCTTGCTTTGTGTCCTATCATGTGGTCTATCTTTGAAAAAGTTCCATGGACACTTGAAAAGAATGTGTATTTTGCTTGTTTGGGATGAAAAGCTCTATATATATCAGTTAAGTCCGTTTCATCTAGGGCATTGTTCAATGCCACAATATCTTTGCTGATATTTTTTTTGGATGATCTGTCCATTTTTGACAGTGGGATGTTGAAATCCCCTACTATAATTGTGTTGCTGTCAATATCTTTCTTTTTGTCTCCCAAGATTTTCTTTTTGTGTTTGGGTGCTCCTATGTTGGGCGCATATATATTTACAATGTTTATGTGTTCTTGGTGGATTCTTCCTTTGAGTATTATGAAGTGACCTTCTGGGTCTCTCTTTATGGCCCTTGTTTTGAAGTCTATTTTGTCTGATATGAGTATTGCTACTCCGGATTTTTTTTTCTTGTCCATTTGCTTCGAGAATTTGTTTCCAGCCCTTCATTTTCCGTCTGTGTAGGTCTTTTGTCCTGAGGTGGGTCTCTTGTAGGCAGCCTATGTGTGGGTTTTGTTTTCTTATCCATTCAGCTATTCTATGTCTTTTGATTGGAGCCTTTAATCCATTTATGTTTAAGATTATTATCGATAGGTAGTTATTCATTGCCTTTTTTTCCTACCTGTGTTCCTCTGTCTTTCTCTTTTCCTTCCTTTCCTTAAAGCAGTCCCTTTAGCATCTCTTGCAGAGCTGGTTTGGTGGAAGTGTATGTATTCTTTTAGACTTCTTTTGTCTGGGAAACTCTTTATTTGGCCTTCTATCTTGATTGAGAGCCTTGCTGGGTAAAGTAGTCTTGGTTGCAGGCCTCTGGTTCTCATTACTTGGAATATTTTTTGCCATTCTCTTCTGGCTTGGAACGTTTCCATTGAGAAGTCAGTTGCTAACCTTATTGGTGCTCCCTTGTATGTTTCTTCCTGTTTCTCCCTTGCTGCCTTTAAGATCCTCTCTTTGTCTTAGAATTTTGCCATTTTAATTATGATGTGTCTTGCAGTAGGCCTCTTTGGGTTCCTCTTCATTGGAACTCTCTGTGTTTCCTGGATTTGGGTGACTTTTTCTCTCATCAATAAAGGGAAGTTTTCCATCATTACTTTTTCAAACAGGTTTTCTTTTCCTTGCTCTTCCTCTTCTCCTTCTGGTGTGCCTATTACATGGATATTATTATGTTTCATGTTGTCCTGCATTTCCCTTAATCCCTCTGCATTCTTTCTGATCCTCTTTTCCTTTTCTTGCTCTTTCTGGGTGTTTTTTTCTACTTTGTCCTCCAGCTCGCTGATCTGATCCTCTGCTTCATCAAGTCTGCTTTTCATTCCTTCTACTGTGTTCTTCAATTCAGAAATTGTATTCTTCATTTCCTCTTGGCCCTTGTTCATACTTTCTATTTCCTTTTTCATGTTAATATAGTTTGCAGTGAGTTCATTGTAGTTTCCCTGTAGTTTCTGATATTTCTCTGTGAGCTGAGTGAGCTTCCTGATAACCATTGCTTTGAACTCAGTATCTGATAGTTGAGTTGCCTCTATTTCATTTAGCATTCTTTCTGAGGCTTCCTCCTTTCCTTTCATTTGGGGATTTTTTTTTTTGTCTTCCCATTGTTTGTGAGACTCTTCTTGTTAGCCTCTGCTTCTTAAATTGATCTGTTCTGACTCCCTGGGTTTATGGTATGAACTTCTATGGTAGAATGCCAGTGGGATTCAGTGGTGCCATCTCCTTAATCTCCTGAGCTCACTGGTCTTGAGGTGACGTTTATGGGTCTAACAGGGTGTAACTCTAGTCTTTTCAGGGCTCCAGGTTTTATTGTCTCACTGTCTGATCTTTCAATGTCCCTATCTTTGGTTTCTGATCTTCATATATGCTGGTATACCATTGGCTGTTCGCTCTGTTCCTCAGATTAGCTAGGCGTTTCACTGGTGCCGAGGGGAAGTGGACTCTACTCCCACCTATCTCGCTACCGTCTTCCCCTGATTGAATCAGCTTGTCATTTCTTTCAACTAACATACCATTCCTGTTGTGTTGTATCTAACAGGTTATCACTAAACTCAAAGTCATCTAGATTTTTATCCTATGCTATCTCCTAGGATTTTCATAGTTTTACATTTTACATTGAAGTCTATGATGCATTTTGAGTTAATTTTTGTAAAGGGTATAAGGTCTGCATCTAAATTCATTTTTCTGCATGTGTATATCCACTTGTCCTAAAGTCATTTGTTGAAAAATTATTATTTCTCCATTATATCAATTTTGCTCCTTTCTGAAATATCAGTTGACTATATGTGGGTCTATTCCTGGGCTCTCTATTGTGTTCCATTTACCTATTTATCTATTCTTTTATGAATACCAAACTTGATTATTATAGCTTTATAATAAGTCTTGAAATTACTAAAAAAATCAGTCCTCCAACTTTACCTTTTCCTTCAATATTATATTGGTACTTGGGGTCTTTCATGTATCTCTATAAGCTTTAGAACCAATTTTCCAATATACAAAAAAAAAAAAAAATTGCTTGGATGTCTATTGAGATTGTGCTGGATCTATACTCACATTGGGAAGAACTGATATCTTTGACATTGTTGAGTGTTTCCATGAACATGGAGTATCTCTCTATTTATTTTCTTCTTTGATTTCTTTCATGATAGTTTTATTATGTAGATCTTTATTATTATCTAGATGTTGTACATATTTTGTTAGACTTATACCTAAGTATTTCAATTTTAAAAGTGCTGATGTAAATGGATGTGTGTTTTTAATTTCAAGTTTCACTTGTTCATTAATGGTATATTAAAAAGCAATTGAATTTCATGTATTAACCACATTCTGCAACCTTGCTATAATTATAAATTGGTTCCAATTTATTTTTAATTCTTTTAGATTTTCTCTGTAGAGGATCAAGTTAAAGGCAAATTGTTTTGTGTCTTCATTTCCAATCTGTATACCTTGTATATCCTATTCTTTTAGCACTAGCTTTTTGCATTAGCTAGTACTTCCACTGAATGATGTTGAAAAGGAGTAGTGAACAGGGACATTATTGCTTTGTTCCTGATTTTAGCAGGAAATATTCTAGTTTCTGACCATTAAGTATGATGTTAGCTGTAGGTTTTTTTGTATATTTTCTTTATATCAAGTTGAAGAAGTTCCCCTCTATTCCTCATTTGCTAAGAATTCTTATCATGAATGGGTGTTGGATTTTGTCAAATGCTTTTTTTAATTTATTGATATGATCATGTGATTTTTCTACTGTAGCCTATAGATGTGATGGATTACATTAATTGATTTTCAAATGTTGAAACAGCTTTACATACCTGGAATAATAAATCCCAATTGATTGTGCTATATAATTCTTTTTATATATTATTGGATTCAATTTGCTAATATTTTGTTGAAGATTTTGCATATATATTAATGAAATATATTGGTCTTTAATTTTATTTTCTTGTAATGAATTTGTCTGGTTTTACTTTTCTTGTAATGTCTTTGTCATAGAGTAATGATGGTCTCATAGAATGATTTAGAAAGTATTTTTTCTGCTTCTATTTTCTGGAAGAGATTGTTGAAAATTGGTAAATTTTTGGTGGAATTCACCAGTGAACTCACCTGGGCCTGGTGCTTTCTATTTTGGAAAGTTATGAATTATTGTTTACTTTCTTAAGTAAATGTAGATATATTCAGCTTGTCTATTTGTTCTTGTATGACTTTCAAGGAATTGGTCCATTTCATCTAGGTTATCAAATTTGTGGTCATAGAGGCTTTCACAATATTTCTTTATTATCCTTTTAATGTTAATGAGATGTGCATTGATGTCCCCTCTTTCCTTCCTGATATCAGTACTTCGTCTCTTTTGTTGTTTAGTCTGGCTAGAGGTTTATTTATATTATTGATCTTTTCAAAGAACCAACTTTTGGTTTTATTATTTCTTCTTTTCTGCTTACTTTTGATTTAGTTTTCTCTTATTTTATTAATTTCTTAAAAGTGGAAGCATAGATTATTCATTTTAGAATATATGCATATTCAATGCTATAAATTTCCCTCTAAATACTTCTTTTGCTACATCCTACAACTTTTGATCAATTATATTTTTATTTTTCTTTAGCTCAAAATGTTTTTTTTTTCTCTTGAGATTTCTTCTTTAACCCATGTGTTATTTAGAAATATGTTGTTTAATTTCCAAGTATTTGGGGATTTTACCAGCTGTCTTTCTGTTATAGAATTATGAGAGTGTAAATCCTTGCCTTGTTCCTAATCTGAGGGAAAAAGTATTCCATCTTTTACCATTGAGTAAAATATGTTGTTTTGTTTTTTTAAGACCACTTTATTGTAGTATGGTTAATATGTAAAAAGCTGTACATATTTAATGTACACAAAAGTATAATAGTGCAGTTTTTCATAGATGCCCTTTGAAATCAGATTGAGGGAGTTCCCTTCTATTCCTAGTGTGTTAAGGGGATTTTATCATGAATGATATTGAATTTTGTCAGATGCTTTTTCTGCATCAATTAATGTTACCATGTGATTTTTCTTGTTTAGACTGTTAATGTGGTACATCACATTATTTGCTTTTCAAATATTAAACCAGCCTTGCATTCCCATGATAAACATCACTTAAACATGGTGTACTATTCTTTTTATATATTACACAGAAGTCATGCACACTCTTCTTTTCTAAACATTTTAAATTTTTGATTACTTAACAAAAACGTTGGGTTGATGAAGCACGTTAGTATCAATGAATCTATGTTTATGAAGCTATGTTTAGTCTCAGCAACCCTGAAAGAAAAGTTTTTGAATAAATTTGCAACATCATGATGCAAGAATTCATACTAATTTGAAATATCGAAGGGGAAGGAAGCAGCAACATGAAAGATTTTTACTGAATGTGAAACCCTACTGAGTTGTCACCTAAAAGAAAGGGAGGAAAAGGAAATTAATCTTTGGGCATACTTTTTTTTAAAAAATGAGTTATCATTCTTTTAAAATAATACATTTTAAAATAATTTCAAGCTTACATAAAAGTGCTAAAACTATACAGACAAATTCCATATCTCTATTCACCCAGTTGCTAATATTTCACATTTGTGGAACACCTTTCACTACTTCTATAATAACATCTATAATCAATGCTAACCATTGATTCACTTTCTGCATTGCATTATATGCCAAGTGTTATGTTACTATACTTACCTCACTTTACTTTTACTGTCACCCCCCAAGGTATTCATTATTACCCTTGTATCACAGGTGATACTGTTAAGCCTTCAAACAGTTCAGTAAACACACCCATGGGTTACTGTCTAAGCAGAAGTTTCAGATACAGACCCAACTCCAAAACCTGTGCTTGTTCCACTATCCATACCATAGGCCCAATTCTAAATTCAGAGAATTAAAGGTACATGTGACTGACTTTTACTTGGTGGTCTGACTCTTCCCACAATCCATCTTTTTTTATTTCAGGACCACTCTTTTTACTGAATGCTGAAGAAATTGCAGAGGAAATAGGGAACATGTGGAGGACAATATATAAATTGACTAAGACCTTCATTGATGTGCCTGCACCCAGGCGCTTGGCAGAGAATGTGAAAATCAAGATTGATAAGTTCAAGCAGCACATCCCTATCCTCAACATTTCCTGCAACCCTGGAATGAAAGACCAGCACTGGCAACAGGTCCCTGTCCCTGCCCACCCCCCACCAGCCCAGCCCATACCTGGTCCTGGTGGCCTCTTGGAAGGCAGGAACAATTACTAGGACAATCTTCTTTCTGAAAGGAGAAGCTACTTGAAGCCAAGGGGTAGTGGTGGGGGTGATAGCCTTCTGACATAAGGGAACAAGAAGGATAAGGGAAGAACTGCTTGTCTTTTCACATGAGCAGATTGGCCCTTTTTTTTTTTTTTTTTTTGGAGACCCCATTGATGGTGGTTGAGTACTATTCCAGCCACTGGCTACCAAGGCTCTCCACATCTTCTGTCCTTAGCAAATGACTACTTAAGGTTCTAAAGGATGATAAGGGTGTTGAATCACAGTGGGATGGGCGTTGCTTTGTTCCTGACCTAGGCTACACAGAAGAGTCACCTCTTTTCCTGGGGGCTCCAAACAATGCCTGATGCCTCCTGCTTGGGCTGACTGTGCTGTGGAGTTTCATCATCCAACAGGCAATGTTCAGAAATAATTTTGCACTCTTCTTTCAACCCTTTGAGTCTATAAATGAGAATAATAAATATCCTTCCTAAAAATAGTTGGGATTTTTATAAGCAATCAAGTGTGAGAGTGATAAATGTGGTATGAACACTAACCAGAAAAAAGAAAAATTCACTGTTTCTGTAGTAATTATTACATTCAAGGTCTAGCAATGGCCTTGAAACAGCCTCAGCTAGGGAGTTGCTCTGTGTGGAGGTAGAGATGAGCATCCATAGGCAAATTACTCTCTGACATGGCCTGGAATTCCCTCTCTCAGAACCATGCACAAGACTGAGAACACTGTCTCTAGAAGGTCCCAATGTGAAGGCACACCCTTGACCTTCCATAGAATGGAGCCTAAGCACAGCTGCTACAAGCATTTTGATCTCCCTGGAAAAACAAAGATCTCAGTACATGAGAGATCCATGAGTCTTCTGTGGAAGGGAGCTGCTTTCAATTTCCCAGAAAGCCTTGAAACTCAAGATTATATAAGGCAGGGCTGTAAAGAAAGGCAGATGAGAGGTCATCTGGGTAGACTTCTGCTCTTGAGCAGAAGGGCAGCTGCCCTCTCTTGATGTTCATAGGGTGCTTCTCCCTGTGGACCTAGCCTGACTAGAACTTTAACCATATGAAGGGTAGGGAGGTTGAATAGTGCTAGGTTGTCTTCTTAAGATGGCACTATAGAAAGTGCCCTCATCAATAGTTAAACAACACTCCGGGGGGCTTGGAAAGCCATCCCCTCCACCTGGTGCTCCACCTATGATGACACTATTCTCACGCATGGTCACTCTTAAAATCCCAACCATTCCTAGACATTCATAATTCTCATTTATAGGCCACTTAGATGGATAGATTGGAAAAAATATTCCTTAGAATTAAAATATAACAACAATAATGGCTTCAACCTATTGAATAGCAACTATGTACTGGGTACTCTCTTTCATACTTTATGTGGATTCTCTCATTTCATCCTCCCAGCAACCCTTTGATGTACAGACTATGATTGTCTCCATTTCACAGATAAGAAAACTGAGGCTTAGGTAGATTAAGTTGTCATGTGGCTAGTAAGTGAGGGGGAGGAAACTGACATGTAGGTCTCTGACTCAGCTTAGACAAAAAAGGAACAAGAGACAGCAGATGGAGGGAGTAGAAGGTATGGTACAGTAAGCCATAGTTGAGAGTGGAGCAGCCAGAGGAAGAGGCTCCAGAATAATGAGCCCCTTAAGTGAAAATCCAGTGGGTGAGCTCAGAAAAGACACAAGCCACCAGATACACTTAGGGCTGCCCCACTCTAAGACCCTTCCTTACTACATTATAGGTCATACCCCAAGCCATGCCCTGTGACAGCCCCAGGTCTGGGGAAGCTCTTCTCTTTCCTAATGCCTAATTCAGGAGACCCATTTGTTCAGATTCTGGTTTTGACAGGGGTAAGGCTAAACAACCTGTAGTTCCAAGGCTGTAAGATGGATCTTCTGGAGTCCTAGGGTGGCTCTATGAGCTTTCTGACCATTTCTCTCACAGGACTTAAGCAGGAAAGGCTGGTTCCTGAATTTAAGAGACAGACTTTACTGTTGTCAGCATAGGGATTGCTACTACAGTTTAAAACAAGATAGAACAGGTAACATCTGACCTTAGGAAGAAACTGCACTGATGAGTAACAGAGCTGACCCTCTAGGATGGTGCTGCCCAACAGAAATATAACATGAACATGTGTAATTTTAAGGTTTCTAGTAGCCACATTTTTAAAAGTATAAACAGGTGAAATGAATTTTATGAATAAATTGTATTTAACTAAACACATCCAAAATATTATCATTTCAACAGGTAATCAAAATAAACATGTTAATGAGATATTTTACATTACTTTTTTCATATCAAGTCTTTGAAATGTGGTATAATTTTATACTTACAGCACATTGGAGTTTGGACTCATTGGAGTCATGTTTCACGTTCTCACTAGCCACTATAGTCCAGTGGCTTCATACTGGACAGCTTAGTTCTAGGCTCATAGAATAGAAAACCAGGTACTTTGTTAATCTCCATAATTAATAAAAGCACTTTAATTAATGTAAAACTACCAATCTGTGAGTCTTCCTTATGGGACAAGTACTATGCCAAATGTTTTACATAATTACATCATTTAGTGCTAGAACTAGCCAGTGTGTTGTTCGAAGCCATACTTAGCATAAATGAGAGCCAGGACCAGCAGGGACAGCTATGCAGACTGAGCTCCATGACTCTGAGCAATGCCACTTACGAGCACTACAGTGTGGTTTTACTTTCTAGAATTCTGCAGGGTATAACCTGCACAACTGCACATAGAAAACCTGACAGAGATGGATAAGAGCTTTGGATCCAAGCCCCAATTCTGCCATTTACTAGCTGGATTGTCCTGGACAAGTAATTAATTTCTTTGTCTTAGTTTCCTTATATGTAAAATGAGAATAACAGTACATTGGTACCTTTCTCATTGTGTTGAGAGAATGATATAAGTACATAAAGGTCTTAAAACAGTGAATGCACAGAGTAAATTCTCAATAAATATTTATTACCACTATTATTTACATTAGTAGTCCTCCGGGAGTCCTCAGAAGGCAGGTTGCAAGCCATTTGATTTAACTTGTTCACTCAGTGCTTTCTCTCATAAATATTTACTAATGCCTACTAAGTACCAGGCCCCAAGAACAAAAGCTAAATAAGAAAGAACATGACACAACTCTCCTATTCTGTTCTGCTCTGACATTCTTTAGTCATCCTAAGGCTGGACAGAGAGAAAATTGGACAGTAGGTGAGGTTTTTGACAGCACCTCATTTCCCTTCAATCCTTGTGTTCTTCTTTAGCACACATAATTCTCAGACTGCCCAGATCTCCCACTCCCTGAGAAAAGTGTTCAAAATCTGTCAGAGACCTTATTGAAGACCTTTCTTGGGGATATTTTCACTTAAAAGATAAGCTTAGGATAATATTTACACCAAGGAAAAGGCACAGTGCTAATATTTCCACCAAGTTAGCACACCAGGATGGAAAGGAAAATATTGTAGAGGAACCCTTCCTCCTTCCAATGTCCTCAGATCACAGAATTCGGGGCCTGCCGGTCATATGTACTCAGGACTCCCTCCTTTTATTCAGCAAACATTGCAGTTTCTTTCATGGATCAGGCTTTACACTAGGCCCTGGAAGTCCCAAAACAAACAAGACACACTCCTAACCCAAAGATACTAACAGGTTTGCACTGTGCCCACTGCTGGTGAAAGACCAGCTCCCAGTAAAGCAGATATAAATCAGTGTGGTCCCTGGGCTGCCCCTGAATCTTTAGATCTGCACCATCCAATTCTTTAGCCACTAGCTACATGAAGCTATTTAAACATAAGTTAAGTTAAATAAAATTGAAAAGTCAGTCTCTTGGCTATACCAGCCACATCTCCAGGGCTTGGTAGCTGAACGTGACTGGTGGCTACTGTAAGAGGCAGTGAGGACATTGAGCACTTCCATCATCACTGGAAGCCCGCTGGGCACCACTATGTTGAACTATAAACACTTTCTTTCATCTTTTTTTTGCAGAT
Source organism: Desmodus rotundus (assembly GCF_022682495.2). Taxonomy (NCBI): domain Eukaryota; kingdom Metazoa; phylum Chordata; class Mammalia; order Chiroptera; family Phyllostomidae; genus Desmodus; species Desmodus rotundus. The sequence continues at coordinate 88,449,404 of NC_071387.1, read as the reverse complement.
TAGTGAGCTTGTTGGCTGTGAAATAAAGCCTACAGAGACAACTTGTCTGGCAAATATGCTGGAATTTGGATTCAGCAAATTCATTGACAAGTAAGGTGCCTCCCTTCCTTCAGGAAGTGTTTTGGTCAAAGTACGTGTAAGTTCCCAGTATGATAGGACTGGCCTCGTAGCAGGCTATTTTCCTTCTTCTGATTTGTGAAACCTAATATTTTCCTTTTTTTGATGTATTTTATTTATTATGTTATTACAGTGGTCCCAATTTTTTTCTCCCCTTTATTCCCCTCTGCCCTGCATCTCCCCTTTCAACAGTATCCTCCCCCCCTTAGTTCATGTCTATGGGTCATACATATCAGTTCTTTGGCTTTCCTGTTTGTGATACTATTTTTAACCTCCCCTTGTCTATTTTGTACCTACCATTTATGCTTCTTATTCCCTGAACCTTTTCCCCCATTCTCCTCCCTCCCTCTCCCCACTGAAAACCCTCCATGTGATGCCCATTTCTCTGATTCTGTTCCTGTTCTAGTCGTTTGCTTAGTTTGTTTGTTTGTTTTTTAGGTTCATTTGTTGATAGCTGTGAGTTTCTTCCCATTTTAATGTTCATAGTTTTGATCATCTTCTTTTACTTAATTAAGTCCCTTTAACATTTCATATAATAATGGCTTGGTGATGATGAACTCCTTTAACTTGACCTTATCTGGGAAGCACTTTATCTGCACTTCCATTCTAAATGAAAGCTTTGCTGGATAGAGTAATCTTGGATGTAGGTCCTTGCCTTTCATGACTTTGATTATTTCTTTCCAGCCCCTTCTTGCCTGTAAGGTTTCTTTTGAGAAATCAGCTGATAGCCTTATGGGCACTCCTTTGTAGGTAACTCTTTCCTTTCCTATTGCTGCTTTTAAGATTCTCTCTGTCTTTAATCTTGGGTAACTTAATGATGATGTGCCTTGGTGTGTTCCTCTTTGGGTCCAATTTCTTTGGGACTCTCTGAGCTTCCTGGGCTTCCTGGAAGTCTATATCCTTTGCCAGATTGGGGAAGTTCTCCTTCATTACTTGTTCAAATAACTTTTCAACTTCTTGCTGTTGTTCTTCTCCTTCTGGCACCCCTATGATCCAGATACAGGAACGTTTAAAGCTGACCCAGAGGTTCCTCAGCCTCTCCTCATTTTTTTGAATTCTTGTTTCTTCATTCTGTTCCAGTTGGATGTTTATTTCTTCCTTTTTTTCCAAATCATTGATTTGAGTCCTGGTTTCCTTCCTGTCACTGTTGGTTCCCTAAATATTTTGCTTTATTTCATCTTGGGTATCTTTCATTTGTTCTTTCATTTTTCAACCAAGCTCAATCAGTTCTGTGAGCATTTTGATTACCAGGGCTTCAAATTCTCCATCAGATAGGTTGGCTAGATCCTTATCACTTTGCTCTCTTTCTGAGGTTTTGCTCTGTTCTTTCATTTTGGCCCTATTTCTTTGTTCAGGGCCCCTGTTAAGTTGTAAGGGGGTACGCCTTACGTATTTACCCAGGCAGGGAAAATCTTGCCGCTCTGTGGCGCTGCCTGTTGGGGAGGGGCCAGAGAGGGAACCATACAGCTCGCCTGCTCATGTCTAGCGCACTTTTCAATGAACTCTCTTGTGAGACTGGGAGTTTCTCCCACTGCAGCAACCACCTGACTGTAGTCCACAGTCAGCTCTGAGTCTCAGTTTCCCCTTAAGTCAGCCCCTCCCATGCATCCTGTCGCCTCACCACAGTCAATCCCCATGGTCTGCTGCCTCATTGTGGTTTCTCTCCATCTGCCGCCTTACCAGTCTGATTGTTCTGTTTGACTGTTTCTTTAATTCTGTGGTTGTCAGAGTTCCATGCAGTTTGATTTTCTGGCAGTTCTAGTTGTTTATTGATTTTAGATTGGTTGTTATCCTCCTTTTGGTTGTATGAGGAAGTGAAGTGTTTCTATCTATGCCTCCATCTTGGCCAGAACTCTCTGTGTAGATCTTTTATTCTGAAGTGGGTCTCTTGTAGATAGCATACGTGTAGGTCATTATTTCTTATCCATTCATCTATCCTATGTCTTTTGATAGGAACATTTAATCCATTACATTTAAGGTTATTATTAATAGGTACTTATTCATTGCCTTTTTTCTCCTTTGTAGTTTTGTTTCTCTCTCACACACACACACTTTTCCTTCATCTTCTTAAAGCAGTCCCTTTAATGTGTCTTGTAATGCTGGTTGGTGGAGGTGTATTCTCTTATCCTTCATCAGGGAAACTCCTTATTTCACCTTCTATTTTAAATGACAGCCTTGCTGGGTAGAGTAGTCTTGGTTGCAGGCCTTTGATTTTCATTACTTGGAATATTTCTTGCCATTCCCTTCTGGCTTGTAGTATTTCTGTTGAGAAATCAGCTGCTAGCCTTAGAAGAGCTCCCATGTATGTTACTATCTGTTTCTCCCTTGCTGCCTTTAAGGTTCTCTCTTTGTCATTAAAATTTGGCATTTTAATTTTGATATGTCTTAGAGTAGGCCTGTTTAGGTTCATATTGTTTGGGACCCTCTGTGCTTCTTGAATTTGTGTGGCTTTTCCCCTCTTCCAGGTTAGGGAAGTTTTCTGTCATTATTTTTCAAACAGGTTTTCTATCCCTTGCTCCTTTTCTTCTCCTGCTGGTATTACAATGATGCTAATGTTATGTTTCATGTTGTCCTGAAGTTCCCTTAAACTATCTTCATCCTTTTTGAGACTTTTTTCATGCCATTGTTTTACCTGGATGCTTCTTTCTACCTTGTCTCCCAGCTCACTAACTAGGTCCTCTGCTTCATCCAGCCGACTTGCAGTTCCTTCTAGTGTGATTTTAATTTCAGATATTTTATTCTTCATTTCTTCCTGGTTCTTGTTTATAGTTTCTATTTCCTTTATAATGCTGTTGTAGTTCCCACTCAGTTCCTTGTAGTTGTCACTGAGTTCCTTGAGCATCTTTATAAACTTTTTTTTTTTTTAATTCTGTGTCTGATAGATTGCTTGCCTCAATTTCATGTAGCTCTTTTTCTGGGGATTCTTCCATTCCTTTCAATTTGTGGTTCTTTCTCTGCCTCCCTGTTTTAGGTGACTCTTTTTGTTTGTTTCTGCATCTCAGGATGCTCTGCTTTGCCTCCCTGTCTTCATTGGGTGGAGTTCTGTGGTAGGAATTTTGTGGGACTCAATGGTGCTATCTCTTTGATCTCCTTGTCTGAGTGTCCTAGGCTTTTCCTTTTCTCCATTTGTATGGGCTCTCTTGTTGTACTTGGGATTTACCTGTTTGTGGCTTCTTCATTGGTGAGTTATCCCCTCCAACTAGTTTATTTGTATTCACAATTCCCACCTTGTATTGTATGCTTCTTTGTTGACCAACACTCCGTTAACAAGTGTTGGTTAACAAAGTAGTATTACCAGACAACCAAACTTATGCCAGCAAAAAGAACCCCCTTACCACGTCAGCAATATCAACTGTAATTGAGCAAAGATTAATAAAGGTGAAGAGAGATTAAGAATACTATAGGATAGGAAAAAGGAAATATGAGATGACTAAAAGAGGGGAAATGTGTTTTGGAAGAGGGAGGAGAGTTGATAAGATTAGGGATAGAGCCAAGGTGAAGAAATGGGGAGAACAAAATTTAAAATGTAACTAAAACACAGAAGGGCAATGACAAACATGGAATAAGAAAAAGGAAGAGTATGCTATAAGGTTTAAAGTAAAATTTAAAAGGTATTGGCCCAATGGGAACCAAATTGCAGAAAAATCACAGCAGAGTCAATAGCAACAACAGCTGAATGAAGTTTAATAAAAGTGGAAACACAATAACAATATTGTACAAAAGAGATAAGTGAATATGAGATGTCTACAATATAGAAAAATGATTTTGAGAGGATGTGGAAGGCAAACTAATAAGGGTATAGATAATGCCCAGAGAAGACTAAGAGAGGGGGAAAAATTGAAATAAAATTCCTCGCTCAACTGATAAAGGGTTGGGGGAAAGCAAAATGGAGGTAAGACGGGGGAAGAGTATCTTATGGGATTTAAAGTACAAATAGTGAACAAATAGGAGTTCCATTGGAGAAGTACAGTAATAACCATGGTATTTCACCCAACTAGCTACAATTTATAAAGATGGAAAGGAAATGAGACTAAATAAGACTCTTATAAGATGGGGGAAAGAATGTGAGCTGACTTTAAAAAGAAGAATGCCTATGCCAGATTAGATGAAGAAATAGTAAGAGTGAGGAATAGGAGCATGGCATAGTGCAAGAGAAAATACAGTTTACAACAACAGTAAGGAAAGTCAGGAAAATGGCAAAATGGAGTAAGATCAGGGAAGTGTGCTGTGTGGGATTTGGAATAATGATAATATGAAAAAATACATAATCTGAATAAAAAGAATAAAAAATAAAAGACCATGAATAGTGAGTTAGTTGGAATATGAGTGAAGTGAAGGAAGAAATATTAAAATGCTATATGAAAGGAAGAAAAAAAGAAGAAACAGAAAAAAACATGGAAGTTTTGATGTAGAGCAAGTGAAATTCATCTCAGCTCTTAGTGTTTACCTTCTGGCTTCTTTCTGGATCTGTCTCTGGTTTTCGATCATTGCAAGATGCCAAGGTGGCTCATCCAACTTCTGTCAACACTGCCTGTATCACCTCCCCATGCCTCTACAGGGAACTTCTGTTATGATCAAGAGGGTGAGGTCTCTGTGTCTCCCCTTGGAGGCACTGTTCAGTCTTCTGGGAAAATTGTGGGTATGTTCCCCCTGCCTCTATACTTTTCATCTTAGTCTGTCCCAGTTTATTTCCAATAATGTATAGTTTCTGCTTAAATAGCTGTTTCATGGCGGGGGGTTGATGGGGAAAGAGGGCAATTGGGATAAGAGTGTCAGCTCTCTCCTGCTTGGTGTAGTCTGCTGCTCTGTGTGAGCCAAGTGTGGGCGGCACCCTGAATCCCCCGTGTCACACCCTTTCTTAAATTCCTGTTTTGATGGCCTCAGTGAAATAGGGCCCTAGGACCCAGTGTACTTTGTCTCCCTGTGGGGAATTCTAAAAGCTTAAAACCTTTTAGGTCTTCTTAGCCTTGCTGTCTTACTCTTGCAGAAAAAAACCCCTGAAGGTTGTTAAGCCTGCCCAGCTGGTTTTGCAGTTCTTCCCTGTTCCTGCCTGAGTTGGAGGGCTGGGCTCAATCTTCTTTTCCTGGAGGTTCCACCAAGGAAGAAGGTCTGGTCTGACCTCAATCTCAGGTGCACAGTTCCCAGCCCACTGCCCTAATAGCACCCTTTGGCCTGCACTCTCCACTCTGTACCACTGCATCAGGCTGGGGCCAAGAAACCACCTCACTTTGTACCCCTTTGATCAAACTGCCCAGGTGTACTAATTTACCGCAGGTTGTGCCCACAGTCCTTGTCTTTGTTGGCCAGACAGCTGCATGTGCATAGGGTTCCTGCCCAGCACGCCTTAGCTCCCCTTTTGAAAAAAGTCTCTCTGAGTGCTACTGCTGCAGCTCCAAGCCACTGCCTGACTTTCCACACACTAATTCTCTGGCAAGTGCAGCCAGAATCCCCTCCACTCTATGGCACTTTCCTGGCCAGCAACTGCCACCCCAGCTAGTGTGTGCTGATGGCTGTGTGATTGTGTAGAGCCTGTTTCTCCCTGGCAACTCTGGGCATTCAAGTTGCTCCTGGCACAGGTCTGTGGATTCCCTACCCTAGGATTGAAGGGAGCCACTAGGCTGCTATCCCTGACCAGGCTTTCCTCAGATGTTGTCCCCATGGCAGCCACAGTTTCTGGTGCTAGCCCCAGAACTTTCCCCATGCTCTTATAAAACCTCCTTACTGCCCATTTTGAAGCATCCTCTGCATCCTTTGGCTTCCAAACTTCATATCAGCTAAGATTCTGCTGACTTTTCACTTTGTTTTTTGGATGCTCAACTAAGTGTCCCAGTTGGGTGCATGAGCAAGTGGGCTCAGCTCCTACCTACTTCACTGCCATCTTATAAAAAAAGTTTTTAAAGCCCTGGCTGGTGTGACTCAGTGTATTGAATGCCAGCCAGCCTGTGAACCAAAAGGTTGCTGGTTTGATTCCCAATCAGGACACATGCTTGGGTTGTGAGCCAGGTCCCCAGTGGGAGCATGTGAGAGACGACCAATCGATCTATCTCTCTGTCTCTTGTACATTGATATTTCTCTTCCTCTCTTTCTCCCTACCTTCCCCTCTCTCTAAAAGTTAATAAATAAAATCTTTTTAAAATTATTTTTAAAAAGTCATAAGGTGCATTACAAGCACTTTATCTTATTTAGTTATACCAGCAACCCCTTATATGGACAGATGCAGACTTAAGGCCTTTCAAGGGACTTGGTCATGGTCACAGCCAGCCTTGCATCTCATACTCACCTAGTTTGGCACCTGTGTTTATTAATTATTCCCTATGCACATCTTTTGGTTGTCTCCCAAGAAGGCCACCTTTAGGATGTGACCATGCTATTAAGGTTCTGATCAGTCATAGTTTGGTATTACCTGTGCCTCATCTACCTCCTGGATAAGGCTAAATGGGGGGTTTTCAGCTCTGTTTAGTTAGTACTATTTGGCTGACTATGTGAACAATTCTACTGCTCCTTTTGACAGAGGGTAGAAGGCACACAGTGTACAAGGAAGAAACACCAGATTAGGAGTCAGAGGAACTGGTGTCTAGACATTGTTCAGGCAATCCCCAGCTGTGCAAATGCCTTTGGGCACGTTCATGGCTTCCTCTGGGCTTCAGTTTGCTGACCTGTAAATAAAGACCATACAGTTTCTTCTACAGTCAAGAATATAATGAAAACCCAGCACCAAGGCAGAGAAAGTAAATCTTTCTTTTCCTTCCAAGGACTTGGCTTCCCAGTTTTCTGAGCACATCAGGGTTTAGGACCCAGATATCTATGTGGAAATCAAAAGGAATTTGTATTCCCCTTGTCTCCTCCCTCCCACCACTTTTCTGTGGAACAGAAGGGCTACAGATGGGTGGACCCAGCATATCAGGAAAACAGCAGGTTGGGTTTTTTGTTGTTGTTTGTTTGTTTTTTAAAAGGTAGGACCAGGAAGTAGAGCAAAAGCCAACACATAAATTAACAAAAATTCCAAGATCTGAATAAGAAGTAAGAGTAGTAATTCTGAAGTACATAAGGAACAATAAGAGGTAAACAAAAATGGAAAAAAAAAAAAGGAGATCTTGTGTTAATGGCCTTAAAACAGTGGTTTGAACTGGATACAATTTTCTTCCCCCAGGGGACATTTGACAACACCTAGAGACATTTTTGATTGCTACTGCTGCAGATGGAAATGAGGTCCAGGTTCTTGGTTGTTGCAAGCAAAGAATTGAATGGACTACACAAACAGTTAAGCAAAGCAAGCAAGATTTATTAAAAAAAAACTAGACTTTCCAAGATATGGAAGCAGGCCACCTCTGACCAGAGAATGGCCCTCTTATGCTGAAAGGGTGCAGGATTTATAGGGGGTTGGTTTATTCTGAATTCTTTTGGTTCATTTGGCAGGCTTTTTACGGCACATGCACAAGTGCTTATATAACTTTTAAGCTTCTGCACATGTGATTTCTGACAGTCCTGCTTGATTGCCCACTCAGGGACCAAACCACAATACTTATTTATTATAATAGCATGATAATAAAGCAGAGGTGAAACAGTAGTCAACTATGGCTACAGTGCACACACCTGGCTTCTTGCTAGGTGCTACAAGGTGTTTCTTGGTAACCAGGACACTGGATGCTGGCTGATAACAGCATGGAGCCTCGGGACTTCCTCATTTCTATTCTGTCTCCTGCCTCAACTTCCCCCTGAGAGACATCGTTCTCAAAAATTCTATTTTGGATTTACAGTAGAAGCCAAATATCCCAGCCCTTAAAAATTGAATAGGAAAGACTGGATGAACCGTACATAAATATCTTTGAACATGAGCATTGGAAACATAAACATTATAATAATTTTACAGGTTTATATAGGTTAACTGTTATATGTAATAGAACAGGTGAGAAGGGTAAAACAGTAAATAAGAAAGTCGCTAGAGTATGCCAACAAAAATTTTCTAAAATCTCTTATTAAAACTGAAATGTAACTTTAAAAAAAAAATCTTTTTTGGGTTGCTGAGAGAGGAGAGTCAATCTTCTGTATCTACTTCCTGCTAGAAAAGGACAGTAGACACTGCCTGCTGAGAACCACAAAACTCTAACCCTATTTTATCCAGTGGTTGGAGAGGAATTCCTGAGACCATCATGGACACTGTATGTTGGTCAGCTCTAACATCACTGGTAGGGATTGGTTGGAAACCCTAGAGCATCATCTTCTTGATGTGGAACTGTTTAAGTCTAGAAGATACAAATTTAAACAATAGGTTAAATAAGCAAGGGCCACAGAGCAATAGGGTTAGGAGAATTGCTAAGGGACCTAATAGGGGCAATAGCTGAGATGTACTTGAGAGCCAGGAGGTCAGGGCATCGTGAATACCCAGGATTTGTTTGTTATACTTATGTAGCCATTTTGCTTGCTCATAGATATTCTTTATATTGGTATCAACTAGCCCAGAGTTATTTACATAGACACAGCAAGTCTTATTAATTGTGCAAACCCCACCTGCTCAGCCAGAAGGTAATCAAGGGCCAGATGATTGTCCATGACTATATTTGCTAAAGAATTTATGGAACCATGTATTTTTGCTAGGGCATCAGCAGTGTTCCAGATGATATCATCCATAATCTGAGTGAGCTCTTGTAATGTATTTTCATGATATGCAAATTCTCCCCATGGAGTGGTAGCAGCTATGGCCAATGCCACCCTTGCTACCACTAAACCAAAAGCTTGGTTTTTCCTCGCTGTTGTCTGCCCTCCTGAGCGATGGGTAATATTTTTTTGGATCACAGGCTAGCTAAATGTAAATCTTTTTTTTTTTTAATTTTTAGAGAGAGAGGAGGGGAGGGAGAAAAAGAGGGAAAGAAACATTAATTGGTTGCCTCTCACATGCTGGGGACCTGGCCCACACTACACGCATATGCCCCAGCTGGGAATTGAGCCAGTGACTTTTTTGGATTATAGGCCGGCCCTCAATCCACTGAGCCACACCAGCCAGGGCAACTATGGGTAATATTTAAAATAGTAAAGCTATGAGGGGCCAAAGTACCAAGAGTACAGTTACCTCCATGGAGAGAATTATTAAGATGTGAGTGGGCAATTGCCTCTAAGAGTTTTGAACGAGAAGTTAAAAGGCCGTTAGGAGTTCCACATAGCCAACCAGGGCCTGGAGGTGCAAAAATGGAGTTGTATTCTTTAAGGAGTATGGAGACAGGAAGTGAAATACAACCTTTAAAGGGGTCTAATTTTAGGTCTTAAATATGTTGCCCTGCAGGGGGGTTGTGAGAATTTAGATAGGACTCCCTGAAATGGTTTTCCAAATTTCCAACTAGTGCATTTTGAAGTATCATTTTCCTGAATGGAGTAGGTTTTATCAAAGCAGCTATGGGTGTTATTTAGAGTGCAGTTAGGGTCATAGTTAGGATTATATACTATATTAGACCAATTTAAGGGCTTAAATATGGATTTCTCAGTTAAATAATTGAGGGAACTGGTGCTAGTGAGGGAGGCCAAGCCCCCAAATATGTCAGTAGCTCTTACATTAGTTTCATTGTAACATGGAGTGCATCCCATGGTTCGGTTACATATAAGGGAGGTGGTGGTATAATTGAAGGTCTTCAGGGAAAGAGGTTCTAAGCAAAAACATAAGGGAGTTTCCATTCCTACATGACTTTTAAAGAGAGGAAGATGCAAGGCTGGGGAATGAAGGAATTTAAAGCCTGCTGCAATGAGTTTTGCTAATGAGGTAGGCTCTAATTTGAGTGTTTTCCAGAGGAATCCTCCTGGTTTGGGATAGCAGATCCAACACCTGGCCAAATTTTCCCCAGTAGCCAAGACTGTACAGGCATTTATTAGGAAGTTGTTATATTCAACTCAACCATCTAGTCCTGATAATAAGTTAATTCGGCTGAACAACTGAATCTCATTTCATTGTCTTCCCATTTTGGCTGCTTCTTTGTATTTGTTTCTAAGTATTAGGTTGATCTGCAGAGACTCTGGCATAGGCCTTTGTCAGATGCTGCTGGTGACTGGCCATAGTCAACATGTTTGGAGCTATCAGTGATCCATACTGTGTGACTCCCTCTGCTGGGCTTGTTTGTGTGCAGAAAGAACCAGGTTGTGTACAAAGGCTGGCTTTTATCAGCTGTAGGCCCAAATAAGGGTCAGTTGAACTCTCATAGAACTCCCAGAGATCCACCTTAGTTGTTAAACTAATCAATGATGTAGCCTAAATCTGTAATCAGCAGCCCAGCTTAAGCTTCACAGGGTAGGGCAGAGTAATTCCTTTGGGTGGGACTATTGCTTTCCCTCAGACTGATGGCATTTGGAGGGGAGAGAAAGATAGCTTCTGCAGTATAGGGAATGACTCAACACAGGTATCATGACAGCTGTTCCTTCAGTTCTCTCCCCAGAGCCACCAACCCCAGACTCCCCCCAAGCATTTATAGTCCACTCTGCCCTCCCTCTGTCAGATCCCAGGGTAAGTGGCTGCAAATGAAATTTTGTGCATTGGCCCTTTAAGAAGTTCTCTGATTCTCCAGCTGTCTCTCCCTGGTAGACACCCTACTGCTTTTCACAGCTGTATGTTATTTGCGTTCTTTTCCGGCTCTAGTGCTGTAGGCTGGGGAGCCCGGCTTGGGGTTTAGACCCCATACTGCTCAGGGGGAATCCCCAGCTGCTAAAATATCCCTCCAGAACTTCAGCTGCCACCCATGGGAGCCAAGTCAGCCCTCTCAATCTCCTCTGCACTCCCTACCAGTCCCATTGTGGTGAAGTGGTTTCTTCTGTCTGTCCATGGTTATAAGGCTTCTCTTCCAGCTAGTGTTCACTTGGTTATTCAGGATGATTTCTCTACAACTTAGTTGTAATTCCAGGTTGATCCTGGGAGGACCAACTGTTAGTGTAGTTTCCACTTACTCCTCTACCACGTTGGATCTCAAATAATCCTGCTGAGTCTCACTTCAGGAGGTGGAAAAACAGATGGGCTTCTAAAGTGTGGTCTATACTGTGCTAACAAGCATTCAGGTAAATACGGTAATAGGCATACACTATTAAAAATAACACAAACATTAATGAGCACAGAAAATCATAATCCAGTTTCTGAGTCTGTGAGCGTGTCAGTTGAGAAGACTCCCGAATGCAAGACTTTTGCTGGAATGAAATTAAGAAGTGACAATCCGATAGATCCTCTTTTTCTGCAGTTTAAATATCTCTGGTGATATCATCAGGCTCTCAGGTAAATTCTATATGGCTGACACTTCATCAGTAGTTCTCAGTAATTTTATGTGAGAGGATGAGAGAGAAAAAAAATGAAACATTAGCTTGGAAGAAAACTAGAAAAATTAGGATTCAGTTCAGATTTCCACTGAAATATAATTTCTCTTCCTGAAATTACCCTCATTTTTATCAAAGAGATTGCATTAAGTCCAGTTTCATTTGGCCTGATTATTTGCATAGATACAACAAGAATTATAATTGATCATATAGGCTCTTTCAAATCTGCTTTGCTGGAATTTCAAAAGGAACCTTCAGATTGGGTTTTAGCCAGCTTCATAGGACAAAGAAGCCATGTCACACAGGTGCCATGTGGCTTTGCCTGAAATACCTATAAGTTTGGGTGGATTTCTCAAGTTCTTGAGGTCCCCAAAATGTTTGAGGTTCCTTCCTTCACATCTTTCAGAATGCAACCTTCATTCCTTACCCAGAAAGGTTGTCATGAACCTCGTGACCAACCAAGGTACCAGGCCATTTTTGTAGTGGGCTTTTATTAGCTTTGAAATTCAATCTTTAGTCCAGGCATGACTCTTTTTGATCATGACATTCCAGACAGACTTGGTTAACAAACCACAATTGGAAACTGGTCCTTTTATAAAGAGAAGAGATTCTTATTGGGTTTATGTAAACAAACATATTGTCATGAGAATAATATTCACTTATTATGAGTTGTCAAATTCTGGAGGGATTAGTTAGGGAGAAAATACAAACATTTCAGTATTGCTTATGGGGGTATAATTTACAAAATTGCTCTAGGAAAAATAGTTTCCTTATATCTGGAAAACAAAAAGAACAAAGTCATAAGTATAATAATTATCTTCAGTTCATTTAGTCCCATATAAACAATTTTTGTTTGTTTTGATTATTTTCCAGTATTTCCATGAATCCAGTTATTCCTTAGAGTTCTATAAATTGTCATTTCCTTCAAAGATACAACATGCTTAGGTACCTGTAATTTAGAGTAAGTCAGAGTCCTTTCATGAACCTTGTCAAGGATACACTTGCAAATTCATTAAAGTAAAACAGTGACTTTATAAATGACAGAATTTAAAATGACATGGTTATAGATTTGGTTATAATGCAATTGATAAAGGACTTTGCTTCCTTGTAAGATATACTACATTCTAAGGTAACAATTTCTTGGTAAGTAATAATTACTATGAAATGACATAAAAGAGTACCACAAAGCCCATATTTTTAGATTTAACATACAATTTCAAAATATATGAAGACCAAACAGTATGCAAGTGTTTAAAAATTTATTTATTTATGTATTTATAGAGAGAGGGGAAGGGAGGGAGAAAGAGAGAGAGAGAAATGTCAATGTGTGATTGCCTCTCATGCGCCCCTACTGGGGAGCTGGCCCACAACCCAGGCATGTGCCCTGACTGGGAATCAAACTTTTGAACCTTTGGATGTCAGTCAGGCACTCAATCCACTGAGCCACACGAGCTAGGGCCAGTATGCATGGTTTTAAAACACTGTACATGGCTTATTAGAAGTGTGCACTAAGCATTGGAAACACTAAATTCCCAAGGTGTGGATTAAAATCATTCAGAGTACCATTGCTCGGTGTCCCAAAGGGAACCATTATTCTTGGTTTGTCTGGTGTGGCTTGTCTGGTGTCCCTAACAGGACACCTGCTACCCCTGAGAGTTTTCTGTTTGAACTTGGCTCTAAATGTTTGCAAGTTTCTTCCTAGGGCAGGTTAAAGTCTCTAGATTATCCATTCCAGTTAAAATATATGTACACAAATAGAAAAAAGTTATTATTATTATTCTGTTTGGCAAAACTTCCCATGGAATTTCAAGCATATTAAATAGGCCTAATTAGTTCGAAAATTTTCTTTTTATAAAGAGAACAAATCCTTGAAGTATCCCAGGGGCTCACTGGATAACTCAAAGTAATTTCTTGGTTTTAAAAATTTAAACTTTAGGAAAATTGTCAAACAAACTTAACCAAAAGATCATAACATAAGCTTTTTGTAAAACAACACATTTTTATGGTACTAACTCAAAAAATTAATCAACTTAAAAACTGGTTTTTATATCAAATAGTTTGTGCAAACCACAGCATCCTGATCAATATATTTTATTTATTTTTTATTTTTTAATAAATTAATTTATTTTTATTCAGTTACAATTGTCTGCATTTTCTCCCCTTCCCTCCACCCCACCCCAGCCAGTCCAACATCCCTCCCCCAACTATACCCTCCCACTTGATTTTGTCCTTGTGTCCTTTATAGTAGCTCCTATAGACCCCTTTCCCCACTATCCCCTCCCCATTCCCCTGTGGCTATTGTTACAATGTTCTTAATTTCAATGTCTCTGGTTATATTTTGTTTGCTTTTTTCTTCTGTTGATTATAAACATCTTTTCACATGTCTCTGAGCCCTCTGTATGTCTTCCTTGGAGAAGTGTCTGTTCAAGTCCTTTGCCCATTTTTTAATTGGGTTGTTTGTCTTCCTGGAATGGAGTTGTGTGAGTTCTTTATATATTTTGGAGATAAGGCCTTTGTCTGAGGTATCATTAGCAAATATGATTTCCCAAACTGTTTGTTCTCTTTGTATTTTAATGCTGTTTTCTTTAGCCCTGCAGAAGCTTTTTATTTTGATGAGGTCGCATTTCTTCATTCTTTCCTTTATGACCCTTGCTTTAGGGGACATGTCTGTGAGGATGTTGCTGCGTGGAATGTCTGAGATCTTCCTGCCAATATTTTCCTCTAGGCCTTTTATGGTGTTACAACTTATATTTAAGTCTTTTATCCATCTTGAATTTATTTTTGTGTATGGTGTAAGTGGGTGATCAAGTTTCATTTTTCGGCACGTAGCTGTCCAGATCTCCCAACACCATCTGTTGAAGAGGCTGTTTTTGCTCCATTTTATGCTCCTGACTCCTTTGTCAAATATTAATTGACTGTAAAGACTTGGGTTTATTTCTGGGCTCTCTGTTCTGTTCCATTGTTCTATATGCCTGTTTTTATGCCAGTACGAGGCTGTTTTGATTACCCTGGCCTTGTAAAACAGTTTGATATCAGGTATTGTGATCCCTCCTGCTTGGTTCTTCTTTCTCAAAATTGCTGCAGCTATTCGGGGTCATTTATGGTTCCATATAAATTTCTGAAATGTTTGTTCTATATCTGTGAAATATGTCATTGGTACTTTAATAGGGATTGCATTGAATCTATAAATCGCTTTGAGTAGTATGGCCATTTTGAGGATGTTAATTCTTCCAAGCCATGAGCATGGTACATGCTTCCATTTGTTTGTGTCTTCCTTAATATCTTTATTCAGTGTTGTGTAGTTTTCTGAGTACAGGTCTTTTACCTCCTTGCGTAGGTTTATTCCTAGATACTTTATTTTTCTTGTTGCTCTATCAAATGGGATTTTTTTCCTGATTTCTGTTTCTGCAGTTTCGTTGTTGGTATACAAGAATGCCTTTGATTTCTGAGTATTGACTCTGTATCCAGCTGTTTTGCCAAATTCATTTATTTGGTCGAGTAGTTTTTTGATGTAGTCTATAGGATTTTCTATGTACACTATCATGTCATCTGCAAACAGTGACAGTTTCATTTCCTCCTTTCCAATTTGGATGCCTTTTATTTCTTTTTCCTCTCTGGTTGCTGTGTCTAGGACTTCCAATACTATGTCGAATAGGAGTGGTGAGAGAGGGCATCCTTGTCTTGTTCCTGATCTTAGTAGGAAAGCTCTAAGTTTTTGTCCATTGAGTATGATGTTGGCTGTAGGTCTCTCATATATGGCCTTTATTATGTTGAGGAATGCTCCCTCTATTCCCACTTTGCTGAGTGTTTTTATCAGAAATGGGTGCTGTACCTTATCAAATGCTTTTTCTGCATCTATTGATATGATCAAGTGGTTTTTGTCTTTGCTTTTGTTTATGTGGTGTAGTATGTTTATTGATTTACAAATATTGTACCATCCTTGCATCCCTGGGATGAATCCCACTTGATAATGGTGTATGATCTTTTAATGTATTGCTGGATGGGATTTGCCAATATTTTGTTGAGGATTTTATCATCTATGTTCATCAGTGATATTGGCCTGAAGTTTTCTTTGTTATGTCTTTTTCTGGTTTGGGGATTAAAATGATATTGGCTTCATAACACGAGTTTGGGTGTCTTCCATCTTTTTGAATTTTTTGTAATAATCTGTGGAGTATGGGGGTTAGCTCTCCCTTAAATGCTCTGTAGAATTCTCCTGTGAAGCCATCTGGTCCAAGGCTTTTGTGTGTCGGAAGCTTTTTGATTACTGTTTCAATTTCATCAGGCGTTACTGGTCTGTTCAGGCTTTGTGCTTGTTCCTGTTTGAGTTTTGGAAGGTTATATTTTTCTAGAAATTTGTCCATTTCATGTAGGTTTTCTAATTTTCTGGCATACAGTTCTTCATAGTAATTTCTTACAATCCTTTGTATCTTGGTGGTATCTGTTTTAGTCTCTCCTCTTTCATTTCTAATTGTGTTTATTTGGATCTTCTCTCTTTTTTTCTTGGTGAGCCTACTTAAAGGCTTGTCAATTTTGTTTATCTTTTCAAAGAACCAGCTCCTGGATTCATTGATCCTTAGAATTGTGCTTTTAGTCTCTATGTCATTTAGTTCTGCTCTAATCTTGGTTATGTCCTTCCTTCTACTTGCTCTGGGTTGTCTTTTTTGTTGTTCCTCGAAGTCTTGTAGGTGTATGGTTAGGTTGTTTATTTGAGCTGTTTCTATTCTTTTTAGGTAGGCCTGTATCACTATAAACTTCCGTCTCAGGACGGCCTTTGCTGTATCTCATAGGTTTTGGATTGTTCTGAGTTCATTTTCATTTGTTTCCAGAAACTTTTTGATTTCTTCTCTGATCTTATTTTTCACCCATTCATTGTTTAATAGCATGCTATTCAATCTCCTTATTTTTGAGTGGTTTGGGGTTTTTTCCTTGAGATTTCTTTCTAGTTTCAGTCCCTTATAGTCAGAGAAAATACTTGATATAATTTCAATTTTCTTGAATTTGTTGAGGCTTGCTTTGTGTCCTATCATGTGGTCTATCTTTGAAAATGTTCCATGTGCATTTGAAAACAATGTGTATTTTGCTTCTTTGGGATGAAAGGCTCTACATATATCACTTAAGTCCATTTCATCCATGGCCTTGTTCAATGCCACAATATCTTTATTGATATTTTGTTTAGATGATCTGTCCATCTTTGACATTGGGGTATTAAAATACCCTACTATAATTGTTTGCTGTCAATATCTTTCTTGAAGTCCTCCAAAATTTTCTTTATGTATTTGGGTGCTCCTATGTTGGGAGCATATATATCTACCATGTTTATGTCTTCTTGGTGGATTCTTCCTTTGAGTATTATGAAGTGACCTTCTGGGTCTCTCTTTATGGCTGTTTTTTTGAAGTCTATTTTGTCTGATATGATTATTGCTACCCCTGCTTTTTTTTCCTGTCCTTTTGCTTGGAATATTTGAGTCCAGCCCTTCACTTTCAGTCTGTGTAAGTCTTTTATCCTGAGATGGGTCTCTTGTAGACAGCATATGTGTGGGTCATGCTTTCTTATCCATTCAACTATTCTATGTCTTTTGATTAGAGCATTTAATCCATCTAAGTTTAAGGTTATTATCAATAGGTATTTATTCATTACTGATTCTTTCTCTCTTTTCCTTCCTTTACTTACAGCAGCCCCTTTAGCATGTCTTGCAGAGCTGGTTTGGTGGAGGTATATTCTTTTAGACTTCTTTTCTCTGGGAAACCCCTTATTTGGCCTTCTATCTTGATTGAGAGCCTTGTTGGGTAAAGTAGTCTTGGTTGCAGGCCTCTGGTTCTCATTACTTGGAATATTTTTTGCCATTCTCTTCTGGCTTGGAGCGTTTCCATTGAGAAGTCAGCTGCTAACCTTGTATGTTACTTCCTGTTTCCCACTTGCTGCCTTTAAGATCCTCTGTTTGTCTTGGAATTTTGCCATTTTAATTATGATGTGTCTTGCAGTGGGCCTCTTTAGGTTCCTCTTGCTTGGGACTCTTTGTGATTACTGGATTTGTGTGACTTTTCTCTCCTCAGATTAGGGAAATTTTCCATCATTACTTTTTCAAACAGATTTTGTATCCGTTGCTCTTCCTCTTCTCCTTCTGGTATGCCTATTACATAGATATTATTATGTTTCATGTTGTCCTGCATTTCCCTTAATCCCTCTTCATTCTTTCTGAGCCTCTTTTCCTTTTCTTGCTCATTCTGGGTGTTTTTTTCTACCTTTTCCTCCAGTTTGCTGATCCGGTCCTCTGCTTCATCAAGTCTGATTTTCATTCGTTCTACTGTGTTTTTCAGTTCAGAAATTGTATTCTTCATTTCCTCTGCCTTTGTTGATAGTTTCTATATCCTTTTTCATGTTGATATAGTTTGCAGTGAGTTCATTGTAGTTTCCCTGTAGTTTTTGGTAATTCTCTGTGAGCTCATTAAGCTTCCTCATAGCCAATTCCTTGAACTCAGTATCTGATAGTTGACTTGCCTCTTTTTCTTTTAGCATTGGTTCTGAGACTTCTCCCTTTCCTTTCATTTGAGGATTGTTTCTTTGTCTTCCCATTGTTTGTGAGACTCTTCTTGTTAGCCTGTGCTTCTGAAGTTGCTCTGTTCTGACCCCCTTAGTTTTTGGTGTAAATTTCTGTGGAGGAATACCTGTGAAATTTTGTGTACATTCTCCTTGATCTCCTTATCTTACTGATCTTGGGCTGTGGTTTCTGTTGGCTCTGTGTATGTCTCTGGTTTTGGTTTTTGTTGGATCTTTCTTTGTTGAGTCTTTCCAACCAGCTGGTTATCTGAGGGTCAGTCTGTCCCCCACCTCTTGTCTTCTGTTGTGCAGGTGTGGGCAGGTTGTGTTGGAGCTGGTTCTTCCATGTTTACAAGGTTTTGCGGCTTTTCTCTTGCTCTTGTTCAGTTGTTTGTTCTGAGTAATTTCTTCACTATTTAGTAGTATTTCCAGATAGGTCCTGGGTTGAGTTAGTGTGGCTTCCACTCCCTCCTTCACCTTCTTCTGTTGTTATCTGTTGGTGATTCCTTTGTTGGTGAGTTTCCTCTTCCAGGAGGAATCCTGGTGTTCCCAGCTTCTACCCACTCTTTTTTTATGGTAGGCCTTCTCTGGGCTGTGGGTGTGCATGCAGAGCCTTCCTTGATTCTCACTCTCCCTGGTTCCTTTCGTCTCAGTTACCTCTGAGATGAGGTGCGGGCACTCCCAGGTAGCTGGGCACACTCCTGGTTGCTGGGCACCCTGCCCCGGGTGGTGCCTGTAGTCTCAGCTCCCTCTGAAATGAGGTGCGCACACTCCCCGGTGGATAGGCACACTCCTGGTTGCTGGGCACCCTGCCCCGGGTGGTGCCTGTAGTCTCAGCTCCCTCTGAAATGAGGTGCGCGCACTCCCCGTGGATGGGCACCCTCCCCCAGGTGGTGCCTTTAGTCTCAGCTGCCTCCGAGATGAGGTGCGCACACTCCCTGGTTGATAGGCACACTCCTAGTTGCTGGGCACCCTGCCCCAGGTGGTGCCTGTAGTTTCAGCTCCCTCCGAGATGAGGTGCGCACAGTCCCCTGATGGTGGTGGGGTGGAGAGGAGACTGGAGCTGTTGCTGCAAGGGAATTCCCCAAAGTGCCCCAGAGGGTCTTTTTCTTTTGGGGAAAAATCCTCCTGCTCCATCCTGTGGCTCCCTCCGTACAAGGAAGGGCCAGACCTCTCACACAGCCCACCTCTCCAGCTAAGCCAGGGACTGTCCGGGTCAGGGTCACACGTGGCCCAACTTTCAACTCTCCTCCGTCTCCCTGGGTTTTCCACTTCGTCCTTATTCCCCTCCCTTGGACTTCAGGCAACCAGGTCTCTCACAGTGTTGCTCAGGCCTTGTTTGGCGGCGGAGGGGGCTGTTAACCCAGCTCTCTCCCAGGAGTCCTGAGGCAGGCCCCGCACCAGCGGGCCTGGGGCTGCAGCTGCCCTGGTCCCTGCATTGGTACCAGGGACCTTTTTGTCTTGAAGCAATCCCCTTACCTTCTGTCTTCTCAGTGTCCTCTGTTCTTTTTGGTCTCCTATCTTCATAAACACTGGGCTGCTTTTGGCTGTTCGCTTTGTTTCTCAGTAGAGTGGGTAGGTGTTTCACCCAGGTGCAGGGGGAAGTTAACTCCGCTCCCACCTATCTCGCCGCCATCTTCTCTCTCCCTGTTCAATTTATTTTAGTATTTAATTTCTTTAGGCCAATAAAATATTACATGCTAGTTATGCTATCCAAAGTAGAAAATGTACCATATGTAATACATAGACAGACATATCACATAAAGACCATAAAAAATGAAGAATGAACATATAAAGACAATATACATAATTTTAATTACTACTTTTTATAGAGAAAACACAAGATTTTTTTCATTTGCTTTTGACAACTTTTAAGACTGGGAAAGGGGATGGAAGGTCCTAAATACCAAGTAAGAAGACCAGTTGAGATTCTTAATAAAAGCTTCAAGGACTGTTAATGAGCAGTGGAATTAAAGAAAGTCTCTGCTCCAAGAAATCTAGCAGCAAGAAAGAGCCTGGGCAGGGCTGCTTTGGTCCCCTCTTTTTCTCATGCTGGATATGTTTCTCCGTTTTCCTCTAAATCATGTTTGTTAAAAACTGAGAAGGCAGTATCTATCAACTGGGCCATAGGAGTGTGTGCACTCATTTGTAATTTCTAGAGCTTACTGCAAGTATCTGGAGCTGACTGACTGACAAAGTTTTATCCCATTAATATTTGGCCTTCTGGAGAGGATGGATCTAGATCACTATATTTCCTGAATACCTCAACCAGCCTATTATGAAAGAGAGTAGGATTCTCTTCCTTCCCTTGTGTTATTTCTCTGATCTTGTTTTCATTTACAGGCTTCCTAATACATTGTTTAATCCCTGCTAGTAAACACTGAATCATGGTGTTCCTGTTTCTGGTCCCTCCCTGAGTATTACAGTCCCAATCAGGCTCTTGATCAGGGACTGTTTGAGCTGCCAGTCCTACATCATTGGGATTTTGAGCATGTAACTGCATATTTGTGAGTTTCCCCCAAAATTTGCTGTTTCTTTTCTGGAGACTAACAAGTGGTTAAAATTATATAGAGGTCTCTCCAGGACACGTCAAAGGCAAGAGTTAGGGTTTTTAAATTACTAGTAAAGTACGAGGATTCTTCAGAAAAGTTTCCCAGTTTATCTTTGCATTGCTGCAGGTAAGTTATTGAGGACACATGTACCTGAATAGGACCTTATGTGCCTGCTATTTCCCTCATGGGTAGGAGGGCAGGAGCTGCAGGGAGATACGGGCTCTGCTCCAAGTATGTCTTGCTTGAGTAGGTTTCTCTCCAGCTGATA
The DNA here is from genome assembly GCF_022682495.2 of Desmodus rotundus. NCBI lineage: Eukaryota > Metazoa > Chordata > Mammalia > Chiroptera > Phyllostomidae > Desmodus > Desmodus rotundus. The sequence goes on along the minus strand of NC_071387.1, from coordinate 88,428,649 downwards.
ATTTTGGGTATATTGGAGAGTAGTTGTACATCATAGTTGGCTCAGGGGTTGAGGACTCTGGACTCTGAGGCCTACTAGAATATCATTGTTAACTCCCAAAAGAGTTATTTTCTTTTGCTGAGAGCAGAGATAAATTTTAATACAATGCCACAAAGGCTTCAATGTAGGGGACCTCTGACCAGTTACCTAACCTCTGACAAATCAGGTCTAACCAGAGTGTGGTGGTGTAATTTTTGCTCCCATTTTCAGGCCATATATCCAGCTCCTAGCCTATACTGAGGCCAGGCTATATTGTAAAAGAAAATTAGCCTCCTCCTCTTAAGATTTTCAGGGTCAAGTTTATCCCAATTTCAAAGAATGCATCCCAAATGGGATCCTGAGGGTATAGAGGGTGTATTTCCCATCTTGTGCACGGCAAACATGGAGAAGAAAGTGCAACTCCCAAGGTCCCTAGAGGCATCCCCTTTCAGTTGCTCAAGGAGTTCCCTAGTGGGTGTCCCCATTACCCCACCATTCAAAGCTACCAGCTATCTCTGGCGAATCTAAAAGCTTGTGTATGCCGACTGCTGATTAAAGTTAGATCTAGGGTAGCCATGGGTTACCTTTGCCTCAGTTTCCCATAATTAAGGGTGGAATCTAGTCAGTGATTGGGATTCATCTTTTTGCTGCTATAGCTCAGGTTCCTTGTCTGTTTCAGTTTGATAGACCCAGCTAAGGACCCTGAATCAGGATTGCATTTTCCCTGGTTGATATATGAGATGCTGAGCATGACTACCAGCTGATTCTTTAGCATAAACCCTAGCAACCCCTATCATGTGCCACTTTTTGTTTACAGTGCAGCCGTGGGAGAGAACAATCTGTGAATTACTCTTAGTTAGGTCATAAATCAGTGCTAAATGATTAAACCCTTTTGTGAACTTGCTAGGATTTTCTGAAAACCAACCAAGTTTTTCTTTGCAAAGCGTCAGATCAGACACAGAGAAGGGAGCATGTGCCCAGATAATTCCTCCACCAATTCCCCACTTACTCTCAGCTGGTAACATGTTAGGGTTTGGGTGATAATGAGATTTGTTCCTGGTAGTGGCAGGTGCTGGCCTTTCTCTAGTGTAGGTATTAAACAGTGGCAGCTATTCCCTGGGAGGGAGCAAGGATTAAGAGGCTCAAAGAGAAAAGCAGTTTGAGTTTAAAAGTGCCACTTTTTTCTCTCTACATTGAGAGTAGGTTCCATGCTGTTTCCATCACCTGCAATGAGTTTGAGTAGCAGCTTTAATTGCCCTATTCTTCCCAGGAGTTAGCATTTGGGGATTAGATTGCTGCTCAGTTTGAGAACAAGCACAGAAATTACTCCATAACAAGATAGACAGAGTTGGGGGAGGGTAGTAGAAATGTAAATAAAGTAGCCAGAAAAGGAGGGTTGAAGATTAAACGAAAATGCATATTGAAATGAAAATGCATAGTTAGAAGAAGGAAACCTGGAAAGGCTGGGAATTTCTGCTGAAGGTAATCTTTGCCTCCTCCTCTCAAAAACTAAACCTAAGTAGGGGGTGCGCCACAGGGATGGGACAATGTCTTCAAGTGGTGGGCACCTAATCAGCTCTTACCAGCCTGACCCATGCCCATGGGGGTGTGGCTAGTTCTCCAGTGGGAGAGAGCAAGATTCACCTGGCAAAAACAACATACCCTCTCCTAGAAGCTCTTGAAAGGGGTATTCAGATGCAGGTGGAATTGAATGCTCTACCTATGCCCGCACAAAAACAACAGACTCTCTTCAAGGATCTGGGATGACCCAGGCATCAGAAAATGAAACAAAATGGACAGACTGAGAAAATGAAAATATCCCCTAGCTGCTGGGGCAGTAGGGATTTTGTTACTGCACTGGCACTCTTACAGATTTCGTGGCTGGTTCACCAAATGCTGTAGATGGAGATGAGGTCCAGGTTCTTGGTGTTCACAAAGTATTGAATGGACTACACAGACAGAGTTAAGCAAAGCAAGTGAGATTTATTAGAAAGAGTACAGTTCCTGGGCTTCTGGTCAAGATGACAGTGTAGGCAGACATGGCTAGCCTCTTCGTATAACCATATCAAAATTACAACTGATATTTTTCAATTGAAAAATTACAACTGAAACCATTATTCAGAACCATAAAAAATCGAGTTGCATAGAAGTCTGACAACTACAGAATTCATGAAACCACATCCATCCAGACTGGGAGGAGGGGTGCAGACATGGAACGGGCTAGTCCCTCACCCATGTGTGGTACATAAAAATTTGGGAGGGATATTTCAGGAGCGAAAAGGCCCAGCCTCATGCCAGGCCCCCAAGCCCAGGGTTCCAGTGCCAGAAAGAAAGGTAAGTCCCCACAACTTCTGGTTGCAAAAACCAGCAGGGATTGAGTCAGTAGTAGAAACTTCTGGAGCCCCAAGCAGTTCTTCTTAAAGAGCCCACACATGGACTCACCTACTCAGACTCACTCCCTCTGAGCGCCAATGCTGGGATGGCAGCTTGAAAGGCTCCAGTGGCATACAAGAAGGAACTGAACAGCTGACCTCAGTGAGCTCCAGGATGGACACCAGCAGTAGCCAGATTAATTTCACAGCTCAGCTTCACCTGGGAATCTCCAAGCCCATCACTAGGAGCAGCCATTTCCAACTGCTTTATAGCTCAGTAAGGGTGACCCCTGGGGGCCAACCTTGGCCTGTACCACCCAGGAAACCCCAAGGCCAGTGTTCCCAGTGGACAGCTACAGACCATGTCAGAGCACCATCACTCTGCCCCTGCACAGCTGATCCTCTACAGAGAGTGGAGGTTCGTGGCCAGTGCTCACAGCTAATCCTTATAGCTGACTGGCCTGGGTAAATCCCTCCCATTGATCTGCCATCAGAAACCAAGGCTCAACTAAAAGAGGAAAGTGTAAGCCCACACAAAGGGTACACCTCGAATACCCAGCTTGAGTGATAGGGGAGGATGTGCCACTAAACCCTACTGGACACCTACTACATTAGGGCACACTATCAAGACACAGAGTCAAAGCAGCTGTACATAAGACATAGAGAAAAACACAGGGAGACTGCCAAAACCAGGAAACAAAGAAGCATGGCTCAAAAGAAAGAACAGATCAAAACTCAAAAAAAAAGAGCTAAACAAAATGGAGAAAAGCAATCTATCAGATGCAGAGTTCAAAACACTGGTTATAAGGATACTCAAGGAACTTAGTGAGGACCTCAGCAGCATAAAAAAGATCCAGTCAGAAATGAAGTATTCATGAATTGAAATAAAGAACAATTTATAGGAAACAACAGTAGAGTGGATGAAGCAGAGAATAAAATCAATGAGTTGGAACATGAGGAAGGAAAAAACAACCAATCAGAATAACAAGACAAAAAAGCTTCCAGAAAAAATGAGGGTAGTATAAGCAGCCTCTGGGACAACTTCAAGAGGTACAGCATATGAATCATAGGGGTGCCAGAAGGAGAAGAGAAAGAGCAAGAAATTGGAAATCTATTTGAAAAAATAATGAAAGAAAACTTCTCTAATTTGGTGAAGGAAATAGACATGCAAGTCCAGGAAGCACAGAGAGTCCTAATCAAGCTGGACTCAAAGAGGACCACACCAAGGCATATCATAATTAAAATGCCAGAATTAAAGATAAAGAGAGAATATTACAAACAGCAAGAGAAAAGCAGAGAGTTACCTACAAAGGAACTCTCATAAGACAGATGATTTCTCAAAAGAAACTTGGCAGGCAAGAATGGGCTGTAAAGAAGTATTCAAAAATCATGAAAAGCAAGGACCTACAAACAAGATTTCTTTACCCAGCAAAGCTATCATTTAGAATGGAAGGGCAGATAAAGTGCTTGCCAGACAAGAGAAAGGGAAAGGAATTCATCATCACCAATTAGTATTACATGAAATGTTAAAGGGACTTATTTGAGAAAAAGATGAAGATCAAAACTATGAACATTAAAATGACAAAAAAAACTCATAACTATCAACAACTGAATCTAAAAAGTAAAAGCAGAAACAAACTAAGCAAACTAGAACAGGAACAGAGTCATAGATATGGGGATCATTTGGAGGGTTATCAGCTGGGAGGGGGAAGGAGGAGAAAGGGGGGAGATGGTACAGGGATCAAGAAGCATAATTGGAGATACAAAATAGACAGGGGAATGTTAAGAATAGTATAGGAAATGGAGAAGCCAAAGCACTTACATGCATAACCCATGGACATGAATTGAGGTGGGGGGGATGCAACTGCTGGAGGGAAGGGGGGTACTAGGCAGAGGGGTGCAAAAGGAAAAGAAATTGGGACAACTGTAACAGTATAATCAATAAAATATACTTTAAAAAAAGAAAGAAAATTACATTTCCCAAGATACAGGAGCAGGCCACGTCTGACCAGAAAATGGCCCCCTTCTGCCTAAAAGGTACAAGGCTTTATAGGGGGTTGATTTTTTCTGAATTCTTTTGTTTCATGTGGCTGGCTTTTTACAGCACATGCACAAGTGGTTATGTAACTTTTAAGCTTCCGTACATGCAATTACCCACAATCTTTCTTGATTGCCCACTTGGGGATGAAACCGCAATGATATAATTTATTATAATAGCATGATAATGAAGCAGAGGTGAAACTGTGGTCAACTATGGCCACAGTGCACATGCATGGTCCCTTTCTAGGTACTACACGGAGTTTCTGGATAACCAGGATGCTGGATGCTGGCTGACATTAGGACTTCCTGGCATGGCACCTCAGGGCTTTCTCATTCTTGTTCTGTCTTCTGCCTCATCACAACTGGTTAGGGGTGAGGATGTGAAGAGTCTGCTACTGGCATCTAATGAACAAGAGGCCAGGGATGCTGCTAAAAACATTCAGGACAGCCCCAAAACACAGAATTATTGACCTTGTATTAGTTTGCTAGGGCTTCTGTAACAAATACCACAGACTGGATAGCTTAAAGAACAGAAATTTATTTTCTTTACAGTTCTAGGGGTTTGAAGTCCATGATAAAAGCGTTGGCAAGATTAGTGTCTCCTGAGGCCTTGCTCCTTGGCTCGCAGATGGCTGGCCACCTTCTTGTATCCTCACATGTTGTCCCTCTGTATCTTTCCTCATCTCCTTTCCTTAGAAGGGTGCCAGTCATTTTGGATTAAGACCTACACTTAATGATGTCATTTTAACTTAACTTACCTTGCTAAAGACCCTATGTCCAAATAAAGTACCTCTCATTCTGAGATACTGAGGGCTAGGATCTCAATACATGATTTTTACAGGGGCACAATTCATCCTGTAACACAGACCAAAATGCCACTAGTGCCAAGGGTAAGAAACCTTGCAAAATATTGGAGATAGCTGGCAAATATTAGATAGTAAATACTTTAGTAAAATTCAGGGATTCTAAATTTCACTTAAGGCTGATCTGAAATTCTTACTCTGCAATGTTTTCACTGCCTCCCCCTATTGATGTTGCTGTCACTATGTTCTTTTTTTAGACTGGAGCCCATTGGAGCAGCTGCTAGTAAAGAATACTCTCTGGAGAAAAATTTGGAGAAAATGAAGTTAGACTGGGTCAACATGACATTCAACTTTGTAAAGTACAGGGACACTGTGAGTATCAGTCCAGCTGTCTAGCCCCAAGAACAACCCATTTATTTTATAGTATATAATAGAGGAATCCATTCAGAATTGCAACAGAACTCACAAAGGAAGGATCCCTAACATTTTTTTAAAAGTTTTTTATTGAGACATAATTGACACATATCATTATATAAGTTATACAATGTGTGGATTTGATACATTTATCTATTGCAATATGATTATCATCCTAGTATCACCTAACACCTCTATCAAGTCACATAATTATCATTTCCTTTTTGTGGTGGGAACTATTAAGACCTAGTCTCTTAGCAACTTTGAAGGTTTTACTACAGTGTTGTTGACTGTAATAACTATGCTGTGCGTTAGATTGTTTTCTGCAGGTTGCCTACCTGGGCCAGTTCTTCCTCCAGGCACTGCTGGAGGGATGCATTTTATTTTTCTTTCCTTTTTAATTTTATTATGCAAGGAGGGATGCATTTTCAAATGAGAAATGCCTTTTGATTCAGAGCAATAAGCTTTCTCAGTGCAAAGGAGCTGGGTAAGCCTCCTAAATTAGCATCTCCCAGGGAATGCTCCCCAGGTCCCTCAGGAGTATACCTGGGGTAAACAATACTTAGCACTTCTCAAAAAAAATCCCAATTGATTCTTTCTGACTGCTCCACCCCCAAAATGCCTGGACACCTGTATTTTTAATGCACCCCTGGTCTTTCAAGTGTGCAATGTGGATTGAGAAGTAAAACCCTAAAGACCTTCCATATCTGCCCCAGCCTCCAAGACATGTGATCTTTTTGTAACTTCTCTCTCCCCCTTCAGTTTCAATAGTACCAGTGTCTTGATTTCACCTGGATAAGAATTATGGATGAACCAATGGGAGGGAGGAGAATGTGGGATCTCTTCAGCAAAGCCCACCACCCATGGGTCCCAGCAGATTGGTGCTGCACCATCTGATTGGATGAGATAGTCCTAGAGGCTGTGGGCTGAGATAAGGTGTTAAGCTAGGGGATCTAGGAATAATAACTTCATTACTCTCAGCCAATTTTCAGTTTTTGAGTGATGCAGCTATAGAGAGGATCAACAACAAAAAGAAATCAAGGTACCTCTATATTAAGAGCTAGGCACACCTCCCAGTGCAGAGCTATTAGTAAAAAAAGGTGGATAGATGAGAAAATATATCCTCTATGTATAATACACAGAAAGACCAGACCTGCCACTGAGGGACAGACCCTAGTCAGCCACCTTGCCAGGATGGCCTAGGAGGAAAAGTGCCATGCATGGGGGCTGACCTTTAAGTCATAGTAACCTTACCTACTAGTAAAATATGGCCTAGTAAATGTGGAGTCAGAGGTTTCCAAACTTTCTCGTTTCGTGTAGCCTTTTGGGTCTGGTATTTTTTCATTGTTCCCCTCCCTAGACCAAAAGAAATAGCTCACAGCTATTTTTGAAGTAATTATGTTCAAACAATAAGTATTTGTGTCCTGTCACCTTAACAGCTGTTTGAAAAAGTACATATAAGTTGAAATAAGTACATTTGTATTTTATTTTTAAAGAACCACTATTATTTACTATGAGTTTGTTGCAGTGCCCTGAGCACCTCAGCACAGTTTGAGAACCACCAGTATAGGCACAAGTGGTCAGCTTAGAGGTGTTCCTGCCTGAAGGAGAGAGGTGAGCAAGTGCACAGGAAGTAGGAGCACAGAGCAGGTGGGAACTCTTCCCCTCCAACACATACCAGTTGCAGGTCTGGGCTTAGGCCATGTTTGATTTCTGCAAAGAAAATAGAAAATATGTGTCTTTAAGAACATTTTCAAGGAAGAAAATAGATATTCCATCCCCTGTAAGACATAGATTTCTATCCCACTGGAATGGAGAGCTGAGCTGTAAGGTTTTGGGCATCAGCAAGGATAGTGGGAGTGTTGTGATTCTGACAGGGTGAGGTATGTTTATTTGCAGGATACAAGCATCTTGTGTGCAGTTGATGACATTCAGCTGCTACTTGATGATCATGTGATAAAGACTCAGACGATGTGCGGCTCTGCATTCATCAAACCAATAGAAACAGAATGCCGGGTAAGAGGAAATGAGCCTGAGTGTTTCGTGACATTCATTCAGTTAGCTCTCAGTTTCTCAGAGGTGGGAGAAGGTTTTTAAGTTCATTTAACAAACAAACTCATTTTCTCCTGATTGGAAAAAAATAACACAAAGCTAAAAGCAAATAACCATTGCATGCTGAGCCTTTGCAAGTCTGCCAAAAGAAAATATGAGAAAAATTGAATATACCAAATAAAAATACATTTGGAAAGAATGTGAATATTATCTGAGTTAGAGTGATCTAGAATGTAAACTACTTAAGGGTAGGGACTTGGCCTTATTTTGTCATTGTTTATAGAAGTGGCATAGGCTAAGGGCAAAGATTCTGAAACCATACTGCCTGGGTTCAAAGTCTGACTCTGCCACTTATTAGATAACCTTGAGCAAGTTACTCAAACTCTTGTCTCTCAGTTTCTGCATTTGTAAAGTATGATGCGTAGCAATATTTCCACCTTAAGTCTATTGATTAAAAGTTTCACCTCCATAAAGCACTCAACCCATCGCTTGTTACAGTAATAATAATAATTATATGTAATAATATATAATAATTATTACTATTGTTATTATTCCACTGGAATGCAAGCTCCATAAGAGCAAGGACTCACTTGTTTCATTCATTGCTGTATTCTCATTGCCTAGAACAGTGACCAGAACAAAGGGGGCACTCAGTAAGTATTTGCTAAACAAGAGAATGAGTATAATAAATGAGTCCATCCATTTGGGCTTGTTAGGCAGAGTGGCAAGTTAATGATTCAGACATAAAATGCTAAATTGCAGAAGTGGGAAGAAAAGCTAGTCCGTGTGCAGGAAATTTTGGACACCTGGTTGAAATGCCAAGCCACCTGGCTGTACCTGGAACCAATCTTCAGTTCAGAAGACATCATAGCCCAGATGCCAGAAGAGGGGAGGAAATTTGCCATTGTTGATAGTTACTGGAAATCACTCATGTCCCAAGCGGTAAGTTTGTACCACCCAGCACATCTCACCAGCAGGAACGTGGGCTGCCATACAGATGTTCTTCATTGTGCATTATAGCCATGACCCTTAAAACTTGTAAGCAAACTAAAGTTTTTGCAAATTTGATATTGTTATATATTTTTTTACACTTTTAAGTATATTTGATTGATTATGCTTTACAGTTGTCCTATTTTTTTCTTCCCCTTATCCCCCTCCACCCTGCACCACCCTCACTCATCATTTCCCCCACCCTTAATTCATGTCCATGGATAATACATGTAAGCTCTTTGGCTTCTCCTTGTCCTATACTATTTTTAATCACCCCTAATTTGTGCCTACCAATTATTCTTCTTACTCCCTGAACTTTTCCCCCCCATTCTCCCTCCTTCCTCTCCCTGCTGATTACCCTCCATGTGATCTCCATCTCTGTGATTCTGTTCCTATTCTAGTAGTTTGCTTAGTTTCTTTGTCGTTGATTTTTTTTTTTTAGGTTCAGTTGTTGATAGTTGTGAGTTTCTTGTCATTTTAATGTCCATAGTTTTGATCTTATTTTTCTTAGTTAAGTCCCTTTAACATTTCATATAATAAGGGCTTGGTGATGATGAACTCCTTTAACTTGACCTTATCTGGGAAGCACCTTATCTGCCCTTCCATTCTAAATGATAGCTTTGCTGATTAGAGTAATCTAGGTCATAGGTCCTTGCTTTTCATGATTTTGAATACTTCTTTCCAGCCCCTTATTGTCTGCAAGGTTTCTTTTGAGAAATCAGCTGATAGTATTATGGGAACTCCTTTGTAGGTAACTTGCTCATTTCCTCTTGCTGCTTTTAAGATTCTCTCCTTAACTTTAATCTTGGGTAACTTAATCATTACATCTCCTTGGGTCCAACTTTTTGGGGACTCTCTGAGCTTCCTGGACTTCCTGGAAGTCTATTTCCTTTGCCAGACTGGGGAAGTTCTCCTTCATTATTTGTTCAAATAAGTTTTCAATTTCTTGCTCTTCCTCTTCTCCTTCTGACACCCCTATGATTTGGATGTTGGAATGTTTAAATTTGTCCCATAGGTTCCTAAGCCACTCCTCATTTATTTGAATTCTCGTTTCTTCATTCTGTTCCTGTTGAATGTTTATTTCTTCCTTCTGTTCCAAATCTTTTATTTGAGTCCTAGTTTCTTTCCCTTCACTGTTGGTCCCCTGTATATTTTTCTTTATTTCACTTTGCATAGCCTTCACTTCTTCCTCTATTTTGCATCATAACACAAATATTTCTGTGAGCATCCTGATTACCAGTATTTTGAACTGTGCATCTGATAGGATGTCTACCTCCTCATAGCTTTTTCTGGAGTTTTGATCTGTTCTCTTATTTGGGCCATATGTCTTTCTCTCGGCCCAGCTGTTACATTGTAAGGGGTGGAGCCTTAGGTATTCACCAGGCAGGGGCAACCCACGTCACTGCTTTGCAGCACTGTATGGGGGGGAAGGGTCAGAGAGGGAACAATGCAGCTTGCTTGGCTCTTGGCCAGCTTTCAGTCACATCCCCCACTACCCACAAGCAAATTGGGCCTTTCTGGTGCTGATTCCCAGGTGGGTGGGTTTGTGTATGTTCTAGGACCATGTGGGTCTCTCCAACAAACTGTTGTGAGGCTGGGAGTTTCTCCTGCCATCTCAACCCTCACAGATTTTTATTGCCAGAGGTTTTGAAGCTTTAGTTTCCCACGTTGGAACCCTGGGTTGCATGGTCTGTCTCACTCCCCAGTTGTTCCTCCCAGCTTATCCACAAGTGAATGTGGAATTGCCTAGTCTGCCAGGTGCCACCTCGCCACCCCAGTTCTCTGCCTTGCTGCAAGTCCTCTCCACCCCGGCTGCCTGTCTCCACCCCTCCTACCAGTCTGGGTGAATGTTTCTTCTTTAACTCCTTGGTTGTCAAACTTCCATACAGTTTGATTCTCTGGCAGCTCTGGTTGTTTTTTGTTTTTAAATTTGTTGTTGTCCTTTCGGTTGTGCAAGGAAGCAAAGTGTATTGCTTCCTTGCTACCTACTATTATTATATATTTGTAATCTCGAATGTTATTGAAAATTCAAACATGGATATATGTAATATAAAAAATGGAGGCCTTTGAAATCTCACCTCCCTACAGGCAAGTACTAACTGTTTGTGTAATTTAGCTGTCATTCTAATGAGGTAGAAGACTATTTATTATGGAGTAATGCAATAAAACTTTTACAGATTGAGAATCCTTTCAGAATTTAAATGATTATCCATATTCAGTTACTCAGATGTTTAGCAAATGTTTATTCAGTACATACGATGTCCCAGACATTGTACTATCAGTCAGAAAACACTTGCAGATGACCAGAATATGATATCTGCATTCACAGAACTCGCTGTCTTATGAGAGACAGACTTAGATATGTAAGAGCTATAATGAAATATATGCAAAAGATTTTACAGCACAGGAAAATGATTTAGTTGCCTGAGAATGTCAAAGAAGTCCTCCAAAGGGGGTGACATTGGAAACAGACCTCGAAGTATGAGTTCACTGGGTGTGAATAGATACTCCCAAGACAAGGCATCCAGGAGTATCTATTAAGAGATGATATTCTTTTCCTTCTTGAAGTCAAGTGTGCTATAATTGGGGCAAATTTATAAAGAATTTGTTTCAAGGGAATTATTCACCCTGGTTGTTTGTAGAAATGAGATAAGAGGTCATTCCTATTGCTTGGCCATTACAGCCAGTTTTCATGATATCCTGCTTCCTCCAGCCTCATATTAGTTAAGAATTTCATTTGCAAGTAACAGAGACCCACTGGAGGTAGCTCAAACAAAAAGAACAAATGGTGTCACATGGAACTCCAGTATAGAAAGTATATAAAGGATGGCTCTAGAACCCACAACTCTCTTCTGGGCAGAGAAGAGAGTTCTCTTTCTATGCCTGCTTCCACCTATCTCACAGACTAGCTTGCCCTGCCACTTAGTCACATCATAGAAGATGATCTTCACACCGCAGCAAAGTCCCCTCCTTCAAGGGGCCAGCCCAGACTAGTTTAGAATATCATGGGCTAAATTCCAAAATCCCAGCAGTTAAAATATAATTGGCTCGATTGGTTTCAGGCGTCATGTTATATGAACATTCACCCTTGTGGGACTAGGAGACACTTAGTGGAGCAGGGCATCATTAGTTGATTGGCTGGTTATACACTCATACGACCTGACCATCTCAGAGTCTGGGAAGTCCATGATGATTCTCGCCTTTTTTGATGGAATCTAGGTGAAAGATGCCAGGGTTCTGGTGGCTGCAGACCAGCCTCGGATGGCTGAGAAGCTTCAAGAAGCTAACATTCTGTTGGAGGACATCCAGAAAGGGCTAAATGATTACTTGGAGAAGAAGAGACTATTTTTCCCCAGGTATTTATTATTGTCCTTTTGTTTGGAATTGCCCATGTATAGGTAGAATTACATTTTTCATAGTGACAGTTGGCTCCTATCAATCTATTCCATATCTTTTCCTAGTTTCCCATCCCCCAAGAGATAGTTCTCAGAGGTAAGGAATGTCTTTATGATTGTTATTTAGAGTGAGGTTGAATGGACACCAGGAAGGGCCAAATCCACTTTGGCCAATCAACATTGTCAAATGCCCATTTAGAGGGATGATTAAGAACCTGGACTTTGGAGTTAAACAGACCTTGGTTTGAGTTCCAGCTCTTCCACTTATTAATCTTGAGACCTTCAGCAAATCTATCCAAGTCTCAGGTTTTCTATAAATTAGAGATATAATAACAGCCCCTCCCTAGTATATTTGTTGTGCATATCAAATGAGATAATGTATGTAAAGCATTTAGCATCTAGAATATGTGTTTAAGAAATGTCAGCTAAGTTTCGTGGGGGTTTTTTTGCTATCAAATTTTGTAGTTTCTGATAGGTATGTTTATAAATATTTGACTCTTTTTCACAAGAACCAATTATTCTTCTGCAGAAAAATCAAGGTAGTTTTAGAGAGATAGTTTCAAGAAGGAGGGTCCTCACTCTTGATAATTTGTCCATGTATAGTTGACAATGGATGTTCACTCCATGTATTTGATTCTAATTAAGATGTAGATTTGATCTCAATTTTCCTGTAAGGAAAATACATGTTAATGTTCCCCTACATGAAGACAAAGTTAGTGCTCTGCTTTCCACCAAGAAAAAAAAAGTGGGTTGTTTGGGATTCAGAAATGTCCTTGGTATCTATTTAGTGCAGTATATCTAGTAGAAGTTTTCTCAATGACAGAAATGTTCTCTGTTTGTGCTGTCCAGTATAGTAGCCATGGGCTACATGTGGCTATTCAACACTTTAAATGTGTCTAGTGTAAATGAGAAAGCCAGTTTTCCATTTAATTAGTATTCATTTTTAAATATACATAGCCACAGGTGGCTAATGCCTTCAGTATTGGACAACACAGATAGAGCACAAGCAGTGGAAGGAAACTCAATTTGGAAGGACAAAACTTGGGAAGAGGAAACTTCTGATATTTGGACTTCTAATTCTATACCCACAACTGTTGTTCCTAATAAAAATACAAATAACAGCCAATACTAACACAGCATTTATCATGTGCCAGGACACTACTTTAAGTGCTTTATACATATTAACTTATTTAACCCTTACAATAATCCTATAAGGTTGGAAGCATTATTTTTATCTCCATTTTATAAAGGGAGAAACAGCAACTTGCCAAAAAACACAATACTGGTAAATGGAGAAACTAGAAATCAAATCCAGGTTGTCTAGATAAGAACCTCTCTGAGCCTCATTTTAATTTTAAATGATACAAAGATATTAAGTGTTACTATTATAACCATTTAGCATTATTCACTGTCACATATAATGAATCTATAGAGATCACCTGTTTGAATTTTACTAGGGAGTGGGAGAAACTGGCATTCTCATTAGTCAGTCAGCCAACAACTAATTATTGAGCTCTTCCTACCTGCGCAAGACTGCAGCTACAGTATACTAGCTTGCTTTGCTGCATAGCAAACCACCCCAAAAACTTACAAGCTTAAAACATCAATTATTTATTCAGCTCACAACTCTGTGGGTTGGCAAATTGGGCTAGGCTCAGCTGAATGGTTCTTCTGTTCTCATCATGGCCCACTCATGTGACTACAGTCAGCTGGTACTCAATGGCCTTAATCATTTATATGGTGGTTGGATTCCTGTTGGCCAGGGCAACAAAGGTAGTTGGGCCACATGTCTTTTAGCCTGCTGAAGGTTAGCCTGGGTTTATTCATATGGTGGTGGCCACAGCATTCCCAAGACCAGCAAGAATGGAAGCTTCAAGGCTTCTTGATGTCCAGGCTTCAAACTTTGCACTAACTCATGTTTGCCACAGTGGGACATAGAGCCAGGTCAGGTTCAAGAGATATGAAAGTAGACTCTGCCTCTTGATGAGATTAGGTGCGAATATCGTGGCCATTTTTATAATCCATCATATATAGTGAAGACTATCATCATATAGTCCCTTCATTGTGGAACTTTCAGCCTAGTGGTCACAGTAGAGGTTTATTTCTTGAACATTTTCTGAAGGTTTGTTGTTGCTGCCTTGAGGCCCTCAACAAGAGAATGAAGCTACCTTATTAAGAGTAATTTAAAGCAAAGGCCCCTGCATGTAAATAAATTCATTATTAACCTGTACTTATTACTTCACACCTGTTCTACCTTCTGTCATACCTAGAGATAAGGAAAGAAAAGAAAGTCTCTCTTTCCTTCTCCTGCCCAGTGATTCTCAACTCTAACTGCACATTAGAATCACTTGGGATTTTAAATTTTATTTTTTAATTGAATTTATTGGGGTATTATTGGTAGATAAAATTATATAGGTTTCAGGTGTACAATTCTATAATACATCATCAGTATGTTGTATTTTGTGTTCACTACCCAAAGTCAAGTCTCCTTTCATCACCATTTATCTCCATTTTACCCTCTTCTACCTGCCCCCACCTGGGATTTTTAAAAATAAAAATACCCAGGTCCACCCCTAGATCAATTATATATGAATCTCTGGGCAGTAGAACCTTGGCATTAGGATTTTTTGAATAAGTTCAGTAGGTGATTCTGAAGTGCAGCCAAGGTTGAGAACCATTGCTCTATCCAGTTATCTTTCAAAAGGTAGCACCCCACTGCCCAACCATATTAAACTCAGACATACCAGCTTCCATTATTTCTCTTGCTCTCAGAGTCATAATCATCTCCATCCTACATGCATTAGATGGAAAATGGTGAAAGGAGTGGGCCTTAGAGCAGACCCTAGAACATAGCTGGTCTTCATCTGAGTGCTATTTACCTGTTCGAATTATAACCTTGTTGGAAAGAATTGATCTCAGAAGAGATTTCAGTTGCCATCTCCCTTTGCTTTGAAATAGGTTCTTCTTCCTGTCAAATGATGAGCTGCTGGAGATCTTGTCGGAAACCAAGGACCCCCTCCGAGTACAGCCACATTTAAAAAAGTGCTTTGAAGGAATTGCCAAGCTGGAGTTTACAGATAGTTTGGAGATTGTGGGCATGATCAGCTCAGAAAAAGAAACTGTTCCATTCAAACAGAAAATCTACCCAGCTCAAGCGAAAGTAACTTCCCTTACCCATTTTTGGTTCTTTTCTCCATAATAGAGGAAAACAGAGAGGCAGAGAACACATGGGTTAAGCATTTAGACTCTAGTTTTAGTCTGCCTCAAGGAGGAATACATGGATTCTACAACTTAATTAATGACTGGGTGACTTTGGGAAGTGACTCCATCTTTTACAGTCTCAGCTTGCCCACCTCTAAAATGGGGAGAAGTCCTGCCTGGCATGGCTCAGTGAGTTGGGCCTCATTCCACAAAGGAAAAGGTCACTGGTTTGATTCCTGGTCAGGGCACATGCCTGGATTACAGGTTTGGTCCCTTGTTAGAGGACATACAAGAGGCAAATGATC
This sequence comes from Desmodus rotundus, assembly GCF_022682495.2. NCBI lineage: Eukaryota > Metazoa > Chordata > Mammalia > Chiroptera > Phyllostomidae > Desmodus > Desmodus rotundus. Next base: position 88,413,059 of record NC_071387.1, on the reverse strand, counting down.
AATGTTTCTCTCTTGCATCAATATTTATTTCCTTCTCTTTCTCCTTTCTCTAAAAATAAATAAAATCTGAAAAAAATAAAATGGGGAATATAGTGCAGCTAATGTTACATGCCATGTTTGTGGAAGGATTTCAACCAAACTTGATATGGAGGCAGTAGCAGGAATCAGATCCAAACTGATGCTGCTCAGATTTCCATGATCAGTTAAAAGTAACTCAGTCAGACAGCTTGCTGGGGCAGGTGTTTTCAAAGGTCAATAAAATGTGGAATCAATTCCATTTAACTTCAATTTTTATACATGTGTCCTTATATAATGAGTATAGTGTAAGTTACTTTTACTCCTGCTGGACATGACAGCATGTTCATTGAAATAGGTAACCACTCAGCCTCACTTTGCTTACTGTTTTGCCAACATATGCAAGTTGGAATCAGATAACCCAACCACACATCAGCTAGCTCATTGGTGCTTGAAGTCAACAGCTCCAGTGGCCAGAAATTCTGGAACTGAATAATTAGCTGCACATTTGAATCGCCTGTAGAGCTTTGAAATAAATCCAGATGCCCAGGTTACATCCCACACCAATTATGTCTGGAAGTGGGAGTCAGGCCTCTGTATATATATATTTACAGATCTCCAAACAATTCAAATGCACAGCAAATTTGGGAACCACTGGAATAATGTAAGAATTAAAACTGTTCATTAGAATGAGCAGTTTTTGCCCTGGTGAGTGTAGCTCAGTTAGTTGGAGCATTGTCCCATAACCAAGGTTGCGGGTTTGATTCCTGGTCAGGGCACATTATCTAGTTTGCAGGTTTGATCCCCAGTCTTGGTAAGTACATCAAGGCATGTGCAGCAGGCAACCAATTGATGCTTCTCTCTCACGCTGATATTTCCCTCTCTCCCTTCTTCTCCCTTCATCTCTCTCTAAAAGCAATGAAGAAAGAAAGAAAGAAAGAAAGAAAGAAAGAAAGAAAGAAAGAAAGAAAGAAAGAAAGAAAGAAATATTATTTCATTAACTGAAATGTAAATGTCATTTTCCCCCCAACAAATTGTCTGTTTGAGAAAATATGAAAGAAATGCATGTTAAAAATCCCTTATTGCACCTTTTACAAGACACACACTTCCTAGAATGCAGTAAACAAATGTAAAACAAGTAGTTAAACAATATTGGTTTGAAGGGGTGTGTGGGGGAGGAAGAAACTTTCCTCTACTCTCAAGGTTCTTTTGGCTGGTCTAGTAATCAAATACACATGAGCTGAGTTAAGAACAGAAAATAACCAAATATAATCACATACATATGTAAGAGAGCACATATATAAGAGAGTCAGAGACCCCACATACATGAGAGGTTCAGGGACAGGGAAACTAAGGTCTAGAAGAGCTTCTGAGGTAGGGATGAGATAATGTATCTTGGGGCTTCAGCAGGTCACTGCAGGGAGAGCACATGTTCTGTAATTAGTAGTTTGCCTCGCCATATGGATAGGTAAAAATTCATTTCTGGTGATTCTTATCATAGACCAGGCTCCTAATTTATATTATAGATAGCTAAGAATATCTTAATCTTAATTTTCCCTTTTAAATATCTTAACTTTGGGGGGGATGGGCAGAAGTTTCTCTTGAGCTTGCAGGGTCATTATTGCCTTTAGCTCAAAATAATTTGCATAGCACTGAGACACATCCTAGGGTGGCTGGTCTTCCTCCAGCCCTGTCCAGAGAGAAAGTTGATTCTGCAGATGGTCTCTTCCTCTGGGCTTGGCTAATGGTTGCTGCCTGTCTGTCTCACTTGCAGGGCATGGTGGAAAAGTGGCTCCAGCAGGTGGAGCAGGTGATGCTTGTCAGTATGAGGGAAGTTATTCGACTTGGGATTGAAGCATATGTCCAGGTAAACAAGAATTGGGTTCATGTGCCAGGATGTTGGTACAGCAACAAGAACTTTGGGGGAGTTAAATGAGTTAGTTCTGACCACTCCTCTGTCTTCTACCAAAGCTCACATTAGTCCTGCTAGGTACACCTGACCCTTCTGTGCCTCTCCTTTTCTTGCAAATTTGTTTCTGATGAAATGCTTGCAGTAGGCCAGTCCTTTCTGTGAAATGAATTGGTGGCAAGAGCCCCTTCTAATCAAACATTCTCCCCACCCCCAGGCTTTTCATTCACATGACACATGCCCTAACTGGCACAACTCATTCAGTCCCAAAGCTTTAGGGGAAACAAGTTGACAGAGGCTTAAGAGAAAAGAACCATTTTAGCCAGCTCCTAGCAAAGAAAAGAATATTCAGTTAACACCTTCCCACTCAAGTACAGCACTGACCCTGCTGCTCCTTTCAGTGGTATTTTCATTGTAAATGAAATACCAATCCTTTGTCTTACGATATATACTGAGTCAAAAATTGAAGAAAAACCTGTGGGGAGTTATTTCATGCAATTGCATCTATAGCAAGAGTCAGCAAACTGTTTCTGTTAAGGAACAGATAATAAATATTTTTAGCTGTGCAGGCCACCCACACTATTTTTATCTTTGCCTTTGTAGATGATAGGTAAACATTGGGCCTAGCTGTTGCATTACACCTTTATTTACAAAAAAGATTTGGCCCTCAGGCCATAGTTTGCCTGATTTACAGTTAAAAAATAGGGGGGCATGACTAAGGAAACTGTGGGGCAGCACTGAAATATTCTGTAGCCATTAAAAAGAGTAGTTGTGAATACTTTCTGAACACTACCTCGATTATAACTAGTAAAGTCCCTGGATAGGAGCATGCAAAAAAAAGGTAAGAGTTAATGAGATTGTTGGTGGGTTTTTTTTTTTCATAAAATTTAAGGAGGAAGGCATAAATCAGTAATCACAGAGATGTCAAGCCTTGTAGCTTGAATGTGGGGAGGGATTTTTGTGTATGTGTTGTGAGGGGATAAGATGGTAGGGGATGTTTTTAAGTCAGGTTAAATCATGCAAGATGAACGGACCCTAGAAAATGCCCCACTGCAATATTCTAGGTCTCTCGTAATCAGTGGGTCTTGCAGTGGCCTGGCCAGGTGGTTATCTGTGTCTCTTCCATCTTTTGGACCCAGGAAGTATCTCAAGCCCTAGTGGAAAAGACCCTACAGGTAAGTGAGCCTGTCATGAAGCTTGCAGAAGAGATTTCAGCTCAGTTAGGAATTGAATGACATATATCAATAGTTAGAGTAGCCATGTTTTCTAAATAAAAAATAATAATCAGACATCCAACCCATGGTATCACAGAAGCCAGGTTTTCATGGGGGCCTTTGGACAGAGAATTTGGAATTGGGGATGTTCTTGAGTTCTCTAAGTGCAACAACTCTCATAGTCCTTCTCAGACAGAAATCCTAGGCTGCGTGATTCTGAGATTTAGCAGTCTTTGCTTCCAGGGTTAATCTGGCATAATTTCCAACAACCAATTTTTTCCCTTTTTAAAATTCATTCTTGCTTTTTAACTCTTTATTTAAAAATAATGTCATAAAGTCTTGCAAAAATAATTCAAAGAATTCCATATGCCCTTCATCCACATTGTACCAATATAAATATCTTACATAACCACAGTACAGTTGTCCAAAATAGGAAACCAACACTGATACAAGATACAATATTATCTAATCTTAATTTAGCCAGTTACCCCACTAATATCTTTTTGTATGGTCCAGGATCCAATCCAGGATTACATGTTTATAGGTGAAGTTTTCACATCTCCCATGTCTCCTTTAATCTCAAAATATTTCAAGGTTGTTTTGTTAATTCTGATTTTCTTTATCACTTACATACAGTAAAATTCACACTTTTTAGTGTACAGTTCTAAGTTTTGACAAACATATACATTTTTGTAATGCTCAAATTCCCTCATGCCCTTTATAGTCAACTGCTTCCCCTATCCAAGCCTCTGGCAACTACCAATCTGTTATCTGCCCCTGTAGTTTTGCCTTTTCCACAACACTGAAAATAAAGCCATACAGTATCTAGCCTTTCAAATTTAGCTTCTTTCAGTTAGCACAATGCATTTGAAAATCATATAGAGGTTAACAAATGGAGCTGAGGGAAAGGAAGCTGGAGGGATGACACCCAGGAGTCTTGTGGACGGTGACATTCCCCTAGAAGGGATTACCAGGGGAGAATCCAACTTAACCAGTTGTCCCCCTCCTATGTTCCTGTCAGGATTTTCTGAAAAAGAGCAACGATCAGATTACACAGATTGTCCAACTGGTGCGAGGGAAGCTGAGCAGTGGGGCTCGCCTCACCCTGGAGGCCCTCACAGTCATTGATGTCCATGGTAAGCATGGAGGCCCCCCTGACATCACCGCCTGTGCCAGAACAGCAACCAGGCTTGCCTGTCTCTCTCCTCTGGATGGAGGACTCAGGGTCTCCTTTCCCATTAGAGAGAAGATTCTCCAACTAAGATTAAGATGTGGGAGTAAGAAGAGAAGCCAATGGTTCTGAGCAGGGCTGTTACTGAGACAGTGATGGCTACTGCCATTCCTGAGATTCACCACTGGGAACCATTTCCTTGCACTGACCAGAGTTAATATTTTTGAATATTCACCAGTTGGCAAGCTTGTGCTTAGTGCTTGATGTATATTATCTCATTTTTACATACTTTTCACAGATTAAGAACCTGAGGATTAGAGAGGTATATAACTTGCTGAGTGGCACACAGCTAGTAAGTAGCAGAGGATCTTTGTAATTTGAACCTATGTCTGTGATTCCAAACCTAGGAGACTGGAAATGTGCAGTGGTGCAGGGAAGGAATGGGTGAGAGAAGATACCTTCCAGCTCTTCCTTTAAAAAGAAGAGGAGAAATCACTGGGGTTTTTATGTAAAATAAACCACCTCCACATCCTCACTCCATCATCACCAAGGAAATGGGAGCTAGACCAGGCTGCTTGCCTAGGAGCAGTGTCCCTCTTGCTCACACCCAGATTCCTGCTGGCATTTCATGGCAGCTTCATCTCCTTAAGGCACCAGCCTGATATCCATTTGGGTAGACCAACATGAAATCAGGGAGAAGAAATGGAGAATGTGGTCCTCATCTGGCCACAAATCCAGCTGGTAGAAGTAATACATGCAGGTGTGGTTACTGCCCAGGGTGTCCCAGAGTGGTTGGGTTCACAGCACATGCACATGCACACACAGCATAATGCTGGTGTCCTCAACTTGGTCCTTTGAGATTTACCTTCCTTTTGGGTCTCTGATGCTACCACTCTGGGGTCCTCTCAAGAACCTGGAAGGGAATTAAACTCCTTGGGAAAGAAATGCCATCCAGTTTTCCACAGTGGCAGCACCAGTCTGCATTCCCACAAATAGTGTACTAGGGTTCAGTCTCACCTATAAGTGGAACCTAATCAACTAAACAAACAAGCAAGCAAAATAGAACCAGAGCATGTAAATAAAGAACAAACTGACAGTGACCAGAGGGGAGGAGTGAAGAGGATAACGGGGGAAAGAAGGGAAAGGATCCTCAAGAATCATGTATGAAGGACCCATGGACAAAGACAACAGGGGGGGAGGATTGAATATGGGAGGTGAGGGTGAGTAGGGCAGGGGAGAGTAATGGAGGGAAATCGGGGAAACTGTAATTGAACAACAATAAAAATAAATAAATACTCATTGGTATAATCTAATGCTACTGAAGTTTGAATGTATAACACTTGACATATAAGAATAGACAGCCAAACTAAAACAAACTTTAGCAGAAGAAAACTTAAATACAAATATATTCAAAAAGATAAATAAATAAATATGGTTAAGTTGGTAAAAAGGAAAACTCATTGAGAAGGAAAGAAGAGCTGTTGATGTAATCTTGTTCAAGGATTCTTTTCTTCAGGGGTTTGGATTTCACTGTAATAAAGATTTCTGAGAACCAAGATGGCGGCATAGGTGGACACATTGCACCTCCTCGCACAACCAGAGCTGACGGAAAATCGAGCAACAAGGAAGTGTGACACCAAGGAAATAAAAAATAAACATTCATCCAGACCAGTAGGAGGGGCGGAGAAGGGCAGCCAGGGCGAAGAGGACTTGCGTGGCCGTGGCAGGACCCAGACTGGCAGAGTGTGGGATGAACGGGGCAGGCAGCCTGACCATGGGCAGACCCTGCGGCCCCACATTGGCACACAGATAAACCGAGAGGGCCGGACTCAGAGTGGCAGAGAACGGAGCAGGCAGAGTGGTGGGTAGCACCCCGCGGCCCCACATTCGCGCACAGATAAACTGGACAAACGGCGGGGAGCAAAGCAGACAATGCAACCCAGGGCTCCAGCATGGGGAAATAAAGCCTCAAACCTCTGACTGAAAACGCCTGTGGGGATTGGGGCGGCAGCAGGAGAGACTCCCAGCCTCACGGGAGAGGTCATTGGAGAGACCAACACGGGCCTAGAGTGTGCACAAGCCCACCCACTTGGGAACCAGCACCAGAGGGGCCCAGTTTGATTGTGGGTAGCAGAGTGAAAGACTGAGAGCTGGTGGAGAGTGGAGCAGGTGCCATTGCTCCCTCTCGGCCCCTCCCCCACGTACAGCATCACAGCGCAGTGACCAGTGTTACCCCGCCCTGGCTCCGCCCCTTTAAGTAACAGATGCGCCAAGACCAAAAAAAAAAAAAAAAGGCCTAAATGACAGAACACTTCAAAGCTCCAGAAAAAATACAACTAAGCGACGAAGAGATAGCCAACCTATCGGATGCACAGTTCAAAACACTGGTTAACAAGATGCTCACAGAATTGGTTGAATCTGTTCAAAAACCAGATGAAAAAATGAAGCCTATGCTAAGAGAAACAAAGGAAAATGTACAGGGAACCAATAGTGATGCGAAAAAAACTGGGACTCAAATCAACGGTGTGGACCACAAGGAAGAAAGAAACATCCAACCAGAAAAGAATGAAGAAACAAGAATTTGGAAAAATGAGGAGAGGCTTAGGAACCTCCAGGACATCTTGAAACGTTCCAACATCCGAATTCTAGGGGTGCCAGAAGGAGAAGAGGAAGAACAAAAAATTGAAAACTTATTCGCACAAATTATGAAGGAGAACTTCCCTAATCTGGCAAAGGAAATAGACTTCCACTTCCAGGAAGTCCAGGAAGCTCAGAGAGTCCCAAAGAAGGTGGACTCAAGGAGGAACACACCAAGGCACATCATAATTATATTAGCCAAGATTAAGCAGAAGGAGAGAATCTTAGAAGCAGCAAGAGGAAAGGACACAGTTACCTACAAAGGACTTCCCATAAGACTGTCAGCTGATTTCTCCAAAGAGACCTTACAGGCAAGAAGGGGCTGGCAAGAAGTATTCCAAGTCATGAAAGGCAAGGGCCTACATCCAAGATTACTGTATCCAGCAAAGTTATCATTTAGAATGGAAGGGAAGATAAATTGCTTCTCAGATAAGGTCAAGTTAAAGAAGTTCATCATCACCAAGCCCTTATTATATGAAATGTTAAAGGGAATTACCTAAGAAAAAGAAGATAAAAATAGGAACAGTAAAAATGACAGCAAACTCACAGTTATTAACAACCGCACCTAAAACAAAAACAAGAGCAAACTAGGCAAACAACTAGAACAGGAACAGAACCATAGAGATGGAGATCACATGGAGGGTTGTCAATAGGGGATTGGGAGGGGGAGAGAGGGGGGAAAGGTACGGAGAATAAGTAGCATAGATGATAGGTGGAAAATAGATGGGGGGGGTAAGAATAGTGTAGGAAATGTAGAAGCCAAAGAACTTATAAGTATGACCCATGGACATGAAGTATAGGTGGGGAATGTGGGAGGGAGGGGGTGGGCAGGATGGAGTGGAGTGAGGGGGGCGGGAAATGGGACAACTGTAATGGCATAATCAATAAATATATTTTTTAAAAAAAGAAAAATGTTAGTCAGCCCCACAGCCCCATGATCAGGCTGTCAGCTCCCCTGGCTGGTCAGATGCTCTGCAAGATGTAAAGTGCTATCTAAATGTGATGCACTATTAATACTTTAGAAATATTTCACAGCTGCCCAGCTGGAACTGGGAAAAGAATTGTTTCTCCTGATCTCTGGCAGGGGGATTATTGTTGGAGGCAAATGTGACAGCTGTGACATGTAAATGAGGGACAAGGAAGGACAGTTGACGGTGGAGGTCATGGGCACCTGCCTAGGGCAGGTCCTGCGTGCTCCTCCTCTACTTGTGGTCTTGAATGAACCACTCAGCTCTGCCCAGGTAAAGTGGCCATGCTGACCCCTGCCTCTCCCATGTCTCACAATTTCAGGAGTCCCTGAAAGAAGACAGAGCTTTGACTCAGCCTCTTACCCCTAGGCCACTGCTGCTGCACCTACCCAGGTACAGCCTGAACCTCATGAGAGACACAAGGGCAGAAAATCTAGATGGATAACAGGCCCTAAGTCACTACTACAGGACTTTACAGAAGAGGGTAAAGAGCAGGCTGGGGAAGAGTGCAATGAAGAAAGAGCTGAGAATAAGTGTCCTGGATAGGCTGAGTGGCCTCCAGGCAGGCCCAGAGGTAAAAAGCAGAATGGTGTTGACAAACAGGGACTGGTTTTTCCCAGTTGGGCTAGAAGGAAAGGATTGGGCAGGACAGGAAGTTGAGGGAGTATACCTTGGGCAGAAAGGAAGAAATAGGCACTGAGCTGCATCCTGTTGGCATTGGAGAATCACCAGCAATGGAACAGGGAGGAAGGAGGGAGGAGAGGGAAAAAAAAAAAAAAAAGATTTCCCTCATGGAGAGGCATCCCTTTGCAAAGTTGTATTTCTGAGATCCTAATCTTGAGCTGCTGTACTCATTCTGAGATCTCAGTAGCTCTTGCCCTGTGAACTACCTAAAAAAATAATTAGTAATTCCAATAAACCTGTTGTCCACTCTTCAACTTCAGGGCTCCTATCACTGAGAGAAAATTAGGTTCACAATCCTATGAAAGGAGAAAACCTAGAAATGTATCTCCCAACTGGTTTCTCAGGGCCCCAGATGAAAAGAATACATCTAAACATGGATTCATGGGTTCCCTTCTCCACAATGTCAGGCCAAGTTGACTGTATTCTCTTAGGATATCCTAGAGGCCTGGAACAGAGCTCACAAGGTTATATTAGGGATAAGACAGCATTTGGGGGTAACTACATATTGCAAAGGCCTCTGAGTCAGCCCCACAAGAATTTAGGAATGATAACAATAGCTGATACTTATGTAATGTTTTATATGTCAGATGCAGTTCTCCTTTCTTTTTCTTTCTTTCTTTCTTCTTTTCTTCCTTCCTTCCTTCCTTTTTTCTTTCTTTCTTTCTTCTTTCTTTCTTTCTTTCAATCTTTCTTTCCTTTCTTTCTCTTTCTTCTTTCTTTTCCTCTCTCTTTTCCTCCCTCCCTTCCTTCCTTCCTTCCCTTCTACCTACCCATTATCTGTGTATATAGAGATATGTACATAGGCATGTAAATATGTATACATATAAGTGTTTATACACATAGATATTCATTTAATCATTATCATAACCCTATCAGGACAGTACTATGTTATCTGCATTTTACAGATTACTCAACTGAAGGAGAGAGAGATTGAGTAACTTGCCCAAAGTCACATAGCTAGTTAGAATTTGGACCCAGGCATATAAGAACAGACACATAGATCAATAGAACAGATTAGAGAGTCCAGAAATAAGCCCAAGTCTCTATGGTCAATTAATAGTCAACAAAAGGGGCAGAAGCATAAAATGGAGTAAAATGGCCTCTTCAACAAATGGTGTTGGGAGAACTGGACAGCTACATGCAAAAAAAAGAAAAGAAAAAAGAAATTTGACCACCAACTTACACCATACACAAAAATAAACTCAAGATGAATAAAAGACTTAAATAAAAGTCACAACACCATAAAAGTCCTAGAGGAGAACATAGGAAAGTCTCAGATATTCCACACAGCAATATTTTTACTAATATGTCCCCTAGATCAAGGGACATAAAGGAAAAAATAAATACATAGGACTTCGTCAAAATAAAAAGCGTATGCATGGCTAAAGAAAACAGCATTAAAGTGAAAAGAGAACGAACTGTAAGGGAAAATATATTTGCAAATAATAACTCAGACAAGGGTTTGATCTCCAAGATATATAAAGAACTCACATGACTCCACTCCAGGAAGACAAACAACCCAATTAAAAATGGGCAAAGGACCTGAATAGACACTTCTCCAAAGAGGACATATATAGAGCCCAGAGATATATGAAAGGATGCTCAGCATCACTAGCCATCAGAGAGATGTAAATTAAAACCACAATGAGATACCACTTCACACCAGTCAGAATGGCCATCATAACCAAATCAACAAATAACAAGTGCTGGTGAGGCTGTGGAAAAAAGGAAAACCTAGTACACTTTTGGGTGGGAATGCAGTGGTGCAGCCACTGTGGAAAATAGTGTGGAATTTCCTCAGAAAACTAAAAATGGAACCACCTTTTAACCTGGTAATTCCACTGCTGGGATTATACTCTAAGAATCCTGAAACACCAATTCAAAAGAACCTATGCACCCCAAAGTTCATAGCAGCACAATTTACAACAACCAAATGCTGGAAGCAACCTAAGTGCCCATCAGTAAATGAGTGGATCAAAAAACTATGGTACAGTTTTACACAATGGAATACTATGCAGCAGAGAGAAAAAGGAGCTCCTACCCTTCACAAGAGCATGAATGGATCTGGAGAGCATTATGCTAAGTGAAATAAGCCAGGTGGTGAGGGATGAATACCATATGATCTCACCTTTAACAGGAACCTAATCAACAAAACAAACAAGCAAGCAAAATATAACCAGAGACATTGAAGTAAAGAACAAACTGTCAGTAACCAGAGGGGAGGGGGAAGTGGGATAACAGGGGAAAAAAGGAGAAGGGTCATCAAGGAACACGTGTAAAAGACCCATGGACAAAGCCAAAGGACCCTACCCAGGGGGCTAGGATCTAGGTTGGGAGGTGGGGATGGGTAGGGCTGGCAGGGAGTAGTGGGGGGAATTGGAGACAAGTGTACTTGAACAACAAAAATAAATAAAATATAGAAAATTTAAAACAATGAATTTGGACCCAGGCAGTCTGATTTCAGAGTCTTCACCTTTACTGCCTCTGCTGTACTATAGTCTGAGAGCAGACAGTGCAGCAGATTCTGTGCCTGGCACCTTGGGAGAAGCAAAGACCAGCATCAGAAAGACATTGTTGCCTGCAGGTTGGGAGTGGGCAAGAAAGGTACTCGACCCTAAAGTTTTCTGAAGAATAAGGAGTGGCCTGGATGACATTTTCAAACCTTCTCTGATATAGATGGGAGGATGCTGGTAGCTCTACATGTATGTGTTTCTGTCTGTCCCAACAGCTCGTGATGTGGTGGCCAAGTTGTCTGAGGACAGAATCTGTGATCCAAACAATTTCCAGTGGATCTCCCAGCTGCGCTACTACTGGCAGGCAAAGGATGTGCAGGTGCAGATGATCACAACAGAGGCGCAGTATGGCTACGAATATCTGGGGAACTCCCCCCGGCTAGTGATCACACCCCTCACTGACCGTTGCTACAGGTGAGCTCTGGATGAACAGAGAACTTGCAAGGAAAACCTTCTAGGGTAGAAGGTTAGGAGCATCTTGAGTTTGTTACCTTTGCCCTTTATATTTTAGCTTCTCAGAGTTTTGACTTTTGCCCTTAGACACCAGGGTCTCACAGATTGGCATGGAAATTAGACCTGGGGCCAGAAAGGAGAACCCAGTAGGATTCCTAATGAAAATTAATGTCGTCAAGCCAACAAGCAGAAGGTTGGTGCCTGTCCTTGAAGCTTCCCAATGGCAGAATCAAGATAGTGCCTGGAGATCCTGGGCTAAGAGATAACCAAGGGCCAGATGAAGGACTCGGGCCAGGTGAAGGACCCAGGCCCAGAGTCTGTGAGCTCTGCCAGCCTGATGAAGAGGTATGCCAGTCTGAGTTTAGCACAGAAAGTGCTTTGCCACTTTCCTTGGAATTCATAACATTAGAAATCTGGACATTATGAACCTGTCCTCTGATGTTTAGATTATCTTTGATTTTGTATATTCTTTACAGTGGAATTTTTTAAATTTTAACAATACCTGAGCACTTTCTCCTTCCAAAGTCTTCAATCACTTGTTTTCTATGCTCTTCATTCATTTTTAGCCCAATAAACATATATTTTTAATGTTTTACACTTGTTTCAATTATTTCCCCTTTTGTCCCCCTCCACCCAGACTGCCCTCCACTTCCATAGTCAATCCCTATCCCATTGTCCATGTCTTTATATATGTTCCTTGACTAATGCCTTCACCTTCTTTCAAAGAGTCTCCCCATCCCATCTCCCCTCTTGCTACAGTCAGTCTGTTCTGTGATTCTATGCCTCTGGTTCTGTTTTGCTGATTAGTTTATTTTGTTCATTAGATTTCTCTTATAAGTGAGATCATGTGGTATTTGCCTTTCACCAACTGGCTTGTTTCACTTAGCATAATGCTCTCCATCTATGCTGTTCCAAAGGGTAGGAGTTCCTTCTTTCTTTCTTCTGCATAGTATTCCATTGTGTAAATGTATCATAGTTTTTTGATCCACTCATTTACTGATGGACACTTAGGTTGCTTCCAGCATTTGGCTATTGTAAATTGTGCTGCTATGAACTTTGGGGTGCATAGGTTCTTTTGAATTGGTGTTTCAGGATTCTTAGAGTATAATCCCAGCAGTGGAATTACCAGGTTAAAAGGTGGTTCCATTTTTAGTTTTCTGAGGAAATTCCATACTGTTTTCCACAGTGGCTGCACCAATCTTCATTCCCACCAACAGTGTACTAGGGTTCCCTTTTCTCCACAACCTCACCAGCACTTGTTGTTTGTTAATTAGTTAATGATGGCCATTCTCACCAGTGTGATCCCAGTGTGAAGTGGTATCTCATTGTGGTTTTATTTTGCATCTCTCTGATGGCTAGTGATGTTGAACACCTTTTTCATATGTGTATGGGCCCTCTGTATGTCCTTAGAGAAGTGTCTATTCAGGTCCTTTGCCCATTTTTTAATTGGATTGTTTGTCTTCCTGATATTAAGCCATATGAGCTCTTTTTATATGTTGGAGATTAAACCCTTGTCAGATGTATCATTGGCAAATATGTTCTCCCTTACAGTCAGTTTTGTTTATATTTTGATGATGTTTTCTTTAGTCATGCAGAAGCTTTTTAATTTGATGTAGTCCCATTTGTTTATTTATTCCTTTATTTCCCTTGCCCTAGGAGATATATCAGCAAAAATATTGCTACGTGAGATATCTGAAATTTTACTTCCAATGTTTTTCACTAGGATTTGGTGGTATCAAGACTTATATCTAAGTCCTTCATCCTATTTGAGTTTATTTTGGTGTATGGTGTAAGTTGGTGGTCTAGTTTCTTTGTTTCTATCTTTGTTTTTTCTTTTCTTTTCTTTTTTTGCATGTACCAATATAATTCTCCCAACACCAATTTTTGAAGAGGTTATTTTTACTCCATTGTATGCTCATGCCCCCTTTGTCAAATATTAATTACCAAGACACGTGGGTTTGTTTCTGGGACCTCTATTCTGTTCCATTGATCTATATGTCTGTTTTTATGCTAGTACCTGACTGTTTGGATTACAGTGGACTTGTAGTATAGTTTGATATCAGGTATTGTGATCCCTCCAACTTTGTTCTTCTATCTCAAGATTGCTGAGGCTTTGGGGGGGGGGTTGTTTTGGTTCCATATAAATTTTTGAAGTATTTTTTCTAGATCTATGAAATATGCTATTAGTATTTTATTAGGAACTGTGTTGAATCTATAGATTGCTTTGGGTGGTATGGACATTTTAATGATGTTAATTCTTCCAATCCATAAACATGGCATATGCTTCCAATTTTTGTATATTCCTCAATTTCTTTCTTTAGTGTTCTGTAGTTTTCCCAGTGCAGGTCTTTTACCTCCTTGGTTAAATTTATTCCTAGTTACTTAATTTTTTTTTTGTTACTATGGTAAATAGGATTTTTTCTTAGTTTCTTTTTCTGATAGTTCATTGTTGGTGTGCAAAAATACCATCAATTTCTGAATATTGACTTTGTATCCTGCTACTGTGCTGAATACACTTAATTAGGTCAAGAAGATTTTTGGTGGAATCTGTAGGGTTTTCCATTTACACCATCATATCATCTGCAAATAATCACAGTTTTACTTCCTCCTTTCCAATTTGGATGCCTTTTATTTCTTCTTCTTGTCTGATCGCTGTGGCTTGAACTTCCAGTACTATTTTGAATAAGGGTGGTGAAAGTGGACACCCTTGTCTTGTTCCTGACCTTAAGGGAAACATTTGTAGGTTTTGCCCACTGTGTATGATGTTGACAGTAGGTTTTTCACATTTGCCTTTATTATATTAATGTATGCTCCCTCTGTTCCCATTTTGCTAAGTGTTTTTATCATAAATCGGTGCTAGATATTATCAAATGCTTTTTCAGCATCTGTTGATATGATCATGTGATTTTTGTCCTTCATTTTGCAATGTACTACATTCATTGATTTGCAAATATCATACCATTCTTGCATCCTTGGAATAAATTCCACTTGATCATGGCATATGATCTTTTTAATGTATTGCTGGATCCAGTTAACCAATGTTTTGTTGAGGATTTTAGCATCTATGTTCATCAGACATATTGGCTTATAACATTCTTTCTTTGTTGTGTCTCTACCTGACTTTGGAATTAGGATAACAATGGCCTCTGAGAAAAAGTTTGGGAGTCTTCCCTCTTCTTGAATTTTTTGGAATAGTTTGAGAAGAATAAATGTTAGTTCTTTGAACGTTTAGTATAATTTGCCTGTGAAACTATCTGGTCCACGGTTTTTGTGCAGCAGGAGTCTTTTTATTACCGCCTTTATTATTATTATTTTTTATTACCGCCTTTAATACTGGTTTTTGTAGGTCTATTTAGGTTTTCTGCTTCTTCTTGATTGAGTTTTAGAAGATTGTATGTTTCTAGAAATTTGTCCATTTTACCCATGTTGTCCAATTTCTTGGCCTATAGTTGTTCATAGTAATCTCTTGCAATCCTTTGTATTTCTGTGGTATCAGTTGTTACTTCTCTTTAATTTCTGATTTTATTTATTTGCATTCTCTTTTTTTCAGGATGAGTCTGGTTAACAGGTTTTCAGCTTTGTTTATCTTTTCAAAGAATCAGCTCCCGGATTCTTTGATTTTTATTTTTTAATTTTTTTTTTAGTCTCTATGTCATTTAATTCTGCTCTGATCTTGATTATTTCTTTCCTTCTACTTGGTCTGGGCCTTTTTTGTTATTGTTTTTCTCATTCTTTTACATTTAGGGTTAGGTTGTATATTTGAGATTTTTTTATTCTCTTTAGGTAGGCCTGTATTGCTGTGAACTTCCCTCTCAAGACTGACTTTGCTGTGTCCCAAAGGTTTTAGGTTGTTGTGTGTTTATTTTAAGTGGTTTCCAGCTACTTTTTGATTTCTTCCTTGATCTCATTGTTAACCATTCATTATTTAATAACATGTTTTTCAGCCTCCATGTACTTGAATGTTTTTGAGTCTTTTTCCTGAAGTTTGTTTCTATTTTCAAGCCATTGTGATCCAAGAAGATGCTTGATATGATTTCAATTTTCTTAAATTTGTTGAGGCTTGTTTTGTGTCTTATCATGTGGTGTATCTTTGAAAATGATCCATGTGCATTTGAAAAGAATGTATATTTTGCTTCTTTGGGATGAAATGTTCTATAAATATCAATTAGTTCAAATTGATCTAGAGTTTTGTTAAATGGGGCAATATTCTTGTTGATTTCTTATTTGGAAGATCTGTCCATTGTTGCCAACAGGATGTTAAAATCCCCTAAAATGACACTAGCCATCAGAGACATGCAAATTAAAACCACAATGAGATACCACTTTACACTGAGAATGAGAATGGCCATCATAAACAAACAACAAGTTTTGGAGAGGATGTGGAGAAAAGGGAACCCTAGTGCACTGTTTGTGGGAATGAAGACTGGTGCAGCCACTGTGGAAAATACCATGGAATTTCCTGAGAAAACTAAAAATGGAACTGCCTTTTGACCCAGCAATTCCACTGCTGGGATTATATCCTAAGTACCCTGAAACACCAAGCCATAAGAGCCTATGCACCCCAATGTTCATAGAAGCACAATTTACAATAGCCAAGGGCTGGAAGCAACCTAAGTGCCCATTATCAGTAAATGAGTGGATAAAAAAATTGTGGTACATTTACATGATGCAATAATACGCAGCAGAAAGGAAGAAGGAGCACCTACCCTTTGCGACAGCATGAATGGAACCTGAGATCATTATGCTAAGTGAAATAAGCCAGGTAGTGAGGGACAAATACTATATGATCTCACATTTAAGTGGAACCTAATCAACAAAACAAACAAGCAAGCAAAATATAACCAGAGACATTGAAATTAAGAACAATCTGACAGTAACCAGAGGGGAGGTGGAGGGGATAACGGGGGGGAAAGGGGGAAAGGGTTTTCAGGAACAACTATACAGGACACATGGACAAAACCAAGAGGGGGTGGAAGCAGGGGAGGGAGGTGGGGGTGGCTGGGGTCGAGGGGTGGGAATGGTGGAGGGTAAATGCAGACAACTGTACTTGAACAATAAAATATTTTTTTAAATCCCCTAATATGATTGTATTGCTATCAATCTCTTTCTTAAAGTCCTCCAGGATTTTCTTTATATATTTTGGCTCTCCTATATTGGGTGCATAAATGTTTACAAGGGTTATATCTTCTTGTTGGATTATCTCTTAAGTATTATGTAGTGACCTTCTTTGTTGGTTGTTATGACCTTTGTTTTGAAGTCTATTTTGTCGAATGTAAGAACTGCTACCCCAGCTTTTTTTTATGTCTATTTGCATGGAATATTTTTTCCCACCCCTTCACTTTTAGCCTGTGTAAATCTTGTTCTGAGATGGGTCTCTTCTAGACAGCATATGTGCTTGTCATATTTTCTTATCCATTCAGCTACCCTATGTCTTTTGATTGGGGCATCTAATCCATCTACATAAAGGTTATTATTGATAGGCATTTGTTCATTTCAATTTTTCACCCTTTTTACCTGTGTTCCTCTCTCTCTCTCTATTTCTTATTTTTCTGAAAACAGTCCCTTTAGCATCTCTTGCAATGCTGATTTAGTGGAGCTGTATTCTTTTAGCCTTGTTTTAGTCTGGAAAGCTCTTTATTTCTCCTTCTATTTTTAATGAGAGCCTTGCTGGATAGAATAGTCTCAGTTACATGTCCTTGCTTTTCATCACTTAGATTATTTCATGTCAGTCTCTCTGGTTTGTCGTGTTTCTGTTGATAAATCAGCTGACAGCCTTATCAGAGCTCCCTTATATGTTACTAGCTGTTTCTCCCTTGCTGCCTTTTAGATTCTCTCCTTGTCTTTAAATTTTTGCCATTTTTATTGTGATATGTTCTCTAGGGGGCTTCTTTGGGTTCACCTTGATTAGCATCCTCTGTGCTTGCTGACCTTTCATGATGTTTTCCTCTTACTGAGTTAGGGAACTTTTCTGTCATTATTGTTTTCAAAAAGGTTTTCTATCCCTTGCTCTTTTTCTTCTTTTTCTGGTATTACTATGATGCAAATATTGCTATGTTTCATGTTGTCCCAAAGTATCCTTAAACTGTCTTCATTCTTTCTGAGTCTTTTTTTGTTTTGTTGCTCTGGCTGGGTGCTTTTTTCTACCTTGTTACCACTTGCTGATTCAGTTCTCTAGCTTCATCTAGCCTGCTTTTGATTCCTTCTAGTGTTCTTCATTTTAGATATTGTATTCTTCATTTCATCCTGGCTCTTATTCATAGTTTCTATGTCCTTTTTCATTCTGATGTAGTTCCCATTAAGTTCCCTGTAGTTCTCACTAAGTTCTTTGAGCATCTTTATAACCATTACTTTGAATTCTATGTCTGATAAATTGCTTGCCTCAATTTAATATAGCTCTTTTTCTGGGGATTCATCCTTTCCTTTTGAGTGGGGGTTGTTTCTTTTTCTCCCCAATTTAGGTATATCTTTTTGTTCATTTCTATGTATTAGATTGATCTGAAAATGAGAACATAAGAAAGGGAATGAAGAAGGCAAAATGGAGTAAGAAAAGGGAGAAGTAAAATATGAGATCTAAAATTTAAAAAAGATAGTGAACTAATTGGAACAACATTGAAGATAAAGAAAAAATGTTTAAAAAGCTATGGGAAAGAGAAAACCATGCAAACAATGAAAAAATGAGGTGGAATTCATGTCAGCAGAGTTCAGTGCTTGGCTGCCGGCCTCTCCTTCTAGATTAAACTCTGTCGATGTCAGACATCTTCCCCATCTACTTCTAGGCAGCCTGTTTGAGGGTACAAGCAATCTACAGCCTGTGGCTATCTCCTTTAGGCTTGGCTGCATCTGGGAGGGTCCTCACTTCTCTGCCCTGCTGGCTTTTCATCAGCACAAGGCCCAGTGGTAGGTCATCCAATGTCCGAAAGTACTTCAGGTTCCACCTCCACCTGCCTCTATCTCTGGTCCTGCTGTTAGTCTTAGCCTCAGTACTGACATGTCTGTATCTGAGAGAGCTTCTGGTGTGATCAGGAGGATTGGGCCCCTGGATTTCCCCTTGGAGGCAGTGTTCAGACTTCAGGGAAGATAGTGGGTGTGTTCCCCCTCCCCTGTGCCACACGTCTTGGTCTGTCCAAGATTATTTCTAATGTCCAATAATGTATAGTTTCTGATGAGTTAGCTGTCTGTTTCATGTGAGGAGCCAAACTGTGGAAAAGGGACAGCTCTTTCCTATCTGGTGCTGATGTGAGCTCTGTATAAGAGCCAAGGCTGGGAAGGGCCCTGAATTCCCCTTGCTATGCCAATTTCTGCATTCTCTACTTAGCTGGTTTTAGTGGAATAGGACCCTAGGAACCAGCAACTTGTTGAGGCTGAGAAAAGTTCAGAAAGTCCCCCCTTGGCATCTCTCTTTATTTCCCCTCAGGGTATGTACCTAGCAGGGGGCAGCTGAGCCTGTCCACACTGTTCCACAGGAGGGGGATGAGTATGCCTTTCCCTTCCTAAATGTTTTTACTTTGTGGGGGATGGAGAGGAGGGGTCTGTCAGGCTGCAAAGAATCTCTAGTGCTCAAATCTTGCCCATCTAACTCCAAGCCCACTGCCTTTGTAGGAGATGCTGTCCAGAACTCTGTGTTCTGCAAAACCCCTCACCTGCTAGCCAAGCTAGGCAGAGCCCAGCAAACCCCTTGAGCAACTCTCTGACTCCCAGCCCAGCTTAATTCAGTGAGAATGAACTGCACTTTTAATCTGATCTCTTTGCTGAATAAGCAGCTGTTTGTGGGGTCTTTGCCCAGTCCCTTTTCAGCTCCTTTTTTAAAAGACCCTATGTGTTACCCATCCTGCAGTACTGAGTCACTCTCTGGTTCTCTGTACATACCCCTCCCCAAAAAGCAAAATGTCTCACTGTCATGGCTGGTTACAGCCTGCTGGTGCCTCTGACAGACTTAGGTGCAGCAATCTGATCATTTTAGGAGATTGAGCTCCTATTTGGAATACTCCATGTTGGCTCTGCCATTATGAACATGCTGCTTGCTGTGTGTGTGTGTAGCTCGGATCTCTTGGAATTGAGAGGTCCTGGGACTCCCAAGTCTCTCCCAATTAGAGATGGGGATCCCTGTGCAGGACTAGAGCCCCCTGCTCTGAGACAGCAGGGAACTCCTACCCTGCAATTTCTGTCTGGTCTTTCTGCTGCTACAGGTGCCACACACAGGATATTTCTCTTCAACTTATAACATCTCCTTACTGAATGGATGGTATGAAGTGTTTTCTATACTCCTTGGCTTCAAAACTACATATCAGCTAAGATTCTGTTGATTGTTAGGGTTAATTGTCAGAATATCAGCTGAAAATCCAAGTTGGGGGCAAGAGCAAGTGGATTCAGCTTCCACCTACTTGGCCACCTTCTTCAACCTTCTCATTTATTCCATTCATTATTCAACAGCCATTCCTCGAACCTTCCTGTGCACTGTGAATGACCTCCAAGAATCCTCAACCTAATGGGGTGGGGAGATACTCAGATGATTACAAGACAGTGTATTAGCTGAGATTATAGAAGCTTGTGCAGGGGGCTGTGGAACCACAGTTAACACATCATTTATTTCTGACATTTACCTTGTGCCTGCACCCCTTAGGACACTGATGGGGGCTTTGAAGCTGAATCTTGGGGGAGCTCCAGAAGGTCCAGCTGGGACAGGCAAGACAGAAACCACCAAAGATCTGGCCAAAGCTTTGGCCAAGCAGGTAGGGAAATGCTGTCCATCCCTACCCTTTCCTCCTGTTCCTCTCTAGACCCCTGTCCAGGGAAGCTGGCATGAAGTTCAAGATGGGTTAGTATAACAGGCAGAGTGGATCCCAGCTCCTCATGTGGAATAGGAAGCAAGGAACACACCTGTTTCATAGTGCAGAATAATTCAGGTGTGGGGAACCCATCCTGAATGGTGCCCATATTGTCTTTCTCTCTAGTGTGTAGTCTTCAACTGCTCAGATGGTCTGGATTACAAAGCAATGGGGAAGTTCTTCAAAGGCCTGGCCCAAGCTGGAGCATGGGCCTGCTTTGATGAGTTCAACAGGATTGAGGTAACGCTGCCACTGGAGGACAGAGGGGTTGGATATGCAGGGGATTTTTTCTGGCTTCTCAGCTCCTCAATGACAGGGTCATATGTATCTTCTATAGCCTCTTGCACAGAGTAGGTACTCAATGAACTAAACAAAAATATCCCCAACAATATAAAATGCCTGTTTTATACACATATGCATCCTTATCATAGTCAATATTGTACTAGCTTACTCAAAAATTTATTGAGCAGCTACTATATCAGATACTTTGCATGTGTTCATGATACAAAGGTAAAAAAATGGTTTTTCCCTCTAGGCTCTTACAATCTAGCAAAGGGAAATAAAAATTAAATGAAACAAACAGAATATGATAAACATCTACAGCAGTGGCACAAAGTAGGCCTCACAGAAGAGGGGTGATTAATTCTACTTGGGTGGGGAATTGAGATCAGGACATATAAACTTGCAATTTAAACAAAAAATGCCGTTCAAATATATACTATAGGTAAAGCATTATGCTAGGTATGGAAGAAAGACGAAATACTATGGAAACCACACACACACACTTTTTTTCTTTACCAAAACCCCAGTCATGCTCCTAATTTTTAACGCAAAGATCTGGTTCTTGAGTGACTGGGTTCTATTTCTGCTAAGTGAAGGGGACTCTGGCAGAGGGGGTGGGTGCCCATCAGAAGCAGGAACTTGCATCAGCCAGCCATTCTCACCCTAGGTAGAAGTGCTATCTGTGGTGGCTCAGCAGATTCTTAGCATTCAACAAGCCATTATCCGGAAGCTAAAGACATTCATCTTTGAAGGCACTGAGCTGTTGCTGAACCCAACCTGTGCTGTCTTCATCACCATGAACCCTGGCTATGCTGGCAGGGCTGAGCTTCCAGATAACCTCAAGGTAAACACCAACATGAATGAATGCTGGGTGTACTTATGATGTAGAAACCTCTGGGAGTACTGAGGGTCTCAGAGAAGCCAGATAATGGGACTGGGTGACATTCAGCTGTGGAGTGTTGATGGAGGTAAGATGGTACTTGCCCCTAAAACAAAACCACTTCCTCTCTCATGGGGGGTAGGGTGGGGAAAAGGAAAGAGGTGAGGAGAGATATACATAATAACCAATGGCAAATAGGAAATAATGTGCACTAGATCAAGGGTCACTATTTCTATTGTCTTCAGGGGTCAGACACATAATATAAATGAAAGAAGCCATTTGGGCACAGTGGGGACTCTGATAAATGCCCCATCTAGAGGCAGAAGCTCATATTTAGCCCAGCCCAGCAGAAATTGTCAAATCATCTCATTTTTTAGGAAAAAACAGAAATTTTGATTTTTACATAAAATCTGATTTTTAGATGCTGGGTCAATGTAAGAAAATAATCACTGTAAGCCAAACAAAACATATCTACTTATAAAAAAGCATCGAAGTTGTATACAGAGAAGTCTAGTAAACCTAAGCTGGAGCTCCCCTTTATTACTAAGCTAGTTAATGGACACCTAAGCAATGTCCATACCAAAGCAGGTTGTCCCAACCAGCTAGAGAGATGGCAAGAGAACGTGCTTGTCCCCAGTACCTGCTGATGAGCTGTGCCGAGCTACAGCCATGGCAATAACCATTGACCCTGCTGCTAGTGAAATAAGGAAATGCCTCTGAAGGAGAAGAAAGAGCCAACCAGGCCATCTTGAAGTGAATAGACTCTGGATGACCTTAGCATGCCTCTTTCATGGAAGGAAAAAATCCAAAATATAAGACGGCTGGGTCTCCTCCTGTGGGAAGAGCACCTAACACTCTAGCTTCAAGAAAAGACCTACTAGAGGGCTACTTCTAGGTCTGCTTTTTTATTGATTTTGTTATTGTTTCATCTCCTTGAGGAGAAGACAGAAGAGAGACCCAGACAAAGCCACACTGACTGACTTTAGCACACTAAGTTCTCACTTAATGTCATTGATAGATTCTGTGACTTTAAGGGAAATGACATAATTACAAAACCAATTTTACCATAGGCTAATTGATATAAATAAGTTAATTTCTTATATAACCTCATCAATGCTATAATGAAATATCACATTGAACAAAACAATGTTATTTGAGGACCTGCTGTACATGATACTCCACCTGCTAGAAATACATTCTGATTAGTACCATAGGATCTTGTTCAGATCCACCATTCTTCCTCTTCCCTGGAATGGAGATGAGTCAGAGAGGTTCTTAAGTGGTTCCTTCCCTCTAGGTGAACATAGGCCAGTGAGAACCAAGGTAGAATTTGGATTCACATTTCTCACTTTTTCCACCCAGTTGTAACTGCTCCCTGTACCCCTCTGAGCCAACAACCATGTTAGATCTTCACAAGAAACTTCCATGAGGTGAAGTGATATAGTAGAAAGCACCAGGGGTTGGTATCAGAAAGCCAGGATTTCAGTCTTAGCTCTATCTCTAACTGCATGACTCAGGCAAGTCATTTCTCTTATAAGATCTAAGGTAATAATAACAATAGCTGATGTTTATTGAGCACTCACTATGTGCTACATACTTTTCTAAGTATCCCACTTATGTGGCATCATTTGTTCTCACGATAACTATGAAGAGGGTACAATTGTTAGCCCATTTAGAGACAAAAGAACTGAGGTCTACCAGAGTTATATAACCTGTAACAGAACAAAGACTCAAATCAAGATTTCTCTGACTTCTGATACATACAGGTCCTACATTCCTAAATGACTCCTGCTGGAAATCTCCAAGAGTTGAATGCTACTCATTTGGCTTAAGGCAATGAGGTGTTGTTAGGACACCAGCACCTAGGGCCTCTGCACATTGTGAGGGCCCCAGTGTGACATCATGCACCTAGACAGGGTCCATGGGGAGGTCACTGGAGCAGGGAACCTCTCCAGTGAAGACAGTTTCTCTGCATTGTCTTGTCCTCCTCCCACCTTTCCTTGTTCATCAACAGCATGGCCTCAATGATCATGCTACTTCTCTTCACCTCTGCAGATGTGCTTCCCCATTGCTTACTGTATGCCTTCAGGTTCTCAATGGCTGTTTCTTTTCCAGGCCTTGTTCCGGACAGTGGCCATGATGGTACCAGACTATGCCCTCATTGGAGAAATCTCTCTCTACTCCATGGGGTTTATGGACTCCAGGAGGTATGTTACATTGGTTTTCCAGGGGGTCCTAAAGCTCCCAAAAGGGTGGCTTTTATGTGGTGGATTAAAGGTGGGTTGCCCATTGGAAAAGAGAAATTGAGAAAAAGGCTTCTGCTTACATGTTAATGTAAAAGCACCAGCCCTGGCCTTGGTCCTGACCTCACCCCTGACTAGAAAATGACGCAGGTTCCCAAGAAAAGGTCACCACTTTCATTATGTACACCTATTATGGACTTATAATGAGGTGTTGCAGAAAGCAGCCACTCATCTTCTCCCTATTCCTCCCTGTAACATTTGTGCATGTGTCCAAACACATGCACACACACATTCCTAAATGGCTTAAGGCAACACTGAAAAACATGAAATTATTTCAAGATTTAAGGAGAAATTTTAATATAATTTAGAATTAACATTGTTATCAATATAACATTTATTTACTTTAACCAACTGGGTATCTCTCATTCCAGTATTACCCAGTTTTCCAAGGCACACACTCACACATACACACATCAGTGCCTTTATCACATGCACCTAGACTTATTAATATCATTGTGAAATGGCTTTAATGACTTACTTCAAATTTTACATTTGCCTTTTTTACATTGTCCTGGCCATAATCAATCAATGTTTTGCTACCACAGAGGTCTCCGAAGGCCCAGTGTCTTTGTGACCTGGCTATTCTCACTTTCAATCCAAGGGGCTGCATGCAGACATTCTGAACAGCATGTGCTACCCTTTCTAGGCCAAGAGACTTCTCCAGTCACATGAAGTTTAATTTATTTTTGCTGTAAGAAATCTCGATTACATTTCTTTGCCCATTCAATTCATTTACTTTATTTAATTGTCGAACCACCTGCCTTATGTCCAGACATGTGCAGCACAATGCCTTTGCGTTTAAAGTAAATTGGTGTCATAGAGGAGATTCATCACAAAGAAGATGTACATAAGCATATTACTTAGGGTAACCCTGACCCCCAAATCCCATTGCCTTACCATAGAAAAGTTTATTTTTTAGTCTCTGGAAAATCCAAATGGGTGTTTGTGATCAGGGACACTCCTTCCCCAAAAGAAGGTGCCCAGTGCCTTATATGTCACTGCTACAACACACGAATGTGAAGGATCTCACAGAGGGAGTTTCTATTGACCAACCCTGGAAGTAGTATACTCCCCTCTCATTCACATGCCACTAGCTAGGACTCAGTGGTGTGACCACCGCAACTGCATGGGAGGCTAGATTATGTGATCCAGAAGTGTGCCCAGCAGAATAAGAAATGGTAGTACATGTGAGTATACATGTGTTGGGTACTGACTATATTAAAGTTTGAATTGGTTTTTAAATTTAAAAAGTAAAACATGGACATTGAAAAAATTGTAATGTTACAGAAGTTAAAAAAGTGAGGTTCACATCAGCAACCCTTAATCACACTCTCCAGGAATTAACAATAACATTATTAATAGTTTGATATATTATCTCCAAATGTGTATATGTATGTGTCTCTCTCTGTGTATGTACACATACATTCATATAAACATGTAAAAGTATATACACATACAATCTTTCATGCCATATGTTATATATCTGTGTGTCTGCTTGCTTTTTTTTCATCTAACTTTGAGGGTTACAATGCTTCCTTACATCATGGCAACACTACTAGAAGGCCTTCAAATCATAGGGCTTTTTCATCAAGAGCATGGACAAGTTTTTATCTCTTTTTTTAAATTTTAATTTTTTATTATTATTCAATTACAGTTGTATGCCTTTTCTCCCCATCCCTCCACCCCACCCCAGCCAAAACCCCCTCCCTCCCCTACCTCCATCCTCTCCCTTGATTTGGTCCATGTGTACTTTATAGTAGTTCATGTAATCCCCTCTCCTCACTGTCCCCTCCCGACGCCCCCCTGCCCATTGTTAGATTGTTCTTAACTTCAATGTCTCTGGTTATATTTTGTCTGCTTTGCTCTTCCATTTATTATGTTCCAGTTAAATGTGACATCATATGGTATTTGTCCGTCACCACCTGGTGTATTTCACTTAACATAATGCTCTCCAGTTCCATCCATGCTGTTGCAGAGGGTACAAGCTCCTTCTTTCTCTCTGCTGCATAGAATTCCATTGTGTAAATGTACCATAGTTTTTGGATCCACTCATTTGCTGATGGACACTTCGGTTGCTTCCAGTACTTTGCTATTGTAAATTGTGTTGCTATGAACATTGGGGTGCACAGGTTCTTTTGGATTGCTGTCTCAGGGTTCTTAGGGTATAATCCCAGCAGTGGAATTGCGGGGTCAAAGGGCAGTTCCATTTTTAGTTTTCTCAGGGAATTCCATACTGTTTTCCACAGTGGCCTCACCAGTCTGCATTCCCACCAACAGTGCACTAGGGTTCCCTTTTCTCCGCGTCCTCTCCAACATTTGTTTGTGGATTTGTTTATGTTGGCCACTCTGACTGGTGTGAGATGGTACCTCATTGTGGTTTTAATTTGCAACTCTCTGATGGCTAGTGATGCTGAGCTTCTTTTCATATGTCTCTGGGCCCTCTGTATGTCTTCCTTGGAGAAGTGTCTGTTCAAGTCCTTTGCCCATTTTTTAATTGGGTTGTTTGTCTTCCTGGAGTGGAGTCGTGTGAGTTCTTGATATATTTTGGAGATAAGGACCTTGTCTGAGGTATCATTAACAAATGTGTTTTCCCATACTGTTGGTTCTCTTTGTAATTTGATGCTGTTTTCTTTACCCTGCAGAAGCCTTTTATTTTGATGAGGTCCCATTTGGTTATTCTTTCCTTTATGTCTCTTGCTTTAGGGGACATGTCTGTGAGGATGTTGCTGTGGGGAAAGTCTGAGATTTTCCTGCCAATGTTTTCCTTAAGGACTTTTATGGTGTTACGACTTATATTTAAGTCCTTTATACATCTTGAATTTTTTTTCTGTATGGCGTAAGTTGGTGATCAAGTTTCATTTTTTTGCATGTAGCTATCCAGACCTCCCAACACCATCTATTGGAGAGGCTGTTTTTGCTCCATTTTATGCTCCTGCCTCCTTTGTCAAATATTAATTGACCATAAGGACTTGAGTTTATTTCTGGGCTCTCTGTTCTGTTCCGTTGGTCTATGTGCCTGTTTTTATGCCAGTACCAGGCTGTTTTGATGACAGTGGCCTTGTAATACAGTTTGATATCAGGTATTGTGATCCCTCCTGCTTTGTTCTTCTTTCTCAAAATTGCTGCCGCTATTCGGGGTCATTTATGGTTCCATATAAATTTCTCAAATGTTTGTTCTATATCTGTGAAATATGTCATTGGTACTTTAATAGGGATTGCTTTGAATCTATAAATTGCTTTGGTTAGTATGGCCATTTTGATGATGTTAATTCTTCCAATCCATGAGCATGGTACATGCTTCCATTTGTTTGTGTCTTCCTTCATTTCTTTCTTCCTTCATTTCTTTCTTCAGTGTTGTGTAGTTTTCTGAGTACAGGTCTTTTACCTCCTTGGTTAGGTTTATTCCTAGGTACTTTATTTTTCTTGTTGCTATATCAAATGGGATTTTTTTCCTGATTTCTGTTTCTGCAGTTTCGTTGTTGGTATACAGGAATGCCTTTGATTTCTGAGTATTGACTTTGTATCCAGCTGTTTTGCCAAATTCATTTATTAGGTCAAGTAGTTTTTGGGTGGAGTATATAGGGTTTTCCATGTACGCTATCATGTCATCTGCAAACAGTGAGAGTTTCATTTCCTCCTTTCCAATTTGGATGCCTTTTATTGCTTTTTCTTGTCTGATTGCTGCGGCTAGGACTTCCAATGTTATGTTGAATAGGAGTGGTGAGAGAGGGCATCCTTGTCTTGTTCCTGATCTTAGTAGGAAAGCTCTAAGTTTTTGTCCATTGAGTATGATGTTGGCTGTAGGTCTCTCATATATGGCCTTTATTATGTTGAGGAATGCTCTCTCTATTCCCACTTTGCTGAGTGTTTTTATCAGAAATGGGTGCTGTACCTTATCAAATGCTTTTCCACATCTATTGATATGATCATGTGATTTTTGTCTTTGCTGTTGTTGATGTGATGCAGTATGTTTATTGATTTGGGAATATTGTACCATCCTTGCATCCCTGGGATGAATCCCACTTGGTCATGGTGTATGATCTTTTTAATGTATTGCTGGATGCAGTTTGCCAATATTTTGTTGAGAATTTTAGTGTCTATGTTCATCAGCGATATTGGCCTGAAGTTTTCTTTCTTCATTGTGTCTTTATCTGTTTTGGGGAATAGGATGATGCTGGCTTCATAAAAAGAGTTTGGGAGTCTTCTATCAGTTTGGATTTTTTCAAATAGTCTGTGAAGGATAGGGGTTAGCTCTTCCTTAATGCTTTGTAGAATTCTCCTGTGAAACCGTCTGGTCCAGGGCTTTTGTGTGTTGGGAGGTTTTTGATGACTGCTTCAATTTCCTTTGCTGTTATTGGTCTGTTCAGGTTTTCTGCTTCTTCTTCATTCAGTTTTGGAAGATTATATTTTTCTAGAAATGTGTCCATTTCACCCAGGTTTTCAAATTTCTTGGCATACAGTTCTTCCTAGTAATTTCTTACAATCCTTTGTATTTCTGTGGTATCAGTTGTAATCTCTCCTCTTTCATTTCTAATTGTGTTTATTTGGATCCTCTCTGTTTTTTTTCTTGATGAACCTACTTAAAGGCTTTTCGATTTTGTTTTCTTTTCAAAGAACAAGCTCATGGATTCATTGATCCTTAGAATTGTGCTTTTAGTCTCTATGTCATTTAACTCTGCTCTGATCTTGGTTATTTCCTTCCTTCTGCTTGCTCTGGGCTGTCTTTGTTGTTGTTCCTCGAGTTCTTGTAGGCATAGGGTTAGATTGTTTGTTTGAAATGTTTCTATCTTCTTAAGGTAGGCCTTTATTGCTATGAACTTCCCTCTCAGGACTGCCTTTGCTGTGTCCCATAGGTTTTGGGTTGTTGTGAGTTCATTTTCATTTGTTTCCAGGAAGTTTTTGATTTCTTCCCTAATCTCGTTCTTGGCCCATTCATTGTTTAATAGCATGCTATTCAATCTCCATGATTTTGAGTGTTTTGGGTTTTTTCCTTTGGGTTGGTTTCTAGTTTCAGTCCCTTGTGGTCAGAGAAAATGCTTGACATGATTTCAATTTTCTTGAATTTGTTGAGGCTTGCTTTGTGTCCTATCATGTGGTCTATCTTTGAAAAAGTTCCATGGACACTTGAAAAGAATGTGTACTTTACTTCTTTGGGGTAAAAGGCTCTGTATATATCAGTTAAGTCCATTTCATCTAGGGTATTATTGTTAAGTGACACAATATCTTTGCTGATATTTTTTTTGGATGACCTGTCCATTTTTGACAGTGGGGTGTTGAAGTCCCTACTGTAATTGTGTTGCTGTCAGTATCTTTCTTGAAGTCCTCCAAGATTTTCTTTATGTATTTGGGTGCTCCTATGTTGGGTGCATATATATTTACAATGTTTATGTCTTCTTGTTGGATTCTTCTTTTTAGTATTATGAAGTGACCTTCTGGGTCTCTCTTTATGGCCCTTCTTTGTAAGTCTATTTTGTCTGATATGAGTATTGCTACCCCTGCTTTTTTTCCCTGTCCGTTTGCTTGGAAAATTTGTTTCCAGCCCTTCACTTTCAGTCTGTGTAGGTCTTTTGTCCTGGGATTGGTCTCTTGTAGGCAGCCTATGTGTGGGTCATGTTTTCTTATCCATTCAGCTATTCTGTGTCTTTTGATTGGAGCCCCTAATCAATTTACGTTTGAGGTTATTATTGACAGGTAGTTATTCATTGCTTTTTTTTCCTACCTGTGTTCCTCTCTCTTTCTCTTTTCCTTCCTTTCCTTAAAGCAGTTCCTTTAGCATCTCTTGCAGAGCTGGTTTGGTGGAAGTGTATTCTTTTAGACTTTTTTTGTCTGGGAAACTCCTTATTTGGCTTTCTATTTTGATTGAGAGCCTTGCTGGGTAAAGTAGTCTTGGTTGCAGGCCTCTGGTTCTCATTACTTGGAATATTTTTTTGCCATTCTCTTCTGGCTTGGAGCATTTCCATTGAGAAGTCAGTTGCTAACTTTATCTGGGCTCCCTTGTATGTTACTTCCTGTTTCTCCCTTGCTGCCTTTAAGATCCTCTCTTTGTCTTGGAATTTTGCCATTTTAATTATGATGTATCTTGCAGTGGGCCTCCTTGGGTTCCTCTTGCTTGGGACTCTCTGTGTTTCCTGGATTTGGGTCACTTTTTCACTCATCAGATTAGGGAAATTTTTCATCATTACTTTTTCAAACAGGTTTTCTATCCCTTGCTCTTCTTCTTCTCCTTCTGGTATTCCTTTTATATGGATATTTTTACGTTTCATATTGTCCTGCATTTCCCTTAGTCCCTCTTCAGTCTTTCTGAGCCTCTTTTCCTTTTCTTGCTCTTTCTGGGTGTTTTTTTCTACTTTGTCCTCCAGCTCGCTGGTCCGATCCTCTGCTTCATCAAGTCTGATTTTCATTCCTTCTACTGTGTTCTTCAATTCAGAAATTGTATTCTTCATTTCATCTTGGCCCTTGTTGATAGTTTCTATTTCCTTTTTCATGTTATTATAGTTTGCAGTGAGTTCATTGTAGTTTCCCTGTAGTTTCTGGTAGTTCTCTGTGAGCTCAGTGAGCTTCCTGATAACCATTGCTGTGAACTCAGTATCTGATAGTTGACTTGCCTCTTTTTCAGTTAGCATTCTTTCTGAGGCTTCCTCCTTTCCTTTCATTTGGGGATTGTTTCTTTGTCTTCCCATTGTTTGTGAGACTCTTCTTGTTAGCCTCTGCTTCTTAAATTGATCCATTCCGACTCCCTGAGTTTATGGTATGAACTTCTATGGTAGAATGCCAGTGGGATTCCGTGGTGCTGTCTCCTTAATCTCCTGTGCTCACTGGTCTTGAGCTGATGTTTATGGGTGTAACACGGTCTAACTCTGGTCTTTTCAGCACTCCAGGTTTTGTTGTCTCACCTGTGGGAAAAAGAGAAAGAGGGGGGGGGGAATAAGAAGGGAAGGAGGGAAAAAGGGAATAGAAAAGGAAAGGAAGGAAGGAAGAAGGAATAAAGAAAGATTGGAGGCAAGATAAGAAGGAATTTTAACAAACATTAAAACAAAAGAATAAATAAAAGAAGACAAGAAGAAGGAATAAGAAAGGTAAAGGTTGGAAGGAAGAGGGAATAAAAAAAGAAAGAAGGACAGAAAGGAAGACGGAATTCAGGGGGAAAAGAGGAAAGAAAGAAGAAAAAAAAGTCTTCTGCTGGCTTTAAACGGGTCAGGTTAGTTCTGCTGGTCTTCCTGTGGTCAGATCTTTCAATGTTTCAATGTCCTCTATCTTTGGTCTCCAATCTTCATATATGCTGGAGTGCCGTTGGCTGTTTGCTCTGCTCCTCAGATCATCTAGGTGTTTCACTGGTGTTGAGGGGAAGTAGAATCCGCTCCCACCTATCTTGCCGCCATCTTACTCTCCTATGAATAAGTTTTTGAAGAGGCAGGACATAAGGATGTTGGGAATATGTGCTGAGAAGGACATGGTCCTCTCTGGGGGTATGCAAATATATGTATTTACCTCCCAGTCTCGCCCAGAAGATTGTGGCAACCTACCGCCTGTGCTCTGAGCAGCTCTCCTCTCAGCATCACTATGACTACGGCATGCGCGCTGTCAAGTCTGTGCTCACTGCTGCTGGCAACCTGAAGCTCAAGTACCCAGAGGAGAATGAGAGTGTCCTGTTGCTGCGGGCCTTGCTTGATATCAACCTGGCCAAGTTCTTGGCTCAAGATGTCCCTCTTTTTCAGGTGTGCAGTGGGACTGGCTCTGGGACCCACCCTCTGAAGGTGAAATGTTTCCTTCCTTGGTACCCCCTGCACACCCTGTCCATCTCCTGACAGCCAGTATCCCTGTTGTGAGACACCCTAACCCAAATGTTAAATAATAATGGTGATGACAATTTTTCTGTCTAGTTCCCATTTTAATAAGGATAGTTTCACTGATAGGATAATATTCACTCTTAGGTATGGGTAATTGTTTTTATCAAATTTAATTAGTTTCCTTTTATAATTATTTTAATGCCTATCTACCAGGTTGTAAGTACCATAAAGACAGAAATCATGACTCTTGTTCATTCCTAATATGAGTGGAAGACAGCACAGGCTCATTCCATATTTGCTGACTTTTAAAATTATTTGGGAGGGAAATCATGTTGAACAGATAGTGTCGGAATTTATCCTTGTGGATGAGTTTTGGTGCAGGAAAAATGAGGTTTGGAATTTTTCAAAGATGTTTGTATATTTCATTTTAGGACAATGTATAGGTCACACAGCTAATAATTCATCTTTTCTACCTTCTCTCAAATTCTGATTATCAGGGAATTATATCAGATCTGTTCCCTGGGGTTGTTCTTCCAAAGTCAGATTATGAAGTTTTTATGGAAGTGCTGAATGAGAACATCAGAAAGATGAAACTCCAGTCAGTACCTTGGTTTATTGGGAAAATAATCCAGGTTGGTTCATTGGGCTCACATGGGCAGATACCTATTTTACTTTTTGCTAAACTCAGGAATTAAGAATAATTGTGGCACATGGGTATTATGACAGCAATCAGAGGTGCCTGAAGGGAGGTCGAAGGAGAGATGAAATCACCTTAATTTTTTATGCCTCATTTCATTTCCAAGTTGAAGTTTAAAATCCAATATTTTTCCTATAGTCATCTTCCTTGGGGTTTCTTTTTTTTAAAAATTGGGGCCTTCCCTTTTGGGCACTGGACTTTGAATTTGTCAGAACTGTCTCAGAACCCAGTGATAGAAAGCCAACTCAAACTTCCTTATTCAACAAAAAGGAATTTATTCACTTATCTAACCTGTATAGAATAGAAATATGTTGGCCTCAGGCACAGCAGGATCCAGAGTTTTACATAACACCATCTGGAACCTGTCTTCTTTTCTGGGCTCTCTTTGCATTAAAACTCCATTCTTAATTTCAATGTCTCTGGTTATATTTTGTTTGCTTTTTTCTTTTGTTGATTATGTTCCAGTTAAAGGTGAGATCATATGGTATTTGTCCCTCACCGCCTGGCTTATTTCACTTAGCATAATGCTCTCCAGTTCCATCAATATAACCAGAGACATTGAAATTAAGAACAATGTAACAATAGCCAGAGGGGAGTGGGGAGGGGATAGTGGGGAGAAGTATCTACAGGAGCTACTACAAAGGCACTAGGACAAAATCAAGGGGGAGGGTAGAAGTGGGGGAGGGAGGTGGGATTGACTGGGGTGGGGTGGAGGGATGGGGAGAAAATGCAGACAATTGTAACTGAATAAAAATTTTTTAAAAAAAAATTTAAATAAAAAATAAAATCTAGACATAAAAATAAAACAACCCTCCATTCTTCACTCGGCAGCCTCAGGCTGAGATGAGATCATAACAGGTGAAAAAGCAACACTGTTCAAGTGGCTTCAGCATAAATCTCAGGATTAGCTGTGAAAGGTGCTGATAGTCACATGACCATCCCTGAACCAATGATAGAGAAGGTCACTTGTATTTTAGAGTGGGGCCTGGCTCAGAAAATACATTTCATCTTCTGAGAGTTCCAATCAACTTGGAACAGCATTTAGGCCTCAACACAGGATATTTCCAATGGAAATGTAATTTGTTAAAATTACCACTGTTTCCTTTTCCTACAGAGAACAGACTGATAGTTTCCAGCAGGGAGGAGGGATTAGGGGACTGTGTAAAAAAGGTGAAGGGACTGAAAAGCACAGACTGGCAGTTACAAAATAGTCATGGGAATGTAAAGTACAGCAAAGGAAATAGTCAATAATATTGTGATAACTATGTATGGTCCAGGTGGGTACTGGAAATATCAGGGGAAACACTTTGTAAAGTGTTTGATTGTCTAACCAGTATGCTGTGCACCTGAAACTAACACAAAATGATATTGCATGTAAACTTTAATTGAAAAAATGTAATATAAAAGTAAAAAATAAAAAATATAAAGTGAATCAATCCAAAAACAAAAAAAAAAGCAAATGGAAATGGTGTAATGAAAAAATTATGGGCACTGCAAGTCAGAGAATCTTCATGTTCAAATCCTGGCTCTGCCACTGATGAGCTCAGGCAAGTGACTTAACTTCTCCTAAGCTTGTTATTTCCACCATTAGAAGGTGATTAATGACACCTGAATGGATTAAATGAAATGTTAGGTAAGTCACTTGATGCACTTGATGCTTAGCATATAGACAGGTGCAGAGTAAATAGCTCCAATCTCTTAAATAATCTGAGACACACACATATATTTATTCATCCAAAAGGTATTTAAACAGTGTATCCTAGAAAGGACTGTGGTTCAGCAGAGGTGAATGTGACTATGGGAATCCCATTTGACCCCTCATTCTTCATTGATTTCTGACTAATTTGTAATTCTAGGAGGTTTGTAATGATTGACTTCTTATATGATGTCTCCTCTCAGATCTATGAGATGATGCTGGTAAGACATGGCTTCATGATTGTTGGAGACCCCATGGGTGGCAAGACCTGTGCTTATAAAGTATTGGCTGCAGCTCTGGGTGATTTAAACAAAGGTAAAGCTCACAGCCCCAGCTTTCAGGGAGGCTGGGACTCCTCAGTCAATTGGCTGGCTCCATGGTGATAATGCCAGGCTAGGTTTTGTTGTTGTTGTTTTTTTGGTTTTATCTTTATTTTTGATTTGCAAACCCTGGATTGTAACGTCAGAGCCAGAAACAGAACCTGGCACACAGAAGTCTGCAAGCAAACAATAAAGGGGTGGAGGGAGCTTCCAACGGGATTTTATGTACACATCATTAAGGCTGGAGGAACTTTCTCAATTGGTGAAGAGTTGGCTTTCCAGAGGTTTCCTGGTGAGAGAAATTCTGCCACTGCCCTAAACAGAATTGTTCTAAAAGCAAATCTTTACATGGTTTCTTTTCTTCCTTTTTTCTTCCATCCTTCTCTTCCTTTTAACGTAGAGGATAAGACCTCACACTTTAGAATCAGACCCAGACCTTGGGCAAATGACTAAACCTCTTTTAGCCTATTTTTCCAGCTGTAAGTGGGATTACTGGGAGAATTACATGAAATTATGCAGGTAACTAACCTAGTATGGCTTCTACTCAACAATGGAAGCTGTGTTTATTGCCAAAGAAAGTTTTGGGGGGTGTTTGTTTGTTTTTAAAACAAACCTGTGGTTTTGAAAGCATTGCTTGCTGTCTATCCTTACACAATGCCTTCCAGTACTTTATTTTAACAGGTTTTTTTTTTCTAATAACATAGGGTAATCAAATTGCTGTTTGATTTTTGAGGTTTTTGTTTTGGGGACTGACGTGGCATTCATAACTAATTTGGCCATTTCAAGCTTCAGTAATTTTAAGATTTGAATATAGTTTAGGAAACTAAATGAAGAGAAAGGAGGCAGCCTCATCTCTGCTTTGGAATTCTGCAGAAATGGTGCTTAGACATGCCAACTCTTCCTTACTTTGAAGGATCATGTAAAAATATGGTTATTTTCTGTGAATAAATACATACCACTGTGTCATCCATTAGGCTGGACATTGCAGTTGAGTCCTGGTACTCCCACAGTGTGCATTTTTCAGGGGACACCTACCGAGCAGCTAATGAAGAGATTTCAGGGCTAAAGAAAAGTGGCATCATTTTCCAGAATCTTTTAACCCATCAGCTGTTTCTTCATCTCAAGTCAAGCCAAGGTTCTCAGGGTAGCTGTGAGAGCCAGGTATATTAGGAGGCCTAATAATGTGGCACCTCTTCCTTTCCTGCCAAAGCTGTTTTAGGCCCAGGCAGGTTTCTCCAGATCTGACTGGCACGTTTGCGCTGTTTGAAATGAGCCTCAGAAGAATACATAGTGAGAAACTAATTGTTGTAATAACCTAACAATCTAAGGCATTGCCTACCCAGATATCCCAATCCTTAAAAAATTGAGCACAAATTTTATGAGGCTGTCCTTGGATAGCATAGCCATAATGGTTGGTTGGTCGTTAAGAAGATACTATCTCCTGTCTAATGTTCCAGTCTCACCAGAGCCTTTGTAACTTGCCTAGCCAACCAGATGGAGGAGTATGCCGTGGTGTTCAAGATCATCAACCCCAAGGCCATAACCATGGGGCAGCTGTACGGGTGCTTTGATCAAATCAGCCACGAATGGACAGACGGTGTCCTCGCCAATGCTTTCCGGGAGCAAGCATCTTCAATGTCTGATGATCGCAAGTGGATTATATTTGATGGGCCAGTGGATGCTGTTTGGATTGAAAACATGAACACTGTTCTGGATGACAATAAAAAGGTAGCTCCTGAGTCTGACATCATTTTTACATGGGTAGGGTATTGCACTAAGAACAAATGCCCCAAAAGCAAGTAACAATTATCAGTTCATGAATTATGCTTCTGTTTATATTAATGGTGGTAAGCTATGTGTGTTTAAAGACAGGGCTGTCTAATGGTTAAAAGCCTGGTGCTGGCACCAGATTGGACCTCTAGCTTTACAACTGAGCTGTGTTGTTTTGGGCAAGTTACATAACTTCTCTGGACCACAATTTCTTCATTTGTTAATTGGTAGGCATAAAATAGATGGGGGGAGGTTAAGAATAGTATAGGAAATAGATAAGCCTTATATGTACAACCTATGGGCATGAACTAAAGAGGGGGATGCTGGAGGGTGAGAGGGGTGTAGGGCAGAGGGGGGAGAAAGGGGAGAAAAAATTGGGACAACTGTAATAGCATAATCACTAAAATATACTGAAAAATAAAAGAGTAATAAAATAGAGGTGTTGGTAATTAAATAATATAGTACATAGTACTGATATATGGGATATGCTCTGCTTATTCATTGCTGTACAACAAACTACCTTAATACTCAGTGGCTTAAAACAGTCATTTACTTTGCTCAGGATATTGTGGATTACAAATTTTTGAAGGGCTCAGCTGGGCTCAGCTAATCATTGTGACGTCAGCTGGAGCAGCTGTGGCTGGAGGATTCACATCCTAGGTCACTTCTTCACTCAATGTCTGGGACTCATTTCTCCTTAGCACCTCTCTCTTTCCCTCTCTTCCTCTCTCTCCCTCTCCCTCTCCCTTTCTCCTTCCATCCCTCCCTCCCTCCCCACCTATCCAAATAACACTTCATCCTCCAGGCCTCTCCACATGGCTTGGGCTTCTCACTTGGTGGTTTCAGGGTTGTGGTACTTCTTATGTATTGACTGATTTCCAAGAGGCAGTAAGTGGAAGTTTCCAGGAAATTAAGAGCTATGATTGGAATGGGCACAGCTTCACTTTCTTTGAATTCTATTAGTCAAAGAAGGCACAAGGCCTTCCCAGATTCAAGAAGGTGGAGAAATAGACTCTCCTTAATGGAGGTGGGCAAGGTCCCATTGCAAAAGTGCAAGTGGGGTAGGAGATGCTGTTGGAACAGTCTTTGGAAATACATTCTGTTACATGAAGTCTAGTGGCTAAGGAGCTTGGACTCTGGAGCCAGACTGTGGGTTCAGATCTTGCCCAGCCACCTACCAGTTGTGTAGAGACAAGCTGATTAGTCTCTGTGCCTCAGTTTTATCATCTGTAAAGTGGGAATACTGGTATCTACCTCACAGTATTGTTAGGAAGACTACACAAGTTCATATTTACAAACTGCTTATAATAGTGCCTGGCATATAGCAAGTGCTGTATAACTGTTAAAGTGAGATAAAATTTATTACCATTTCAAGGAAGATTTCCTATACTGAATATATATCAGTGTCAAATCAATTTTCCTACTGTGTTTAAGTTTCACAAGATGAAGGGTGAGTTATGCTCACCATGGAAGACCTAGTTATCCAAATATACACATGTACTAATTATATCATGTATATAACTATTATTATGTAACAAATAAAAATAGAAAGAAATTGTATTATATGATATGGACTATGTTATTAGTTTACAAACTGTGTAAGTATATCAGTTGGCTTAAGATTAGAAGTATAGAGTCATAATCAGTGAAGTTCCTGATGACTCTTCTAGGCTTTGGGTGTAAATCATACTGCCACAAGTATGGGTATATTTTACTTTTCTTGATATTCAGATATGACCTGCTGGTGATGTCAGCCCCATACAGCTGGGACCTTCCTAGGGACATACACAGTGACCTCTTTCTAGGAGTGTTTGATGTGGGCCATGTCATATGCAGGGAACTTTTTAGCCACAACTTATGATGGGCAGCAGGAAGCAGTGGGGTTTCCTCTTTTCCCTGATAAACCAAGGTCACAATCTTATGGCTCTTACATCTCACTGAAACCCCTGTTGGCAAATGGGAAGCAGCACCACTTTCTTAGTCTCTAGCTGGAGGCTGTGCCATGTATCTGCACTACTTTCTACAGGAATGTGCCTGCAGAACACAAGGACTTCCCACGGTGTCTCTTTCCACTCAAGAAGGATGGTGATAGTCTTCCACTCTAGCCCTTGACCAGTTCATGGGGGTTCCAAAAGAAGTCTTTCATGGAAGACTTGGGCAAATAAAACAGATGATTGTATGAAGTTAAGTTCTGTAGTAAACACTGAGGAAAGAACCATAAAATCTGGTGTGGTGATAACTCCTTAACTCTTCATCTAAGGCTGCAAATCTCTGACTCTCTAACCTCTATGTAAAATTACAACTTACCCAACCCTGACTGAGCATTCTGTAACCCCCTCTCCTACCTTATTTTTCTCCAAAGCACTTCTACTGTTTTGTATAGTCTATATTTTGCTTATCATCTGTCCCCTCTTAACAATGTAAACCCCTAGACAGGGCTTTTTGTCTGTTAAGTCTATGTACCTGGCACTCGTAGGAGCTCAAGACACCTTTGTTGAATGGAGTCAAATCATCTCTGTGTCCACTGAGGCCTCTTTACTTGCAGACAGAGTTCTACCTCTCTGCTTTGCCTTTCAGCTATGCTTAATGAGTGGGGAGATTATCCAGATGAGCTCCAAGATGAGTCTGATCTTCGAGCCAGCTGATCTGGAGCAGGCCTCTCCTGCCACTGTGAGCAGGTCAGTCCTCCTGTGCTAGCACCTAAGGGAGACTTGGTGTCACTAACCCTAAGCAGGGGGAAAGCTCTAAAAACCCACAAGTGTGATTAAGCCCTAGCAGATTACACACATTATTGTCACTTAGATTTGTTGTAAAATCAGTCCTCAATCTGCATGGCTGGTAAGAATCTCAAATATGGAAAGCACTTTGGAAAAGAGTTTGACATTATCTCCTAAGATTAAATGTTCATATGCCTCCTGACTCAACAAGTCTGCTCCTAAGTGTATGCCCCCCAAAAATGTTTCCCCACGTATAAGAATTTCCATGGTAGCATGGTTCATAGTAGGAAGCACTTGGAAACAACCCAAACGCCCATTAACAGGAGTGAAATAATGTATAATAAAGTCACACATTGTAATATTTATATAACACTCAAGATAAATGAATTGTACTGACATGTAACTCTATGGATAAATCTAAGTTAAATATATTAAGGATAAAATCTTAGCAATATTATGCATAAGCATAAGCCCACAATATTACATACAGCATAGTGTCCCTTTTTTAATTTTTAAAAACTATAATAAATAAATAAACACACACATTTTAGGAACATACAGAGATGCTATAAAAATTGTATAAGCCCTGGCTGGTGTGGCTCAGTGGATTGAGTGCTAGCCTGTGAACTAAAGGGTCACTGGTTCAATTCGCAGTCAGGGTACATGCCTGGGTTGCAAGCCAGGTCCCCAGTAGGGGGTGCACAAGAGGTGACCACACATTGATGTTCCTCTCCTTTTTCTCCCTCCCTTACCCTCTCTAAAAATAAATAAAATATTTTAAAAATGTATAAGAAAGAAAGGAATCAAAGAACAGGTGAACATAGGCTTCAATGTGTTGTGTTACCTCAGATGAGGAAAGCTATATGGTAGAAGGGTATTGTCAAGATCCTAGCCTCTGTCTGGGTGGTGGGTTCATGGGCACTTACTACATTGTTGGAAACAACTAACTAAGAAATTCCATGCATGGGTTAATGATGTGTGTGCCAGGGATGATAATTAATCCAATCCTTGTCATCTGAAGTCCATGAAAAATAAAATAAAATAAAATCAGCCCACATTCCCAAAGATAATGTGAGGGAGTAGAAACAACACATGGCAAGTCAGACCAACTTGGACTCCCAACCTGGTCATGCAACTTGCTAGCTGCATGACCTCTTCCAAGTCACTTAGCCTCTCTGAGCCATGGTCCCCTCATGTCTAAAACTTAGACCATAAGGAGAAATATTTACAGAGGAAGGCATTAGGACCTAACATAGTGCCTGGCATGCAACAGGAGATCAATAAATAATAGCTGGTATTAATAACAAACAAGAGATCACCTGGATGTAATAGACAGAAAAAGAGCATGTGCTGCATAAACCGTTGCATGTCAGTCCATGGTGATATACTGACATTATGGTAATGATAATAGTTTCCATTGATTAAGAGTGTTCTATGTGCTGGGCATGGTGCTAAATTCTTTACTGGCATTTTATTTAACCACTACAACAGCATTATGAACTGAATTTTTAAAAATATTCCTCAATTTTTAGACAAGGATATAGAAGTTCAGAGACAGTAAGGAAACCTTGCCCAAGGTCACTTAATTAGTAGGATCTGGGGCTGGGATTCAAACCCAAGTCTCTCTGGCTGCCACTGCCCACTCTTATCACTGCTCTCTACCCTTTCCTGATAAAAATCTGTGCACCTTCCCTGTGGCCTGGAGCTGGTGAGGGTCTGTGACCTGGCCCAAGCTCAGCCCCTTACCTCATCATAACCACAGCATTTATCTGCCCCACCCCATGTGCCTGGGAGACCAGGTGGGTCTCTGTCTGTGCCTTCCAGGTGTGGGATGATCTACATGGAGCCCCACCAGCTTGGTTGGAAGCCCCTGAAGGATTCCTACATGGACACCCTGCCCTCCAGCCTCACTGAGGAGCACAAGGAATTGGTGAGACCCCCAGGTCTTTTTCCTTCCTCCCTGGCTCCCTACTCTTCGTCTCAAAGGCCTTCTAGGAGAACTTCACCATCATAATTCCAGGAGGCAAGAAAGGGCAGGGAATTACCCACCGGTGCCCAGTTATCTTGTTTCCTGACTGCCATTTCTCTTATTTTCTTCTCCATGCAGTGAGGAGGTTAATTTCTCCCTTCTCTTCTACCCTCTCCATCACTCCTCATCTCCCAGTGGAGAATTCTGGTGCTTGAGATATATTCTATATGAAGGCAGAAATGTCACCCCTCCCATTGCTCCACCAGCAGAAATGTCTTTAGAAGTTGC
This sequence comes from Desmodus rotundus, assembly GCF_022682495.2. Classification (NCBI taxonomy): domain Eukaryota; kingdom Metazoa; phylum Chordata; class Mammalia; order Chiroptera; family Phyllostomidae; genus Desmodus; species Desmodus rotundus. The sequence continues at coordinate 88,371,961 of NC_071387.1, read as the reverse complement.
TCTGGAGCTGGATGAAGTTAGGAAGAGCTGTGTTCCTCTCTGCACTGCCACTCCCCATCCCAGTAACCCAGACTCCATGCCTCCCACCTCTAGGGAGCTGGAACCAGTTTGAAACGCTTTGATTGCAGCAGTTCCCATTCCTTTCTTCCCTTACTAAAAGAAGTGTAATTGTTCAGGTTAGGTGGGTACCATAGCGCACTCTCAGACTGGGGAAATCGGAAAGGAGAACCTTTGCTGGTGGTGCCTCTTGTCTTTCCCTGCATTAATAGAGCTCACTACGAAAGTTTCCTACTGATGAAGCCAAGAAAGGTTTTTTCCCCCACAATGGATTCGCTCTAGGGACCTTGTAGGACAGCCCCATTCCTGTTACATTTATATACATGTACAATATATATAAGCATGTACATTTATACAGACACATGCCCATGTGTACATTCAGAGACCATTCTACACACAGGCATGGGAAGCCTTCATGAATTCTCCAATGTCCTTAGCACAAAGTCTAACTCCTTATCAGAGCCTCTGAGTGACCTGGCCCTGGCCACCTCTCCAACCTCATCACCTACTCTCTTTCTTAGACTCAGTTCATTACCCTTCATCCTCATGTGTTGTTTCTACTCCTAGAAAACCCCAGGTTTCACCACCTCAAGTCTTTTGTACTTCATGTTCCTCTCCTAGAAATCTTGCCTCATTTCATCACATAAGGAAGGATTCACCTTCATCCTCCAGGTCTCAGCCATGATGGCCTCCTCCTGTAAGAAGCCTTCCCTGCAGCAAATCAGTAGAGAACATGACTCACTCCCTTAGTCACTATGATTAGTGATTTCCCCCTATATAACTCATCCCCTGAAAGCTATCAGGGAGCCAGGTCTTTGAGCACCAGCTCACCTGTGACTCTTGGCATTGAGCCATTTTCTTTTTTTTTTTAATTTTTATTGTTATTCAATTACAGTTGTATGCCTTTTCTCCCCATCCCTCCACCCCACCCCAGCTGAACCCACCTCCCTCCCCCACCTTCACCCTCCCCCTTGGTTTTGTCCATGTGTCCTTTATAGTAGTTCCTGTAATCCCCTATTCCCACTGTCCACCCCACCCCTCCGGCTATTGTTAGATTGTTCTTAACTTCAATGTCTCTGGTTATATTTTGTTTGCTTTTTTCTTCTATTGATTATGTTCAAGTTAAAGGTGAGATCATATGGTATTTGTCCCTCACTGCCTGGCTTATTTCACTTAGCATAATGTTGAGCCATTTTCTTAACTAATAAACCCCTACTTTCTTGGCTGACAAAAAAAACAAAAAACAAAAAAAAACCCCCAAACCAGAAGACTTCTCTGACTATCCTGTTAAACCCTCCTGTTATTTCCCATTGTTACATCTTTATTTGTTTCCTGGTAGTAGTTTCCATGATTTATAAATATTTTATTGAGTTTTTACATGTTTAGTTTTTTACTGTTTGTCTCCACTGCCCCTTAGTAAGCTCCACAGAGGTGGGGACCTTATCTACCTTTTCCATCTTTTATCCTCAGCACCTACTACATGGCAATTACTCAATGAATATTTGTTGTTTGAATGAATATAGCACCTATCCATGTATGCATGCACATATATTCATATAATGCATCTATATGTTCTACATACCCACATCTATATGCACCTATGAAAATATTTATTTAGTGATGACCTACCACTTCCAGATAAATGACTCAAGATAATTTTCAGTGACAGTCATAAATAAATTATAAGAAAAATGAGAAAAACTAAAATAGGAGGAGAAAGTAAATCAAGTAATTTTTTAATGAGTAAATAGGGTGGGGAGCAGAGACAAGAGACTATAATTATTATACCCACAAATAGGTATGTATATCCATATAGGGAATTACTGAAAATGAGCCTTGGACTTAGCTCTGCACTTCCTTAAGTCCACTTTATACAGGAGTCCTGCCAGTCATTTGCAAAATAATTATCTAGAATTTCTAATATTTTATAAAAACAAAGTCAGCTATTAAGTTCAGATTCTAAAATTATTTCATGTGCTCTGGGTAGTAGAGTGGGAGGAGTGGGGATGGCCTGTGGACTGCACAGTTCAAGCAGGAAGTTGGGAGTGAGGGCCTTGATGCCTGTTCTTCCTTAATAAAGACACACTCAAAGCCATTAGCAGTCTCACCAGGATCTCCAGCCTCCCCAATGTATACCAAGCTCTTGGTCTTCAACTCATCTTTTGATAACATCTCTAAATTTCACTTTTTACTTTGAGGTCAATGACATGTTCATGTGGCTTGTCCAGCCCTGCCTGGAATTTATTCGCCTTCAGTGTAAATTTGTGGTTCAAACATCTCCCATCCACCTTGCCTTCTCAATGATGAGACTGTACTCCTCTCTGCTTGGTAAGTGCTACCTCCTATTAAGCCAGATGGGGATGGGTTGTGCCTTTGCTGTTTCTTCTGTTTATACCCCAGTTCCTTCCATCCACCATGATTACAGTAAGATCGGCATTTTGATCTAGAACAAGCAAGCCTTTGGAGTGTAGATAGTAGAGCTTGCTTGTAAATAGTAGAGCTGTAGATAGGTGGAAGGAGTCCACATATTTTGGCTTTAGCCTTGATCTTGGATTGATTTCCTGGTTGTTCTTGTGCAAATTACCCTATCCTTTCTCAGTCTTAGGTTCCTCACCTGCACAATGGGAGTTATAATTGCTATGGTAACATTGGTTTAGACATCCTGAAGAAATTCTCTGTAACTGTTTCACATAAATTGAATTACATTGAATTCTACTGGAAATGACAAAAATGTGTCCATTTGAAAAACAACTTTTTTCTCCATTTTAAAAATTTTATTGTTGTTCAATTACAGTTGTTCCAATTTTTCCCCCATTGCTCTCCCCTACCCTGCCCACCCCCTACTCCCACAATCAATCCCCAACTTGTTGTCCATGTCCATGGATCCTTTATACATTCCTTGACTAGACCCTTCTCCTTTTTTCCCCATTTCCCCCTCCCTCCTCCCCTCTGGTCACTGTCAGTTTGTTCTTTATTTCCATGTCTCTGGTTCTATCTTGCTCGCTTGTTTGTTTTGTTGATTAGGTTCCACTTATAGGTGAGATTATATGGTATTTGTCTTTCACTGCCTGGCTTATTTCACTTAGCATAATACTCTCCAGTTCCATTCATGCTCTCACAAAAGGTAGGAGCTCCTTTCTTTCTGCTGCATAGTGTTCCATTGTGTAAATGCACCATAGTTTTTTTAAATATTTTTATTGTTATTCAATTACAGTTGTCTGCATTTTCTCCCCATCCCTCCACTCCACCCCATTCAAACCCACCTCCCCCCTTCTCCACCCTCCCCCTTGATTTTGTCCATGTGTCCTTTATAGTAGTTCCTGTAAACCCCTCTCCCCACTGTCCCCTCCCCACTCCCCTCTGTCTATTGTTAGATTGTTCTTAACTTCAATGTCTCTGGTTATATTTTGTTTGCTTTTTTCTTCTGTTGATTATGTTCCACTTAAAGGTGAGATCATATGGTATTTGTCCCTACCGTCTGGCTTATTTCACTTAGCATAATGCTCTCCAGTTCCATCCATGCTGTTGCAAAGGGTATAAGCTCCTTCTTTCTCTCTGCTGTGTAGAAATGTTCCATAGTTTTTTGATCCACTCACTCACTAATAGGCACTCAGGATGTTTCCAGCACTTGGCTACTGTAAATAACATTGCTATGAACATTGGGGTGCATAGGTTCTTTTGAATTGGTGTTTCAGGATTCTTAGGGTATAATCCCAGCAGTGTGATCACTGCTGTTCCATTTTTAGTTTTCTGAGGAAATTCCATACTGTTTTCCACAGTGGCTGCACCAGTCTGCATTCCCACCAATGGTGCACTAGGGTTCCCTTTTCTCCACAACCTTGCCAGCACTTGTTGTTTGTTGATTTGTTTATGATGGCCATTCCCACTGGTGTGAAGTGGTACCTCATTGCGGCTTTAATTTGCATCTCTCTGATGGATAGCGATGTTGAGTATCCTTTCATATGTCTATGGGCCTCTGTATTGGAGGCGATTTCTTTCTCAAAATCGCATGTAAGTCAAATTCAAGATGGATCTTCTTATGACTTCTGCTACAGGAACATATTTTCTTAGCCCACTTCTTCCAAAGGCATTAGAAGTATAGAACAAAAATGTAACATGGTGAACAGTTGAGTAGAGACTTTCTTTGGCTAAATATCAACTTGATTTGCTAAGATAGAATCCAATTCAAGGTGCTACATTATATTTAATTATTGTATCTTCTTGGTCTCCTCCAATCTATGACAGTTCCTCTGTCTTTCTTTGCCTTTTATAACCTTGTCACTTGATAAATACTACCCAGTTATTTTATAGAATGTCTCTCAATTTGTTTGTGTCTTGTTTTCTCATATTTAGATGAGGTTATGCATGTTTAATATGAATACTCCAGAAGTGATGATGTGTCTTCAGTGCATCATCAGGGGTACACGGTAAAGACTCTGGTCAAAGTTTCCTTTGTCAGAACCATCTTTCTCCATAGTAAAGTTACTATTTTTTTTTCTTTATGTTTAATAAGTATCTTGGAGAAGATAATTTGACCCTATGGAAATATCCTCTTTCTTCTCAAACTTTCACCCACTAATTTTAACATCATTGGTTAATCTTGTCTACATAAATAGAGTTGTCAAATTTATAGAGATAAAAAATTTGAATGGTGGTTGCCAGAAAGTGGGAGAGAGGATAATGGCAAGTTAAGTGTTTTAGGGGGACCTAGTTTCAGTTTTGAAAGATGAAAGAGTTCTGGAAATGGATGATGGTGATGGTTGAACAACAATATGAATGTACTTAGTACCACATAAAAGTGATTAATGGTAAATTTTATGTTATGAGTATCTTACCACAATAAGAAAATAGGAAAAAAATGTATGTGAGTAAAGGATCTGGCACATGATGGCCACTCAGCCAATATCCATTCTCTCCCCCAGGCCCCTTGCAAACAAAATCACCAGTTCACGTTGTTTGCATCTGTTATATTCTACAGGTTTCTACTTTTTCTCAGGTTTCCTTTTCTTGGTTTTAGATGAAATAAGGGAAATAAAAGAAGATGAAAGTGAATTATCTGAAGGTCTGACAAGCCAACAGATCTTCCTCTGGCTTCAAGGTCTGTTCCTCTTTGCCTTGGTGTGGACCGTGGCTGGCACCATCAACACAGACAGCAGAAAAAAATTTGATTTGTTTTTCCGCAACCTAATCATGGGTATGGATGATAATAACCCAAGGCCCAGAAGTGTCAAACTCACCAGAAACAACATCTTTCCAGAAAGAGGTAATTCAGTACTTGTTTTTGTTTTTTGTTTTTATTTTATTTATTTATTTATTTTGTCTTACTAAAATTGTTTGGATCCTATGTTCCAAACTCAACAAAAATGTGTGGACCAAGTCAGGCCTTTACAAAAGCCAGGGAAGATTTGTAGCTTGCCTGGATGGGTTTGCTTCTTCAAATTGGTCCATGTATGCAGAGGTGGGTGGCCCTCAGGCAAGGTCTTATGGGATATATTAAGTACTTCTTTAATTTGGAAAAAGTTGACATAACATATTAATTTTTGCAAAGGTACCTATAATCTCCTTAGTCAAATAGGCCCCAGGAAACAAAATGAGAACTATTGTCACATTAGTTTTTCTTTCTCCCTTCTAGTCCTGTTCTATGTGTTTGCATGAATCATATCATGATAATTGTGGTATGAATATTTCTTTTAATTTTTTCCCTGAAACTTAATATAATATTGAAATGTTTGCAATTTTGTTATATACAACAACCTCTGTCCAGAAAGTATCCATCCACATACTATGAAAAATAGAGACATTTATTGAAGACGATACAACACACAAGAAACATTGTACATAGGACAATGACACCTCAGTCCCCTTCAAAGTAGACACTTTGGGACCTCACACGGTTCTCCCAGCATCTCTTCCACTGTTCAAACACTCTGTAAAATCCTTTGTAGGGACCTCTGTCAGCTGTCCCATTGTATTTTCCTGAATCTCATCAACAATCTGAAATCTCTTCCCTTTCAAAGGTGATTTTAGATTTGGGAAAAGCCAGAAATCACAGAGCATGAAGTCTGGGCCATAGAGGGGCTGAGTCACCTGAGTGATTTGATATTTTGCCAAAGAAACTGCACAAGATGTGATGCATAAGCAGGTTCATTGTCATGATGAAGCTGCCAATCACCAGTTGCCCATGGCTGCAGGAATTTCTGTCATATTGTGTCTCTCAGCAAAGAACATTGAGGTAGTACTCCTTGTTAATTGTTAGGCTGGAAGGGCATATTCATGATAGTCAACACCTTCCCAATCAAAAAACAGTTAACATGGTCGTGAACTTGCTGCGACTTTGCTGTGCCTTCTTCAGGTATGGAGAATCAGGTGACTTCCATTAGGAGGACTGGGCCTTTTTTTCAGATCACAGCCATAGACCCACCATTCATTATGGTTATCACCTTCTTGAGGACATCTGGTTCATTGGTAGTGGTTTGAATCAAGTAATTAGCAACTGCAGCATGGCACTTCTACTGCTCTGGCAGCAGAAGCCATAAAACGAATTTTGCCACAACATTTTTCATGCCAGTATCCTGTGTCAAAGTCTCAGACACAGTAGTTTTTGGAATCTCAGATCAGCTTCTAGCTCTTGTACCATCAGTCACCAATCTTTGTTGATTGCGGCCTGAACATGTTCAACCTTCTCAGATGTTTTGCTTGTTACAGGCCTTCCAGAACGTAGATCACTTTCAACAGATTTTCGACCATCTTTGAAGCGTTTGTGCCACACTTTTATTTGTGCTACACTCATTGCATCATTCCCAAAAGCTTTCTGAATCATCTGAATAGTTTCCACAGAGGAATGGTCAAGCTTAATGCAAAATTTGATGCAGATTCATTGCTCTACTCACTCAGTCATTTTGAACATGATAGCCACACAGTACACATGCTCACTCAATGGTGTCTACCACCCCCACTGACTAGTCCAGTGAAGTCGTCATTGTTCATGCATTTGCATTCTAATCCATGCTCCTTGGCTGCCAGGTTACATCAGTGTTGCACAAACAGTTCTCGTATTAACAATGGCTGGACTTTTTCTGGACAGACCTCATATATCATCTTCAAAATGATTGTTTGAATGATCTATTAATATTTTCTTATATGTATGACATCATTTATTATTGAAAGATGTTTTCTTTTAAGTATCTTCTACTGTTTCTTTCTTACCACCAACCTAAAACAATATATAAAATTTAGAAAATCCAGAGAAAGGAATAGAAGAAAACAAAGATCAACGGTAATCCCACTATCAGGAAATAATCCCTTTAAAATTTTTTTTTAGTTTTTTCTATATTTCTATAACAAAAAGAGGATCATGTTATAAATACTTCCAAATAGTTTTACTTCTTGTGATTATAAAGTATATGAAAGGGCCATGAGGGTAATGTTACATATATTAAAATAGATTTGGGTTACACAAATATGTGCATTTGCCAAAACTCAGTGGATATATACTCTTTCCCTAGCACACCTGGCATACTTCATATGATACATGGTCATCTGTCAGAGGAAATGCATGGAGGCCTTGGAGCAATCCATTAGTTAGTAGATATTCATTCTTTTTTCCCCTTTCTTGAGATGGAGGGGAATTTTCTTTTTTTCTTTTTTTTATTGTGGTAAAAATACATATCATAAAGCTTACCATTTTAACCACTTTTAGTTGTATAATTCAGTGCTATTAAACACATTGACATTATTGTGCAACCATCACTACCATCCATCTGCATAACAATTTTTATCTTCCCACACTGAAATTCCACTCTTTTTTTTAAATTTTTAAGTATATTTTATTGATTATTCTACTACAGTTGTCCCATTTTTTCTCCCCTTTATCCGCCTCCACCCTATATCTACCCCACCCTCAAGCATTCCCCTGCCCTTAGCCCATGTCCATGGTTCATGCATATAAATTCTTTGGCTACTCCATTTCTTACACTGTTCTTAACCTCCCCCTGTCCATTCTGTACCTACCAACTTGTACTTTTCAATTCCTGCACCTTTTCTCCCATTATCCCCATTCCCCCTCCAAATGGTTTCCACATCTGTGATTCTTTTTCTGTTCTGCTTGTTTGCTTATTTGATATTTAGATTCAATTGTTGATAGTTGTAAATTTATTGCCATTTTAATGTTCATAATTTTGATCTTCATCTTTTTCTTAAATAAGCCCCTTTAACACTTCATGTAATAATGGCTTGGTGGTGATGAACTCCTTTAGTTTTACCTTGTCTGGGAAGCACTTTATCTGCCCTTCCATTCTAAATGATAGCTTTACTGTATAGAGTAATCTACGTTGTAGGTCCTTGCTTTTCATTACTTTGAATACTTCTTGACAGTCCCTTCTAGCCTGCAAAGTTTATTTTGAGAAATCAACTGGCACTCTAATGGGAACTCCTTTTTAAGTAACTCTCTGCTTTTCTCTTGCTGCTTATAAGATTCTCTCTTTTTCTTTTTTCTTTTTCTTAATTTGAAGATTCTCTCTTTATCTCTAACCTTTGGAAGATTAATTATGATGTGTCTTTGGGCCCATCTTGTTTGGGACTCTGGGTGTGTCCTGGACGTGTGTGTATATTTCCTTCACCAACGTAGGGAAGTTTTCTTTCATGATTTTTTCAAATAAGTTTTCAATTTCTTCCTCTTTCTGTTCTCCTACCAGCATCCCTATGATTCAGATGTTGGTACATTTGAAGTTGTCCAAGACGTTCCTTAGCCTCTCCTCATTTTTTTGAATTCTTCTTTCCTTTTTTTAAAAAAATTTTTATTGTTATTCAATTACATTTGTGTGCCTTTTCTCCCCATCCCACTACCCCACCCCAGCTGAAACCCGTCCCTCCCCCACCTCCACCCTCCTCCTTGATTTGGTGCATGTGTCCTTTAAAGTAGTTCCTGTAATCCCTTCTCCTTACTGTCCCCTCCCCACTTCCCCCTGCCCATTTTTAGATTGTTCTTAACTTCAATGTCTCTGGTTATATTTTGTTTCCGTTTTTCTTCTATTTACTATGTTCCAGTTAAAGGTGAGATCATATGGTACTTGTCCCTCACTGTCTGCCTTATTTCACTAAACATAATGCTCTCCAGTTCCATGCATGCTATTGCAAAGGGTATAAGCTCCTTCTTTCTCTCTGCTGCGTAGAATTCCATTGAGTAAACATACCATAGTTTTTGGATCCACTCGTTTGCTGATGGGCACTTAGGTTGCTTCCAGGACTTGGCTATTGTAAATTGTGCTGCTATGACCATTGGGGTGCACAGGTTCTTTTGGATAGGTGATTCAGGGTTCTTAGGGTATAATCCCAGCAGTGGAATTGCGGGGTCAAAGGGCAGTTCCATTTTTAGTTTTCTCAGGGAATTCCATACTGTTTTCCACAGTGTCCTCACCTCTGCATTCCTACCAACAGTGCACTAGGGTTCCCTTTTCTCCGCATCCTCTACAACATTTGTTTGTGGATTTGTTTATGTTGGCCACTCTGACTGGTGTGAGATGGTACCTCATTGTGGTTTTAATTTGCATCTCTCTGATTGCTACTGATGCTGAGCATCTTTTCATATATCTCTGGATCCTCTGTATGTCTTCCTTGGAGAAGTGTCTGTTCAAGTCCTTTGCCCATTTTTTAATTGGGTTGTTTGTCTTCCTGGAGTGGAGTCGTGTGAGTTCTTTATATATATTGGAGATCAGGCCCTTGTCTGAGGTATCATTAACAAATATGTTTTCCCATACTGTTGTTTCTCTTTGTAATTTGGTGCTGTTTGCTTTAGCCATGCAGAAGCTTTTTATTTTGATGAGGTCGCATTTGTTTATTCTTTCCTTTATGTCCCTTGCTTTAGGGGACATGTCTGTGAGGATGTTGCTGTGGGGAATGTCTGAGATTTTCCTGCCAATGTTTTCCTCAAGGACTTTTATGGTGTTACCACTTTTATTTAAGTCTTTTATCCATCTTGAGTTTATTTTTGTATGTGGTCTAAGTTCATGATAGGGTTTCAGTTTTTTGCACGTAGCTGTCCAGACCTCCCAACACCATCTATTGAAGAGGCTGTTTTTGCTCCATTTTATGCTCCTGCCCCCTTTGTCAAATATTAATTGACAGTAAAGACTTGAGTTTATTTCTGGACTCTCTGTTCTGTTCCATTGGTCTATGTGCCTGTTTTTATGCCAGTACCAGGCTGTTTTGATGACAGTGGCCTTGTAATACAGTTTGATATCAGGTATTGTGATCCTTCCTTCTTTGTTCTTCTTTCTCAAAATTGCTGCCGCTATTCGGGGTCATTTATGGTTTCATATAAATTTCTGAAATGTTTGTTTTATATCTGTGAAGTATGTCATGGGAACTCTAATAGGGATTGCATTGAATCTATAAATTGCTTTGGGTAGTATGGCCATTTTGATGATGTTAATTCTTCCAATCCATGAGCATGGTACATGCTTCCATTTGTTTGTGTCTTCCTTCATTTCTTTCTTCAGTGTTGTGTAGTTTTCTGAGTACAGGTCTTTTACCTCCTTGGTTAGGTTGATTCCTAGGTACTTTATTTTTCTTGTTGCTATATCAAATGGGATTTTTTTTCCTGATTTCTGTTTCTGCAGTTTCATTGTTGGTATACAGGAATGCCTTTGATTTCTGAGTATTGACTTTGTATCCAGCTGTTTTGCCAAATTCATTTATTAGGTCAAGGAGTTTTTGGGTGGAGTCTATAGGATTTTCTATGTACACTATCATGTCATCTGCGAACAGTGAGAGTTTCATTTCCTCCTTTCCAATATTGATGCCTTTTATTTCTTTTTCTTGTCTGATTGCTGCGGCTAGGACTTCCAATGTTATGTTGAGTAGGAGTGGTGAGAGAGGGCATCCTTGTCCTGTTCCTGATCTTAGTGGGAAAGCTCTAAGTTTTTGTCCATTGAGTATAATGTTGGCTGTAGATCTGTCATATATGGCCTTTATTATGTTGAGGAATACTCCCTCTATTCCCACTTTGCTGAGTGTTTTTATCAGAAATGGGTGCTGTACCTTATCAAATGCTTTTTCTGCATCTATTGATATGATCATGTGATTTTTGTCTTTGCTGTTGTTGATGTGATGTAGTATGTTTATTGATTTGTGAATATTGTACCATCCTTACATCCCTTGGATGAATCCCACTTGGTCATGGTGTATGATCTTTTTAATGTATTGCTGGATGCGGGTTGCCAATATTTTCTTGAGAATTTTAGCGTCTATGTTCATCAGCAATATTGGTCTGAAGTTTACTTTCTTCATTGTGTCTTTATCTGGTTTTGGGATTAGGATGGTGCTGGCTTCATAAAAAGAGTTTGGGAGTCTTCCATCAGTTTGGATATTTTCGAATAGTCTGTGAAGGATAGGGGTTAGCTCTTCCTTAAATGCTTTGTAGAATTCTCCTGTGAAACCATCTTGTCCAGGGCTTTTGTGTGTTGGGAGTTTTTTGATGACTGCTTCAATTTCCTTTGCTGTTATTGGTCTGTTCAGGTTTTCTGCTTCTTCTTCATTCAGTTTTGGAAGATTATATTTTTCTAGAAATGTGTCCATTTCATCTAGGTTTTCAAATTTCTTGGCATACAGTTCTTCATAGTAATTTCTTACAATCCTTTGTATTTCTCTGGTATCAGTTGTAATCTCTCCTCTTTTATTTCTAATTGTGTTTATTTGGATCTTCTCTCTTTTCTTCTTGATTAGCCTACTTAAAGGCTTGCCAATTTTGTTTATCTTTTCAAAGAACCAGCTCATGGATTCATTGATCCTTAGAATTGTGCTTTTAGTCTCTATGTCATTTAACTCTGCTCTGATCTTGGTTATTTCCTTCCTTCTGCTTGCTCTGGGCTGTCTTTGTTGTTGTTCCTCCAGTTCTTGTAGGCGTAGGGTTAGGTTGTTTGTTTGAAATGTTTCTATCTTCTTAAGGTAGGCCTTTATTGCTATGAACTTCCCTCTCAGGACTGCCTTTGCTGTGTCCCATAGGTTTTGGGTTGTTGTGAGTTCATTTTCATTTGTTTGCAGAAAGTTTTTGATTTCTTCCCTAATCTCGTTCTTGACCCATTCATTGTTTAATAGCATGCTATTCAATCTCCATGATTTTGAGTGTTTTGGGTTTTTTCCTTTGGGTTGGTTTCTAGTTTCAGTCCCTTGTGGTCAGAGAAAATGCTTGACATGATTTCAATTTTCTTGAACTTGTGGAGGCTTGCTTTGTGTCCTATCATGTGGTCTATCTTTGAAAAAGTTCCATGGACACTTGAAAAGAATGTGTACTTTGCTTCTTTGGGATAAAAGGCTCTGTATATATCAGTTAAGTCCATTTCATCTAGGGTATTATTGTTAAGTGACACAATATCTTTGCTGATATTTTTTTTGGATGACCTGTCCATTTTTGACAGTGGGGTGTTGAAGTCCCCTACTGTAATTGTGTTGCTGTCAATATCTTTCTTGAAGTCCTCCAAGATTATCTTTATGTATTTGGGTGCTCCTGTGTTGGGTGCATATATATTTACAATGTTTATGTCTTCTTGTTGGATTCTTCCTTTGAGTATTATGAAGTGACCTTCTGGGTCTCTCTTTATGGCCCTTCTGTGGAAGTCTATTTTGTCTGATATGAGTATTGCTACCCCTGCTTTTTTTCCCTGTCCGTTTGCTTGGTAAATTTGTTTCCAGACCTTCACTTTCAGTCTGTGTAGGTGTTTTGTCCTGAGATGGGTCTCTTGTAGGCAGCATATGTGTGGGTCATGTTTTCTTATCCATTCAGCTATTCTATGTCTTTTGATTGGAGCATTTAATCCATTTATGTTTAAGGTTATTATCGATAGGTAGTTATTCATTGCCTTTTTTTCCTACCTGTGTTCCTCTCTCTTTCTCTTTTCCTTCCTTTCCGTAAAGCAGCCCCTTTAGCATCTCTTGCAGAGCTGGTTTGGTGGAAGTGTATGTATTCTTTTAGACTTCTTTTGTCTGGGAAACTCTTTATTTGGCCTTCTATCTTGATTGAGAGCCTTGCTGGGTAAAGTAGTCTTGGTTGCAGGCCTCTGGTTCTCATTACTTGGAATATTTTTTGCCATTCTCTTCTGGCTTGGAGCATTTCCATTGAGAAGTCAGTTGCTAACCTTATCTGGGCTCCCTTGTATGTTACTTCCTGTTTCTCCCTTGCTGCCTTTAAGATCCTTTCTTTGTCTTGGAATTTTGCCATTTTAATTATGATGTATCTTGCAGTGGGTCTCCTTGGGTTCCTCTTGCTTGGGACTCTCTGTGTTTCCTGGATTTGGGTCACTTTTTCACTCATCAGATTAGGGAAATTTTTCATCATTACTTTTTCAAACAGGTTTTCTATCCCTTGCTCTTCTTCTTCTCCTTCTGGTATTCCTTTTATATGGATATTTTTACGTTTCATATTGTCCTGCATTTCCCTTAGTCCCTCTTCATTCTTTCTGAGCCTCTTTTCCTTTTCTTGCTCTTTCTGGGTGTTTTTTTCTACTTTGTCCTCCAGCTCGCTGATCTGATCCTCTGCTTCATCAAGTCTGCTTTTCATTCCTTCTACTGTGTTCTTCAATTCAGAAATTGTATTCTTCATTTCCTCTTGGCCCTTGTTGATAGTTTCTGTTTCCTTTTTCATGTTAATATAGTTTGCAGTGAGTTCATTGTAGTTTCCCTGTCGTTTCTGGTAGTTCTCTGTGAGCTCAGAGAGCTCAGTGAGCTTCCTGATGACCATTGCTTTGAACTCAGTATCTGATAGTTGACTTGCCTCTTTTTCAGTTAGCATTCTTTCTGAGGCTTCCTCCTTTCCTTTCATTTGGGGATTGTTTCTTTGTCTTCCCATTGTTTGTGAGACTCTTCTTGTTAGCCTCTGCTTCTTAGATTGATCTATTCTGATTCCCTGGGTTTATGGTATGAACTTCTATGGTAGAATGCCAATGAGATTCAGTGGTGCTGTCTCCTTAATCTCCCGTGCTCACTGGTCTTGAGCTGATGTTTATGGGTGTAACACGGTCTAACTCTGGTCTTTTCAGCACTCCAGGTTTTGTTGTCTCACCTGTGGGAAAAAGAGAAAGGCGGGAGGGGAATAAGAATGGAAGGAGGGAAAAAGGGAATAGAAGAGGAAAGGAAGGAAGGGAGAGGGAATAAAGAAAGATTGGAGGCAAGATAAGAAGGAATTTTAACAAAAACTAAAACATAAGAATAAATAAAAGAAGGCAGGAAGAAGGAATAAGAAAGGTAAAGGTTGGAAGGAAGAGGGAATAAAAAAAGAAAGAAGGACAGAAAGGAAGAAGGAATTCGGTGAGAAAGTAGGAAAGAAAAAAAAAGTCTTCTGCTGGCTTTAAATGGGTCAGGTTAGTTCTGCTGGTCTTCCTGTCTGTGGAATGGGAGGGGGTGGCTGGAAGGATTCGTTTCACTTTTCTCCCTTCCTGAGCCACACTTTTTGCTGTTGTTCAGCCTATAGTCCAGTTCCTCTGGGTCCTTCTGCTCCCCACTATGCCTTTAGTTCACCAGCTGTGCTGTCCTTGAGTTGCACCAATTAGGGGCAACTCACACTCCCCCTTCTTGCTCTTTGGTGTGTTAGATGCCTTGGGCTCTCGGTGCTGCTATGGGGTAGTTCAGCTCGCTAGTGGGTGGAGTCTTTCTGGGGAATGCAGTCTCCCCTAACCCTGCAGCTCCCCTCTGCTAAGGTGTTCTGCCTTAGTCCTAGAGAGCCAGTAGGCCCCGCAGGGCTCTGTGCGCAGGGGCCATGCAGGAGCTGTTCAAACTGCCACTTCTAGGTGTGGTCCCTGGCAGGCAGCCAACATTTGATCAGCAGATCTGCGGCTTTGGGTCTGGGTTGCGCAGGGCCTGTCTTTCCACTGCTCCTGGCCCAAGTCCCCCACCCAGGGCCAGCGGGACCAGCTCCCCCGGGACTGAGTCACATGGGGCAGGCCAGTCTGCAGCTTGGGGACCGAGCCGCACGCGGCCAGTCTTTCTGCATCTTTGGGCCTGAGTTGCAAGCGCGGCCAGCTGGTCTAGCCGCTTTGGGACTGCGTGGCGCACAGCCAGTCTTTCTGCTGCTTTGGGCCTGAGTTGCTCGCAAGGCTGGTCGGTCTGCTGCCTGGGCCTGTGTGTGGGGCAGCTAGCCTCTCCTCCTGGTGTGGACCCACCCGGGGTTTCAGGTGTGGGCGCCCTGCCCGGGTCTCAGGTGTGGGCAGCCAGCTGGGGTTTCATTTGTGGGCCCCCACTCCACTGATCTGGGTGCCGCAACCAGGCTTCAGGTGAGCACTGGGGCTGCTTATCCCGCGTTCACAGTCCAGGGGCTGAGGCGGGAGGGGCGCCAGAGGCCCCGGCTCTGGCTGCTGCGGAGAGTTCTCTAACTAGCCCCTGATTGCCTCTATTTTCTTTTTCTTTCCGAGAAATTCTTCCTATTCAAGCCCCACTCGTCCAAGCAAGCACCTGGCTGCTCACACAGCTCAGCCTGGCTCTCTCCCAAGAATCCTGCAGCAGACCCTGTGCCCAGGCCTTGGCTTCAGCCACCCTGGTCCCCGCACAGGTCCCAGGGACCTTATTGTCCCCAAGCACTCCTCCTACCGTCAGATCTTTCAATGTCCTCTATCTTTGGTCTCTGATCCTCATATATGCTGGAATACCGTTGGCTGTTCGCTCTGCTCCTCAGATCAGCTAGGTATTTCACTGGTGTTGAGGGGAAGAGGACTCCGCTCCCACCTATCTCACTGCCATCTTCCATACCATTTTTTTGAATTCTTGTTTTTTATTCTGTTCTGGTTGGATGGTTATTTTTTCCTTTTGTTCCAAATCATTGATTTGAGTACTGGTTTCCTTCCCTTCACTGTTGATTTCCTGTAAATTTTTCTTTATTTTATTTAGTGTAACTTTCATTTCTGCTTGTATCTTTATTATGTTGTTGAAGTACCCAATGAGTTCCTTGAGCATCCTTATAACCAGTGTATTGAACTCTGTATCTGATAGATTGCTTATCTCCATTTTGTTTAGTTCTTTTTCTGAAGTTTTGTTCTGTTCCTTCATTTGGGCCATATTTCTTTGTCTCCTCATTTTGGAAGCTTTCCTGTGCTTGTTTATATGTATTAGGTGGAGCTGCTTTAATTCCCTGTCTTAGTAGCATGGCCTATTGTAAAATAGTGCACCCATAAGTTGGATGGGTGGAGCCTTAGGTAATCACTAAGGTCAGGCAACTTGCATGAACTCTTTTGATAGAGTGTCTGACGTGTTGTCTCTACTCTGTGGCTCTGTGTGGGGAAGGGCTCAGAAAAGGGACAATGGCTGCTGCCTGGTGTCTGTGGTTTTGTCTGGGAGGAAACTGTCCCCCAGCATTCACTCTGATTCCAGACACTTCAGTTTCTTCCATGTGCCGCTAGTACCCCTCTAACTGCTGCCCCAGTGCTGGAACCCACAGGGAGTGAATCTGTGTAAGTCCTAAGTCTGTTTCAAACCCTTTAAGAGGAAATGCCTGAGACTCCTGAGGTTTCTTCCATTACCCCAACCCCCACTGGCTTTTTTCAGCCAGAAGGTATGGGGACTTATCATCCTGGCACCGATAGCCTGCTCTAGTGGTCTGGTGTGGGACTAAGATCCCTCACTCCTGAGGTATTCCTTCTGATTTTTATCCACCACACATAGTTGTGGGGCCACCTCTTCCACATCTCTGCATCTCTGTGTTTCTGCCCCTCCCAACCATCTGGATGAATGTGACTTCTTTAACCCTTTGGTTGCTGGACTTCCATACCGCTCTATTTTCTGATAATTATCTCCTTCAATTTTAAATGATAGCCTTGCTGGGTAAAGTTGTCTTGCTTGTAGGTCTTTGCTTTACATCACCTTGAATATTTCATGCTAATCCTTATTGGCCTGAATTGTTTCTGTTGAGAAATCAGATGACAGTGTAATTGGAGCTCCTTTGTAGGTAACTACCTGCTTTTCTCTTGAGGCTTTTAAGATTCTTTCCTTGTCTTTAAGCTTTGCCATTTTAATTGCTATGTGTCTTGGTGTGGGTCTTTTTGGCTTCATCTTGCTTGGGACTCCCTGTGCTTCCTCAACTTGAATGTCTTTTTCCTTCCCCAGATTAGGGAAGTTTGGGTCATTATTTCTTTAAATAGGTTCTCTATCCCTTGCTCACTCTCCTTTCCTTCTGAGGTAAGGAAGTTGTTATGTGGATGTTGTTATACTTCATGTTGTCACAAAGGTTTCTTAAACTCTCCTAAGCTTTTTAAATTATTCTTTTCTTTTTGCTGCTTTGCCTGGGTGCTTTTTTTCTACTTTATCTTCCAAATTTCTTCTGGCTCATACTGTGGTCCCTTGTAACCTCAGGTTTTTAATGTGTCCCTTTCAAATTTAAAAGATCCAAGTAGAAATATCTTTACTATCTGGTAATAACTCTACAGAGTACCTGAATTCTTAACACTATTATGTTTCAGTATAAGTGGTGACTTTTTCTTTTCATGTCTTTGATCTGGTTTTGTTCCTGTAATACAGTCACCCAATTTTGTGAACTTTTTCCCTTAATATCAGAAAGCAAAATAATAATAATAATAATAATAAACCCAAATTACTGATTTGATCCTCTGCTTCATCTAACCTACTGTTTATTACTTTTGATGTATTATTTATTTCAGATATTGCATTCTTTATTTCTGACTGGTCCTCTTTTTGGTTTCTCTGTCTTTTTTTCATGTTGTTGAGTATCCTTATAATCATTACTCTAAACTCTGTATTGGATAAATTGCTTTTCTCCATCATTTAGTTATTCTGGAGAATTCTCTTGTTCTTTTATTGGGGCCTATTTCCCATTTGGCTGCCTCTTTTTGTTTGATAGATCTGCAAAGACTCTGGTCCTGGGCAACTTCTTTGGAGCTATCAGTGATACACAGCTTTTGGCTCCCACTGCTGGGCCTGGGTGTGTGTAGAAGGAAGCAGACTATGCACCAAGGCCAGTTTTGTACCATCACTGGTCTCTAGGGGGTGTCAGCTAAAGTGTCAGAGTTCCCATAGAGCCTCTTTTACTTGCAGGCTTTCTGTTAATCTTAAACACTGAAATATCCTCCAGCTGTACTTTTCTACAGCCCAGCTTAAGCTCCACAGAGTGGAGCAAGAGGGATTTCTGTGGGTGGGACTATTGCATCTCCCCGGGCTGATGCCTCATGGAGGGGAGTGCTCTGCCTGAATAAGATGGTTCGACTCTATTGGGAATGACTCAGCACAGGAATCCTGGAGGCTGACCCTTCAAATCTCTCCCCAAAGCAACCAACCTCAGGCTGTCCTCACATGGCTCTAGTCCACTCTGCCCTCCCTCCACTGAAGCCAAGTGTAAGTGGCTGCAAACAAAAATTTGTGCAGTGGCCCTTTAAAAAGATCTCTGCATCTCTAGCCATTTCTCCCTGGCAGACAGAAACTCCACTGCTTTTCACAGCTGGATGTTATTGGGGTTCCTTTTCTGGTTCTGGTGCTCTATGCTAGGGAGCCCAGCTTGAGGTTTAGACCCCATACTTCTCAGAGGGAGTTCCTCAATCACTGAAGTATCCAGCCAGAACTTAAGCTGTTGCCCATGGGAGCCCAGTCAGCCCTCTCATGCCTCCATACTTCCTACCATTCTTGTGTGGTGATGTGGTTTCTTCTGTATGTCCTTGGTTATAAGGCTTCTCTCCAGCTAGTGTTCAGTTGGTTATTCAGGATGATTTTTCTATAATTTAGGTGTAATTCCAGTTTGGTCCTGGGAGATTAGTATAGCTTCCACCTAGTCTGCCACCATCTTGGATCTCTAAATTATTATTTTACAAGCTGCTCTTTAGGAACCAGGTTGGAAATGATTATCTGAAGTTCAGTAGGTCCTTCACTTTCATGTTAACTCCTTCTGCTGGATGTAAATAAAACTAAATGTCTTTATTTTAAACTAGAACACATCAGATGACCCCATTCTTAGAAAATCCTTCCTTTCATCTATCTGTCCTTCCACCTCCAATGTGTTTGTGTATTTAGAAGGCTAGAAGGATTTTCATCAAAAGTTATTTCTGGCCCTGCCCAGGTAGTTCAGTTAGTTAGAGTGTCATCCCAATACATCAAGGTTGCAGGTTCGATCCCTGATCAGGGCACGTATAAGAATCCATCAATGAATACATAAACAAGTGCAACAACAAATTAATGTTTCTCTCTTTCTCTCCCTTCTTCTCTCTGTCTCTAAAAAAAGTTTTTTCTGGATGTAAGGTTTAGAGTGACTCATTGCTTTCTTTTTTGTTGTTCTTTTCAATACTCCCTGTTTACATTATTAAAATTAATGCATTTGTATACATGGAACCTATTATTTTTATGCAAATAATGAAGTCATTACCCTTTAAAAGATGTTGTTCCAGTTTATGCAGTTACTAACAGTGTATAAGTTTCACCACAACTGTGCCAGTACTGGTAGTTATACGTTTCAGATGCTTCTAGCTAAATTAGTTAAATACCTCAGCTGTGAAATGTAAACCTGGTTGTGCTGATGACTTGTTCTGTTTCTCTGCATCCAGGAAGCATCTATGACTTTTATTTCCTCAAACAAGGAGGTGGATATTGGTATACATGGACAGAGTATATCACCAAAGAAGAGGAAAATATCCCAATTAATGCAAAGGTAAAAGAGAGGGATAGGCCATGGAACTTTGATTTCCAAAATGACCTGAATCCTCCAAGGTAAAAGAATTAACACCAGTTCTGTGTTAGCATTTTAAAGAACTTCTTTAGAAAAAGTTTCAAACAAAGGCTGAGCCTTCAAAAGCATGGGCTTTAGAATCAGAGAGACCTAGATTTCTTACTCAGCCTTCACCCTCTGCCTCAGTTTACTCAACTACAAAATAAAGGGAAAAAAGGAGACTTGACTTGGGGTAGTGAACATACTACCATGTACAGATGATGTGTTATAGAATTGTGCACTTGAAACCTGTATAATTTTGTTAATCAGTGTCACCCCAATAAATTAAATAAAAAGGAAGGAAAAATAAGAGAAAAAATGTTTAAATGATGGTTGCAAGAATTGAAGACAAAATACATGAATACATGGCACATACTATGTGCTAGATCAATAGTGGTTGCTGTTCTGATTATTATCATTATCAATAATGCCAAGTGGTCATTATTCTATCTCTCAGATATCTCAGCCAGAAAGGATCTTGCCTTTTTTAAAAAATCCCCAGAGAAAGATTTCCTTGATTAGAATTCTAAGTAAAACAGGTTCTGATTAATAGGTTTTCTGCTTAGCAGATGATGGTTCACTGACAATTCTTACTCATTTCCTCATGGAACATTTTTCTGGGTATGCGCTTTTAAAGCTCTGTGTAGTATCTGGTGGATATAATTTATCTTTCTGGGTGATGGCAGATTGTTCAGGTCCTGGGTGGAATATAGGCAGTAGATGGGAAAGTGGGACTATTGACAGCCAAGTCAGATAGCAGGCAGAACATAGCTGCTGGTGTTAAGTTCATGGCATACCCTGGGGGCCTGATTGTTATGAAGAACACCCCCCCAGCACTGAGATCCTAAACTTTAATTTTCCTTAAGGAACTTAGTCACCTGAACTCCAGGGGTTTCAAATCTTGCTGAATTCATGCAAATAAAAGAGCTTAATGCAGAAAATATTTTCAGTTCTGCTGCAAATTTTTACCTTGTCAAACAATTGTCTTAGTCCCTGACAATAAAAATCTATGAAACCCAAATTGCTTTAAATTCCCTGTCTTAGTAGCAAAATGAGCATCTGGCACCTGGTTCTGCATTCAGGATCACTTACTGGCTATGTAGCTTTAGACAAGTTAGAAGCAGTCTTCCAGCATCAGTTTCTGTCCATCTGAAAAACTGAACTAATAACAACATACCTGCCTTAGAAGGTTACTGGGAAGGCTACAAGGGATAATATAGGCAAAACATCCTTAGCTCAACATCTGTTAATTCTTTTCCTCTCCACTGCAATTCCCTTGCCCTGTATGACCTTTTTCCTTTGATCAAGTTACTTACCAAAGAAGCTGAGCTTTGTGTGCAAGCACACACAGAGCCACCATATTGCACACGTTGAGTTGTCACCATGTGCATAAAACACAGTGTGATGGTGCTTCCTGGAGTGGTGCAGCAGAGTGGCCCTATGTTCCCTAGCCTCTTCTAGCCCAGACATATAAGAAGACTTCAACACAAGATATACATCTTCCTGCCCTTTCCTCTACCCCCATGGAGGGACCAAATGCCTGATGAAAGCGTTTGGGTTCAGAGAAGGCAAATTAAGGTAAAGTGTTCTACCCAAAGTAACAGGGATTCCAGGAGCCCAAGAGCAAGCCCTTAGAGTACAATTGGGGTCTGAATGCCAGGAAGAGTCTTGCAATCCCCATATTGGAAAAGGGGTTATGAGGGGTAGATCTTAGAACAAAGAATTTGGATGTTGATAAAAGCAGGTCAGGAACAAGCACAGGGAATGGGGATTGAGGGTCACACCTAACCCCTCTCAGTCAAGAATATGAAGGAGGGTTCATAGCAATGGTCTTAGAGGGCAGCAGCTATAGACCCATTCTTACTGTAACTGGTGTTTATAATATAACAGTTGAGTAGTTAAGAATATAGACTTTGGAATCAGACAAGTTGAGATTCAAATCCTTGCATTTGCATTTACTTGCTGTATTACTTGGTCAAGTTGCAGAAGAGGTCTTGGCTTCAGTTTCCTCATCTACAAAGCAGGGACAATAATGCATCTTTAGATGCATGATCTCATTTAATCCTTAAACCAGTACAATGAACTAGGTGCCATTATTACCCCATTTTACAGATTAATAAACTGAGGCCCCTGGAGCAATTTTACTCAAGGTAAAAAAGATAAGAGATGGAACTTAATAGAAAGTAAGTATTGAGCTGAATCTTGTGAATGCCAAGACCCAGCCTCCTTGGGCCCAGTGCCAAAGCTCTTCCATGTCTTTGTGATACAGGTCTCAGAACTCATCATCCCCACAATGGAGACAGCCCGGCAGTCATTCTTCTTGAAAACTTATCTGAACCATGATATTCCAATGCTATTCGTGGGACCCACAGGCACCGGCAAATCAGTCATCACCAACAACTTCCTTCTTCGCCTTCCCAAAAATACCTACCTGCCCAACTTTATCAATTTTTCTGCCAGAACCTCAGCCAGTCAGACCCAGGATATCATCATGTCCAAGCTGGATCGACGGCGGAAGGGCCTCTTTGGGCCTCCCATAGGGAAGAAGGCAGTGGTATTTGTGGGTACGGCATTGGCCTGGATCTCAACCAGATTCTTCTACTATAGGCTGCAGCAAACCAGAACCTCCCTTTGTAGGGCCACTGTACAGTCCTTTTTCTCTCTCTGAGAGATAAAATATTTCTGGTTAACATAATTTAGTATTCTTTCCTTCCCCTCTTCTTTTCCTCCCTCCTTCTTTTCTTCCTTCTTCAATTTTGCCTTTTCTTTTGTCTCATTTTTTCATTACCAAGTATTTGTTGACCAGGGACTACATGCCATATTTTAAAAGTAAGACAGTAACCAGAGGGGAGGTGGGAGTGGACATTGGGGGTATTAGTGGGAAGGGTCATCAAGGAACAAGTATAAAGGACACATGGACAAAGCGAAAGGGGGGTAGGATCGAAGTTGGGAGGTGGGGGTAGCTGGGGTGGGGGGGAGTGGTGTGGGGGAAATGGAGACCGCTGTACTTGAACAACAATTAAAAAATAAAATAAAATAAAATAAAAATAAAAGTAAGGCCTGGTCCAGGCCTTTGTGCCTGAGCTAGGCTTCCAGTGTCTCCTGAGGTAAAGCTGAGCCCTTGGGTCAGGCAAGTTTACCTCACAGTGAGATGCAGTTCCAGAAGAGGATTGTGGTGTTTGCCCTCGTACATCTTCAAAAGCAACATACACTGTGATGAGATCCTTATTCCATTTTTTGTCAGATAAATATGTTATCAGTAAATAAAGAAACCCAATAGCTACCAAATAAATATTAGTGAAATAAACACATTGATGTTTCCCAGGATTTTACCTGTTTGCAAAGCACTTCCTCATTTATCTCAGTTGAGCCTCACAACCCTGTGAGGTTATTACCATCATTATCATTTTATTAGTCAGTTCATTGAGGCTCGAGAATGTTATAATCCCTATTCAGAGTGAACCATCTGGAAAATTCTGGAGCTGTAAGCCAAACCCAGGTTTCTTGGTGCCAAATACATTTTCCACAAGAGTTCTCATTTAGATATAGTAGTGCCCCACCCTTATGAGCTATTTCATTGTCTTTCAAATTCACATATTAATAATGAATATTTATATGAATTTATATCCTTGCCAGCTAACACCAGCTCTTTAAAGTCAAGGATCATGTTTTATCTTATTTTCCATTTCTCTTTCTTCCTTTCTTCTTTCTTCCAACCTGTTTTTTTCTTCCTATTTTAATGGTATATCCAAAAGCAGTTTGGGTGGTGAACATGCAATGCAATATACGGATGATGTATTATAGAATTGTGCACCTGAAGCCTATATATTTTTATTAACCAATGTCATCCATATAAATTCAATTAAAAAGTTTTTAAAAACAGTTTAAGCTTTTCAGTCAAACAGATCTGGGTTCAAATCTTACTTTTTAACCCTATGCATATTGTGACTTAACTCCCATGACCCTCAGTTCCTCACTTCTAACATAAAGATAATGCTATTTTCCTTACAAGTCATTATTTGGATCAGATGAGATAATATATGTAGAACTCCTAAAATGTTACCCGACACAAGCTGGGCATTCAATTAGTATTTTGTTGGAGAAAAATTAAAAGAGCTTCCACTTTAATGAATGCCTTCTTTGTGCACAGACTGTTGTGCTCTTGGGGAAAGTTGGTTCCTGGCCTTGAGAAAATTATCATCTATTCTTGCCATTTTGGTTTTGCTCCACAAAAGCCCTAGTCCAGATCCTTGCTCCACAAACACTGGAGTTCAACTAATACTTGCTGGTCAAATTAAATACCCTGTCAGCTGGAAGTATGACTGTCTTCCTTACATACCCCCAGAAATTATATCCCCAGAAATTAACAAAATATCTAGTACACAGAAGACAATCAATATATTTTGTTTGAGGGAATGGAAAAAAAGTTAAATATCTGTTAATGCCAATCCATGCAACCTTAGAGTCATAATGGGCAGAACTCAAGAAAACCTCTTCTTATAGGGTCAGAACATCCAGTAGCTGAGCCCTGCCTGACTTGGGGGTGGAACAACTGGGTATGCACTCCCCCATGGAGGGAATAGTAATCTGTTGCTTCCTGTGAAAGCAGAGGATCCCAAAAACTCACCATGTGCGGCCCTGTCTTCTTCCCCAGATGACCTCAACATGCCAGCCAAAGAGGTGTATGGGGCCCAGCCCCCCATTGAGCTCCTGAGACAATGGATTGACCACGGTTATTGGTTTGACAAGAAAGACACAACCAAGCTAGACATCGTGGATGTGCTGCTTATGACAGCCATGGGACCCCCTGGGGGAGGAAGGAATGACATTACTGGTACGTGAAAGAAAAGTTCATTCCTCCTTAGCCCCCAGCAGAGCTGGACCACCTTAATGGATGGAGGGTTGGTGCAGGTACTCTGTCCTGATGGAGGGTGGAGAAAAGTATGTTTAGGCTATAGCCAGAGTGGTTTGGGCTAGCTCCATGGAGTGGCATTGGAAGACTTCATGTTGGAAGTTGTGGAAATAGGATGAAAAGAGGAACAGAGTCTCAGATGAAAAGGAGAGTTCAGATGGCCAGAAGAGTTCCAGGAGGGAGGCTAAATCAGGTGTTCTCCACTAAGGGTGCATGACAGATTCACCTGTTGTGTTTGTTATAATTCTTCATATGGCTAAAGAGAGAACAACTAACCCAAAGTAGCCTAATAATAATAATAGTAATAATAATAATAATAATAAAAAAATAAGATCCCATCCTACATCATTTATCATCTAATAGTTCAGGAATATATGTTGTTTTGCTTCAGATACAACTTGATCCATCTAAGACCTGCATTTTTATTCTGAAATGCGTCAAACACAGCCTTACAAAAGAATCTTAGTACCATTTCCAGAGTTAAGATTTGTGACCTTGTTGTCCCCTCTGGCATTTAGCCTTCTCATCTGTAAAAGAAAAGAATGGGCAGGGTGATTTTATTTGGTACACTGTGTTCCTAAGAATACAGACTCAAAAACAATCATTCCGAAGACATACAGTAGTAAAATACTGAATATTAAAGAAAAAGAAAAAGGGTGATCAAAAACCCCTACTTAGGGGTTTGGGGTTTTTTTTTTCCCATAACATGGCTCGTAGCACTTAGGGGTGTTTAACTTCATTCAAAACAATTTTATTAGATTGTAATGTGACAGCTGTCATATCAGTGTACATTTTTAAAAAGTTATCAGAATTGGAGACTTCTGGCTAAGATGGAGGTGTAGGTAGATACACTGACCTCCTCACACAACCAAAAGAAGGACAACAACAAATTTAAAAACAAAAACCAACTAGAACTGACAGAAAATCAAACTGTATGGAAGTCTGACAACCAAGGAGTTAAAGAAGAAACATTCATCCAGACCAGTAGGAGAGGTGGAGCTGGGCAGCTGGGTGGAGAGGACTCGCAGAAATATGGCAGCTGGAGGACCGGGGAGGTCAAGGCAGCAGCTGGTGGAGCAGGTATTCCCACATTTGCATGCAGATAAACTGGGAGGATCAACTGGGAAGCAAGACAGACCACGCAACCCAGGGTTCCAGCATGGGGAAATAAAGCCTCAAAACCTCTGACTGAAAAAAACCTGTGAGGGTTGAGGTGGCGGGAGATACTGTCAGCCTCACAGAAGAGGTCATTGGAGAGACCCACAGGGCCCTAGAACGTACACAAAACCACCCACCCAGGAAGCAGCACCCAAAGGGCCCAAACTGATTGTGGGTAGCCATGGAAGTGACTGAAAGCTGGCAGAGATCTGAGCAAGTGGCATTGTTCCCTTTTAGACCCCTTCCCCACATAAAGTGCCACAACTCAGTGACAAGGGTTGTCCTGCCCTGGCAAATACCTAAGGCTCACCAAGACAAAAAAATATGGCCCAAATGCAAGAGCAGATCAAAGCTCCAGAAAAAATACAACTAAGCAATGAAGAGATAGCCAATCTCAGATATACAGTTCAAAACACTGGTAATCAGGATGCTCACAGAATTAATTTAGTATGGTCACAAAATAGAGGAAAAAGTGAAGACTATGAAAAGTGGAATAAAGGAAAATGTACAGGGAACCAACAGTTACAGGAAGGAGACCAGAGGGGAATAAAGGAGAGAAAATGGGACAACTGTAATAGCATTATCAGTAAAATATAAAAATAAAGTAAAAATAAAGTAAATCATATGTATTAAAAATAGTTACCAAAATTGGTGAATTTTTGTATAGCCATTTTAGGATTGAAGATGGATGAAAATACACAACATTTTTGGCATATTATGCTTTATTATTTCAAGAAAGGTGAAAACACAACTGAAATGCAAAATATATTTGTGCAGTTTATGGAGAAGGTGCTGTGACTGATCAAATATGTCAAAAGTGGTTTGAGAAGTTTTGTGCTGGAGATTTCTTGCTAGACGGTGCTCCACAGTTGGGTAGACCAGCTGAAGTTGATAACAATCAAATTGAGACATTAATTGAGAACAATCAACATTATACCACATAGGAGATAGCCAACCTACTGAAAACAATTCAAATCAATCAAATTATTGGTGAAATAAAAAATGTGACTTTTATTTTACAGAAAAAGCTAAACGAACTTTTTGGCCAACCCAATATATAACTATCTAACATTCGATAGATGTAAACATGTAGATATGTAGATATCCTTAGGATATCAAATTAATAGCAGTTAATTTGGGGGGGATGGAGAATGGATTTGGTATGTAGGATGTAAGTGAAAGGCTATGCTCACTTTCTGTAAAAGCTTTTCTGAATTTTGATGATTTTACAATGATCAGATATTGCCTTTATTTTTTAAAAACAAACTTGAGTGCTACACTAGCACTGTTACCAGAACTTCTGCAATTATGGGGGATGTTCTATGTCTATCCTACACAGTACAATAGCAACTTGCCACATGTTACCCTTGATCACTTGAAATGTGACTAGTGAGACTGAGAAAATCAGTTTTTAATGCTATTTATTATTAATTAATTTAAGTTGAAATAGTCACATTGGACAGCAGAGCTAGAACTAATGTTCACTTTCTAACAGAGGGAAATCTAATTCCTGTGTCCCAGACTCATTAGGCCCAGGAAGTAAAAGTATGTGTGTGTGTGTGTGTGTACATTTTTTCCAGGACGATTCACTCGCCACCTAAATATCATTTCCATCAACGCCTTTGAGGATGACATTTTAACAAAGATTTTTACTTCAATTGCTGACTGGCACTTTAAGAAAGGGTTTGACGTGATGTTCTTAAGGTAAGAGGTTCCTGTGTGTTCCAGGGTATTGGCTTGGGGTCGTCAGTGCTGGCCCCTCCTTGACTGGTCTACCTTCTTCTTCTTCCCAAGGTATGGAAAGATGCTGGTACAGGCTACTATGGCAATTTATAAAGCTGCAGTAGAGAATTTCTTGCCAACTCCCTCCAAGTCACATTATGTCTTTAACCTGCGGGACTTCTCACGGGTGATCCAAGGGGTGCTGCTCTGCCCTCACACCCACCTACAGGTCAGCCACTGTCATTTCTATTACTAAGATCATTTACCATTATACTAACAGAAATAGCTAACTTTTATTAAACATTGACTCTATACTAGGAATTGTTCTAAACATTTTATAAGCATTATCTTGTTACATTCTTACATCAACTATAGGATTTGGAAACTATATGAGAATTATCACCTCAAGCACACTCTTAAAATCATTCAAATAATCAACTCTGAATTTTCAGGATGTAGAAAAACTTATCCGGCTTTGGATCCATGAAATTTATCGGGTCTTCTATGACCGTCTGATTGATGATGAGGACAGACAGGTCTTCTTCAACATGATGAAGGAAACCACCTCTAATTGCTTCAAACAGACCATGGAGAAGGTCAGCCAGAACCTATGATCATTTGGCCTCATAAATGGTCCCAAATATTTGACCATGTTAGTCTCAGAATTCAGGTGCCCTTCCTGGTCAGACTGAACTCTGCTCTCTGAATCTCAAGTAACAATATTGAGTCAATGAGTCACTTGATTTGGTGATATACTAGGCCCAATTTTGCTTCACTTCCCTGGTAACATATAAATTTTGAACAATTCAAGGTAATTTGCTATATGATGTTATTGTTTATACATTTTCAGGGTCAAACTAATTTGTGAATTGAGAAATGGTTCAAGAATTTTCATGACTTGATTGAGGCCCTGAAAAAGCCCAAGTGAAAGATTATCATGGTTTTTCATCCATAAATATTTTCTCTTTCTCATTTGATGTAAGAAAAGTTGTTTTAAGAATCATGTGATTCTACCTCTATTTTTAAGAAGCTGTGATTTCTCCATAGAAAAACTGCAAAAGTGTTTCATATTGCAGCCAGAGACCAAGTGCAGAAGCACTACTGGGTTATAACACCAGGAGGAGGAAACATCAAAAACATTCCTACTCTAGGCACAGAGTGGGGACCAGGACTACCACCTGTACCTCTATTTGGTAAAAGAGCAAGTACCTTAAAAAATGGCGCCATCCTTTGACCACCTCCTCTGGGGAATCTTACAGTCTAACCACTTATGTTTTAACCATTTAGCAAGCAGCATGACCCTCATTTTTACACACCTTTCTCAAATGTCCTTTCATCATAGTCATTATAACCATTAGATCCACATATCATGGTTCATTTTGTCTTTTAAACTGTTAATGAACCATGACTTTGAAGAATGTGCTCAGAGGAAACAAGCTCACTTCCTATTCCCTTCCTCTGCACCTCCCACTGCCATCCTAGCTGGACCATAGCTGAATGCCTGGCTAAGCCTTACCTTTTCCACAGGTCCTAATCCACCTATCACCCACTGGAAAGATCACTGATGATAATATCCATAGCCTCTTTTTTGGAGATTACTTCAAACCAGAAAGTGAACAAAAAATCTACGATGAGATCACTGACCTGAAACAGCTCATGGTGGTCATGGAGTACTACCTAGAAGAGTTCAACAACATCAGCAAGGCCCCCATGTCCTTGGTCATGTTCAGGTTTGCCATTGAGCACATCTCCAGGATCTGCAGGGTCCTGAAGCAGGACAAAGGCCACTTGCTCCTGGTGGGCATTGGGGGCAGTGGACGGCAGAGTGCCAGCAAACTGTCCACATTCATGAATGTGTATGAGCTGTACCAGATCGAGATCACTAAGAACTACTCAAGCAACGACTGGCGGGAGGATCTGAAAAAGATCATGCTGCAGGTCGGCGTGGCCACCAAGAGTACCGTATTCCTTTTTGCTGATAACCAGATCAAGGATGAGTCATTTGTTGAGGACATCAACATGCTTCTGAACACAGGCGATGTGCCCAACATCTTCCCTGCTGATGAGAAGGCTGACCTTGTGGAGAAGATGCAAATAGCAGCCAGAACAGCAGGAGAGAAGATTGAAATCACTCCTCTTTCTATGTATAACTTCTTTATTGAGAGAGTGAAAAAGAACCTTCACATTGTCCTTGGTAAGAAAGAAGCAAAACCAGTTTCCCTTTTTCCTCTGGGTATTTCAGAGTCTCTAAGTGCCCTAAGCCCAATCTTCTTACAATGGTATAAGGATTGATCCAACCAAGGTCTAGGCCCAGGAATCAGTACCTAGAATTTCTATGGAAACTTTCACTCTTCTGAACAACTATTTTAAACCTGTTCTACCCTCCTAATTCTCTGAATTCTCCTCTGAACTCTCTTATTTCTTTTACTACATTACTCTGTTGGCCTCACAAAACATCTGGAGATCTCCCTGTGAATGTCACTTCCAATCTATCCAGAAACCTAGGGGTTGTGTTTAACACTTTCTCTTGGTAGCATGCCATGTGAATTTCTGCCTTCTTTCTCTGTCATATTTACCCATTTATCTCCATCCCCACCACCTTCACATTGGCTAAGCCACTGTTACCAGACCTTGCTTCTGCAACCTTCTAACTATTCTTTCTATGTCCACTCTTGTCCATTCCAGACCTTTCTGTTCCACTGAGCCAGGATGGGTTTTTCCTCATGTATTGCAAATATGATCATTGTGGGTATACAAACACATACACATACACATGCACACAAATTAAATCATTTAAATTGCTTCCTATTAGAATGAAGACCCAAATTTCTATTTTTAAAAGCCTATGTTTTTAAAAGGTTACTTGCCAGACTGTCCTCATATCCACTCCACTCCCATCTCAAACCAAACCTCTCCCTTCTCTCTTTTTTAACCACACTGACCTTCTCACAAATCTGCCTGTGCCTCACGCTTTCCATATCACACTGAGACTTAATAAATGTGAATAACATTTGGGGTAAAACCCACAAAATTCATGGTTGGAGAGGGTCAGAAACAAGCTGATGCCCCCCCATACTTTTATAAATAGTTATACATAAGGCATCCATTTCTCCCTTATGTCTGAGTGAGCACAAATAGAGCAAGTGGATCAAAGGGCTCATAGCACTCTGGCATAACTCAAATGATCTGGAAGCAGTAATAATGGGTATGGGAGATCAATCACTGAATTCTCATCACAGAACTTCATAAAAATATCCCATGACTCCACCTGCTTCCCAGGCACTCATTATGACTATTCCCAGTTATAGGCCTGGGGTACCAATAAAAAACATGACCATCCCACCCCACCAGAATCTTTAGTAAGACCTGCCTGCTTCCTTTGGCCTCCTTGAAAAAAAGGATCTAACAAGGTCTGTTTCTCATTAGCCATGAGTCCAGTTGGGGATGCCTTTCGGAACCGCCTGAGGATGTTCCCTTCACTCATCAATTGCTGTACAATTGATTGGTTCCAGTCCTGGCCCACAGATGCCCTGGAGTTGGTAGCTAACAAATTTCTGGAAGATGTGGAACTTGATGACAATATTCGGATAGAGTAAGTGTCACCTGTGTTTTAGTACCCCAACCATACATTCCAAATTGAAAATCCAGATATTGGCTCCATTCTTGTTGTTGTTTTAAGATTTCTCAATTTAGGTATAAAAAAATCTTATACTTTTAAATCACACTTAGTTAAATATTTAATAAATAAAATACTTTTCTGAAAAAGAATAAAATTTTGTTGCTCAGAATTATCATGGAGATGTACTGTTATCATAGCAGTGAGAACCTGAATATAATAATATAGTTATTTCAGTAGTCTTGGAGCTGTCATTCTCAACAGGGCAATATCACTGTCACTGCCAAAGGGAGGAAAATGGATTCTTGTGAGGGTAAATAAGCCCTGGCTAGGTGACTCAGTTAGTTGGAGTATTGTCAGGTATACCAAAAGGTTGTGTGTTCGATCCCTGGTCAAGGCATGTACAGGAGGCCAATTGATGGTTCTCTCTCACATCGATGTCTCTCTTTCTCTTTCCCTGCCCCCCATTCTAAAATCAATTTTAAAAAACCTTCTGGCAAGGATTTTTAAAAATGTAATAATAAAAAAGAAAAAAAAAAACTCTTTGACATATAAAGCACAGATACACAAAAACCAAAATAAAAAGCTAGAATAAGGAAAGAGGTGACAATGTCAATCTCCCTAGGTGCCCCATGAAGGCTGGGTCAATGTCATCTGCCTTGTCTGCCTCTGTATCCTTAGTGCCTAGCAGATGCCTGGGACTGCTTATTAAATGAATGAATGAATGAAGAAAAATGAAGAAGTAGGCAGGGTTCCAAATGTTCATGGCTTTAGGTTTTGCCTTAAGAACTTTGAACTTTGTTCTGTAGGCCAGAAGACCCTTAACCTGGGTCTATAGGCCCATGAATAGAATTCAGAGGGTCAGTGAATGTGAATAGGGAAAAAATTGCGTCTTCACTCTCACTGACATCCAGCTGGTATTTTACATTTCCTTCAATGATGAATATAGGCAATAAACTCAGTAGGATTAGCAGGACCTGTGACTTTGTTACCAATGAAAATCATATTTGTTTGCTTGTTTTTTTCCATAACTCATTTAGTCATTACAGATACCTCAATGTATCATTTCCTTCAAAACTGTGGTAGCTTTTAGGCTTGCTGCCCAATTTTATTTAATGTAGTATTCAGCAAACTATGATTCATGGAACAAGTCCAGTTCATAGCCTATTTTTTGTAAATAAATTTTTATTGGAACCATGGCCCTTTTTTCACACTATAATGGCAGAACTGAGTAGTTGCTACAGAGACCATGTGGCCCACAAAATTGAACAAATTTACTCTCCGGCCCTTTCCAGAAAAAGTTGACCCCAATTTAATGCATTGATAAAAAGCACCTATATAACTATAAGACAAATTGGTTTTTAAAATATTTTGAAAACTCTATTTCAACATAATTGTTTTCATTTAAAATCCTATTTTACTTTACATATTTAAAGCACAATTTTGCAAAGTTCACAGCCTTCATCAGATCTTCAGAGGGTAAGAACTCCTGCTTAACACTGAGAATTCACCGAAGTGACCACAGAGAGAAAATACTTGATTGAATATCATTCTAGTAAGAATATACAAGGTCTGCCCAGAAAAAGTCCAGCCATTGTTAATATAACAAGAACCATTTGCGCAACAAAGATGTAACCTGGCAGTCAAGGAGAGTGGACTGGAATGTGCGTGCATGAACAACAACTTCACTGTACTACTCAGTGGGGTCAGTAGATGCCATTGAGTAAGCATGTGTACTGTGTAGCCATTGCATTCAAAATGACTGAGCAAGTAGAGTGACAAATCTGCATCAAATTTTGCATTAATCTTGAACATTCCTTTGCAGAAACTATTCGGATGATTCAGAAGGCTGCAGCTATGGGCAACTGGTGATTAGCAGCTTCATCAAAACAACATGCCTGCTCATGCATCATGTCTCATGTAGAGTTTTTTTGGCAAAACATTAAACTATCCAGGTGATTTAGCCCCCTACAGCCCAGATTTGGTGCACTGTGGCTTCTGGCTTTTCCCAAAACTAAAATCACCTTTGAAAGGGAAGAGATTTCAGACAATCAGTGAGGTTCAGGAAAATAAGATGGGGCAGCTGATGGCAATTGGGAGAATTGTGTGAGATCCCAAGGTGCCTACATTGAAGGGGACTGAGGCTACATTGTCTTATGTATAATGTTTGTTGTATCTTGTATCTTCTTTAACAAATGTCTCCATTTTTCATATGACATGGCTGGATACCTTCTGGACAGACCTGGTATACCTTCTTGGGACTCTGTTGACCTGCTTTGGAGAATTTAGGATTCCAGTGGGCCACACTAAGTGTGCCTTCTTATACCCTCATGTCTGTAACCAAAGTTGTGCTAGATATCTCTGGGCCAGCCTAACCACCCTTGTGCCCTTGGCAGGATCATCTCCATGTGCAAATATTTCCAGGAGAGTGTGAAGGAGCTGTCCCTCAATTATTACAACACGCTTCGCAGATATAATTATGTCACCCCCACCTCCTATCTTGAAATGATCCTAACCTTCAAGACACTCTTGAATAGCAAGAGGCAAGAGGTTGATATCATGAGGAACCGCTATCTGACAGGCCTGCAGAAACTCAACTTTGCAGCTTCACAGGTGAGAACTGCCAAAGTAGATCAGGGACAAAGAGGTCCAGGACTAGGGGATGCAGTGAACCATTTGTTCAGGTGCAACATTCAAGAGGCCCCCAAGCTCTGGCTGGTGTGGCTCAGTGGATTGAATGCAAGCCTGTGAACCCAAAGGTCACCAGTTCAATTTCCAGTCAGGGCACATGCCTGGGTTGCAGGCCAGGTCCCCAGTTGGGAGTGTGCAAGAGGCAACCAATCAATGTATCTCTTACACATCGATGTTTCTCTTCCTCTCTCCCTTCCTTTCCTTCTCTCTAAAAATAAACAAATAAAATCTTTTTAAAAAAAAAAACAAAAGAGGGCACCAAATAAAGTCAGCATCTGACCCAGCATTTGCAGAACTCGCCTCACTTGTTTCAGTCTAAACCCAGCCTTATGGGGTTGTCTTTATTCAAGATTTGATATTTTGTTCAGCATGGGCTTTTTGCATTAATTTTGACTTAAAATATTTCAATAAAATACTATTTATCTAGGGTACTAGTTTTTGGTGCCCCCTTAAATTTTGTGCCTCACTTGCCTCACCTTTGCCCTGGCCCTGGATACTTTACAGGGGAACTGGGACAGGTAAGGTAGTAGTAAAGAGCTGGGCTTTGTGGAATCAGATAGCCCTTGGCTCAAATTCCAGCTCTACAACTTACAGCTATAGAACTTTGAACCTCTTGGGGCCTCAGTTTCCCCTTCTGTTAAAAAGGAGATAACCGTCTTTATTTCGTAGGCCTATTGTGAAGATAAAAGGATCTAAAATAAGTACAAAATGTCTGTCATATGAATTAGTAAGTAATTTGTGCTGGGAACCACTTGACAAGCCATCTAAGATGAGAGCCACATTAAGGCAAGAATTTCATCACCAGTAAAGATCTGAGACAATTGAATGGTTTATAGTAGGTTGACCAGCTGCTGAGTATAGCAAATGTACCAACACTATAGCACAGGGATGGGGGCAATGTAAGGGGTGTCCTTCATTGCTCTGTTTCTGGGGTTTCTGGGTCCAATTCAGAGTCCTTTGCTTTTAGAGAGAGAGAGAATGAAGGTGCAAGTTAATATTCCTTCAGCCCTACCACATGGCTACTGGTGTGTTTTAGAAAAGTTTCACTCAGAGAAACCAAGACTCAGAGAGACTAGGTGACTTGCACATAGTCACACAGCCTAGTGAGTACATGTCTCAAAT
This sequence comes from Desmodus rotundus, assembly GCF_022682495.2. Taxonomy (NCBI): domain Eukaryota; kingdom Metazoa; phylum Chordata; class Mammalia; order Chiroptera; family Phyllostomidae; genus Desmodus; species Desmodus rotundus. The sequence continues at coordinate 88,337,002 of NC_071387.1, read as the reverse complement.
GGTCAGGTCAGAACCGAAAGTCATATTTGCATGACTACAGAGCCTGTGTTCATAACCAGACTGGTATGCTGTGCTTCTATCACATGGGCTGGCCAGGGGCAGTGGGTGCAATGTTTAGAAACCCTCTTCAAATAAGTGTCTGAGCTGCCTTATAAAGCAGAATCGGACCAGTGGGTGAAACTGCATGGTGGTAAATTCCAACTCTTCATCAGAAAAATCTAATGCATTTAGTTGTCTGAAAAATGGCAGACCTTCTCTTAGAGGTGATGAGCTTTCTATCATTAGAGGTGTTCTAAGAGTGGCCAGGAAATTACATGGCAGCAATGTTTGAGAGAACATCACTAGTGGAAAAAATGGCCTTGAAAGTTCCTTCTACCCCAGGTATCTCAGTCATATATGTATTCTTCACAGACTTAAAAAAAATGCAGGTTTTGTCTGGCCAGATAGTTCATGTGGTTAGAGCATTGTCCCGATATGCCAAGGTTGTGAGTTCAATTCTTGGTTAGGGCACATCCAAGTAGCAACCAATGAATGTGTAAATAAATGGAACAACAAGTTGATATTTCCCTATTTCTCTCTGTCTCTCCTTCTTCCCCTCTCTCTCTAAAATCAATACATTTTTTTAAACGTAGATTTTCCCCCCAACTTGCTTTTGGTCTACTTCTCCCTGCCCCCCTATTAGAATATAGGCTCAACAAGAAGGAATACTTTTTTTAAAAGAAAAAATTTTAAAATGTTTATCATTATGTGTCTAGTGCCTAGCATAGTGCTTGTTAACTACAACATATAGTGTGAACTCAGTTACTTAGTACTGAAAGATCAAAGTGGTAAACTATAGCCAACATATATATCCCATGTTAAAATCCACTTTCTGCATATGTCATAGGTTGGAGAATGGTTTCAGCTCCTGCCACTGACATTTTCGGTACTGACATAGCCCCGTCTCCTTGCTAGGTGGCAGTCATGCAAGTCGAATTGACTGCCCTCCAACCCCAGCTCATGCAGACGTCTGAGGAGACTGCCAAGATGATGGTGAAAATTGAAGAGGAGACAAGAGAAGCCGATGCCAGGAAAGTCCTGGTGCAGGCAGACAAGAAAGAAGCTGATGCTGCTGCCGCTGTGGCTCAAGAAATCAAGGTATAAAGAACCAGAGGAAAGGGAGGGAGCCAGTGCTTTCTGGGTTTGCCCATTACCTCACTAGAGCTGACACAGTTCTGCAGAATATGTGTGGTCCTGCCCATCCTGCAGATGAGAAAAGTGAGGCTTGAAAGGGGAGGCAGCTTTCCTAGCAGGGCACAGCTAGTAGGTGATAAGCAAGTCTTTCTGACACCTGGCTGTCTCCAGGAAGCACTGTCACTTTTCAAATATTCTTTCTCCCACTCAGAGTCAAGGCCTACAAGACCCAATATGATCTAACTTCATCTCTTATAACTTTCCCCTCACTCACTCTTCTCTGGCCATACTGGCTTCCAAGATGTTCCTACCAAAAGACAAGGCACTTTCCCAGTTCAGGACCCTTACACTGGCTCTTTCTCCTGCCTGGAATGTTCTTCCTCCAGACTGGATATCTCTTTCTCCTCCATCATGGTTTTGATCAACTGTGCCTGGCATGTCATAGGAGTGGAATAAACATTTTTGTTGAATAATAGATTGTTGAACCTAGAGTTCTCCATTTGAAGGTCCTGGGACAGGCTTCTCCTACTTTTTCAGCTATTAAAAGAAAATCTGATTTACATTCATGTAATGTTATATATTTCTCAAAGAATTTCAACTACACAATTCCATTGGAATATCACAACTACCTTGGAAATAGGAATGACAGGTAACAATATCTGAAAGTCAGCAACACTGAGGTTCACTAAAGGTGAAATCACTTTCCAGAGCTACATAGCTAGTTAGTGGGATTAGTATCCCAGGTTTATGGCACTTAGTTTAAGATACTTGTCCCTATGCTCCAAATTAGCAAATAGAAAATTCTTTTGACCATTCTTCAAGTAGGAGTTTCAACAAGAAGTAGCCTGTCTGGCTTCTAGGATAAATAACCAGACACTTTCTCCAAAAGGACAGGCCTTCCAGACTGGCTTCTCTCCCATGAGTCCTGAGACCTGGCCTCTCGTAGATTCCCTTGGATCTAATCCCTGGTCTCAGAGTCACACAACAAATGTGTGTCACAGGCAGCAGTCCAGGTGGAACCATAAAAGACAGTGACCACTGGACACCAAGAACCATTTGTTGTTTTATAACAAGATGATGATAATAACAGCTACTACTTACAAGCACTATGGTGATTTCTCCTGTATTCCTTCACTTAACAAGTATTTATTGAATCCATGTGTGCTGGCACTTTTCTAAGAAGTGGGGAACCAGGAGTGAACAAGGTAGAGAAAATTTCTTCCCTCCTTGAGACTGGAGTCTCCTCTACTTGGTCTGCATTACCTTTTTAATCCTGAGTCCTACAAGGCAAGTGGTATCATTCCCAGTTTACAGATTAGGAAACCATGGTCTACCAGGTGACTGAAGCAGGATTCCACCCAGAGCTCTCTCTGATTCCAAAGCCCCTGCATCTGACTGTTACTCCAGAAATTGCAAGCTGGCAGCTAGGGAGCACATACGCATTGTGACATACACATTGTTTTGTTTTGTTTTTTGATTTTGGAATAATTATCAACTTTTAAAAACCAAGAGGCTTCAAGTAATATTTGTAAAGTTTCAGCTTTTCTTAGAAAATCAAGCTTTCTGGCAACACTAGACCTACGTTTCTGGGTGGCATTGGCTTGCAGCTGCTGAGCATGTCCCAGTTCACAAAGCCCCAGCCAGACCTTGTCCTATGCATGTGTTGCTGGCCTGGCCCCAGGAGGTGCATGAATTTGCAGCTCTTTCATGGCTTTACTCGAGAATCAGGCACATCAGGGCTCAATATTTGCCCTGTTTCCTCATCTGAAAAATGGGGATACTAAGAGAAAACATGTAAAGCTTGTAGTATGTGTCCAGCACATAGTCAGAGCTTAATGACCCTTATTAGCTATTCCCCCAAACAGTTGTTCTTTACACTGTACCAAGTGGACTTGCCTGTTTGATAAAGCCAGTCTGTCACCACATGTGGGTACATCACAATCAGGATTCTGCTCTATAAGGTCAGAGGGAACATGATTACAGGTGCAGGAGGGACATAAGAGCTGGCATGAACCTTACAAGGTAATGATCCACCACACTCATTCCTGGGCAATAAATTGTCACTTTGGGTTTTGTTGTGAAGGGTGAAGTCTAATGCCCTGTGCCCAGACCAGGAGTGACATCCTAGAGGTGAGTCATGAAGGGAAGAAACTGTGCAGAAGAAGAAACCTGCACTTGCTCTGAGTTCCCCTGAGGCTTTTGTGTGGACCCAAATCCTTTCCTGAATTTCTCCAGGCTACAGTCCTTCTCCAGGACTGCTAATTTCCTCTAACATCCTCACACCCCACATGGAGAGCACCCCGCATGGGGTCCACATTGGGAGATGAGGGGACTGGCTGATAGAGAATCAGGCCCCAACACAGGCTTCCCAAGTACAGCAGTTGGGTTAAATTGGTTGATTCTTTTTAAGCTAATGAACCATTTTTTCCCCCTAAATAAGGATAATAAACAGTGCCAGAATTACTGCAAAGCTGGTTACATTTTATCAGTGTGCATTCTGTTTCATATCTTTCACACAGCCTTGCGAAGTCACAGGGTTCATTTTTAATTATATTTTTAATCATAGAAACAAATGACTTAGCAGTAATAACACAAAGGAAAGCATTTTTAAGAAGTCAAATTGAAGACCCTTTCAATTTTCCAAGTTTCCTTCCAGCCCGTCTATACCTGTGGATAGTTTTATGTTATTGCAGTCATAGCGTAGTTGCAATTCACATCATGCTTTTTTTTTTTTTTTTTTTTTTTTTTTTTTTTTAGAGAGGGAAAGGGAGGGAGATAGAGAGGGAGAGAAACAGCAATATGTGGTTGCCTCTCACATACCCCATACTGGGGACCTGGCCTGCAACCCAGGCATGTGCCCTGACTGGGAATCGAACCAGTGATCCTTTGGTTCACAGGCCAGTGCTCATCCACTGAGCCACACCAGCCAGGGCTCACATCATGCTTTTTAATATTCTTAACATCACATCACAAATGTTTTCCCAAAATGTCATAATAATTTTAATGATCATTTTATGTAGGCATTTCACCCATCAAGTAGCCATTCCTCTGTTGAGCATTGAAGCTTCCTGCCCTGTTTTCAGTATTTTAAGGGTATAAACCAGACTTTCTTTTTTTTTTTCTTTCTCCAATTTTCTTAACAGCTGCAAAGTAGAATTACCTTTGGAGGGTGGTTCAGTTTTTGTTTTTTTTTAAGATTTTATTTATTTATTTTTAGAGAGAAAAGAGAAGGGAGGGAGAAAGATGGGGAATGAAATATCAATGTGTAGTTGCCTCTCTCGTACCCCCTACTGGGGACATGGCCTGCATCCCAGGTACATGCCCTGACTGTGAATTGAACCAGCAACTCTTTGGTTCACAGGCCTGCACTCAGTCCACTGAGCTACACCAGCCAGGGCACCTTTGGAGTTTTAAAATACAGATTCACAGACCCCACTCAAACTGAATGAATCAGAATCTCTGGGTATGAGGCCTGATGATGAGGACACGCCAAATGCTCCTCAGTTCCAGGATTGGGAATCACTATGACAGATAATCATACAATTTTAGCATCTTTGAGTCACTTGACAAACAAGCTTGCTGGAACCCAGGTGTTGTCCCCAGAGAAAGGGAGCAAGGTGACCAGGCCACCAGGAGACACAATGTGTATGGGCCCCTAATTGTCTGGCAGGTTGTAAGAGAGTGACACTGAACTACCGATAATATGAAACCAGGGGCAGGATAATATGAAAGAGGGGCACCTGGGATGGTGGAAATTCACCAAGAATCCAAAGCTGTGGCTAAACAAATGCCTTTGGTGTTCTCTGCCATCAAAACCTTTCTGCACCTGCCCGTGAGAAACAGCGGGGACCAGTTTCAGTTCTTCCTCTTGCCTCCCACTGAGGTACACATCCTACCACTGAAATGGGGCAAACCGAGTCACCTGGGTGCTGAGCCATTATTTATAGTGGAGATATCCAACATGGCTTGTTTTTTGGGTGGAGGGTTGTTTGAATATAATGAAGCTAAGTTAAACATTGCTATAAGTTTTTAAGAAGAGCAGAAACCCTAAAATAAAGAATCCATGATACACACCTGTACATGTATACACGCACACACACATATATAAGAAAGTGGGACTACCTATGTCTTATTTGCCTATCACAATAAACCTACAGGATATCGACTTTAACACTTGCCACTTTGTTTCAGAATTGATGTTCTCTTGTGAAGCTTCACATTACTCATGGCTGTGGTGACACCTTGGGCTGGGGGACTAACAGGATTCACTGCATGAGGACCCAGGACCCCAGGGTTGGAGCTTGGCTTCCTGAGACCTTGTTTTTGTTTGTTTGTTTGTTTTGGATTTAGCAATTGGACTTCTAAGTAATCTATAAGACCCCTTCCTGTTCTAAAAGTTTTATAATGTTAAGCTTTCTTTCTTTTTTTTTTTATTTTATATCTCCACAAGAAAATATAGCACTATTAAGTGTCTATTACATCCTATGGAGAACTTAAATCTTAGGTTACAGCATTAAGAGCTCCTGGTTTTGGTCACATAAGCTCTCTTTGAAATAAGCTTTCTTTTTTAAAAATTGAGATATAATTCACATAACATTAAGATTCACCCTTTCTGTGGTAAGCACACAGTGCAATATATAGATCTTGTATCATAGAAATGTACATTTGAAATCTATATGATACTATTAACCAGGTCACCCCAATAAATTTAATTAAAAAAAAGATTCACCCTTTTAAATGATTTAATTCAGTGGGTTTTAGTATTTTCACAGAGTTGTATAACCATCAGCATTATATAATTCTAGAACATTTTTATCATCCCAAAAGGAAACCCATCAACAGTCATTCCCCATCCCTCTCTCTCCCCCGCTTCTAGCAACTACTAATCTTCTTTGTGCTTTCATGGAATTTTTTCCTGCATATCTCAGGTAAATAAAGTCATGTGGCAGGTGAAATTTTGAGTGTGGCTTCTGTCACTTAGCATAATGTTTTCAAGGCTTATCTGTGTTATTACATGAATCAGTACTTCATTTTTTGTGGCTGAATAATATTTTCATTGTGTTAATTTTGTGTTTAAGTGAAGAAATAATGGAAAAAACATATACTGCCTCCTCCTAGACTTTACTACCCAGCTCCAACCTCTATCCCTGTTCTTCATTCTTAAACTCTGGCCTTAAATTCCACTGGCGCTCACCCCTTTTGTCTCTGTGCTGCTCACAGAATGAATGTGAGGGGGACCCAAGCTTCACCCCATTCCAGACTCTACCCTTTCCTATCACTGAACTGCAATACATCTGGACCCTCACCTCATCTCTGACCTTCCCCTATTCCTCATACCTTATTCTTCCCTAAATTTGCCCTGATTCTTTTCCCAACTGTCACTCACCCTTAAGCTTCTTCCTTCATCTCTTAACCCATCCTTGATCAATGGGTGTGAAGTCACCTACTGCATATATCTCTTGGAAATTAGTTTTAGAAAACAAGGACTTCATTATTTCTTTTAAGATCACAAACCAGGTAAATTCTTAAATGTCCAAGACATCCAAGCTGCAGCCCCCAAGGGCCATTCAGACCTTCCTGCGCACAGATCTCCAAGTTGGGGCAGCTTCCTGGAAGAATGGACATCAGGATGATGCCTCTGCCCACTCCCCCAGCTTTCTCCAGGCACTGGCACTCACCCCTTTTGTCTCTGTGCTGCCCACAGAATGAATGTGAGGGGGACCTGGCAGAGGCAATGCCAGCATTGGAGGCTGCACTTGCTGCACTTGACACCCTGAACCCCGCGGACATCTCACTGGTGAAGTCAATGCAGAACCCCCCAGGCCCTGTCAAGCTGGTCATGGAGAGCATCTGTGTCATGAAAGGGCTGAGACCAGAGAGGAAGCCAGACCCCAGCGGCAGTGGTAACCCCCTTCAGCACCCTCCCCGCTCCCCAGAGGACTGCATGGCTGCTCTTCCCTGGCAGGAAGGGTACCCAAGTCCCTGACCTCTACTCCACTCTAGGCCTGCAGGCAGTCCCCGGAATCTTAGAGGAAATGAGAAAGGATGTGCATGAGGACTGAAGAGCTCTCTTGAGTTTCTTCACCATCCACTCTCCTCTCAATGAGTCAGGAAAATGCAGGTGTCTGAGTCAAGGCCCCTGCCTGCAAGTCATTACTAAAATGAAGGTCATGGAAACAAAGGGGCTGATGTGGAGGAAGCACACAAAGAGTAGTGTGTGGGTCAGAGGGAGAGAGAGAAACAGAAAGAGCTACAGACAGACAGACAGAGAGATAACCAGAGAAAGAAAGAAAATGAGACAAAGAAAGAGCAACAGAGATTTATACTGAGAAGGAAATGGAGACCAAGACACCTAGATGCATACACATATGTACATGCAAATAAACACGTGTGCACACACAGACACATACATTGCAGACAGACATACATGCATGTGTGCGCACATGCACATAAACACACAGATACAATGAACAGAGAGAGAGATCAGGAGAGAAAGAAAGAAATTAGAAGGGGGAGAGAGACAGAGGGACACACAGAGAGAAAATGAGGAGGGAGACACTTATGCACACAGTGATAGAGAAACAGGAGAAAGATATGAAGGGTATGGAGAGAAACAGACAAAAACAGAGACACAAAGGCTGACGGTGAAAGAGAAAGGGAGACAGACCAAGAGATACAGAGACACAGAGATACACAAACATAAAGCAAGTGGGAAGAAGAGAGAGACAAGACAAAGACATACCAGAGAGAAAGAGAGGTGAGGTGTGGTGCAACATGAGCTAGTAGAGAATAATTCATGGGAGAGAGATAAAGCAGAGGGAGGCAGAGGCAGAATGGGGGCAGGGGGAGGGAGACAAGATTTCTGGGAAGGAGGGAATAGAGGAGAGAGGAAAGCTCCTTATGTAATTGAGCCTAGAAACATTAATAGGTGAGTATTCATTCTCCTTAAAAATCTGAATTAAATGTAGGATCTTGTATCAAGATAGGTGTCTTGGAATTGAACAAGAATTTTGGCTGCTTCTTTCTACTGGTTAGAATTCCCTCCTCCCTGGCTGCTTTCAGACCAAAAACCACATGAAGAAGATTTAGAATGGGTTGGGAATGGATGAAAAGAGTGTGAACTTTACAGGAGAATCCTTTAGGGGAGTAGATGAGGTGTGTTAAGTGGGTCTGAGCAAGAATCATCCAGACAGCACTTCTCTACTCTGGCCATACCTACAATCACTTGGGAGCATAAAGAATGCAGAAGCCCCGTGCCCCTTGCCCTCCCTCTCACAGAGATCCTTATTCCATTGGTCTGGGACATTTATGAGCATTAATTAGTACTTTTTTAAATACCTGGATTGTCTGAAAATGCAGCCAGGGTTGAGAATGGTACACAAATCATGGCCAGGTCCCAAGAGTCAGTTCTCTTCTTGGTTCATTGATAATCCTCATAGGACCCATCATTTGCCTTTCTAGTTCAAAAATAAAGCAAATTGTGTATATTTTTCACTCACCCTGCAGAATTTAACTAGTATATTGGGATGCAACAAAAGAGCAATTGATTCATTTTGGGCATCTTGAATTTAAAAGAAGCAGATCATTTTCCTGAAGGTAAACAAACACCTTCATGGGAAATATTTGTTTGACTTCTGTGCTTACATTAGGAAAAGGACACATTTGACCTGTTGTACTTAACATTATATCTCAAATACTACTTTTTTTGATGTACCAGACTTGGCAAACACTCACAGTGCCATGAACCAAGAAGGCCCCCAACCGTTTTTCAACAAGTCAACATTTAAAAGGAGTGCTGCCCTGGGATGAGGTTGGGACTCACTCAGTTAGGTTTGGTCAGCATGATGTTGGGTGCTAGAGAGAATGGGGCCCTGCTCCATTTCTGGGTAGGCCATGGTGGCCTCTGTCCACCTGCAAGCATCTTTCCCCACCCTTGATTTCTCTTGTGCCTCTCCACTCACTCATAAACAGGACTGTTTGGGTTCCATCCAACCTACCTCCCAGACTTGAAAAAGAATACTCAAGCCCTGGCTGTCTGGCTCAGTGGATTGAGTGCTGGCCTATGAACTGGGGGGTAGCCAATTCGATCTCCAGTCAGGGTACATGCCTGGGTTGCAGGCCAGGTCCCCAGTTGGGGGCATGCAAAAGGCAACTGATCAATGTATCTCTCACACATCAATGTTTAAAAAAATAATTCAAAAAACTTGCCCATAGCTCCTTTGCCCTCTCCATCTATGACTGGGATAAGGGCCAACATTCATTCAACACATACTTATAGATAACTGAATTTCAGGCACTATGCCAGAGTATAGGAAACACAGCAGGAGCTCACAGCTTTGAGGGAGAGGCCAACAATAAAAAGTAAACAAAAAACCCCCACAGATTGCAATAAATCTATAAAGGGAATGGATGTTTTGGCAGTTGACATGGAACAAATGTTGGGGGAGCTATAGAGGGGCCCACCTTAGTGAGGGACATCTAGGGAAACCTCTCTATGGAGGGGTGGCTTTAAAAATGAACCTAAAGTATGGCCAGGAGCCAGTGAGATGCCATTTCCAGCTCATGGTAGGGAAGCACTTGGGATCATAGAGGAGTTGAAGGAATGTCCTTCATGACTAAAGTCCAGCGAGCAGGCAAAGAGGAGGTGGGTGAGGTCGGTAGGCCTCCCAAACCATAGTGAGGAGTTCAGACTTTTCTTTTTTTAATTTAGATTTTATATTTTTAAAGCAGCTTTAGGTTCACATGAAAGAGATATCCCATATTCCCCTGCCCCCACACATGCACAGCCCCCCCATTACCAACATCCCCTACCACAGTGGTATATTTGTTACAATTGAACCTACACTAACACATTGTAATCACCCAAAGTCCATATTTACATGACATTCTGCTCTTGGGATTCTATGGACTTGGACAAATATATGACAGATGTCTATCATTATGGTATTATACAGAGTATTTTCTCTGACCTTAAAGTCCTCTGTAGGAGTTAGATTTCCCCCCCCCCCCCAGATCTGAGGAGTAGTCACTGCAAGGCCTTAAGTCTCAACCAGAAAGTCTTAATAATAGTTTTATCTCTGTTTCTCATCCCAAACAGGTAAAATGATAGAAGATTACTGGGGAGTATCAAGAAAGATTCTTGGAGATCTGAAATTCTTGGAGAGTCTTAAGGCATATGACAAAGACAACATCCCCCTAGTGATCATGAAACGGATCCGAGAGAGGTTTATTGACCACCCAGATTTCCAGCCAGCTGCCATTAAAAATGTATCATCTGCCTGTGAGGGTCTGTGCAAGTGGGTGAGGGCCATGGAAGTGTATGACCGCGTGACCAAAGTGGTAGCTCCCAAGCGGGAGCGGCTGAAGGAAGCTGAGGGAAAGTTGAACACACAGATGCAGAAACTGAACCAGAAACAAGCAGAGCTGAAGCTGGTGGAAGACCGCCTCCAGGCCCTGAATGATGACTTTGAAGAGATGAATACCAAGAAAAAGACCTTGGAAGAAAACATCGATATCTGCTCCCAAAAGCTGATCAGGGCAGAAAAGCTGATCAGTGGTCTTGGAGGAGAAAAGGACCGATGGACAGAAGCGGCCCGGCAGCTGGGGATCCGCTACAATAATCTAACAGGGGATATGTTATTGTCCTCAGGGACTGTGGCTTACCTGGGGGCCTTTACCGTGGATTATCGGGCCAAGTGCCAAAAGCAGTGGTTGGCCCAATGTATTGATAAGCACATCCCTGGCTCCAGTGACTTCAGTCTCAGCAACACATTAGGGGATCCCATAAAAATCCGTGCCTGGCAGATTGCTGGGCTGCCAGTCGACTCCTTCTCCATTGACAATGGCATCATTGTGTCCAATTCCAGACGCTGGACCTTGATGATTGACCCTCAGGGGCAGGCCAATAAGTGGATCAAGAACATGGAGAAAGTGAATAGGCTGTCGGTCACCAGGTTCTCAGATGCCAACTATGTGAGAACGCTGGAAAACGCTCTGCAGTTTGGCACCCCCGTCTTACTAGAAAATGTTGGAGAAGAGCTGGATGCCTTTATTGAACCCATCTTGCTCAAGTCCACATTCAAACAGCAAGGGGTTGAGTACATGAGGCTGGGTGAAAACATCATTGAATATTCCAAGGATTTTAAGTTATACATCACCACCCGTTTGAGAAACCCACATTACATCCCTGAAGTCGCCGTGAAAGTCTGCCTCCTCAACTTCATGATCACTCCCTTAGGTCTCCAAGATCAACTCCTTGGCATTGTAGCTGCCAAGGAGAAGCCAGAACTGGAAGAAAAAAAGAACAAGTTGATTGTAGAAAGTGCCAAGAACAAGAAACAGCTAAAAGAAATTGAAGATAAGATCTTAGAGGTCCTCTCCTTGTCAGAGGGCAACATCCTTGAGGATGAGACAGCTGTCAAAGTTTTGTCCTCCTCCAAAGAACTGTCTGAAGAAATCTCTGAGAAACAGGAAGTTGCTTCAGTGACAGAAACACAGATTGACGAGACTCGGATGGGCTATAAGCCAGTGGCTATCCACTCTGCCACCATCTTCTTTTGTATCTCTGACCTGGCCAACATTGAGCCGATGTACCAGTACTCCCTGGCATGGTTCATAAACCTCTATGTGCACTCCCTGGCCCACAGCAGGAAGACTGATGAGCTGGAACTGCGCATTGAGTACATCATTGAGTATTTCACCCTCAGTATCTACAACAATGTCTGCCGTTCTCTATTCGAGAAGGACAAGCTGCTTTTCTCCCTCCTCCTGACCATTGGCATCTTGAAAGAGAAAAAACAAATTAATGAAGAAGTTTGGTACTTTCTTCTAACTGGGGGCATTGCCCTGGACAACCCCTTCCCCAATCCAGTTACTGAATGGCTGTCTGAAAAGGCATGGGCGGAAGTGGTTCGCGCATCCACATTGCCAAAACTGAAAGGCTTGATGGAACATTTTGAACAAAATGCTAATGAATGGAAGCTCATCTATGATGCAGTCTGGCCTCATGAAGAGAAGTTCCCTGGGTCTTGGAACTTCCTTCAAGGGTTGGAGAGGATGGTGATCCTCCGATGTTTGCGGCCTGACAAGATGATTCCAGCCATCCGAGAGTTCATTGCTGAGCACATGGGCAATATGTATATTGAAGCCCCTACATTTGACCTCCAGGGTTCCTACAATGACTCCAGTTGTTGTACACCATTGATTTTTGTGTTGTCTCCTGGTGCAGATCCAATGGCGGGTAAGGGTCAAAATGTTGTGTGAAGGACATAAAGAGCCCAGAACATGAATGAATGACAAATAGCATGTCCCTTGTAGCAGGAGTCTCAAAATCAGATGACTTTGAAGGCTGAGCTGTTAATAGGCCAAGATAGGGTTGGGCTACTAAAGATTTTTTTCCCACCAGAAGGGGCCAACTGCTAGTCAATGCCCACGATTGTGGCATCATCTGTAAACCATATCATCTAATTTTTCAAGAGAAACAAGAAATACAGAAATCACCCATTTTTACATCTTGAAAACTCATTCATATTTTTTCTTAAAAATTGTATGAGGGCCAACCTGGGGCTAGATTTAGCCTGGCTGCCAGTTTGTCACCTGTGTCTTAAATCATTTTTTCTATCACTTTTTTCAGCTAGGCTCTTCTCTCTTCTTTTAATTTTTGAATTTTTGAATAATTAATACTGTGAGTAATAATAAAAAAATTAAACAATGCCGAAAGGTATAGGATTGTAGCTCAACCAGGGCTATTTTGCCCCCTCAAGGGACATTTGACAAAGTAGGGAAATACTTTTGATGTCACAACTAGGGGGTACTACTGGCATCTAGTAGATAGAGGCAAAGGATGCTGCTAAGCATCACACAATACATAGGACAGCCCCCACAACAAAGGATTATTCAGCCCAAAATGTCAGTAGTGCTGAGGTTGGGAACTTCTCATATAGAGTGAAAGGTACATCTTTCTCCTAATGTTCCCAGAAGTAACTACTATGACTAGTTTGTGTATCTTTCGGAAATCATTTGTACTTATTAAAGGGTATGAGTTGTTGACAGGAATAGATTAGTTTTCTGTTGTGTTGGACTATCTCAAAGCTTTACTTTTCTTTATTGCTGAATGAAGAAAGAGTACCAGAAATGCAAATGACAAGGTTGACATGTTCTCCTGTGAAAGCTGAGTAGTTTGACATGTATTCTGACCCAGATAGAAAGCCAGCACCCTGCCCCTCAAAGGAAGTCAGAGGAGGCAGCTGATATGAATTGGTACCCTTTCCAGGTTCCTATACCAAAATGTTATTGCCAAAGATCGATGTATGATCCCTATGTTTTACCTTTGCTTTTTTTCTATATGTCCTTTATGTGGCAGATTTAAGTAAGAGAAAGTAGCAGAAACCAGGATAGGTAAAGAATAGAAATGGGGAAAAGGTCAGAACACGGTCTGTGAATTGATGGTGTGCTGGCAGAGGTAAACAAGCGCATATTCCTTTCCCCTGTACTAGAGGCTTGATCAGATTCAGCATGAATAACTTAGGAAACTATAGGTCAAGAGGCACACACTGTCTGGTTGTCCTTATTTTTCTGATTAAGATAGATCAGTGGGCTCAAGCATTGTCTCCTGACCCAACTTCTGACTCCTCCACCACCTCCCTTATAAAGTTTCCCATCAGCCTTTCACTTAATGTAACAGTTCTCAGTCTTCACTGCACATGGGAATCACCTGGGGCGTTTAAAGAAAAATCTCCATGCCTAGGCCACACCCTTGACCAATTAAATTAAAATCTTTGTGAGTAAGACCCAGGCATTGTGTTTTATGAAGCTTTTCAGGTAATTCCAATGTGCATCCAATATTGGAACCACTGACCTAATGGTTCTAGTGGCCTTAGAAAATCATTGCCCAGATCCATTATTTCATTAAAGGCTGCAAAATGGTGATATTTTAATCCTGTCATTCTTTCCACATTTATTAGCTGAAACTGTCCTATAAAGCATTTTAAAAAAATACAGGAATTTTCCTTTGTCAACTCTGAATATAGTTTAAAAAGAACAGGCTGAAAAGGTGCTTGGTTCATTCTCTTTATTTATCAGCTTTCTGAATAAGGAGTTCGAGTCCTATTAACTTCCAAAGTTAGTTAAGCAATAAGATATTTTTTAATATGTTTCAAATATGGTGGTATTTTAATCTACTGCCATCAGTGTTCTTTCTGATGCTCAAATTATTCAATCACTGGCCTGTGCGAGCACCTTCATGCCTATATCCTTCTCATATAACCCTAGTAATTTTTAATTTTTGATAGCTTCCTTGCTATAGAGAGTCTATATATTCCAGGCTCACTTTGTACAAACATTTCTGCAAGGAACTCCAGTTCTCTTAGCAGTTCATGGTATTTGGAGGCCACAACCAGGGTACTGGGGTGCCTATTACTACTAGATGGATCCTTATTGGCAGACTGTACTGATTCTCGTTTTTATCCTCACTCAAGGACATGCTTATCGATTTTAGAGAGAGGAGAAGGGAGGGAGAAAGAGAGGGAGAGAAACATATGCAAATGAGAAACATCTTGGTTGACTCTCGTACACATCCCATTTGGGGACTGAAGCCACAACCTAGGCATGTACCCTGACCAGGGATCAAACCCACAACTTTTCTGTTTAAAGGATGACGCCCAACCAACTGAGCCACACTGGCCAGGGCCACTAATTCTCTCTTTGTCTGTTATCTAACCTGCTGTTTTTGACTTAAGTAACAATGTTTTTCATTTCTCAAAGTTTTATTTATTTTATTTTAAATCCATGTATTTTTTCATAGAACTGAATTATATCAGCTCTATGTTCCTTCTTTAATGATTTTTCAGATGTGTTTTTTTATGCTGTTTTTCAGAGGATATATTAATTTGCTAGGGCTTCCACAACAAATAACAAAGACTGGTGGCTTAACAGAAATGTATTTTCTCCCAATTCTGGAGATTAGAAGTGCAAATTTAAGGCGTTAGTAGGGTTGATTTCTTCTGAGGCCTCTCTCCTTGGCTTGTTCATGGCTATCTTCTTTCTGTGTTTTCACATGGTCTCAATGAGTGTCCTAATCTCCTTTCCTTATGACATCAGTCATATTGGATGAGGACATACCCTAATGACCTCATTTTAATTTAACTACCTCTTTAAAGACCCTATCTACAAATAGTCACATTCTGAGGTCCTGGGAATTGGGACTTCAAGATACAGATTTGGAGGGGTCAGAGTTCAGCCCACAACAGAGACCAGATGTAATCTTTGGGTCCTCCTGTTTGTTGTATGTGTTGACTATCCCTAATAGTGATGTATTTTCTCACGTACTTGGTAATTGTTTATTGTGAATTGACAATCAGAAAGCTCGTGTTATTTTGTGAGATTGTCAAATACCTTGGGTTTAGGAGTACCTTAACAGAACAATTTTATATTTGCAAACAACAGTGCCCCAAGGTTTCAAGTTCTGAATCAATTTTATAAGGGAAAGCTCTCAGTTTGGTAATCCCACACACAGGTAAAGTCGTACCCCTCATTGCATTTGGCATAGGCTGAGTATTGATTTCTCACTGGAGAGTTTTAATTTTTTCCATCCAGGCTACAAGTTTTCTATCTAGGATAGACAAGCTTTCACATTGCTTCTTGAGTCAGTGACCAGATTTCTGGCCTTCTCAATATAAAGGCCAGAAGTCCTTTGAGAATCCTAACTTTATTTTTAAAAAACTCTTAGTTCCAGAATCCCATCTCTTTTGAGTGCAAAGTTGTTATGTCCATCTCCCATAGACAAACTCCAACTTTCAAACTGGTTAAATAAAGTATGGTATTTTACCAATGGTGAAATACTATGTAACCACAAAAAAGAATAAGGCCTTTACAAATGTATTGATGGAGAGAAGGGTTTTAAGGAACTACTATAAAGGACACATGGACAAAACCAAAGGGGAGGGTGGAAGCAGGGGAGGGAGGTGGGTTGGGCTGGGGTGGGGTAGAGAGGTGGGGAGAAAATGAAGACAACTGTAACTGAACAACAATAAAATAATTTAAAATTTTAAATAAATAAATAAATAAACAAATGTACTAATGTGGAAAATTCTAAGTGAAAAAAGTAAATGTATTATTCTACAATTCATGTAAGTAGAAGAGTATGTATGCATGATTTAAATGCATAAAATATCTCTGGTAGGATTGACAAAACCTTGTAATGTTGTTGCCTCTGAGAGAGAGAAAAGTGAAAGAGACTTACTTGAAATTTCACTGTACAAACACTCTTTTTCCTAATAAAATAAATATCTAAAAACCCAGTCCCCAGTTCTTTGGTTCTGTGCTCATCTCTCTAGTTTTGATTTCCCTTTTTATTTTTGGGACATGGGAATTTCTCTTTCTTTCAAACTATGATTTTTTTTTGTTTGTGTAATTTTTTTTGAAATCAAGAATGTCTGTGCATTCAGAGCAAAAGAGGAATCAATAGTATCTGCATTATCCATCTTATCAAAAGTCTAAAGCTTCCCCAGAGACTTGCTTATTTTGTAATTAACAGAAGCCAGTGAGTTTCTTTCTGAGTCCAGAATTGTAATGTAACCCCTCCTTTTGTGATGTTATTGTTAATGTGGTCTAAGCTGGCTTGTTCTCTTTTAAAGGACCCTTTTCTTTCTGGTCTCAGGCTTGCTGAAGTTTGCTGAAGATCTTGGCATGGGAGGTGCCAAAACACAGATCATATCCCTTGGCCAAGGCCAAGGCCCTATTGCAGCCAAAATGATCAACACTGCCATCAGAGAAGGCACCTGGGTGGTCTTACAGAACTGCCATCTGGCCACAAGCTGGATGCCTCCTCTGGAGAAGATCTGTGAAGAGGTGATTGTTCCTGACAGCACCAACATCAGATTCAGGTGAGATGCTACCCCACCTCTGCCTGTCTCTGGGCCCCAGCTGGAGCCCCAAACATGTTGGTAGCAGGGAAGGCAAAGATGAATATGACAGAGTTCTGCCCTTAAGCAGTGTGGGGTCAATTCATGGCTCTCCCACTACCCATGGTGAGGACTGGCCAGGGGGTCCCTGGCCAGAAGGAATGTGTATTGTTTTGGGAGTGGATTGTAACTCCCTCCTTATCTCCTTTGGGGAGCGGCTTCTTGCCCTGTGACTGCTCCTTGACCTTTTTCTTCTGCACCTCTACACTGTTGCAATGTAGCTTTGGGCCACACTTAGGTTTGTTCAACCTGGACCTTTGCTACCTTTGTCTAGGACACCTTATAATGAGCCTCAGACAGGAGGAGGTGCAGTCTCTCTTGCAGTGACCTGCCACTGTCAGTGTACTCCACTATAATGTGAGTAATAAACAGCATGTCCACATCAGCTAGTCTATCGGGTGGTTTTTCTTGGAACATCATGTACACTTAAGTGGCTCCCCAGTTTGGGGCTCCTATGTTACAGGAGCTCTCAGTCTAGCAGAAGGCATCCCACAGGTGAATAATGCTCCTGTTCTAAGAAGAAGCATGGAGCACAGAAAAGGAAAGGGCAAGTCGGGGAAGACCTGGAGAACTGACATTTACCTGGGATTTTGAAAGATAGTAGGAGTTTGCCAGGAAGGACATTCCAGCAGAGGAGACAGCATTTGCAAAAGCAAAGATGCATATTAAGGAAACACTGAGAAGTTATACTATGACTCTGGGGCACATTCTGTGAGAAGCTGTTGAGGGTATATGATAGGAAATGTGTCTGGGAAGGTATATTAAATATCAGCAAATTTGATTAAAAAAATAATTTCTCACTGGCACTGCCTCCTCGAAGTGTGCCTGCCCCCGTGGCTGCAGTGGCTGTGTCCCCCACCTCAGCCACCTCTGCCTCAGCTGAGCTCCCACCTCTGACACTGGAGCCACAGCCAAGCCCATGCACCCCCACCTCAGCTGTGGAGGCCAGGGCATGCCTGCAAGGCCGCTGCAGAGATTTGTGCCTACCCCCGCCACCTCAACCACTGTGGCACCCCTGCCCCTGCTCCTCAGGACTGACTGGCAAGTTGGAAATAGGAAGCACCCCCCACAGAGGAGAGCAGTAGAGCTCAGGAAGTTAGCAGTCCCCAGAAAGACTTAACTCAGTGAGGGAGCTCAAATACCCTGAAGAGACTTTGAGAGTGCCTAGCACCTAGGACAGCAAAGAGCAAGAAGGTGGTGTATGAGTTGCCCCTAATTGGTGCACCTCAGGAACAGCACAACTGGTGGACTGAAGGCATAGGCTTGGTGCAGAAGGGCACTGGGGGCCAACAGCAAACTGAGGAACTGGGCTAGAGGCTGGACAACTGTGTGAATAGTGCGGCCCAAAACTGGCCCCAGCCCTCACAAAACTATAGGAAGGCAGAAAAGTAAAACCTAAACCCCCTTAGCCTGCTGCAGCCAGGAAGACCAGGAGAACTCACTTTGCCAGTTTAAAGTGAGCAGAAGGCTTTTCTATATTGAAGTGGACACCGGCCTGCGGGGTCCACAGCATTGTGGCTGAGAAGAGACAAATTCACACGGACCACTAAGTCCTATGGAGGAAAAGGGACATCACGGCCACTCTCTCAAGAGGAGAGCACCTTGGAGTACCTCAGCCATTCTCTCAAGAGAAGAACACCCAGATCCTTGCCTTGACAGTCTTTTATTGCTTTTCTGGGCACGTTACATTGAGGATGGTCTTCATTTACTATGCACAGGTTCCCTTTATATGGTTACCTTTTACAGAAAACAAAGGAGAGGATGTTGCTAATTACATGAAAAAGGAAGGATATTTGCAAATATAAAGGGAAAAGTGGTTGAACTGGTTACACTAGTCCTTGGAAGGTTTAGCATAGATTTTAGGAAGTTACTGTAAAGATATGCAGTAAATGTTTGCTGCCTCAATTCAGGGTGAGGGAGTTTTAGCAAAAAGCAAGTCTCAAAGTGGCCTAGGTACAATGCAGGCCTGAATCCCCACGGGAGAACCTATCCATGGGCGTGGATCCTATGTGCTAGACCTCACTTTCCAGTGGCCTTTCAGAGTGGGAGCTGGGCCCACACCATGCAGAACGGTCTCCTATACTTTATATATATATTTTTCCTTTTATTTTCTTTTACTGTTTTTTTTTTTTTTCCCCAAGTGAGACAATAAGACCTGGAGCCATGAAAGAACCAGAGTCAGACCCAAAGAGGGGTTACAAGGCTAATCCCAACAATTGAGAAACTGAGAAAAATATCACTCTGCTATTCCAGAGAATTTGCATGTTATTGTTTATTTGTATTATTATTATTTTTCATGATTTTACCTCTTTTATTTTATTAGTATTATTTAATTTCTCTTCTTTCTGTTTAGTTTTCTTCATTTTATTTGTTTAATTGCACTGTTTTGCTGGTTTTCCTTGTTCTCTCTTTCATAGTGTATTCTTAATTTTCCTTCTTTCACTTCACTTGTGTTCCAAAGCACACTACTCTAGGTTCTATACTTCACACTCTTGGTATTCAGATCACATAGGTGCTGCCATATGATTGTTGCTCCACTGCTATTGTAAATAATTGCTTTTCCATGCAATTGTAAATACTACACAGCACCCCTCCCGGATCTTAGCACATTTCACTGTCTTCCGGAACTTTATTATTGTTGTGGTTAACTGTATTCTGTCGCATATCTCACCTATTTTCTATAAATTAATCTCACTATATCTCAAAACTGAAATCATATCAAGCATTTTCTCTGACCACAGGGGACTGAAAATAGAAACCAGTCTCAAGAAAAAAACTGAAAAACACTCAAACTCATGGAGATTGAATAGCATGCTATTAAACAATGAACGGATCAAGAATGACATCAAGGAAGAAATCAAAAAGCTTCTGGAAACAAATGAAAATGAACTCAAAACAATCCAAAACTTATGGGACACAGTGAAGGCCATCGTGAGAGGGAAGTTCATAGCGATACAGGGAAGGGCTTACAGGAACCATTATAAATGACACATAGACAATAACAAGGGGGAAGGAAACAGGGGAATGAGGTGGGAGGGGTAGGGTGGTGGGGAAGGGTCAGAGGAAAAGGCAGAAAATTATACTTGAACAACATTAAAAATGTTAAAAAAAATAAAAAAGGAAACATCAAATAAATAACCTACCCTGCAGCTAAAAGAACTGGAGGAACAACAAAAAAGACAGCCCGGAGCAAGTAGAAAGAAGGAAATAACAAAGATCAGAGCAGAATTAAATGACATAGAAACTGAAAGCACAGCCCTAAGGATCAATAAATCCAGGAGCTTATTCTTTGAAAGATAAATAAAATCAACAAGCCTTTAAGAAGACTCATCAAGAAAAAAGGAGAGAGGACCCAAATAAACACAATCAGAAATGAAAAAGGAGAGATTACAAGAGATACCACAGAAATACAAAGGATTGTAAGAAATTCTACGATGAACTGTATGCCAAGAAATTTGAAAACACAGGTGAAATGGACACATTTCTAGAAAAATATAATTCTCTAAAACTCAATGAAGAAGAAGCAGAAACCCTGAACAGAACAATAACAGCTGACAAAATTGAAGCAGTAATTAAATAACTCCTGACACACAAAAGCCCTGGATTGGATGGTTTCACAGGAGAATTTTATAAAGCATTTAAGGAAAAGCTAACCCCTATCCTTCACAGATTATTCAAAAAAATCCAAGAAGATGGAAGACTCCCAAACTCTTTTTATGAAGCCAGCGTCATCCTAATCCCGAAACCAGATAAAGACATAACAAAGAAAGAAAACTTCAGACTAATATCACTGATGAACATAGATACTAAAATCCTCAACAAAATGTTGACAAACTGCATCCAGCAATACATTAAAAAGATCATACACCATGATCAAGTGGGATTCATCCCAGGGATGCAAAGATGGTACAATATTTGCAAAGCAATAAATGTAATACATCACATAAATAAAGGAAAGACAAAAATCATATGATCATATCAACAGATGTGGAAAAAGCATTTGATAATGTATAGTGATTTATGATAAAATCACTCAGTAAAGTGGGAATAGAAGGAGCATGCCTCAACATAATAAAGGCCATATATGAGAGATCTACAGCCAACATCAACTCAATGGGCAAAAAATAAAAGCTTTCCAAAACTAAAAGCTTAGTTTAAAAACTAAGATTAGGAACAGACAAAGATGTCTGCTTTCATCATTCCTATTCAACATAATATCGGAAGTCCTAGCCATAGCAATCAGACAGACAAATAAAAAAGAAAGAAAGAAGAAAGAAAGAAAGAAAGAAAGAAAGAAAGAAAGAAAGAAAGAAAGAAAGAAAGAAAGAAGAGAAAAGGCACCCAAACTGGAAAGGAGGAAGCAAAACTGTCATTGTTTGCAGATGACATGATAGTGTACATAGAAAATCCTGTAGACTACACCAAAAAAGTATTCAACCTAATAACTGAATTTGGCAAAACAGCAGGATGCGAGTCAATATTCAGAAATCAAAGGCATTCTTGTACACCAACAACGAAACTGCAGAAACAGAAATCAGGAAAAAAATCCCATTTGATATAGCAACAAGAAAAATCAAGTACCTAGGAATAAATCTAACCAAGGAGCTAAAAGACCTGTACTCAGAAAACTACACAACACTGAAGAAATTAAGGAAGATCCAAATAAATGGAAGCATGTACCATGCTCATGGATTGGAAGAAGTAACATCATCAAAATGTCCATACTACCCAAAGCGATTTATAGATTCAATGTAATCCCTATTAAAGTAACAATGACATATTGCACAGATATAGAACAAACATTTAGAAAATTTGTATGGAACCATAAACGACCCTGAATAGCTGCAGCAATTTTGAGAAAGAAGAGCAAAGTAGGAGGGATCACAATACCTGATATCAAACTGTATTACAAGGCCACTGTAATCCAAACAGCCTGGTACTGGCATAAGAACAGACACACATACCACTAGAACAGAATAGAGAGCCCAGAAATAAACCCAAGTCTCTATGGTCAATTAATATTCAACAAAAGTGGGCATAAAATGGAGTAAAAATAGCCTTTTCAACAAATGGTGTTGGGAGACCTGGACAGCTACATGCAAAACAATGAAACTCGATCACCAACTTACATCATACACAGAAATAAATTCAGGGTGGATAAAAGACTTAAATATAAGTCATTTCACCATAAAAGTCCTAAAGGAAAACATAGGCAGGAAAATCTCAGATATTCTACAGAGTAATATTTTCACTGATATGTACCCTAGGGCAAAAAACATAAAGGAAAGAATAAACAAATGGGACTCATCAAAATAAAAATCTTCTGCACAGCTAAATAAAATAGCATTAAAATGAAAAGAGAACCAAATGTATGGGAAAACATATTTGCCAATGATAGCTCGGACAAGGGTTTGATCTCAAAAATATGTACATAATTCATAGGACTCCACTCCAGGAAGACAAACAACCCAATTAAAAAATGGGCAAAAGACCTGAACAGACACTTCTCCAAGGAGGACATATAGAGGTCCCAGAGACATATGAAAAGATGCTCAGCATCACTAGCCATCAGAGAGATGTAAATTAAAACCACAGTGAGATACCACTTCACACCAGTCAGAATGGCCATCATAAACAAATCAAAAAACAATAAGTGATGGAGAGGTTCTGGAGAAAAGAGAACCCTAGTGCACTGTTGCTGGGATTGCAGACTGGTGCGGCCACTGTGGAAAACACTATGGAATTTCCTCAGAAAACTAAAAATGGAACTGCCTTTGACCTGGAAATTCCACTCCTGCGATTATTTTCTAAGAAACCTGAAACACCAATCCATAAGAACCTATGCACCCCAATGTTCATAGCAGCACAAATTACAATAGCCAAGTTCTAGAAGCAGCCTAAGTGCCCATCAGTAAATGAGTGGATCAAAAAACTATGGCACATTTACACAATAGAATACTACACAGCAGAATGAAAGAAGGAGCTCTTACCCTTTGCGGCAGCATGGATGGAACAGAGAACATTATGCTAAGTGAAGTAAGCCAGACGGTGAACAACAAATACCACATGATCTCATCTTCAAGTGGAACTTAATCAACAAAACAAACAAGTAAGCAAAATATAACCAGAGATATCAAAATTAAGAACAATCTGACAGTAACCAGAGGGGAGGTGGGAGAGGCTAGTGGGGGGAAAGAGCAGAAGGGTTTTCAGGAACAGCTATAAAGGATACATGGACAAAACCAAAGGGATGTAGAATCAGGGGATGGAGGTGGCAATGGCTGGTGGGGGGGAGTGGTACAGGGTAAATACAGACAACTGTATTGAACAACAATAAAATAATTTAAATAAATAAATAATAATTAATTAATTAATCAATTAATTAAATAATTTTTCTTTAAAAATATCTCACCTGTAGTCTAGGCACCTTTGTCCTTGCTCTGGCCTATATTTCTGGGGCTCCATGGAATTTTAATCAATGTTAGAAACAGCTATTTTTTGTGTGTGTGAACTTTAAAGCCTAGTAACTGGGACTTGGGTTTTGCATTTGCAGAGTAATGAGTTGAATTAGACAGACGTCAAAGCCCCTTTTAACTTAAATGTTCAGTGATTCTCTTATTCCAGGCAGGGGTCAACCAACAACGGCTGCTGGAACATATCTACCGCTTGTTTTTGTATGGCTTGTAAACTAAGAATAGTTTTCACATTTCGAATAAAATCAAAAGAAGAATGATATTTCATGACACATGAAAATTATATGTAATTAAAATTTCATTGTCCATAAATACAGTTTTATTGAAATACAGCTGTACTCACTTATATATTATCTGTGACTGCTTTCATGCTACAAGTAATTGTGACAGAAACCACATGGCCTACTAAGGCTTTTTTTTCAGTGTATTATGCTTTATTTATTGATTATGCTATTACAGTTGTCCCATTTCCCCCCCTTCACTCCACTCCATCATGCACACCCCCTCCCTCCCACATTCCCCCCTTACAGCTCATGTCCATGGGTCATACATATAAGTTCTTTGGCTTTTACATTTCCTATACTATTCCTAACCTCCCCCTGTCTATTTTCTACCTACCATTTATCCTACTTATTCTCTGTACCCTTCCCCTGTCTGTCCCCCTCCCACTCCCCTCTTGATAACCTTCCATGTGATCTCCATTTCTGTGGTTCTGTTCCTGTTCTAGTTGTTTGCTTAGTTTTTTTTTTTTTTTTTTTGGTTTTAGGTGTGGTTGTTAATAACTGTGAGTTTTCTGTCATTTTTACTGTTCTTATTCTTTATCTTCTTTTTGTTAGATAAATCCCTTTACCATTTCATATAATAAGGACTTGGTGATGATGAACTCCTTTAACTTGACCTTATCTGAGAAGCACTTTATCTGCCCTTCCATTCTAAATGATAGCTTTGCTGGATACAGTAATCTTGGATGTAGGTCCTTGTCTTTCATGACTTTGAATACTTCTTTCCAGCTCCTTCTTGCCTGTAAGGTCTCTTTTGAGAAATCGGCTGACAGTTTTATGGGAACTCCTTTGTAGGTAACTGTGTCCTTTTCTCTTGAGGCTTCTAAGATTCTCTCCTTCTCTTTAATCTTGGGTAATGTAATTATGATGTACCTTGGTGTGTTCCTCTTTGGGTCCAGCTTCTTTCTGAGCTTCCTGGACTTCCTGGAAGTCTATTTCCTTTGCCATATTAGGGAAGTCCTCCTTCATTATTTGTGCAAATAAGTTTTCTATTTCTTGCTCTTGCTCTTCCTCTTCTCCTTCTGGTACCCCTATAATTCAGACATTGGAACGTTTCAAGATGTCCCTGAGGTTCCTAAGCCTCTCTTCATTTTTCCAAATTCGTGTTTCTTCATTCTTTTCTGGTTGGATGTTTCTTTCTTCCTTCTGGTCCACACTGTTGATTTGAGTCCCAGTTTCCTTCCCGTCACTATTGGTTCCCTGTACATTTTCCTTTGTCTCTCTTAGCATAGTCTTCATTTTTTCATCTAATTTGTGACCAAATCCAACCAATTTTGTGAGCTTCCTGATTACCAGTGTTTTGAACTGTGCATCTGATAGGTTGGCTATCTGTTTTCTGCTTAGTTTAATTTTTTCTGGAGCTTTGAAGTGTTCTGTCATTTGGGCCATTTTTTTTTTTATCTTGGCATGCCTGTTACGAAAGGGGGCAGAGCCTTAGGTGTTCACTGGGGCAGGGTAATGCTGGCCACTATGCTGTGACACTGTATGTGGGGGAGGGGCCGAGAGGAAACAATGGCGCTTGCTCCACTCTCTGCTGGATTTCAATCACTCCCTCTCCTACCCACAATCAAACTGGTCCCCTCTGGTGCTGATTCCCGAGTGGGTAAGCTTGTGACCCACCCACCTAGAGACCCATGCTCTAGGCCCCTGTGGGTCTCTCCAACGACTTCTCCTGTGAGGCTCGGAGTTTCTCCTGCTGCCGCCTCCACTCCCATGGGTATTTTCAATCAGAGGTTTGAGGCTTTATTTCCCAGCGCTGGAGCCCTGGGTTGTATGGTCTGTCACCTGGTCCACCAGCTGCTGCCTTGCCAGCCAGCTGCAGCCTTGCCTGCCCTGCCTCGCAATCTGTCAGCTTGCTGGGTCTGCCAGCCACCACCTTGCTGTGAGTCTTCTCTGCTCCTGGCTGCCTGTCTCCGCCCCTCCTACCAGTCAGGATGAATGTTTCTTCTTTATCTCCTTGGTTGTCGGACTTCCATACAGTTCGATTTTCTGTCAGTTCTGGTTGTTTTATGTTTTTAAATTGTTGTTGTCCTTCTTTTGGTTGTGCAAAGAGGCACAGTGTGTCTACCTACACCTCCATCTTGGCCGGAAGCCGCTTTATCGGCCTGCTAAGGCTTTTACATTTACCATTTGATCCTTTATAGGAAAATTTTGTCAACTCTTGCTCTAGCCAACAAAGCTTGGTGGGATTTTTCATTTTAGTTATGTCTGCCTGAAAATACGAAAGTGTTTGGTGATTATTTACAATGCCAGGTTAGGCTATAGTTGATTCTATTTATGCAAAACTCAGGTAAGATTCATGTGAGGGTTTGCGGGATCCACTAGTTTCAAGAATTCTATTTGATTTGGGATGGTGAGTTAATTCATTGACTGTCAATGACATACTCAATAAAGGAAAAATTATTCATGCTGACCTTTAAGGCCTTCTATAATATGTTCCTAACCCAAAAGTCATGAACTTAAGTGCTTACAGTAGCCAGTATATAACATAAATGAGTGAGGACAACTAGACACAAGAAATATTCCACTTTTCACAGCACAGTAGCAGCCATCTTGAGCAGTCAGCCTCAGAGTCGGATACAGTAGGGAGTGGTGGGGACTGCAGTGAACTAGAGGCACAGGCTGTGTGGAGGAAAGCAATCACTGTTTAATACCAGCTACTGTGCCATGCACAGATGCAGGCCTCTAGTGATCAGCCTTTCTGATTATCTTAAAGAGAGAAAGGAATATAGAATTTTAAAAGAAAGTCCTAGATTTTTAAAAGTTGTGAACTACTTCAAAAATATGTTAAAGCATTATATTGGTTTTCATGGTGTAAGCTTACATTACCAGTTTATGGCCTCTTCTTTCCCCTCTGAGTCCTGTGACTAGACCACAATAGATGATCCACCAAGCCTTACCACATCCTGCCTCTCTCTCTTTCCTGTGGTTGCTCAGCCTGTGTCCTCTGTTTTTAATGATCTTCCATCCCCAAATCTACCTGTTGGAAACCTCTCTGATGTCTAGCAAAAAAAACCTACAAACAAAAACCTGCAAAAATGAAACAAATCATGATTCCATGGTGTGCATGTAACTTGAGCTTGGGTAAGAAACACAAATCAATAAAAACCTGGAAGAAAATATGCCAAAATATTACCTCTAAAATTATAGTTTTTTTCTTCTACATACTTTTATATATGAGGGGGACCCCCCAAAAATGGAATTATCTTCTTCTGGAAGGCAGGCCACTGTAGTGCAGTCTTCCCCTGCTAGGTGAGTGTTCTAGGAACCCATCTGTATCAGTGTACCAGCTGGCATTGCTATGAGAGGCTGTGTTCACCTTCAGCAAATTTTTTTTGAAGACTCTTGACGCATTTGCCCAATTCATGATGGGTGATTTAAGAGTGCATCTGCCCACACCACGCTGAATGTTCAGCAGATTTGACCCAAAATGGCATGAAAACCTAATCCCTACTCTCCATATTTGCCCAATCTCGCCCCTAGCAACTTTTTTCTGTTTCCCCAGATGAAAAAAGTCCTCAAAAGGAAACATTTTGCCAATGTGGAAGAGGTGAAACAAAAAGTGACAGAAGCATTAAAAGACATCAAAATCAATGAGTTCAAAAACTGTTTTGAGCAGTGGTAAAAATGTTTCAATAGGTGTATTGCATCGAATGGAGAGTACTTTGAATGTGACTGAAGTTTAAACATGTAAGAATAAATAAACGATTTTTAAAAAATAAATTCCTTTTTTTGGACTTTCCCCCCTCATATGTTGCCTTTTTTGTGGGCATAGATGAGCTTTTATATTTTAAAGGAAGAAATCTTCCATATTGTCAAGGCCTCTTTCAAATGCCATTTCCTCTATGACTAGAGGTCAGCAAACTTCTTCTGTAAAGAGTTAGATAGTAAATATTTCAGACTTTGTGAGCCATATCATCTCTGTTGCAACCAGTCAACTCTGCATCAAAGCAGCCTTAAATAATATGTAAATGAAGCAGTGTAGCCAGGTTCCCATAAAACTTTATTTACAAAAACAGGCCCTAGTTTTTGTAAATAAAAATAGGCCATGGATTCAGCTCCCTGGCCATAGTTTGCAAAATTCTCTCCCCAGTCGAAATCTCCTCTTCCTATGAACCCCAATAGCCCATTATTTCCCTTCCTCCTGATGCTCTTGGTTTTATAACGCCTGTACTATAGCATTCCATTTGCTTGTCTTTTTTCCCTTGCCTGGCCCTATTTTTTCCCCTGGCAGCCAGGCTATAAATATCTGGAAGCTGGAATCAATGTTTTGGTCACTTCTGCCTTTTCTGGGATGTGGTGTACAGTACTTGACCAGTCCAGCAGGGAAGGATGGGGTGTGGGGATTAACAGCAGCTTTAAGGTCCAGGAGCACTGAGTTCAAATCTCAGTTCAGCTGTTTCTAGTGGTGTGTACTTGAAAAACCCATTTGATATCTCCAAGCTCCATTTCCTCAATGGTAAGAGGGGGTAGCAAACCTCTCTACAGAGAGTGGCTATGAGGACAAAAGGAAATAAAGGGACATATTAAATTCTTTGCATGGGGTTTGGCATCTAGTAGTGCTTAATAAATGGTAGCTATTATTTTTTGTTATTGTTTTTTCAATTCAAATTATTGCATTACTCTAAGTAGTTGTGTTTGTTGTCCTTCCAGACTCTGGCTAACCAGCTATCCATCAGAGCAGTTTCCGGTCAGCATCCTCCAGAATGGGATCAAAATGACCAATGAGCCTCCTAAAGGGCTCCGGGCCAACCTTTTGCGCTCCTACCTCAATGACCCCATCTCGGACCCTGTGTTCTTCCAAAGCTGCACAAAGG
The DNA here is from genome assembly GCF_022682495.2 of Desmodus rotundus. Classification (NCBI taxonomy): domain Eukaryota; kingdom Metazoa; phylum Chordata; class Mammalia; order Chiroptera; family Phyllostomidae; genus Desmodus; species Desmodus rotundus. The sequence goes on along the minus strand of NC_071387.1, from coordinate 88,308,299 downwards.
CAGTGATGTGGCAAAAGCTGTTGTTTGGACTTTGTTTCTTCCATGCTATTGTTCAAGAGAGGCGGAACTTCGGACCACTGGGTAAGCGATGACAGCACACCTGGGTTGCCTGGGGAAGGTCACAGACAGGTACAGGTGTGTGCTCAGGTTATACTCAGAATGGGTTACCAGTAAAATATGGTAGGATTATGTTCCATGTGATCTGTGGGACATACTTATACTAAACATGACTTGTTTATTAGAAAGTATAATTTTACTGAGTGTCCTGTATTTTTATTTAATAAATCTGGCAATCCTATAACCAGGTCAATGTCACTGTCAAGAAAAGAGGTGTTGCTCCTAAATCAGAGAGCCCCTAATTATTGAAGTAATGTGAGAATGAAAAATTGTAAGCCCTTCCCTTTGGCATGTATTTGCCTATATTAGGCACAATGGCCATTATCCATGGAGTTGTCATCAAGTAATTTATAACATTTTAGGTAGCTCTCTTTATATCTGCATAACAGTGAAGGAAATACAGCTGAGACGTACTTGTCTGTACTTCTTCCTGAAAAAAAATTTTTTTTTATCTTACCAGTCCATGGCCTAACTTAATTAAATACTAACCTAATACTTGGGTTGGACCAAATCATCAAACTGCTAAAAACAAATCCTATGTCATTGTGGGCTAAGGTTGGATTTCCTCTCACCCATGGCTGCCTTTGATTCTGTTCAACAGCCTTGAAATGACCCACTACAGAGTATTCTCAACTGTTCTTTTCAGATAAGGAGGCAAATTGCCTCTTGGTGATTCTCTCTGAGCATCCTCTTCCTTTCCTTCTACCTACACACTCCAGCCCAGTTAGCTGCCCAGACCAAGACAACCAAGGAGGACGCTTCTGCTGTATCTACCTTTCACACCCAGGTCCTCCCATAACCACTCTCCCACCATGCCAGATCTTCACACATCCATACAACAGCTGGGCTTGCAACCAACTGCCTGGTTGTGTTTTGTTTGACAGAACACAAATTTTACTTTTTTTTTTTTTAATTTTTAACTTGAATATGAATGTTTAGGAGGAAATGAAAGGTCTCTGTTGAGTACAGATCCCATCAAACCCTGCTTACTTATGTCAGGCCCCGTTCACACACTTATGTTACTTGTCCAACCCCCTAGGCATTTATCATTATACTGTTGGAAATATAAGTGGTAGTTTTGTTAAGGCTGGCCATGCAGACCTCTCATGTGCACCAGGGGGGGAGTCTCAAAGCTAATTTAGTTTAGCAGGCCAGTTGTAGATGCTGTTCTGTAGCTATGCCTTTATGTTATTTTTGGACCTCTGTGTATTACCACAGTATTCCAGCCTGGATGAATAATTCTCATTTCACAAATCCCAGGGTACTAACATCTCCCTTAACAAATGGAGAGATCCATAAGGAAATTGATCATAGAACGGATCTTTTCTCAAGCCAGATGGTTCACATGTTGGCAGTAATTATATTTGTGTGGCTGAAAGAGGCTCTTAACTCATGTTGATGTCTAACTCCACCAGCTCATGTCTGAGTGGAAATTAAGAGTCTCAGCCATGAAGCCTCTTCTTCTTCTCTGACTCATGCAGGTTGGAATATTCCTTATGAATTCAATGAATCTGACCTGAGGATTAGTATGAGGCAGATCCAGATGTTTCTGAATGACTACAAGGAGGTGCCATTTGATGCTCTGACCTACCTGACAGGTATTTATGGGAGGAGCCTTTGCAACTGTGCACCTCCATGTCCACCTTCCTGTTCCTTTGCTCTCGTCTCTATTCATTGATTCACTCATTCATTCTTCCAGCAAACTCTGAGCTCTTACTAAAACTATTAACATGCTAGATATTATTTTTAGAAAAAGAAAGAAAAGAAAAGAGCACTGACCAGTGTGGCTCAGTTTGTTGAGCATCATCTTGCAAAATGAAAGGTCACCAGTTTGATTCCAGGTCAGGGCACATGCCTGGGTTGTGGGTTTGGTCCTCTGTTAGGGTGCGTACTAGAAGCAACCAATGTTTCTCTTTCACATTAATGTTTCTCTCCCTCTCTTTCTCCTTCCCTTCTTCTATCTCTAAAAAAATAAACTCTTAAATAAAAAAAGAAAATTAAGATATAATTCCTACCCTCAAATGGTTCACAGAGAGAAAAATATTTTTTAAATGACAATACAGTGATAAGTTCAACAAGAGAAACACTTATAAAGTAGAAAGTCCTCCCAGTGATTAAGTCTCATTTATGGGGCAGGAGATGATCACAGAAAACTTTGTAAAGGTATAAAGATAGATTTTTCAGGGATGAGTAGGAGTTTTCTAAGTGAAAGAAAAAAGAGGTATAGTCAGTGGGATGAGGAAAGAGAGTATCCCCAGCGGGTTCCTAAGATAAAAACTTGCTGTTTTGTGTTAAAGAAATGTGATCAACACAACCCAATCAGCAACCTTTTATTAGTCACATAGTATATAATATGGAATAATGTAGATACATAAAAGTTGGTTTTATCCTCAAGAATAAAATAGTGATGTGCTAAATGAATGGAATGTCATGGCCAAAGGTCAAATGCAGCTCAATGGGAAAAGCCTACATCTTTAAGACCTCAGACAAATTTCTTCCTCAGCTCCATATGTTAAGCAGTTTGAATACTCTCCCCAGTCATGTGGCAGGCACTTTATACATACTTATACAACTTATGTCTGTTGACATAAGAAATGTACAAACCTGTAGAGGCCTGTTGATTATTTGATAAGAAGTTATTGAGCCAAACAGAAAATGCCTGGAAGCAAGATCTCAACAGACTGAGAAAAATGCTTTCCAGAATGACACTTTGCAGCCTCTTTTATGCATTTGAAATTAAGGAGAGAATGAGAGGAAGATTGCACGGAGGTGGGAGAAAGCAAGGTGGGAATCAAATTACAAAATAGTTAAGATTATGTGCTGTCTTGAGGGTAGTTTCCCTTGAGGGGTCTGAAAAGCAGCATTTCAAATGTGTGCTAACCTAGATGCACAGGAACAACGGACAAAACTTGCATAGGGCAAAGATAAAACTTTTACTAAAGAAGTTATATGCCTGTGATATGACTACAAGCCATGACCTGCCCAGTTTAGAATTTATTATCAGATCATCTGTGAGGTTACATTCTGTAGAACCCTTTCTCTGTCCACAGCAGATGAGCACATTAAGTCTCACAGCAATCTATGAGCTCCATGTTAACTCATTTCACAACTGATGAGACTGAGGCTGAAGAGCAGTGGTTCTCTACTGTGGGTGATTTTTCACCCTAGGGGACATTTGGCAATGTCTGGAGACATTTTTGGGTTGTCACAACTAAACGGGGAGTGCTACAGGGTGGATGCCAGGGATGCTGCTAGGCATCCTACAATGCACAGGAAAACCCCACATCACAGAACTCTCCAGTCCCACATGTTAATAGTGGTAAGGCTGAGAAGTCCTGCTTTCAAGTGATTAAGTTCATGTGCAGAAGTCAAACAGACCTTCACAGTGCCTCATGACACAAAACCCCAACTTGTAACCAAACACAGGTTTGGCTGCCTGTGGTAACAAAAGCCAAAATCATGAGACAGGTGTTGGTACAAAGGAAAGTGGGGTTTTTTGTTTGTTTTTTGGTCCTCTTTTTTTACTTTTTCCTTTAATCCTCACCCAAGGATGTGTCTAGCAATTTTGAGAGAGAGAGGAAAAAAGAAACATCAATGAGTCAATCAGCCACCTCCCATACGCACCCCGGCTGGGGATCGAACCTCCAATCCAGGCATGTGCCCTGACCAGGGATCAAACCTGCAACCTTTTGGTGCACAGGATGACTCCCCAAACAACTGAGCCACCCAGCCAGGACAAGGAGAGTGGTTTATTCAGATACCAACAATCTGAGAAGATGGGGGACTCTTGTCCCAAAACCCATCTTTTTTTTTTTTTTTCCATCTTAACATCCAGTGCAGGCAGAGGTCTTTATAAGGAGGGAGAGGAAAAGCAGAACAAAGAAATCAAGGGAGGTGGTTGAAAAGTTCTCTATGTGCAGATGAGCACAGTCCATTCTCATAAGGACCCTGAAACTGGTCAAGTAGTCATCAGGTATGCATCATCCTGATCTTTATCATCCTGGTTTTACATCATCCTGGTGTTATGGTTGAAGGTCAGACAATCTCCCAGAGCTGGGATGACTGAAAGTTGGAGTTTGTATCTTTTGAAGTTAGTTCCTAGTTATACTTATATGCTGTTTATCTACAAGCTATGTATTCATCAGAGTCAGCACTTACAGAAAAAATGTCGAAAGGATGGTGATGTGGGTTACAATCCCCCACTGTTACAAAGTGACACACACAGCATAATTCCGATGGATATTAGTTTGTTGAAGATCTCCAGAAGCACCACAGGGGTCCTCTGCAGACTGAAGAATGCATGCATGATTGCCCTGGCATATGGTCTCGGTACTGAACTACTTGCAGCTCAGAAACCAACCTGCCCCAAATATGTCAGCTGGCTTGAAGATAGTGACTTTGCAACTGTACAGTCAGCATAGACTAGTTAGGCTGAGGTAACAAACAATCCCCGATCTCAAGGGTATGAGACATCAAATGTCCATTTTTTATCCAATCGATATAGTCAACAAGCATTGGCATTTGATTATGTCAATAGAATTGTTGGCAAAGGCTTCACAAACTTTTGATGCCACCATCTCAATATATACTTGTGTGGTCACTGCCACAAAGAGAGCACTGAAGGGCTCACACAAGGAATTAAATGCACTAGCACTTGTCACCTGGCCCCACCTTACTGCAAGGAGCACAGGGAAGTATAAACTTCCTATGTGCCTGAAAGAGAACTGTTAGAGATGGTCATTGGAGTTCTATACTGACACACACCAAAGAGACAGGTCTCCCTTGGAAAGTGGTTATCAAATTAGATGGGCTGAGGTCAATATACTCTTAATCTGTACCCCACCCCCAGCCCTGCAGCAGGAACAATGAGAATTTAAAAGAGATATAAGGCACATCCTGGCCCCTGTAGGAACTTGTGCTCTCACTTCAGAGAGTAGACATAGAAGTTGCTATAAAGGAATGCTACTTCCTTCATAAACACAAATCCTGGAACCTGCAGGAGTATCCCCTGAAGGAAAACTTGCTGAAGATCACAGTACCTTCCACCAAGACTCTGTTCTTGAGATTTATGTTCACTTATGTCACTTCTGGGTGCCTGATAGCACTGTCACACTGACTTCAGAGTGCAACCACTCTCCTTTTAATATTGTAGTTCTAGTGCTGTAATAAATCTCTTTGCAGCTGGGACAAGCCACTTAATGTTCAAACTAAACTGTGCTAAAGGTCTAAGAAGTCAACAGAGGGAGCTTCAAACATCTAGATGGTCTGGCGTAATGTGAAACAGCTTCTGCAGGGCTCAAATTACTCAAACACATGAGCTTTCCCTTAGTTCCTTATTTCTCCTTTGACAAGCCACTGGGATCCTCCTCCTAGACATTTAGACACCTCCAACTCAGGACCAAGAAAAGCTGAGGCATCCTGCCCCCAACTTGGTTTATACTACCTGTTTGTATAAAGGAATGTAGACATGCCTCTTCCTAGAATCGTTGGAATTGGAAATGAGCCCACCCTTCAGGAGAGCCCCTGTACACACACACACACACACACACACACCCCTCCTCCTTGGTAGTGTGTTATCCACAACTACCAAATACCAGGTGATACCACATACTACAGAATCTGGGCCAGCTAGAAAATGTGTTACAGGGCTGGCAAGGTGCATTTGACATCCCCTTCAGAGAATTACCTAACTCTTCTTGTTGAAATATGAGTATAGAAACCTGAGTCTAAGGGAATGATGTTAATGATGGAGTGGGGAAATCATATCCCAAAGCAGTATAAGTAGGATAATCTCACCTTTCCAGAAAATACTTGTATGTGTTTCTAATAGCTATAATTAATTGCTTTCTGTGTGCTGAGCTTTGTGCTAAATGTTTCATAGGCATATTAACCATAGCCTTGTAAGATGAGCACTGTAGTTATCTGCACCTCTTGACAGATGAGAAACCGCAGAGGCTGGAACCCAGAAATTATATAGAAGAGGCAGAGCTGGAACCCAGGAATGTCTTATGCCAAAGTTCCTGACTTCAATCACATTTCTGTAATGTCTTTTGCATACGTGTACACACATACATATGCATGCACACACACACATCTGGAAGATGCCTATATGTTAATAGTTACCTTTGTTGGAATTTCTGGTTACTGTACTGCTTTTCTTCTGGATTATCTCTGTTTTTTAATTTCTAATGTTGTGGGCATGGATTATTTTTGTAGCAACTGTAATACCAAATAGGCCTGTTCTCATTCCAAGCTGAGCATCGTTTCAGCAACCCTGGATCTCAGTAGAACTAATTGCCTCAAAGAATCCTCTATCTTAGGTTAATGGCCGAGTCCATTATGATCTTCACTGGACTCAACTTCTTCTTCTGCTGATTGTCTCCAGGAGAGTGTAATTATGGAGGCAGAGTGACTGATGATAAAGACAGGCGTCTCCTGCTGTCCCTTCTGTCCACTTTCTACTGTAAGGACATCGAGCAAGACCATTACTGTGTCGCTCCTGGAGACACTTACTACATTCCTCCCCATGGCTCCTACCAGGTGAGGAACAGTGGAGGGAGAGGCCCCTCTGTGTCCCAGGGGAGCTCAGCAGTCTCCATGTGGCTAGGGGGTGCAGTGCAGCCAATGAGGGCCCAGGGGGAGCCTTGAGCTTCCTGATTTGGTTCCACAGTTATTTCCAATATTCCAAAAAGCCTATGAAAGAGACATTATCACTGTATAATGAACGCTGGGTATTTGGTAGACAAAATCTTTCAAAATAGGAGGTTTTTTCTGTGGGGTAAGAAGGGAGTTAAGATGAAGCCTTGGAAGTGAAAAGGCTGGAAATTGCTATTTGGAAAAAAAAAAAAAAAAGGTTCAGAAGGTGGCAAAAGGGTAGGGACCAAAAAACTGGATGGGAGAATTAGAAAAGAAAGAAAACAAGAAATCTATCTGAAGGAAGGACTAAAAGGAGCTTCATATTAAGCCCCTGTTATACATCAAGGCCTTATTCCTTTTTTAAAAAGGCCTTATTCCTTTATTATCTTATTTGTCTTCCCATTGACAGATAAGGAAGCTTGTGTTTCAGATGACTAGCTCAATGTCACAGTTTGTGTTGGGGCTGGATCCAAACCTGGTTCTGTCTGACTCCAAGTCCTGCAAATAAGGAAGAGCTTAGGTTGTGTTCACCTTGCATGTGTGTGTGTTTGTGTCCCGTGTTCCCACTTTGGTGTGAATTCCTTCCTGGACTGGATCTGAGCAAGCCCTAAGTGATCTGAGGGACCGCAGGGAACTTACGTTTTATGTCAACTGAACATATTCCTTCCAGTCCTATATTGAGTATCTCAGGAACCTCCCCATCACAGCACCCCCCGAAGTGTTTGGCCTCCACGAGAATGCCGACATCACCAAGGACAACCAGGAGACCAATCAGCTGTTCCAGGGGGTGCTGCTGACTCTCCCCAGACAGGCAGGAGGGAGTGGCAAGTCCTCTCAGGTAACCTGGCTTGAGTTCAATTACTCAGGCAGTTTCCATGGGGGAACAAGGCACAGGATTGTGGGTGATGAACAAGAAGGCAGAAAAGTGGAGACCTGGCAGCCCCTGGAGGGAAGGCACAGATGTGTTGGTCTTACTGTGGAGGGTCCTTAGAGAGCAGAAAGAGCACAAGTGTTTCCAGAATGCGAGCCATTCCTGCATAACTTATGACTTGTTGTTTTACCCACATATTAGCTATACTCCCTTTACATATTTTAAAACCAACTGTACTTTGCTTAAAATCGTTTATATAAAAAATTACACATCAGTACCATTAATGGAAACCCAGTCCCATTCCCATAAAGTCATGACAGCAAAAAAGGAAAAAAAAAAGTTAAACACTTACTAGGCTCTTTCCAGATGATGTTGCTGAGGCCTTGCTGGCCTCTTGTGAAAGGGGAGAAACAGCAAAAGTGTTACAGGGTGTTTAGCTAGCACCGGCCTGAGACTTTTTCAGGGGGAATGAAAAGAGGAAGGTGGCCCAATGATACAGATCTCGTCCTGCAAGATCTGCTGTTGAGGTTTCAGTATTCAAACACACATGCACACGGACTATAGAAATCTGGTGGGGGAAAAGGGGCTACGTGGCCACTCTCCAAGTTAGAGAGAGACCCCTTCACCCCTGCCTGGACAGGCTTTATTGTTTTTCTAGGCCTCCTACATCAAAGATGGTCCTCATTTATTATTCATAGGTTTGTTTGGGGTGGTTATATTTGCAGACACAGGAGAGGAAGTCACTGAGTACATCAAAGGGGGATATTTGCAATGTAAATGGTTGAAAGGGCTATGTCCCATACCTGGAGGGTCTAGCCCAGATTCTGGGAAGATAAAGATACTCAGTAAACATTTGCTTCCTCAATTCAGGGTGAGGGAGTTTTTTAGCAAGAGCAAGTCTCATAGCAGTCTAAGTACAATGCAGGCCTGATTTCCTACTGGAGAACTTATCCATGAACATGGGTCCTGCCCTCCTACTTCGCTCCCCACTGGTTTTCCAAGTGGGGGCTGAGCCACATTTCCCACGCTTGGAACAGTTCCCCACAGCCCAAACTGGAAAGGTGACTTTCACACCATGTGATTCAACATGATTTGCTTTACATCCTGGAAGCACCTGGAATCACTTTGGGGGCATCTCATGGTCAGTTCACCTTCCTCAGTCTACAAATGAGGGTAAAGCGAACCCTGTGTGAGGACGTGACTTGTTTCAAGGCATCCATAGACTCAAAAGCAGAGTCAGACCAGAACCACCAGCTGGTGACTCCATAACACCTTCCTCTCTCCCACCCTCCCCTTCCCTTGTCCACCTTCCAAGCTCTGCCATGCAAACCCCTCAGCTGCAGATTTTTCATATTTAGTTTCTTGATTGGTTCATAGTGCTAGACGTAGGAATAGCTCTGAAGGAAAACCAGCTTGGTTGGGGTGTCTCAATTTAGGGATGGAAATTCCCTTCACAGTGCGAAGTGGGAAAGGAATGTACCTTCCAGCCTTGCAGAGCCCATACCCAGGTCCTGCTCATCCTCGTTCCTCTAAGCCTGTCCCTCCATAGTTGGCAAAGCCACTGCTCTGAGCTGTTCTTGTTCAATGCTGAGGAATGGCCTACTGCCTTCCCAGGTATACTTGTTTACTGTCACTGAGCAAGAGTCCCATCTGTATTAGGAGCTAGTCCTCAGAGACCAGCTGTGAGAGCTGTGGGAGATTCTCACTCATGGATGACTTAGAGGCAGGAGTTCTGCAGTGTTCTGGGCTGCCCTGAGGCAACCTAGCTGAGGCCAAGCAGCTATTCCTGGCCTGGCCCTCAGGCCCTTGCTCCACTTACTTTCTGGGCCAATAGGTGATATCTTCCCCGCAAGGTTAGGGGGAGGTGGTTGTCCCAAGACCCCTCCTCCCCTCTTCACCAGCAGAATTGGTTTCTGTAGGAACATTCCCAGGAAGGTCCAACAGACTATGTTTATAATGACAAATGCCAACTGCTTCAAGTTTACCCAAAGTCACAGACCACAGACTTGTTTCTTATTGATTTCTCTGTACTTTAAGGAAGTGATTGAGGAGCTGACCCAGGATATACTCTCCAAACTTCCCAAAGACTTTGACCTGGATGTGGTCATGAAGTTGTACCCTGTAGTCTATGAGGAATCAATGAACACCGTCCTGAGGCAGGAGCTCATCAGATTTAACAGGTGGGCCAGATGGGCTTACTTGGAGTGCCAGGGGTGGGATCTAATTAGCAGTAACTGAGATGAACACTGGATAAGGGGTTGCTATGTGGAGGAAGTGGTTTGCCCTACCCACAGAAAGGGCTACAAATAGGACCATACCAACAGGTATTGGCCAGGATTAAATCATTCCATCTACACATTCTCTCCCACTCATATTTGTCTGGGGATTTATAGACATTTATAGATTCATGTGATATCTATAAAGTCAGGTTAAAACTAATACCAAGCACAAGTAAAAGGAATTATTGCAGCCACTTTCATCAAACCCTTGCCTATGTTTGCATCTGGCCACCGAGCAGTCTTTTGAAACATGCAGTTAGTAATTCCTCTACCACCATTTTATAGATGAGAAAACTGAGACCCAGAAAGGTTAAGTAACTACTGCAAGGCCATAAAGTCTTCAGTAGAAAAACTGAATGAGAACCCAGGCTGTGTGATCCCAGAGCCCATGCACTTAGCCTATATGTGAAATGAGGGTATATGGAGCAAGAGAAGGGGAGAAGTACATCCCACTGCCTGTTCCACAGAGGTAGGGAAGGGGTGTTATGGGCTGGCCATGGGGCTCCCTCCTCACTTCTCCAGTTACTATATATATAGCATTGAGCTTTGTGGAATTATATTTTTCTTTTGGTTCAATAAAATAAAATATCCACACTTTATTTAGCAAGTGAAAAGTATTTTGAGTCATCACAGCAAGTGGATGACTAGTAAGCCACCTAACAGGTTAAGAATGACACTTTAAGCAGCAACTCAGATTACCTTGAGTTATAAGTGACATAAAATTAAAAATCACAGTTTAGTCCTAGGGTGCAGATTAGGGGAGAATGTAGCCAATTTGTCAACGTAGTAGAAACATCTTGGTGATGTCTGTGGGATTATCTTGACTGACTTACAGTCAAAACTGAAAGGGCCCCAAGACCATCTAGGCCACATGAGGAAACTAATCACTTCTGCTTCGAAGGTCCTTAATGCTCCAAACTTTCCATGTGTTGCTTTCTCCATTTGTCTCATTAGTCATTGCTCAGCTTTAGGGATAGCTCTGACTGTGAAGGACTAGGGAACTAGAAGAATGTCATCTAAGAATTTCTTGGCTTTCCAAGTCTTAGGGTTCCTCTCTAGAGTCGATAGGCAGTTGGCTATATGGGGGACTAAGCAAAGTACAGAGTGTGAGCCTAGGATGGTGCACCACTGCGGTGAGTCAGATAACTTGGCACATACATCCAGACACCAGGCCTAATGGTTTTCCAGCCCCTGCTGAGGTCACTGGAGCTCATCCTTGCTGGTTGCAGGGATTTTCACTAGTCTTGACCAGTGGCCATTGTAATATAAGCAAACAGGGTAACTGTAATCTTATTTTCCAGTGGTGGTCAGGATTAATCACATTGGGCAATACTCTTAACATTCCTTTCCACTACCTTTTTGGCCTGTTCACCCAGTGGTATGAGAAGCCCCATATGACTAGGTGACAGTTCAGTTTCCAATTCAGAGGGACCATTATACCATTATTGTCTTCCTTGAAACTAGCAGAGTTCCACTTGCAAGAATAGAAAGAAAACCTTAGCAAGTAGGTCTTTAGGTTTTAGTTTTAGAGACCTGTGGTGTGATGCCCATGGCTCCTCAGCTAAGCACATGCACCAAATTCTTGAACCTTAAATTCTTCTTAATATGAATGTTAGTGGTTGCACATCCACATTCTCGGTTTTGCATTTGACCATTTTCATGTCCATTTGGCTGCGATTTCATAAACCCATAGAGATGACAAACTCTCTGCAGCAGATTCTTTGGCACTCTCAGGTATGCTCCTGCTGGGCTGGGCCAAGCCTATTACAGAGGCCAGAGACGGACAGGTGAGCTTGGCATTGCCCAGGTGGCCCTTCTGCTGCCTTTTCTTGTGTAGGTACCTCATAGTCTATTAAAATGAACAAGTTGGATCAAAATGGCAATTTAGATCAAAACCCTTAAAACTGCATTATCCTTTGACCTAAAATTTCCACTTTTAGCAGAAAAATCATGACAGATTTACACAAAGACTGATATGGATGGATGTTCCTAGCAAGGTTGTTTGTAGTGACAACAATCTAGAAATAATGTTTCAGCAATAGGGTAATAGTTAAAACTGAACACCTTGCATTTAATAAAAAGTGTAATTTAAATCTATTGAATTGGGGAGAAGATCCCTATATGCTAAGAGAGAAAAACAGATTACAAAAAAAGTAATACTGTATGATCCCATTAAAAATAATTTGTTTCCATGCAGAAAAATCTGGAAAGATATATGTACATCAAAGTTATCTCTAGGTGCTGGGACAATAGATGATTTAATTTTTCCTCAGCTCTACAAATTTTCTACCTGAATGTACATTGTCTGACATGCTAAAGGAGGGAAAAGTAAAAGGATATCAAGAGTCAGTATCCTCAGGTAGAATGAGCTGAGTGGCTCCTTTGTTCTTACAGGTTGACCAAAGTGGTTCGTAGAAGTCTCATCAATCTTGGCCGAGCCATCAAAGGGCAGGTCCTGATGTCCTCAGAGCTGGAGGATGTCTTCAATAGCATGCTTGTGGGTAAAGTGCCATCCATGTGGATGGCCAAGTCCTACCCATCGCTGAAGCCCCTGGGGAGCTATGTGGCTGACATGCTGGCCCGCCTGGCCTTCTTCCAGGTACATGGGAATCAGGGTAACTGGGCACCTGGCATGTTCATTCAGGTGGAGAGATCATTCTGAAATGATAGACTATAGGCAGAGGAAGAAGATGTGGCAGCCACGCAGCATCCTGGATTGAGTTCCTACTGGAAACAGTCTTCCCAGAGTTGAGGGCAGGAGGGAGTTCAAAGTTCTTGGAAGGATTGTAGCTTATGGAGGCAAGAGCAGAAACTATTATAAATGTCACAAGCTAGTGGCTCATGGGCCAGATTTGGCTAAAAGATATGTTTTGTCTGGCTGCCTGGTAATTTAAAATTTTTGAGCAAGCACGTAAACATTGGATTATTACACATAAATATCAAGATGCTTGTCCTGCAAAAAAAAGATCTGAAACATTACTGCATTCTTGTATGGCAACTGTTGCTGCAGGAGTGGTTGTTACTTATTCCTGGATACCAGCTTGCCCAGAGTTTTTCTTCAAGTAGAAACATATTTCTTTGTACCTTCATTCCAAAAGTGGGAAAACAGGCTAAACTGAGAGGCTCTGTTTCAAGGAAAAAGATAAAAAACATTGCTTAATGGAACTTATTTACATTACCTGCCTTTGAACCATTTTTAAATTTTTTTTGTTGATTATAAATTATTTCTATGGCCCTCTAGGACTGGATTGACAATGGACCCCCTGTGGTCTTTTGGATCTCCGGATTCTATTTCACACAGTCTTTTTTAACGGGAGTCTCTCAGAATTATGCCCGGAAATACACCATCCCCATCGACCACATTGGATTTGAGTTTGAGGTAGGTGTGCTTTGGGTAAGGTCAGCTCAAGGGATCAAGCAGAGAAGCCAATGTTGCCCATTTCCTTATTAGTCTAAACATTTGGATGTGTTAAGGCACAAATACTTCCGAGATGGTACAACTGAAATGTTTAGCATGACTTAAGTTAGTTCCAAAAGTTATTACTGACAGAGGATTCCCAAGGCTTTGTCTCGGTATATAAAAAGATTCTATTCAGAAAAAAAAATTAGCCACCATTACACCAAGAAAAATGAAAGCATTCTTCCATGCTATTTAACATGGTGGACTCTTCATTTGGAAAGATGTTAATGGTGTTTGGTGGTCCTTTGCTTGGAGTAAAGTTAAAGGAATAGCCAATAGTCAAGTATCACTCTGCCCATACTACATGGAGTGAATGGAGCAAGATGGACTGTAATAGAGCATTGTAAAATTTAAAATTCTATGGAAAGGTCCTTTGTGATCTAGTCCAGAGGTCACAAACTGGTTGCCCTAGGTCTCAATTTAGTTTATGAATAAACTTAACTTGGTGGACCTTTGAAGACAACATTAAGCCAAAATTAATGCAGTAAAAAAAATCATAACAACTGGGAAACATTGGAAACAACATAAAATCATATATTTTTGTTGTTGGAATGAATGTATACTTAGAAATCCTAGAATTTGTAAGGTGTCTGGTTAAATTTTAAAAAATCAATATCCTCTTCCTATTCTAGTGTTAAGTACTTAAAAATGGGAAAAACATTCCATTCACAATAAAAAAAAAGATTAGAAAATTTGAATTATTTTAAAATGGAGCTTATGCTCTCTGGTTCACCATAATCCCCACCACTCCCTATTCCTGTAAACCTAGATCATTTTCTGCACTTACCTGAAGAAATCTGAGTTTACTAACGGTGAATCTAAATTGTGGTGGGCTGGAGCTGCCTCCTACCAACTCACCAGAACCAGCTGGAGCAGATTGTTAAATACTGATAGCCTGAAATTGACCGTGGTAGGAGCCTGCACACTACAGAAATTGACAAAAACTACAAAAAAGGCTTTATTTCTGCCTCCAGATAACTGTTTTACTAGTATGAATATGAATCTAACCCCTCACTTTATAGATCCAGGTTCAGAAATGGGAAGGATTGTGCAAGGTCACTAAGCTAGTTCAATGAGTTAATGTGGCCTCCTGACTTCTAGTTCAGTGCATTCTCTGCCTGCCATATAGCAATGCCACCTAGAAATCTCACCTGGCCTATGTATGGTAGGCAGGAATATTATCATAGAAGCCCCAGGTCTTGGGAGGTACATCCTGGGAAAGGCGGACATTGCAGCCAGGTTGCACTTTTCCAGACTCTTAAAGGTGACCCTTTGGGAAAATGGCAGGTCACAAAATTCACAGCTTCCTCTCTTTCAGGTAACCACACAAGAAACCGTCATGGAGAGCAAACCAGAAGATGGGGCCTACATAAAAGGACTCTTCTTAGAAGGAGCTCGTTGGGATAGGAAAAGGATGCAGATTGAGGAATCTCTCCCTAAAATCCTCTATGACCCATTGCCCATCATTTGGCTGAAACCGGGGAAAAGTGCAATGTTTCTCCATCAGAACATTTATGTGTGTCCAGTCTATAAAACAAGTGCCCGCAGAGGCATCCTCTCCACCACAGGCCACTCTACCAACTATGTCCTGTCCATTGAACTTCCCACAGACAGACCCCAGAAGCACTGGATAAACCGAGGGGTAGCCTCTTTATGCCAGCTGGATAACTGATGGCCTCTCTCTCAACATGGAAAATAAAAGGCATTTCATTCTTGATTACTGTCTAAGTTTCCTTTCTGGAGAGTGACATGGCATGACAATGATAGTGATGATGATGAGTTATTAATAGCACACTTGCTGTGAGCTAAGTATTTCAGAGTAGCCCCATAAAGAAGTTTTTTTTTTTTTTTTAAATCCTTATCCAGGGACATTTTTTCCCCATTGCCTTTAGAGAGAAAGGGAGAGAAACACTGATGTGAGAAATATCAGTTGGTTGCCTCCTGTACACACCTGGACAAGGGATTGTATGCACCCGAACCAGGGATAGAACCCACAACCTAGGTGTATGCTTTGACCAGGAATCGAACCCACAAACTTTGAGCTACAGGACGATGCTCCAACCAACTGAGCCACATCAGCCAGGGCTAGGTTGTTATTATCCTCATTTTATGGCTACAGAAACCATGTAGCCATGTAGATATAGAGGAGAAGTAATATCCCCCAAAACACACAGCTACTTGAACAGTGGAGCCTGGATTGAACACAGGCAGTGGAACTCTTCAACTAAGACCTTTCACCATGTGGCTAAGCTCGCTGTGGTTACTTTTCCTGTACTGTTTTGCTTGAAACTGTCATATTTTAATTGCTTCTTTCTTAGTCCATTCACTTGGGCTAACACTAGGGTCTTTCAGAAGTTGAAAGAGGCTGTGCTACTTCTGTTTTTTAATGCTCTTGAGAGTTAAGTGCATTCTCTAGTTCAGTGCATTCTCTGCATAAAATCATATTTTTTTGAGAGTTAAAATGCATTGCTCACAACCATCTTATGTGGTAGGTATTACCATATGAATTTTAGAGATGTAGAAATGGAGGTTTAGAAAAGTAACAAATCCAAAGTTCCACAGCTGTCTGGGGTAGCATGGGACCCAGGTGCTTCTCTACTAGCCCACACAGATATAGGCCGAAGCTTCAAGAACAAAGGAGATGTGAGAGGACCAATATCTGCCACATGGCTACAGTGTGCCATGGGTTGCATCCAGGCCTTCAGATATCTTGCTTGTGCCTATGCTGGGCATGATTGTCTCTCCCTCTGGAAGTTCAGGGAGATTAAGAAACTTGCCTGAGATTACCCAGCA
Source organism: Desmodus rotundus (assembly GCF_022682495.2). Taxonomy (NCBI): domain Eukaryota; kingdom Metazoa; phylum Chordata; class Mammalia; order Chiroptera; family Phyllostomidae; genus Desmodus; species Desmodus rotundus. The sequence continues at coordinate 88,292,143 of NC_071387.1, read as the reverse complement.
ATTTCAACACTGCAGAGCCAGGTTTGGAGCTAAGGTCTGTGTGGCTGTCAAACACTGCGTTTTTCAAGGTCACATGCTGCCTCCCCCACTGAGGACTTGGCAAGTTGTGATGCAGAATCTTAAAGAGATTAGCTTCAACCATGTCCAAGAAATTTTTAGTTTGTCACTGTTTCTTCTAAGGGCCACTGGAAGAGAATCTGGAGGAAGATAAAAATATACATTTTAAAATCCTCCCCTGAGGTTATGTTTATTGATTTTAGAAAGGGGGAAGGGAGGGTGAGAGAGAGAAACATCGATCAGTTGCTTTCTGTATGCACCCCTTACTGGGGATCAAACCTACTGTTACAGAGCAGAGGGCAGGGGGTGGTTCACGATAAATTATTACAGAAAGGATTCCCCCTTTCTGTCTCTGGAGGTTCCTTCCCCCACGCCCACCTGCCAGGTTCGCAATGCCCGCTGCCAGAGGAAAGACGTCTCTCAATGCCAAAGACTGGTGAAAAGGAAAGGAATTGTTTATTTAAAAGTTACACAAACTTAAGAGTAATGACCTAATGTCTTCAATAAGATACTAAAGTCCTTTAGAATACCCACAGATGCACAGTCCTCCCCTCTCCCTGTGCCCAGTCCGGGGTACCGGAAAAGAAGTAGAAGTCCGTGATTCAGGCTCCCGGCACCATCAGCTGTGTGGCTGCTGCGATCTCCAGTTAATCCAAAGCCATGTGGCACCTTCTCATGGCCCACCAGCAAGAGTCCTCTCTCCCCTTTCTCTATGGCTGCAAAGTCTCTCCTGCTGCCTAAGCTGCGTGGCAAAAAGCCCTCCAAAACCACGTGGTCCTTTTCCCCACTTCAGAACCACATGGACCTCTATCTATCTACTTGCTTCAGAGCCTCGTGGTTCTCCCATTTACTTCAGAGCCGCATGGTCTACTCCTTCTTTCAGAGCCGCATGGTCTCCTCCCCATTTACTTTGGAGCCGCGTGGTCTCCTCTCTTCTCCAAAACCTTGTGGTCCTCCCTACTACTATGGCTGCTGGGCCTAGGTTTAAATCCCAGCACCCATCTTCCTTTGCAGCCCCATTTCCGATTCCTCCTACAGTCAGCTACACCTGCCAGCATCCTTGTACTCTTCCAGCTTTACTGGGCTGCCATAGTAAGTCTGGGCAGGTGTGGCCCCATGGCATGGAGCCAATCATCTCCAAGCTCTCCCACAGGCCCTGTAACCAGGGGGAGTTACTTCCCAGTCCCATCCTGGGTGGAATTTGGTCCCATCCCCCTGGCTCAAAGCATGGCCACAGCTACTTAACACATCCATGAAACCAGTTAAAGGTTATAGATATGTTAAATGACTGTGCCAGGGGTTAGCTGCAAAGCTCTTGCTACCCAAAACAGCTCTGAATGGCCCTGTTCCATGTGTCCCATCCCCCTTGGCTCAGACCTGTGGGGGTGAAGACATCCTATATACATTTTTCTAACATTTCCTGGACACCCCGAGTCCTGGACCCCATTACAAATCCCTTCTTGGGGCCCTCCTCTTGGCTGCACCCTGCTTCACTACAACCTAGGTATGTGCCCTAACTGTAAATCAAACCCATCACTTTTTGGTATATGGGACAAGGCTCTAACCACTGAGCAACTAACCCTGTCGTGTAGCAATTTGGCTCTAAATATAATTTTTTTCAGGACATTCCATTGATGGGTTCATAACTGAGCAAGACATAAGGCTGTTTAAGAGTCTTAATGTGTCCGCCTGGCTGCTTCACTTCTTCACTAGAAGAAATGTCCTGACTCAGAGTTGCTGATTTCTTCTGCACGTGGGAAACTTCTGAGAAACATATTTTGAAACCTCATTTCTTCATGGGAACACGGTGCCAATCAAAATCTGATTTCAGGACTCTGAATTAGGAAATCAGCAAACCAGCTAAGTGACGCCAGAGAAAAAGTGCCTATGGGGAGTTTTGATCTTACCAGGGGCAATCAAGATACAGGAGGAGCCAGTCTCCTTCTGCTCAAAGTAGAGAGGTTAGCTTCCCTCCCCCTTCCCTGCCCTCCCCCCTCCCCAGAAAAACAACTTTTTCTCATGGGGGAAAATATCAGAATGGATAATAGCTGGAACTGTCTTATCATTCCAAGTGAGACTATTAGTCATGTGAGATGGAAAGATGGTCAGGATCCCAAATCCCTGAATCTTCAGCTGGTTTGGGTAAGTCACATTGCAAGCTGCAAGGCACTGAGGGGGTTGCTAAGGCAACTGAATTTTAAATTTTAATTAGTTACCTAACTCTCTCTTCAGCAACAAAAGCTGAGGGAAGCAGGGACTAGTTATTTCATTCATCAGGGGTCAAAGGACAGAATGTTTCTGTACAAAAGATTAAATTTTTGTAATTAAAAATCTTCCTCCACTTTGAGAAGAAAGATTGCCACAAGTTTGAGGTCTAATGTGATCTATTAAAGTCTCTCCCTGGAAAAGAGCAGTATGTTCTTCAGAAGTCCCGGTGAGTCAGTGGCTAGAGTCCTGGGACAAAGATGGCCAGAGATCAGCTCAGTGAGAAGCTGTCAGCCCTGCCTGCAAATAGCTCAGCAGATGAAATCGGAAACCTTGTCACCACACTACTCCTTGCTCTTTAAAAATCTAGTTTTGGGGTAGTTTTTAGTCCTTGTCAGTGTTGGGAGGAAAGTACATGGAGACAAGGGATGCAGAAAGATAGACTCTGCCTTTAGAATACTAAATAATGGAGTCCTGGCTGGTGTAGCTCAGTGGATTGAGCACGGGCCTGTGAACCAAAGGGTTGCTGGTTTGATTCCCAGTCAGGGCACATGCCCATGTCGTGGGCCAGGTCCCCAGTGGGGGCATGTGAGAGGCAACCACACATTGATGTTTCTCTCCCTTTCTCCTTCCCTTCCCCCTCTCTAAAAATAAATAAAATCTTTTAAAAAATAGATTTTAAAAGACCTAATGATGGAGATCTTATAGTCTTGGAAAGAAAATGAAGAAAAAATATGCATCTTTGCAAAGAAGGCAAGGTATATAAAATTCACAGGTTAAGATTTCTGGCACATGGAAGAAACTCAGAGGCTAGCTAGCAATTAGATTGGCTCCCATCTTGGAGAAGGCTGGGTGGGAAAGGTAGTTTCTACAATCAACACAGTAAGAAAAAAATTGTATAGTTAAAAAATCACCTTGAGTTACTGATGGAGACAGGCAAACCATGTCACCTGGACCAGCAGAGCTAGTTTCTCTTCCATTGCAATATAGATCAGCATTTCATTGGCTCTACAGATGTACTTGAGTTCACAGGATCTAGATCGAATGAGTCTTAAACATTAGAACTTCTGTGCAGGGAGATGTATCCACAACCAGACTGACTACATGGAAGGCGAATGACTGATGGGACAGCAGAGTCATGTCTTCCAGTTCAAGATAGACTGGGGTGTTGTACTCATTCATGGCCAACACACCTGCCAGCACATTCGGAGTTCTGTCTCTTCAGCAAAGGCCTATAGCTGCACTACATGAGTGTTACATACACACATGCTCTTACTCCTCTGATACAGTATTATGTAGTAAAAACTATATTTTACATAGTATTATATACATAGCAATATATATTTCCATTGCCAAACCCTGCAATACTTACCCAGAGCAAAAAAAAACTATGCTCCTGCTTACAGAAGCAGGCTCTAAGATTGGAATATAATGCCTATTTTTAAAATTTTATATTGAGTTTTAGAAAGAGGGAGGGGAGAGTGAGACACTGAGAGACACTGACTTGTCTTCACACTTATTTATGCATTCATTGGTTGACTCTTGTATGTGCCCAACTGGGGATTGAATCAGCAACCCTGGCGCACGGGGACGATGCTCTAACCAACTTAACTTCATATGCATTTAAGTGAGATGAGGTTTTGTATATGTGTATGAAGGAGGCAGGGATGAGTCTCATCAAATTTCCATGAAAAACCATGATCTATCCAACGACGCACTTTGTAAAACAAACAAAAAAATTTTATTTATTTTTAGAGAGTGGGGAAGGGAGGAAGAGAAACATCGTTGTAAGATAGAAATATCAGTTGGCTGCCTCTCATATACTCCCCTTCCGGGGACCAAACCCACAACCCAGGCATGTTTCCTGACTTTGGGAATCCAACCAGCAACCTTTTGATTTGCAGGACAACGCCCAATCAACTGAGCCACACCAGTCAGGGCATCCAATGATGCACTTCTTAAGGTGGCATTTACCTGGAAATTAGAAGGTGCAAAAGATAACAAAACACACAAAAAAGCCCAATTTTAAACAAATCTATAACTTAAAAAAAGGCCTAAAAATACTGAGGGAGGTATATTGTTTCATGGCAGTCATTAGAACTCCCTGCACATAGGTAACTTCTTTCCATCAGCTGACATGTCTGGCGATGGCATTTCCATAAGAAGCCCTGTCATTCTTCAGTCTTCCTTCCACAGGCTTTAGTCTTATTTCCAAATGATGCTTTCAGGGAGGATGTAAGGTCCGTGACTTCAAGGATTAGTGTTGTCCACTCAGGCATGATGCTACACATCATGTGGTAAGTACCAATATTTTGGAGGTTTTTAAGAACATAATTTGAATTTTTGCCCCAATCAAGGAAAAAGGTTTTGTTGTCCGGTTTACATTCAAGACCTAGTTGGCCCATTATTCTGAGAAATAAACTTTCTTCTGGATTAAGAAACCTCATCATGAGACTTGAGATATACTGGTTTGGAAAGTTTCCTCAGTTTTTCCTGGCTTCGAAGCCCCTGGCCTCGTAGTGGGATAAGCCCCATTGGAGGCAGATGAATCTGAGTAAGAAGAGTAAGAATGATAATATTAGGAATTATAATCATTGCAGCAACTCATATTTGTTAAGGACTTACTAAATACCATGCTCTCTCCTAAGCACTAAATACAGAGTCATTATTCCTTATAATCATCTCATAAGGAACTACATCAACATTAATAGATGAGAAAATGGAGGCTCAGAAGTTACACCACACCACAGGGTATGAATTTGTGACAAATTTCACTTTCTACTTAACCATCCCTTTAATGTTTGAACTTTATTCATTTATTAACAAACCTATCTTTTATAATAAGGAAATCTTTCCATAAAAGTGAAAAGAAAAAGAAAAACCTATGTAAATGTGAGCTGGCTTTCCCTTCCATATGTATCCATAAGTTGTGCCAAGTAGGAGAAATCAGGCATCCACTGACATTCAGGTTGGTTGTGATGGGTTGGCAGCATACAAGTACAGCTTGTTTTCAACATGTCTCCTATACTAGTTCTCGACTTCTTGGCAAGCTCTCCGCAAAGGATAAATACCCACCACATATTAACTGGGGTCACACTTACTGGCCTTGGATAAGGAATCTGGTAATGTAGTCCAATTTCGATCCTGGCTGTGCATTCATCTATACACTGCTTAATCAGGTCTGTGTCTGTGAGCTAGTAAAAGAGGAAAACAGGCATCTTTCTAATGCTACACAGAATATAGGTGCATGTTTTCTGAAACTTTCAGTTTACCAGCCAAGAAATAAAATATTGAAATTTGAAAATTCAAAAGCAATTTCATGTAAAATTTAATGTGGATTAAACTTTTAAAACAAAGTCTACCTCTTACCTCTGTCTCCCAGTTCCTCTCTCAAGGACAATAGTTACCAGTTTTTTGTTTGTCCTCACAGCGATATTCTCTGAATATGTCAGCATATATTTATACACTTCAGTTTTCTTTTTGTACACAAATGACAGCTCACTTTGTTCTGAACCTTCCTTTTTATCACGAATAAACTGAAGCTCCTTCTACATTTACACATATAAAACTGCCCCATTCTTTTTAACAGCTACACCAAACTCTAACATAATTTAACCAATCTTCTACTGGACATTCAGGTTATCTCCTATCTTTGCCATTATAAACAACTCTATTATGGATCCCTCTAAATTTTTTTTGGCTCATATGCCAAATTATCTAAAAGATAATTTCCTACAGAAAGAACTGCATGTCAAAGGGTATATGTTCATGCATTTTTAATTCTCACAATTAAATTAATTCTCTAGATTCAGATTACCCTCTAAGACAGCGACTTTCAACCTTTTCCATTTCATGGCACACATCAACTAATTACTAAAATTCTGAGGCACACCAAATAATATATTTTTTCCCATCTGACAAAAAAATAGGAATAAGTTTGATTCATTCACACCAGACAGCTATTGTTCTGTTGGCTGTTGTAATTTTGTAGTTTGACAATCTAAGGGAAAAGAAGTCAGTGCCCAACTGAATAGTCAGGTATTGTATGTTTTAAAAATTGTTGTGGCACACTGGTTGAAAATTGCTGCTTTAAGAGGTTGACCAATTTAAATTCCTACAAGCAAGCTATAAATTATATTCCCACAACACTGAGAGTCTTCTTCATATCCTCCCCATGTTGATCAAAGTTTGAAGTAACTCAACTGTATCATCAAGTGCTGTCTAGGTACCCCTGAGATATTGGAGAATGATTCATCTCTCATTTTGAACTATGAACTGCCTTGCTCATTAGTAAGATTAAGAAATGGTTTTTGATTATGCTAAGTGAAATAAGCTAGGCGGTGAGGGACAAATACCATATCATCTCACCTTTAACTGGAACATAATCAATAGAAGAAAAAAGCAAACAAAATATAACCAGAGACATTGAAGTTAAGAACAATCTAAGGATGGGCAGGGGGGAGTGGGGAGGGGACAGTGAGGAGAGGGGATTACAGGAACTACTATAAAGGATATATGGACCACATCAAGGGGGAAGGTGGAGGTGGGGGAGGGAGGTGGGTTCAGTTGGGGTGGGGTGGAGGGATGGGGAGAAAAGGCATATAACTGTACTTGAATAACAATAAAAATTAAAAAAAAAAAAAGAAATGGCTTTTGAAATTCTAAAACAGTCAAATCATGGTAGTCCAGTTTCAAGTAAAAGAATGACAAATGCATTCTGAAAAACAGAAAGCTAGGTGAGGAGGAGAGAGCCTCTCATTCTGAGGATGCTAAGAGTTTGCAAGTGGTCTCAAAATCGAGCTGGGACTGCATCAGCTCCACATGATACCCACAGCGAAATCTGGGCCACACGGCTTGGAAATTCCAAGGTGTCCTATGGCACCGCTTGAAGTAGAGGAATTCCAGGAATTGCAATGCACAGAACCCAGTTGAGTCCCTTGGGGCAGAAGCTCAGCTTTCTGACCTCTGTGCTTCTCAGAAGCTGTTGCTTTGATGTCCCCCTTGGGAATATGTCCATATTCCTTTCCATTTGCCTCTTAGGATTCAGAGCAATTTATGAGATACTCTTGGAGTATTATCAAGCTCTTATAGACAGTAAGGTTATGAGGAACTACTTTTGTCTGTTTGCATGAAGGATGGTAGAGAAAGAAGCCCCTGATAAAGCTATAGTTAAAGGGATTGAGGGCTCCCAGGGCTCCAGTTGTCCATCTGAACAAGTCTGGGTTAGAGGTCTCCAAATTCCATCTTTCAGAGGCTGCCTGCATGATTTTTCTGTATCTACATACCACCTACACCAACCTACACCAACATTAAACTTTTTCTTTTCTCCTTCCCTCCCTCCTTCCTTCCTTTCTTCATTTATAGAGAGAGGGAAAGGGAGAGAAAGAAAGAGGGAGAGAAACATCAATGTGTGGTTGCCTCTCATATGCCCCCTGCTTGGGACCTGGTCCGCAAACCCAGCATGGCATGTGCCCTGACTGGGAATCGAACCAGTAACCCTTTCATTTGCAGGCCAGTGCTCAGTGCACTGAGCCACAACAGCCAGGGCATAAACTTTTTCTTTAAATGGACTTTCCTATGCATTGTATTTGTGAAATGACCTGATACCTGTTTTCTTTCTAACACATAGTAAAACAAGCACATATGTTAAAATTAAAAGCCCATGTACCTCCCCCAACACAACAAAATCTCATTCATGTACCATCATTGGCACATATGTGCCCTCTGGCTCTCACCACATTAGGACAATTCAAGCAGAGGCAAATGAAGGATTGCTTATTGCCATAACTGAAAACCCAACAGATCTTGAGCAGTCCTCAGGTGAGTGAGCCTGCAGGGGTTTACTTGGGCACGTACTACTGTGATATCCCCAGCACCAGGCTGGACACTGTTAGGCCATGGTACCTGCCTTTATTACCCGGGCAAAACAATTTTGACACTTGAAGCCACAGAGAAGATACAGTGGTACGTAATCAATTAGTAAACAGGAATTCATCCTGGGGTCAGGGGAGGGCAGAGAAATTGAAGAAGGCTTCCTGAAGGTCAATTGAATCAAAGTATTTGTAAATGCTTGTTAATTTATGACAACCACAAGTCAATGCCAATGGGATATACTAGGAAAGTACAAGTCACTGTCTGTGCATTTGAAGAAATGACAGCCTGGTTGGGGAGGCCATAGCAATATAAGTGAAACAAAAAAGGAAGAAAAAGTCAGTGGTCTTCAAACTTATTAAATCACCAACTCCTTTCAATAAATACTTTTGAACCCACAGATTCCATGTAGGTATTTATATTGATTTTTTTTGAAAGGATGCAATAAAAACAGAAACAGCACTTGCAATATTTGATTTTCATTCCTCCCAGGCCAGTTTTAAGGATCTCAGAGCTACATATACTGTACACTACAAACAGAAAATGTTTGGAGAAGCTGGAGGAGGGTCAGAGGGTAGAGAAGCTTCACATGCAATTTGGCTATATAAAGCAGGGAGCTTCAGGGATTCCAAGAAGGTAAGGTACTAAAGATTGGGAGGGTTTCTTTTGTAGCACTTATCCCAACTGTAATTTTATATTTCTTTCCCTTTAATTCTGACACCTTTTTGAGGGACCACGTCTTGGTTTTGCTTATTTTATATCCTCAATGTCTAGTCTGGTGTTTGGCACATAGATACCTTACTCAGATACCTGTTGAGTGAAAGAATGAGAGCCAAGCGTTTTAGAGTGGTAACAGGAGCCACAACAAAAATGGACAAGCCTGGAAGGGGAGGGGAGGGGAGGCAGTCTTGTGGAAAGATGAGTTCTTAATGGTTCTTAACCATTATGCTTGGACTGGGGGGGTTGGGGCATGGGTTGGGGGGAGGTTCTTCAAGTGGGGTGGTGAAAGGCTGAGGCTGGGTGTTCAGATATGGGAGCTGGAACCATAAGGTGGCTGCTGGCTCCTTGGGCCTCAGAGCATATGGCTGACCTTCAGAGGACCCATAGAGCTGGCAGCAGGGTGTGTGAGAAGAGAAGGCCAAAAAGGAGACAGAGACAGGGGTCAGAGAGGGGGAAAAAAAGAGCAGATGTCAGGAAGTTCATGAGGGAACAGGAACAGCATTGAATCTGTGAGATCAATGTGGCAGACTTAAGAAAGGTCAAGAACTGGAAGCCTCTTCCTGGGCTCTGTGCCAGGCACTCCTCCTAAGAGGCTACCAGATAATGTTTCAGGGTTTACTGGGATGAGTCAAATTGAGCCTCTTAGAAATGGTTTTTGGCTCCCTGGTGTCTGTCCGGGTGTACATTTCCATTAAACTAGTTCATGAGAACACTATTTTACCCAATTCTGTGGTCTCAGAGGGCAAACTCACTATAGTAGCCAAAGAGGCTTGAGTTCAAAGCTAAGTTATAAAGGAAACCTGTGTCTTAATCCTGTTCTCCTCCCTCAGAATGGGTTTATATTGGAAGCCTTGAACAGTTTATGAATTGAAAAAAAAATCAACTGTGTATCTCCTGTGGGAGTAGCCTGCAATAGGCATAACAATGTGAGGGACTGCTCACCCTTTGAAAACTTTCACTGGCCTGACTCATCTCACCTGCCTTGGTGGACTTCTCAGGATGCTGGGATGCTGATGAGCCAGTTAATAGCTGGACCAAGACTGAGACGAGTGCAGACACACCAGAGCTAGTCTGTTTCCTGGTGGCTGGGCAAGCTAACCAGGCTGCGCCGCCAGCCCCTGCCTGCCCATACTCTGCCACTGTGACTGTTCAGTTCTCCCAATTTTAGGACAGAAAAGAAATGAACAAACACATGAAACTGCTTTCCTTGCAATCTCCAATGGAGGCTACTCACGTTTTTGTTTTTCTGGAACAGCATCCTGGCTTCATTTAATATGTATTGTTTTTCTTTAATGGTATCTTCCATCTGCCCTGATGCCGCCTGCCATTTCCTCGCAAGCCTGAAAATTCGGCGGTAGAGGCCAAGAACTTCTTGTCTTGTTGCTGTTGTCATCCTCAGACCCATCAAAATAGAAGAGGGAAAATTTGAATAAAAATCCAACTTGACAGTAGGCAGCTAAGAGATGTACATTAAAAAAAAAAAACAGTAAGGATCTTCAATTAGACTAAAAATAATTGCTCTTTCTCAAGCAGTCTGTTTGTAGCATTGCTGGACAGTTGCAGCAGGAGTACTAACTATCTCTCAGCTGGCCGGGGCATCACTGCATAGTGGAGGGTTGCTCAACTACACTGTTTTCCAAGACAGCCATTCTTACAAACCAAAGCCAAATGGTAAAACCAAAATACACATTTATTATTCATTAAACCACTAAATGCTTTACCAAAGAATCTTAGGAATGATAATTTCTGGGTATATTCTGGTAAAATTACATCATTGATCTGAGTGCCTAGGAGATGGCACATTTTGAGTAACTGAATTTAACGCAGGGATTGCAAACTTAAGTTCCTCTAAGGCTGGCCTGGCAGGAAACCTTGGTGAGTGGGGACAGTGGCCAACTGTAGAAGACATGCCTCCTTAAAAGGGGATAGTTGCTACTCAGCCCCAGCCAGCTGCTGCCATGTAGAAATGAGGGCCTAGGGATATGCCAGGTTTCCTGATAGCTAAATAGGAGGCCACCTAGATTTTTAAAATATGAAATTTCAAAAGATACTAATTCATTTCTTTTGAAAATTTGAGTACCACGAAGGCTAAACAAATTTTGCCTGCAGGCATAATTCTACCTTTTATTTTATCATAACCTTGTTGAAAATATTTAAAATTGTTGGTCTATTTCTCTATGCAGAGAACTGTGCAATCAGTGTAACTGAAAATCTTTATGATGACTGAAATCTTACGGACTCTCTGGGTTTTTACTCTGAAACATCAACATTTTATGTTCAAAGGACTTGTATAAAATCCGACCTAAATGCATCCCCTAAAGTTAATTGCATTTTCAGCATCACCAGCCATCAAAGAGATGTAAATTAAAACCACACAATAAGATACCAGTTCACACTGGTCAGAACGGCATCATAAACAAATCAACACACAACAAGTGCTAGTGAGGTTGTGGAGAAAAGGGAACCCTGGTGCACTGTTGGTGGGAAAGCAGAGTGGTGCAGCTACTGTGAAAAACAGTATGGAAGTTCCTCAAAAAACTAAAAATGGAACTGCCTTCTGATCCAGTGATTCCACTCCTGGGATTATACCCTACGAATCCTGCAACAGTAATTCAAAAGAACCTATGACCCCCAATGTTCATAGCAGTGTTATTTACAATAACCAAGTACTGGAAACAGCCTAAGTGCCCATCAGTAAATGAATGGATGAAAAATCTGTGGTACATTTACATAATAGAATTCTATGCAGCAGAAAGACTGAACTCCTACCCTTCGCAAGAGCTTGGATGGAACTGGAGAGTATTATTCTAAGTGAAATAAGACAGGAAGTGAAAGACAAATGCCATATGATCTCACCTATGTAAGTGGAACCTAATCAACAAATCAAACAAACGAACAAACAAGCAAGCAAATAGAACCAGAGACATGTAAATAAAGAATAAAATGACAAGGACCAGAGGGGAGAGGGGAAAGGGGATGTCGGGAGAAGGTGAACATGTACAAAGGATCCATGGACAAGGACAATGGTGAGGGTATTGTCTTTGGGAGTGGGGGTTGGATGGGGCAGGGGAGAGCAATGAGGGGTGAGGGGCAAGACAGACAACTGAAACTGAACAATTAGAAAAGAAGAAAAGGTCTCTGGTTCTATTTGAGGTCAGGGTACATGCCTGGACTGCAGGCCAGGTGCCCAGTAGGGGGACATTGAGAGGCAACCAAGCGCATATCAATGTTTTCTTCCTCTCTTTCTCTCTCCCTTGTTCTTCTCCTCTCTCTCTAAAAATAATTAAATAACATCTTTTAAAAAAAGGGGGGAACTGTATTGCCACAGTTTTGCAAATCTCAGGATACTGTGGCATAATCATACCACAGCTATTTTCTGGACAGTATATTTTTACGCAGAAAGTGACAATATGGTGTGTCAGATGGGGACAGGGTACAGGGGGCAGACAGTGTTTTTATTATACCTATAGGAAATAGAATTAATTAGGTTAAACCCTGTAATATGGAAAATCTTCAGAACATCGGGAAAAGTAAAAGAATATTGACATCTGAAAGACTTTTAAACTCCTCCAAACAAGATCTTATGGGTTAAGTACATTCACTCTAAGTTGTTTTTTTAAAGCTTTTATTTATTTATTTTTAGAGAGGGGAAGGAAGGGAGAAAGCCAAGGACAGAAACATCAATGTGTGGTTGCCTCTGGCGTGCCCTCCACTGTGGACCTGCCCTGCAAACCAGGCATGTGTCCTGAGTGGGAATCAAACCTGTGACTCTGATTCACAGCCGGGCATTAAATCCACTGAGCCACACCAGCTAGGAAGTACACTCATTCTAACTATTCCAGGACAGGGGAACATACAAGATTGCACTGGTAAGGGGATCCAATCAGGTTATTGTAACCATGAAATTTACATGTGTTCTTCCCATCAGGGATAACAATTCTAAATGAAAAACCAACTTTCTAACCCCAAGCCAAAAGAAACGGAAGTATGTGGTTCCTTATCTGCATATTTTGAGATAAAGACAAGGTAAGGGGTCAGTCAGAGGCATTGGGAACCAGTAACCACAAGTAGGAAGTGGTGTTACAGGTGTGTGTGCTGGAAGTAAATGAAAACTAGGTTAGGTCCATGATAAAGATCAACCCCAGTCATTCATTCATAACTACCCAGGATTTCAACTCTTCATAGAAATGAGGGAAGTTGGAGAATACAAAACACTCAAATTTAAATTAACACTTAGATCCCTCACTTTGGATTATTTCCTAAGAAGTTCTGGTTGTAACATTAGATATAGCTGGAGCTTTCTAGCACCTGAGAATTGATCCAACCATCTGATAAATAACTTCACTGTGCCCAGGGGTCCCTGCCTTCATGGCACTTCCCAGGTACCCTCTAATTATCAAATAACTATTAAAGAAGCAACTTTTCTCATCTACAGAGGTACTGAGCTCCTTACTACACAAAATTCCTTGAGTAGGAACAATGATTGTCCATTTTCCCTTGCGTGGAATGATTAGCACCCAGAGTACCTTCTAGCTCCATTTTCAACGGTGAAAATATTCTACATGCATGCTGTTCAACAGGGAGACCACTGGCCACAGGCAGCTATTGGGCACTTGAAATGTGGTTAGTGCACCCAAGAACTGAATTTTAAATTTAATTTTACTTAAGTTTAAGTAGTTACACATAGCTAGTAGCTACATATGGACAGGTCTAGACTGATAACTGCAAATCCAATGCCCACAGGGGCCAAGTAGGTAGTAGAGGAGAAAGACCTTTAGGCAAACTTGATCACTGAAACACAAAGAAGGAAGCAGTTCCTTGGCTTCAGGTAACTGTTGCTGTGTAGGAACCTCAGGCTGCTGTTGCCAGATTGTCTCATTTCTCAAGAGAAGCCAAAAATCTAGACTTTGATACAAAATTTTTTATTTATTTAAACTTTTATGAGTTTATTTGAGCCAAACTGACAACATGCCAGGGAGCAAGATATCAAAAGCCTCTGATGCCCAATATTTAAATGTTGACAAGTAAATTAGAAAATACTGTAGTTTGTGGACTGTAAGATGCACAGGACCATAAGATGTACCTAGGTTTTAGAGGAGGAAAATAGGGGGGGAAACCCCCCCCCAAAACCCCCCACCCCCACAGCAGGCCAGGTAAGCTACATTCGGACTATAAGACACACCCCCATTTTCCTCCCAAAATGGGGGTGGGGAGGGGAGATGCATCTTATAGTCCGAAAAAATATGGCAATTTAAATCACTGTGGCTGGGTGGCTGGGTTAGAGCATTATCCCATACACCAAAAGGCTGCAGGTTGAATCCCTGGTTAGGGCACTTACCTAGGTTGCAGATTCGATCTCCGGTGGGTGGGAGGCAATGGATCTGTTTCTCTCTCTCCACCACCCCCTTCCTCTTTCTCTAAAAATCAATAAACATATCCTCCATGAGGATTACAAAAAATTCAAATCACTTTCTGAGTTGAGCAAAACGTTTGCAGGCAGTATCTATCTTGCCAGTTTGCAATCTCCATCCAGGCCAATCCCTTCTGATCAAAGAAAAGGGCCTATCCAAGGCCACTCGGCTTGGTCTGTAGCAGATCCAAGACTGAAATGCAGGCCTTCTGAGTCTTTTTCTTATACTCTTTCTCAATTTTATGAGATTGAGCATATCTAGATGTGTGGCAGTAGTGGCAGCAACAGGGACAAAAGCCCCTCTATCAGAAGCTGTTGAAGTCTACATGTGATGTTATGAAAACTGTTTCTACCTGGCTATAGCCACATGTTGAACCCTATGGATAAGGCTCTATACTAGGAGCCAGGAGGACACAAAGAAATAGTCTGTGGGGGAGACAGGTATATAAACAATTAACAAACAAAACTGGGTTTACTACAATGGGCACAAATCACGTGGGCACAAGACCAAAAGCACTGCCCTCAGGAGAGCCAGAGAAAAGATTTAAGCCAGACCTTAAAGGATGAATGGAAGCTGGCTAGTGGGTGGATGAGTCTCACTGATTATGAGGGTGGATCCTATTATTCCAAGACATCTTTTAGGACTTGTCTGTGTTAGGAGTTTCCTTTGCAGGCTTCTCCTTCTCTGGGTAATCTCTAAAGGTAAAGAGCCCCCAGAAGTTGAGAGGCCTAGGTGATCTAGAAATAAACCCCTACCTACATTTATTATTTCTATGACCTTTTCCCCTGACTTGTATATGCAACTTCTTAACATCTTCACCTGGATGGTTAACAGACTTACCAAACCTAGTATATTTACAAGAGAACATAAGGTAATTTCCTCCATAGTTTTCCCTTAAGAGCGAGCCATCCTTGATTTCTCCCTCTCCTATACACTGCATGTCCAATTCAGCAGCAAGTCCTACAAGCTCTACTTCCAAAATAACACTGAGGGCCAGCCCGAGCCTTTCCCTACCCCTCTTCTTCCCCACAAACGAGTTACCTTTGCTATTCTCTCTCCGAAGCTCCCAGGCCCTTCTTTTGCCTCTGTAGCTTTCTAAATAAACTTCTCTTATAATACACCGTGAATGTAACTCCCTCACTTTATTTAATCCACTGCTACTGCAACACTGCCTTCACCTCTCCCTTGGCCACTGCAGCAGCCTCCTAACAGGTCTGACAACTTCCACTCTTCTCCATCCAGCAACCACGAGTGATTTTTTAAAAAACGTAAGTCTGATCATGTCACTTCCCTTTTTAAAGCTGTCCGGTAACATAACCAAACCCTTACCTTGGGCTAAAAGGCTCTGCTTGATTAGTCCCTGCCACTTGTCCATCACAAACCACTCTATTACAGCCACCTTGCATTTTCGTCCTCAGAACACTTCCTACTGTTTTTCTTCTCCGCCTAGAAAGCTCTTTAACTAGTTCCCCCTTTTCTCGGATCTCCGCAAAACCTGGCCTTCTCGAAACAGCCTTACCCGATTTAGGTGGCGCTCCTCCCATCTTCTACCAGTTAACCTGGTGTTACTGTCTTTGGGGGCATTTCTCACTTGCTGATATCTTCCCTACTGATCTACTTTTAACTTTCTTCTGAACTCGAATAAAAAGTGATGGAGCGAAACCTCCTTTAAAGGACCAAGGGGATTACGACACTGGTTCTCCCTACTCTAGAAAGTCTCTGCAGCCCGTACGGGGCTTCGTTTGGGTCAACCTTCCCAGGCTAAACGTTCTCGCCTCTGGAATTGCCCTTGCTAATTTCACACTTACAGTCGGGGATCCAAAGGATTCAGAATAGTCTCAGATGGGCGGCAATCCGGCGTCCCAGCATCCCCAAACCAGGCCTTCCCTTTCTGGCCCTTGGGCCACTTCGCTCCGCAGATAATCCGCGCCAGAGACGCTGACCCGGAGCCGCACCCGCAAGGCTGGGGTCACACAAAAACGTCTCCTAGCAACGTCGTAGCCCTCCACCCCTAACCCATCCCTGCCCCTGGGGAGCCAACCCATTCCCCTAGTCTCCCGCGCCAGGGGTCCGCGTCTCCATCCAGTACACTCACTCTGCGTCAGCCCAGCCTTCCCACACCCACAGAAGCGCAGCAGCCCTAAACGGGCTGGGAGGAGGTGGTGCCAGAAGCCTAGCTGAGCGGCGGCGGCCGTCGGAGCTCCGGCAAGTCCTGCAGGCCAGGCCAGACCAAACCACTAGGTGGACCTCTGTGGGAGAACTGTCCCAGGTCTGAGGTAGTCTCGAGTCTCCCTTAAATCTCAAACTCTAGCCCACACTCCTCCCAACAGTATAGCCAACTTTATCCTCTCTCCCTGTTTTCCCTTTACCCCTTTCGCTATCTTTTCCCCTCTTTCAAATGGTTCAGTCCAACTCTGAGAGGTAGTAACCCCCTCCCCTCACGGCTCTAGATCTTTGCCCTTACTTGGCTACGGCTTCGTACGTCTTTGCGTAGATCGTGATGCAATCTTCCACACGTTCCCTCCCCTCCCCTCTACCATTCTTCCTCCTGGAGCCGGCTGCTTGTGGGGTTACCGGAAGTGATGATGCGGGAGGGATGGAGGGGCGGGGCTCCGGCGCGGCCGCGGCCGGTGGGCCGCAGATGAAGACAAGGCGGCTGCAGTGGTGGAGGAAGAGGCGGCGGCGGGCACGGCGGCGGCGAGGGTAGGGAGCCTGGAAACGCGAGCGGGGATGGTAGGTGGTTTGGACCCGCCGGGCCGCCGTCGTTTCCAGAAAGGGTTTGACTGGAGGAACCTCTGGAGCAACTGTGAGTTTGTTGGGGGGAGGGGTCGAGGAAAAGGGGGGAGCGTTGAGTGCTGAAGGGGCGGGGGTTGGGTACCTCGGAAAAAGGCGGGGGTAAGGGTAGGAGTGGTAGTCAGCTCCTTGTCTGGACTCGTTCATCTGGAAGGAGAGGAGGTGAGGGGAGCCTGTGGCGTGTCAGCCTCAGGGCTCAGAAAACTTAACCTACTGTCCCTGCCTCCTCACCGCCAGCATCCCCCAACCTAGGGTTTGGGGGCCGGAGCTGCCCTGGAAGTGGTGCAGACTCTGGTCCTGTGCCCCGGGTAAGCGCTGGGAGGTAGGAGTCTAGACGGGAGGTGGGAGACCAAGCGGGTGGTGGTGGGTGAATCTCCAACTCCCTCCGCCCTCATTTTCGTCCCCACCCCCAACCTCTTTAATCATTAACAGCTCTGAGAATTAAGGGGCTCAGACCTGAAGGCCTTGCTCTGCACCTTTGCTGTAAACGATAACCATCTGTACCCGAAGTAGTAGAGCTGGAGGCTTTGACTGTATAGGAATAGGAAGTGGGACGGGGTGACAAATGTATTTTTTTCCCCATTTCCCCTCACTCCACACTCCCCTCCCCAATACACCCCTTTTATTCACGATAGTTCTGTCCCGTTAGGTGGTAATTGAGGGCGCCCCCCCCCCCGCCCTTTTGCGGCACTTGGGTACCTTGGTCACCTCTTTTGAATTCGGTGTTCAGCCTCCATCTAGATCTTAAATGCAAGCTTTGTAAATACTTCCTACAGGCTGTGTCACGTCGAGGGTACCTCTCAAAGCCTGGTAGTAGCTCCCGCTTCAGATGAGCATTTTCTCAAGTGAATACTGGAATTCCACAGCCCTTGCAAGGGTTTCTACATATAGCATCATAGCCCAGGCTCTTGCTCTAAATACTTTAATTGTGAGGAGTTTACATTTTGTCTGCTCTTTTCAAAATGATTTGATGTTAGGCTAATTCTGGATTTCTGTGTTTCTCTCCATCCACTCTTGATGCACTTCAGAGAAAAGAAAACCCCATATTACTGGACAGAGCTCTTTTACGTTTTTCTCCATTTGTGTGTCTGGCACACAGGTCTTCAGTGACACAATTGGCTTGTACTAATGTCCATTTTATCTTGCTGATTCTTTTTGTATAGGTGGTTTTTAATTGGAAAATGTAATCTGTTCAGTTTTGTTTTAAAGAAGAACACAAACCAATGACAGATGTGAAAAAATTATTTGAAGAAAGCAAAGAATGATTGAAAAGGTCTGTTTATTGATGTTCTTTTCGTTAAAAAAAAAAAAAAGTCTCCAAGTAGTGTGCTTGCTCCTTCATCCTGTCACAGGGATTTCACAGTGAAGTGTAATGACTCATATTTCGTTGTTGATATTTTCTTTGGAAATCCTCTGTTGAATTTGGAACTCTGTTTTCTGAAGAACGTTAAGAGATAGTATCTAATTTTGGGATCCTTTGGTTATAAAGAGTGCATGAATCCTGGCTCTATATGACTTGAGTTTAAATGCTTTGATTGTACCAGTGAGTGACAGCATGTTTAGGTGTTTCACAAAAATGCAACAAAAGAAAAGAATGACTGCTGCTCTCACCTTAATTGATCTGGAATTGAATAAAAGGTCCAGAATTCATTCATTCAATAAGCAGTTTTGAATGGCTATATAGCTGATGTTTCGGGTGCTGGAATACAAAGATGAACATAAGCATAATGTCCACTTTCAGGCAGCTTACATTGGGGTAGTAACACATAATCAATAAACAAATCAGATTTGATGAGTGCCAAAGAAAACAAGAGTGATGTGATAGAAGGTGATTGGGATACAGTCAAGGAACAACTTCCTGAGGAGGTGTCTAAAAAGTAGCCAGCATAGGGAGGTGCCTCCTGGGTTCTGGGACTAGGTAGGTAGTTTGGAAACTGGCTGGAGTGACTTTGGCAAGTTTCTGAGGACTGGGAGGAGAGGGGTGGGGTGGAGAGGAGGTGGGAAGAAGGGGGAAGACAGGGAAAGGGCAGCAGTAATAACCAGAGCCTAGTGAGCAAAAGGGAGAATGAAAAGAGCCTAAGTCAGAGAGGAAGAGGCTGGGCAAATAAGACAGAAAAAGAAATAGAGAATCGTTTTGATTCTTTCTATAGCCTTTGCTAGAGTCTTATCTCTTACTGTTTTGTCGGTACTGATGGGCTACTCAAACAAACAATCAAAAAAGTCACCCTACTGAGACTGGGAGAGGAGGAGGTGGTGGTTACCTGGGTCTTTTCTGACAGCTAAAGCTCAAGCTCTGTGTTCATAATTCAGTGGATATTCAATTGAGAGCATACCTTTTTCCTTACAGGATTTTTGTCTTACATGCTGCTATTTAAAACTGCATAACAAGAACCCTGAATGTGTTTTAGTATATGAATCCTCCTTTGCTTCTAGCTGTTTATGAATTTAGGGTTGAAGGTTGGGCAGGTGATAATAATATGCCCCGGTTGGTCTGTAAAGATGACCATCAAGATCTAAGTTGAAGTTGGTTTTTGTAGGGAGACAGGTTTTATGTTGCAATATTTCCACTCATGTCTGGTCAGTCTGATGGCTAATAACACCCAGCTGAGATGTGTTTGGTGCTAAAAGTTCACTCCATGAATTCCATTAGATAAATGACTATTATGGGCCTAGTCCCACTGTGCCTGCATCTTTGGACTGGCGTGTAACTAAGGGATGTAACTGACTTTTGCCTTTTGTTGGGGTCATTCATCAAAAAAAAGTCATGCAGGGGTGAGATTAGGTGAATAGGGAGGGTAGGGCTTGGAGGCTTATGCTGTTTTTGGTCAAAAACTGCTGAACATTCAGTGTGATGTGGGCAGGTGCGCTCTTAAGTCACCCATCATGAATTGGGCAAATGTGTTGAAAGAGTCTTCAAAAAAATTCACTGAAGCTGAACACAGCCTCTCACAATACCACCAGTGGGTACACTGATACAGATGGGTTCCTAGAATACTCACCTAGTGGGGGGAGCCTGTACTGTAAGGGGCCTGCCCTTCAGAAGATAATTCCATTCTATGTATTTATTTTTGGCGCTCTTCCCACCGTGTATATGTGTGTGTGTATACATGCACGCACATAAATAAATTATATATAAAATATATGAATAATTTGGTTTTGGCCTAGGTAATAGAATTTTGGACTTTGTGTCCTGATGCTGGGCTATACATGCTCTGATCAATAGATTATTAAGATGTGCTCTATTCATCTTTATTTCAGTGGTTTATTATAACTCATGTATGAAAAAATCCTGTTGGCTGAGATTTCCTTAGCCAGTTTGGAGACTTTAATTTCCTAAAGAGCATTGGATAGGTAGGAGGGGACTTGAACACAGGGAGAAGCCATTGATTTCTACATTTGGCACTAAATGTGTCTGGGGAAAGACTCCACAATTCTAAATGAATTTAGAATCTAGGAACTAGGCTTTTTTCCTAGGGTACCAATGAATTTGTTTCTTAAACTCTGAGGGCTTTTGGATTGATGCCACTTGCTATTAGAGTTGTGGGTATTTTGCATTGCATTAGATGACTTAAATTAATTTGATTTTGCTACTGTTTTGGTAGGTGTGCTGCATAATGGAGTTGCACACTGGCTGCCAGTTGATCTGAGGTGAAGATGGGGTAACTCAGATTGAAACAGTGATAATTACTTGTTAACTCTTATTTCCCTAGCTCCTGATAACTTAATTACCTTTTTGTATCTGTTTACAGATGTTGATACCAGTGAACCAGGATCAGTTCTTCCTAAATGTTCCGAAGCTCTTTGCACAGTAGAACATTGTGCTTAATTGAGTTAGTGTCTTTGAATTAAAATCAAGTTTCACTAGTTCTCCTGTCTGTTTTTTTAGGTAATGGAGGGTCCTGTTTCTTTGGGGGTTTACAAGGAGATTACCACAGCACCTGAGCATTTGATTGGCAAATAAATACAAAATAGAATTTAACATAATTTAGTGAAGTGACAAGAGAAAACATTGGAAGTGGCTCAAACTCTTAATTCTTCAAAGTTGTGATGTTGAAAGGAGAAAATGGGAGGGGCAAAATGCCAAGTGATTTTTAAAATGGTGCAAATGAGACCTTATTTTAATACTGTACATCAAAATAAGGAAGCTCAGTAAATCATTCTTCCATTGTGATTTGCTTTTGTTGTGGCAAAATAAGCCACCTATAGCTAGCGCTTCACCCCATACCAACCTGATTGCAGGGGTTGGCAGAGCATCTTGTTGATGGTTCGTCCTGAGGGCTTGGCCTGCTCTGGAGTGTCCTGTGAGCTGTGCTAGATTGTTGGG
The DNA here is from genome assembly GCF_022682495.2 of Desmodus rotundus. Taxonomy (NCBI): domain Eukaryota; kingdom Metazoa; phylum Chordata; class Mammalia; order Chiroptera; family Phyllostomidae; genus Desmodus; species Desmodus rotundus. The sequence goes on along the minus strand of NC_071387.1, from coordinate 88,270,762 downwards.
TTTCTGGCTGAATTGCAGCATGGAAGCTTAGGTTGCATACCGTTGGGAAGCCTCATCTATTTCCTGTTCTGCCCTGCTCTGCTGGAGGGCTCATGAAGACTGGAAACAATTCTGTCACTGAGGCCTGTAGATCTAGACTAGATATGGTGACTGAGGATCTTGGATAGCGACACTGCACAGTGTAGGACTTCTCATTTTTGGGGGATGTTTGTTTAGCACTTTTTTGTAACCACTGCTCCAGTCTCTGCTTGTTAGTCAAGAAGACTGTCAGAAACATTTGCTCCCTTACCTGAGTAGCAGATTGTTTCCATCCTGTCATGACAGCAGACTTTAGTTATAGCTTTCAGCTGTCCTCAGTTGGTGAAGGGTTTAGACTCTGCAGTTTTTGCCTAAAGTGGCTTGGCGTATGACCTATAATTTTGATTCTGAATAAGACTCAAGTCATAGCATTAAGTATATTGAATGCAGTTCATTCCTCTTTCTCCAGTTTAGCAAGAAGCAGGAAAAAGACCCTGAAAAAAACTTAGAATATAGCTAGTGTCATATTTTTCAAACTGGGCTTTAGGGACCCCTCTCAGGGGTCATTGCTAGGGAATGCAGGGATGAGCGGGCTTTGATGTCTTCATTTCACCTCACTATGCTTCACTCTGAAAGTTATTTTAATATTGTTATATTGGATTTCCCCATGAGATTTCAGTTGAATAGAGTATTTTGAGACTGAAAACAAGTTGAAAAGTATTGATTTAGTAGGGAAATGGAAATCTAGAAAGGCAGGAAACTTGCTTTAAAGTTACAGAGCAAGGTACTGCCAGCTACAGGACTAGACTCAGGCCTTCACTGCATTAATTTTGATTAATCATTTACACTGCCTCATATATGTCATTGTTGGAACCTTAGAGTTGGTTTGAGTTTAATTGAATCCAAACATTATGTAACAAACTACTCTTCTTTTTCAGAAAAGATACGCTCGAACCGTCTTTGAAGCATATGCAAAGTGAAGTTATTAATGGGTAGTGGTACTAGTAAGTAGCTGGCCTTTTTTTCCTCAGACCATTTCTGAAAGTGACAGTAGGTATTTTAAATAGGAGTTGAGTCTTTATCACTCCAAGTTCTTAAGCTAAGCTAGTGGGCCTGCTGTGGAGAACACCTTTGCAAAATGCCGAGTTGAATACTGCCTCTTCCCAGTGACCTGCTCTGGAATCTGAACAGGGAAAAGCACGTATACCCATTGACAGACAGCTTTCAAACAGCTCCGTGGAAATAACTATAGTGGCCACCTCCTTTTTTAAATTTGAAGCAAATTTATTTTCAGTTGAATACTTGCTTTGTTTCTACGTGATGACTACCAGTGGGTATTCTTTAGACAGGAGGGGAAGGCTGAGAGGACCACTGCCATGAGGATCCTGGTAGCAGGATCATGCACAAGCTGCAAGTCCCTGGTCCTCAGAGAAAGCATTTTTCTCAGTTGTGACATTTTCTTCTAAGTGAGTAGAAGTCAAGAGTGAGGAATGATATAGTGAATATTCTTGTGTCCGTTTTAAAGAATATTTACATGGCCCTGGCCAGGTAGCTCAGTTAGTTGGAGCATCATCTCGAACACCAAAAGATTGCAGGTTCGATTCTGGCTCAAGGCACATACCTAGATTGCGGGTTCGATCCCCTGTTGAGGCATGTACTAGAGGCAACTGATTAATATTTTTCTCTCACATCGATATTTTTCTTTTTCCCTTCCTTCCTTTTCTCCCCACCCTTAAAAAATATCAATGAACATATCCTTGGGTGAGGATTTAAAAAAAAGTATTTCCGTGGTTCTTTTTCTTCTAGTCAGTTTTACTTTGAAATAACTAGTCACTTCTCCGGTCATTTATTCAAAACAGTTGATTGTAGCTGATGTCTATGATAAGGAGAATCTTGCTTGGGGGTTTCCTAACACTGAAAGAGAAAAGTCTGAAGACCTGTCTAGAGGCAGTTGGATAGTGGGCTTTTATTGTGGGGGAGGGGGAGGAGGTGGTGGTGGTGATGATGGTATTATAGACTGGGTGTATAGGGTGAAGAGAAATGTCCTTCATGGTCCAGCTGGAAGTGTGTCAAAAATGCTCACAATGGCACTTGCTGTGGGAAGGGTGGGTGGGGAAGGAGTAGGCCTAGAAGATGGCCCAACTCCAGGGAACACCATTCACAAGGAGGGGGCTGGGGGCCTGTAGAGTTGAGTAATCAGTAGCCCTGACCACAGTTTGACTAGAATTTCTATTCCTGATGGGGAGGGAGGTATGAAGGAACTCAGAGGCTGGTTTGAACAGATTGATCTTCAAGATTGACGTGTTAGTCATGATTGACAGTTTATGGAATACTAGCCTAATTTTTTTTGAGATCTGGCTCCTTTGACTTTATTTTTGACAGAAGTTGGTAAATAAGAGGGACTGTCATGCCCCTGGGTCCATTCGAGTTTGGTTTCAAGTACATGTTGAGGCAAATACAAGACGGTGTCCATTGTCATTTAACAATGTCTGCTATCCACAGGGACCAGTTACATGTAACTATTGAGGTAATAGATAATTATCCCATGGGATCTATAATATATGTGAAATAAAACATAATTAAAATGATTAATAAATCAGTTTTAACTTCACACTTATACAACATTCTGTAGCAGGTGAAATTAGTTTTTTGGTCTTCTTTTAAAAGAGATGTTGTTTTACCAGTTACTTGTGGATCTCTCCATAGGGCAAGAATTCCTACTAGCGCTGAAAACATCAAGCAGAACTCTGAATTGGTAATAACAGTGGACTTAATGATTAGATCAAGCAGTGAAGTGACTTTTAAAGTATCTGTTAGGTTGGTTTTAACATGGACTCTTTTTTTTTTTTTTTTTTGAGGTTGTTAATTATATCATTCCAACAATTCTCTTGACTCCAACTGAATGTTCAGCAGCAATTCAATTCAATTCAGTTCTGACACAGACTGCCTGGAGTTAGTGTTGACCCCACAAGTTAATGATTCAGTCTCACAAGATTGCCCCACTTCAGATACTAGCCACAAATATGAGATAGCCCCAAGTTACCTGCACTTCTGCCTGGCAGACTACAAATTTGGGAGTTCCCATGATACCTCTTGCCCGGGATGATTTGCTAGAATATGTGACACTCAGAACTCAGGCAAGCATGATATTTAGGATTACAGTTTCATTGTCAAGGATACTACTCAGGGACAGCCAAATGGAAGCGATGCATAGGGCATGGTAGGAATTGGGGGCACAGAGCTTCTGTTTCACCTCTGGGCATACCAGCCTCAGTACCTGAATGTGTTCACCAACCCTGAAGTTCCCCTACCCTTGTTCAGTTTCAACTGTGGTTCCTATATGTAGGCACAATTAGATTAAAATACTGGCAATTGGTGATTGAACTTCAGCCACCTTTCCCGCCCCTGTGGCCTGGAGGTGGCACTGAAAGTTTCCACTTTCTAATCCTGTGCCGGCTTTTTCTGGTATGGCCAGATCCTCTTCTTGGGTCACACCCTGAGTCACATCTTTAGCATGAACTCCACTGTGGGCCTTATGAATAACAAAGGGCATTCCTATCTGTAAGGAAGTTCCGAGGATTTTAGGGGCTTTAGTTGGAACTGGGGACAAAGACCAAATATATTTTTTATTATACCACATTAATACTCCAGAATGGTATATATTCTTGAACTTCAAATTGCACTAGCTCTAGACCTCCATAATGCAAGAAGTGAACTCACTATCAGGTACTGGGTATACAGCCCTGGCTGGTGTGGCTCAGTGGATTGAGTGCAGGCCTGCAAACTGAAAGATTGCAGGTTTGGTTCCCAGTCAGGGCACATGCCGAGGTTGCAGTCCAGGTCCCCAGTTGGAGGTGTGCAAGAGGCAACCTATCCATGTATCTCTCTCACTTTGATGTTTCCCTCTCTTTCTCCCTCCATCCCCCCTCTTTAAAAAATAAATAAATAACATCTTTTAAGAAAAGGCATTGGGTATACAGAATTCATGTTTTCCTTTATTTTTTTAATATATTTATTGATTATGCTATTACAGTTGTCCCATTCCCCCCCCCCATTCCACTCCATTCTGCCCACCCCCTCCCTCCCACATTCCCCACCTATACTTCATGTCCATGGGTCATACTTATAAGTTCTTTGGCTTCTACATTTCCTACACTATTCTTACCTTCCCCTTGTCTATTTTCCACCTATCATTTATGCTACTTATTCTCTGTACCTTTCCCCCCTCCCCCGCCCACTCCCCTGTTGATAACGCTCCATGTGAGCTCCATTTCTGTGGTTCTGTTCCTGTTCTAGTTGTTTGCTTAGTTTGCTTTTGTTTTTGTTTTAGGTGTGGTTGTTAATAACTGTGAGTTTGCTGTCATTCTTACTGTTCATATTTTTTATCTTCTTTTTCTTAGATAAGTCCCTTTACCATTTCATATAATAAGGGCTTGGTGATGATGAACTCCTTGAACTTGACCTTATCTGAGAAGCACTTTATCTGCCCTTCCATTCTAAATGATAGCTTTGCTGGATAGAGCAATCTTGGATGTAGGTCCTTGCCTTTCATGACTTTGAATACTTCTTTCCAGCTCCTTCTTGCCTGTAAGGTCTCTTTTGAGAAATCAGCTGACAGTCTTATGGGAACTCCTTGGTAGGTAACTGTCCTTTTCTCTCGCTGCTTCTAAGATTCTCTCTTTCTGTTTAACCTTGGGTAATGTAATTATGATGTGCCTTGGTGTGTTCCTCCTTGGGTCCAGCTTCTTTGGTACTCTCTGAGCTTCCTGGACTTCCTGGAAGTCTGTTTCCTTTGCCAGATTAGGGAAGTTCTCCTTCATTATTTGTGCAAATAAGTTTTCAATTTTTTGTTCTTCCTCTTCTCCTTCTGGCACCCCTAGAATTTGGATGTTGGGACGTTTCAAGATGTCCTGGAGGTTCCTAAGCCTCTCCTCATTTTTCCGAATTCTTGTTTCTTCATTCTTTTCTGGTTGGATGTTTCTTTCTTCCTTCTGGTCCACACCATTGATTTGAGTCCCAGTTTCCTTCGCCTCACTATTGGTTCCCTGTACATTTTCCTGTCTCTCTTAGCATAGCCTTCATTTTTTCATCTAGTTTTCGACCAAATTCAACCAATTCTGTGAGCTTCTTGATTACCAGTGTTTTGAACTGTGCATCTGATATGTTGGCTATCTGTTCTCTGCTTAGTTGAATTATTTCTGGAGCTTTGAAGTGTTCTGTCATTTGGACCTTTTTTTTTTTTTTTTTTAATGTCTTGGTGCTGCTGTTACTTAAAGGGGCGGAGCTTTAGGTGTTCCCCGGGGCAGGGTAACTCTGGTCGCTGTGCTGTGACGCTGTACGTGGGGGAGAGGCCGAGAGGGAGTAATGGCGCCTGCTTCACTCTCTGCCGGATTTCAGTCACTCCCTGTGCTACCCACAATCTAATTGGGCCCCTCTGGTGCTGATTCCCGAGTGGGTGGGCTTTTGCACGCCCTAGGCTCCTGTGGGTCTCTCCAACCACCTCTCCTGTGAGGCTGGAGTTTCTCCTGCTGCCGCCCCAACCCCCACGGGTGTTTTCACTCAGAGGTTTGAGGCTGTATTTCGTTGCACTGGAGCCCCGGGTTGCATGGTCTACTTCGCTCCCCCGCTGTTCCTCCTGGTTTATCTATGCACGAATGTGGGGCCGTGGGGTCTGCTAGTGGTCAGACTCCTGCCCCGTTCATCCCACACTCCGCCAGTCTCGGTCCCGCCAGGGCAACTCGAGTCCTTTCTGCCCCGGCTGCCTGTTTCCGCCCCTCCTACCAGTCTGGATGAATGTTTATTTTTTATCTCCTTGGTGTCGGACTTCCTTGCTGTTCGATTTTCTGTCAATTCTGGTTGTGCGAGGAGGCGCAGTGTGTCTACCTACGCTGCCATCTTGGTTCTCCATGTTTTCTTTTAGTGACTGTAAAAAGAGTAGGGTGTACATGGTGCATTGGTTAAGAGTGTCAGGCTACAGTCAGTTTGGGTTTGAGTCTGAACTCTACCACCATCTTGTCACTTTTCTTTGGACAAGCCACCTAAGGTCTCTAAGCCGCATTTCCTTTAAGTGTAAAATGAGGGTTATCACAGTAAATTGTCTCGTGGATTCAATAAGGTAGTGCACTTGAAGGATATGGCATAGTGCCTGGCATATAATTAAAAATTTAATAACATTAATTCTTACTAGCTACATGCATGCATGGCTAAGCTCACCTGGATTGATAGCTCCCCAAAACTATACTTTTTTCTCCCCTTGTAGGGGGATGTATGGGACATTGTATGAAACATTGCTAGGCACACAGTAGACACAGGTTTTCTATCATTTGAAAATAAAACCTGCTCTGGGTATCTGGAAAATAGAGGAATGACTCTGTAATGGAAACTTCCACCCTGTTTTCAAAGCTAGCCTAAAACCCAGAGATAGAAAATCTTTCTCCTGGAATCCTGCAGAACACGCAAGGTATAGCAATGCGGGCAGGGCGTGGGATGGGGTGCAGGTTCAGGGTCTAGGATTCTGCTGAATCAAACAATAGGAAATTGATTTAGAAAAAGTTTTTGTCTTTGGCAGTATGCTTTGAGGTTCAGTGAGTTGGGCAAAACCACATGAGACTTTGGGAAGGAAACAATAGATTTATTTCAGCTGGTCAAGACGGTCTTTGAGAATGGGCTCTCTGATACTGTGTTGTGTGATTTAAAGCATTTGGGACTACACTGTGGAAAGCAGTATGGAGTTAACCTCAGAAAATTAAAATTGGATCTGCCTTATGACCCAGTAATTCCACTTCTGGAAGTACTTGTATATCCAGAGAAACTCAAAACATTTAATTCAAGAGAATGTATTTGTATCCTTATGTTCATTGCAGCATTACTTACAATAGCCAAGATTTAGAAGCAGCCCAGCAGCCCAGAAGTAGATGAGTGGATAAAAAAGCTATGATATATTTACACAATGAAATACTATTCAGCCATAAACAAGAAGGAAATCTTACCTTTTGTGATAGCCTGAATGGACCTGGAGAATGTTAAGTGAAATAAGCCAGTCAGAGAAAGATAAGTACCATATGATTTCACTTATGTGGAATCTAATGAAGAAAAGAAGGTAGTGAACAAAACAGAAGCAGACTCATAGATACAGAGAATAGCCTGACAGCTGTTGGAGGTTGTAGAGGAACTGGGTGAAAAAGGTGAAAGGATTAAGCAAAAAAAGAAAAGAAAACCCTCTTACACAACAGCATGGTGATGGGGGGAGGTAAAAGAGGTTAGAGGGGGGATAAGTGGTGATGGAGGAGACTTGACTTGAGGGGTGGTGAACATGCAATAAAATATACAGATGATGTATTGTAGAATTGTACCCCTGAAACCAAAATAATTTTATTAACCAGTGTCAACCCAATAAATTCAATTAAAAAAAAATATTTGGGACTAAATCATTTTCTCATTGTGGCTTTGACTACATTTTTTGTGTATGTGCTGCTTGAAAGAACACTCAAGAGTGTTTTTTTGTACTGTTGATGGTATGTGAGATAATTTTGGGGTGGTACTTTGATGAACACTTTTACTGTTCTGTATTTTTATGTGTATTAATGAAAATAATTAGCATATCAGATCTGTGACCTCCAAGGACAGTGATTTTTAGGATGATGTTACAATAGAGATTAATTTTTAAAGCTTTAAAGAAAAGTATTAGGTAGACAATCATTGGGGTGTTAAACAGATATCTAAGATCATAAAGGTTGTATTGGAGTGGCTGACATTTCTAAGGTTCAGTAATTCTGGTGCAGTGCCCCACCTTCATGAAGTCTTTGTGGGATGGACAGTGTGGAGAGAGACCAGTTGGATTAACTAAATGGATTTAGTAAATCCATTTAAGCAAATTGACAAATTTCTATTTGTGTATTTGTGGTGAAAACACCTATAACTAGATTATGTAGATTTTAAAATATGGTAGATGTTAGTAGTGTAGCTTTTTTAATAATGAAAAATGAATACTACTGCTTTCACTTTCATCATTAGCAGTTTCCCCAAAGCCTGGGATGATCTTTAGTTCCTTCCTTCCTTTAGTGTTGGAACACCCCATGCTAGGAGTTTGTGTTCTGACTTTTAGGTGGGACAAAAAGCCACCCCTCTCTTGAATGCATGCCAGTGCGTATATTCTAGGTTCTGGAAGGCTATGACTCTGCCCTGTCTTAATGACCTGTACATTACTTCTTGCTGGAAACTGCTCTAAAGTTACAGTGTGAGCCCTGGCTAGTGTAGCTCAATGGATTGAGCACTGGCCTGCACACTGAAAGGTCGCCAGTTTGATTCCCAGTCAGGGCACATGCCTGGGTTGTGGGCCAGGTCCCCAGTTGGGGGTGCGTGAGAGGCAACCACACATTGAGGTTTCTCTCCCTCCTTTCCCCTTTCTCTAAAAATAAATAAACAAAATCTTAAAAAAAAAAAAAAGATACAATGTGATTGAGCCCTAAAGTGAAGTCAAACATTGAGGCAATCTTTATTTAAAATTTCATTTCATTGTCTGCCATATCACTGATAACAGTGGGGTCTTGAGAGGTAAAATGAGCAGTCAAAATAAAACAAATGTGGAGGTGCACTCAAGGTGCACTGGGGAAGGGGAAAAGTCTTTACTCGGGTATATTTTGCAGGATTAAAAATCTCTTCCCACTAAAATCTATTTCATGATGTTCATGCTTTTCACAGACCCACAAGACCTCCTTACACAAGGTAGATGTCAGGTTTCCGAAACAGTTGTTATTATTTATAGATAATTGCTGGTAAGTCTGGAGAAATTCTGAGGAGGGATAGGTGGGAGTTGTGACATTTGCCCTTGGTCTGTAGACTAGGATTTGCAAAGCCAGAGTGAGGTTGTTAATTTCCTTCTCTTGGGAAATTCCCATTGGATCAATTAGTCTTGGTTAAGATCTCCTATATAGGCAGCTGAGTAGTTGGACTTTTGAAGATGAGAGCCACAGGAAGTAATATTCTTTCCGTATCCTACAAATAATTATCTCTATGGCAGTATAATGTCCATGTATAAGCATTCAAGGCCACACATTTGAAAAGATTAAATATAACTTAGATCAAAATAAGAGATGTACACACACAGTGGTGGAGTCAGATCATTTCTAGCCATTCTTACATGTTTCCAGTACCACTCACTCTGGTCTTCTTAGGACAGACTAACCTTGTAATTTATCTGCAGTCTTTTCATTTCTACAATAAAGCCCTTTCAGGTTGTTGGAAACTGGAAATTTTATGGTTACTTCAAGTAAAAAAATAATAATGTGTAATTGAAGACTTTCTTTAACACTTTCTTTAAACCACTCCAGGCAAAGAACTGGAATTGCTTAATTTATCAGAGCATTTGCATTTCTAAGTTTCTAACTCACAACCATTTGCTTGGCCTGGCAGAAAGAGATAATAAAAATTTATGTAACAGGTAAAAACCTGTCTAGTTGCTCTTTCCACATTTGGAAGGGAACAGTTTTTCCTTCCCTCTGAGCAGTTTAGCCTAAGCTCCCCCCTTTCTGGTTTCTAGCTTTACTATTTGCATAGTAGATAAATCGATTCATTCAATACCAAGCTATGAGGGTCTCCAGTATTTAGTACTTCTGACCACCCGCTTAAGCAAAAGAGTTTTTTATTACAATAGCAGCTTAATAGAACACAGCTTTTAAAAACACACTTTAACAGTTCTCAAGCTTTCACTATAGATACAAGTTTTTTCTAAGAACCAGACTATGGTAGTTCTCAAGTTAGATGTATGTGAGCAATAAGCCAGCTTTCCCAGACAGAATATGGGTCATTCATAGGGGACTTCTGAAACTGAAAAGCAGTAAAGCAGTCTTGTAAGCTAGAAAAATGTGGCCTCCAAATTTGAGTTCCTCACTATTGAATTCAAAGTGAAGTATAAGTCTGAATTTTACTTAAGGGCTGACCCTAGGATTGGATACATGATGTTTCAGGAAAAAGAAATATTTTTATGTTTTGCCACTTATACCAATAAATGTGAGTGCCTATTGTGGATCTGGTTTTTAAGGACATTTATGGTGTGGTAGGAAAAGACACCTAACAATTACAGACATTAGAACAATTAGAAATTGTAAAGTCAGTACTAAAAAGTATAAGTACTGTCATGGAAGGTGTGGAGGGACAGAGAGTATCTAGGACAGGAGAGGAGTCCTGTGGGAGGTAAAGTCTGAACTGGGCTTGAAAGGCCAACACTAGAGAGTAAGGAGACCTTCCAAGCAGAGGTGAGGTAACAGCATGTGTGAAACTAGAGCTGCACAAGGGGCCATGGCATCTTGGGACTGGCAGATGTTTCCAGTTGCCTGTGGAATGAGGGGCAGAATGACAGGAGTCAAGGCCAAATTCAGAAGGGCCTTGTGTGCTTTGTTGAGTTTGAGTTTTATTGTATAGGTAAAGGGGTACTATTAAATAATGGCATACTCCTTTGGAGCATGTGTGTGGGTATGTATATTTTAGAACAGTTCAGTGGCAGAGAGATTGGAGAAAAGAGTAGATTAAACTATTTGTGAGGGTACTACAGTAAAGATGGCAGGGGCCTGAGCTGTAGAATTACTGAGGAGTTAGAATTTACAAAGTTTGTCTGAGTCTGATAAAAGTTTATTGCTTGCGCGATCCACATGGGTCCGTAGGCTGAAGGGTGCTTGCTTTATATAATCACTTAGAGAGCCAGGCTGATGTATCTTCAACTGTCATGGACTGTCTTGGTCCCCATAACAGGGGATAAGATGGCTGGGATGTCACATGCCAGCTGTGCTTGGGTTTGGAAATTTTAAGTGTCACATCTGCCTACAGCCTATTGGCCCAAAATAGGCATATTTCCCCACCTAACTAAAAAGCTGGGAAACTAGGGGACTAGATGGAATGTTTGGTGAACTTTGTCTGTGCCACAGTGTAGGAACTTGAGTAAGATGCTTTATTTCTGAGCTTATTTCTCACCTCTAAAAGGGGAATATCAGTAGTACCAACCTCATAGAGTAGCTGCGGGGATTAACTGCTATAAAATGCCTAGTGATGTATCTGGCGCAATGAAGCCATTGGAGGAAGTCTTTAAGTTTGATCTTGAGATTTTCTTACTGTGGGTCATATCTAATTAGTAGGTTATAACCAATAATTTAACACCAATCCCCCCCACCCGCCAAAAAGAAAAAGTATAGAGTTCATCATAGAACTGAGAGTGGGTGCTGCTGTAAGAAACTTTTGAGTTATCCATGTATTGATATATTTGGTCAGTATGTAAAGTGTTCTCACTGAAGGTTGCAGATAGAGTTTGAAAGACACTGGTCTAGTTCAGTCTGTCATTTTGCAGTGACTGAAAGACTTATGCATACCAAACAAAGAACCCCATTCTATTGTAGTATACTTTTTTTTTTGAAAGAGTCAGTTTAAACTTCCAGATTTTTAAAAAGGATTAACCTTAATTTTGAGAAAGAGTAAAACATGGGTTTGAGTTTTAGCTTTGCCACTTGGTACTGTGTGCCCTAAGGCAAGTTCCTTATACTTTCAGTGCCTCAGTTTTCTCATCTATAATAAAATCCTGATGACAATACCTAACTCATAGGGTATTATTGTTGGATTAGTTGATAGGTGTAAAATGTTTTGAAAACAGACTGGCACATAGTAAACTTTATGTAAGTATTTGCAGTCACGATCACGTAAAAAAGGCTAGTACTGTGCATGTAGGTAGAATTACACAGTGCCCTAGGCACACAGTAGGTGTTTATTTTTCATTTGGTACTTTAGAAAGTGTTGTTTGGTGTAATTTAGCCCTTTTCACGTTACCATATACACACTCCCTGCCTTCCTGGGACTGGCAATCAAAGATACTGTCACTGAAAAAGTGACATCCTTTCTGTTCTGTGTATGTGTCATTTTTGAGTGCTTGAGAGTCACAAATGTTTATGTTCTGTAGGAGTAAATGTACAATGCATTTAAGCCTTGAATGTGTAATAGAAACAAATAAAATGTCATAATGGATGATTTTAAAAATTCAATCAGAAGAACTTATTAATGAAATATTTTTCTCTCCTGTATTTATAAAAAGTTTTTGACTGGGAAGAAGCAAGTATCAAAGTTGTTTTAAGATTGTGAGGTTGACTTCTTTTGCAATGAGTAGTTGATGTCAGCAGACTGATGTGTAGTGAGAACACTGCCTTTTGCCGGACCACAGGGGGATGCTAACTCTACCTTCCACTTTGATACGGAGTGGTACTGCAGGTGAGTAGGAGCTAATTCTGGCTGCCTGGCAGAAGTGGATTTGTTATATAATTTGTGGTACCCAGAAGCCCTTTGGAGAGGTCTTTATTATCTTATTATCATGACACTATCCATTTAGGCCTGAAGATTAATTTTTGTTCCCATCTAGGTCCACCAGAGTGATTCTCATAACTGAAAGGGTAGCAACTTACTATTAAATGCCTGTACTTGGCTTTTGTTTTGACAAAAGGTATGTTAATTAGGAATGGGTGTTAGAAATTCAGAGATATTTCACTTAGTGATTTATTAATAGCTTAGAAGGCTTTTTTCCTCTGTTAAGCTGATATAACTTCTGAAGAATGAGTCATGATTAAAGTTTCAAACATTTTCTTTTTGACTAGTCTCAAAAAAGGTATATTAATGTTTCTATCTTGTTAGTTGCCATAGCTGTTCATTTGTGTCACTCCTGCCACTCCTGCAGCAAATGTCACTTTGGTTTTCCATTACATGACACCGGTGGACTTCTTAATTCTGTTACTGTGGCCATCCAGTGTGAAACAAACCTGCACTATTTTTTTGACTTACTGAGAAATGTGGTAGTGTGATTCCTGTCCCCAGCTACCAGTGCTTAAAATTTGTAATTTTTCAATGTTTTGTTTTCAAACAAACTTCTAATTCTGGCTGTTTTTCTTTTTTACTTTAGGCCAAAAATTGTAAGCTCTATTTTTGTAAAACATTCTCCTAGAAAAGTCACCGGTGTTGGTATCCCAAATATTATTACTAGTCCCAGGGGTGGGGGGCGCAGGAGCTGAGTGTTCCATCGGGAGAATAGAATGTGTGGACCTGCCAGCCAGTGGAGGTGGAGTCTGCCCCTGGCTTTTTGGCATCTGCATCTGGCTTTGATGGCCCTGATTAGGACTTTAGTTCTTGGCCTTTTCTTGCTGTCATCTGAGACATAGCCCATTATTTCCAGTGGTTCTGAAGAGACGGAGGAACTTGATGGTCCACATCTCTCATCATCTTTGACAATGGTGCCTGCTTCAACCCTTAATTAAAAGCCTCTCTGTTATCAAGCAAATTTAGTAAATGTGAGTGGAATAAGATACAATATCTCAGGGTATAAAACTGGCTGTGAGTCCTTTGAGTTCAGTATGCAGTATTCAGAAAAGCTGCTGGCTTTTGCTTGGTATCTGCAGACACTTTGAGTGGGTTTCCTTTGTTAACTGAGGTAGAGAAGGTGCAGTTCAGACCAGCACCAGAGAGTTTCTCACTGAGGCTCACCCATTGGCAAACCTGGGAGCATCCTGGGATGCTACTTAGCTATGACTTCACTATACCCTCTGGACTTCTTGCTAACAGAGGCAGGACTAATGGCCATTATTAATGTGAATTTTCTCCAAGGGATTGAGGTGCAGGTCAAAGGAGGCATGACAGGATGACATCTGCCTTTTTTAACTTCACAGTTTGGCTTTTGTTCTGTTTGAGCAAAAAGAGAAAGTGGTGAAAGTGGTGAAAGTCCACTTGAGCGAGGAGAGAAGGAACACATACTACTGGCCGAGAAGCTGTGCTGGTATCACATCTGGGAATTGATGAGGTGGGCAGTACTGGGAGGACAGGGTCCAGGAGAAACTGAACCTTAGGAACCTGTTCTTGAGAGGAAACGAAGAACCCTTAGGGCTCCATTCCCTTTGCTGTTGAATATTTGGTAACATTGTCATATAATCAGAATTGGTGTGTTGTTATGAAAATCCTAAGTAAGAGAAAATGCAGTACAGATTTATTGAAAAAAAATCCAGGTAAATGTATTCATACAGTTCAAACCTGTGTTGTTCAAGGGTCATCTGTACTAAATAACTGCTAAGAAGAGTGCTCAGTATGTTGGAGTCACTTATTTTGTCATCAGTTAAGGCATTTGAAGTACATGGACTAGTGCCTTCAACAGAAGTACTCAGTATATATCAGTGATTATTATCCATTTAACAGCTATTTATCAAATATTGCTTATGCAGCATAGCTGAGAACAGGATAAAGTATTACACAGGATAAAGAATAGGACAGGTAAAATTCCTGTTCCTGAGGCACTCACTTTCTGGTAGGGGACCAGACAATAATAAGTCAACAAATACGATTTTCAGAGAGTAAGAGTGGCCTGTGCTGTGAGGAAATAAAGTACTGTGCTGGATAAGAGTGAGACGATTCTTTAGATTGGACAGGGAATGTATCTCAGCGTTTGAGCTGAGACCCATCTGATACCAAGGACCCTCTGATTACCCTAACCTCCAGGTGAGGAAGTGTAGGCACAGGGTGATTAGATGTGTGCTGGGGCACAGCAGAGCCTGGCTGGACAAGCCCAGTCATTCTGCACCCAGAGCATGGCCTGCTCTTCCAGAAGGCACATGCTGCAGAACCAGCTGCTGTTGAGTGGAGGGAGGGTGGGGCTGTAGTACAGATGCTTCTGAGAAGATGCACATCATTTCATGGTCCCCAGTCACAGGAAACAGAGTGTGAGTGTGAGTATGAGTGTGTGTTGGGGTCTAAAACTGTGTTCACACTTTCAAAGGTATCAATGACCAAAAGAACTGATGGTCATGCTCACTGATTTTAGGATTTTCTTTCTTTTCCTTCTTCAAGTGGATCAGAGTTTATGAAGTATGGGGTGGAGAAGGTACTGCAGAAACAAAAGTATGGAACGCCCAAACAGAACAGGACCTAAGATTCTTTTTTCTTTTTTAAAAAAATTTTTTATTCTTATTCAATTACAGTTGTCTGCCTTTTCTCCCCATCCCTGCACCTCACCCCAGCCGAACCCCCCTCCCTCCCCCACCTCCACCCTCCCCCTTGATGTGGTCCATGTGTCCTTTATAGTAGTTCCTGTAATCCCCTCTCCTCACTGTCCCCTCCCCACTCCCCCCTGGCTATTGTTAGATTGTTCTTAACTTCAATGTCTCTGGTTATATTTTGTTTCCTTTTTTCTTCTATTTATTATGTTCCAATTAAAGGTGAGATGATATGGTATTTGTCCCTCACTGCCTGGCTTATTTCACTTAACATAATGCTCTCCAGTTCCATCCATGCTGTTGCAAAGGGTATAAGCTCCTTCTTTCTCTCTGCTGCGTAGAATTGCATTGTGTAAATTTGCCACAGTTTTTGGATCCACTCGTTTGCTGATGGGCACTTACGTTGCTTCCAGTACTTGGCTATTGTAAATTGTGCTGCTATGAACATTGGGGTGCACAGGTTCTTTCGATGGGTGTTTCAGGGTTCTTAGGGTATAATCCCAGCAGTGGAATTGCTGGGTCAAAGGGCAGTTCCATTTTTAGTTTTCTGAGGAAATTCCATACTGTTTTCCACAGTGTCCTCACCAGTCTGCATTCCCACTAACAGTGCACTAGGGTTCCCTATTCTCCACATCCTCTCCAACATTTGTTTGTGGATTTGTTTATGTTGGCCACTCTGACTGGTGTAAGATGGTTATACCTTATATACTCTCTGTATACTCTCTATAAGGAGTATATAGATCTATACTCCTTATAGTTTTAATTTGCGTCTATCTGATGGCTAGTGGTGCTAAGCATATTTTCATATGTCTCTGGGCCCTCTGTATGTCTTCCTTGGAGAAGTGTCTGTTAAGTCCTTTGCCCATTTTTTAAATAGGGTTGTTTGTCTTCCTGGAGTGGAGTCGTGTGAGTTCTTTATATATTTTGGAGATCAGGCCCTTGACTGAGGTATCATTAGCAAATATGTTTTCCCATACTGTTGGTTCTCTTTGTAATTTGGTGCTGTTTTCTTTAGCCATGCAGAAGCTTTTTATTTTGATGAAGTCCCATTTGTTTATTCTTACCTTTATGTCCCTTGCTTTACAGGACATGTCTGTGAGGATGTTGCTGCACAGAATGTCTGAGATTTTCCTGCCAATGTTTTCCTCTAGGACTTTTATGGTGTTACAACTTATATTTAAGTCTTTTATCCATCTTGAATTTATTTTTGTGTATGGCGTAAGTTGATGATCGAGTTTCATTTTTTTGCACGTAGCTGTCCAGATATGCCAACACCATCTATTCAAGAGGCTGTTTTTGTTCCATTTTGTGCTCCTGCCTCCTTTGTCAAATATTAATTGACCGTAAAGACTTGAGTTTATTTCTGGGCTCTCTGTTCAGTTCCATTGGTCTATGTGCATGTTTTTTTGCCAGTACCAGGCTGTTTTGATGACAGTGGCCTTGTAATACAGTTTGATATCAGGTATTGTGATCCCTCCTGCTTTGTTCTCCTTTGTGAATAACAATAGCTGAATTGCTGCAGCTTTTCCGGGTCCTTTATGGTTCCATATAAATTTCTGAAATGTTTGTTCTATGTCTGTGAAATATATCATGGGTACTCTAATAGGGATTGCATTGAATATATAAATTGCTTTAGGTAGTAGGACCATTTTGATGATGTTAATTCTTCCAATCCATGAGCATGGTACATGCTTCCATTTGTTTGTGTCTTCCTTAATTTCTTTCTTCAGTGTTGTGTAGTTTTCTGAGTCCAGGTCTTTTACCTCCTTGGTTAGGTTTATTCCTACGTACTTTATTTTTCTTGTTGCTATATCAAATGGGATTTTTTTCCTGATTTCTCTTTCTGCAGTTTCGTTGTTGGTGCACAGGAATACCTTTGATTTCTGAGTATTGACTTTGTATCCCGCTGTTTTGCCAAATTCATTTCTTAGGTAGAGTAGTTTTTTGGTGGAGTCTATAGGATTTTCCATGTACACTATCATGTCATCAGCAAACAGAGACCGTTTCCTTTCCTCCTTTCCATTTTGGATGCCTTTTATTTCTTTTTCTTGTCTGATTGCTGTGGCTAGGACTTCCAATACTATGTTGAATGGGAGTGGTGACAGAGGGCATCCTTGTCTTATTCCTGATCTTAGTAGGAAAGCTCTAAATTTTTGTCCATTGAGTATGATGTTGGCTGTAGGTCTCTCATATATAGCCTTTATTATGTTGAGGAATGCTCCCTTTATTCCCACTTTGCTGAGTGTTTTTATCAGAAATGGGTGCTGTATCTTATCAAATGCTTTTTCCGCATGTATTGATATGAACATGTGATTTTTGTCTTTGCTGTTGTTGATGTTATGTATTATGTTTATTGATTTGGGAATATTGTACCATCCTTGCATCCCTGGGATGAATCCCACTTGGTTATGGTGTATGATCTTTTTAATGTACTGCTGGATGTGTTTTGCCAATATTTTCTTGAGAATTTTAGCGTCTATGTTCATCAGCGATATCGGCCTGAGGTTTTCTTTCTTCATTGTGTCTTTATCTGGTTTTGGGATTAGGCTGATGCTGGCTTCATAAAAAGAGTTTGGGAGTCTTCCATCAGTTTGGATTTTTTCAAATAGTGTGTGAATGATAGGGGTTAGCTCTTCCTTAAATGCTTTGTAGAATTCTCCTGTGAAACCATCTTGTCCAGGGCTTTTGTGTGTTGGGAGTTTTTTGATTACTGCTTCAATTTCGTCTGCTGTTTTTGGTCTGTTCAGGTTTTCTGCTTCTTCATTCAATTTTGGAAGATTCTATTTTTCTAGAAATGTGTCCATTTCACCTAGGTTTTCAAATTTCTTGGCATACAGTTCTTCATAGTAATTTCTTACAATCCTTTGTATTTCTATGGTATCAGTTGTAATCTCTCCTCTTTCATTTCTAATTGTGTTTATTTGGATCCTCTCTGTTTTTTTCTTGATGAGCCTACTTAAAGGCTAGTTGATTTTGTTTATCTTTTCAAAGAACCAGCTCATGGATTCATTGATCCTTAGAATTGTGCTTTTAGTCTCTATGTCATTTAACTCTGCTCTGATCTTGGTTATTTCCTTCCTTCTGCTTGCTCTGGGCTGTCTTTGTTGTTGTTCCTCCAGTTCTTGTAGGCGTAGGCTTAGCTTGTTGGTTTGAAATGTTTCTATCTTTTTAAGGTAGGCCTGTATTGCTATGAAGTTCTCTCTCAGGACTGCCTTTGCTGTTTCCCATAGGTTTGGGGTTGTTGTGAGTTCACTTTCATTTGTTTCCAGAAAGTTTTTGATTTCTTCCCTAATCTCGTTCTTGACCCATTCATTGTTTAATAGCATGCTATTCAGTCTCCATGATTTTGAGTGTTTTGGTTTTTTTCCTTTGGGGTTGGTTTCTAGTTTCAGTCCCCTGTGGTCAGAGAAAATGCTTGATATGATTTCAATTTTCTTGAATTTGTTGAGGCTTGCTTTGTGTCCTATCATGTGGTCTATCTTTGAAAAAGTTCCATGGACACTTGAAAAGAATGTGTATTTTGCTTCTTTGGGATGAAAAGCTATATATATATCAGTTAAGTCCATTTCATCTAGGGTATTGTTAAGTGACACAATATCCTTGTTGATATTTTGTTGGGATGACCTGTCCATTTTTCACAATGGGGTGTTAAAGTCCCCTACTATAAGTGTGTTGCTGTCAATATCTTTCTTGAAGTCCTCCAAGATTTTATTTATGTATTTGGGTGCTCCTATGTTGGGTGCATATATATTTACAATGTTTATGTCTTCTTGTTGGATTCTTCTTTTTAGTATTATGAAGTGACCTTCTGGGTCTCTCTTTATGGCCCTTCTTTGTAAGTCTATTTTGTCTGATATGAGTATTGCTACCCCTGCTTTTTTTTCCTGTCCGTTTGCTTGGAAAATTTGTTTGCAGCCCTTCACTTTCAGTCTGTGTAGGTCTTTTGTCCTGGGATTGGTCTCTTGTAGGCAGCATATGTGTGGGTCATGTTTTCTTATCCATTCAGCTATTCTATGTCTTTTGATTGGAGCATTTAATCCATTTATGTTTAAGGTTATTATCGATAGGTAGTTATTCATTGCCTTTTTTTCCTACCTGTGTTCCTCTCTCTTTCTCTTTTCCTTCCTTTTCTTAAAGCAGTCCCTTTAGCATCTCTTGCAGAGCTGGTTTGGTGAAAGTGTATGTATTCTTTTAGACTTCTTTTCTCTGGGAAACTCTTTATTTGACCTTCTATCTTGATTGAGAGCCTTGCTGGGTATAGTAGTCTTGGTTGCAGGCCTCTGGTTCTCATTACTTGGAATATTTTTTGCCATTCCCTTCTGGCTTGGAACGTTTCCATTGAGAAGTCAGTTGCTGACCTTATTGGGGCTCCCTTGTATGTTACTTCCTGTTTCTCCCTTGCTGCCTTTAAGATCTTGTCATTGTCTTGGAATTTTGCCATTTTAATTATGATGTATCTTGCAGTGGGCCTCTTTGCGTTCCTCTTGCTTGGGACTCTCTGTGTTTCCTGGGTTTGGGTGACTTTTTCACTCATCAGATTAGGGCAATTTCCCATCATTATTTTTTAAACAGGCTTTCTATCCCTTGCTCTTCTTCTTCTCCTTGTGGTATCCCTATTATATGGATACTATTACATTTCATGTTTTCCTGCATTTCCCTTAACCTCTCTTCATTCTTTCTGAGCCTCTTTTCCTTTTCTTGCTCTTTCTGGGTTTTTTTTCTACTTTGTCCTCCAGCTCGCTGATCTGATCCTCTGCTTCATCAAGTCTGCTTTTGATTCCTTCTACTGTGTTCTTCAATTCAGAAATTGTATTCTTCATTTCCTCTTGGCCCTTGTTGATAGTTTCTGTTTCCTTTTTCATGTTAATATAGTTTGCAGTGAGTTCATTGTAGTTTCCCTGTAGTTTCTGGTAGTTCTCTGTGAGCTCAGAGAGCTCAGTGAGCTTCCTGATAACCAGTGCTTTGAACTCAGTATCTGATAGTTGACTTGCCTCTTTTTCAGTTAGCATTCTTTCTGAGGCTTCCTCCTTTCCTTTCATTTGGGGATTGTTTCTTTGTCGTCCCATTGTTTGTGAGACTCTTCTTGTTAGCCTCTGCTTCTTAAATTGATCTATTCTGACTCCCTGGGTTTATGATATGAATTTCTATGGTAGAATGCCAATGGGATTCAGTGGTGCTGTCTCCTTAATCTCCTGTGCTCAATGGTCTTGACCTGATGTTTATGGGTGTAACAGGGTCTAACTCTGGTCTTTTCAGCACTCCAGGTTTTATTGTCTCACCTGTGGGAAAAAGAGAAGGGGGGAAAAAAAGAAGGGAAGGAGGGGAAAAGGGAATGGAAAAGGAAAGGAAGGAAGGGAGAAGGAATAAAGAAAGATCGGAGGCAAGATAAGGTATTTTAACTAAAGTTAAAACAAAAGAATAAATAAAAGAAGGCACATACAGGAAGAAGGAATAAAAAAAGAAGGACAGAAAGGAAGAAGGAATTCAGGGGGAAAGGAGGAACGAAGAAAAAGAAAAAAAAGTCTTTTGCTGGCTTTAAACAGGTCAGGTTAGTTCTGTTGGTCTTCCTGTCTGTGGAATGGGAGGAGGTGGTTGGAAGGATTGGTTTCACTTTTCTCCCTTCCTGAGCCACACTCTTCACTGTTGTTCAGCCTCCAGTCCAGTTCCTCAGGGCCCTTCTGCTCCCCACTAGGCCTTTAGTTCACCAGTTGTGCTGTCCTTGAGTTGCACCAATTAGGGGCAACTCACACTCCCCCTTCTTGCTCTTTGCTGTGTTAGATGCCTGGGACTCTTGGTGCTGCTATAGGGTAGTTCAGCCCCCTACTGTGTTGAGTCTTTCTGGGGAATGCAGTCTCCCCTCGCCCTGCAGCTCCCCTCTGCTGGGTGTTCTGTCTTCATCCTAGAGAGCCAGTAGGCCCTGCAGGGCTCAGTGCACAGGGGTTGTGTAGGAGTTGTTCAGAACCCATACTTTTAGGTGTGGTCCCTGGCAGGTAGGCAGGCGTTTGATCAGCCTATCTGCGGCTTTGGGCCTGGGTCGTGCTGGGTTGGTCTTTCTGCTTCTTTGGGCCTAAGTCATGGGCACGGCTGGCGGGTCCAGCTGCTTTGGGACTGAGTCAGGCAAGGCCGGTCTTTCCGCTGCTTTGGGCCGGAGTTGCGAGCACTGCCAGCCTGTCCAGCCGCTTTGGGACTGAGTCACGCAGCCATTGGGTCCGCTGCTTTGGGCCTCTGGGTGGTGCAGCTATCCTCTGCTCCCGGTGCGCACCCACGCGTGGTTTCAGGTGTCGGCAGCCAGCCGGGGTTTCAGGTGTGGGTCCCCACTCCACTAATCTGGGTGCGCTCAAGTGAGCACTGGGGCTGGTTATCCCGCGTTCACCCTCCAGGGGCTGAGGGGGGAGGGGCGCCAGAGACCGCAGCTGCTGTGGAGAGTTCTCTAACTAGCCCCTGAGTGCCTCTATTTTCTGTCTTTCTTTTTGAGAAATTCTTCCTATTCAAGCCCCCCTGGTCCAAACAAGCACCTGGCTGCTCACACAGCTCAGCCTGGCTCTCTCCCAAGAATCCTGCAGTGGACCCTGCCTCTGGGCCTGGGGTTCAGCCGCCCTGGTCCCCGCGCTGGTCCCAGGGACCTTATTGTCCTTAAGCACTGTTCTTACTGTCTGATCTTTCAATGTCCTCTATCTGTGGTCTCCGATCTTCATATATGCTGGAATACCGTTGCCTGTTCGCTCTGCTCCTCAGATCAGCTAGGTGTTTCACTGGTGCTGAGGGAAAGTGGAGTCTGCTCCCACCTATCTCCCCGCCATCTGGCAAACATGGTTTCTTAACATTCTTCGTCTCAAACCCTTCTTCCCAGGGGCAGCAGCCACCTGGAGAAAGCATGGGTCTCCAAATTGGACCTAACCACCCAGAAATGAAAACTCTCTCCCCTTTGGAACAATGGGGGAAGGAAAAGAGGACCTAAGATTCTTAAAAAAAAAAAGAAAAATCAGGTACTCAGCTGGCCAATTACTCCCCCGTTGACACAAGGTCTTGTCAGAGGAGAAGAGAGAATAAATCTGGTGGCAGGACTGGTGGTTGCTCTTGGGCCTGGGAATAAAACTCTGCGGAGATTTCAAGGCTAGGCCATAGGCTTAGGGTCGAGATTTAAGAGCGGATGTAGACAAACCCAGCAAGATGGCTGAGACCGTTAAGCTCTGTGTGGCTATCCAGGTGCACATCATGAGCTGGAAGTGCTGACTCTGACCCTAGTGGAAGTGTTAAAGGCCATAGGTGAGGGTGGCCACCATGCCCAGGCAGTCTGTGGGTACTGTTGGGTTCTCATGAGTCTTGTGAAGGAACTTTTCCTTGAAGCTTTCCTGATTCCTATAAACACTGGGGCTAAAGCCATCAAATGCTTGGGAGCTGCTATGGTTCAGTGGGTGCTTTTAGAGTCACAAAGCCAGGAGTAGCCATGTCTGGGTCAACAAGCAGCCTGAGAAAATGGGTATTGTAAATTCCGCCTCCTGCTGAAGTCATGAAAAGGGCTGATTTTAGGATTTTCTCAGTGTGTGTGTGTGTGTGTGTGTGTGTGTGTGTGTGAGTGTTTAATAGGGCCTCACTGTTAGCACAGAGGGTTTTTTTTTTTTTCATTATAATCACTTTATATTTTTTAATTGTTAGTTTTCCATTTACCCCCATACACACTCTTCCAGCACAGAGTTATAGTAGACAGCATTGCAATGGCCATTAGGTGATGGCAGCTTTGGCATGAAGTGGGCAGGGACTGGGCTGGGATCATCAGGTGTCTTACTTTGCCAGGCATATAACACCATGGTGCCAGCTGTCAGGTCTAGAGCTCTATTTCAATTTAATTATTTGCTTATCTTTACACATGTTAATGTACCCTTTGGCCATAGGAGCACACATTTGAGAAATCAGTAACTATTCTATTGGGGCCTTAAGCTTCAACCTACAGGAAACGTTATTTCCAATAGAGATACATAGACAATAGCGTTTCCTATCACTGACTTCAAAACCTAAATACTTTCTGAACAGCATTTTCAGTACTTGAAACTAAAGAGAAATTGTTTCCATAATAGTAATTGAAACCAAGAGGGTAGCCAAGTTCTGGTCAGATCTGGTTTTTCAGTTTCATAGGATGTGGCTGTGATCAAATTTATCTGTTAACAGCTGGAACATTGGTCATATTGTTAGGGCACAAAGAAATTTCCAGGAGCTCTTTCTTTATGGACTTCCACGTGGCATCTGAGTGCTGGGAGAAGAAGATTTCTTCTTAGAATGTAAAGATGAGAGAAAATGTATGCACAGCAGACTAAAGTATTTGTATATCTGCTTGAAGGAGGCCTAAGATTGCAAAGATTGAAGTTGGAAAGGTTATTTTAGCTCATTTGTCATATCACCTTGTAAATAGCATACTAATGGCCCACCTGTAATGAAATTTTACAGTTTGCGCAGGTTTGTTGTCACTGGTCCTAGTGTTCAGATAAAGGTTCCCTTGATGTATAGGGTTGAAATTGTGGCCCTGTAAGTTGGTCCCAGTTTGTGAATCAGAATGCCCAGGTATTAGATCTTCTGTTTGTTCTGTGAATAGAAGAAATGTGAGTAGCAGAGCCTGTGTCTTGGTAGGGATTCCTTTTGTTACAGAAAACCTGACATTTGGCTTATGCAAAAGGGGAGTTTATTGGCTTATATAACTGAAGTTTAGGCTTCAGTCTGACTTTAGGTACAGTTGGATTCAGGGTGCAAATAATGCCTTCAAAACTCATTTTCTGTTTGTCACTTGGTGGTGTATTATTCTTGGGTTCCCTCTTAAGAAGCGACCACTTAACCCTTTGATAGGCATTATTATTTTCCCTGGTGGTTGTTTCTGATCAGATTAGTGTAGCAGCTCCAACCTTCTGTGCTTGCAATGCTTGATGCACTCTGGCTGGCTGAGGTCACCTGCTTATCCCTGACCCAGTCATTGAAGCCAGGGACATGTGAACTTTGGTGGGCCTGAGTCACATGGTCCATAATGAGCCCCACCCTACCACTTGGCCAAGAGTGAGCAAGAGTGGTCTTTCAATGAAGAGGTTGGATGCTGGGGAGGCTAAAGAGTCTCTGCTGCATGCAGTAGTAGTAGCCATGGCTTCAGTTTGAAATTAGAAAGCCCATATAATAAGTCTGTGGGCCATATCATGAGCTAGGCCAGCATATTAACCATTTCCAGGGGTTCTACAGTCCAATTTTTTTCTTTTTAAATCCTTAACCAAGGAGGATATGTAGTTGATTTTACAGAAAGAGAGAAACATTGATTGGTTGCCTCTCATACATGCCCTGACCAGGGATCAAACCTGCAACCTTTTGGTGTACAGCAGAGGTGTCAAACTCATTTTCACTGGGGGCCAAATCAGCCTTGTGGTTGCCTTCAAAGGGCTGAATGTAATTTTAGGACTATAAACGTAACTACTCCTTAACAGTTAAGAGCTCGGCGCTGCCACTGGGTAGAAACAAGGTGCTGGGCTGGATAAAACAAGGTGGAGGGCCAGATTCAGCCTGTGGGCCTTGTGTTTGCCACCTGTGGTGTACAGGATGACACTCCAACCAACTGAGCTGCTGGGCCAGGGCCCACAGTTCTATTTTGAGCAAGCCTCATGCTCCCCGGGAATATGATTTCTCTCAGGTTCTGGCTGGTACATTGGCCAGACCCTTCTACTCCTGATGCTAAACCTTTATAATAAGGGGACTAGTATTCATCAGACCTTAATATGGGAATCATTATTTCTTTTCTCTCTCTCTTTTTTTTTTTTTGGCGGGGGCAAGGGAGAGGTTGATTTTCTTTTGAAAGAACAAATTTGGGAAATGCATATATAAATGAAAGATGTCCTTATGATCAATCTCTTTCTGCCCTTCAACCCCTTCCCCTAATCACTGTTTACCAACATTGCCTTGCAGTCCTTGGAGGTAGAACCATTGGATTTGTCAGCCTTTCTGAAGTGATTTACAGTGAAGCAAGTGGTTTCGCCCCATCTTTACCTGTTTTCCATCTTCCTTTGGCAGTTTGATATTTTTCCTTAAAGATAATATCTTAATGTGCTTTGGGTAAGGATTTTTAAAAATTTAATTAGGTGGCTAGTATTACAAGTGATATTGGGAGAAATACACACTATAATACATTGCCATTATGTGAGTTGTCAGTACTTTTTTGGAATTCATGTTGGATAATTTATATAATTTTTTTGCATATACTTTGATTTGTTGGTTTCACTTCTAGGAATTTGTTCTCAGGAAATAATTATAAAGATTTTAGTTTATTAGTTGTGTATCCTGTTTATTATTCCATTATTGTCCAACAATGGGATTAAATGAACAAATTGTGGTACCCCGATCTAGTGGAAGACTTATCTGACAATTAAATATGTTTTAAAAGAGTCACAACCTTTTTGCACCCCCTTTGCAGTACAGCACCAAAGTTTTGACAGATTGAATGGTAGGATAAATAGTCTGTGGGTTACATGAAATGGCTGGTGCATTAGTAGTAATGCTAGTACTACCATTGAATTGCTGCTCTTTTAAAAGCATTGTGTGAGATGAGAATGTTGATATACCAAAGTGGCAATGGAAAAATTTGCAAAATAGAATGTACAGTACAATCCCAGTTTTGTTTAAAAGTTCCACATGCATAATATGTACATGCATGGGTGCCATCCATCTCTGTGTGCCACCTATGTGCTCATAGAAGAGACTGTGTGGATAGATTCCCACATATTAATTGTGGGTGGTGGGTTACTAGGGGATTTTCTTTTCCTTTTGCTTTGTATTTTCTAAACTTTATATAATAATGTGACATGCTTCTGAATTTGGCAGTGGGAGAGAAAGCCTTAGTGGCCTCCCTTCTCTGACTAGCTTACTGGGGTTGCTGAAAACAGATATTCTTTGATTGTACAGATCTTTTTTCTGTCCCTCTTCCTCTTCCTGCTAACTATGCATTTAGCATAGTTAGCATGGTAACAGTCAGCTACCATTTTGGGCCTCTAGGAAGAAACTGGTAAATGTGGCCTTAATGGATTTGGGGTTTTTTCCTTAAAGAATTAGCAGACATTTTAAGAGATTGATGAGTTACTGTGTGGTGAATCCGAGGCCTACTTAGAGGAAATGTGGCTCTGGGAATCACATGGAGACATTTGTGGTCACTCATGTACCCCTTGAAGACATGTCATCTTTGTATGGGGTTCCTTCCTCATCTTTTGATTCATTTCACAATTTCCTTTCTTGCCTTTCTTTGGCTTAGATGCTAAAACCAAGTATCATCTCCAGTTAACTATTTTTCAGTCAGTTACTGACAACTGAATTCCTGAAAAGATGACTGAAAAGTGAATAGTTGGTGTGATAATTGGGTGTTTGAGGATTAATCATCCTCAACCCGGGTGGCTGGTACCCACCTGCTAGTGGAAGCAGGGAATTTGTGCCTGGTCAGTGGTCTCCCTTCCCCTGGGCCCAAGGTGTCCGTCTGCTAGGTAAGAAGACAAGCTCTAAGCTTAAAACCAGAGATGAAGAGTGTGGCAGGTGTGCCGTTTTTATTATGATGCCATGCAGCCACACACCCAGTACAGTCCAGCCTTCTGGTTTTAAACAGGGGAGTAACAGAAGAGGATGGGGAAAAAGCAAATAGTGGCCAGTCTAAGACTCTGTGCCGTCAGTGGGGCTGTCTGCATAGAAGTAGGTAGTGTGACAGCAAAAAATATTCCAAGTGTGGGTCAGTAA
This sequence comes from Desmodus rotundus, assembly GCF_022682495.2. Lineage (NCBI taxonomy): Eukaryota > Metazoa > Chordata > Mammalia > Chiroptera > Phyllostomidae > Desmodus > Desmodus rotundus. The sequence goes on along the minus strand of NC_071387.1, from coordinate 88,244,006 downwards.
AGTGATACGAGTCCTTTTGGGTTATTTTGAGTTATGTGGGATTAATCATATAGTTCAGTTCTGGAGTCCAGAGACCCAAAGGCTTTATGATTTAGTATTTGGAAATTTTATAGTGCATGTGTGTGTTGGCTTGGCTGTCTTTGGCAAGTAGTATTTGTTCTAGCAGCCTAAATTGGCTACAGTCCTCATATCTTAACTGGGTAGATATTCTTATTAGTGTATTTGAAGTATGCAAGGTAAGAACATGTTAAAAGGAAAAGAAAAATTACTTTGGGCAAACCTGGTTGGTCTTAGGAGCTAAGATTATTTTATAGAAACATAACCAATTGGGTTTTTTCTTCAAAAATTTTTTCCTCTTCCCTTTCTTCCTCTCTCCTTTCATCCTTGTTCCCTTTTTTTCCCCCCCCACTTTTAAGATTGGTTAATGTAGAAAGTCACACGTTCCTACCAACCCTAATTACAACTCTTGTCTTAGCTTGCTGCTGCAGTACATTTTAGGACAAAAAGCCGTTTAAAAGCATGAAAATAGCAGCAGATGGTACTTGTGTGCTTTAGCAGAAGGAACAGCTTCCCCTCCCAAGTTGCTCTGGGTAAGACCTAATTTCCAGAAATGATCTTGTAAGTCCCAAGTTCCAGGTGACAGCAAGTGACTGCATTTATAATACTCAGCCTTCCTCCTCAGTAATTTTGCAAGTTTGCTTTCTAGGAAGTAACTTACAAGTCAGTACTACCCAGGCCCAGCCTTTTCTTGGTTGGTCGTTCAGCTTTTGGAGCTGCCTGGTGAGAACAGGGGTTCCCATGATCTTGGCTTTGAGACTCCCCATAGGGATGGCTGCTGTTGTGCAGCGGCTTCAGCCCCTGGCAGCCAATGGAGAGCTGAGGGACTCATGTCCTCATGTTCTCTGGCCTTTGAGTATCTGGCAGATAGAGTAGGAAGAAAAACACGCACCTGACTAGCTCTACCACTGTTTAGTTGAAAGTTCGAAAGATGGATTTCTTATTGCTGATATGTAGAAACAGCAGCACTTGTCAGTGGTTCCTTGCTTCTGAACAGACTCTACATAGGAAAAGAATGAGAAGGGTAGATTGGATCAATCCCTTCTCTCTCTTTTTTTAAAAATATATTTATTGATTATGCTATTACAGTTGTCCCATTTCCTCCCCTTCACTCCACTCCACACTGCTCACCCCCTCTCTCCCTCATTCCCCCACTATAGTTCATGTCCATGGGTCATACTTATAAGTTCTTTGGCTTCTACATTCCCTATACTGTTCTTACCCTCCCCCTGTCTATCTTCTACCTACCATTTATCCTACTTATTCTTTGTAGCTTTTCCTCCTCTGCCCCCTCCCACTCCCCTGTTGATAACCCTCCCTGTGATCTCCATTTCTGTGGTTCTGTTCCTGTTCTAGTTGTTTGCTTAGTTTGCTTTTGTTTTTGTTTTAGATGTGGTTGTTAATAACTGTGAGTTTGCTGTCATTTTTACTGTTCATATTCTTTATCTTCTTTTTGTTAGATAAATCCCTTTACCATTTCATATAATAAGGGCTTGGTGATGATGAACTCCTTTAACTTGACCTTATCTGAGAAGCGCTTTATCTGCCCTTCCATTCTAAATGATAGCTTTGCTGGATAGAGCAATCTTGGATGTAGGTCCTTGCCTTTCATGACTTCAAATACTTCTTTCCAGCCCCTTCTTGCCTGTAAGGTCTCTTTTGAGAAGTCAGCTGACAGTCTTATGGGAAGTCCTTTGTAGGTAACTGTGTCCTTTTCTCTTGCTGCTTCTAAGATTCTCTCCTGTTTCATCTTGGGTAATTATGTAATTATGATGTGCCTTGGTGTGTTCCTCCTTGGGTCCAGCTTCTTTGGTACTCTCTGAGCTTCCTGGACTTCCTGGAAGTCTGTTTCCTTTGCCAGATTAGGGAAGTTCTCCTTCATTATTTGTGCAGATAAGTTTTCAATTTCTTGCTCTTCCTCTTCTCCTTCTGGTACCCCTATAATTCGGATGTTGGAACGTTTCAAGATGTCCTGGAGGTTCCTAAGCCTCTCTTCATTTTTTTGAATTCTTGTTTCTTCATTCTTTTCTGGTTGGATATTCCTTTCTTCCTCTGGTCCACACTGTTGATTTAAGTCCCAGTTTCCTTCCCGTCACTATTGGTTCCCTGTACACTTTCCTTTGTTTCTCCTAGCATAGCCTTCATTTTTTCATCTAATTTGTGACCAAATCCAACCAATTTTGTAAGCTTCCTGATTACCAGTGTTTTGAACTGTGCATCTGATAGGTTGGCTCTCTCTTTGTTGCTTAGTTGTATTTTTTCTGGAGCTTTGATCTGTTCTTTCATTTGGGCCATTTTTTTTTTTTTTTTTATCTTGGCATGCCTGTTACTTAAAGGGGCAGAGCCTTAGATGTTCACTGGGGCAGGGTAATCCTGGCCGCTGTGCTGTGACACTGTATGTGGGGGAGGAGCTGAGAGGGAGCAATGGCTCTTGCTCCACTCTCTGCTGGATTTCAGTCACTCCCTCTGCTACCCACAATCAAATTGGGCCCTTCTGGTGCTGATTCCTGAGTGGGTGGGCTTGTGCACGCTCTAGGCCCCTGTGGGTCTCTCCAATGAACTCTCCTGTGAGGCTGGGAGTTTCACCTGCTGCCGCCTCCACTCCCACGGGTGTTTTCACTCAGAGGTTTGAGGCTTTATTTCCTGGAGCTGGAGCCCTGGGTTGCATAGTCTGTTTCGCTCCCCCGCCGTTCCTACCAGTTTATCTGTGCACGAATGTGGGGCCGCAGGGTCTGCCAGCTGCAGCCTGGCCTGCCCCGCTCCATAATCCGATACCTCACTGGGTCCGCCAGCCTTGGCCTTGCCTCGAGTCCTCTCCACCCCTGCTGCCTGTCTCTGCCCCTCCTACCAGTGTAGATGAATGTTTCTTCTTTATCTCCTTGGTTGTCGGACTTCTATACAGTTCGATTTTCTGTCAGTTCTGGTTGTTTTTTGTTTTTAAATTATTGTTATCCTTCTTTTGGTTGTGTGAGGAGGCACAGTGTGTCTGCCTATGCCTCCATCTTGGCCAGAAGCCCTGGATCAGTCCCTTCTCTCAAGGAAGCCTTGCTGACACTGTCACTGGTGTTTTGTGCTAGCATTTGCCTCCTGATTTTAATTGCTTATTTCTCAGGGCTGTTTTCTTAGGTGACAGGCTCCCTTTAGTAGCCATCCTAGCATTCCTCTGAGTGGGCTTCCTGACCAACCAGCTGCAGTATGGAGCCAGCTCGTTCTGGTCTGTTTTCCATATGTCCGGGCCTATTGCTGACCCTGGAGAGATCAAACTAAGGAGAGGGAGGGAAGGCAGGAACAACAGGGAAATTTTCATTTCTTGTTCAGATGGGTGTAGCCCTGCTTTCACTGTCCTTTTGGTCTTACCTTATTTTCTGTTGGTGTGAATAGGCTTGGGCAAGAGGTGTGAGAGCCGTTCACTAAGGAGGAAAGTGCCTGTCCTCAGAAGGCTTGCAATTTTAGAACTTTATCCTCTTTGGGTGACAAAAAGTAAAGGTAATCCCACAGTAGTCCAGATCCCGTATTTCAGTGTTAGGATCCCCGAAATTCAGAGAGGTTAAGTGACCTGTTCAAGGGTACACATTACTCAGGGAGATCCCAGACTAGAACTGAAGGCTTCCTGGGAGTTGACGCTGTTCCTGTTGACTAAGTACCCCTCTAGAACACCCAGGTGTTGATAGTGTATCTTTTCTTCTTGGGCATTATCATCTCCTTAGGGGAAAGGTATATCCGGGCATACATCCTAGCAGAGAGAGAACAGAGTAAGGCCAGTGAAGTGGAATGGCACCTTTAGAATCAGACACCAGGCCTGGAATCCTTTTTCCTTTATAGACTGGTGTAGGACCTTCAGCCAAATCCCTTAATCTCTCTTCATTTTCCTCTCTGTAAAAGGAAGATTATATTCTCTTCCTCTTAGTGGGTTAAATGTGACAATTTATGTCAGTCTCCTCAGTGAATATGTGTTACTTAAAAGATAATGCTATAATTACATATTTTATTTTTTTAATTTTATTTATTTATTTTTAGAGAGTGGGGGAAGGGAGGGAGAAAGGGAGAGAAACGTCAGTGTTTGGTTGCCTCTCATGTGGTCCCCCACTGGGGACCTGGCCTGCAACCCAGGCATGTGCCTTGACTGCGAATTGAACCTGCGACCCTTCGATTTGCAGCCTGTGGTCAAACTGCTGAGCTACACCAGCCAGGGCTATCAATACATATTTTTAAATCACCTCTCAACATGGACCTGCTGGATGCACCCTTTGCCTCCTTCCTTTCCATTCCATGCTCCAGTCATTGAAGGACTCGGAACAGGCCTTGCAGTCTGACAGACTGGTTCCATTTCCTAGCCCCATTGCTGAGTAGTGAAGAAACCTGTTTTCTAATGTGTACGAGCTTTGACAGTCCAGTGGTTGGGAAGTGTGAAGGTGAGGATGTGTGTAAAGTGTGCAACCCACGTCCCACCACTGTGAGTTCCTCCTCGTTTGTCCCTCCACCTTTCTTTCTGTAACACGAGTTCATACTTGTCTCTCCATTTCCTGTCTCCTTTTGCACTGTATCTGTGTGGCTTAGCTCTTAATGGTTGTTCAGTTCCCCAAGAGGCAATTCTTTCTCAGCAGTAGACAGTAAGTCCTAGAAAACAGGGACTGGCATGATTGTCACTTCACAGAATTCCATGAGAGATGGAAGCAGCTTCCTGATTGCTCTTTGGGCCAGAGCCACCTGCAGGATCACAGCTTTTGGGACTGCCCTCAGCCCATCAGTGCCACCAGCTCCAGGCCTGGGTCCAGGCAGGCAGCCAAGCCCATGCTCAGGAACAACAGCCAGGGTTGGCCCAGGGAATGAGGGGGGCTGGAGGCTGATGTTCAGAGAGGGAGGGAAGGAGGAAGACAGAAGCCACTGGAGCTGAAATTGGAAGGGGAAAACCTGGAGACTGATCTTGGTCCAGCATAGGCTGAGCAGTTGGCTGTCTTCCATCTTTCAGGTAATCCCCAAGCTACAACTGTTTTTTCTTTTCTGTATTCTTTCTGCCTTTCCTTTCTCCCTACCGCTGCTGTCCCTGGCTCCATTCACCTCATTTTTGCCACTTAGCAGAAGGAGGCAGCAGTCACTTATTGTAAGCAGAGCTGCTTTGGGCACCTGGGGAGTCCTGCATGCCTGTCTGCTGTGGCAGAGTGGGATGGCCACAGAAAAGGGCACTATTACAAGGGAGGCTTGTTTCTGTCATGGACTTTTTTGATATTAACAACTCTAATAAATGGCTGAGTCTTTTCTATGAGTCAGGTATTGGGCAGAGCATTTTACATGGGTTTTCTCATTTACTGCACCCACCAGTCCTTGAGGTCCAGCTGTGCAATTTTAAACTTACCTGCTGAAGCCACATAGCTGGTTCTATCTCCATGACTCAGATCCAGGTTTGTCTGCCTGCTGAGCTTAGCCTTTTAATTATTCTACTCTTGTTTATACCTCCCTAGGTAGCTCCTTGACACTGGTGTGCCTTCACTTCTTTTCTTATGAAATGGAGATAATGACTTCCCATAGCTACATTTATGTGTATCTATTATAATGTACTAATAAATAGAGTGGTATTCATTAACAGTGATGCTGTTACTGATGATAGTTGATTCTGGAGTGCCCAGACTGTTCACTTCAGACACTTAGCAGGAGGACTGAATGGGAAGGCATTTCCATTAAATGAGTATAAATGAGTAGTTAGAAATCCTGTCTTTTGCAAACTTACAGACCTGGGACTAAGTGGAAAGGGAAGGACTCCGGAACTGGCTGGAAGCTTGTCCACTGGACAGGGAGTGACCAGCGATTCAGAATGTCCATAGGGAATAGCCAGTACTTAGCTTGATTTTATTCAGGATCTGTCACAAGGAGTCTTATTCTATGGAGAACCTGATCTCCCAGGTATTTCTGGGCAGTGGTGCCTTTGAGCAGGATCAGTGCCATGGTTCAAGGGACTATTTTTGAATAAGACCCGAGTACGTGAGTAAAGGAGAGGTTGATGTCCTGGTAGGGTCTGGGAAACGGTAGCCTGGAGCCCATTGTTCAGATGGGACAAGCTGGGGTTTCTGTTAGGCTAACCAGATACTACTTGGCTGATAATAGTTGTCATGTTAAGTGGCTTCAGGAGGTAGGGAGACAGTGTGTGACAGGTACTCTTTATCTGCATTTCCTGATGCATCCTTACAATAGTGAAGCAGATCATATTTGCAAGTTGAGGAAATTCAGGTGTCAGTCGGGGTCAGACACCGTTGGCAGAGCTAGATCTCTGAACCATACTAGTGGGCTGAAGCTTCACAGGGTTAGGGCCTCTGGAATCACTTTAGTTCCCACCTCTGGGAGGCTGAGCCCAAGGGCATCTGGCCTACCTGGATCACCAAGGACTCGCCTGTGAGAGGGAAGTGAGTGGGACACCTTCTTTGAGTACTGGGCACAGACCACATGTTACTCTCTTTCCAGTGACTGGCCGATGGAAAGACTCAGTACTCTGGGATTGTGTGGTAACACTCCCAAGCTTGGGACCCATCTGTTTGTGGCATTTCCCCTAGGTACACTCTTACTGGTGGGCTCAGCAGGTAACGGTTATGGTTTCCTCAAGCCAGACATACCACGTTTTGTGTTTGTGATGTTAGGTAATTTGCTTTGTGCCTCAGTTTGTCTTTAAATGGGGTTGTGATAAAGATATATGAGTTTTAATGTCCATACTAGTGCTTTTTCTTAGCACTAGTGTCTGGCATGATATCAAGTGTTCAATAATTGATAACTGCTATTATTAGCTATTAGCCAACAGCTAGTGGGACCAGGAAAAATTTCAACTGTAAAATAAAGTGTGGGCAGCCTGGGACCCAGGGTTGGGCACTGTGATTGATCCTGGGAAAAGCGTGGGAACAGAACTAGAAGGTAGACATAATAGAAGAGAGTCCACTGCATAGTCAGGCAGCTGTCCTCACCGTCATATATGAAAACATTTTCTCCTGTCTCGAGCCTACCGCTTGCCTCAATACTTAGCGGGAATGGGGGTATTTCAAAGAAGGGGCCAGAATGAAAGAAAGGGATGTACTGCCGGCACTTCCTGATTGATCATCTTTTTAAATTGATTTTCCCCTTTTTCTCATCTGCTCGGCATGTTAAACGCCTTCAGGTTTCAGCTGGCTCTGCTGTATCAGATCATCAAAGATGCTCTTAACTTGGGGGGCTGAGTGTGTAAGTTGGATTTGGGGTCTTTGGGAATCCCACCTTTTTTGCCCCTACCTTAAGGCCTTGGCACAAGGTTTTGGAGGAAGCTGGTACAATGACACATCCATCTGGTGGAAGTGGGGTGAGTAACCTGAAGTAGGTGGGTCAGAGGGAGGCCAGGAAATCCTCTTACCCTACCTGGTACCTGGGTCTCCCTCAGCAGCAGGAGCTGAACAACAGACTTTGGTGAGCAGGGTTCCTGGAATTAGAGCTGCCAGTTTGCAGGCATGGAGGGGAGGGTGGAGTCTGGGCCTTTTGTTTCTTTCAGCGCTCTAGTATTTAGGAACACAAATGTGGAAATCAGACCTGCCACATGGTATATTCCTGCTTGTTTTGAGATAATTCAGCTCAAACAGTTGCTTCCCTTATATGCTTAATAAACTATGCTTTTGTCTCTTGAACTCTTCTTAAAGCATAAAAAGACTTAAAAATACTTATTAGGGTCTGTCATTTGCTACATCAAAAACTGTTTAAGGGTTTCAGTGGGTTTTTGAAGCCTAAGTGAAACTGGAGTCTTTTGAGGGCATGTATAGACGTAGACATGTCTCTGTTCATTTATTCTTTTTGAGGGTGGAGAATAGGACACACCCTGATACAATGAGTCTCCAATAACTACAGAATGATTCTGGTCTTCATTTTAAACATGTACACTCAGACTTTCCCTTAGAATTCCTTTTGATGATAATCTCGAATTTATCCAGGCACTATTTGGAGGAAGCTAAAGTTCTTTCTGTAAAGTTCAAAGCTTCAACCTTCTGTAAAAAGCACCCTTTATCCTACTATGAGTCTCCTAAGACCATTGAACTTATATCTTGAAGGTTCTTAGAGCTGAGGCATGGTACTGATATTGGTTGGTCCACTTTCCCTGTTATATTTCTGGCTCCTGGTCTAAATCCTATTAACATTGTACCTTGAGTTACAGAAGGTGGTAAAATTTTGTAAGTACAGGTGCTCCTCCACTTACTGTGGGTTTTGCCCCAATAAACCTGTCGCAGGTTAAAAATATCGTAAGTTGAAATGCATTTAATACACCTAACCTACCAGGCATAACCTACCAGCTTAGCCTACCCTACCTTAAACATGCTCAGAATTTATATTAGCCTACAAAATCATCTAACACAAAGGCTGTTTTATAATAAGTGTATCTCACATAATTTATTATGCATACAGCTTTTGTAGCATTGTAAGTTGAACCATCGTAAGTCAAGGATCGTCTGTATTAAGTTGTAGATGGATCTTCTAGTGGACTAGTCGGAAGTAAGAATTAAGAGTCCTGAGTAGACAAGGTCATCAGGGAAATTGTCTCACTCAAATACACCTTCTGGCCCTGGCTTGCGTGGTTCAGTGGATTGAGTGCTGGCCTGCAAACCAAAGGGTCGCTGGTTCGATTCCCAGTCTAGGGCACATGCCTAGGGTTGTGGGCCAGGTCCCCAGTAGGGGGTACGTGAGAGGCAACCACACATTGATGTTTCTCTCCCTCTTTCCCCCTCCCTTCCTCTCTCTGAAATAAATAAATCAATAAATATCTTTAAAAAAATAAAAAAACACCTTTTAATTACATTAGTAATAAACCACCATGATGAGTTTATGTAGACTTTTTCATGTAGCAATTTTCCTACTATTTAGAGATTTTATTTGCATAAATCAGCCCTGCTTTTAAGATGGAGACAGCCTTTTTAAAAAATTGATCAATTACAGTTATCCCAGTTTTTCCCCTGTTGCTCTTCCCTGCCCAGTCCCCCACTCCCACCATCAATCCCCACACCGTTGTCCATGTCCATGGGTCCTTTATACATGTTAGTTGACTTGGCTCTTCCCTTTCTTTCTTCTGTTATCCCCTACCCCCACCTCTCTACTTACTGTCAGTTTGCTCTTTATTTCCATGTCTCTGGTTATGTTTTGTTATTAGGTTCCACTTGCAGGTAAGATCATATTTGTCTTTCACTACCTGGCTTATTTCATTTAGCATAATGCTCTCCAGTTCCGTCCATGCTTGCATGAAGATTAGCAGTTCTTTCTTTCTGCTGTGTAGTATTCCATTGTGTACCACATTTGTACCACAGTTTTTTCATCCACTCATTTACTGAGGAACACTTAGGTTGCTTCCAGCTCCTGGCTATTGTAAATTGTGCTGCTATGAACATTGGGGTGCATAGGTTCTTTTGGATTGGTGTTTCAGGATTCTGAGGGTATAATCTGAGCAGTAGAATTGACAGGTCAAAAGGCAGTTCCATTTTTAGTTTTTTGAGGAAATTCCATACTGTTTTCCACAGTGGCTGCACCAGTCTACAATCCCACCAGCAGTGCACCAGGATTCCTTTTTCTCCACAACCTCTCCAGCACTTGTTTTTTGCTTTGTTTATGATGCCCATTCTCACCTGTGTGAAGTGGTATCCCATTGTAGTTTTAATTTGCATCACTCTGATGGCTAGTGATGCTGAGCATCTTTTCATATGTTTCTGGGCCCTCTGTATGTCTTCCTTAGAAAAGTGTCTTATTCATATCCTTTGCCTATTTTTTAAATCGGATTGTCTGTCTTCCTGGAGTAGAGTTGTGTACATTCTTTATATATTTTGGAGATCAAACCCTTGACCAAGGTACCATTTGAAAATATGGTTTCCTTTACGGTAGGTTCCCTTTTCATTTTGTTGATGTTTTCTTTAGCTGTGCAGAAGCTTTTTAATTTGATGTAGTCCCATTTGTTTATTTTTCCTTTATATCCCCTTGCCCTAGGGGAAATATCAGTGAAAATATTGCTATGTGGGATATCTGAGATTTTCCTGCCTATGTTCTCCTCTAGGACTTTTATGTCACAATTTATATTTAAGTCTTACATTCATCTTTAGTTTATTTTTGTGTATGGTGTAAGTTGGTGGTCTAGTTTCATTTTTTCCCATGTACCGGTCCAGATGCATGGACCGGTACATTCTATTTATTGAAGAGGCTATTTTTATTCTATTTTATGAAGCTACCTTTTTTGTCAGATATTAATAGACTACAGAGGCATGGCTTTATTTCTGGCCTCTCTGTTCTGTTCCATTGATCTATGTGTCTGTTCTTATGCTAATACGAGACTGTTTTGATTATAGTGGCCTTGTAATATAGTTTGATGTCAGGTATTTTGATACCTCCTACTTTGTTCTTCTTTCTCAAAATTGCTGAGGCTATTCAGGGTCATTTATGGTTCCATATAAACTTTTGAAATATTTATTCTGTATATGTCATTGATATTTTAATAGGGATTGCATTGAATCTATAAATTGCTTTGGGTAGTATGGGAATTTTGATGATGTTAATTCTTGTAATCCATGAACATGGTACATGCTTCCATTTATTGTGTTTTCCTTAATTTCTTCAGTATTCTGTAGTTTTATAAGTACAGATCTTTTATTTCCTTGTTTAAATTTATTCCTAGGTAGTTTATTTCTCTTGTTGCTATAGCAAATGTTTTTTTGTTTCCTGATTTCTGTTTCTGATATTTCTTCATTGGTGTACAAAAATGCCTTCGATTTCTGAATATTGACTTTATATCCTGATGTTTTGCTAAATTCACTTATTAGGTCGAGTAGTTTTTTGGTTAGCCTAATTCACTTATTAGGTCAAGTAGTTTTTTGGTGGAGGGTTTTCTGTGTATATTATCATGTCATCTGCAAACAATGACAGTTTTACTTCCTCCTTTCCAATCTGGATGGCTTTTATTTCTTTTTCTTACCTGATCGCTGTGGCTAGTACTATGTTGAATAGAAGTGGTGAAAGTGGGCATCCTTGCCTTGTTCCTCATCTTAGGGTGAAAGCTTATAGTTTTTGTCTGTTGATTATGATGTTGTCTGTAAGTTTCTCATATAAGGCCTTTACTCTGTTGAGGTATACTCCCTCTACTTCCACTTTGCTGAATGTTTTTATCATGAATGGGTGGTGTACTTTATCAAATGCTTTTTCCACATCTATTGATATGATCATGTGGTTTTTGTGTTTCATTTTGTTTGTGATGTTATGTTTATTTTTTAAATATATTTTATTGACTATGCTATTACAGTTGTCCCATTTTTTTCTACCCTTTATTTCCCATCCACCCTGTACCCCCACCATCATTCCCATATTATCTTAACTTCCCCCTGACTATTTTGTACCCACCATTTATGCTTCTTATCCCTGTACCTTTTCTCCCATTCTTCCCCCACTGCCTCCCTGCTGATAACCCTCTGTCTGATCTCTATATCTGTGATTCTGTTCCCGTTCTAGTTGTTTGTTTGTTTAGTTTGTTTTTGTTTTTCTAGGTTCAGTTGATGATAGTTGTGAGGCTGTTGTCATTTTACTGTTCATATTTTTGATCTTCTTTTCCTTATATAAGTCCCTTTAACTTAATATCTGGCAAGCACTTCTTCTACCCTTCCATTCTAAATGATAGTTTTGCTGGATAGAACAATCTTGGATGTAGGTGCTTGTCTTTCGGACTTCGAATAGTTCTTTGCAGTCCCTTCTTGCCTGCAAGGTTTCTTTTAAGAAATCAGCTGATAGTCTCATGGGAACTGCTTTGTAGGTATCTGTCTCCCTTTCTGTTGCTGCTTTTAAGATTCTCTTCTTACCTTTCATCTTGGGTAATGTAATCATGATGTGCTTTGGTGTGTGCTTCCTTGCCAGCTTCTTTGGGACTCTCTGAGCTTCCTGTACTTCCGGGAAGTCTATTTCCTTTGCCAGATTGGGGAAGTTCTCCTTTATTATTTGTTCAAATAAGTTTTCAATTTTTTGCTCTTCCTCTTCTCCTTCTGGCACCCCTGTGATTCGGATGTTGGCATGTTTAAAGTTGTCCTGGAGGCTCCTAAGCCATTCCTCATTTTTTTGAATTCTTGTTTCTTCCTTCTGTTCTGGTTGAATGTTTATTTCTTCCTTCTGGTCCAAACCATAGATTTGAGTTCCGGTTTCCTTCCCTTCACTGGTTGTTCCCTGTCCGTTTTCCTTTATTTCACTTTTCATAGCCTTCAGTTTTTCCTCAATTTTGCGACTACACTCACTCAACTGTTTCTGTGAGCATCTTGATTACCAGTGTTTTGAACTGTGCATCTGATAGGTTGGCTTTTTCCTCATCACTTAGTTGTATTTTTTCTGGAGCTTTGATCTGTTCTTTCATTAGGGTCATATATTTTTGCCTTGGTGCACCTGTTATGTAGTAAGGCGTGGAGCCTTAAGTATTTGCCAGGGTGGGTCAACTCAGGTCACTGAGTTGTGGCATTGTATGTTGGGGAGGGGTCCAAGAGGGAAGAAACAATGCTGCTTGTTCAGCTCTTGCCAGCTTCCAGTCCCCTCCACCACTACCCAAAAACAAATTGGGCTCTTATGATGTTGATTCCCAGGAGGGTGGTTTTCTGTAGGTCTTAGGACCCTGTGTGTCTTCTAGTGAACTCTCCTGTGTGGCTGGGAGTTTCTCCTTCTGCCTCAACCCTCATGGGTTTTTATTCCCAGAGGTTTTGAGGCTTTATTTCCCTGTGCTGGAACCCTGGGTTGCACAGTCTAGAGTCTCTAGAGTCTAGACTCTCTCTCCCTAGTTGTTCCTCCCTGTTTATCCACATACAAATGTGGGACCACTCTCTCCTTCAGCCACCACCTTGCTGTAAGTCTTCCCTGCCCTGGCTGCCTGTTTCTGTCCCTCCTAACAGTCTGAATGAATGTTTCTTCTTTAACTCCTTGGATATTGGACTTCCATACGGTTTGATTTTCTGGCAGTTCTGGTTATTTTTTTAATTTATTTTTTTCGTAAATTTGTTGTCCTTTTGGTTTAGCAAGGAGGCAAAGTGTATCTACCTATGCCTCCATTTTGGCTAGAAGAAGCTATTATGTTTATTGTTTTTTGTGAATATTGTACCATCCTTGCATCCCTGGGATGAATCCCACTTGACTGTGGTTTATCACCTTTTTATTGTATTTCTGGATCTGGTTTGCCAATATTTTGTTGAACATTTTAGCGGCTATATTCATCAGCAATGGAGATCTAGTTTTCTTTCTTTATTGTCTTTGTCTTTTTGGAGATTAGCATGATGCTGGCCTCATAAAAAGAGTTTGTGAGTCTTCCTTCTTCTTGGATTGTTTGGAATAGTCTAAGAAGGACAGACGTTAGCTCTTTCCTAAATGTTTTGTAAAATTCTCCTGGGAAACCATCTAGTCCCTGGCTTTTGTGTGCCGGGAATTTTTTGAGGACTGCTTCAATTTCGTCAGCTGTTAACTGGTCTATTCAGACTTTCTGCTACTTCTTGATTCAGTTTGGGAGTATTATATGTTTCTAGAAATTTGTCCATTTTGCCCAGGTTTTCATACTTCTTGGCATATAGTTGTTCATAGTAATTTCTCACAATCCTTTGTACTTCTGTGGTATTTGTTGTACTTTCTCTTCTTTCATTTCCGATTTTATTTATTTGCATCCTCTTCTGTTCTTGAGTACTCTGGTTAAAGGCCTGTCGATTTTTTGTTATCTTTTCATAGAACTAGCTCCTGGATTTATTGATCCTTTGAATTGTTCTTTTAGTCTCTATGTCATTTATTTCTGTTTTGATCTTGATTTCCTTCCTTCTACTTGCTCTGGGCTTTGTTTGTTGTTGTTCCTCCAGTTCTTGTAGATGTAGGGTTAGTTTTTTTATTTGAAATGTTTCTCTTGGAGACACCCTCTTGGAGGACTGGGTCTGCAGGCTTATAAGACATTAATAGGTTGTGTGAACTTGGCTTGCATTCTACCTACATACCACCTTGCAGAGGACCCGAGGTGGTGAGGAAAGCAGCTCGGGGACTGGGAACCTTGACATGGACTACAGGTTTTGTGGATGGCTCCTAAAGTGGAGAAAGGGCATTTTACTTACTATGCGGGAGTCTCAGAAAGGATTCTGAAGAGATCAGAGACAAATTTTACTTTGCTCTTTGGCTAGGACTCTCCTTGTAGCCTTGACTCTACCTCATCCTTTGAGGTAAAATCCTTTACCTCATCTTCAGTTCATTATGAAATCTATAGTTGTCTTGGATGTGGACACCCCTTCTCATATTCATCCTACTTGAAAAGGAAATCTGAGAATTTTGACCTCAGAGACCAGAAGATGAACTTTTACATGCTCCTTCTGGTTTAATTCATGTTCAAATAACTTTCTTATGTGATGGCAGGTTAGCAAGACAGATTTCCTCTAGAATATTTCTGGCAAAAGTATAGTTTTCCTTGATGCATTCTGCACATGAATCAGTGTCTTTGTAACCTATATTATTATAGGAATTTTAGGAATTTTCTGTATTGGTTCTCCATATGTGCTGTATAGCCACTGCATTTCTAAGGTGAATGTACAGAACTGCCTTACAGGGAAGGTGCTGATGAGCTCAGGGTTTCTCCTGGTTTGTGGTTGGCTCCATGTGCCATCCCATGTTCCCTGAGGGTGGCTTGCATTTCCTTTTTCCTTGTCCAGTGGTGACTACTCTATAATTTCCTTCCAGTTTGGCTGGCTCCTCTGGCTGATGGCATGTTGAGATTCAAGGGCCAGTGGCAGCAAGGGCATCTGATCCAGAAGGGGCCACTCTAGAGGCCAGGCTACCGGTACCATGGGCCAGTGTGTCACCAAGTGCAAGAATCCCTCATCAACCCTGGGCAGCAAGAATGGAGATCGAGACCCCAGCAGCAAGTCACACAACAGGCGAGGTGCAGGCCACCGCGATGAACAGCCGCCAGCTTGTGGCAAGCCAGGTGGGGATATCCTCGTCAATGGGACCAAGAAGGCAGAGGCTGCCACTGAGGCCTGCCAGCTGCCAACATCCTCAGGAGATGCTGGGAGGGAGCCCAAGTCCAATGCCGAAGAGTCTTCTTTGCAGCGGTTGGAAGAACTGTTCAGGCGCTACAAGGATGAGCGGGAAGATGCAATTTTGGAGGAAGGCATGGAGCGCTTTTGCAGTGACCTATGTGTTGACCCCACGGAATTTCGAGTGCTGCTTTTGGCTTGGAAATTCCAGGCTGCTACCATGTGCAAATTTACCAGGTTAGTCACAAATACTTTTCCAAGTGAGCAGAGAAGGAAAGAGAGCACCATTGGACAGTGGTGCCCAGCTAGGATAAAACTAGGTTGGCTTCAAAGGATTTGGGTAAGTCTTTGTCTCTGTCAAATTACTCTAAAGCTATTCAGCCTCTAAATAACTGGGCACCTACCATCTTTACCTGAAATTAAATGAGGTATAATCCATGTTGAGCCCTGTTGCCAAGTTGCTGCCCAGCCTCACTATTGCTTCAGACCTTTCACCCCCCTACTTGTCAGTTCCTGCATTTGCTTGATATTTATTGTGCACTTGTTTTGCCAGACTCTGAGAGTGCCTATAGAGTGAGTGCCTCTGTCACTGCATTTCACACAGTGCCCTCAGCTGGCCCAGTTATCGAGCAGTAATTGCACATCATCATAGTCATACATCCCTATAGAGGCTGTTTGTCAGGGAGGACATGGCAGGATCACCCTGAGGTGTGGTTTGCAAAGTGCTTGGTGATAAATAAGAATTAACTTTGAGCCCTGGGTGGTGTGGCTCAGTGGGTTGAGTGTCAGTCTGTGAACCGAAAGGTCGCCAGTTCAATTCCTAGTCAGGGCACATGCCTGGGTTGTAGGCCAGGTCCCCAGTTGGGGCATGCAAGAGGCAGCCAATTGATGTTTCTCTCGCACATCGATGTTTCTCTTCCTCTCTCCCTTCCACTCTCTAAAAGTAAATAAATAAAATCTTTAAAAAAAAATTTACTTTGAGAAGCCCCTCCTATAATTTCTAGCCCCTGGGTAGCTTACCCAACAGACCTCAGGGGCCTTGTATCTTTAGTGGATACTATAGTCTAAGAAGATAATCAATGTGAGACCATATTTTGAGCTGAAAGTGTTACAGATATTCAGCATACATACACAATTTTTGTTTGTTAATAATAGAACTCTGATGTATGGTGGCAGTTACCAAGGTTCATGCAGAATCTTTGGCTTTAGAAATATCCCTTGGCAGTCACCAAGAATATTCTAAAAACCACACTCAGAGAATCAAAAGGAGAGCAGGAAGGGCCCCATATGGGAGAAGAGTCTGAAGCTCAGTCACTATGGTAGGATGGAAAGCAGGGCAAGGAGTGGGAGTTTAGCTTTGGGAAGGTGAATATATGAATGAATAGACCATTATCAGCTGTCTACCATGTGCCAGGCACTGTTAGAATCAGTTGACATATATTAACTTGTCCTCACCAAAACCTTGTGAAGTAATATAGTAGCCTCAGCATTTCACAGATAAGGAAAAGAACTCCTAAGTAGAAGAGTAGGAATTCACACCCAGGCCACCCAGCCCCGGAGCCATGGTGCTGATCACTACACTGTATTGCCTCACAGGAAATGATTCTTGTTACAATGATTAATTATGCCTCTTACTTCCTGTTGCAGGAAGGAGTTTTTTGATGGCTGCAAAGCAATAAGTGCAGACAGCATTGATGGGATCTGTGCTCAGTTCCCCAGCCTCTTAATAGAAGCCAAACAAGAGGACAAATTCAAGGATCTCTACCGGTTTACATTTCAGTTTGGCTTGGATTCTGAAGAAGGGCAGCGGTCACTGCATCGGGAAATAGCCATTGCCCTGTGGAAGTTAGTCTTTACCCAGAACAATCCTCCAGTGTTGGACCAGTGGCTAAACTTCCTAACAGAGAACCCTTCTGGGATCAAGGGCATCTCCCGGGACACTTGGAACATGTTCCTTAACTTCACTCAGGTGATTGGCCCCGACCTCAGCAACTACAGTGAAGATGAGGCCTGGCCAAGTCTCTTCGATACCTTTGTGGAGTGGGAGATGGAGCGGAGGAAAAGTGAAGGGGCTGGAGGAGGTGTGCTCAGCTCAGGGCCCTTGGGCTTGTGTCCCCAGGAGCAGACTTAGTGCTCTGTTCCGGGCAGCCATGAGGGTCTGCCCACTGTCCTGGAGCCACCCGAGGAATTGGACCTTTCTGGAAATTACCTAATATCCAGATATTTTCTACTCTACACCTTTCTCTGCCTTGTATCTGAAAGGGCTCTAAAATGCTGTATCATGTTTTAGGCACTTTCTTCTCTTTTTTTTTTTTTTGGTTATTTTGGTTATTTCTTTTTTTGGGGTCCCCCCAAATATTTGAACCTGGCTACATGTTGTGTATCTTCTTTTTTTTTTTTTGAATCCTTCAGATAGCATTGGCCTGCCATTTGTTGCACAATTTTTTTTTTTTTTTTTATGGGGGAGGACATAGAGCAGGGTGGGGAATGGATGAGTTAGGTTGAATTAACATTGCAAACAATGCAGTGCCAGATCTCAGTTTTGCATAGTGTTTTTCAGGGCAGGTCTGTACTGTGTGTAGTGCTGTTTACATGGTTGAATTTAGGTTGTGACAATACTTTTTAAAGATTTATACAGAGTTGATTAGCATTGTTAACTGTTAACCATATTGCATTAATTCCCAGGTGAGTAAAAGCTCTTGAGAGTCAAGGCCAGCCGAGTGTCTGTAGTCTGGTGACAACCCCCTTTTAAGCGAATTTATCTGAAACCCTTCCTTCTCACATTCCTTGCTCATTCCTTCTTTGACCCATTGCATTTCATGTTGAGTTTATGTACCAACGTGCTGCACCTGTCAGTCAAGTGAGCAGTGATTTTAGAATACATACTTTAACAACCACTTAAGTACTGAATGCAGAGAAAGCAGTGCTACCTCAGTTTTGCTGGAAGTAGACTTTGATAGTTTTTGTTTTTGGTGAATTTTCTGTATTTTCATGTTGTAAGTGGAAATACATTTTTTTATTTGCCTCGGAGCCAAAGTTTCTGTTTCTGGTGGTCGGAAAACTGCCTGCTGGCCACCTGACTTGAAGGAAAACTGTGGTGTGGAGCTCTGCTGGAATACTTTTTTAAAAAACACTTTGAGTATCATCAACTTACTTGTCTGGCAAGTGCAAAAGCCTGGGGCTGGCCTGAACTCTGCCAAACAAATACAGACATGTATTGAGTAGTTAAATGTGTGCCCTTTCCCTTTTTGCTGCACCTATGTTGTCACTTACCCCTAGGCGTTATTTATTATTTCTCTGTTATTATCAGGCTCATTTGGGGTAATGTGATGACTGTTTAGGTTTACATGACCCTCCTTCCTTCCCCTCCACCCAAATATGTATATATACATATATAAGATATGTATATATTTTACCTATCTAAAATATATATATATATATACATGTATATGTGTCTATATTCCTGTTTCTTTGCCTGCTAAAACTGGCCATAAAAGAGGGAGCTGCCTTCAATGTATAAAGTATAAGAAGAGTGCCAGGGAATGTCATAATGGAGGCTTTTAAATTTGTGTTTGGACCATTTTCACTAAAGAGAAAATGAATTTTCTCAGCTTTCTCCTCATCAGAGGGAGGCCCAGTTCCCCAGACTCTTCTGCGTGCTCGCTCCACGAGGCCAGCTTTGGACAAACTGCCACACAGGAGCTGACTCTGGTCCTACCTCGTTGCAGTAGAGGGTCTTCTTGCCATTTTTTCATTTAAAAAAATGTCCTTAGAAAACTGAACTGAAGAGTGGGTGGCAGGTACTGTACAGTTCAGCTTTCAACACTTTGGAACAGATTAAAAAGGGAATCTTTTAAATAAAAACTTATAAAAAATATTTATACTTTTGAAATAACAAGAGTTTGTCTATTGAACATTTGGAGTTTCCTCCCCTAGCTACCCCCATCTCCCTCCCAGGTATGTTTCTCAGCCTGGGCAGAAATTTATTTTGAGTTTATTACTAGCCTTATGGATTTGGGCTCCCATCTTTATAATGATTGTTTAAGGAGTTTCTGCAGTTGATGTCTTTCTGAAATTGGCATTGAATGTAATTGGAATTTGATTTTTATAATCCTAAACCTGACAGTTGTCCCTTTAGTGGAGCAATGGGGAAATTTAAGGTCAGCCACAGCAATTGGCAATACTGCTGGAAATTGGAAGAGGGTTGGATCTCAGTCCACATGTCTGGCTTTGTTCTAACCTAAGACACAAGATCCTCGTATAAAGAGTTTCTAGGGACCCCAGCTAGTGCTCTGGGTTCAGTTGTACTCGGAGTTCCCACACAGACTTCTCATCTCGACAGCAACCCCCTATTTTTCCCAGTTCTGAATTGGGTAAAGGTAGAGTATGGCAAAAGGCAGGCTCCTCCTAGCCAGATAAAGGTTCCTTCTGTCCCAGATCAGAGAAGTGCACAAAAGAGGGAGGCTCCAAGGATTCTGAAGACTTGGGAGAGGCACTGAATTCCATCCCCAGCCTACCAGAAGGCATTCCATGCATTAGGTGTGCTGTAGTAGGTGGATTTTGTTTTTTAATTAATTGTTCAGCTTCCCCAGTCCCCACAGAAGAACCATTTAAAGATTGTTTTTGGTTATATTTTTACTGATATAGTTGTTACAAAAATATAAATTAAGAAACTAGAAAAGGGAGGGACTTACCAGTTCCTTCCGAGTTTGAGTCCCTGATGCAAGGAATTCTGTAGTAGCTCTGGTCCAGTGCTTCAATAGTCTCATGACCACAGGAAAATGCAGTTTTTCTGCAAAGGGATCCAAGGTGGGCGTGTAGGGAGGGTTTTGTTGTACTTCTGGGAAATGAAAGAGCCTGTTCTTTACCCTATAAATAGGTTTTGTACTTAAAGAGCAGGAACTGTGTGGAGGAGGCCAAATGCATGCCCCTCAGCTAAGCAAGTATGATAGGGTGTGGAGGGGCAGGATGCAGATGCCTTTTTGAAAACAGGCAGATATCTGAGGGAGAGTACAGACTGAATTCATGTGTTGGCAAATTGCTTGGTTTTGGCAGATGGCTTTGTGAGCTTCTGTGGTGTTTCTTTAGCAATTTATTTGAAAACTGTTAGGAGATGGTGTCACTTTGTTGAACTGCTCTTCCCCATCCCTGCCATGTTTCATTCTTAACCCCACCTCCTGTAATAGTATTTTGCTGGGCTTGAGCTGGTTGCCTCGGCAGTTCCCCCTCATCCCCCTGCCAGATGTGCCCACATGTATGAATTGGTTCCAAGACTCCATACTGAGTTCATAAGAAAAGTCTAGAGCTGGGTAAAGATCCAAATTTCAACCAAGCTCCCAGACCCAAGGAAATCCAATTGAGAGGCATTGTTTTCAATATTAAAAGGCTTAAGCCACACAGTATTAGATGGTCTTTGAAACAGATCATCTCCCAGAGGCCGGAACATGAAGGGTGTGGGATGTCACGGGTCATGCGATGGCCTCCTATTAGACTAAGCCAAATTGTATTTAACAGTGGTGGGAAAATACCAGGATAAGAACTTGGGTCTAAAAGGTTGAAAAACAAAACCTCTGTATTTAGGACTGTGTTTGGTATGCCACATTGAAAGTGAAGTCTTCTATGCAGTGAAATCCCAAAATAGGCCAAATTATACAATTATAAGGCAAGAACTGCAAGGAAGGTACTACTAGGTTTGTTAGTTACCTGAGTTTCCATTTTCCTTACATCTCTGTTTGCTTAGTGAGGACTTAAGCAACTAAGTAACGGACTCAAGATGAAAGGCCTCTAAAGTCATGAGGGTGTGTTAATGGGGACTCACTTGAAGACACATGAAATTTTGACCCTTCTCTTACTCCGGTCTTGTTTTCTGAATTATATCGAGTGGGTTCCCACCACATCCCTGCCTGCAGTTTATTCCTAAGGGAAGCTGCAAATACAGAATATATTTAGTAGGACCTGGACTGTGACTGTGTGTCAGTGAGGATATGCAGATATTTTCCTTATTAGAAGATGAAATAGATGCTTGAGCTCTGGTTCAGAAACCAAGATATTTCAAAATGGCTTTGAGTAACCATCAGGTTCTGCTTCTGATCACAGCCTCCCTGTTCCTCTTGACAGCTCAGCCTGCTCTCATACTGACCTGTTTCCACTGCCCACTTCCACTCCCCACCTTTCTACACAGATCTTGGATATCACCAAAGGAAGCCATCCAGCAGCTGCTGTGTTCTCCCCCTCCACCCATCTAGTACACATTTATTCTGGTAGAAGTGTCTTCCCTGACTCTGGTCCCTGACCTAGGTCTGTGACTGATTGCTCTTACATGTTGCACTAATGAATATGATTCTAGGTTTCAAAGGGGGAGTTTGAAGCAGTAGGCAAAGGGGGCTTGATTGAATGAATTGGTCTTATAGATACCCTGCCTTAACCTGCTGAGGTGATGAGTCCACTGCTCATAGTGCCCTCCACCTTTGTGGATTCCTCTTGGTTTGTGACCAGTGTTTGTTGAGGTTGTACAAATTTGTTGACAGAAGTCAATACTTGTCTGTCTTCTCTGCACTGTTACACTCTCCAAATGGCCCCTTGAATATTTTTGTTAACTTGTTAAACATATTTTTGTCTCGGTCTACATTATTTCTTTGATGTTCTTTTATTTGGAAGGTTACCTGCTGTTGGGTTTAATAAATTTGTTTACTTGGTTATTGACAATTCTGGAAAACACAATAAAAGATCAGCTTTATTCTGGGGTGATACTGGATAGCAATTTCTATGCTTTGGAAAATCCAGATAGTATAGGATCCCCAGACTGTGCCACTCACCAATCTTAATTGCCATTGGGGTCCCAGTACTTTAGGCAGAAAACAAGTCCTCACAGGTCCACTTCCTAAATAGTCTAACCTTAGCAACTGATATGGCTTCCCGTGAGGAATAAAAAGTAAATTTGAGCAGTGTACTAAATGGATGACTTCTACATATATAAGACTGGTAGTGATTAAGGCAGAGGAAATAAGCTGAAACTGTCATGTGCCACTACTGTGAGACCATTGGCAGGTGAGTGAAAATCTGAGTTTCTTTTGACTCATCTGTAAAATCCAAACACCGTTATTTCCATCAGTGTTAGGATTTACAAAGTGTTTTGGAAGCACCTAAGACTTGTAAGTTTAAGATTTTTAAAAGGATGTCAGGAGAGTAATGCAGGGAATCCAGAGAATAGGACAGGAAGGTTGACATGGTCACATGTGACTTCCCAGGTCACTGTCTCTCCTGTAGTAGGCCCAGATTCCCTCTGTGCCAAATTTGGGGGGAGATGGAAGACTTAGACGGCTTAGACTAAGATGATCCCTGATGGCTCTCTTTGCTCTTACATGGAAGCTTCATTTAGTAGACTGCTTAATAACCCTTAGCTTCCTTTCATTGTATTTTCTGTCTAGCTATTGTTTATATTCAGGGAAGCAATTGGCCAGCCACCCTTCTTCTTTGATGGCAGCCCTAATGGCCTTCCCAAAGATTCCCAGTCTCGTGTTGGTGTCTCCTAAAAACAAGTTAAGTACCATGGTGGGATTAGATACGCTTTTGTTTTGCTTTACAGGTGGAAAGGGCCTGGAGTCATTGGTTATAATCCTCTCCAGTTAAGAGGGTTATAAAAATTTCTCAGCGAACTTGACTTTTTCCTTTTCTTCCATTACTACCAAAGTTAACAGCTTCAGATAGAGGAAATCTAGAGGGTGATTTTTTTCTTTCTCACTTAAAAAGTAAACCTCCAGAACATGTACTTGTTTGGTTCTTGGACTTGTACCTTCTGTGATGTGACACTTCAAAGATAATGAGCCACTGAGCCCTGACAGATAGAGGTGTGGGGAGTAACAAAGTGAAGATACTGATGTAGGTGCTTGTATGGAGCCTAGAGTTATTCAAAGTGTTGTCACAGGATTGTGCAGATTATATAAGGCTAAAATCCAATTTTCAATTAGATGAGGGGGGCAAGCCAAGCCAACTTCATATAATTACAGATAAGCTTAACTGCAATGGATTTTTCCTAGCAAGAAAGGTATACTGAGTGTAATGCTGATGGCTCAGAGTAGTACCGATGAGTCACCAGAGCATTGGCCTCTTACTTCCTCTTGAATCTAGCCAAAGCACATGCCTGGGTTGGCTCTGGAAGTCATCCTCTAACTCTGGGTTTCAATCTATATCAAAAGGGTTAGTACGCCAGGGAAGGAAGAACAAAAGAGGGAGCCAGGCTAACCTCTCCATTTTCTGTCCTTTGCTAAGATTTTTCAGGATGGCCTGTCTTATGAAAGCCATAAGGCACTCACCTGGGTTTAACTTCCTTCCTATGCAATGTTCCAACCTTGGGGGTGCTGAGAAAGTCCTAGTGGAGTATGGCAGCAATGCCAAGCATCCATGCTGATGGGGACCCTCCATGGGCCCTGCTTATGTTTATTATGGGAGGTGCTACTGAAATTGCTAGTAAAGTAAAATGCAGAGCTACAAAATAGTGTAGAACTAGTGTAAGACAAGACAATATGGACACAGGATCTTGTATATGTGGACTTACATAATAAAGGAGGCACAGTCCTTTATTGGGTAAGATAGATAATTGGATAAAATCTAAATATTTGGGGGGGAAGTTACCATAGGCCAAAATAAATTCCAGGAGGAATTAAAGGTAAGTGTAAAAATTAAATCATTAAAAAATACATACCTGTTGGTGGATATTAAATTGATCTCTGGATCAATCAAGACTTTCTAAGCAAAAAGCAGAAAAAAATCGTAAAAAGAACAAACTTCTAAAACATAAAAAAACAAATTAGAAACATTTTTGCAATGATTGACGAATGCACACTTAATCCCTAAGACCTTAAAAATTGCATAGGGAAAAGCATTTAATAGAAACATGAGCAAAGGATACCGACAACTCATAGAAGAAAACTGATTAGCTAAAAAGCTTCTGGAAAAAACAGTAGATGACAATCTGAAGGGTATTTAAAAACCCTGAAAGTAAAACTATAATGAAGAACTTTTTTGGTTTATCAAATTGGCAAGTGTTTGAAACAAATCCATGATAGCAAACATAGGGTAAAAACTTTTCTGGAATTAAAAAAAAAAACAAAACTAAGTTTTTATGGTCTAACCCAATAATTCCACTTCTAGGAATTTTTCAAGATACATTATGTGCCAAAGAGGTATGTGCAAGGACATAATTGATAGCGTCATTTGGGAACAACTTAAGTGTCAACCATAGGAAACTGTTAGAAATTATGGCACACACTAACATTCTGGAATATTATGCAGCTATTAAAAACCCTGCTTTTGAATAATGGAAAAGTGTGATAGAAAATGGTAAAATATTGGCAGTCTCTGACTCTGAGTAATGGTATTAGATGTGATTTTAACTTTTTTGTATTTTTCAGTTCTTCATTAATGGGTTTCATTTATAAGGACAAAAGGAAATGAAGACAAACATGGCCAAGTGGTCTGAACAACCCCATTGTGGATGAGGAGGGCAGAGGCAGAGAACTGTGTTTAAAGCTGAATAGAGTTCTGTAAAAACCCTCAAAGCTGCTCTTACCCACAGCAAAAAGCAGCGGCACTGGCAGTTCTCCATCGCTGTCTAGAGGGTGTGGGAGGAAAAATGCACAAATGCACTTATGAATGGAATGTTTTGCAAGAGGCCAGGTCAGCAGCTTTGGCTTCCAAAAGATGGGAGAGTTGGCTGCAAAACCAGTGTGTGCTGACTAAGGCTTCATAGAGGCCTGTGGTCCTGGCCCATCTCTGCAGTTCTGGAGTTGGGGGCTCATAGGGGACCCTACCCCACCCATCCAGAAGGAAATGACCTTGGCTATGACTAGAAGTAAAGGGAGCTCTTGGCACAGGGAACCCTAATCTGTTCTGTGATCTTGCACATGGAAGAGAATCCTTAGTAAAATGTCATTTATTGACAATGTAGGCTTTCCCTGAGATATGAAGTAAGTATTAAAGTCCCACTTTAAAGGTGAGGAAACTGAGGCTCAAAGAGGGAAAATAATTCATATAGCACAGTATTCTGTCAATTCCCACAAACTGGATCTTTGACTTTTTACAATAATCCTTGGAAGTATAGATACTTTCTCATTTTATACAGCTGAGGAAGTAGATTCAGATGAGGTTTAAGTTATTTGCCCAGGAGCGGAGCCAAAGCACCAACTCTAGGCATGTCCGTATCAAGGCAAATACTTGTCTCAGGCCTGTATTCTCAAGAGGTAAACAGCAGCTCAACTCCCACCACTTTGGAGCACAACTGGGCAGGAAGGAGTCCAGCAGGACTCTTAAGTTTTGGGATACTCTCAGGCCTTGCAGGGGAGAGGTGGCAGTGTACCTGGGGAACCTGCCTGTTTTCAAGGAGCTTCAGGTTGCAGTGTCTCTCACCCCAAATCAAGCTCTTTAGTTCTGGTTCCTGGTCCCAACTTTCACATAGGGCCAGATCATTGAGAAGTTACATTTAAAGGATTAAATTCTGCCTGAGTGCCCAAACTTCAGAATTTGGAGATTTTTTCCTAGTTATAAAAGCAGTATATTCTGATCCTACACACATAAACCTAATCTGCCAATCCCATAGCCAGAAATAATTACTGTTTATGATTTTGGCATATAGTCTGCCAGCTTTTTGTTCCAAGCCTATGCATATTCTTGCATACTTACACAAAAATGGGCTCTTCTCTAACCCTCAATGCTTCATACAACATGTATTGTGAATGTATGCTCTTATCTTCAAAACAGTCCTGTGAGATCTGTGATCTTATTCACGTTCATACAAATTAAGTAGGAAAGCTGGGATTCTAAGTGGGGCACTCTGGGAACAGAGGCCTATTGCCATTTCTGGCAGATCTCTTTACATAGTTACGCATATGTGCATACACACATTTTCTAAAATGGCTACCTAGAATTCCATTGTGGTGACTGCGACATCACCTCCATACATGTTTTTATGAGACTACCCTGTTACCGTAAGATAATACTCGAGAAGTGGAGTTGCTGGGTCCCATTGTTCAAAGCAATTCATAAGGCATTTTGGTATAATACATACTGTACCCCAGATCAGTTTGTCTTTTCTGGAAGTCAGCTAATATCTATCCGTTTTTAAATTATGTGTGCCTGTGCCCATGTCCTCTGAACTCAGAATGTTTAACAGTTCAGTTCATACAAAAGTACAGCACAGGCTTCTTGAAACTTAATTCCAATTCTAAGGGGGCAATCTGTGGTGACAGAGGCACCTGGTGGTGATAGGTGGCACTGCAGCCTCACTGAAGGGAAGGAGCATTTCTAAAAATGGACTTGGAGGGGGGCTTTTTTTCCAGGTTGGCAAAAAGCCAAGTCGTCTACTCTCTGCTATCTGGTGACCTGCTAGGTTTTTAGCTTAGTCTTTTTCTTCCAATTTCATAACAGCTGTCAATGAGGAAACAGTTTGCCTTACAAAAATTTGCTTCACTGATACTACAACTTTGACAAACTGCAAAATGGCTGGGTTTTCTCCAGGGGGAAGTTACCCCTGGTTTCCTTCCCTATGTATGCCATTTACTACAAGTGCTGCTTGTATTGAACACCTGTTGCAGTGCCTGTGCAGAAACCCCCAACACCAAGAAAAGTACAAACAAATGGGTTTCCTTCCCTCTCCCTGTCTTAGATGAAGGATACTTCAATTTTAAACATTTATTGAAAATGTGTGTATCATATAAATGGACTAGACTTCTTAGCTGCTACACTCCACAAAAGCTGTCTGCTGGGTTAAGAGGGTGCAGCCCAACCATGTTCTCTGCTACTGCCCACAAAGCATCAGAACTGCACCTAGAAAGTGGTGGCTGGGCTCAGGAACACATGTGTGGAATGATGCTTTCCTCTTCATCTTGTATTCCCATCAGTCCTAGGCCAGGAAGTGATCCATGCATGCTGTAACAATGAAGGCAGGTTCATACCCACAGGGTTGAGTAGTTAGAAATGCACAGGCAGAAGTGGTAAGGTTTTGTTGGGGGAGGGGGGTGTCATGGGGCAGTGGGCTGCAGATGAACAACTTATGAGAAGCTACCTGCTGAAAACTGGTTTAATGGAAAGAATACTGATACTGCCAGAAGCCTAGAATCAAATCCTCTCTCTGCCACTTAACAGATGTGAGGCACAACTCAACCTAAGGTTAATGATCTCAAGCCAAGCCTCAGTTTCTTCAGCTCTTACATATTTAAGTTACTATCTCACAGGGCTTCTGTGAGGATTATCAGATGATCATAATTAATGTGGAGGGTGCACTTAATGGCCAGTGTTGTAAACACTTTATGTATTCTCATTTAATCCTCAAAAGAGCTCATATACCTAATTTAGGTACTAATAGAGGTACCATTGTTATGTTCACTTTTCAAATAAAACAAGCTCATAACTTGCTCAAGTCATACAACTGTTAGGTGACAGGTAATAATGGCAATCTGCCATCTGAGTCCTTTTAAATTGCTGTTAATTTATTCTTTTGTCCATTTTATTGAAAACATTTAAAGCACTGTTTGAAAAACTCTTAAAAGGATAACTTATTTAATAGTTTAGGTTGTAAAATATCTGCTACAGTTCTTAGAATTTAGGAGTCATCTAATATATGTTAGTTTTCTGCCACCATGTACTGAATATTCATGGCACTGGGTTAGAGGGCTGGAGGCAGAAATCAGCAAACACAAGCCCAGAAGCTGTCTCCACCTGATGCTGGACTTAAGCTTATCAGCACTGAGCCTTCTGGGTCTGGAGGACTGCAACTCAGAGCACTGGCATGCCTCTGAGGTCAGACCATTGGGGTTCAAGCCCGAACTGTGCACGTAGGCAAGGTGTTTCATCTGAGCCTTTTCTTCCACTTGTTAAATAGGGATATTCAACAAACTCAGCCAAACATGCATATTAAAGCATTTAGACACTTAGAATTTGCTGAATTACAGCAATTATCAGTATTTTCATACTAATTTTAGCAGCTACCAGAAATATAAGGATGAAGAGCTGAGTCAGGTTCCCAGCATGAGGAAACCTTCCATTCTCTTTGCTGGTCCTTCCTGAGTCACTCTGACACTTTTCCAAGGGTATCTGCTGGCATCTTGGAGACAGCTGCACAGATGAGGCCCAGAGTGAGCTTAGTTTGGGGGAGTGCATGCTTCCACTGCTGGACTTTCTCAATATGATACAGATATCAGAGTTTCCTTACTACATGATTTGCTATTTCCAGAGTGTTCTCTTGACTTATCAAAAATGTCTTAAGACCTTTGAGTCAGAACCTAAGCCTTTTTGCTCCCTGACCATGACGCTCCCTCCTTCAAGCCCTTGCCCCCTGCAGAATATCTTGTCCACTTCCAGAAGAAAGCTTTGGCTCACTCTTGCCTGTCCACTGTAACATGGGGAGCATGAAGATCAGGCTCCTATTCTACCCTAGCTCCATATGCTGGACCTGACAAGCTAGGCCAGGGCAAGTTGGCCCCTGGTCCGTGTTCTCAACCAAAACGCTTCACTGGCAACTTTAGATCATTTTTTTTTTTACCTCCTGCTGTTAGGTTCCCCACGAGCCTGTTTAAAGTATATCAGTCTAAGATTTTTTTTCATCTAAATACCTAATGCTTGATTTTGTTTCTCAGAGACAGCAGTTCTCTCAAGCTGCCCAGTAGACAGCCTATCAAACCAGTGGTCCTGAGATGCATGTTACAGGATTTTAGGACAGGAAATTAATTTTTCATCCAGGCTTCAAGGCTTGAGGTATTTATGTTCTGTCATCTGGGAACTCGGACTCAGGAATCCTTGGAATGTCAGAATTTTAAGGGACTTTTTAGATATAGATAATAATGCAATCCAGTGATTTTCAAACTATGCTTAAAAAGCCACTGTGCTCTCTTCCTTCCCAGATACATAGACTCACTTATCCATCCCCTTACTCATTCCACCTGCCTTTGTGCTTTAGGATTTAACACATTTTCTTAAAGAAAGGGTTTTGTAGTTAAAAGGGTTGTAAATCACTACACTTTACTTCAAATCCCTTATTTTACCAAAGGGAAATTGAGACCCAAAGTGGGAAAATGGCCACCTGTCAGAGGCAATAGGTGATAGGGCTGGGACTGGACCCTGAGTCCTGCTCTACTTTTCCTCAAGTTTAAAATCAGCAAAACATATTCTACTGGAAATTAACAGGTGGCATGGGGTGAGGGGAAGAGGGTAGGGAAGGCAGGGAGGGACACACTCCTCTCAAGGCAACCCAGTCACATCTATATCTGGGCATTGCCCTAGAACTTGACAAATTTTATTCAAGTGGAGTTAGGCAGCTGCCTCTTGTTCCAGAGAGGTTGGAGGATCTAAGACTTCGGCCTTTAAACTGGGATGAGTTGTGTCCTTGAGGGACCAATAAGAGTATTTACATGTAAAATGGAAATACAGTAACTATTTCTAAGAGCTGAAAATTAAGAGATGATTCATATAAGTCTTCATTTACATGCCTGGACATCAACAAAAGGCCTTTCTCTAAGAAGTCAAGGGGCCAAAATCATGAAGGAACAACTCTTCAGTCCTTACCTCTTGGTTCCTGGCAGCAGGATGAGGCAGAGGGTGCCTGAGCTCAGGCTGTGGTAGAGCTTCCCTATCTTCTGGCCCCAGTGCTAGGCTGCTGTCTTTGGGTGGTCCACTTTCAGAGTCTAGGGTCAAAGCCGAGTGTCAGCACTCAGCCAGAGTACCCTCTGCTTACCGTCAGAGGGGCTGCAAAATTCTTTCTCAGGCTCTAGGGCTGTGGGGTCCCATGAAAGGCTGTGTGTAAATCCTTAGACTGAAGCTAGAACACGTATTTTAGGGCTCCCTGTCCACCCTAGCATCTCCAGGCCACCAAGTCAGATCATGATGACAGCTACTGTTCTTCCCTTCAGATGGGCCTTCCAGGGCCTCGATTTAGGGGAACTGTAGCACTAATGAGAGCTCTAATCTAGCCTCTGCTATTAAGTTACTCCATAACCTGGGGTAGTCACTCACCAGCTGACCTCTATTTCTCATCTGCTAAGTGTAGGAGGTTAGACAAGGACCAGGGTTCCCAAACTATAGCCATTCATATTCCACTTGGATGCTTCTGCTTGTGTTTCCCTCTAATGGTTTTTCTTAACAGTAACTTTCTTCCTTAATATCAACTAAATAATACTGTCCATGAAATCACACATTTAATGTGGTTGAATATTTTAATGAATGTTGATGAACACGTTCATAACTATAAAAGTGAAAAAAAGTCCATCTGTGACACCAAAAATCATTTTGTGTATGTACCACATTCTGGGAAACACTCGATCACTAAAGACTTGTCCAGCTCTCTAGCCTTGTATATAAGTCCCTCAAAGTCCCTGGGAGGACGACCTGGAGTACAAAAAAATGATTTTAGCACATATGGAGAGGACAAGTGTATGCGAGATCATGGAGAAAAAAATGATTATCCAGGACTGGAAGAAGCTGGAGAGTGAAGTAAGACTAGTGTCAGGGGAGTAACAAAAGACTGAAGGCTGAAGTGTCCCGTGAGCAGGACTCTCCTAATTTCCAAAAACATCAGTATGTCACTGCCCACAGCTAGTAAACCAAGTAAACCAGCTGCCTTTCCCTGACCCCAGGATATACCCCTCCACTCATTTGCAAAACCTGCTGTTCTGAGGGGGGAAGTATGACGTGAAGTCCTGGGGGCCTTGATGCAGGAGGTAAGCCCTGAAGCCATGTGTGGAGGTGCAGGGGGGTTAGGGCGTGCCTGCCTTTCAGCTTCAAGTCCTTGCCTATGAGAATGTTGCAGGCCCTCTGGGCACTGCCAAAAGTTTTAAATTCTGAAAGCAAGAATACTCCCTCTGTTAACAGGGGCCATAAAACCAACCTGTTCACCAAGCTAGAACCCAACAAGGGTCAAGGAAAAGGGACAGAATGAGGAGCTGTTGACCTTGTCTAGCCCAGGAAGGCTTACTGGGGAACATTTTCTTTCTCTGACCTCATGTTATTACCATCCCTAATAAACCCCAAGGCTACATTCAATGGCATATACTTACTCAGGAAACTATTTTTTCTGCTTTCCACTTCTAAGATCTTTAGGCAAGATCACAGCTTCTAGGCCAAAAAAGAGGTTGGACTGCTACAACAAATGTTCTTTGAAGGTTTCAGTCACTCCAGAGAGATATATGGTACCTTGGTTCTCAGAATCTCGTTCTAGCTCCTCCACAAGGGTGTCCCAATCAAGGCTGAGCTCTGTCACAGGCCTATGTACCTAACCAAGGAAAAGATGGCATTAGTGGTGGAAAGTCACCACTTCAACCCCAGGCTTGTTATATACTAGCAAGTAACTTAATTATGCAGTTTCCTCATCTGTGTTAGGAGGCTACTGATAACTGCCTAATAGGACTATGGTAGAGACTTAATAAGTAATACATAAATGTAAATATTTTGTGTAAACACACTATCTCCTCCTTTTTCTCACCCTCACCACCTGGCAACGGAAATCAGTTCCCTGCCTTTTCTACCTGATGGATTTTGGTTTACTTGCATAAGAAACTTCAAAATACCACCATTTGATCCCCTAAAAGCTAAAGGAAAGACAACCACAAAAAACCACCGTGAATACATTATATGGGCTCTAAGTGATCATGAGGACAAGGAAGACCCCATGTAGCCCAGGCTGATTTTGACAAAAACAAAAGCTCTCAAGTCTGAAATAACTGTAAACAGAGGCTGTGCTAGGCAAGGGCTAAGTAACAGTGCTGCTTTTTGCCCTCTCTGGCCACCCTACCTTGATGAAGTTATCTTCTCCCAGAGTGCCGTCCAAGGACTCAATGGCTAGCTAGGCAGCCTCCAGAACTTCGTACTGTATACAGAAATGTGGCTGCAGGAAAAGCGAGATTTCCTTTGTTTGCTTTCCAGGCTCACATTGCTAGAGAAGGGGCTGGACAGGGGGTTAAGCTACAGTGGCCAAAGCCACCAGAAGGGATGTCCTTACTGTGCTAGGCTAGACAGTGATTGGAATAAGAGTGTCAGAGATATTCATACACCAGTGTTCACAGCAGCATTATTCAGAATAGCAAAAACGTAAAAACTACTCATCAATGGATGAAAGGATAAACAAAATGTAGCATATTCATACAGTGGAATAATAGGCTTGAAATGGAATGGAATTCTGACAAATGCTTTAACATGGATGAACCTTGAAAACATATGTGCTATGTGAAATAAACCAGACATAAAGGACAAATATTGTGAGTGCCTGGGACCAGAAGCTGCCCCAAGGCATACTCTAGGTTTCCGGATGAAAGCCAGCCTGGGCTTCCATGTGCACCTAGCGTGTGATGTTTGGTTTTTAAGTCCTGCCCAAGTCGCACTCCACCAGAGTTTCAAGCATTTGATAAGGTACAGCACCCATTTATGGTAAAAACACTCAGCAAAGTGGGAATAGAGGGAGCATTCCTCAACATAATACAGGCCATATATGAGAGATCTACAGCCAACATCATACTCAATGGACAAAAACTTAGAGCTTTCCCACTAAGATCAGGAACAAGACAAGGATGCCCTCTCTCACCACTCCCATTCAACATAGTATTGGAAGTCCTAGCCACAGCAATCAGACAAGAAAAAGAAATAAAAGGCATCCAAATTGGAAAGGAGGAAAGGAAACTGTCACTGTTGGCAGATGACATGATAGTGTACATAGAAAATCCTATAGACTCCACCCAAAAACTACTCGACCTAATAAATGAATTTGGCAGAACAGCTGGATACAAAGTCAATACTCAGAAATCAAAGGCATTCTTATACCCCAACAATGAAACATCAGAAACCGGAAACAGGAAAAAAATCCCATTTGCTATAGAAACAAGAAAAATAAAGTACCCAGAAATAAACCTAACCAAGGAGGTAAAAGACCTGTACTCAGAAAACTACACAACACTGAAGAAAGAAATTAAGGAAGACACAAACAAATGGAAGCATGTACCATGCATATGGATTAGAAGAATTAATATCATCAAAATGGCCATACCACCCAAAGCAATTTATAGATTCAATGCAATCCTATTAAAGTACCCATGACATATTTCATAGATAAAGAATGAACACTGCAGAAATTTAAAAGGATCCATAAATAACCCTGAATAGCTGCAACAATTTTGAGAAAGAAGAACAAAGCAGGAGGGATCACAATACCTGATAACAAACTGTATTACAAGGCCACTGTCATCAAAACAGACTGGTAATGGAATAAAAACAGGCACACAGACCAATGGAACAGAACAGAGAGCCCAGAAATAAACCCAAGTCTTTATGGTCAATTAATATTTGACAAAGGAGGCAGGAGCATAAAATGGAGCAAAAATGTTGGGAGATCTGGACAGCTATGTGCAAAAAAATGAAACTTGATCACCAACTTATGCCATACACAAAAATAAATTCAAGGTGGATAAAAGACTTAAATATAAGTCATAACACCATAAAAATACTTGAGGAAAACATTGGCAGGAAAATCTCAGACATTCCACACAGCAACATCCTTACAGACATGTCCCCTAAAGCAAGGGACATAAAGGTAAGAATAAACAAATGGGACCTCATCAAAATAAAAAGCTTCTGCATGGCTAAAGAAAATCGCATTAAAATGAAAAGAGAACCAACAGTATGGAAAAACCTATTGGCCAATGATACCTCAGACAAGGGCCTAATCTCCAAAATATATAAAGAACTCACAGGACTCCACTCCAGGAAGACAAACAACCCAATTAAAAAATGGGCAAAGGACTTGAACAGACACTTCTCCAAGGAAGACATACAGAGGGCCCAAAGACATATGAAAAGATGCTCCGCATCACTAGCCATTAGAGAGATGCAAATTAAAACCACAATGAGGTACCATCTCACACCAGAGTGGCCAACATAAATCAACAAACAAATGTTGGAGAGGATGCGGAGAAAAGGGAACCCTAGTACATTGCTGGTGGGAATGCAGACTGGTGAGGCCACTGTGGAAAACAGTATGGAATTTCCTCAGAAAACTAAAAATGGAACTGCCCTTTGACCCAGCAATTCTGCTGCTGGGATTACACCCTAAGAGCCCTGAAACACCCATCCAAAAGAACCTGTGCACCCCAATGTTCATAGCAGCACAATTTACAATAGCCAGGAGCTGGAAGCAACGTAAGTGCCCATCAGCAAATGAGTGGATCAAAAAACTATGGTACATTTACAAAATGGAATTCTACACAGCAGAGAGACAGAAGGAGCCCATACCCTTTGCAACAGCATGGATGGAACTGAAAAGCATTATGCTAAGTGAAATAAGCCTGGCAGTGAGGGACAAATACCATATGATTTCACCTTTAACTGGAACATAATCAACAAAAGAAAAAAGCAAACAAAATATAACTAGAGTCATTGAAGTTAAGAGCAATCTAACAATAGCCAGAGGGGAGTGGGGAGGGGATGGTGGGGAGAGGGGTGTTCAGGAACTAGTATAAAGGACACATGGACAAAACCAAGGGGAAGGGTGGAGGTGAAGGAGGGAGGTGGGTTTGGCTGGGGTGGGGTGGAGGTGTGGGGAGAAAATGCAGATAACTGTAATTGAACAACAGTAAAAAAAATAAATAAAAAATAAAACCAAAACAAAAGCTACAGTTGTTTTCAAGAAAGCAAAAAAAAAAAAAGAACAAATATTGTATGAATCCAGTTACATGATGTACAGAGACTAGTCAAACTCATAGATACAGAAAGTAGAATAATGGTTACCAGGCCTGGGGGAGAAAGGACTAGGGAGTTAATAAGTACAGAGTTTCAGATTGGCATGATGAATAAGTTCTGAAGAAAATGTATTTGGTAGCACTAAATTGTACATTTAAAAAATGGTTAAAACAAATTTATGTATAAAAGAAAAAGATTTATAGGAAGAAGTTAGTCCTAAGACATACCCTTCCCATCCTTCGGTCTTTACTGACTTCCTGCTAATACCATGAAGATGGAATAAGTCCTTTTATATAGTATGAATTTTTTAAACCATACACAAGAATAATTTTTTTAAAAAATAAAAGGGTTTATAGGGTTTTAATGTAAATAACAGACCAATGAACAAAAGTTATTCCAAGAGACTGGAGAACTAACAACAATAACAAAAGCCCTGCCATAATGTTCTTCCCATATCTTAATCCAGCTATAAGCCACCTTTGTAGCTAAGTCCTACAGAGATTTCCCAAGACGTGGAAATTATTGGTCTTTTTGAAAGGGCGTTTTACCATTTAAAGCTGAGGTCACAAGCAGGAAATCCACAGGCTACATTCAACCAGCAGCCATATTTTTTTGTTTGGCTCTCATGATATTTAAGAAAATTAGAGCCAACCTATGGAAATTGGCAGGTTTCTCAACTGTCAAAACAAAACAAAAAATCAGAAGCTCTGTCACTATTGGGTCCATATTCTTGTCAATCAACAACTGAACTACTGCCCTCAGAGCATGGCTCACACTCTAGTTGGTGACAATCAGGTCACATCACTAACCTTTGTTATCTGAATGGCCCCAGCTGGCATCTGAATTTCTAGCACTAATTGAGAAGGTCAGAATCTGAGAGTTCTTGTATCATCACCTGATGGGTTTCAAGAACAAGAGTCATTGACCGGACTGGGCCAAAGCTCTTAAACAGCCTCTTCACAGTCCCAAAATTGTAATTTTTGCTAAATGGTCCAGCATAGACAGTTGATATCTCTGTCCGCTTGATCCTCATCTACAAGAAACAACACAATACAGTGAGGAGGTAGATGTGGAATGAGAATTCAGTTAAATCTAAAGAAGCCGTAAGTCAAAACATGGGATAATTCCACTTTAAGGAATTTTTCCACACAAATGCCTGGCAAATTTGCAAGGACCTATATACAAGCATTATATCACTACAGGATTATTTGGAATAGCAAACATTTATATAGCACAAATGATGAAAATAAATAGGTCTATTATACAACAAAATACTATAAAGTCATTGAAAAAGGGAAATAAGATTATGTACTGATATGGAAAGATGTACAAGGTATATTGTTAAATGAAAAAAATCAAGTTGCAAAACAGTATACATGGTCTGAATCCCATTTTTATAAAAGTGTATTTTCTAAAATGTTAAAATACACATACAAAATATCTGGAGAAATAGCAAACTTCATAAAGTATGTATTACTTTCCTTAACAAGGGGGAGATTATAAGTCATTAGATAAATCTCATAGAACCATTTTGTTCAACTCATCCTTTTGTTCATCTCTTCAGTGAGGGTGGGTGAAAAGGGTTCAAAAGAGAATTGGATGATGCTGAAGGGAAACAGGAATTTCCACTCTGGCCTGCTTGAGAACCTGCAGAGGACAGCACAGCCTGGGTGAGGCAGAAACCTAGTACTCTTCCTGTGGCTCATCACAATAATACAAACAATGCTTATCTTTTTACCCATGTTAAAAAGCAATATAGGGCTGACTTCAAGGTCTGGAAGAAAATGGTGACACCAGAGAGCCTCCTAGAAAAACCATATAATCAGTAAAGAGAAAAAATAAAATCACACATGACCTTTAGCATTACTAAGAAACAGAGATGATTATAACCTTTCAGTTTCCTCTAAGGAAAGAAATAAGTTCAATTCCAACAGAGCTCCCACCATCCCACAGTGTTGCAAGCCTGTGAGCAAAGAGAAAAGGCTGAAGAAACTGGAAAAAAAACAAGGGCAAGGAAGGCCTAGATGAAGCACAAACAGAATCACCCCCAGAAAGAAAAAGTACAAGTAATGAACACAGGTCAGGACTTGACACAGGGAAGAGACTTGGCAGCCTCAGAAGCAGTGCTTCTGGAAAGAATCAGATACAGAGAAGAGGTAATAGCCCCTTGGAGACTCTGCAGTGAAGGGAAAAAAGGAAATACAGGGGAAGATGAAGGATCCTGCAGAAGATAAATAAGATGAATGCCAACCCCTCCAAAGGGTATTATAAACTCTTAATTCTTTCCAGCACCACAACTTCATTCTCAAAAGAAACCACACTTAAAAAAAAAAAAAGTGTGACATCAGCAAGATGGTGTACAAAGAAATTTTCAGGTCCTTGCTCTTCCACAGACATGGAGTTAACAATACACAGACCAGTATATACCTTTGTCAGAACTCCAGAAACCAAGTGAGAAGCTACAGCATCCACACCAACATCAAACCATGAAAAGATTCCATCCAAAGAAATAAGAAAATTTGTGGTGTTTTGCAAGCCTTCCCCCACCTGACCTAGCACAACCTAGAGAAAATAAGTTCCTGTTTTGATGCAGATGAAGTCAGGTTAAAAACCATGATAAACATCTCCAAGAACCAGAAACAACAAAAATTTGAAATGGTGTGCAAGGCCAAAGCCACAGGCCTGCTAGGCTCTGGAAACAGATACTGGCAACTGACAGTTCTGCTCCTATGGGGTACCTGGGATGAAAAGTTCTCCATTCAAGATATGAGACAAAGGCCAGATCTGCTAATAGTAGTCAGGGTTGCTGATGAAAAAAAAGCTTATCACTTGCATGAGTTACAAAGGGCTACATTCCTCTCTGCTATCAAGGCAACCTTCAAAGAGACAGCAGCTCACTCACCTATTTATTTGAAAGGCACTCAATAGTTTGACAGTTTCTGTCAAACTATTTCTTTGGCAGAAGAAAGTTCACTTGTACATTCCCCCGGGGTCAAGAAAAGGAGCTTCTGACCCACTGACTCCAAGCATTCTAGAACACTGCAAAGCGGTCAAGATAAGAACAATAGTTTTCCCGAACTCCAAAGTCTATTTCTCTATAGACTCATACCAATAGCAACATGTATGTATTTAAATTAAAATTAATTAAAATGAAACAAAAAGTCAGTTCCTCACTTGCACTAGTCATGTGTACTAGACACAATGTGTAGAACTTACTGAACAGCACAGGTATAGCACATTCCCACCATTGTAGAAGTCATATTGGGCAATGTTGCTCTATAACATAAGTGGCAAACACAAGGCCCGTTATGGGCTGAATCCAGCCCTCCACCTTGTTTTATCTGGGCCGGCACCTTATTTCTACCCGGCAGTAGCTCTGAGCTCCTTGCCCCTAGGTAAGTAGTTACATTTATACAGTCCTAAAATTACATTCGGCCCTTTGAAGGCAACTGTGAGGCTGATGATGAGTTTGACACCCCTGCTCTACATGCAAGCAGGAGAAAGATGAACAATGCCCTGGCTGGTGTGGCTCAGTGGATTAAGTGCTGGCCTATGAACCAAAAGGTCCTCAGTTCGATTCCCAGTCAGGGCACATGCTAGGGTTTTGGGCCAGGCTCCCCAGTTCGGGCTGTGTGAGAGGCAACTGATCAATGTATCTCTTGCACATTGATGTTTCTTTTCCCTCTCTTTTTCTCTCCCTTTCCCTCACTAAAAAGTAACTAAGGAGCCCTGGCTAGTGTGACTCAGTGGACTGAGCACTGGCCTGCAAACCAAAGGATCGCTGGTTTGATTCCCAATCAGGGCACATGCCTGGGTTGCAGGCCAGGTCCCCAGTAGGGGGCACATGAGAGGCAACCACACACTGATGTTTCCCTTCCCTTTCTCCTTTCCTTCCCCTCTCTAAAAATAAATAAATAAAATCTTTAAAAATAAAGAAGTAAATAAGGAAAATCTTAACAACAAAAGGATGAACAAGAAATGGACTCAAAGCTCTGTATCAAAGCACAGGCTGGATTCTAAGGATCTGATTTATGTATTATGATGGAGACAAACCTCTTCTGAGCCCGTGTTATTTTCCCCTCAAGCTGAACAATACATCAATGCTGTAAATGACTTTCATAGACTCTGTCTCCTAATCCAAACACTCACTAGTCATCTACCCTAAAGCTACTTATTTCAATGTATTTCAATGTCTTGCTCTGTTACAAAGGAAGGCATGCTAAGACCAGAAGGTGGTATTTTTCCTCTGCATGGTTTTTGTGATGGAAGAATGTTACACTATTGGTAGACATTTCTCAACAAACTCAAAGGAGAAAAAAATTACCTTGTGCTTGGCTGCTGAACTGCTCCTGCTGTACTGCTCAGCTCCTTGTCTGCTGCTTGCGGCACTTGGCAACTAGCTAGTGCCTCTAGATTTAGTTCTGCAATCTTTTCTTAGTTGCAAAGAAAATAAAGTGGTAAAGATCATCTAATTTCTTGAAGAGCATCTGAGGTTAAAAATAATTCCAAGAAAAAGCCACTGAAGTGGTGTTCCCTGCTTCTGTAGACAGTGGCTTTGCCATTGCCATAGTCCCAGGCTAGTTACCAGGGTGGTTTCTGATGGCTTAGACAGAATGGCAATCTGTTACCAGCTATTGCTATTGCCACATGAATATGGGAATCAGCCAAACAGGGCTAAGTGAAAAGTGATGGCAATTCTGGCTCATCATTCATTCCTTAGTCACTTAAAATTTACTCCTCTATAAACATGCAATGTTTAGAAGTGATAAAAGAATGACTTTTGCAGCAACATCAAAAAATACTTTATTGGGTTATTACAAAACCATAAAGTATATTCTAGTTTAGTCTGCTTTCATACAGTGGGAGATGACTTGTGAGAAGTAATCTCGAGAGTGAGATAACAAACTTTTTTATTTAGAATCATATTAGACTAACAGAAAAATTACAAAGATAGTACAGGCTTCCCATTTTCAACTATGATTAGTATCTTACATTAATATACTGTACTTGATCATTAATGAACTACTACTGATATGTTATTAACTGAAGTCAGATTAATTCAGATTTCTTTAGGTTTCACCCCAGTGAGATACAATTTTCACTGGAATCAAGCGACAGCATACTAGAACACAGTTGTTCTCAAAGTGTGGTTTGAAAACTCCTGGGGGTTCCAGAGACCCTTTCAAAAGTTCATAAAGTCCTCCCTTCTGCAACTACATAACACGACAAAGTCACCTATTTCTTATTAAGCTATACATGGAAGAGATTTACAAAATATGTGAAACGATACTTTTCACACTTATTTTTTTGAAAATGCTTTTTTCTTGAAAATTTTTGTTAGCGTAACTTTTTGATATTTTACACAAACTAATAAATATTAAGACTATTTTTCCTCATATTTAATTTCTAAATGGTAAATGTTGATAGATGTCACCCACATAAATAAAAGCCTAATGGTAAGTAAGTCCTAAGTCCAGAAATTTTAGAATCTCTGATGTGGTTTAGAGTAGGGGCTGTCATATTCCAGTCATTGCATCAAGTTCAGCCCAATGCCTGCTTTTTGGTAAATAAAGTTTTACTGGAACACAGCTGTGCCCATTCATTGACATATGTTAACTAGCTGTGATAGAGACAGTATGACCTATATATAAAGCCTAAAGTATTTACTATCTGACCTTTACAGGAGTTAGAAATTTTGCTAACCCCTAATGTAGAGCAAAGACAGGATTTGTACCCTGGCTCCACTTCTGATAAGCTGTGGTACCCTAGGTAAGTAATCTAACCTTTCAAAACCCTAAGATGCTCATATATAAAACTGAGGTGATAATAATAGTTAACTCATTGGGTTGCAGTACAGATAAGATCATATATACAAAGCGTTTTAGAACAGTATACTTAGTAAGATCTTAGCGTATGGTGGCTGTTATTATTTACATGCCCAATATATATTTTAGAATGTCTTTCTATCACCATGACACAAAACACTCTTCTGGTTGTTTATTATCCTACATGGTCTACAATTTATTTCATCATGGAATCATAACAGAAGCTTTCATGCAATGCGACAATCTAATATATTAGAACGAGTTACAACAAGGTCAACTAGAAACTATGTCCTCTTCAAATGTCTCCTTTGTGTGCTGCTCTAATCTACACCCACTGCACTGCTGCCAAAAAAAATGGTATGCTCCCCCACCCACCTCAAGAGAGCAAAAATCTACGTAGATTTTTATATTTATTGCAATTATTAGCATCAGCTACAATGACCATACACATTATGGTGTTTAATATAGTATTCAAGGTACTGCGCTAAGAGCTTTCATACTCTCATTTACCCTTACCAATGTCCCAGAGAAGTATGTTCCCATTTTACAGATCTAGAAACTGAACTTGTTCAGAGAGATTGACCTAGATCACATAAGTGGACACAGTAGAGCCTATATTTAAAAACAGACTTCAGAGACTACACACTACACCACTACATTATGTTAGTGGTACAAGTCTTCATTCCACATAAATGCTCAGTTTGAATTATACTCCCATTTCTGTAAAGAAAGGTAACAACAAAAGACGGTAGTCCGTGACTATCTGTTTTAGTCCCATAATTTTAAGAAAAGCAAACACACATGTGAAAGATACTAACCTTTTCTGGGCCATACTTAAGGAAATACTGGGCCAATTCAAGGGCTGTTCTAACATCTTCTGTGGCATCATGACCACGTCTATCTGGACTCTGTATAACCTTCCTTGAAAATCATAAAAATGACATACCTAAGAGTACTTTCTAATCATAAATTCTTTCAACCACCTCAAATATTCTGGCTACATGTAAAATTTCAGCATTCTGATAATCATATTTGTATCACAGCAATCAAGATTTCTTTATTCCTAAGTGCCAGGACCTGATAGAGGTACTGAGGATGTAGAATGATCAGGAATGACTTTGTCCACAGCGTATCTTCTGGACAAAGGGCTACCCTATAAAAAATCTCTTACCCACTCTTTGCTCCTTTTGTCTCATTTCTTAGATGTAACCATTGTTCAAAGTTACATTCCAGAAATTTTCTATTTGTATACAAGGGTCTATATGTACTTAAATTATTTCTTGGTTATTTTTTAAAAACCTTAAAAATACATATGTTTATGTCAAAAGATATATATGTAAATCTAATCTACATCATATCACTGTCTATGCATCTCTAGATCTTATTCTGATTTAATTTTTATTCTCAGTAGTATCTCAGAGAGATCTCCCTATTAGCACATAAAGATTCTGCACATTCTTTTCAACAGTAACAAAGTAATACAAATAACCATAATTTAGTCACCCAGTCCTATAGAATAGTTGCAGTTTTGGGGGCTATTTACTATAATGAATATGTTTGTAAGTAAATGGATATATTCAATGTAGAAATGTCATGCTTTGAAATTTTGGTTTTTATGCCCGTGTCCAGATCTACCCATCAACCCACAGTTGTGCATATAAAGCCCTTCTTGTATTCCTACAATTTTTTCATGTCTGTGTCATACTTCTTTCCAGAGTTAGGATCCCAAGAATCATAAGAAATAAAAAGAACTTAGACACAAAATTTTCAATATGGATTAAATAAGATACTATACACTAACTTATGTGCAATTTTGTCAGAGGACAATATTATAATGTGCAAACAAACCTACCCCAAAATAGCTTTGGCTAAGAACTTTTGCTTAAATCTTCTGTTCTCTGACATAAAGCAATGATGTATCAATAACATATGGATGAATCATCTAAGGAGGAAAGATAATAGAATGAATAGCATCCTATGAGGAAGGAAAAAACAAGGGGAGAGAGGAAAGAAGAGCCCTAGGCTTCGTATTTGAGATAAATGGAACAGGCATATATACTAGAAATACTAACGTCCTACATCAGTGGGACTTACTTTCAATGCTTTGAGATCCAAGTCTAAGGAGTGGCCCACTAACATAACATTAGGAGGAAGTAGTGCTTTTAAATGTCTCTGGACATCTTTGAGTTTGGTTGTTACTGGGTTCAGCATCTTTTTCGTGATTCATGAGAAACTTTCAATAAAAGAAAAATGGACAGGCCAGGATATTAACAAGTTTTCCTCTATGAAAAGTCATTTCAAAAGAATATTTTTTAAAAAATTAATATATGCTCAGTATAGAAAGGTTGAAATACAAAGCAAACAGGAAATTAAAAGTTACCCATAATCCCACCACCTGGAGATCATCAGTTTTTACATTTTGGTAAATATCCTTTTCTAATTTTTATTATATTCATTTATATATTTCCTTATTATAAAGTGTAATCATAATGCATATGCTACTTTATGGACCTGGCTGGGTAGTTCAGTTGGTGAGAGCATTTACCCAAAGCACCAAGGATGAGAATTGGATCATGGTCATCAGGGCATGTACAAGAATGAACCAATGACTGCATGAATAAGCATAACAACAAACTGATGTTTCTCTGTTTTTCTCGGTCTCAAAATCATTAAAATAAATAAATAAATACATAGATAAGTAAATAAATGAAGAGCGTTGTTCCAGTAAGAAAAGATTGTGGTTTTAATCCCTGGTCAGGGTACATACAAGAATCAAAAATTAATTAATTAATGTATATGCTACTTTGTAACATGATTTTATCATTTGCCATATATCATGAACATGTTTTCATATCAATAAATCTATTTCAGCACATTCTTTTAAAAGGATACAGAGTACTTCATCATGTATGTTAACATATTTTAACCAATCACCTACTTTTCAGATATTTATACTCTCTAATTTTGCAAGGGTGTGACAAACACATACATTTTTGACTATTCCCTAAGGATACTAATTGTTATGTCAACTAATAGGATAGTCTTTTTTTAAATTAATCTTTTGAAAGATTTTATTTATTTATTTTTAGAAAGAAGAGAACGGAGGGAGAGAGAGAGGGAGATAAACATTGATGTATGAGAAAAATATTGATTGGTTGCCTCTCGTATGTACCCCAACTGGGGACCAAACCCACACACCAGGCATGTGTACTGACTGGGAATCGAACCACAGACCTTTTGCTTTGTGGGATGACAGCCAACCAACTGAGTTACACTGGTAAGAGCTGATTCATTTTTAGAGAGAGAAAGGGAGAAAGAGAAATATAGATTTATCATTCCACTTACTTATGCATTCTTTTGTTGATTCTTGTATGTGCCCTGGCAGAGGATTAAACCTGCAACCCTGGGGCACTGGGACAACGTTCCAACCAAATAAACTACTGGCCCAGGGCCTAGAACAGTCTTTATGATTACGATGGACTCTCAGTGCCTAAGGAAGCATGAATCTATAGCTGTAACTTCAGTGGGCAGAAAAAGTACGTTTCACTGGCTTTTCTACGCTTAATCACTGTAGTGTGTACATCTGAAATTATATGCTAATT
This sequence comes from Desmodus rotundus, assembly GCF_022682495.2. Classification (NCBI taxonomy): domain Eukaryota; kingdom Metazoa; phylum Chordata; class Mammalia; order Chiroptera; family Phyllostomidae; genus Desmodus; species Desmodus rotundus. The sequence goes on along the minus strand of NC_071387.1, from coordinate 88,199,825 downwards.
TCTAGAAAGATAGCCAAATTTTTGAGCTTCAAAATTGGTATGAAAAAACTTAATTTTGTTTGTTTTTTGAGGTCAGGGTACTCTAGCCTCTAAGATTATTTGACTGCCCAAAAATGACTGACAGATTTTTCAGATGAGGTCTTAGCAGAAAGCAAAGCTCCAGCTGTTTGAGAGTTGCTAGATAATGATTACAATTGGGAGATTCTATGAAAAGGAAGTAATAATTCTGTTGACAGAAGGAAGATTAGAGAGCAAGAAGGGTAACAGCATTAAACACTGGCATTGTGCAATTTCAGTATTAAAATCTATGGTTGTAGTGCCTCAGCCTTTTCTTTGACAATATATAAGTAGGTCATACCTAACTAAACAGAAGCTACAGGCCATTCCTGTAAGTCTCATTCCACTCTAGTCTGACAACTCTAGGGAGAGCTAAGGCAAGGTGAAAAATACCCAGTGAGGTAGTCCAAAATCTTTTTGTCAGGTTTAATGAGTTCATCCATAACACAGCCACCTCCTTCAACAAGTAAGATGCATGTTAGTTCTCTCCCTTAAATGTGAGGCACTGAAAGACCAGGATGTAGTCAAGCTGCTGCACTGTGGGACTGTGACACAGCCCATTATTCAGACTATTTCAACTACCATCTACCCTCATCTACTGGGGTCCCTGTGATGATGGTACAGCCTTTTGCTGATCTGAGGATACAGTATAATGAAATTACTGGTAGGTGGTAATTTCATTATACCTACCTGCTGTACATCATACTCTGGGAAGGCTATGGGTAAAGAAGATGAATGGAAATAATAACATCAATCAAAATTATATCACTTATTGAATGTACACCACATTCCAGTATTCTGTTAAGTACTAAGTTATTCTTATTAAGATACTCTATTATCATCTAATGTAGTACTAAGCCATTTTATATCTACCACCTCCTAATAACCCTTTGAGGTAGCCTCAATTATTATTCCCACTCCACAGAGGGAAAAGCTGAGGCTGAGGAGGGTTAGGGAATTTGTCTCAGATGACAGAGACAACTAATGGACAAAGGCCAGGATATTCACCGTAATATAACAGACTGTAAAACTTTAATGCTTAGTTACTCTGTTAAAAATTGAGACACTGTCACCTAAGCCCTAAGTGAGAGGGGATGCACTATCTTTGAAGGGAGACTTACTAATTAGACAAAGTAAAACACAGAAAGCTTAAGCAGGAAAATCTTACTTCAGATCTTAATGTGCAAAATTAAGCCTGACTGACGGTAACTGAGGTAAAGTCTTTAAGGCAACAACAAAATACTTGTTCAAAAGACAGGAGTAATGTACAAAGGCTTCATTAAACATAGCAACTAGAGAAACTTATGTGGTATTTCTTCTTCATCCTGGAACACAGATCTAAGTTTTCTAAAATGTGGGTAAAAGGGTTTACTTTCAGTTATTTAAAATACTGGAATTGAATGCACTGGTTCACTGGTGCACTAGACTCAAGAAACATCTATTACACCCTAGTCTGCAATACTCCAACTGAAAACAGTAGTACTTACCATTTCACAGTCAAGTCCAAAGAGAGGAATTTTGTCTGTTATAGAACCATTACATTTGGTAGGTACAAAGTTTTCACACTCAGGAAAACCTATGAGGAAAAGGAACAAAATATTTGCCTTTAGAACCAGAGATGGTAAATATCACTAGATTCATCCTGGAAAAAGTAAGATGACATTTTTGCTAGGGAGTCACTTCTAGATTCTGGGAGAATAATATACACTAATGTTATTGGAAAGACTAGGGCCTGGACTTCCTGACAGTTACCAAGTAGAAAAGAGATTATAACTAAATTGTGGCTAAATCCAAATTCACTAGGCCTTTTCCAAGTAGGCACTAAGGAAGGATGAATAAAGTACGTAAAAGACTGGATGTGGCATTTTTCTGGCCTACAAAGCAAGAAAAAATAAGGATGACATTCTACCATAGTAGAGATCTAAAAAAGGATTTCACTGTAAGCAAAAGGTTTATGCAGTATTCACCATTGGACCCCTGTATCCAACTCTACCCTGAAGATTTCTCAGAGATCTCTGTCTAGAAACGTGCCTCCCTTTTCTGGAATCATGGCCTGAAAACTCCCTACAGAAGTTCAGCTTTAGGCCTAGGGTACCCTCTCTGTTATCAATAACGAGGCATATTTAGCTCAGAGGCCCTAAAGTGTTGGAATAATTGAAGATTCCTACCTTTCAAACATAAGCTGAAACAGTAAAGGTCACATACCTAGATCTTGTTAGAATAGAAACAAAAGGAGAATTTGAAAAGTTTTGAACAGTTTCTATGTCACAGTACCCTGAAATTTCCAACTGATTATAATTAAAATAATCAAAATATGATCTAGATCAGAAAAGAGAGGCATCCTCAAATCTGGAAAACATTAAGCTTGCTGCACTCCTCACCTATATATATTATCAGTAGCAATAATAACAACAAAAAAAACAACAAAAAAACCCCTTAACGTTTTTAGAGCACTATGTGCTAGACACCATGCTAAACACTTTTGTACATTAACTCATTTAATCCTCATACAAGCCTATGATATATAAACCATTTTACAAATAGCTTTTTCATTTAAATAAATTTATTTTAGAAGAAAATTTGTTTTCAGAATATATAAACAAGTCAATCATAAAAAGATAGCCCAATTAAAAAATGGACCCAAAATCTGAAAAGATATACAAATGGCCAATAAGTATAGGAAAGGGTACTCAACATGATCAGCCATCACAGGAATGCAAATCAAAATCATGAGATACCACTTCATACCCACTATGATGGGTATAATCAAAAAGACAATAGCAAGTTTTGGAAAGGGTATACAGAAATTGGAATCCTCATACATTGCTGAAGGGGATGTAAAATGATGCAGCTGCTTTAAAAAATAATCTGGTAGTTCTTCAAAAAGGTTAAATACAAACTTACCCAAAGACCCAACAATTCCATCCTAGGTATACATACCCAAGAAAAATAAAAACATGTCCAAACAAAAACTTGCATATGAATGTTCACAACAGTATTACTCATAAAAGCCAAAAAGTAGAAACAATCCAAATGTCTATCAACTCCTGAATAAATAAAATGTGATATACAAAGAATATAATTAGAATGAAAATACATGAAATACTGATACATGCTACAATATGGATGAACCTTAAAAACTTCAGGCTAAAGGAAAGAAGTCATTCACAAAAGACCATGATTCCATTTACATGAAATGTCTACAGGAGGTAAATCTATACACAGAAAGTAGGTTAGTGGTTGACTCCAGCAAAGGGCATTGTGGGAGAAACAATAGTATGGGATCTCTTTGGCGGGGATTAAAGTATTCTGCCCTGACTGATGTAGCTCAGTAGATTGAGCTCAGCCTGCGAACCAAAGGGTTACCAGTTCAATTCCCACTTAGGGCCCATGCCTGGGTTGTAGGCCAGGTACCCAGTACAGGGCACTCGAGAGGCAACCAACATTGATGTTTCTTTCCCTCTCTATCTCCTTCTCTTCCCCTTTCTCTAAAAATGAATAAGTAAAATTTTTATAAAAAATAGTGTCCTAAAATTGATTGTGGTGATGGCTGTAAAACTCTGTAAAAACATACTAAAAACTATTTAACTATATAGTTTCTTTATTTTTTTGAACTGTATACTTTTGAGTGAATTATATGGTAGATTAATTATATTTTAATAGAGCTGTTTTTTAATAGAGAAAAAAAGAAAATTTAACATCACTGCTGTGATTAAAAAGGAATAAAGAAAATCAAATCAGATCAAATCACTTTTATTAAATTCTTCTTATGTTTAGACCAAGGCTAAACCCAGGCCTGCTCTATTCACTGAAGAAAATGGAGATGGGGCAGGGTGGCAGGAGGGTTAGAAGTGTTAAACACATACTGACTTTTTAATATATTGAGAAGAAATGAAAGAAAACCAGAAAAGGAGTAACTTTCTTATTACATATTTCAGTGCTATTTAAGGTCAAGTTCATGTACTACCTCAAATAATCACTTTACCAACCATGGTACACATCATACACTTTAAGAAACACTGCACTTGAAGAAATTCCCCATTAACAGAAGATGGAGTAAGTCACTTGGATCTTTCAAAAGTAATATTTTCAAATAAACAGCTGGACAGCTTACATTATTACCAACATCAGATTAAATGCCAACCGACCTTGCAATAGAAAGTGAAATACTTCCATCTCTTCCTTAGTGAGCATGCACTGCGTTAAGCCCACCTTCTTAGAGCCATACTTCTGAATGATGGGGTCATTCTGCAGTTGGAAGCTGGCTTTTGAACTGGCACAAGGTAAAGACCCTGAAACATGGAACTGAATGTATTTCATTCAATTTGTGTTTAAGAGACCTTAGAGGACATGGCTCTTAATATTACAAAAGGGTAAGATGGTGAAAATCAAATGATGTGTAAGACCCAACCCCAACTTTTAAGGAGCTTTCACTCTAATACAGTTATAGGGACACAAAGAAAAAATAATTTTCTAACAGTCTATAATAACAAGGGCTATAAAAGGAAAAGGAAGAGAATACATTGGTTGGGGTGGTCAGAGATGGTTCAAGAAAATAAAAGATTAGCTGGGTCTTGAAGGCACAACTTCAGGTAACTGGTATATTAGAACTGTCTGTTACAGTGTTTGCCGCTCTAGTTACCCATTCTAGCTAAATCTACTCCTCCATCCCTAGCCACTTGATAAAGCACCAGCCTAGCTTAGGAGGGACCCATCCATAAACTGACCAATGACTTGCTATTCCTGTAAAGACATGTTCAAAAGCAACAAGGGTAATCATCTAAGCCAGGGGTGCAAACTTATTTTTACTGGGGGCCACGACAGTCTCCTTGCAGTTGCCTTCAAAGGGCTGAATGTAATTTCAACTCCTTAACAGTTAAGGAGTAGTTACATTTATACAGTCCTAAAATTCTTTTGGCCCTTTGAGGGGAACCATGAGGCTGATGTGGCCCCCAGTGAAAATGAGTTTGACACCCCTGATCAAAGCTGCTCAGATTACTTATTTCCACAATTGAACCAGGATATACAGAAAGCTGACCAGTTTAAAGAGGACAGAAAACAGAAAATGCTATGAAAGGGAGAGACAGTAGCAGCCCTTTGGTAGAGGCACTTAAGATTCCTGATGGCTTTCTAGTCCATACACATCCTTCAAATAATATTCATCTCAACTTAAGGTGGCCTGAATGAGTTTCTGGTTCTCACAACCAAAAAAGCCAATCTCACAAGTAGAAAGAAGGAATTCTGCGCAAGACAAAAATGTATAAAGAAAGGTTGGCATGGCAGTGACTAGACCAGATGGGGATAAAACAAAAGGTATGTGTAGGAGGGCAGCGTAGGTAACAAGATGAGAGAAGAGGATAGGAGTAAATTGAAGACCAATGCAAATGTCTGGTTCAAGAGTTTAAACTTTAGTCCATCATTTAATATAAAATGGGGACCAGAAGAAAGTTCCTGAGAAGGAAAGTGGCATAACCAAATCATATTTTCTGAAAGATACACCTCACAGGTACGTAGGAGATGGAGCAGAGAGAGAAGGATGGTGGGACGGAGGAAGGAAAAGGACTGTATAAAAGAAATAGGACCCAGAAAAGCTATTAGAGCACAATGATAGAACAATTCAGTCAATGAAATACTTACTGAGTACTTACATGCCTGACATTGTCCTAGCCACTAGAGAATCCCCAGTAAACAAAATCAACAAAATTTTCCATGGAACTTTAATTCTAGTTGGAAAGATGAACAATAGACAAATAACATAAGACAACAGGTGAGGATAAAGACTATGGAGAAAAGTAATGGAAGTAAAGGAGAGGGAGTCCTGGGTCAGGAAAAGAATTACTATCATATTATAATGATCAGGGTAGGTCTCTCTTATATGATGATATCTGAACAGAGATGTATAGGAGCAAAGGGAATGAATCATGCAGATTGGGTATGAGGAGCTAAAAGAAAAGTAATTCTTAAATTCAAGACTGGTGTCTTAGAGAAAAATGGTACCAAAAGAAAAGAGGATTTGAAGATGTAAGCCTGTTATTGAAGGATAAGAAAAATGCTTTTAGCTAGGTTATAACAGAATATTCAAATAGCAGCATCCAGCAGTATAAGGAACCATTTTTGCATGGCAATGGTGAATGTAGCCCAGCCCAACTTGGAAAACTGGTGGGAGCGAATTGGCACACACAGGACCCAAGTCCATGGATAGGTTCTCCCGTGGGGAACGAGGCCTGCATAGTACCTAGGCTGCTTTGAGGCTTTCTTTTTGCTACAACTCCCTCACCCTGAATTGAGGCAGCAAATGTTTACTGCATATCTCTACAGTAACTTCCTAAAATCTATGCTAAACCTCCCAAGGATGGAGTGTAACCAGTTCAACCACTTTTTCCTTTGCATTTGCAAATATCCTTTTTCTTTGTAGTAATTAGCAACTTCCTCTCCTTTGTTATCTGTAAAAGGTAACCACCTAAAGCGAAGTAAACCAGGACCATCCTCAATGTAATGTGCCCAGAAAAGCAATAAAATCCTGTCAAGGCAGGGGTCGGGGCCCTCTCTCACAGAGAGAGTGGCTGTGCCATCCCTTTTTCTTCACAGGACTTCTGCAGTCTGTGTGAGTTTGTACATCGCAGCCACAACACATGGACCCCTGCTGGCCAGAGTCCACATCACAGCAAGTCACTGAAAATGCAGGTCTGGAATCTGGGACATTAGGTCTAGAGACAAAAATATCCATTGAAGTGTAATAGGTAAACCTGGAAAGAATAGATGAAGATTCCAAAGGAAAGGCTGAATTCAAGGAAGATCAGAGTGCTAGACTATACCTTGGGAACTCTGACACTTAGGATGGAAAAACAAAGCAAAATCTTTAAGACGACAGAGAAGCCATAACCCCGACTCCTCAGTGCCCACAGAGTAAACTCTGAAGTCCTTCATATGGCATTTACAGCCTGCAGAACAAAGTTTTAACCTACCTCTCGAGCTTCATCTCTCACCATTCCCTCATCTTAATCCATCCCTGCCCCCATCCAAGCATCCCCAAAATCTGTATTTTTGTCATATCAAATTTCTTTTTCCTGATTATATCTTTTATTTTACAACTCAACATTGTTACATGAGCTTTGAATGTCATAAGACTACTTTGTGATTTACCGTATTTTGCCGTGCATAATGTGCACTTTGTTGCCCAAGTTTTTGAGGGAAAAATAAGGATGCACATTATACGTGCGTAGTACTAAGGATGCACATTATACCTGGGCAGTACTAAAACATGGGCACACATTACACAAAGGAGTGCATTATACACAGCAAAATTCAGTACTCAAAAATGTTTATAATACAACTCAGGTTCAATCAAACACAGCTGCAAGTCAGATTTGAACATCTGCTAGAGAAGAATAATGGAAGTGTAATAAATTAGATGCCTTTGAGACAGAGGATAATAGGAAGCACAGTCCTGGAGATGGAATCACTGGTTATTTCTCACCTCTTTTCCATGTCCCTTGAGTGGAACACAAAAAAGGCATCACTGAACAATACTTAACTTACTATGTGTAATGAACTCTGATAAACTCTATCCTATTCCATCACTTACCTCCTTTCCTCCCCAAAACAGGTTAGCTATACTTTGCTTGTGGAACACAACAAACTGATTGAAAAACACTGCTACCGTCAATACTTTATCTTTTAGCTGGCCAGCATCTAAAGCTCCTGCTTATTCCCCACTGTGAGTAGTAACAGCAGGTATCCCTTATATCAGTCAAAGGCAAGATTTTCTTTCTCTTCTGTACACTTATAGGTGCCAAGGCCCAGTGACAGTTTATAAATTATTCACAGTAATTCATAAGAAACCAATGACAACGGTATCCAGGAAAAGCCTTAGCTATCTAACGTAACCGTATTGTTTCTAAGGCATTAAATCCTAGCCAAGATTTCTCCTGTCTAGTTTATAGCAGCACAATTTACAATAGCCAAGTACTGGAAGCAACCTAAGTGCCCATCAGCAAATGAGTGGATCCAAAAACTATGGTACATTTACACAATGGAATTCTATGCAGCAGAGAGACAGAAGGAGCTCATACCCTTTGCAGCAGCATGGGTGGAATGGGAGAGCACTATGCTAAGTGAAATAAGCCAGGCTGTGAGGGACAAATACCATATGATCTCACCTTTAACTGGAACATAATCAACAAAAGAAAAAAGCAAACAAAATATAACCAGAGACATTGAAGTTAAGAACAATCTAACAATAGCCAGAGGGAAGCGGGGAGGGGACAGTGGGGAGAGGGGTTTACAGGAACTACTATAAAGGACACATGGATAAAATCAAGGGGGAGGGTGGAGGTGGGAGAGGGAGGTGGGTTCGGATGGGGTGGGGTGGAAGGATGCAGAGAAAATGCAGACAACTCTAATTGAATACCAATAAAAATTTAAAAACAAAACAAAACAATGAAGTAAAAAAAAAAATTCTGCTGTCTAATCTCCCTGGATACTTACCCATTTTTTCCTTTAAAAAACTGATTTCTGCTTAAGGTAGTTAGAACTGAGTTTTGTTACTTGCAAGGATAAAAATGACTAGTGAACTTATTTACAAGCATATCCCTAATATCTTTCAGAATGAGTAAATCATCAAACCAGACTCACAGCCATACCTTTGATTGTCCTGGACAGATCCCCATTTGTTTGTTTCTTTTGCAGTCCAATGATATCAGCTAGAAAATCAGACAATGGAGAAGGCAAGCAGAATTTCTGCAAATACATAACAGGTTTTTTATTTTTATTTTTTTAACAAAAATGCTTGAAAGCAGTTAAAATACTGTCAAAGACCTGGACTTTCATTTCATTGTCAGCTCAGTACTTTAGAAGGTCTGGATCGTATTCACTTGCATTGTAAAACGAGGACTGTTTCCTTAATGTGTAAAGGAGACTAGGTACGTGAAGCCACATTTATCCCACCCCAGAAATTTTCTTTGCTTCTTCAATTATGCATTGTAAGTAAGAAAAACATTAACAGAAATGTGTAACTTAGAGAAGCCCGTATATTTTTTAAAGCACGCCTAAATCTATTAATTCAGCAGAAAACATGCCAGATAGGTTAGGACAGATGACACAGCAAAGCAAAGCAGTTGAAAGCTCCGGCCTTAGGCTCACCTGAGCTTAAATTCCAGCTTCACCACTTGCTACACCTTGGACAAGTCACTCAGTTTCTCTATGTATAGAATGGGAGTAAAAATATCTATCTCTCAGGACTATGGACAGAATTAAAGATTAAAGACACAGCATGATTAATGTGGGCCTAACACATAGGTAGTGTTCAATAAATGAAAGCACAAAAGAAAATGGAGACCCAAGAAAACTAAATTAGGGCTTACCAACTCAAATGCACTCAGGGGTAAATGGATGAAACAGCCCAAAAGAAACTGGTGGAAGTTATGGAGGAATGGAGAGCACATATCTCTCCTAAAGATGACAGCTGCTATTCAGCTCCAGATCCTTTCTAAGGGGGCTCAAGAGAGGCTGAAAAACAGAGCTTATATAAATTTACAATTCTTAAAAACACCATATCCCAAATAAAACAAGACAAAATCAACATGAGAACTATAGACTGCAATCTGGGAATAAGTGTTTTGCCTAGATTACCAGAAAATTAAAGATAAACCCAATTTCATCACGAGATATCTGCATCTTAGTCTTTTCTCTTTTTACAACTTCTATCACTTTTTCAATCAGGCCACCAGGAAGCTCGGTTTGGGACATGTGCACTAATTTCTGGGTGGGAGCACTTGACCCAGGCAGGCTCCACTATGAAGTTTTCTTAACTTACATGTCTGAATGCCTTTCAGAGAAATCCAAACTCCAAATAGAACCTGTAAAAGTGTAGCTGACTCATTCCCTGAAGTACAAAAACCACAACGTTGTTCAGGTGGTTTTGGTGAAAAAGCTGGCACCAGCTGTTGAAAAAACATCAAACCAACATAGCTAATGGTGATACTGTCAAGTCAGTTACAGGCATACAGAAAGGAAGTGTGGACAAAAGCAGTGAGCAACAGCTAAGGCAGTTTATCATCACTCATTCACTGCCTGGGAATAGAAAACTGCTATTACTGTCCAGAATTCAAATACAGATCTCTTTGAGAATAATTATTTATTACATTCAAATCTAGTAGAATTAACACATGAAAAGCAATGTATTCAAATCTAAAATTCTGTTAAAATTTGCTTCAAATCTTAAATTCAAATGTTTTAATAGGAACCAATGTCACTTTACGAATCCCCTCAAGATCCCAAGTTGCTTGGCGGTTCTTCCTAAGCAGGTAATCATATAACTGGCTGCAAGAAGGCTGGTTGTAGATAAACTGACAGACCAATAGCAACATTTGTTAATGCAGAAGATGGGTTATGAGGTAGCCAACCCCACCCCCCAGCCAGACAGTTGTATGCATTTGAAAAGCTCTCTATTGTAAACCCTGGCCAGGTAGCTCAGTTGGTTAGAGCATCATCCTGCTATGCCAAGGTTGCAGGTTCGATCCCCAGTCAGGGCACAAATAAGAATCAACCAATGAATGCATAAATAGGTAGAACAACAAATCAGTGTTTCTCCTCTGTCCCTCTTTTGTCTTTCTCTCTAAAGTCAATAAATAAAAAATTTTAGAATAAAATAAAAAGGGAGCACCTTGATTTAAGTATTCAAAAAAAAAAAAGAAAATCTCTCTACTGGGACATGTAAAAAAAAGCAACTTTCATTACACATTTAATAATGTCATTAAGGATATCAGAAGAGTAAGATTCTTTTTGCCCTTTATTTGTAAAAAGAGGAAAAAAGACTGGGATTCTTAACATATCATCATGTTATTTCATTTTTTCTTTTTAAACTTAATTTTATTTTTTGTTTTTCAATTACAGTTGACATTCAATGTTATTTTATATTAGTTTCAGGTGTAAGCATAGTGGTTAGACATTTATGTAATTTATAGTGATCTCCCCAATAATTCTAGTACCTACCTGGCACCATATATAGTTATTACAGTATTGACTATATTTCCCATGCTATACTTTACATCCCCTTGACTATTTTGTGACTACTAATTTGTACTTCTTAATCCCTTTACTCTTTTCACTTGGCCCCCCAAACCTCCCTACCCTCTGGCAACCATCAGTTTGTTCTCTGTATCTATGAGTCTGTTTTGCTTGTTCATTTATTTTGTTCTTTAGATTCCACATGGAAGTGAAATCATACAGTATTTGTCTTTCTCTGTCTGACTTATTTCATGTAGCATAATATGCCCTCAAGATCCATCCATGTAGTTGTAAATGGCAAGATTTCCTTCCTATTTTTGGCTGCATAAAATTCTACTGTATACATATGCACCATATTTTTTTAAATCATTGGTCCATTCCTGGACACTTAGGTTGCTCCCATATCTTGGCTACTGTAAATAATGTTGGGGTGCAGATATCTTTTCAAATTAGTGTTTTCATTTCCTTTGGATAAATGCCCAGAAGTGGGATTGCTGGATTATATGGGAGTTCAATCAATATTTAAAATACTTTTTCAGAACTCCATCGTGTTTTCCACAGTGGCTGCATCAATTTGCAATCCCATAAACAGTGCACAAAGGTTCCCTTTTCTCCACATTCCTGCCAGCACTTGTTTATGATCATGTTATTCCAATTGGGTCTCCGCTGGAGTTTACAAACCAAAATACCTATAGCAGCCAGACATATCCTGTAAACAAGGGAAGCTGGCCAAGTGGGACACTTAAGTACATATGCCCCATCTAAAGGGGAGGCCACTACTCAGCTTTGACAAATTGTTGCCATGTGGGAATACAGGGGCAGTTGTAGATCTTTGAGTTTTTGAAGAAGTCAAAAATTTGCATTTTTATAAAGGAATTCCCAAAATCAATTGTTGGCAACTATCACAAAAAGTTTTTTTTAAGGCAATTGTGTATAGCAAACAAATAATGTCACTTAAGGAAGATATGGCCCTCTAGTCACTGATTGGAAGCCTCAGGTTTATCACTACCAATTAAGTTCATCTCATACCTAGGTTTGGGAGCACTGGATTTCCCCAGAACTGCATACTTCAGCAATTTGCGTAGTTGGTCATGGGTTACTTCACAGTTTTCAGCAAATAAAATGGTACATAAGCATGCTTCTGTAAAGATTAAATCAGGGCATATCAAATTATGAGTATCGAGAATAGTAACAAAGCAAGGCAAATTATTAAAATATTCTAGTTTCTGATGCTTTTAGCATATATTCAAACATAAGGAGGGTTCTAATTAATCAAAATTGAAGGTCTAAAACCACAACCTGTGATATGACATTATTAATGGAATATTTAATAAACACTGATACAGAACCTTAACATATACTTGGCTACATGTTAGGGGTAGTAGGATGAATAAAACATGATTGATGCTCTCAAGGAATCTATTCTACTAGAAGGAAAAATGCAGAAACAGGTTAATTACAATACAATGTGGGTAAATGCTAGTATACAAGTATAGGAATCATGAGGTTGACTGCCTTGAAGGTTAGAGTGTTTGGGGTGTAGCTTCACTGAGGTGAAAATACTGGGGTTGAGCCTTGAAAATCGAGTCAGGCAGGTAAAAGGAAACATTGCATGTAAACATGTAGTTTGGTTTGGCCAGGGCCAAGACTGCATGTTGCAGAGCAGTAGAAATATGAGAGGAGAGAGAAGTGGAGCCAGATCAGAAGATCAATATGGTCTAAGCTAAGGAATTAGACATTACACTGGGGCAACAGGGAATTCACTGAAGCTCAACCCCTCCTTAAAATAGCTTTGCACTCATATATGGTTATTAAAGTATAGTGTGCTTATTTTTAAAAAAGTCAGATAATGCAGAAGGTAAAATAGATAAAAGACAGACAATAAATGAAACTAAAAGTCACCTATCCTGTACTTGCATAACTCAAGAGAAAATTACCATTTTAATTTTAACCAGAGAGGCAGGGGAGTATAGTGGTAAGGAGCTCACGCCCTGGACTCACACAACTCAAGTTTAAATACCAGCTTTACTATCTGGTACAAGTGCCTTAACCTCCCTAAGATGCAGTTTCTTCATCTATATAGAGTAATTATAGTCTACCTCAACAGATGATTGGTAAGATCAATGAGATAGTGTAAGTACTGATGCTAGTGCCTGATGTACTGTAGGACTTAATAAACATCAGATATTATTATTATTGCTATTTTTCCCTTTGACTTTTTAATTTTAACAGTCCATTCTCTAAATTTACCTAAAAACTTTTAGTTTATCTGAAAAAATCCTACTGATGACACTGTTTTTTAAAAAATTACAACAGTATTACAAGTATACTCATACACCTGTCTATTAGGATAAATTCTTAGTCAAAATAACCATGTATTGATATATTTGACGTTCTGACAAATACTGCTAACTCCTGAAGGAAGGTACCAATTTATATTTATCAGCCAAAGATGTGTGAGATTGAGAAAGGTGGAACTGAGTGAAGTAGGGGTTTAGATGGTTGCTGAGCAAGGGATGTCAGAGTCTGAGAAAGGTGAAAAGGACATCCTATAGGGGAGATGGCCCAGGATTAGAGGTAGGCCCTTAATACAGACATGTGGGAGGCCCAATGTGGGTGTTAAAGCCTGAGCAGTACGAGGAGGGCATCCATGCAGTAGTTAAGTGAAGAGCAGTGAGTCCTGGCATCAAATCGGAAAGTGTTGAGTGTAAAGAAGGAATCACTGCTGGAGGACAACAGTGGTATCACAGGATTCAGAGCTTAAATAAGGTGAAGGTGTCCATGTGAGATGCATAAGGGTCTGTCACAGTAGTGAGGAGGGCATTGACACAGGAGGGTAACCTGGTATAAGGTGCAGAGTGACAGAGCCCAAGTTAGTCACTGAGGAGGGTGTGGGCAGATGCAGCAATGGGGGACCGATAAAATATATTGAAGATAATGGGAGTTAGGCTTCTCACTGTTAGAGCAGAAAATTATAAAAAAGGAGAAAATTAGAATGGACCCTATGAATTGGATTGAAGTAGAGATACTGATATAAATTCATGGTTTTTCATTACATACGGATACATATTTATGTAATATGAATTATATATTAAGTATTAATTTAATTAAGTATTTTAATGACAATTATAAACAACTTTAAAAAAAAATTCTCCCTGGAGGACATTTTTTCACTGCTTTTAGAGAGAGAGGACAGGGGAGAGAGGAGAGGGATAAAGAAACATCAATGTAAGAGCGAAACATCAATTGGTTGCCTTTCAAATGCAACAGGACCCAGGATTGTCCATGCAACCTAGGTACGTGCCCTGACCGGAAATTGAACCCATAACTCTTCAGCTTCAGAATGACTCCCTACCCAACTGAGCCACACCAGCCAGGGCATAAACAACTTTTATAAATAAAACTAATTTGGTAATATGAATTATAGATTTAAATATAAAATATTTAATGTTATAAAACTTTTAACTGTAAACACTTGTGTGTTTATGTGTGTATTTCTTAGCTCTCTTCTGGGAGTGTGAACATCCAAATGGCAATGGACACATTTAGCACCCAGATCTTGAGTTTCCAAATGTCATTTGCTATTAAAAAGAAGCAAGTATCCTGGGAGAAATGGGTGGTTCCAGGAAAAACACAGATGAGCCTGGAATATCTGTGCCAGAGAAGTCAGGAAATGTTCACATAATGAAGGGGTCAAGTCAAAAGGACAGAGAAGCTAACTCAATGGCCAAATTTGGGATATTTGCAGCATCAAAATATGAGAATGGATTATAATCCATTGATACAATAGGTAACCAAGAGTTCACATTGAGAAAAAAATGAGTAAATTGCAAGTTTAATGAGAAAGCATTTACCCACAAAAATTAAAGAAAAAAATTTAGGAGAATTTGAGCATGCACTATCTTAACCAACTAATCAAGATTAATATGACCAAATGGCACAATTAAAATCATGTGCAATCTGATAAAACACAAGAGAACGTAGTATCACTTCTGTGATAGGAATATCTGCCAAATACGTATAACCTGAATCCAATCAATAGGCAAACAGACAAACCTAAATTGAGAGAAATTCTACAAAATAACTGTTCCAGGATTCTTCAAAAAGTGGTAAGGTCATGGACATCAAGGAAAAGACTGACGGTTTGGGTTGAAGGAGATACGACAACTCAACACAACACACCATTCTGCTGAAGGATATGAGTGGAACAACTGGACAAACCCCGTCACGGTCGGCGCGTTAAATGATAGTAACAATGTATCCATATGATTTGGGTTGATTGTAGAAAACACGCTAAAATATCTGGGTGAGCACTACGTTAGCAACTGCTTTCAATGTTGGCCAGAAGTTTTTAGTACTGTTCTTGCAACTTTTCTTAGTTTCAGATTGTTTCAAAATAAAAGAAGTGACGAGATTGTCAATTTGCTTGTACTTCTTACCCCATTAACTTTTTAAAAATTGTTTTGCCAATTTGATCGGCCAAAAAAAAAATTGAATCCCATTTTAATAAAAACTTTTCATAGTACTAATTCCCTTCTAACCTACTACATGACTGTTGTTTATCTCTCTACATTAGAACCTGTTTCCTCACAGCTGTCCCTCCGGTACTCTGGCGTCTCCCACTACCGTCTGACTTCAGGATAGAGCCGGGCATCCTCGGAACCCAGCACCGTTCCTACTTTCAGAGCAACCCAACAGCTGCCGAGGGAACCTTCGTCACGTGCCGAGCACCAACACCAGCCTGAACCGCCAGCAGGAGCCCTGATGAAGGTGCTAGTACATCCCACTCTACAGATCGTTAAGCAGGTCCCGAGAGGCCAGTGGAGAGCCTGACCGGCGTCCCGGGCCCCACGGTGGGCCGGGAGCTCAAACCACCAATCGGGTGCCTGTCGTTCACCTCGGCCGCGGGCTGCCTCTCAAGCTCCCTACCGGCTCTCTTCGCCTCGGCCGTCCCGACCAGCGTGCTCGGGGCCCACCTCCTCTTCCAGCCCTCCCCGGTGGGTCTCCCGTCTTTCTCCTTCTCCTGCTCCACGAGGCTGTGGAGAGCTGGGTTAACAGCTGAAGAATCCCCAGCGCCACGATTCCCTTCACCGCCTCCAGAGAACCTACAACCTCCCTCAGCTACTCGTTTCAGTTCACAGTCGCTCGAGCTCATCGGAAAAAGTGCTAGCGTCGCCCAGTCCGCGGCGGAGAAGACCGCGCGCCCACGCCTAACGGCTTTGCAGGTCACGCGGTACTCAGGGCTCCGAACGGTCCCCCAAATGCCAATCGCGCCTCTGACGGTAGGGAAAAAGGGGACCGGGCGCTGCAGCTTGGCTTCCCCACCTAAAACCACTCCCCATACCCTGGGGCCCCAGGATCTTGAGGAGAAGCCAGCACTGGGTGGACCACTGCCTCCGCCCCGTCTCCGCCCTGTCCTGCCCAACCCCCACAGCAGCGGCCAACCAGCTGCGCGAGGCAGTTGAACGGGCCGGAAGTGGGAGCCGAGAGACTTCCGGCAGCTGGGCTGCGCAGAGAAACCCAGTCTGGAATGGTTACTGAAAGGTTGGCGGCGGACGCAAAGAGCGGAGGGTGGGGCGTCGCTCTCTGCGCTTTGAGGCGGTCGGCCTTGCTGGGCGGAATCTGGGCTGGGGGTTGCTGTGGAGGCTACCTCCATCCTCTGCAGCCCCGCTTCTCCGACCGAACCATCGAGCCCGAGGCTAGGCGTCGGGGAACGATTGTACAGCGCCCCGTGAACGATTCGGAGGTCGCAGTAGTCCCCACTGCCCCCATAAAGCTGTTCACCCCACCACTTCCTAGTGAGCCGTGTAGTTTATAAGAATCATTGTGGCCTGGCCCTTGATTCCTGCATATGCGGTGCACGTTTCCCATTTCTAGAGGAGGGTAATGGATTAGCGAATAGCATGAGCTTCAGAATGGGAGGATCCTGGACTCATAAACCGAGTGTTCTTGGGCGAAGTACTGAATTCGTTTTCTCATCATTAAATATAGGTAGCAAAAGCGACTACCATGTACAGTTGAAGATTAAACGAGGTCACTGCCACAGTGCATTGTCTGCAATGTACTAACAATTAGTAAATGTTAGCTATTAACCCCGACTCCCAGTCATACCCCTTAAACACAAAACCAAAACAGGTGTCTGCCAAGAAGTTTGCTTCACCCTCAGTTAAGACCTCAGTAAACTCAACTCTTTGTGTGGACTCAGCGTATTGCCTTTGGGGATTCTTTACCATCTATTAACCTAAATTAATTTACCATGGGTGTCAAGTTTCTTTACCCACATATTTTAGGTTCCTAGAAGACTGGACCTGTCCTCATCCTATCTCCTCAGAACTGTGTTGTGCACGATAGCAAGGGCTTGAAAAATGCAAAGGCAAAAATAAGCTTTTCAATGCACTTTTACCTCTATAATCACTTGAGTTCCTCAATATTACTGTAAAATAAGGGAGCAGAAAATTAGTCTAAATATGCAAATATGTACTTTGGGATCCATGTAGATAAAATGACTACTAAAATCAAGATAGAGTGGCAATGCAAGAACCAAAGTCTTTTGCTCTCAAAATCTGGTTCAATTTCCTCTCTATTGCAATACTTTAATAATGAGCTAAACCATTAATCTGTTTGCCTATTCAAATAGGACTGTGATTGAGTTAAACAAATGGGGTGTGCCGTTAAGGGGCACGTATGAGATCGTGACCACTTAATTTGGAGGTTCAGATTCCGACAATAAAGACCCAAAGGTGAATAGTTAAGCACTTTTTTAAGCGACAGCAGAAAGAAAAGCAAGAATCAAGAGCATACATCATCAGACGGGAAATCACCTACACCCGAACACAGACACTGGGGTATCCAAAGAGGCAGCAGCGGTCGGGGTTTGTCTGGGAACAGTTCTGAGCGAAGTCCTTCCCTCGGGTGATTCCAAAGTCTCGCTTTGGGGACTATGCTTAAATATATTTTAGACAAACGGTATCCGTGCGCCAAGGGCCGCGTGTGATTTTGACTGAGTAACCGTTCCCTCTGGGAGAAGGGCCAATTCTCCCAAGGGAAAAGCTAAAGATCAAAAGGTACTAATCTCCTGGGGAGAAGGACCAGTTCGCCCTGGGAGACAGCACTATATTTTGCTTTTTCAGTGAAGGTCACAGTTCAGGCATGAACAGGGAGAATTCTCAAAGTCCCTTTAACTGTTCATGGGGTTATTGTACATTTTTTAGGCAGCTTGGATTAATTAGGAGAAAGTCAATTTCACCAGCAAATGAAAATCTGGGAAGAAGAAAATTGAGGTTCTTTTAAAAAATATTTTGTAGCTTGCACTTTAATATTGGTAAAGCAAAAGGACATCCTGATCTTTTGTAGAGCGGTTATTTGACTACTTAATTGTCATTGATTTTGAGGTGACATGTTGGAATGATGGGAAATAAGTAAGTCTGGACTGCCAATGGCCAAAGCTGGCATTAGATGAGTCACTTTAAAGTGTATAGTTATAAAGGAGTCAACAGTTAAAGAAAACAAAATGGTCTATGAATTGGTAGTTTACTATAAAACCTGTCTTAACAACAAAAGAAAAGAACAAAAACCTAATGCCTAAGTGTGTCATCATATAAAATAATTGTTTTAGTCAGGGTGGGTTGAAGGAGGGGGTGGGGGATAAATGGAAATGGAAGGAGACTTGACTTGGGGTGGTGAACACACAATATAATATACAGATGATGTGTTATAGAATTGTACACCTGAAACCTATATAATTCTATTAACCAATGTCACCCCCAAAATTCAAAAAAATAAATAAAGTAATAAAATAATTGTTTTAGAATTACATACAAAATCTAAATTGCATAGAAACTGAAAAAAATACCTTTGCAAAAAGTACACTTTAACTTCCATATGGTTTTATATTTAATTGTGGAAATACATTCAAGACTTTTAAGTAGATATACTCAACTTTAATATTTTGACTTATTTTTTGGCATGACTTTAATTATAACCATTACATCACAGTGCTTTGGTTATTTTAATATGCTTTTACTGAAACAATCATTGATTCAGCATTAATTTAACAATTATATGTTTAAGTGTCAATTGATGGTTCTCTTATGTAGTTGAATTTCCAGTAGTATTGCCGAGCACATCAACTGCAGAGACTGAATCTGGATTCCATGCTTATGTTCATCCTCAGGAACATCCAATTCTTTCTGAATTTTGCATGGAACTGACAGGCATAAAGCAGGTATGCCCTTCCCTTTTCCCCACCTCTCTTTTCACCTAACCACCCCCCCCAACAGTAAATGAGCAGGTATGATGCAAATATTAAAATTCAGAAATCAGTTTCAAAAAGAAAATAATAGCTATATACTGTTTGGGAATTAGATGTATTTAGTGTTAGGAGAAATAATGACCTCTCCAGAAGTCCACTGGAATCTTTAAAATTAGGAAAAATAGTGTTGTGAAAATGAATATCAAATTTATTTTGTGGAAATTTAATACATAAAAATTCTGGTGGCCTGGACTTAATTATTATATTTCTGTGATTTTTATATTGGAAACCTAATTTTTTCTGCCTTGTAGAGTTCTAGTCATTACATTATTTCTTTCTTGTGTGTCATAATATCTTTTTACTAGGTAAACTCTGTCAGTAGAACCTCTTTTTTGTTATATCTTCCAGGGTGCCTAATTCTGTGCTCAATAATTATGAAATTCGATTTTGGAATTCAGATTTTATGACTCTATTCACACTCAAGTTGGTGAAGGGAAGATTTGCTTATCTCAGTTCAATCCATTTACAGAAATGGATTTAGAAGATTCAGCAACAGAAGAAAATTATTTTTGCCCCTGGGATTTCAGATTTATCTACTTCAGAAATAAAATTACGTGTATTTGTTACTTGGTCAGGTAAAAAATGTCGTATCTGTCAATCATAAATGATTAGCATCACACTATGTAATTCTTTATCTCTAGTAAGAATTATACTTGTTAACCTTCTGGGCCAGGAAAAGAAATCCAAGTGCCTAGCAGATATTAACCAAGAAAAGTAAATTTATTCATATTTTCAAAATTACCATTCTGGGATACTTTAAAATTTTAAACCTTAACTTTAAGAATCTTTCTAGATTGTTCTTTATTCTTCTGAATACAGGTGAAGATGATTTAGTGAAAACAATTATCATGCTATTTCTATAATCTTAAATAAAAAGAGTACTTGTTCAACTCATATCCTTTGCTTTAATTTCATAGTAATGTAGATATCACCAGAAAAAATGGGCCATGTGAAGTAGATTTTTTGTATGACTGATAAACTATTGCCATTAATAGTCATTGATAGCAATGCTGTGCCATTGCTAGCACAGCATTGATAGTCATATTTGGTTGTAGGTTGGTATGTTTGGTTTCTCAATTATATCACCACATATGACTAGAAGAGCATACTGTGCTGCATTGGTAAAGAGCAGAGGAGACCATGTGACGATCACCCTAATGAAAGAATTGAGGCACTGTAATGATTTCCCACACTAGTTAGTGTGGAGATTAGGAATAGAATTTACTTCTAATAACTATATAGTGTAGAAGTTATAAGATACATTTTCTAGAATATGTAAGATATATATTGTTCTGAAATACAGATTTATATTTAAATGCAAATTATTTCCTTTACTTAATGACCTTATTCTGTAGCAATGTAATAATAATTTTCTGTTTACTAGAGACTTACCACTATTTAGAATACTTAAGTCAAATATTGAGTATTGTTCTAACACAAAATTTAAGACTATAGACAAATACAATTGAGAGATAGAAAAGTCATAACTTCATAATACTGGTTTCCCGACGCCACTAAGGACAGGATGCCCAATATATATGTTCAATTGTTTTATTCATTGGTCAAAATGATAAAAACAAAGATATGAGAAAATACTAAAAGTTACTTAAAGACATTTTACATTAATTAAATATAGCATTAAAGACAGGTTACTTTTTTTCAGGGACCAACTAAGTAATGAGTAACTTTGGATCAAATTGCACTTAGAAGAAAAAATGAACTAATTTATAACAAGTCCAAATAAATGTCTCTAACACTCACCTACCCTACAATTTTTATTTATTTACTTATTTTTTCATTATTTTATTCTTGTTCAATTATAGTTTTCTACAATTTACCCCTCACTACTGCCCCCCATCTCAGCCAAACGCACCGCCGTCCCTTGCTTCTACCCCCATTGGGGTTTTGTCCATGTGTCTTTTATAGTTGTTCCTGAAAATCCTTCCCCCCATTATCCCCTCCCACCTCCCCTCTGATTACTGTCAGATTGTTCTTAAATTCAATGACTCTGGTTATATTTTGCTTGCTTTTTTCTTTTGTTGATTAGGTTCCTGTTAAACTAAGATCATATGGTATTTGTCCCTCACCACCTGGCTTATTTCACTTAGCATAATTTTCTCCAGCTCCCTCTATGCTGTCGCAAAGGGTTGGAGCTCCTTTTTTCTTTCTACTGTGTAGTATTCCATGTATAAAGGTACCATAGTTTTTTAATCCACTCATTTACTGATGGGCACTTAGGTTCCTTCCAGTACTTGGCTATTGTAAATTGTGCTGCTGTGAACATTGGGGTGCATAGGTTCTTTTGGAATGCTGTTTCAGGGTTCTTGGGGTATAATACCAGCAGTGGAATTGCCAGGTCAAAAAGCAGTTCCATTTTTAGTTTTCTGAGGAAATTCCATACTGTTTTCCACAGTGGCTACACCAGTCTGCATTCCCACCAAAGGTGTACTAGGGTTCTCTTTTCTCCACAAACTCACCACCACTTGCTGTTTGTTGATTTGTTTATGATGGGTATTCTAAATGGTGTGATATGGTACCTCATTGTGGTTTTAATTTGCATCTCCCTTATGGCTAGTGAAGCTGAGCATCTTTTCATATGCCTCTGGGCCCTCTGTATGACCTCCTTGGAGAAGTATCTGTTAAAGTCTTTTGCCCGTTTTTTTTATTGGGTTGTTTGTCTTCCTGGAGTGGAGTCATGTTGTTCTTTATATATTTTGGAGATCAGGCCCTTGTCTGAGGTATCATTAGCAAATATGTTTTCCCATACTGTTGGTTCTCTTTGTAATTTAGTACTGTTTCTTTAGCCATGCAGAAGCTTTTTATTTTGATGAGGTCCCATTCGTTTATTCTTTCCTTTATGTCCCTTGCTTTAGGGGACGTGTCTGTGAGGATGTTGCTGCATGGAATGTCTGAGATTTTCCTGCCAATGTTTTCCTCAAGGACTTTTATGGTGTCACAACTTATATTTAAGTCTCTTCTCCACCTTGAATTTATTTTTGTGTATGGTGTAAGTTTGTGATTGAGTTTCATTTTTTTGGATGTACCTTTCCAGCTCTCCCAACACCATTTGTTGAAGAGGCTATTTTTACTCCATTTTATGCTTCTTCCCCCTTTGTCGAATATTAATTGACCACAGATACTTGGGTTTATTTCTGGGCTCTCCCTTCTGTTCCATTGGTCTATGTGTCTGTCCTTATGCCAGTACCAGGCTGTTTTGATTTCAGTTGCCTTGTAATACAGTTTGATATCAGGTATTGTGATCCCTCCTACTTTGTTCTTTCTCAAAATTACTGATGCTATTCGGGGTCATTTATGTTTCCATATAATTTTTAAAAAATTTTTAATGAATATGCTATTACAGTTGTCCTATTCCCCCCCCCCCCCCCGCCCTTCACTCCACTCCATCCTGCCCACCCCCTCCCTCCCACATTCCCCCCCTATAGTTCATGTCCATGGGTCATACCTGTAAGTTCTTTGGCTTCTACATTTCCTATACTATTCCTAACCTCCCCCTGTCTATTTTCTACCTACCATTTGTCCTACTTATTCTCTGTACCCTTCCCCTCTCTGTCCCCCTCCCACTCCCCTGTTGATAACCCTCCATGTGATCCCCATTTCTGTGGTTCTGTTCCTGTTCTAGTTGTTTGCTTAGGTTTTTTTTTTTGTTTTGGTTTTAGGTGTGGTTGTTAATAACTGTGAGTTTTCTGTCATTCTTACTGTTCATATTTTTTATCTTCTTTTTCTTAGATAAGTCCCTTTAACATTTCCTATAATAAGGGCTTGTTGATGATGAACTCCTTTAACTTGACCTTATCTGAGAAGCACTTTATCTGCCCTTCCATTCTAAATGAAAGCTTTGCTGGATACAGTAATCTTGGATGTAGGTCCTTGGCTTTCATGACTTTGAATACTTTCCAGCCCCTTCTTGCCTGTAAGGTTTCTTTTGAGAAATCAGCTGACAGCCTTGTGGGAACTCCTTTGTAGGTAACAGTGTCCTTTTTTCTTACTGCTTTTAAGATTCTCTCCTTCTCTTTAATCTTGGGTAATGTAATTATGATGTGCCTTGGTGTGTTCCTCCTTGGGTCCAGCTTCTTTCTGAGCTTCCTGGACTTCCTGGAAGTCTATTTCCTTTGCCAGATTAGGGAAGTTCTCCTTCATTATTTGTTCAAATAAGTTTTCAGTTTCTTGCTCTGCCTCTTCTCCTTCTGGTACCCCTATAATTCGGACATTGGAACGTTTCAAGATGTCCTGGAGGTTCCTAAGCCTCTCCTCATTTTTTTGAATTTTTGTTTCTTCATTCTTTTCTGGTTGGATGTTTCTTTCTTCCTTCTGGTCCACACCATTGATTCGAGTCCCAGTTTCCTTCCCATCACTCTTGGTTCCCTGCGCATTTTCCTTTGTTTCCCTAGTATAGCCTTCATTTTTTCATCTAATTTGTGAGCAAATCCAACCAATTTTGTGTGCTTTCTGATTACCACTGTTTTGAACTGTGCATCTGATCAGTTGGCTCTTTCTTTGTTGCTTAGTTGTATTTTTTCTGGAGCTTTGATCTGTTCTTTCATTTGGGCCATTTTTTTTTTTCTCTTGGCGTGCCTGTTACATGAAGGGGCAGAGCCTTAGGTATTCTCCAGGGCTAGGTAACGCTCCTCGCTGCCATGTGACATTGTATGTGGGGAAGGGGTCAGAGAGGGAACAATGGTGTTTGCTCTGCTCTCTGCTAGTTTTCAGTCACTCCCTCTGCTACCCATAATCAAATTGGGCCCTTCAGGTGATGATTCCAAGGTGGGTGGTTTTGTGTATGTTCTAGGCCCCTGTGGGTCTCTCCAACGAACTCTCTCCTGTGAGGCTGGGAGTTTCTCCAGCTGCTGTGTCAACCCCCACAGGTGTTTTCAATCAGAGGTTTGAGGCTTTATTTCCCCACGCTGTAACTCAGGATTGGGCGGTCTATCACCTGGTCCACCAGCTGCTGCCTTGCCAGCCAGCTGCAGCTTTGCCCATCCTGCTCCACAATCCACCACCTCACTGGGTCTGCCAGCCGCTGCCTTGCTGCAAGTCCTCTTCACCCGGCTGCCCGTTTCCGCCTCTCCTACCGGCCTGGATGAATGTTTCTTCTTTATCTCCTTGGTTTTCGGACTTCAGTGCAGTTCGATTTATTGTCAGTTCTCGTTGTTTTTTGTTTTTAAATTTGTTGTTGTCTTTCTTTTGGTTGTGTGAGGATGCACAATGTGTCCACTTATGCCTCCATCTTGGCCGGAAGTCAGTTCCATATAAATTTTTGAAATGTTTGTTCTATGTCTGTGAAATATGTCATTGGTACTTTAATAGGGATTGCATTGAATCTATACGTTGCTTTGGGTAATATGGACATTTTGAGGATGTTTATTCTTCCAATCTATGAGCATGGTGCATGCTTCCATTTGTTTGTGTCTTCCATAATTTCTTTCTTCAGTGTTGTGTAGTTTTCTGAGTACAGGTCTTTTACCTCCTTGGTTAGGTTGATTCCTAGGTACTTTATCTTTCTTGTTGCTATATCAAATGGGATTTTTTTCCTGATTTCTGTTTCTGCAGTTTCAGTGTTGGTATACAGGAATGCCTTTGATTTCTGAGTATTGACTTTGTATCCAGCTGTTTTGCCAAATACATTTATTAGGTCAAGCACTTTTTTGGTGGAGTTTATTGGATTTTCTATGTACGCTATCATGTCATCTGCAAACAATGACAGTTTTGTTTCCTCCTTTCCAATTTGGATGCCTTTTATTTCTTTTTCTTGTCTGGTTGCTGTGGCTAGGACTTCCAATACTATGTTGAATAGAAATGGTGAAAGCAGACATCCTTGTCTTGTTCCTGATCTTAGGGGGAAAGCTGTAAGTTTTTTCCCATTGAGTATGATGTTGGCAATAGATCTCTCATACATGGCCTTTATTATGTTGAGGAATGCTCCCTCTATTCCCACGTTGTGAGTGTTTTTATCATAAATGGGTGCTGTACCTTATCAAATGCTTTTTCTGCATCTATTGATATGATCATGTGATTTTTGTCTTTGCTATTGTTTATTTGATGTATTACATTTATTGATTTGTGAATATTGTACCATCCTCGCATCCTTGGGATACACCCAAATGGGATGAATCCCACTTGATCATGGTGTATGATCTTTGTAACATATTGCTGTATGTGGTTTGCCAATATTTTGTTGAGGATTTTAGCATCTATGTTCATCAGCGATATTGGCCTGAAGTTTTTTTCTTTGTTGTGTCTTTATCTTGTTTTGGGATTAGGATGATAATGGCTTCATAAAAACAGTTTTTTTTGGGGGGGGTATTCCTTCTTCTTGGATTTTTTGGAATAGTCTGTGGAGGATAGGGGTTAGTTCTTCCATAAATGCTTTGTAGAATTCTCCTGTGAAACCATCTTGTCCGGGGCTTTTATCCATCAGGAGTTTTTTGATTACTGCTTCAATTTCATCAGCTGTTATTGGTCTGTTCAGGCTTTCTGCTTCCTCTTCATTGAGTTTTGGAAGGTTATATTTTTCTAGAAATTTGTCCATTTCACCTAGAATTTCAAATTTCTTGGCATATAGTTAGTTCTTCATAGTAATTTCTTACAGTCCTTTGCCTTTCTGTAGTATCAGTTGTAATCTCTTCTCTTTCATTTCTGATTGTGTTTATTTGGGTTCTCTCTCTTTGTTTTTGATGAGTCTAGTTAAAAGCTTGCCAATATTGTTTATCTTTTCAAAGAACCAACTCCTGGATTTTTTGACCCTTAGGATTGGCAGTCAGTCACTCCATCCACCACGTCTTGTATTCTTTTGTGTGTGTATGGACAGGTTGTGTTGAAGCTGGTTCATCTGTCTATATGAGGTTTTGAGGCTTCTCTCTAACTATTGTTCAGTTGTGTGATTTGGGTAATTTCTTCATCATTTAGTTGTATTTCCAGATTGGTCTGGATGGAGGTTAGTGTGGCTTCCACTCATTCCTTCACCTTCTTCTGTTATTATCTGTTGGTGTTTCCTTTGTTGGTAGGTTTCCTCTTACAGCAGGTGTGCTCGTGTTCACAGCTCTCACCAACTCTTTTATGTGATCAATTGGAAGGGGAAGGCAAAATGGATTAAGACAGCGGGAGTGTGTTCTATAGTACTTTCCATAGAGAAGAGATAGGAGATCCTTTGAATAAGTATAGTATTAATTGTTATATTTTACCCAAATAGCCACTTTTTAGAAAGGGGGGAAAAAGATAAGACTGTTGTTAATGGTGGGAAGGATTTTGAGTTGTATCTAGAAAGCAGTGAGCTTGTGGGACATCAAATTATGAGATATAGTGATAATAAAGGATAGAAAATAAGTGTAGTTTGGGAGAGAATAGAGTTAACCACAACAGTAATAAATTTCCAGAAACAGTGAAGTGAGCTAGGATCCAAGAAGGGTGCTGTGTAGTATTTACAATTGTTTGGAACAGCAGTTGCTTACAATAGTAATGGAGCAACAATCATATGACAGAATCTATGTGATCTGAATAACAAGAGTGGGAAGTACAGGACCTAGAGTAGTGTGCTAATGGAACACAAGTGAAGTGAAAGACAGTTAATTAACAATACCCTATGAAAGAGAGAACAGGGGGAAACCAGTCAAACAATGCAATTTAACCAGCCAAGCAAAGAAGACTAAAGAGAAAGAAGAGAAATTTAAAAATACTAATAAAAAAGAAGTAAAAATAATGAAAAAAATACAAATATTCAATAACTTGCAAGTTCTCTGGAATAGCAAAGTGAAATGTGTCTCACTGCCTCAGTTGTTGGAATGACCCCTCTTTGGGTCTAACTCTGGTCCTTTCACAGCTCCAGGTTTTATTGTCTCACCCGTGGGGATAAAAAAAAAAAAGAGAGAGAGGAAGGAAGGAAGGAAGGAAGGAAAAAAAAAAAAAGGTTCCTGTGGGCTTTAAACCTGCCAAGCCAGTTCTGCTGGTCTTCCTGGCTGCAGCAGGCTGAGGGAGGATTGGTTTCTTTTTCTCTCTTCCTGTAGTCTTTCATGTATGGGTTCCAGGTCTGAGCTGCATTCTTCGAAGTTGCCCAACCTCCAGCCCAGTTTCTCAGTTCACTGCCGGGTCCCCAGTGCCCTTCTGCACCCAGCCTACACCTTCAGTCCACCAGTCGTGCTGTCCTTGAGGTGCACAAATTAGGGGCAACTCACACACCACCTTCTCTCTCTCTGCTGTCCTAGATGCTAGGGTCTAAGGGTCTCTTCAGGGTAGTTCGGCTCCCCCACTGAGTTAAGTCTTTCTGGGCATTGCTGACTCCCTGGGTCCTGCTGCTCTCCTGTGTGGGGCATCTCTGCCTTCCTCTTAGTGAGCCAGTGGTCAGGCAGGTCAGGGCTGCCACAGGGGTCTTGGGTGCACACCTTCTCTGCTGCTTCACCAAGGGGTGGGGGCTGGCATGTGGTGCCTCTGGGCTGTGGGGTCAGGTGTGCTCTCCCCCAACCCTGGCCCAGGCCTGCGGGCATGAGCACTCCGCCTCTGCTGCTATGGTGGGATGGGCAGCAGCTGGGCCACAGTTTCAGGGGCACACCATCCCATGGCTTCTAGTGCAAATGTGTGGCCTCAGCCACTGCTGTTGCTGTCAGGCATATTCTGTCCCCCGGGGCTGTGGGTGTGAGCTCTCAGCCTCTGGTGCTGTAGTGGGAACACAGTTGCCTGGGGGCAGTGTCCACGGTTCATGGCCTCCCCTGCTTTGGTAGGGCTGGAGGCTGCTGGATTGTTGGCGCACCACTGGGGTTATGGGTGTGGTTGGACGACCTCTGCATCTGCGGTGGGGTTTAGGAGCACAGCAGGAGGGAGTAGGGTGGCTGCTGCTGGACAATTCCCTATACAGCCACAGAGTGCCTCTTTTTTTTTCTGTTTGAAAAATTCCTCCTATTTAAGCCTGCCACTCCAAACAAGCACCTGGCCTCTCACACAGCCCAACTCTCCAATCAGACCAGGGAGTATCTGGTCAGGGTCCCTCACAGCCCAACTCTTCCCAGCTGTGGGAGACTCTGGGCAGGTGCACACTGCCCCTGTGTGTCTGCCACTTTGTCCTTATCCCCGCCCCCCGCCCCTGAAACTTCAAGCATCGGGGCCATCATGGTGCCACTTTATCCTCCCTCTTTGTCAGGGGATGGAACTACTGACCTGGCTCTCTTCCAAGGATTCTGCAGGCAACCCGGTAGGTGCCGGGCCTGGGGCTGCAGCCGCCCTGGTCCCTGCACTGGTCCCAGGGACCTTATTGTCCCGAAGCACTCTCCTTACCTTCTGATTTTTCAATGTCCTCTACAGTTTTGACCTCCAACCTTCATATATGCTGGGATACCGTTGGCTGTTCACTTTGTTCCTCAGAAGATAGGCTAGGTGTTTCATTGTGCGCTTGGGGGAGTGGACTCTGCTGCCACCTATCTTTCCTTCATCTTCCACCTACAATTTTATCTCAGGAAAATTGTGAAATTCACAGAAACAACCAACCAAGCAAGACATGTATATTGAATTCTGGTGAAAGTGATAACATATAATCAGAAGATTCCAAACTTTGTCAATTTCTCATATACAGTAAGATTTTTTGGAGCTTATTTAATATGTTCTATTGCTATTGTTTGTTGATACCTATGTAAATACTATGTTGTTTAAAACAGGTTTTCTTTCATGTTGTATGTTCAAACAGTTTATATGCAATAGCATGAAGATTTTCTATTTCTTAAAACTTTGAATATACCACTGGTAATACAGTTATGGATCCAATACTTTCTGGAGGTAATTGAATAAAATTGCATAGTCTTCCATGGTCACTGGAATATTGATAATTCTTTTAGAATAAATTTTAATTGTTTATTCTTCTGAAACCATATATAAAAATTTCTTCTCTGCAACTGTTAATAAACATTGTTTATTGGTCTGAAGTGTGAAAAAAATCACTGATAAAAATCCAAGTGATGATCCAAGACAAGTGATGAATCAAAAGAACAAATTTAGGAGTGTGGTTTCTTTGTTGCAAGAAAATAGGAGGAGAGATTACAGTTATAGTAAAAAATATAAATATTATAAATCTTTAAAAAGTAAAAATAATAACATAAGAAATAAGATAACAGAAATATAATCAAGGAAATCAGATGTACAATACAAATGATTGGTTTGAACTTATCTACCAATCTAAAGTGTCACAAAGTTTAAAGAACAGTAACAATAAAAACAAATCACAGAAATACAATATATCATGTTAGAATAAACAAACGAATAAATCTTTTAAAGAATAAAAAATGTGACAGTTGGTCTGAAGTGTGTGAGGTGCGATAGGCTGTAGTAATTACAGTGAAGTTAAAAGTACTAGTGCTAATGCGTCATCTTTCATTGTACTGATGCTTTCTGTTACACTAATTTCCAGATGTTTAACTTTTTTTCTTTATTGACTATATTTTATTTGCTTTTATTTTCTTCATTGTGTTGGAAGTTCAAATGCTACCTCTATAAGAACTACATTAATCTTCTCATTATGAGGTAAAAATCTGAAACAGATATCCACATACTCAAAATGAAATAATATCAGATAAACACTCTTGTTGTAGTCATCACCTAAATGATAAATCAGAATTTTCCTAGCCATCACAGACATCCCCTTCTGTGTCCTTTGGCAATACTAATCCCTTACTCCACCTAAAAATAGTTATTATTCTGACTATTATAGTAGTCACTTCCTTTCATTGTTGTATAATTCTGTCATTCAAGCATGCATCTCTACATAGTAGAGTTCAATTTTTTCTTGCCTGTCTTAAAAACCAACTATGTCTTTTAAATCCCTATTAATCTATAGGTTCCTTTTCCAGTCATTTATTTTCCTTTCAATGTACCTGTTAAATAACGAAGGACATGTGACTTACTGAGATGACCAGTCTGGATTTAGTTGACTGAATACTAATGATGCAATTCAACCCATTTCTCTATCTTCTGTATGCTGTGCAAATAGATACATGGATATAGAGGCATTTTCCAACTCAGTATCAACCCTTTTAGCAAAACCAGAAGTCACATTCTGTTCTTTCAACAGGAGGCACTTAATATCTGGTTGTCTTTCTGTGATGTCACAGCACTTGCTATTAATGCCTACACCCACTAATAAATTGGGGGTTGCAAATAATTATTTTCTCATTTATTAGTAGGAATACTTTATAAAGAAATTTTCTTTAATCTATTATTTGGTTATCTACTGGTGAATTTATATAAAGCATTAAGAAAGCCTTGTTTTCCTTTACTTAAATCATTCAAGATAATGATTTATCCTGCAAAGGTGATCAATTAGTATATAAAAATATAGTTATTATTAATTTATTAATTTAAACATTTGTTATTACCATTTTGAAAGTCAAAATTTCCCATTTTCAGTAATTTGGGACCT
This sequence comes from Desmodus rotundus, assembly GCF_022682495.2. Lineage (NCBI taxonomy): Eukaryota > Metazoa > Chordata > Mammalia > Chiroptera > Phyllostomidae > Desmodus > Desmodus rotundus. The sequence goes on along the minus strand of NC_071387.1, from coordinate 88,169,040 downwards.
TATAACTTTTTCTCTTGAGTCTTTCTGATATGATCTAGCAGTCTTTCAGGGTGTTCTCACTATCGGGACTGAGATGTTTTAGAGTCAACTTGTATACCTCCTGCCTCAGTTATGTAATCTGCCACTTCTCCAGGAAGTCCTAATTCTTTTTACTTTAAACTACTATTTCAAGAATATAATCTTGATGCTAGGAATGCCCATTGATGCTCATGATATCAGCCTTTTCATTGGGTCAAGTTAGTATAAATTTATCTATCTGTATCTTTATTGTTTTTTATATCTGCAACTATATGTGATATGCTTCATAAATTGAACATTTTAATAAAGTTTAAGACTCATTTCATTTTCTTAATATAATATTTTATTTATTTATTTATTGTTATTCAGTTATAGTTGTCTGAATTTTCTCCCCATCCCTCCACCCCAACCCAGCCAAAACCACCTCCCTCCCCCGCCTCCACCCTCCCCCTTGATTTTGTCCATGTGTCCTTTATAGTAGTTCCTATAACACCATCTCCCCACTGTCCCCTCCCCACTCCCCTCTGGCTGTGTTAGATTGTTTTTAACTTCAATGACTGTGGTTATATTTTGCCTGCTGTTTTCTTTTGTTGATTATGTTCCAGTTAAAGGTGAGATCATATGGTATTATCACACACAGCCTGGCTTATTTCACTTAGCATAATGCTCTCCAGTTCCATCCATGCTGTTGCAAAGGGTACAAGCTCCTTCTTTCTCTCTGCTGTGTAGAATTCCATTGTGTAAATGTACCATAGTGTTTGGATCCACTTGTTTGCTGATGAGCACTTAGGTTGCTTCCAGTAATTGGCTATTATAAATTGTGCTGCTGTGAACATTGGGGTGCACAGGTTCTTTTGGATTGGTGTCTCAGGGTCTTAGGGTATAATACCAGCAGGGGAATAGCTGGGTCAAAGGGCAGTTCCATTTTTAGTTTTCTGAGGAAATTCCATACTGTTTTCCACAGTGGCCACACCAGTCTGCATTTGCACTAACAGTGTACTAGGGTTCCCTTTTCTCCGCATCCTCTCCAACATTTGTTTATTGATTTGTTTTTGTTGGCCACTCTCACTGGTGTGAGATGGTACTTCATTGTGGTTTTAATTTGCATCTCTCTGATGGCTAGTGATGCTGAGCATCTTCTCATATGTCTCTGGGCCCTCTGTATGTCTTCCTTGGAGAAATGTCTGTTGAAGTCATTTGCCCATTTTTGAATTGGGTTGTTTGTCTTCCTGGAGTGGAGTCGTGTGAGTTCTTTATATATTTTGGATATCAGGCCCTTGTCTGAGGTATCATTGGCAAATATGTTTTCCCATAGTGTTGGTTCTCTTTTCATTTAAATGCTGTTGTCTTTAGCCATGCAAAAACTTTTTTATTTTGAAGAGGTCCCATTTGTTTATTCTTTCCTTTATGTCCCTTGCTCTAGGGGACATGTCTGTGAGGATGTTGCTGCCCGGAATGTCTGAGAGTTTCCTGCAAATGTTTTCCGCAAGGACTTTTATGGTGTTACAACTTATATTTAAGTCTTTCATCCATCTTGAGTTTATTTTCGTGTATGGCGTAAGTTGGTGATCGAGTTTCATTTTTTTCCACGTAGCTGTCCAGATCTCCCAACACCATCTGTTGAAGAGGCTGTTTTTGCTCCATTTTATGCTCCTGCCTCCCTTGTCAAATATTAATTGACCATAAAGACTTGAGTTCATTTCTGGGCGGTCTGTTCTGTTCCGTTGGTCTATGTGCCTGTTTTTATGCCAGTACCAGGCTGTTTTGATTACAGTGGCCTTGTAATACAGTTTGATATCAGGTATTGTGATCCCTCCTACTTGGTTCTTCTTTCTCAAAATTGCTGCAGCTGTTCAGGGTCATTTATGGTTCCATATGAATTTCTTAAATGTTTGTTCTATATCTGTGAAATATGTCATGGGTACTCTAATGGGGGTTGCATTGAATCTATAAATTGCTTTGGGTAGTAGGGCCATTTTGATGATGTTAATTCTTCCAATCCATGAGCATGGTACATGCTTACATTTGTTTATGTCTTCCTTAATATTTTTCTCCAGTGTTGTGTAGTTTTCTGAGTACAGGTCTTTTACCTCCTTCGTTAGGTTTATTCCTAGGTACTTGATTTTTCTTGTTGCTATATCAAGTGGGATTTTTTTCCTGATTTCTGTTTCTGCAGTTTTGTTGTTGCTATACAAGAATGCCTTTGATTTCTGAGTATTGACTTTGTATCCAGCTGTTTTGCCAAATTCATTTCTTAGGTAGAGTAGTTTTTTGGTGGAGTCTATAGGATTTTCCATGTACACTATCATGCCATCAGCAAATAGAGACAGTTTCATTTCCTCCTTTCCAATTTGGATGCCTTTTATTTCTTTTTCTTGTCTGATTGCTGTGGCTAGGACTTCCAATACTATGTTGAATAGGAGTGGTGAGAGAGGGCATCCTTGTCTTGTTCCTGATCTTAGTGGGAAAGCTCTAAGTTTTTGTCCATTGAGTATGATGTTGGCTGTAGGTCTCTCCTATACGGCCTTTATTATGTTGAGGAATGCTCCCTTTATTCCCACTTTGCTGAGTGTTTTTATCAGAAATGGGTGCTGTATCTTATCAAATGCTTTTTCCACATCTATTGATATGATCATGTGATTTTTGTCACTGCTGTTGTTGATGTTATGTATTATGTTTATTGATTTGGGAATATTGTACCATCCTTGCATCCCTGGGATGAATCCCACTTGGTCATGGTGTATGATCTTTTTAATGTATTGCTGGATTTGTTTGGCCAATATTTTGTTGAGGATTTTAGCATCTATGTTCATCAGCAATATTGGCATGAAGTTTTCTTTCTTCATTGTGTCTTTATCTGGTTTGGGGATTAGGATGATGCTGGCTTCATAAAAAGAGTTTGGGAGTCTTCCATCAGTTTGGACTTTTTCAAATAGTCTGTGAAGGATAGAGGTTAGCTATTCCTGAAATGCCTTGTAGAATTCTCCTGTGAAACCATCCTGTCCAGGGCTTTTGTGTGTTGGGAGTTTTTTGATGACTGCTTCAATTTCTTCTGCTGTTTTTGGTCTGTTCAGGTTTTCTGCTTCGTCTTCATTCAGTTTTGGAAGATTCTATTTTTCTAGAAATGTGTGCTTTTCACCTAGGTTTTCAAATTTCTTGGCATACAGTTCTTCGTAGTAATTTCTTCCAATCCTTTCTATTTCTGTGGTATCAGTTGTAATCTCTCCTCTTTCATTTCTAATTGTGTTTATTTGGATCCTCTCTGTTTTTTTCTTGATGAGCCTACTTAAAGGCTTGTCGATTTTGTTTATCTTTTCAAAGAACCAGCTCCTGGATTCATTGATCCTTAGAATTGTGCTTTTAGAGTCTCTATGTCATTTAACGCTGGTCTGATATTGGTTATTTCCTTCCTTCTGCTTGCTCTGGGCTGTCTTTGTTGTTGTTCCTCCAGTTCTTGTAGGCATAGGGTTAGGTTGTTTGTTTGAAAGGTTTCTATCTTTTTAAGGTAGGCCTGTATTGCTATGAAGTTCCCTCTCAGGACTGCCTTTGCTGTTTCCCATAAGTTTTGGGTTGTTGTGAGTTCATTTTCATTTGTTTCCAGAAAGTTTTTGATTTCTTCCCTAATCTCATTCTTGGCCCATTGATTGTTTAATAGCATGCTATTCAGTCTCCATGATTTTGAGTGTTTTGGCTTTTTTCCTTTGGGGTTGGTTTCTAGTTTCAGTCCCCTGTGGTCAGAGAAAATGCTTGATATGATTTCAATTTTCTTGAACTTGTTGAGGCTTGCTTTGTGTCTTCTCATGTGGTCTATCTTTGAAAAAGTTCCATGTACACTTGAAAAGATTGTGTATTTTGCTTCTTTGGAATGAAAAGCTCTATAGATATCAGTTAAGTCCATTTCATCTAGGGTATTGTTAAGTGATACGATATCTTTGTTGATATTTTGTTTGGAAGACCTGTCCATTTTTGACAGTGGGGTGTTGAAGTCCCCTACTATAATTGTGTTGCTGTCAATATCTTTGTTGAAGTCCTCCAAGATTTTCTTTATGTATTTGGGTGCTCCTATGTTGGGTGCATATATATTTGCAATGTTTATGTGTTCTTGTTGGATTCTTCCTTTGAGTATTATGAAGTGACCTTCTGGGTCTCTCTTTATGGCCCTTCTTTGGAAGTCTATGTTGTCTGATATGAGTATTGCTACCCCTGCTTTTTTTCCCTGTCCGTTTGCTTGGAAAATTTGTTTGCAGCCCTTCACTTTCAGTCTGTGTAGGTCTTTTGTCCTGAGATGGGTCTCTTGTAGGCAGCATATGTGTGGGTCATGTTTTCTTATCCATTCAGCTAATCTATGTCTTTTGATTGGAGCATTTAATCCATTGACGTTTAAGGTTATTATCGATAGGTAGTTATTCATTGCCTTTTTTTCCTACCTTTCCTACTCTGTCTTTCTCTTTTCCTTCCTTTCCTTAAAGCAGTCCCTTTAGCATCTCTTGCAGAGCTGGTTTGGTGGAAGTGTATTCGTTTAGACTTCTTTTGTCTGGGAAACTCTTTATTTGGCCTTCTATCTTGATTGAGAGCCTTGCTGGGTAAAGTAGTCTTGGTTGCAGGCCTCAGGTTCTCATTACTTGTAATATTTTTTGCCATTCTCTTCTGGCTTGGAACATTTCCATTGAGAAGTCAGTTGCTAACCTTATTGGGGCTTCCTTGTATGTTACTTCCTGTTTCTCCCTTGCTGCCTTTAAGATCTTGTCATTGTCTTGGAATTTTGCCATTGTAATTATGATGTGTCTTGCAGTGGGCCTCTTTGGGTTCCTCTTGCTTGGGACTCTCTGCGTTTCCTGGATTTGGGTGACTTTTTCTCTCATCAAATTAGGGAAATTTTCCATCATTACTTTTTCAAACAGGTTTTTTATACCTTGCTCTTCTTCTTCTCCTGCTGGTATGCCTATTATAAGGATATTGTTACGTTTCATGTTGTCCTGCATTTCCCTTAATCCCGTTTCATTCTTTCTGAGCCACTTTCCCTTTTCTTGCTCATTCCTGGTGTTTTTTTTCTACTTTGTCCTCCAGCTCGCTGATCTGATCCTCTGCTTCATCAAGTCTGCTTTTCATTCCTTCTACTGTGTTTTTCAATTCAGAAATTGTATTCTTCATTTCCTCTTGGCCCTTGTTGATAGTTTCTATTTCCTTTTTTATGTTGATATAGTTTGCAGTGAGTTCATTGTAGTTTCCCTGTAGTTTCTGGTAGTTCTCTGTGAGCTCAGTGAGCTCAGTGAGCTTCCCGATGATAACCATTGCTGTTAACTCAGTATGTGATAGTTGAGTTTCCTCTTTTTCAGTTAGCATTCTTTCTGAGGCTTCCTCTTTTCTTTTCATTTGGGGATTGTTTCTTTTTCTTCTCATTGTTTGTGAGACTCTTCTTGGTAGCCTCTGCTTCCTAAATTGATCTATTCTGACTCCCTGGGTTTATGGTATGGACTTCTATGGAAGAATGCCAGTGGGATTCAGTGGTGCCGTCTACTTAATCTCCTATGGTCACTGGTCTTGAGCTGACGTTTATGGGTCTAACACAGTCTAACTGTGGTCTTTTCAGCACTCCAGGTTTTATTGTCTCACCTGTGGGGAAAAAGAGAAAGGGGGAAAAAAGGAGAAGGGAAGGAGGGAAAAGGGGAGTAGAAAAGGAAAGGAAGGAGGGAAGAAGGAATAAAGAAAGATCGGAGGCATTATAAATAGGAATTTTAACAAAAATTAGAACAAAAGAATAAATAAAAGAAGTGAGGAAGAAGGAATAAAATAGGAAATGAATGGAAGGAAGAAGGAATAAGGAGAAAGAAGGACAGAAAGGAAGAAGGAATTGAGGGGGAAAGGAGTAAAAGAAAAAATTCTTCTGCTGGCTTTAAACTGGTTAGGTTAGTTCTACTGGTCTTCCTGTCTGTGAAATAGGAGGTGGTGGTTGGAAGTGTTGGTTTCACTTTCCTCCCTTCCTGAGCCACACTCTTCGCTGTTGTTCAGCCTCTAGTCCAGTTCCTTAGGGTCCTTCTGCTCCCCACTAGGCCTTTAGTTCACCAGTTGTGCAGTCCTTGAGTTGCACCAATTAAGGACAACTCACGCTCCCCCTTCTTGCTCTTTTTGCTGTCTTAGATGCTAGGGGCTCTTGGTGCTGCTATGGGGTAGTTCCGCCCCCTACTGGGTCGAGTCTTTCCGGGGAATGCAGTCTCCCATAGTCCAGCAGCTCCTGTCTGCTGGGCGTTCTGCCTTCATCATAGAGTGACAGTAGGCCCTGCAGGGCTCTGTGCACAGGGGTCGGTAGGAGTTGTTCAGAACCGGTGCTTTTAGGTGTGGTGGCTCGCAGGCAGCCAGGCAGTTGATCAGCTGATCCGCTGCTTTGGGCTTGGGTTTTGCAGCTGGTGGGTCCACCAGTTTGGGCCTGTGAGTGGGGTGGGGCAGCTAGCCTCTGCTCCCGGTGCGCTCCCACCTGAGGTTTCAGGTGTCGGCGTCCAGCCGGGGTTTCAGGTGTTGGTGTCCAGGCACGGTTTCTGTTGTGGGTGCCCAGTCCGATAATCTGGGTGCACACAACTGGGCTTCAGTTGAGAGCTGGGGCTGCTTATCCTGCGTTCACAGTCCAGGGGCTGAGGGGGGAGGGGTGCCAGAGGCAGCGGCTGCTGTGGAGAGTTCTCTAACTAGCCCCTGAGTGCCTCTATTTTTTCTTTTTCTTTTTGAGAAATTCTTCCTATTCAAGCCCCCCTGGTCCAAACAAGCACCTGGCTGCTCACACAGCTCAACCTGGTTCTCTCCCAAGAATCCTGCAGCAGACCCTGCGCCCAGGGCCAAGGCTTCAGCCACCCTGGTCCCCGCACTGGTCCCAGGGACCTTATTGTCCTTAAGCACTCTTCTTACCATCAGACCTTTCAATGTCCTCTATCTTTTGTCTCCGATCTTCATATATGCTGGAATACCTTTGGCTGTTTGCTCTGATCCTCAGATCAGCTTGGTGTTTCACTGGTGCTGAGGGGAAGTGGAGTCTGCTCCCATCTATCTTGCCGCCATCTTCCCATAAATCTCTTATTTATCTTAAAAGCAGGAGACGAAATACCTACATGAAAGATGTCATTCCTATACCATAAAGAAAAAAATAACCCTTCCAATTATTAAGGCCCGGAAGCTGAGATCAAGAGTATTCTATACAAACAGACCTTGTTAAAAATAATTCTTATCTTCCTTTTGTCTGCCCACATAGTTGATTCACTTTTACACATTTGCCTCTTCGTTCTACCTGACATAAAAGCAAATTCGTTTCATAATTTCTTTGGGTCTTCATGCCCTATGAAGTCTCCCAGGTCATGAAAAGCTTGTTAAATAAATGGGTATGCTTTTCTTATGTTGATTTGTATTATGCCAATATAATTTTCAGGGGCAGCCTAAAGGAACTCTAAAAGGTTTAATAATGATAATGGTTTGCTTTCCTTGAAAGTCAAGGAACATGGGTGCCCTCTAGAAGCTTGGAACAGCTCTCTGCTAATAGCCAGCAAGTAAATAACAACTACAAGGAACTGAATTCTGCCAACAACCTGAAAGATTAGGAAGGAAATGGATTTTCCTTTAGAGCCTCCAAAGGAATGAAGCCTGCTTCCACCTAGATTTTAGTCCTATGAAATGCATGTCAGATTCCTGATATACAGAAGATAATGTAAGATAATAAATGTGTATTGTTTTGAGCCACTAAGTTTTTTTAAGGAGCAATAAAAACTAATATAGCAGGAAATGTTATGTCTATTTCATTTAAATCAAAGTTTATCCAATGCTGAATTCTCATCTGTTGGGCTGGCAGGGTATTCAACCTCGGACACTATTAAGGCCCTTTTCTCTACCAGTGACATGCAAGTCCCCAAGTATCTTACCATGTGCCATATTAACCTACTAAAAATAAAAGGCCAAAGTGAAAGGCAACAAACATTTATTTGAGATACAAAATAATACCTATTCAGGAAGCACTGATTTAGGCATAAACTTAAATAGTTTACCTATTAGGAGGGTATTTATGGGAAAGGGAAGCTGAACAATTACATGAATAGAAGGAATTTCTACAGGTGCAGATAAACTAACACAGTGATGCTAATTCTAAAGGTGTAATTTTTCCTTCCTTCCTTTATCCCTCCATCCCTCCCTCCCTTCCTCACCAAAAGATATATTTTCATTGCTTTTAGAGAGAGAGGAAGGGAGAGAGAGGAACATTGATGTGAGAGAGGGACAGCAATTGGTTGCCTCCCATATGCCCAGACTGGGTATTGTATGTGCCTAGATCAGGGATCAAAACTGCAACCTAGGTATGTGCCCTGACCAGTAATCAAACCCCCAAACTTTTGATTATGGGACAATAGTCTAACCAACTGAGCTACATTGACCAGAGTAAAGGTCTTTAATTTTCAGTCCTGCAGTCATAATGTCTGCTCTCTTGTTATCTTTACAAATAGTTATTTGGGATACAGTGGTAGTTTAGGCCTACTCCAGAGGTTATTTGGTTCGGTTTCTTTCTTTCTTTTTTTTTTTTTTTTATCAGTGGAAGTAGGGCTCTTGCAGTGGGGCTCTTTCCTTCTAAAGGAAAAGAATTTCTTGAGACCAACATAGGAGAATGTGTCTCTGTGGTATGTTTTATTGATTATGTACAACTAAGGGAGTTCCCCTCTTGACTTCCCAATGTCTCATCTCCATCTGTCTTGCCATAGAAAACGTGCAATTTTGTATTTAGTAGGGGCAGAGTGAAACCACTGCCCAGAGTTCATGCTCTAAATTAAAGGATAGTACAGTTCAGCACCCAGCTAGTTTAGTGTGTGTGTACTAGTCCATTGCTGTGTTGGAGATCATGGAGGGAACAGGTGCATGCACTGTGTGTGGACCAAAAAGCAAGAGGAGAGAGCTTATTTATTCCCATGGAGTTATTTATAACCAGGAGCTTGGGTTTGGGATGAGCTAGGTGCTTTCTCAAAATGACCAATCAACTTCCCAAGTTGGGCTTTGGATAGGTCCACCCCCTAGTTAGACTGACAGGCCTCTTTGGTCCAGTGCCTCCACCCACACCTTCCAATAATCCAGTGCTGAAGGGGTGGAGGAGGAGTATTAATCTTGTTAGCAGAGCAATGCTGTAATCCCCTGGGGTAGGAAGCTGTAGCTTCTTGGCTAGCAAGTTAACAGGCTTATGCTTCCAAATTATTAAACTCAATGTCTAGTTGCCTTTGCTCCCCTTTTCTAGCTAAATACAAGCAGTAGTAGTTTTAACATTCCAAAGGTTGGAGGAGTAAGGTGTGCAAGGCAGTTCCTCTGGGATGGCAGCTCCACCTCCACTTAAAAGTGTCTGTTTACATTATTTTTCACAGCCAAAACATCAGGGAAGCTGTTCTGACTTTGTTATCATTTGCTATTAATGAGATTCCATTGTCTCTGCCATCCTGGTCTCATGTATTCTAGTGGGAGCAGTAGCATCTTCACAATGCTGGGAAACCTGGAGTCTAGGGCACCACAGAGGTGGGGTTTTGGTTTTCCTTTGTTGCCTTCCCATTTAGGAGAATTCTTCCCTGTAGCACTTTTTGCATTTATCCCAATGACACTTACCCATCTCCTCCCCTAACCCTTGCCCCCGAGATACACATAGGCTTAATATTTTAATCAGTTTATACCACTCAAACTCTTCTGAGGCAAAGAATCATAATGATTTGACTACCTACTAGGAGTTGGGAGATAAAACATAGATCAACATCTTAATAGATTGTTTTGCAACATTTCTGCACTGATAAGTTGGTTGTACCCCTTCAAGGATCTTTTGGCCCTCTTCTTGGTCATCTTGGCATTTCCCAGAGGTTAGGTCACTGATAGTCTTTATTCTTATATCACAGTCTGTGTGAAGCTGGTAACCTCACATAAAGTAGCAGCTGGCTGGGTGGGGAATACATTTCCTCAGGCTTTCAAGGTCAGGGTTCATAACCCTAGATATTGAGTGAATTTCTTGCTTTCCACAAGAAAAACATCTTTTTTTCCCCCTCTCAACCTTACCTGTATCCCTTCTGCATGGTTTTCTTTGCGTCTGGTCAACCTTGGGGAAAATGGGTGATACAGAAACAAGGATGGAACAGGAGACCACTTATATGCCTATGGTAAAATCCTAGGGAAGAGATGATGGGGCTTGAACCAGGGTAGAAGTAGTAGAAGTGATAAATGATTGGATTTTGAATACTTTCAAGGGTAAAGCCAGATCTGACATGGAGTGTTAAAGTCAAATATAAGATGGCTTAGTTGGGAGTCCAGAGGGATCATAAATGATTTTAGAACATTTTACACCTTGAAACTAGAAATGAATTTAAAAGTTGCCACATGAGAACTAAATTCTGGTAGTTAAAGAGTTGGTTCTTCCACCTAAATCTGCAGTCAGTATTTATTATCTGATTCATCTCCCTTTCTACAGTCTCTGGGTTTTGATTGTCTCCCAATTCCAGCTGCCATAAGTGCCAGTTCTTTCTCCCATCCTACATCTATCACCTGTGGATGTTTCAGCCGTTTCCTATCCCTCCCTTACAGTAGTCCAAAAGAAATGACAGGTGCTATTTGCAGGGGAAAAGAATGCAAGATAGTTGAGAACAGTAGTCCTGTATTCTATCCACAAGCTTGATTTTAAATTAACTGAGAACCTAATAGTGAAAAGAAACTTTATTTTTAGAAATACAATACTGCTTTCTTACTGTTAATGGTAAATCTACGTTATTGGTACCAGTAACAAAGTATTAATAAATGAAAAGCAATTTCGGGAAAGTAGAATTTCTGCTTTCATTCTAAGGTGAACTTCACTTTGGCTTTCAAAACAACAATAACAACAACAAAAAAGTGTGGGCTGTATTGCTATTATCCAGGAGCTGTAAAAACTTGGGCAAGATAGTTCTCTTTCCATGGCTTTTTTTTTTCTCATCCATAAAATTTCAGCCCTCCTATTGCCTCCTGTTCTTAGGGGCCTCGGAAAATTTAAAATCTCATTTAACCAATATTTGGTGTCTACTGTGTAATAGTATGCTTGACGCTGGGAGAAATACCAAGAAGTACAAGACAGGGACAGATCTCCGTTCTTCTAGAGTAAGAAATTCGCTTTTAATAGACAAGCATGAATCCAATTTTAAGGTGATACAAATTCTCCCGTGTTGGCCGTTAGCTATCACTTTAGTGTACATCAGCTGCTGCAACTGCTGTGCCCACATAAGCACCTAATTCTTAAAGTGCCATGCTAAGGCGGGAAGTGTAGAATTCCGTCTTATTTTCATTGTTACCCGCAACGTTTTCAAAGTGTAACCCTTTAGTTGTCCTAGCTACCCCAACCGAATTTCACGTGCTCCCCAGGCCAACCCACACGTTCCAATCTGGTTCCGGGTAAAAGCTCTCACTGGCTATTGACCAATGGGGTAGATCCTTCTTCGCTGCGGGGCGGGACCTAGAGCACCAGCTTCGAAGACCCGCCCCTGTACGTGGCGTGCTTGCGTAGCGCGGGGCGGTGCGAAACTATTTCTCCAGTGTGTGGCGCCCTCCAGCGGCAGCAGGCGTCAGTGTGACTGCCGATTCTGAGCTCCTGCCATGGAGCCGCAAAAAGAGGCGCGAACGCCCAGGGACTCGGTCGAGCGGCCGTCAGCCTCGAGGTCTCAGACGCCTAAAGAGGAGGAGCGGCGGGAGAGCGGCGCAGCTCCGGTGGTGGCTGCTCTAGGCGAGGAAGCGGGCAGCGCCAGTGTGGACGGGCTATGGGAACTGCCAGTGGAGCCGTCTCATCGGAGGCCCGAGTGCAGCCGCTGCAGGTGACCCGCGGGTGGGGCCTCAGGCCGGGTGCGGTGAAGCTGCAGCGCCCCCTTCTGGGAAGGCGGCTGCTGCGGCTTCTGCCCTGAGGAGCGCTGGCTCTGGCATTTTACCGCTTAGGGTGGCGGGCCCACTGGTTGACCTTGCTATGACTGTGAAATACTCGTCACGGTTCTTCAGTAAGAAGCCATTTATCTACGTTCGTTGTTATTTAGCGTTACTTTCCGCAAGACTTAGAGCGTGCTTAAGTGACAGTCGTCTTACAAAGAAAAAAAACAATGAATTAGAGGCTACAAAGTGGCTAGTACAGTAGTTAAGATTGTATTCAGAATTCTGAATTCACTCAGAAATATTTATGGAGCACCTACTGTGCCAGGCACTGTGGTAGGCCCTGGGAATGCAAGCATGAATAAAACAGACATGGTCTCTGTCCTTCTTGTAGCACTTACAGTCTATCGAAGAGACAATTTATTAAACCAACAACTAACATGATTGAATGCTCACAGTGTGCCCCATTGTATAAGTTCTCGTCAGGATTACCTCATTGTGCTGGTGCACTAAAAGATTGTGAGGATTGCTTTCCTCGCTTGTTTGAATTTTTGCTGTTCACATGTACTATTCTCTTTACTTCCTGGGTGTTCAGGGTCACTTTCCTTGGTTGCTGAAGGTCTCCATCTATCACCAATCTCACTGCTGCCCTTCACAATTTTAACTATTAGATAGTGGCTGTACTTCCTCACCACGGAATCACTCTGCGATTTGTCATCAGATCCTACACTCTCCTGAAATGGCTTTCACTCAAGTCACCAGTAATCTCCATAAGATGAAATCCAGTGGATCCTTTTCTTTACACTTTCTACTAAGACCTCTTGGCAGCATTCTGCAGTTCAATACTCCGTTCTTGAAACAGTCTTTCTTTGGCTTCCCTTTGGTTTATCTGACTTCTCTGCTCTAGTCATCTTTGCTTATTCTACTCAAACTCTTAAATGTTGAGCTTCTTTAGGTCTTGAATCCAGCTTGTCTTCTCTTCTAACCCCACATGCTTCCCACAGGTGATCTTACCAATTTTCATGGTTAAGTTATTACCTCTAACCCAATATCTCCAGTCTAGTGATTTTCACCTTTTTAAAAAAATCTTACAACACACATAAACTAATTACTAAAATTCCATGGCACTCCAAAAAATATATTTTTTACTAATCCTGACAAAAAAATAGGTATAATTTTGATTTATTCACACAGGATGGCTATTGTTAGGTTGGCTGTTGTCATTTTTTAAATTGGACATTCTTTTTTAAAAAAATTTTTTTATTGTTATTCAATTACAGTTGTATGCCTTTTCTCCCCACCCCTCCAACCCACCCCAGCCGAACCCCCCTCCCTCCCCCACCTACACCCTCCCCCTTGATTTTGTCCATGTATCCTTTATAGTAGTTCCTGTAATCCCCTCTTCCCACTGTCCCCACCCCACTCCCCCCTGGCTATTGTTAGATTATTCTTAACTTCAATGTCTCTGGTTATATTTTGTTTGTTTTTTTCTTGTATTGATTATGTTCCAGTTAAAGGTGAGATCATATGGTATTTGTCCCTCACCGCCTGGCTTATTTCACTTAGCATAATGCTCTCCAGTTCCATCTATGCCATTGACCAGGGTATAAGCTCCTTCTTTCTCTCTGCTGTGTAGAATTCCATTGTGTAAATATACCATAGCTTTTGGATCCACTCGTTTGCTGATGGGCACTTAGGTTGCTTCCAGTACTTGGCTGTTGTAAATTGTACTGCTATGAACATTGGGGTGCACAGGTTCTTTTGGATTGGTGTTTCAGGGTTCTTAGGGTATAATCCCAGCAGAGGAATTGCTGGGTCAAAGGGCAGTTCCATTTTTAGTTTTCTGAGGAAATTCCATACTGTTTTCCACAGTGTCCTCACCAGTCTGCATTCCCACCAACAGTGCACTAGGGTTCTCTTTTCTCCATATCCTCTCCAACATTTGTTTGTGGATTTGTTTATGTTGCCCACTCTGACTAGTGTGAGATTGTACCTCATTGTGGTTTTAATTTGCATGTCTCTGATGGCTAGTGAAGCTGAGCATCTTTTCATATGTCTCAGGGCACTCTGTATGTCTTCCTTGGAGAAGTGTCTGTTCAAGTCCTTTGCCCATTTTTCAGTTGGGTTGTTTGTCTTCCTGGAGTGGAGTCCTGTGAGTTCTTTATATATTTTGTAGGTCAGGCCCCTGTGTGAGGTATCATTGGCAAATATGTTTTCCCATGCTGTTGGTTCTCTTTGCATTTTAATGCAGTTTTCTTTAGCCATGCAGAAGCTTTTCATTTTGATGAGGTCCCATTTGTTTATTCTTTCCTTTATGTCCCTTGATTTAGGGGACATCTGTGAGGATGTTGCTGCATGGAATGTCTGAGATTTTCCTGCCAATGTTTTCCTCAAGGACTTTTATGGTGTTACAACTTATATTTAAGTCTTTTATCCACCGGGAATTTATTTTTGTGTGTGGCGTATGTTGGTGATCGAGTTTCATTTTTTTGCATGTAGCTGTCCAGATCTCCCAACACCATCTGTTGAAGAGGCTGTTTTTGCTCCATTTTATGCTCCTGCCTCCCTTGTCAAATATTAATTGACCATAAAGACTTGAGTTTATTTCTGGGCTCTCTGTTCTGTTCCATTGGTCTATGTGCCTGTTTTTATGCCAGTGCCAGGCTGTTTTGATTACAGTGGCCTTGTAATACAGTTTGATATCAGGTATTGTGATCCCTCCTGCTTGGTTCTTCTTCCTCAAAATTGCTGCAGCTATTCAGGGTTGTTAATGGTTCCATATAAATTTCTGAAATGTTTGTTCTATATCTGTGAAATATGTCATGGGTACTCTAATAGGGATTGCATTGAATCTATAAATTGCTTTGGGTAGTAGGGACATTTTGATGATGTTAATTCCTCCAATCCATGAGCATGGTACATGCTTCCATTTGTTTGTGTCTTCCTTAATATTTTTCTCCAGTGTTGTGTAGTTTTCTGAGTACAGGTCTTTTACCTCCTTCGTTAGGTTGATTCCTAGGTACTTTATTTTTCTTGTTGCTATATCAAATGGGATTTTTTTCCTGATTTCTGTTTCTGCAGTTTCGTCGTTGCTATACAAGAATGCCTTTGATTTCTGAGTATTGACTTTGTATCCAGCTGTTTTGCCAAATTCATTTCTTAGGTAGAGTAGTTTTTTGGTGGAGTCTATAGGATTTTCCATGTACACTATCATGTCATCTGCAAACAGTGAGATTTTCATTTCCTCCTTTCCAATTTGGATGCCTTTTATTTCTTTTTCTTGTCTGATTGCTGTGGCTAGGACTTCCAATACTATGTTGAATAGGAGTGGTGAGAGAGGGCATCCTTGTCTTGTTCCTGATCTTAGTGGGAAAGCTCTACGTTTTTGTCCATTGAGTATGATGTTGGCTGTAGGTCTCTCCTATACGGCCTTTATTATGTTGAGGAATGCTCCCTTTATTCCCACTTTGCTGAGTGTTTTTATCAGAAGTGGGTGCTGTATCTTATCAAATGCTTTTTCCACATCTATTGATATGATCATGTGATTTTTGTCACTGCTGTTGTTGATGTGATGTAGTATGTTTATTGATTTGCAAATATTGTACCATCCTTGCATCCCTGGGATGAATCCCACTTGGTCATGGTGTATGATCTTTTTAATGTATTGCTGGATGTGTTTTGCCAATATCTTGTTGAGAATTTTAGCATCTATGTTCATTAGCAATATTGGCATGAAGTTTTCTTTCTTCATTGTGTCTTTATCTGGTTTGGGGATTAGGATGATGCTGGCTTCATAAAAAGAGTTTGGGAGTCTTCCATCACTTTGGACTTTTTCAAATAGTCTGTGAAGGATAGAGGTTAGCTCTTCCTGAAATGCTTTGTAGAATTCTCCTGTGAAACCATCTTGTCCAGGGCTTTTGTGTGTTGGGAGTTTTTTGATGACTGCTTCAATTTCTTCTGCTGTTTTTGGTCTGTTCAGGCTTTCTGCTTCTTCTTCATTCAGTTTTGGAAGATTCTATTTTTCTAGAAATGTGTGCTTTTCACCTAGGTTTTCAAATTTCTTGGCATACAGTTCTTCGTAGTAATTTCTTCCAATCCTTTCTATTTCTGTGGTATCAGTTGTAATCTCTCCTCTTTCATTTCTAATTGTGTTTATTTGGAACCTCTCTGTTTTTTTCTTGATGAGCCTACTTAAAGGCTTGTCGATTTTGTTTATCTTTTCAAAGAACCAGCTCCTGGATTCATTGATCCTTAGAATTGTGCTTTTAGAGTCTCTATGTCATTTAACTCTGCTCTGATCTTGGTTATTTCCTTCCTTCTGCTTGCTCTGGGCTGTCTTTGTTGTTGTTCCTCTAGTTCTTGTAGGTGTAGGGTTAGGTTGTTCGTTTGAAATATTTCTATCTTTTTAAGGTTGGCCTGTATTGCTATGAAGTTCCCTCTCAGGACTGCCTTTGCTGTTTCCCATAGGTTTTGGGTTGTTGTGAGTTCATTTTCATTTGTTTTCAGAAAGTTTTTGATTTCTTCCCTAATCTCATTCTTGACCCATTCATTTTTTAACAGCATGCTATTCGGTCTCCATGATTTTGAGTGTTTTGGGTGTTTTCCTTTGGGGTTGGTTTCTAGTTTTAGTCCCTTGTGGTCAGAGAAAATGCTTGATATGATTTCAATTTTCTTGGACTTGTTGAGGCTTGCTTTGTGTCCTCTCATGTGGTCTATCTTTGAAAAAGTTCCATGTACACTTGAAAAGACTGTGTATTTTGCTTCTTTGGGATGAAAAGCTCTATAGATATCAGTTAAGTCCATTTCATCTAGGGTATTGTTAAGTGATACGATATCTTTGTTGATATTTTGTTTGGAAGACCTGTCCATTTTTGACAGTGGGGTGTTGAAGTCCCCTACTATAATTGTGTTGCTGTCAATATCTTTGTTGAAGTCCTCCAAGATTTTCTTTATGTATTTGGGTGCTCCTATGTTGGGTGCAGATATATTTGCAATGTTTATATGTTCTTGTTGGATTCTTCCTTTGAGTATTATGAAGTGACCTTCTGGGTCTCTCTTTATGGCCCTTCCTTGGAAGTCTATTTTGTCTGATATGAGTATTGCTACCCCTGCTTTTTTTTCCTGTCCGTTTGCTTGGAAAATTTGTTTGCAGCCCTTCACTTTCAGTCTATGTAAGTCTTTTGTCCTGAGATGGGTCTCTTTTAGGCAACATATGTGTGTGTCATGTTTTCTTATCCATTCAGCTAATCTATGTCTTTTGATTGGAGCATTTAATCCATTGACGTTTAAGGTTATAATGGATAGGTAGTTATTCATTGCCTTTTTTTCCTACCTGTGTTCCTCTCTCTTTGCCTTTTCCTTCCTTTCCTTAAAGCAGTCCCTTAGCATCTGTTGCAGAGCTGGTGTGGTGGAAGTGTATTCGTTTAGACTTCTTTTGTCTGGGAAACTCTTTATTTGGCCTTCTATCTTGATTGAGAGCCTTGCTAGGTAAAATAGTCTTGGTTGCAAGCCTCACGTTCTCATTACTTGGAATATTTTTTTGCCATTCTCTTCTGGCTTGGAGTGTTTCCATTGAGAAGTCAGTTGCTAACCTTATTGGGGCTTCCTTGTATGTTACTTCCTGTTTCTCCCTTGCTGCCTTTAAGATCCTCTCTTTGTCTTGGAAATTTGCCATTTTAATTATGATGTGTCTTGCAATGGGCCTCTTTGGGTTCTTCTTGATTGGGACTCTCTGTGTCCTGGATTTGGGTGACTTTTTCTCTCATCAAATTAGGGAAATTTTCCATCATTACTTTTTCAAACAGGTTTTCTATCCCTTGCTCTTCTTCTTCTCCTTCTGGTATTCCTATTATACGGATATTGTTAGTCTTCATGTTGTCCTGCATTTCCCTTATTACCTCTTCATTCTTTCTGAGCCTCTTTTCCTTGTCTTGCTCTTTCTGGGTGTTTTTTTCTACTTTGTCCTCCAGCTCGCTGAATGATCCTCTGCTTCATCAAGTCTGCTTTTCATTCCTTCTACTGTGTTCCTCAATTCAGAAATTGTATTCTTCATTTCCTCTTGGCCCTTGTTGATAGTTTCTATTTCCTTTTTCATGTTGATATATTTTGCAGTGAGTTCATTGTAGTTTCCCTGTAGTTTCTGGTAGTCTCTTTGAGCTCAGAGAGCTCAGTGATCTTCCTGATGACCATTGCTTTGAACTCAGTATCTGATAGTTGAGTTGTTTCTTTTTCAGTTAGCATTCTTTGTGAGGCTTCCTCCTTTCCTTTCATTTGGGGATTGTTTCTTTGTCTTCCCATTGTTTGTGAGACTCTTCTTGTTAGCTTCTGCTTCTTAAATTGATCCATTCTGACTCCCTGGGTTTATGGTATGAACTTCTATGGTAGAATACCATTGGGATTCAGTGGTGCTGTCTCCTTAATCTCCTGTGCTCACTGGTCTTGCGGTGATGTTTATGGGTGTAACAGGGTCTAACTCTGGTCTTTTCAGCACTCCAGGTTTTATTGTCTCACATGTGGGAAAAAGAGGAATGGGTGCAAAAAAAAAAAAAAAATGAAGGGATGGAGGGAAAAAGGGAATAGAAAGGAAAGGAAGGAAGGAAGAAGGAAGAAAGAAAGATCAGAGGGAAGATAAGTAGGAATTTTAACAAAAGTTAAAACAAAAGAATAAATAAAAGAAGGCAGATAGAACCAAGATGGCGGCGTAGGTAGATACACTGTGCCTCTTCGTACAACCAGAACTGACAGAGAATCGAACAGCAAGGGGGACCAACACCAAGGAAATAGAAAATAAACATTCATCCAGACTGGTTGGAGGGGCGGAGACGGGCACCGGGGTGAAGAGGACTTGCGTGGCTGTGGCGGGACTGAGACTGGCGGAGTGTGGGACAAATGGTGCAGGCAGTCTGAGCACTAGCAGACCCTGCGGCCCCACATTTGCAGAGATAAACCGAGAGGGCCGGACTCAGAGTGGCGGAGAACGGGGCAGGCAGAGCAGCGGGTAGCACCCCTCGGCACCACATTCACCCACAGATAAACCAGATGAACGGCGGGGAGCGAAGCAGACCACGTAACCCAGGGCTCCAGCTTGGGGAAATAAAGCCTCAAACCTCTGATTGAAAGCGCCCCTGGGGGTTGGGGCAGCAGCAGGAGAGACTCCCAGTCTCACGGGAGAGGTCGTTGGAGAGACCCACAGGGGCCTAGAGTGTGCACAGGCCCACTTACTCGGGAACCAGCACCAGAGTGGCCCAGTTTGATTGTGGGTAGGGGAGTGAAAGATTGAAAGCTGGAGGAGAGTGAGGCGGGCGCCATTGCTCCCACTCGGCCCCTCCCCCACGGACAGAGTCACAGGGCTACCACCAGCATTACCCCACCCTGGTGAACACCTAAGGCTCCGCCCCTTAAAGTAACAGACGGTCCAAGACAAACAAACAAACAAAAAATGGCCCAAATGACAGAACACTTCAAAGCTCCAGAAAAAATACAACTAAGTGAGGAAGAGATAGCCAACCTGTCGGATGCACAGTTCAAAGCACTGGTTACCAATATGCTCACAGACTTGGTTGAATCTATTCGAAAAACAGATGAAAAAATGAAGCCTATGCTAAGAGAAACAAAGGAAAATGTACAGGGAACCAATAGTGACGAGAAGAAAACTGGGACTCAAATCAATGGTGTGGACCAGAAGGAAGAAACAAACATCCAACCAGAAAAGAATGAAGAAACAAGAACTTGGAAAAATGAGGAGAGGCTTAGGAACCTCCCGGACGCCTTGAAACGTTCCAACATCGGAATTATAGGGGTGCCAGAAGGAGAAGAGGAAGAACAAAAAATTGAAAACTTATTCGCACAAATTATGAAGGAGAACTTCCCTAATCTGGCAAAGGAAATAGACTTCCAGGAAGTCCAGGAAGCTCAGAGAGTCCCAAAGAAGCTGGACCCAAGGAGGAACACACCAAGGCACATCATCATTACATTACCCAAGATTAAACGCAAGGACCTACATCCAAGATTACTGTATCCAGCAAAGCTATCATTTAGAATGGAAGGGAAGATAAAGTGCTTCTCAGATAAGGTCAAGTTAAAGAAGTTCATCATCACTAAGCCCTTATTATATGAAATGTTAAAGGGAGTTACCTAAGAAAAAGAAGATAAAAAATAGGAACAGTAAAAATGACAGGAAACTCACAGTTATTAACAGCCACACATAAAACAAAAACGAGAGCAAACTAGGCAAACAACTAGAACATGAGGGTTGTCATTAAGGGAGTGGGAGGGGGTAGGGGGGGAAAGGTACAGAGAATAAGTAGCATAGATGATAGGTGGAAAATAGACAGGGGGAGGGTAAAAATAGTGTAGGAAATGTAGAAGCCAAAGAACTTATAAGTATGACCTATGGACATGATCTGTAGGGGGGGAATGTGGGAGGGAGGGGGGTGGGTAGGATGGAGTGGAGTGGGGGGGGAAATGGGACAACTGTAATAGCATAATCAATAAATATATTAAAAAAAAATGCAGGAAGAAGGAATAAAAAGGTAAAGGATGGAAGGAAGAAGGAATAAAAAAAGAAAGAAGGACAGAAAGGAAGAAGGAATTCAGGGGGAAAGGAGGAAAGAAAAAAAAAAGTCTTCTGCTGGCTTTAAACTGGTCAGGTTAGTTCGCTGGTCTTCTGTGTTTGGAACGGGAGGAGGTGGTTGGAAGGATTGGTTTCACTTTTCTCCCTTCGTGAGCCACACTCTTCACTGCTGTTCAGCCTTTAGTCCAGTTCCTCAGGGTCCTTCTGCTCCCTACTAGGCGTTTAGTTCACCAGCTGTGCTGTCCTTGAGTTGCACCAATTAGGGGCAACTCACATTCCACCTTCTTGCTCTTTTTGCTGTCTTAGATGCTAGGGGCTCTTGGTGCTGCTATGGGGTAGTTCAGCCCCCTACTGGGGCGAGTCTTTCTGGGGAATGCAGTCTCTCCCAGCCCTGCAGCTCCCCTCTGCTGGGTGTTCTGCCTTCCTCCTAGAGAGCCAGTAGGCCCTGCAGGGCTTTGTGTGTAGGGGCTAGGTAGGAGTTTTTCAGAACCAGTGCTTTTGGGTGTGGTCGCCTGCAGGCAGCCAGGCTGCTGATCGGATTGTGTGGCAGATCTCTGCTTTGGACTTGGGTTGGCTGCCAATCCCCCCCCCCCCCCCTTTGGGTCTGTGCGGGGGGGGGGGGGGGGGGGGGGGGGGGGGCAGCCAGCCACTGATCTGGTTGTGCGCCCACCCAGGCGCTTTTTGTCTGTGCGCCCACGCAGCCGGGCCACTTATCAGGGCGCTCGCCCACCCGGGGTTTAAGGTGTGGGCCCCAGGCCACTGATTGGGGTAGGCGCCCACTGGGGCACTTTGGGTCTGGTGCCCAAGCAGCAGAGCCGCTTATCAGGGGCGCGCTCACCTGGAGTTTCAGTTGTGGGCCCCCAGTCCGCTAATCTGGGTGTGCGCCAGCCGGGTTCCAGGTGAGCGCTGGGGCGGCTTTTCCACGTTCACAGTCCAGGGGCTGAGGGGGGAGGGGCGCCGGAGGCTGTGACTGCTGCGGAAAGTTCTCTAACTAGCTGCCCAGTGCCTCTATTTTCTTTTCCTTTTTGAGAAAATCTTCCTATTCAAGCCCCCCTGGTCCAAACAAGCGCCTGGCTGCTCACACAGCACAGCCTGGCTCTCTCCCAAGAATCCTGCAGCAGACCCCGTGCCAGGGCCAGGGCTTCAGCCTCCCTGGTCCCCGCGCTGGTCCCAGGGACCTTATTGTCCTTAAGCACTCTTCTTACCATCTGATCTTTCAATGTCCTTTATCTTTGGTCTCCGATCTTCATATATGCTGGAATACTGTTGGCCGTTCGCTCTGCTCCTCAGATCAGTTAGGTATTTCACTGGCGTTGAGGGGATGTGGACTCTGCTCCCACCTATCTCGCCGCCATCTTCCAAACTCCTCCTAAATTTGACATTCTAAGGGATGGCACGCTGGTTGAAAATTGCTGCTCTAGCGCATACCTTTCTTCTGAGTACCAGACTATGCAATCCTTTAACCAGTGCTTATTGAGTGCTTTGCTAATCAGTGACAATACAGTGGAGTTTGTATTTATATGGAGTATTCAGTGTGTTATTGGATACAGGTAATAAACCAATAAACAAGAAACCAAATATGTAATTACAGTTTTGAAAAAAAAAGCAGCAATGAAGGAAGAAAATGGGTTTCTGTGATAGAAAATAGCAGGAGGGTATGAGGAAAGATTTCTGAGGATATACCATTTATGTCGAAATTTGAAGGATGAGAAGGATTCAGCCAGGAGAAAAGCATTCCAAGAAGGGATATGGAGCAGATTGGTTGAAGGTCTGTACCACTTGAATATTTGGAGTATCCTACTTTGGACATTTTGACTTTTTGACTGGATTGTGAAACCTTAGAAGAAGGGATCTTGAGTGTGAGGAACTTTTTATATTTTCTAAGCGTACTTTGTATTGGGTTGACCAAAAAATTTGTTTGTTGTTTTCCGTGAAATGGCTCTAGTAGTACCTAGTTGTCTTTAACTTCATTTGAAACAATTTTGTTAGATTGTATTATGACAGCTGTCATCAGCATGCTGCATTTACAAAATAAAAAAACTTATCAAAATTGGTGAATTTTTGTGTGGCCCTTTTAATATTGAAATGGAAGAAAATATGCAACATTTTTGACATATTATGCTTTATTATTTCAAGAATGGTAAAAACACAACTGAACCCCCAAAAAGATTTGTGTAGTACATGGAGAAGGGGCTGTGACTGCTCAAATGTGTCAAAAGTGGTTTGTGAAGTGTTATGCTGGAGATTGCTTGCTGGAGGATGTTCCCTGGTTGGTAGACCAGTTGAAGTTGATAGTGATCAAACTGAGACATTCATTGAGAACAATCAATGTTATACTACACAGCAGGTAGCCAACATATTCAAAATATCCAAATTAATAAAGTAATTGGTGAAAATGAAAATGTGTCTTCTATTTTACAGAAAAAAAACTAAACAGACTTTTTGGCCAACCCAGTATAGTAAGTAGACACTCAACAGACTTTTGAGGAGAATGAATAATTTGTTTCTAGAAGGGATTGTATATATGAACAGAAGGGATATTGAATAGAATTTATTTAAACAAGTTGTCTAAATGTGTTAGGAGATAACACTTAAAATGCTGAAGGAAAAGTGTTTCAAATATAAGTTCAGGGCTAAATTTTCATACTAGCTTTATCATGTAGTTTTTAGTTCATGTAAAACTACTAATTTTAAGTGCTTATATACTTTAAAAATTAGTCTCCTATGTTTAGCAAAGGTTTATGATTTTTCTGATCTGCTTTCCCTCTTTAATAAACTTTATTTTTTAGTGCAGTTTTAGATTTACAGCAAAATTGAAGTGGAAGGTACCAAAATTTCCCATATATCCATTGCTCTCACTCATGCAAAGTTTCCTTCATTATCAACATTCCCCACCAGGGTGGCACTTTGTTAGTGTTGATGAAGTATGCTGACACATCATTATCCTTCAAAGCTCATAGTTTACATTAGAGTTAACTCTTGATGTTGTACATATTTTAAGTTTGGATAAATTTCTAGTAATATATATCCATCATTATCGTCTAATATCATAGAGAGTATTTTCATGCCCTAAAAATCGTCTTTGCTCTGCATAGTCATCCCTCCACACCACCTAACCTGATCTGTTTTTTAAAAAATAAAAACAGCTTGCTGGAGTTTAGCTTGTTTTCACTTACATTTAGTTAATATTTTAGGGTCATGATTGATGCTAATATTTTTGCATTTTACTTTTTCTAATGAAATTTTCTACCTAATAAAAGCTCTTCTCTCTGTTGGCTTGTTATGCATTTTGTTTGTTTTAATTGGTTAGAATACATTTCTAGAAATATGGAGACTATTTAGTGTTATCAATAAAATATAAACTAATTGATGGTTCTTTATATTTTATTTCATTAGGCCATTAGGGTTTTGTTAGTCTCATGGCTAAACTTCTTTACCTTTATGCTTATAATAGTTTTAAAATCTAAAAAGCATTGTGCTGTGGCTGATGTGGCTTAGTTGGTTGGCATGTTGTCCGGTAACTGAAAGATTGTGGGTTTGATTCCTGGTCATGGCACATACCTTGGTTGTGGTTCCAGGTTTGGTCCCAGTGTGGGTGCTTAAGATCCCCAGTCCAGGCACGTCCAGGAGGCAACCAATCAATTGCTTCCCTCTTGCATGGATGATTCTCTCCCACTCTCTCTAAAAAGTCATGAAAAAAATGTCCTCGAGTGATGATGAAAAAATGAAATAAAATCTAAAAAGCATTCTTAGATTTGAGTGATCACTAAGATACAATTATTTGGCCATTTATTTAAAACAGTATTCATTTCTCTACACACATTACTATAATTGTTCCAGCCTAGAGAGTTAAAAAAATTCAAAGTTCAAAGTCATTTTAACTTCTCAGCAAAATCATGCTCTTTAGAAATACAATATATCATAAACAAGAATGGAGTAATCTTTAAAAGGTCCCACATTAATTTGTTATTGTAAGATGCAGCTTTTATAAAAAGCATGTTCTTGTTAAAGGTAACAACCTGTACAGTGGTACAGTGTATGGAAGTTAATGTATTTGGAGAGGCTGGCAGACACGAGGTGAGAGACAAGGCTGCAGAGATTAGTGGTGGTTGCACTGGGAAGGGCCAAATAAGCTTTGTTAGGTGATTTGAGCCTAATGTACTAGAACCCAACAAACCAGTTACTGAAGTGTTTTTATATTTGATGGGGATGACAAGTTTGGCTTCCATAGATGGCTTTTAGCTGTTATAATTTATACTGTGTTATATTAAAAAATACAAACTGGAAGGTGATACAGTGGTGAAAATCTTGACTAGGAAGAGTTAGGACCTCATTCCAGTAAAGATGCTAGACATCTTAATTATACTTTTATATCTTCTCTGGATATTGCTATGGGCCTGAGGACAAGGTATAGAAGCCATTTGAAAATCATTGGTCAAAAAATAATGGAATAATATCTAAATACAGAGTATTTTATGTCTGAAGGAAGGAGAGCACACACACAAACTGACACAGCTATACCTTGAGACAGAAAATTTTCTCCAGTGTTTCCTTCCCCCAAAATATAAAGTTGTAAGGATTCTAATTAACTGCACCAATGTATTTAGCACCCATTTACTTTACTTTGTAAAGATTTTATTTATTTATTTTTAAGAGAGAGGGGAAGGGAGGGAAAAAGGGGGAGAGAAACAATCAGTGTGTGGTTGCCTCCCACATGCCCCATACAGGGGACCTGGCCTGCAACCCACACATGTGCCCTGACTGGGAATTGATTCAGTGATCCTTTGCTTTGCAGACGGGCACTCAAGCCACTGAGCCACACCAGCCAGGGCTAGCACCCATTTATTAAGCACTGACCATCTGCAGCTTACCTATCAGGCCTAGGTATTTTATTTAGGATATTTCTTATAACAACATTTTATGGTATTTGTCCCTCACCACCTGGCTTATTTCACTTAGCATAATGCTCTCTAGTTCCATCCATACTGTCGCAAAGGGTAGAAGGGGTGGGGAGAAAATGCAGACAACTGTAATTGAACAACAATAAAATAATTAAAAACAACAACAACAACATTTTAGAGTTGATGTTTGTAAATGAAGAGGCAGTGGAGGTAATAAGAGAGTAGCAGAATTGGGTGTCCAGCTCTATTGCATTTGGTTCCCAGCTCATGCACATACTTGGACCTTGCTCCACACTTCACCTTTGCCGAAGAATACGTTTTCTTTGCCATGTAGTTGTAGTCACCAGTTAAGTGGAGCCACTGAGCCTACAGGAATATTTCTAATTTTTGTACTTTTTAAGCTGAAGTATGTTTACTTCAAGCTTAGACAAGTTGCCTGAACTTCAGTATTCTCTAGCTCTTTTTAAAAAATTGAAATATAATTGAAGTATAACATATGTAAGTTTAAGTTTTATAATGTGTTTATTTGATACATTTATATATTGCAGTATGATTACCACTGTGAATGTTAGCTATCTTTACATAATTTTCAATTCTTTTTTTTGAGGTGAGATTTAAGATGTAGCCTTTTAGCAATTTGGAAGTATGTACTATAGTATTGACTATAAATCACTATCATTATTCATTTTCTAGTTTTAAGTTTGCATTTTTTAACAACATCTAGCTTCTTTATTCCACATCTTAACCTTTTCCTTATTCGTTAAGGCTTGGGTATTCTGGAGTAAAAAGTGATTGGGATAAAATCAGGAGGGAAGGAGAGAAGACTGTGGGTGTTTAAGAAGAATGCAGGAACCACACACCAGTTCACAGATGTTTTCAGCTGTATTTTATCAGTTTTTAAATCAGTTTCTAAGAGTAAAAAATCAAGATATTTTAAATAAAAATCCAAATTTCTGGTTAATATGAGAATGGGAATATCTAGCAGCTCGGGGGTCAATTCCTGAGTAACAGGTGGCTCAGCTGTGTATTGGCTGTACCCTTAGACTGGGTATGATTTGTCAGGGCACCATAGCTCCGAGTCATTCCTGCTTAATCCATCTATGGTTCACTTTCTGCCCCTTTTAGGCATTTGTTTCTGATTCCAGGTGTTGCTGTGCCTAGTCTGCCTGTTTGGTAGGTAAAAGTGAAAAATGGTAATTCCCAAGGCACTTTAGAATAATTAAGATTGTTGAATTGTTATCAACATTTAGAATTAGAAAACAGACTGTTTTGGTAAACTTAAATCAACTAGGTTATTGATGATCATTTTTAGGGTAAAAACTTAGATAATCTACAAATTTAACTCTGTTCATTTCAAAAGTGTTGTATTCCCAAGAGAAAATTAAGTTAATTTTTTCTTTTCTGTTAGTATAGAAAATATGTTTATTCTTTGAAGTAGTTCATTTGTAATATTTGTGGAGCGTGAACTGATTTACAGAATGTTTTACAAACTGATATGTTCAAAGTTGAGCAAAGATGATATACGTCAAAAGTGAATTTTTTCTTTTTTTATTATGACATTTTATTTATTTATTTATTTATTGTTATTCAATTACAGTTGTCTGCATTTTCTCCCCATCCCTCCAACCCACCCCAGCTGAACGCACCTTCCTCCCCCACCTACACCCTCCCCCTTGATTTTGTCCCTGTGTCCTTTATCATAGTACTGTAATCCCCTCTCCCCACTGACCCCTCCCCACTTCCCTCTGGCTATTGTTAGGTTGCTCTTAACTTCAATGTCTCTGCTTATATTTTGTTTGCTTTTTTCTTTTGTTGATTATGTTCCAGTTAAAGGTGAGATCATATGCTATTTGTCCCTTACTGTCTGGCTTATTTCACTTAGCATAATGCTCTCCAGTTCCATCCATGTTGTTGCAAAGTGTATGAGCTCCTTCTTTCTCTCTGCTGCATATAATTCCACTGTGTAAATGTACCATAGTTCTTTGATCCACTCATTTGCTGATGGGCACTTAGGTTGCTTCCAGCACTTGGCTATTGTAAATTGTGCTGCTATGAACACTGGGGTGCATAGGTTCTTTTGGATTAGTGTTTCAGGGTTCTTAGGGTATAATCCCAGCAGCGGAATTGCTGGGTCAAGGGCAGTTCCATTTTTAGTTTTCTGAGGAAATTCCATACTGTTTTCCACAGTGGCCTCACCAGTCTGCATTCCCACCAACAGTGCACTAGGGTTCCCTTTTCTCCGCATCCTCTCCAACATTTGTTTGTGGATTTGTTTATGTTGGCCACTCTGACTAGTGTGAGATGGTACCTCATTGTGGTTTTAATTTGTATCTCTCTGATGGCTAGTGATGCTGAGCATCTTTTCATATGTCTCTGGGCCCTCTGTATGTCTTCCTTGGAGAAGTGTCTGTTCAAGTCCTTTGCCCATTTTAAAAATATATATTTATTGATTATGCTCTTACAGTTGTCCCATTTCCCCCCCTTCACTCCAGTCCATCCTGCCCACCCCCTCCCTCTCACATTACCCCCCTATAGGTCATGTCCATGGGTCATAATTATAAGTTCTTTGGCTTCTACATTTCCTATACTATTCTTACCCTCCCCCTGTCTATTTTCTACCTACCATTTATGCTACTTATTCTCTGTACCTTCCCCCCCTCTTTCCCCCTCCCACTCCCCTCTTGATAATCCTCCATGTGATCTCCATTTCTGTGGTTCTGTTCCTGTTCTATTTGTTTGCTTAGTTTGCTTTTGTTTTTGTTTTAGGTGTGGTTGCTGTTATTTTTATTGTTCATATTTTTATCTTCTTTTTCTTAGATAAATCCCTTTAACATTTCATATAATAATGGCTTGGGGGTGATGAACTCCTTTAACTTTACCTTATCTGAGAAGCACTTTATCTGCCCTTCCATTCTAAATGATAGCTTTGCTGGATAGAGTCATCTTGGATGTAGGTCCTTGCCTTTCATGGCTTTGAATTCTTCTTTCCAGCCCTTTCTTGCCTGTAAGGTCTCTTTTGAGAAATCAGCTGACAGTCTTATGGGAACTCCTTTGTAGGTAACTGTGTCCTTTTCTCTCGCTGCTTCTAAGATTCTCTCCTTCTGTGTAATCTTAGGGAATGTAATTATGATGTGCCTTGGTGTGTTCCTCCTTGGGTCCAGCTTCTTTGGGACTCTCTGAGCTTCCTGGACTTCCTGGAAGTCTATTTCCTTTGCCAGATGAGGGAAGTTCTCCTTCATTATTTGTTCAAATAAGTTTTCAATTTTTTGCCCTTCCTCTTCTCCTTCAGGCACCCCTATAATTCAGATGTTGCAATGTTTAAAGATATCCTGGAGGTTCCTAAGCCTCTCCTCATTTTTCTGAATTCTTGTTTCTTCATTCTGGTTGGATGTTTCTTTCTTCCTTCTGGTCAACGCAGGTGATTTGAGTCCCATTTTCCTTCCCATCACTATTGGTTCCCTGTACATTTTCCTTTGTTTCTCTTAGCATAGCCTTCATTTTTTCATCTAATTTGTGACCAAATTCAACCAATTCTGTGAGCGTTCTAATTACCAGTGTTTTGAACTGTGCATATGACAGTTTGGCTATCTGTTTGCTGTCTAGTTGAATTTTTTCTGGAGGTTTGATATGTTCTTTCATTTGGGCCATTTTTTTTGTCTTGGTGCATCTGTTACATAAAGGGGTGG
The DNA here is from genome assembly GCF_022682495.2 of Desmodus rotundus. Classification (NCBI taxonomy): domain Eukaryota; kingdom Metazoa; phylum Chordata; class Mammalia; order Chiroptera; family Phyllostomidae; genus Desmodus; species Desmodus rotundus. The sequence goes on along the minus strand of NC_071387.1, from coordinate 88,140,001 downwards.
AGCCTTAGGTGTTCACAGTGGTGGGGTAACGCTGGTCACTGCACTGTGATCCTGTATGGGGGGGAGGGGCCGAGAGGGAGCAATGGCTCTTGCTCCACTCTCTGCCAGATTTCAGTCACTCCCTCCGGTACCCACCATCAAACTGGGCCCCTCTGGTGCTGATTCCCGAGTGGGTGGATGGGCTTCTGCACGCTCTAGGCCCCTGTGAGTCTCTCCAATGATCTCTCCTGTGAGGCTGGGAGTTTCTCCTGCTTCTGCCTCAACTCCCACGGGTGTTTTCACTCAGAGGTTTGAGGCTTTATTTCCCAGAGCTGGAGCCCTGGGTTCCATAACCCAGGGTTGGAGGTTCAGTTCCTAGTCAGGGCACATACTTGAGTTACGGGTTTGATTCCCAGTCTGGGTATGTATGAGAGGCAACCAATCAATGTTTCTCTCTCCCCTACTTTCTCTTCAAAAGTAATGAAAAAAAAATGTCCTCATGTGAGGATAAAAAAAATGTCTTGCTAATTGTGATGGAATTATATTGTCATTATCCATTATTTTGAGGCATTTATATATGTTTATAGTAAGGTTTGTAGTTAACGATAGTGAACTGTGATTCTACAGTACAATTAATCTTTATAATTTCTACTTTTTAAAGTTATGGTCACATCTGATTAGATTTTTAATTCTAATGAAGAGTTTGAACTAGGATTAAGAAAGAAACAGTTCTGTCATGTACTTGTTCATTGTGATTGTGTAATTCAACCTTCCTCAATATAGATTCTTTGTGGGTGTATATAGTTTCTTTGTGAGTGCCATTGTTAACATTCCATGTTATGGAACTACTCCTTTCCTATCAGGATACCACACATCCTTATTCATTATTGTCTAATATATCAACCCAAGGAGGGAGTGTTAATATTTTCTTTTTTACCCCATTGTGTCATTTTACTTAACACACTATGGAGAGCACTGCATTAGGCATGCCTTCTGTGGCACTGGTCTCTGAAGGTCTCACTAAACATGTTTATTCCCTTTATAACATTGCTTCCTTTCCTATAACATGATCTTATGTTCTAAGCTTACCCTTCTATTTCTGAAGGCAGTTATAAAACAATAATAAAGTGAGAAAAATATTTTGGGGGTATGAGAATATTTTTATATATATTTGAAGCAATCAAGTAGAAGTTACCTAGTTTTCTTCTCTTTATGAGATAAAAGTTTGGTATAATATATTAATTAAGAAAACCTGTTCCTTTTTTAATTGGTTATATTGAATATAGTTTCAGAGGTATAAAAACTAAATTTTATTATAGAGATTTAAGTTTCTTTAAAATTACAGTAGAGGGCACTGTAGTATTTAGTTTTTCAAAGCTTGTTTTGAAATTACCAAGTTGCTGGCATTTTTATGTGTAATGGAGTGTCTCTATTCAACTTATTTAAGGCAGGAAGCTTTTCATTCTTTGCTTTTTCACTTTATTGGGACTATAAAAAGTTTGTTGAGTATTTGGAAAGGAGATGCGCTATTTTTCTGTGTTCTACATTTGCTTTTATTTATTTTTTTAGTGGGTAAAAGAAACCATTTTAAAATAGTATTTCTTACAAATCTATTCACTAATCTTTACAGTTTGTCTATGTGAGATTTTCATTCTCTGTTAAAAAAAGGTTTAAAATATGTTTATTGATTTTAGGGAGAGAGGAAAGACAGAGAGAGAGAGACAGACACACAGACAAGTGAGAGAGAAACATCTGATTGCCTCCCATATCTGGCCTGACTGGGAATTGAACCACCAACCTTTTGAAGTATGAAGTGATGCTCCAACAACTGAGCCACACCAGCAAGTGTGTGAGATTTTTTTGATTAAAATTAGTATTATGAGAAAAATAGACTTCCACACAAGATGGAGGCATAGGTAGATGTGCTTTGCTTCCTTGCACAACCAAAAGCACAACAACAAATTTAAAAACAAAAAACAGCCAGAGCTGCCAGAAAATTGAACTGCATGGAAGTCTGACAACCAAGGAATTAAGAAAGAAACATCCATCCAAACTGGTAGGAGAGGCAGAGACAGGCAGCTGGGGTGGAGAGGGCAAGTCAGCAGCTGGTAAACTGGGATATCCCACATTTGTGTGAAGATACGCCAGGAGGCACAACTGGGGAGTGAGACAAACTGCACAACCCACAGTTCCAGCGTGGAAAACCAAACGCTAAAAACCTGGATGTAAAAATCCGTGGGGGTTTTGGTGGCAGGAGAAACTCCCAGACTTACAGGAGAGTTTGTTGGAGATTCCCACATGGTCCTAGAATGTACACCCCCACCCCCACCTCAGGAATCAGCACCAGAAGAGCCCAATTTGCTTTTGAGTAGTGGGGGGATGTGAGTTAAAGTGGGGTGAGAGCCAAGCAAGTGGATTGTTCCTCTCTGACCCCTCTCCCACATATTGTGCCACAACATAGCCACGTGGGTTGCCCTGCCCTGGCGAATACCTAAGGTACTGCCACATATAATGTAACAGATGCATTGAGACAAAGAAATATGGCCCAAATGAAAGGATGATCAAAAACTCCAGAAAAAGAACTAAGTGGTGAGGAGTTAGGCAACACATCAGATGCAGAATTCAAAACACTGGTAATCAGGATGCTCACAGAAATGATTGAGTATTGATGCAAAATAGAGGAAGAAGTGAAGGCTATGCAAAGTGAAGTAAAGAAAAATGTACAGGGAACCAATAGTGAAGGGAAGGAAACCCGGTCTCAAATCAATGATTTGGAACAGAAGGAAGAAATAAGCATTCCACCAAAACAGAATGAAGAAACAAGAATTCAAAAAAATGAGGGGAGGCTTAGGAACCTCTGGGACAACTTTAAATATTCTAACATCTGAATCATGTGGGTGCCAGAAGGAGAAGAGAAAGATCAAGAAATTGAAAACTTATTTGAAAAAAATAATGAAGGGAAACTTCCTTAATCTGGTGAAGAAAATAGACTTCCAAGAAGTCCAGAAAGCTCAGAGACTCCCAAAGAAATTGGACCCAAGGAGGAACACACCGAGATACATCATAATTAAATTACCCAAGACTAAAGATAAGGAGAGATCTTAAAAGCAGCAAGAGAAAAGGAGACAGTTACTTCAAAGGAGTTCCACAAGACTATCAGCTGATTTCTCAAAAGAAACCTTACAGGCAAGAAGGGACTGGAAAGAAGAATTCAAAGTCGTGAAAGGCAAGGACCTATATCCAAGATGACTCTATCCAGCAAAGCTATCATTTAGAATGGAAGGGCAGATAAAGTGCTTCTCAGATAAGGTAAAGTTAAAGGAGTTCATCACCCCCAAGCCCTTATTATATGAAATGTTAAAGGGTTTATCAAAGAAAAAGGAGATGCTAAAAAATATAAATAGTAAAATGAAACTCACAACTATCAACAACTGAACCTAAAAAACCAAAACAAAAACAGACTAAGCAAACAACTAGAACAGGAACAGAATCAGAGGAATGGAGAGCATATGGATGGTTATCAGTGGGGATGGGGAGATGGGAGAGTGGAGGAAAAGGTACAGAGAATAAGAAGTATAAATGGTAGGTACAAAATAGACAGAAGGAGGTTAAAAATAGTAGTATAGGAAATGTAGAAACCAAGGAACTTATATGTAACAGTTCAGGGACTTGAACTAAAGTGGAGGGGAATGCTGGAGGGTGGAGGGTGTGCAGGGTGGAGGGGAGTAAAGGGGAGAAAAAAAAATGGACAACTGTAGTAGCATAATCAATAAAATATACTTAAAGAAAAATAGTTTTCAGTGAATATTATGTTAGAAATTCAGTTTAACTTTGTAAACATTTGTTTTGTAGGTTCCAATCATATTCCAGCTGTAATTTCAGTTGCCTACAGACTGTCAGAGATAGCATGCTCAGAGTGACAGATTATCCTTGTGTTACAACATTCACTTCAGAAGCTAGTGTATCTTAGTCTCACAGTAATCTTACATATTTATTCCTATAATTATTAGTGAGAAAAGATAAAAAGCTTATTTTATAAAATTTCCTCAGGGAAATTAGTTAAAAATTGTATTTATATTTTAAGAATATAATTTACATTAATTGGGTTGTATATATTTTAAAGAAGTGAACCCCAATGTTGGAAAGCAGCATTTATAGTACATTTCCAATTCATTATACATGTGGAAGAAGGAAAAAACTCAGCTCTTACTTTGTTCATTCTGTTATACATTAGCTGAAAAATAATAGTCATAAATTATTACAATTTTATGATATTTGCCTGTAATTCATTCAGTAGTTATTCCCCAGAAATTTCTTGGTGCTTTATTACTAGTTTATGAAGGATGAAATTGGAAGACCTGTGACATGCTCAAGATCATATAGCAAGACAATGACATTGTCAGTGACATATCTTAGTAAGTTATTCCCTGAACCTATACCCAAGTTTTCTTTCTTAAATTTATACAAATTCTAAAAGTAGTTTGATTTTTTAAAAGATGATTGTTCGAATCTGACAATAATCAGAGAGGAGGAGGAAGAGGGATAATAGAGGATAATGGGGGACAAGGAACATGTATGAAGGACACATGGACAAAGCCAAAGGGAGAAGGGTTTGAGGGTGGGGGTGCATGGGGAGCGGGGGCATGGTGGGGTGAAAATGGAGACAATTGTACTTGCACAACACTAAAAATAAAAAATTAAAAAATTAAAAAAGTGATTGTTCATTATTTATAAATAATGTTTTGACATGTAATTTTGTGGTATTTGTTCTCCCTGTCAACCATAAGAGTTCAAAGGAAGGAAGAATTTTCTGGCACGTTGAGAACAAATAAGCTCCATGAGAGTAGGGATTTTTGTTTTGTTGTCCCAAGTGCCTAATATCTGGCATATAGTTAGGTGTACAGTAAGTATTTGAATAAAAATTTGCTGAATTTATAAATCATTTAATCTATGATCACTTTGAAGTATTTAAATCTTTAGGAGTTAAGTTTGGATGTAAGAAGAATTTTTGTTCTTTGTAAAAGGTTTTTAGAATGAGGAGAGCTATTACTGTACACTTATCCACTGGTTTGTTAAGAGATGGTTTAACATTTGGACAACTAATCACCAGCACAGTGTATGCAGACCACTGTGGAAGAGGAACATGTGAGGAAACTTGCTGTTAAAGTATAAACAAATAAGCACAAGTTCATATTGTAAAGTAACTTGCTAAATATAAAGGTGGTCAATTGTAATGCAAAATGTTTTAAAGAGCTATAGTTTTATTAGTTTGAGGTAATATAATTAGACTTAGGTTAATAAAGGAGACAAGCTTTAAAATAAATAGGCACTGATGTTTTAATGAGCATGTCAAAGCATAAGCTAAAACAATTAGTGTTTATACATAAACTGCTTAGCTGTTTTTTTATTAGTAGATATTTTTACCTCTTATGCTTTTGCTTACTAGAATGGTCACAAATTATAACGAAGATCCGAGACTCCTTTATAGTAGAAACTGCTTAAGTATTAGAGAGGAAGTGAAGGAGAGATCAACATTTGATATGTAAGAAAATGAAGGGATAGGATAGGAAATTATGTAGGAGGAGAAGGCATTCAGGTATTCCTTCATGTATTCAGCAGTATTTATTGATAGGTTACTATGCTAGAGGCTGGGATATAACAGTGACAAAGGAGGCCAAGTTCTTGCCCTCATGTAGCTTACAATGTAGGAAGGAAACCCACCCTGACATAATGTCAAATTGTGATAAAAATGCTTCTCTCTTACTAATTAGGTTGAACATTCTTTTTCTATTGCATTTAAAAAAATAACAGCTTTATTAAAATATGATTCAGGACATTTATCCTTTTGAATTGTACAATTCAGAGGGGTTTTTTGGTCTTGTTGGCCGAGTTTTAGCAGGGTTCTCTTTTCCAGATCTTCCTCTGAAAGCTGCTGCTTTCTTTTTAAAGATTTTGTTTATTTTTAGAGAGGGGAAAGGAGGATGTGGAGGAGAGGGTTAGAAGAATCAATGTGTAGTTGCCTCTCGCATGCCCCCTACTGGGGACCTGGCCCACAACCCAGGCATGTGCCATGACTAGGAATTGAACTGGTGATCTTCTGGTTCACATGCTGGAACTCAATCCACTGAGCCACACCAGCCAGGACTACCTTCTTTCGACCTCCTGTTCATTAGGCTTCACTAATTACCTTATTGCTGTTCTCCATTTTGGTATGGTGTGCTAAGGCATAAATTGCTCCACAGTCTGATGTTAAATTCTGGTAGGGGTAGTTTTTGTGGCTACTCTTTGAGGTTTGTTCTGACTGCAGGTGTGCTTATGTTAGCTATTTCTCCTTGTTTTTTTTCTGAGGAACTAGCTGCCTTATGCTTTAGCTTATTGCTCTTAATGAAGAGGAGTTACTGTTAGTAAGGCTCCTCACACTCTTTCATATAAAGTCAGTTAGTTTTGGAAGAGCTTCAGAGTTCTTATAGTCTGCCTATCCTTCAGGGCAAAGTCTTAAGCACTGTTCTGGGCACAGGACTGGGCAGTAGCCTCTGACTTGCTGCTTCTGGTATCCTATGAACTTCTGGTATCCTTGTGAGGACAGTGGGGCCCCAGCACACTCACCCTACCACCCTGTGGTAAAGCTTCTGATTTATAGATGGAGACTGGGTAGAGAAAGGGAGCCTCTGCTCTCTTAGCCACAGTCACCAGGAATTTAGCTTCTTTAACTTGGAGTTGGAGGGGATGAGAAATGCTGATGGCTTACCTTTCTCTGTGACTTAAGGTAAGCCTTGATTAAGAGCTGAAAGGGAGTTTCATTTTCTTGGGCACACCTACCTGAAACAGAGCTTCTGTTAACCTGAGTTGGGGCAAGGTAGGAGATGGGTTATGGCTCAGATGCCATAAACTGTCCCAATACCAAATTTTAGTAGATGTTCTCGAATAATATTTCTTTATTTGAATACTTTAAATGGTTGTTTTTTAAAAAATAGGTTTTGTCAGTTTTGCTGGTATCATTGGAAGTGGAACTCTCCAAAATACTTAATTCTAAATATTACTAAAGTTCAAACATGTCTTCTCAGTAAGGAAATTACCATCCCACGTAACTCAGTATTTTTTTTTCTTTTCTTACTTTTCTAAACAGAGGTTTTGGTCAGACACGAAACCCAGAGCTACCAATATCAGAGCAGTTTTCGTACTACCCTAACTCATACTAACAACTTTATAATCACTGTATATATCATGAGTTAAAGATGTTATTTTCAGGGTTTATTTACCTAGTTTTCTGCTTCCCACAGAAATCTTCAGCTTCCTGCCAGCATGATTACTTGATTGAATTTTGTAGTTCTTTGGCTGTATTGATATGTGGATGTTCCCTCATAGGACATTTGATATTTTTGCATTCTTTCGTATTATTAGAATCATATAATTTACAGATATTTAAATTGATATTAAGTTAAATTCTGAACTTTTAAATGGCTTCATCTGATCTGAGGTTATGTTTTATAAAAGAATTTTACTCATATCTGTGTATTTCAGTTATATACAGTTTCATATAAAAGACTCAGAAACTTAAAATTTTAGAAGTTGAATATGCCTCATATTTTTATTGTATTGAATGAAGAATTCTTTCCAATTGTCACTCTTGATATGTTTGTCAGTATACCTAGTTCAGTTGATCACTGTTTCCTCCTTTCTGTGTTTACTTGTGTTTACTCTTTTTGTGACCACTGAATGACTCCCTTCCTAAAATATGCCCTCATTCTTGAGAGGGAATACAGTGTAGGGCAGAGTGATCATACCAAATCATTTCATATGTCACTTGAAAGAAAGTATATTGGTTTTCCTTGGGTTAATCAACCATTTTAGTTTTGATGGTGGAGAGGGAGTGGGGTCATGCTGTAAAATACATTTATACCTCTGCCTAAGATTATCATGTAGGTAATTTCTTCAGCAGGAGCATAGGTTTGACAGTTTCTTACAGAACGAGTTGGTAGGTATAATTGAACCAACTTACAAACACTTATTAATATAAGCATTGCTTACCTCAGGCTATAATTCTGCAGAAGCAAAGTTACAGAAGGAGTAGATAGTGGCCAGTTTCGTAGTAGTTAGTAAGCTGTTGTGAATTCCCTTTTTTGTAACATTCACTTGTATACTGTTGTAATGTCATATAACATCTGTCTGTAATAGTGATCTGTTGTGAAAATTTGCTTTCATGATATACTGTGTCTGGCTGCTTGATGCATTTTATTCTATAAGTGCACATATCAAATGTAGGTTTTAGTGCTAAAATATCCATGTATGTTCCCATAGTTTTGGGAATGACATAAGAAACTGGTCATTGAATACCCTGGGCTGGAGGACTCAGAGGGGAAGTATATCCTTTTATTCCATCTGAGTTTTGTAATGAGTGTAAATGTTACTGAAACACTAGTAAAGCACTAAACAATGAAACAAGGGAAAATAGGCAGACACTCTGTGGATATAGGTCTTGCCAAATATAATTTGGGGACTGCTGTTTGGATTTCTTTTCACAATTAGTAAGCTCTCCGTGTTGATTGGTGGCTAAATTTGGTTAGAACGCCCTTGTAGGTGGTAAAAATTCTATTCTAATATTTATTACCATATCGTTCCCTCCAAGTCCAGATGATTTAGAAAAGTTGCTAGGTTTCTCTTTAACATGAGATCTGTTCTAGATTTGGAATACAAGTTAGTAGAAGTGTTGCTTCGTGAATAAAAAGACCATGGTATTGACTTACGAGTATTGTTTTACTACAGATAACTCAGACAAGATTTTCGGAGGTACTTAGATCTATATAGATAGTAAAAAATTTACTTCAAGCTCTTTTCAGAGTCTGAGTGATTAAATTCATTCTTGGTGTTTCATTTTAAAAGAATACCTTTAGCAAATCTCTTTAGAAAATGAGGTTGGATTATGTTCAATTTTTAGGTTATTGTCCTATCATTATATTCTAAACATTTATAGGCTTTTTTTTTTCTTTCTGCCTTTTAGTCGGCCTCAGAAAGTGTGTTTGTGTCCATTTCTACCAATGCATCCTCTGCACATCTCTACCCACTTGTACATAATTCAGCATCCAGCAGAGGTGAGTAAGATTTTGTAAAATACACAAGTTCAAATAGAATATTAGTACACAAGAGGAAACACATAGATGAACATACTCATTCTTCCCAGCTGTTTAGTATTTCTGGAAGTAAATTGATGATAAATGTTTTTTCTTTGGGAAAAAATAGTTTCTTTTACATATTACATGTAGTGTCCTATGCTTTGGAGATAGATAAAATGATGTTATTTTATAAAAAATATGTTGTTGAATAGTATAGAAATTTAGAACTCCAATAATTTCATCTGAAGGAAAAAAGAGATTTTTTTTCTGAGTAAAGAGCTAGGAAAATCAGTGCTTTTAAAATTTTGATTATACCTTATATTCATTGATGTCTTTTCTTGTTAAAGTAGAAGTAACTCTCAGCATTTTATTTTATTTGTTTTTATTTTTAATTATAATTTGTTGATTATGATATTACAGTTATCTCAATTTTTCCCCTTTTACCCACTTCTACCCAACACTCCCCACTCCATCAGGCAATCCCCACACCATTGGGAATTGTTCATGTCCATGGGTCATGCGTATAAGTTCTTTGGCTACTCCATTTCCTATATGTTACATCTCACTGGATATTCTGTAACTACCTATTTGTACTTTTAATCTCCTCACCTCTTTACCCTTTTGTCAACTGGCAACCATCAAAACCCTTTCCACATCCATGATTTTGTCTCTGTTCTTCTTGTTTGCTTATTTTCTTTTTAGATTCAATTGTTGATACATATGTATTTATTGCCATTTTATTGTTCATAGTTTTGATTTTCTTCTTTTTCTTAAGTCCCTTTAACATTTCATCTGATAGTGGTTTGATGATGATATACTTTCTTGTCTGGGAAGCTCTTTTTTGCCTTCCAATTTTAAATGATATTTTTGCTGGGTAGAGCAGTCTTGGCTGTTGGTCCCTGCTTTTCATGACTTTGATATTTCTTGCCAATCCCTTCTAGCCTGCAAAGTTTCTTTTGAGAAATCAGCTGACAGTCTTATGGGAACTCCCCTGTAGGTAACTGACTTCTTTTCTCTTTCTGCTGTTAAGATGCTTTATTTATTTTTAACATTTGGCATTTTATTATGTTTATTTTTATTTTTAATTTTTTATTTTAAAGATTTTATTTATTTATTTATTAAATTTTTAAAAAATATATTTATTTATTTTTATTCAGTTACAATTATCTGCATTTTCTCCTATAGGACCTACTATAAAGAACATTTGGCATTTTAATTGTGATGTGTCTTGGAGTAGGTCTCTTTGCATCCATCTTGTTTGGGACTCTGTGTTTCCTGGACTTGTATGTCTATTTTCTTCATCAAATTAGGGAAGTTTTCTTTCATTATTTTTCAAATAAATTTTCAATTTCTTGCTTGTTCTCTTCTTCTGGCACCCCAATGATGCGAATGTTGGAATGCTTGAAGTTATCCCACAGGCTGCTTACACTATCGTTAATTTTTTGGATTCTTTTTCTTCTTGTTGTTCTGATTGGTTGCTTTCTGCTTCCTTATGTCCCAAATCATTGATTTGGTTCTCGGCTTTATCCACTCTAGTGTTGTTTCCCTGCAAATTGTTCTTTATTTCAATTACTGTGTACTTTGTTTCTGACTGGATCTTTTTATGCTGTTGAGGTCCTCACTAAATTTCTTGAGCATCCTTATAACCAATGTTTTGAACTCTGTATCTAATAGATTGCTTCTCTCCATTTTATTTAGTTCTTTTTCTGGAGTTTTGATCTGCACTTTCATTTGGGCCATGTTTCTTTGTCTCCTCATTTTGGCAGGCCCCCTGTGTCAGGGAGCTTTAATGCAGCACCCCCGTCTGCCACGGTTGAGGAATAAGTCTACCAAGACATGATCTGCTTGGGGAGCAGAGATGGCCGATCTCTCAAAGGAGAAGGGCCCAGAGCCTTTCCCTCCATGGGCTTTTATTAGGTTCATTTTGCACAGGAATACAGATAAAGCTCATCAATCATTGTTAGGCAGTAAGGGTTAAACAATACATGATTTACAGAGAACTTTGAGGGCTTATTCTGAGTTACAGCCAATTAGTTAGAGGGCCATAAAACTTTAGGCGCCAGACTCGTCTCAGGTCTGGACCCTTATCTTTTAAGCTGAGGGTACAAATTAAGTAGGTTTCACAGGAATGTATGTATTTTTCTTAGTCCTGATTCCCCAGGGAATCCACCCCTCCCAGCACAGGACTGCATTGCCCTCTGTTATTACTTCAGGCTTAAGTCAGGCAAGGGAAGTAAGGCAGCCAAGAGATTAGGAGACTTCTTGCAGACAGAATGAGGACTCAGGCTATTTCAAAGCCGAGGGGCGAGGGTCCATCACCCCCTTTTCCACAGCCCCCCGAGTCCTTCCCTGTGAGCTTATTCCTGGTGACCAGAGCCTGTCTTAGGTTGATCCTCCCTTGAGGATTCTTACCCATCATTGGCTAACTGGTCAAGCTCAGGGCCAAGCAGGGTGAAGTGGGCAGAGGTGGCACACCTGCCAGGGAGATAAGCTGTGTCTCCTTAGTGGCTTATGGTCCCAATTCTGACTCAGCCTTAACCATGGGGGGTTACAGCCTCTGAAACCAGTCAGGGCATTTCCCAACACCCCTGTGTTTGTTTCTATGTATTATGTAGAGCTACTTTGACTCCATGTATTGGTAGCATGGCCTAAAGTGGTAGGTGTCCTGTAGGGTCCACTGGCACAGCCTCCACTATCATCCAAGCTGGGTGCTCAAAGTGTGCCCTCTGTGTTATTTGAGAGTTGTAGTTGAGCCTTGTAGTTGTGCCTTGGTTGCTGTTGGCAGATCAGTGGGAGGGATTTACTCAGACCAGTCAGCTATAAGGACTGGCTGTGACCACTGACCACCAACCTCTGCCTTCTGTGGAGAACCAGCTGTGCAGCAGCAGGGTGATGGTTCTCTGACATGGTCTATAGTTCTCAGGCATTGTGGTTTCCTGGGTGGTGTACACCAAGGTCAGCTCCCACTTGTGTTTTGTTGGGAACCACCCTGCCTGGGCTCTAAAACAATCTGAGATGGTTGCTACTTGTGCTGGGCTTGGAGATTCCCAGGCAAAACCAAACTGTGAATCTAGGCTGGCTGCTGTGAGTGCTGTGCCTGGGACCACTTAGCAAGAGGTACTGGAGGCTCATTGAGGTTGGCTGTTGATTGTTTGAGAGGATTCAGGAAGTTGTGAACCATGAGCCAAGACCAACCATTCATATGGAAAAGTTTCTGTTAAAAGCTTGGGTGGGCCCATAAGTTTGGTCAGACGGGTTCTCAGGATCTTCAGGGAGGGGCAAACAGTGTTAGCCAGGTGATGGAGTCTCAGATATGGCACCCACCTGCTGTTTTTGTGGGAGAATAGTTCAGAAAAGGGACAGTGGTCTTTTTGTCTGGGAGAAAGCTGTCCTCCAGCTCTTGCCTTGATGACAGATCCTTTACTTCCTCCCTGTATGTCACTGGTGCCTTTCAAGCTGCCATGCTAGTGCTAGAGTAAGTCCCTGTGTGGGTTCTTTAAGAGGAACTGCTTGTGACTCCAGCAGTTTCTTCCACCAACTGAGTTCCCACTGGTTTTTGCAGCCAGAGGTTGTGAGAACTTATTTTCCTGTCACTGGAACCCTGGGCTGGGGGCCTGGTATAGGGCTGGGACTCCTTACTCCTGAGATTCCCAATTTTTATCCACCACACAGGGGTGTGAGACCAGCTTGTTCCACATCTCCTTCCCTCCTACCAGTCTGGATGGATGTGGTTTCTTTAATCCCATAATTGTCAGACTTCCACTCAACTCGATTTCTGATGGTTCTGAGTGATGGTTGGTCTGTAATAGTTGTAATTTTGATTTGATTGTGCAAGGAGGTGAGGCATGTTTACCTATGCTGCCACCTTGACCAGAAGTCTTTTTATTTTCTTAATAATTTTTATTTTCAATTAGCGTTGACATACAATATTATATTAGTTTTATGTATATAATATAGTGATTAGACATTTATTTAACTTATGAAATGATCACCCTGATATATCTAGTGCCCATACATCTGATTCCATACATAGTTATTACAATGTTATTGGCCATATTTCCTATGTTATATTTGACATCCCCATGATTATTTTGTAACTACTAATTTGTGTTTCTTACTCCCTTTCCATTTTACATCTGTCTCCTCAATCTACCTCCATCTGACAACCATCAAAATGTCCTCTGTTATCTATGAGTTTGTTTTTGTTTTGTATGTTTGTGTGTTTTGGTTTTTAGGATCCACATATAAGTGAAATCATATGGCATTTGTTTTTTTCTGTCTGACTTATTTCACTCAGCATAATAGTACCCTCTAGGTCCATCCATGTTGCAGATGGCAAGATGTCATTCTTTATAAAAAGGTGAAAGATTTATATGATCTGAAGAGAAACCAGAGAATTGGATGTCATTCTTTTTTTATGGCTGAATCATGTTCTATTCATTGCATATATGTGACCACTTCTTCTTTACCCATTTACCTACTAATGGACACTTACATTGCTTCCATATCTTGGCTATTGTAAGTAATGCTGCAATGAACATATGGTTGTATATGTCTTTTCAATTTAGTGTTTTCGTTTGTTTTGGATAAATACCCAGAAGTAGAATTGCTGGGTCCTTCTCTGTCTATTATATAGCCCTTGTTTTAAACTCTGTTTTGTCTGGTATAAGTAGTGCTACCCCAGCTTTTTTTGTTTGTTCGTTTCCATTTTCATGAAATATCTTTTTTCCATCCCTTTACTTTTAGTCTGTGTGTGTCTTTTGATCTGAAATGAGTCTCTTGTAGGCACCATATGTAAGGTCTTACTTTCTTAACCATTCATCCACCCTGTGTCTTTTGATTGGAGAATTTAACTGATTTACATTTAAAATAATTGTTGATAAATATATACTTATTTCTATTTTATTAATATTTGAAATCTTTTTTTCCTTCTTAAAAATGTCTCCTTAACATTTCTTGTAATACTGGCTTGGTGGTGATGAACTCCTTTAGCTTTTTCTTGTCTGGGAAGCACTTTATCTGTCCTTTGATTCTTTCTTTTTAATATATATTATTGATTATGCTATTACAGTTGTCCCATGTCCCCCTCTTCAATCCTCTCCACCCTGCACCCCCCTCCCATGTGCATTGCCATCTCTTAGTTCATGTCCATGGGTCGTACATATAAGTTCTTTGGCTTCTACATTTCTTCTACTATTCTAACCTCCCCCTGTCTATTTTGTACCTACCATTTATGCTTCATATTCCCTGTACCTTTTCCCCCATTCCGCCCTTCAGCCTCCCCACTAATAACCCTTCATGTGATCTCCACTTCTGTGATTCTGTTCCTGTTCTAGTTGTTTACTTTGTTTTTGTGTGTGTGTGTGTTTAGGTTCAGTTGTTGACAGTTGTGAGTTTCTTGTCATTTTACTGGTCATAGTGTTGGTCATGTTCTTTTTCTTAGATAATCCCTTTAACATTTCATATAATAAGGGATTGATGATGATGGACTGCTTTATCTTAACCTTATCTGGGAAGCACTTTATCTGCCCTTCCATTCTAGCTTTGCTGGATAGAGTAATCTTGGATGTAGGTCCTTGCTTTTTATGACTTCAAATACTTCTTTCCACTCTCTTCTTGCCTGAAAGGTTTCTTTTTAGAAATCAGCTGATAGTCTTATGGGAACTCCTTTGTAGGTAACTCTCTCCCTTTCTCTTGCTGCTTTTAAGACTCACTCCTTATCTTTAATCTTGGGTAATGTAATTATGATGTGCCTTGCTGTGTGCTTCCTTGGGTCCAGCTTCTTTGGGACTCTGAGCTTTCTGGACTTCCTGAAAACCGATTTCCTTTGCCAGACTGGGGAAGTTCGACTTCATTATTATTTCAAATCAGTTTTCAATGTCATGCTCTTCCTCTTCGCCTCTGGCCCCCTCTATGATTCAGATGTTGTAATGCTTAAAGTTGTCCTAGAGGTTCCTAAGCCTCTCCTCATTTTTTTAAATAGTGGTTTTTAAGGTTTTATTTATTTATTTTTAGAGAGAGGGGAAAGGAGGGAGAAAGAGAGGAAGACAAACATCAGTTTGTGGTTGCCTCTCACGTGGCTCCCACTGGGAACCTGCCCACTACCCAGGCATGTGCCCTGACTGGGAATAGAACTGGCAACCCTTTGATTTGGGGCCTGATCTTAATTCTCTGAGCTACACCAGCCAGGGCTCTCCTCATTTTTTTGAATTCTTTCTTCATTCTGTTCTGGTTGAATGTTTATTTCTTCCTTCTGGTCCAAACCATTGATGTGAGTTCTGGTTTGCTTCCCACCATGGTTAGTTCCCTGTACATTTTCCTTTCTTTCACTTTGCATAGCCTTTACTTTTCCCTCTATTTTGCAACCATACTCAACCATTTCTGTGAACATCCTGATTACCAATGTTTTGAACTGTGCATCTGATAGGTTGGCTATCTGTTCATCACTTAGTTCTACTTTTGGAGCTTTCTTCTTTTCTTTCATTTGGGCCAGATTTTTTTTTTTTTTTGTCTCAGTGCCTGTTATATTGTGAGGGGTGAAGCCTTATGTTTTCCAGGGTGGGGCAACCCACATAACTGAGTTGTGGTGCTGTATGGGAGGGAGGAGTCTGAGAGGGAGCAACTCCACTTACTTGGCTCTCTGCTGGCTTTCAGTCACTTCCCCCACTATGCACAAGCAAATTGGGCTCTTCTGGTGCTGATTCCAGGGTGGGTGGGTTTGTATACATTCTAGGACCCTGTGTGTCTCTGCAATGAACTCTCCTGTGAGGCTGGGAATTTTTCCTGCCACTTCAACCTCCACAGGTTTTTTCATTAAGAGGTTTGGAGGCTTTATTTCCCTGCACTGGAATCCCAGGTTGTGCAGTCTGTCTCATAAAATGGTCTGAAAACAAAGCTTTTTAACCAAAAGCGTTTATGGTGGGTAGTCATGTCCTATGCCAGAATCTTCCCTGACAAAAGTCAATCTTTACCTTAATTGAACCTATGTATTGTCTATTTGCATCTATGATAACATATCTTTGGAATGTTAAGGTAGCTTCCCTTTTTCTGAACTCCTCAGGCACGACCATGCACCAGATCAGAGACCACAAATCCCCTCATTACTATTGTAGACCATAAATCCACTCATTCTTATTGTTATCATGTTAATTGTGGACTATTAACTATCCTGTACCCACCTATGTAAAGAAGTATATGCCTATCATTCTACTTTTTACCCAATCCCAGGGTTCCCTGCTTTGCTTTTCCCACCTACCTAATCTATCACCAATGAATTTCATGTAACCCCTTTATGCCTCCTCCTTTAATCATAATGTATAAAAAAAGGTGCAAAGCTTCCACTTTCTACAGCATTTTCTCAGTCTGTTAAGGTTTTTATTCCTGGAAATTCTCATCAGTTTGGCTCAAATAAACTCATACAAATTCTTTAAAGAAAAAAGAAGCAATCAGAAATGAAGAATACAATAACTGAAATAGAGAATTAATTACAGGAAATCAACAGTAAGTAGATGAAGCAAATAATCAAGTCAGCAATTTTGAATTAAGAAAGCAGAAAATACCTAATCAGAAGAGCAAAAAAAGGTCCGAAAAAAAATGAGGATAGTTTAAGGGGCCTCTGGGACAACATCAAGAGTACAAACATTCACACAATAGAGAAGAGAGAGAAGGAGAAGAGAGAGAGCAAAAAATTGAAAAACTATTTGAAGAGTTATTAATGGAAAACTTTCCTAACCTGGCAAAGGAAATAGACATACAAGTCCAGGAAGCACAAAGAATCCCAAACAAGATGGATGATCCCAAAGAGGCCCACACTAAGACACATCATAATTAAATGCCAAAGGTTACAGAAACAAGAGAGAAGCAGATAGTTATTTACAAAGGAACTCCCACATGACTGTCAGCTGATTTTGCAACAGAACCTTGGCAGGAGAGAAGGGACTGGCACAAAATATTCAAAGTATGAAAAGCACAGACTTAACAACCAAGATTATTCTACCCAGCAAAGCTATCATTTACAATCAAAGCGGACTTCCAGCCAAGATGGTGGTGTAGGTAGATACACTGTGTCTCCTTGCACAACCAAAACAAGTATAACAACAAATTTAAAAACAAAAAACAATCATAACTGCCAGAAAATCATACTGTGTGGAAGTCAAACAATCAAGGAGTTAAAGAAACATTCATCCAGAATGGTAGGAGGGGCAGAGACGGGCACCTAGGGCATAGAGGACATGCAGCAAGGTAGCAGCTGAAAGACCTGGGTGGCCGAGGCACTGGCTAGTGAACCAGGCAGTCCCACATTTGTGTGCAGATAAGCCAGGAGAAATAATGGGGTAGCGAGACAGACCACTCAACCTAGTGCAGGGAAATAAAACCTCAAAACCTCTGAATGAAAAAACCTGTGGGGGTTGCAGCAGTAGAATAAACTCCCCAACTCACAGGAGAGTTCATTGCAGAGACGCAAAGGGTCCTAGAATGTACACAAACCCACCCACCCGGGAATTAGCACCAGAGGGGCCCAATTTGCTTGTGCATAGTGGGTGAAGTAACTGAAAGCCAGCAGAGAGCCAAGTAAGTGGAGTTGCTCCCTCTCAGACTCCTCCCCTCCCATACAGCACCACAACTCAGTTATATGGGTTGTCCCACCCTAGAAAACTTAAGGCTTCACCCCTCATAATATAATAGGTGCTGAGACAAAAAAAAAAAAAAAAATCTGGCCCAAATGAAAGAAAAGAAGAAAGCTCCAAAAGTAGAACTAAGTGATGAACAGATAGCCAACCTATCAGATGCACAGTTCAAAACATTGGTAATCAGGATGTTCACAGAAATGGTTGAGTATGGTTGCAAAATAGAGGGAAAAGTAAAGGCTATGCAAAGTGAAAGAAAGGAAAATGTACAGGGAACTAACCATGGCGGGAAGCAAACCGGGACTCACATCAATGGTTTGAACCAGAAGGAAGAAATAAACATTCAACCAGAACAGAATGAAGAAAGAAGAAATAAATGAGGAGAGGCTTAGGAACCTCTAGGACAACTTTAAGCATTACAACATCTGAATCATAGAGGGGGGCCAGAGGAGAAGAGGGAGAGCATGACATTGAAAACTGATTTGAAATAATAATGAAGTCGAACTTCCCCAGTCTGGCAAAGGAAATCGGTTTTCAGGAAGTCCAGAAAGCTCAGAGTCCCAAAGAAGCTGGACCCAAGGAAGCACACAGCAAGGCACATCATAATTACATTACCCAAGATTAAAGATAAGGAGTGAGTCTTAAAAGCAGCAAGAGAAAGGGAGAGAGTTACCTACAAAGGAGTTCCCATAAGACTATCAGCTGATTTCTAAAAAGAAACCTTTCAGGCAAGAAGAGAGTGGAAAGAAGTATTTGAAGTCATAAAAAGCAAGGACCTACATCCAAGATTACTCTATCCAGCAAAGCTAGAATGGAAGGGCAGATAAAGTGCTTCCCAGATAAGGTTAAGATAAAGCAGTCCATCATCATCAATCCCTTATTATATGAAATGTTAAAGGGATTATCTAAGAAAAAGAACATGACCAACACTATGACCAGTAAAATGACAAGAAACTCACAACTGTCAACAACTGAACTAAAATCACACACACACACAAACTAAGTAAACAACTAGAATAGTAACAGAATCACAGAAGTGGAGATCACATGAAGGGTTATTAGTGGGGAGGCTGAGGTGGGGATGGGGGAAAAGGTACAGGGAATAAGAAGTGTAAATGGTAGGTATAAAATAGACTGGGGGAGGTTAAGAGTAGTATAGGAAAGCCCTGGGTGGTGTAGCTCAGTGGATTGAGTGTGAGCCTGGGAACCAAAGCATCACCAGTTCAATTCCCAGTTAGGGCACATGCCTGTGTTCCAGGCCATATTCCAAGTGAGGGACCCACAAGAGGCAACCACACATTGATATCTCTTTCCCTCTCTTTCTCCTTCCCTCCCCATCTCTCTAAAAATAAATAAATAAAATATTTTAAATAAAGTTCTAAAAAAAGTCACAGAAAAAGAATAATATAGGAAATGGAGAAGCCAAAGAAGTTATATTCGTGACCCATGGGCATGAACTAAGGTGGGTGAGTGCGGGTAGGAGGGGGACTGTAGGGCTGAGGGGAATAAAAGGGAGGAAAAAAGTGGGGGAAGGGTAATAACATAATCAATAAAATATATTAAAAAACAAGTTCTGATTTCAGACCATTTTATGTGGTTTCTTTTGTTTTTTATTGATGTCCAAGTGAATGAAGTTGTCTCCATTTTCAACCCGCCACACCCTACCCCCCACCCTACCCATCCCTGCCTTCCACCCTCGAACCTATCCCCTTTTGCTTTGGGTCCTTGGGTCCTTGTCCATGGGTCCTTTATACATGTTCCCTGATGGGCTTTCCCATATTTCCCCCCATTATCTCTCTACCTCCTCCCCTGGGGTTACTGTCAGTTTGTTCTTTAATTCATTGTCTCTGTGTATATTTTGCTTGCTTGTGAGTGGATAAAAAAAACTATGGTACATTTACACAATGGAATACTATGCAGCAGAAAGAAAGAAGGAGCTCCTACCCTTTACGACATCATAGATGGAACTGGAGAGGATTATGCTAAGTGAAATAAGCCAGGCGGTGAAAGACATACCATATGACCTCATTTATAAGTGGAACCTAATCAACAAAACAAACAAGCAAGCAAAATTTATGTGGTTTCTTTAGGTCTCTGATTTGTAAGTCTGCCCCACACAGGTCTCCCCTGAGCTTGTCAGGTTTAGTATGTGGTCCCCTTTTTGTCCACATGTACCCCTTTTGGTCATAAATCAATCTGAAGAATACACAGATGACTAGCCTTTTGGTTGGATAATGAGGTCCCATGTGCTAGGAAGGCTCATTCCTAGGAAGTCTCAGTGTTAGCATTTGTCTTTTTGAACAATGGACCTGTGGGGATGGGGCAAGACCATAACCTTGGAGGGAAGCCCAGGCCAATTTTTTCTCCAAAGTGAAGGGAAGGTAAATGGGAGGCAGTCAGGTCTTATGGGTCTTTAAAAAAAAAAAAAAAAAACACTCTGGATCATTTCTACCATATGCGCTATTATGATGCAAATTTTGCATTTCTACATTTTGCATTTAATATAACATTCACTTATAGTTTGAGGACACACCATACACCTCTTCAGTTTTCACAATCTGACCATGAGATGGGTTCTATTTCCATTTTTATGTTTCCTGTCTTTTTGTTGAGGTTCTCATTGAGATCAATGAGAATTCTTTTGACCAGTTTTTAAAACTCTGCATCTGGTAGATTGGTTGTCTCCATTTTGTTTAGTTCTTTTTTCTAGAGTTTGTTCTATTCTCTGTCTTGGGACATGTTTCTTTGTCTTTCGTTTTGGCATTCTCTCTGTGTTTCGTTCTAGGTATTATCTAGAGCTGCTACATTTCTCAGTCTTGGGAGAGTTGCCTTATGTAGTAAGTGTTCCTTGGGGCCCAGTGGCACAGTCTCCCTGATTGCCTGAGTTGTGTGCTCTAGGTTTGTCCCTTATGTGGGTTGTGTGTACGCTCCTGCTTTATTAAGCCTTGATTGCTGTTGGCATGCCAATGAGAAAGATTGATCTTCAGGCTGATTGTAAGGACTGGCTATGACTACTTTGGAAGAGCTTTTCTGTGGGGGCTGACCTTATGGAGCAGGATTCACTATAGCCAGGCTCTGGTACCTCCTGAGTATGCCCTTCGGATGTGTCATTTGCAGTGTGGTGGTGTGAGTAGTGCTCTGGTATGGTCTGAAGCTGGTCACTCGGTGTGATGGTTCTGGGGTCTCTTGGGACATGCAGGCCAAGGTCAGCTATTGCTTGTTCCCTGCCTGGGACCACTTTGTATGAAGTACAAAGTGATCTGTAGGTGGTTGCCAGTTGTGCTGGGCTTTGATGTGCCTGGGAGAGACTAAGCTGTGAACTGACAGTAGTGCCTGGCATGGACTGCTTAGCAAGAGGTACAGGGCATGCTGAGGCCAGATGCTGCTTATTGTGGGTTTGTGAACCTTTGAAAGATTTTAGGGAAGTCCACTGCATAAGCCAAGAGATGCTGTTTGTAGGAAAAATCACCTGAAGAGGCTTACTTGGGCTCACAGTTGGGTTGGATGGGATGAACTTTGTTAGCTAGATTGATGGAGAATCAGATATGGCACCCACCTGCAGCTTTAGGCTGGGTGGCGGGTAGGGCTCAATGAAAGACCAATGACTTCTGGCAGTATTTCTGTCTGTGAGAAAGCTGTTCCTCCAGCCCTCTTCCTGAATCCAGACAGTTCATTTCCTTTTTGCCTGTCCCTGGTGCCTTTCAAGATGCTGCCCCAGCACTGGAGTTCAGAATGGTGAGGCTGTCACTCAGTGAGTTTCCATTAGGGCCTTTTATTATTTTACTTTATTTTTTAATGATCCTTATGTAGATATTTATTTCCTTTTACTTCTTATAGACAGTAGTTAATATTAAAATATTTTTTCATTCTCCTGTACTTCAGACTTTATTTCCTGGTGTTTGCCACCATGTATTAGTGCATTTTCTTTTTTTTTTCTTTTATTGTTGTTGAAGTACAGTTGTCTGCCTTTCCCCTCCTCCTCTCCCCCCAACCCCAGCCATCCCCACCTCCCTCTCCTGATTCTACCCCCCTTGGTTTTGTACATGTGTCCTTTATAGTTGTTCTTGAAAACCCTTCACCCTTTTCTCCCTATTATCCCCTACTACCTCCCCTCTGGTTACTGTCCGTTTGTTCTTAATTTCAATGTCTCTGGTTATATTTTGCTTGCTTGCTTGTTTTGTTGATTAGGTTCTACCTAAAGGTGAGATCATATGGTATTTGTCTTGTACCATCTGGCTTAATTCACTTAGCATAATGCTCTCCAGTTCCATCCATGCTGTTGCAAAGGGTAGGAGCTCCTTCTTTCTTTCTGCTGCATAGTATTCCATTGTGTAAATGTACTATAGGTTTTTGATCCATTCATTTATGATGGGCACTTAGGTTGCTTTCAGCACTTGGCTACTGTAAATTTTGCTGCTTTGAACATTGGGGTGCATACCAAGGAGGACATAGAAAGGGTCCAGAGGCATATGAAAAGATGCTCAGCATCACTAGCCATAAGAGAGATGCAAATTAAAACCACAATGACATACCACTTCACACTGATGAGAATGGCCATCATAAACAAAGCAACAAACAAGTATTGGAGAGGATGTGGAGAAAAGGGAACCTTAGTGCACTGTTGGTGGGACTGCAGACTGGTGCAGCCACTATGGAAAACAGTGTGGAACTTTCTCAGAAAACTGAAAATGGAACTGCTTTTTGACCTGGCAATTGCACTGCTAGCATTATATCCTAAGAACCCTGAAATGCCATTGGTGCCCTTTAATAGGAACATCTGGGACTTCAGCAGCCCTCCATCTCACTCAGTCATTATCTCTGCTGGTTTTCACAGGCAGAGTTATGGGGACTTCTCTTCCTAGCATTGGAACCCTGAGCTGGGGCTTGGACTAATATGGGGCTGAGACACCTCACTCCTCAGTGGGGACCTCTGCAGCTAATTTTTAACCACCACGCATAGGTGTGGGACCAGCCAGTTCTGTGTCTCTTCTCTCCTTACCAGCCTCAACATGGCTTCTTCTGTATATCCTTAGTAATTGGACTAAGAAGTACTAAAAAGTAATTACTTCTTAGTAATTGACTAGATGTCAGACAGTTCTTGATGATTGTTTTATAGTTTAGTTGTAATTTTGATGTGGTTGTGAAAGGAGGCAAGCACAGCTTTTACCTACTCCTCCACCTTGATTGGAAACCACTCTCTGCATTTTAGTGTTACAAAATGAATGTATAAATAAATTTTTTGTTTTTTAATGAATAGAACAAATATGTGTATTTTATAGTATATATGTTGTATATTAAATTTTTAGTTAATACTTTCTTATATTAGGAAGTGTTTGTGTATATATGTGTTTGTAACCCTTTTTAAAAAAATTATTTATTTATTTTTATTCAGTTACAATTGTCTGCATTTTCTCCCCTTCCCTCCGCCCCACCCCAGCCAGTCCCACTTCCCTCCCCCACCTCTACCCTCCCCCTTGATTTTGTCCTTGTGTCCTTTATAGTAGCTCCTATAGACCCCTCTCCCCACTATCCCCTCCCCACTCCCCTGTGGCTATTGTTACAATGTTCTTAATTTCAATGTCTCTGGTTATATTTTGTTTGCTTTTTTCTTTTGTTGATTATGTTCCAGTTAAAGGTGAGATCATATGGTATTTGTCCCTCACTGCCTGGCTTATTATACTTAGCATAATGCTCTCCAGTTCCATCCATGCCATTGCAAAGGGTATAAGCTCCTTCTTGTGTTTGTAACTCTTGATTAACTGCAGTAATGAAGAGGGGAGGGAAGGAGGTCATAGGCAACCAAAAATTATATTAAAACAAAACTAGTCATTGTATGGTATCAAGTGGGTTCAGTGTAAACTATTTCAGCATTTAGGAACTCAGGACATCATAGATAGAACTAGGCTTTTGAACTATTTTTTAAAAAATCCTCCTTGAGGAAACTTTTTTTATCATTGCTTTCAGAGAGAGAGAAGAGAGAGAAAAACATTGATGTGAGAGAGAAGCATCGATCAGTTGCCTCCTATTAATGCCCAGACTGGGGATTGTATGGTCCGGATTGAGGGTCACACGTGTCTGTGCATAGACTGGGGATTGAACCTGCAACCTAGATGTGTGCCCTGACCAGAAATTAAACCTCTGCAACCTTTGGTTTTTGGATGATGTTCCAACCAACTGAGCCACACCTTCCAGGGCAAAGGACTAATTAAAAAAATTTTTCTGAAGCCTATACCACTTGAGACTTGAACAAAGATGTAAAAGATATTGATCCATCTTTTTCCTTTTCTAAATTATGAAACACTTATTCTTTAATTGCAAATTGTTAAATATTCCATTCATTGGACAACATTTTTTTCAGTGTTAACAACAACATATTTTGGTCAGAATTGTGACAGTGTGGTCACTAGCATCATTTTGTTGCATTTAAACTACTATAAAGGACACATGGACAAAATCAAGGGGGAGGGGGGAGGTGGGGGAGGGAGGGGGGTTCAGCTGGGGTGGGGTGGAGGGATGCGGAGAAAAGGCACACAACTGTAATTGAATAACAATAAAAAATTAAAATTAAAAAAATAAAAAATAAAAATAATAATAAACTTACAACACTGTGCAGCTCAAATTTACATAAAGTGATAGCTGACTGGCTATAACAGTTTTTGGTAAAGCTTAACTTTAGATGGTGAATGCTATTACAATTTTTCAGTATACATAGTATTTTGTGCCTTTTTATTATTATGTGGTTCCAGATATAAGATGACTTTTAAAACGTGTTTTCATTGATTTGTGGCAACTTGAATGTTTTCAGTTCCTCCCTCCCTCCCTTCCTTCCCTTTTTCCTTCCTTCCTTTCTTCCTTCTTTCCCTCATTAATTCACAGTTTAGGTAATCAGTCCGTAATTTTGTGCTCCAAATGTATTTTCTGTATATACAAGTGTATCCATATGTTTTCCTTATCACTGGAGGACTTTTCCAATATTAATCATCTTAATAACACTGGGCTGCCTTGTGCCTAATCTTAGCACACTATTTGCCATAATATAATATACCAATTTGATGACTTCCTCTAAAAGGTGATTGTAAACTATTTGGATAAGCTCCAGGAGGTGGCTTTGGGAAAAGGAGACTTAGTGGCATGGATGCTATGGAGGTGATATGCTGGGGCATTTCAAAGAGTAGATATATATACGTATATACACACACACACATATATATGTATATGTATACACACATATACATATATATGTAATTATTTAAGGATAAAAGCAAAACAGTTCTCTCAAAAATAACAATAAGCTTTACAAGAAAGTTATATTATGTTAAACTGCTTGGCCTTTTGTGAACAATGTATATGTAGCCATAATGATATAAACACTTTATTGATTTAACTAAAGATATCAGAAGATGTAAACATAAGAAAATGTCAGAAGCTGAATCCTCATTTATTGTATTGGTATTATGAGAGGCTATAGTTATAAAAGGCAGTAGTTAAGAGTAAGGGCTCAGGAGCCAGATTGCTTGAATTTAAATCCTTAATGACTCTGTAAACTCTGTAACCCTGAGCAAGTTAATTAACTTCTATTTCTTTAGTTTTGTCATTAGTAAAATGGACATGTTAAAAGATATACTTCTTTACTGGTTTATTTTGAACAGTAAATTATATATAGGTATATATACATATAAAATGCACTTCAAACTATACACATTGAAGTTAGCTGTTAATGATAATTGTGGGAGTAACTGTCCAGCAGAATCCTCCAGTCCACTATGGATGAGAAATAAGTCATCCTGGACACAATCTTGCTGTTCTGGCAGGACAGGGGGTGGCAATTCCCTCTAGTGGAGAACACCCCCAGCCCTTCTCCCAAATGGCTTTTATTGGGAATGGTATGTGTAGGTGTACACAGGATACGTGCATAGTTCATCAATGTCAAAAAGGCTATAGCCATATAAAAACCGGTTTTATCTATAGATAATAATTAAAGGAACACAGAGATTTGCCATTGGTCAGGGTCTGTTAGTCATGCTGACGACAGAGGGTCTTTAAGACGTGTTTCATGAGATAGAGTTTACTCCTTATGCCTTGAATTTAAACATCCCGTTTATATCACCAGGGCTATACAAAACAAAGCAGAGCAAGCTTCAAAGGATACAATGTATTTATCAGGACTGATTCCCATGGGAACCCTCATACAATGTATTTATCAGGACTGATTCCCATGGGAACCCTCGATATTAGAGTCAGGTCGTGTCTGCCACCTGCGTTACCTGGTTTTCCAGGGAGACTTACTTGCCCCTTTCAGAGCCTGCTCTCCTGGGGCTGCAGTCTTGGAAACCACACAGAGTCGTCCCCAACAGATAATAAATGATAGTTTGTAGATAATTGATAAATTATAAAATTGATGAAGCAAGAAATAGCAAAACACATATATTATTTAGAAATATGGACATAACAGCCAGAAGGTTTAACTAAAAGAATTAAATTGATTGCCTTAGAAAGTCATATAGGAGAGTGTGATAAGGAACATTATACATTTTTTGGCACTATTTAATTTGGCATATAGGGCTGTGTTAATTTGATAAAAATTTGGAAAGTAATTTAAGTATGTGTCAAAGTCTTCTAGTAATGGTCTAGGGGGAAGAAAACAGTGTGAAACACTGTAAAATGTTCTGAAATGCTCCATCTCACGTATCTTCTCCTAGTTCCATTTATATATTAGCTGCTTCTATTTGTTTTCATGCTCCCTTAGAACTCCAGCAGGCTACATGTTCTTTTTATTTCAATCCCAGAAAATTCTTACTCCTATTTTCTTTTCCAACTTTTTATTAGGTAGATGAAATTACTCTCAGCATCTTCAAATTTTTTTTGTATTATTTTAACACTCCAGGAATCGAGGAGCAAAAGAAGCACACACACAAATGTCCCTGAAGGGTGCAATGTGGATGTGGATGTGTGTTTGTGGTTGCTGAGTACTTTTACTACAATACTTTACTTTCTTTTGTTTTTTGCTGCTTGGTTACTTAGTTTACTATTGTCTTTATTGAATAAAATCTTTACAGAAAATTGTGGTTTGGTTTATTAGCTGTTAACAGCACGTTCCTGAGCTTCAAAAAGCTTACCTTTTTATGAGCTACCTGATCTTTCTTCTGGGCAAGAGATATTTTGAAATGGTTCCTCTTATTTTTAACATCTTTCTTCAGCTTCTTTTCATGGAATGGATTCTCTTATTTTTTTAAATATATTTTTTTATTGATTATGTTGTTACAGTTTCCCATTTTTTTCTCCCTTTTATTCCTACCCACTCTGTACCCCACCTCCCACCAGCATTCCCCACATTAGTTCATGTGCATGGGTCATACACATAAGTTCTTTGGCTTCTACATTTCCTATACTATTCTTAAGCTCCCCCTGTCTATTTTGTACCTACCATTTGTGCTTCTTATTGCCTGTACCTTTTCCCTCATCCACCCCCTCCCCACCGATAACCCTCCATGTGATCTCCATTTCTGTGATTCTGTTCCTGTTCTAGTTGTTTGCTTAGTTTATTTTTGTTTTTTAGGTTTGGTGGTTGATAGTTGTGAGCTTGTTGTCATTTTACTGTTCATATTTTTGATCTTCTTTTTCTTAGATAAGTCCCTTTAACATTTCATATAATAAGGGCTTGGTAATGATGAACTCCGTTAACTTCTCATTATCTGGGAAGTACTTTATCTGCCCTTCCATTCTAAATGATAACTTTGATGTATAGAGTAACCAAAAAAATAAAAAATAAATAAAAAGGCCTAAATGAAAGACCAGATCAAAGAAAGCTTCAGGAAAAATACAACTAAGTGATGAAGAGATAGCCAATCTGTCAGATGCAGAATTCAAAGATCTGGTAATCAGGATGCTCACAGAAATTGTTGAGTATGATCACAAACTAGAGGAAGAAGTGAAGGCTATGAAAAGTGAAATAAAGGAAAATATTATAGGGAACCAACTGTGACAGGAAGGAAACCAGGACTCAAATCAATGGTTTGGACCAGAAGGAAGAAATAAATATTCAACCAGAACAGAATGAAGAAACAAGAATTCAGAAAAACAAGGAGAGGCTTAGGAACCTCCGGGACTGCTTTAAACTTTCCAACATCTGAA
The DNA here is from genome assembly GCF_022682495.2 of Desmodus rotundus. Classification (NCBI taxonomy): domain Eukaryota; kingdom Metazoa; phylum Chordata; class Mammalia; order Chiroptera; family Phyllostomidae; genus Desmodus; species Desmodus rotundus. Next base: position 88,112,154 of record NC_071387.1, on the reverse strand, counting down.
TCATAGAGGTGCCAGAAGGAGAAGAGGAAGAGCAAGAAATTGAAAACTTATTTGAACAAATAATGAAGAAGAACTTCCCCAATCTGGCAAAGGAAATAGATTTCCAGGAAGTCCAGGAAACTCAGAGTTCCACAGAAGTTAGACCCAAGGAAGCACACGCCAAGCACATCATAATTACATTACCCAACATTAAAGATAAGGAGTGAATCTTATAAAGCAGCAAGAGAAAGGGAGAGAGTTACATACAAGGGAGTTCCCATAAGTCTATCAGTTGATTTCTCAAAAGGAACCTTGCAGGCAAGAAGGGGCTGGAAAGAAGTGTCCAAAGTCATGGATTCTCTATTATAGGAGAATGGCTTTCTTACACATCTTCTTCATCATGTCTGAAGATACATTGTTCTTTATGTACTGAGAGAATTATTTCTTATAAGCATTTTCATCTTTTTCCATTAGGTAATGCATATGGTTTTTAATATTTTGACTTATGATATGCTTCTAATATATTTTTGTGTTGAATTTCTTGCTTTCTGTATCATTTGGTACTGTTAGGGAGAGACAAGTCTCCATCCATAACCCATTGAGGGATGCCAAAACTTTATTTCCAGTAGTAGGAAGCTGTACATCCAAATAGCAGGTACAGGCACATGATTGACCATCAGTGCTTTCCACATTGTATTATCTCAGTCACCTCCACTTGGCCTTCATATTTCCTGTCCATGCCCAACCTATTGAGAAGCCTGCAGACCTGCAGCAGGCCATCACAATGTGCGGGAGCATAATTTGCCAGGCCATCCTTCACACCATACTTTGGGAGTTCATGAGTGTAATCTTCACAACATATCATATATTTCTTTCTACATGGGTGTAAGCAAACTACTGCATTTTTCAGACTATAAGACACACCTAGGTTTTAGAGGAGGAAAATAGGAAAAAAAGTTTTGAAGCAAAAAATATGCTTCATTTTTTAGGTAAAATATTTAATAACATCCTTTAAAGCAGAAATCCTTTTCTGCTTTGACATCTTTCCACAATTACGGTAGATTCAGCAGGAGACTACAGTACGCTATCGTATCTTTCTACAACAAAATACAGTAATGGCAGAAATATCAGCATTGTGTCCTTCATAGTTATGGGGGCGCTGTAGCTGAGAACATCAGTGGATGACGCACTGTTATGGCGAGATCTGCTGCTGACACTGTTACGGGGGAGATCTGCTGCTGGAGGGCCACAGGTTGTGCAACACTCTTGTATGGGGACAGCAGTTTTGCACAATCTGTGTGGCTCCACAGCTGTTGCCAAATTACAGCTCCCATCATCCCAACTTGTCCAAGCATGATGGGAGTTGTAGTTTTGCAACAGCTGCAGGGCTACACTGACAGATGACCCTGCGGTGGAATTTGCCTGTTAATGTTAATGGGGGGGAGGGGGACACCAGTCACGTGACGGAGGCACGTTTGGGCGTCACAGGCTTTCTTCTGCTAATGTGCCCGCACAGCCTGTACCCTCTTCCCTAGTTCTGTAGTATGCCGCAGTGGGGACTCTGCTCCTGCCTCCCTTGCTTTGCACTGCTGGGTTGCCCCCCTCCTCCCAGCCCAGGGCCCACTCCTGCCGCCGTCAGCTTTCTGCAGCGGCGACCCTACTCTTGCCTCCTGTGCCCCCTCACCCCCTTCAGTGATCCAGGTAAGCTACATTCGTACTATAAGACGCACCCCCATTTTCCTCCCAAATTTAGGGGGGGGGGAAGTGCGTCTTATAGTTTCAAAAATATGGTAACAAATGATGTCTGTTGGTTATAACATGAACTGTCATCCTGTGTTTGGGTGTGTTGTACTTATTTTTGTCCTAGATTACTGAATTTCTAGGCATAAAAATCAGTTTTCCTCTCCCGTTGTTTTCTAAATTTTACTTGGTACCTCTTGAAGTAGGCCTTATTTTTGACAACTTTAACAAATCCTATACTGCGGAAGAGAGACCCACCTTCATGGCTCACGCCAGACCTGCAGGCCCAGCACAGCTTCAGTGGGGGCAGGAGGATGTGCTGTATAATCCATTTTCTTTCTGTTACAAACAAATAATTTAATTATAAATTTATTTATTTTTAACTATTTTAGTAAACTCATATGTAACATTACTGTTTTGTGTATTAATTTGCTAGGTAAATGACATTCCTAAAGTAAAGGAAGTAGTATTTGCTATTCCTTGGAATTCTACTATAAGGAATATCTGTCTCTTTTCTCCCATTTATTTATTTGTATCAGTCAGGACTCTATATTTATTTTATACTTTGGGTTATAATCTGAATACAGTGTTGCTTATTTTGTTGCTCAAGTTGTTCCAGTTTGGCCATTGGGAGCTCTTTAAGGTTGCTTTCTGTGTGCCATGGATATGCCCTGTTGTGTTTTTGAACAGTTCCTTGCTTTCTGGGCATAAAGATCTAGGCAATTATCTTCAAGTTGACATACTATAGTACACAAAATGTAATTACTATTAGAATAAAAAGTTTGTCAGAATAAATGATTCAATTCAGTTAAACACAAATTTACATTTTCATCATTTTAACTATGATTTAATGTTATCTTGTTTTGATCAGTAAACTTTTAAAAAATATATATTTTATTGGTTATGCTATTACAGTTGTCCCAATTTTTCCCTCCTTGTCCTCTCCATCCATGCTCAGTAAACTTCTAAATATGCCCAAGTGGAATAAAAATATATACTTGTAGCATATTTACTACTGATATATCAGGGAAACTATAGTTTATTTTACAGATTTATTTATTTATCTGTATTTATATATTTATTTATTTATTTACTTATTTATTTTTAGAGAGAGGTGAAGAGAGGGAGAAAGGGAAAGAAATGTTGCTGTGAGAGAGAAACATCGATCTGTTGTTTCTTGTACACGCTCTGACTGAGACCAAGCCCACAACCCAGTCATGTGCCCTGACGTGGAATTGAACCTGCAGCCTTTTGCTTTGTGGGATGACATTGAACCAAGTGAGGCACTCCAGTCAGGATGAATATATATATATACGAATATGTATATGTGAATTATATATAGATGAATATATATATTCTAATGAAATTGTGGTCTGTAGTAAAAGATTTGTGAAAATTCTGTATAATGTTATGAATGAAATGTTTATCATAAATGTTTTTAAAGTGTGTTTTTCTGAGTAAAAATCTACATTTTAATTAATTTTTTAATTAAAGGAAAGCAGAGTATTGCGGACAGTTCCTCTACTAGCAGCATGCCTCCCTCAGGACAAATGTCGAGTCAAGATTGGTCGTCGCTTCAGTGAAGAAAGGTAATTTAAAATAATTTTCTCCACATAAATCTTTAAATATGATTTTAAAAAACTTATAATTTAGACCTAGAACAATGTACATTGGAAGTGGCCCCAAAATTTAAGTTCTGCCTTTTCTCTCAAAATAATACAAGGCAAAGCAAAACATAAACAAAAACACCTCCCCACAAGAGACCAAAGTGGAATAAACAAAGGAGTGATGGCATTACCTGAATTCCGTACTAATATATGTTGAGCCTAAAGGGCATGTATATTTACTGTTTATTTTGTTTTTGTTCAAGGTGGTGGAGTACTTTATTAGTTTTAGTTTAGTTTTTTATTTTTTTATGTTATATATGATGTATATTTATATAAGTAAATGCATATGTATTTTTAGTCCATTAAAGCTTTCATAAGATACAGGGACTACTACTATATTTAGTTATAGGCACATCATATACATATTTTTAAGGATAAAACACCTTCTGTCATATTTAAAATATTCTTTTTGATGAGACCCAGTATTTTTATGTGGAACAGCCATTAGTTGATATCTTCATGGACAGATCTGTAGTGTTCTTGGATCTTATTTCACATTCTATTACATAACCATTATCATAAATATATACAAATATATATATATTTAAATTTCTCTACAAGTCTTTTTATACCTTTGAATCATCTTTGTTGCTTTTCTGTCCACTCATAAAGCCTTTGCAAATTGCTTTGATCCTGCTTACATAGTTAAATATATTTTTAGATGCAAAATTTAATTTCTCTTGAAAATCTGGAGATTTCTTTTTTCAGTTCACTTATGAAAATGCAAAGTAAGACTTGTACTAGCAGGAAGTCTAGAGAATTGATCATACTTTTTCCTTTCTGTGTTATTTTTTAGCTCCTTTATAATTTAGCTTCATGTTATAAAAATAACACCATGTTAGAACTTTATATAATAATTTTTTCTGTTCTCTGAAACTGTTGATTAGTCATACTTTTTTCATACAATAGTTTCTTTTGTAGATTTTGTATTGCCTTCCCATAGGTGCTGCTGTTGGGAATTTTTTGCCTTTTTATTAAGAATAGAAACGAGATTCAGAGCTCATAACATGGAGAGCAGCCACATCATTTACATTGTGACACTTCTTTCACACAGAGGCTCTTTATAATGATAGTTTCTCTATAATTCTTGGGTGGGTGTGATATATAGGTGGGACAAGGTTCCATCTAGTCTGCCAACTTGGATCTACGTTATTCTATTGCAAAAATGATGAGCATCTAGTAGTAAAATTGGAAACTATCTGGCTATCTAACCCCTCCATGAATGTGCTTGGGGATGAGAAGTTTGACACTTTTCCAAATAGCTCATCCTGTTTTGAGTCCATTGTATTAACTAGTGCAGTTTTTTTCTCATGGTGCCTAACACAGTGCTTACTCAGTAAATTATTATACAATGATGGATTTTAAACTAACGCTCATTAAGACTATTGACTTAATATTAATCTGGTAATTATTAATTTAAGCTTATCTTAGAGTATGTGATATAACCATAGGGAAATGATTATGAGACATATTACTTTTGGTATTCTTTATAAATGGAATTTAAAAATACTTACTTTTAATTTTTTTCCTCTATTATGTAAGAAAACACTGGGTTTTATATATCAAGCCTGTATCCAGTGACTTTCTAAATTGATTTTTCAGTTGTAGAAATTGTTTTGTGGATTCCCTAGGTCTTTCTGTGTAAGTAGCATTTTCATGTGCAAATAGGGACATTTATACTGCTTCCTTTCCTTTATGCCTTTCATTACTTTAATTCTTGCTTTATTGCAATAATTGGACCTTCAGTCTAATGTGTATTAGGAGTGGTAAAAGACAACATCTCTACCTTGATCCCAATCTCAAAGAACATTGTTAAATATATTGGCAGTATGTTTTTGCAGATGCCTTTTACTGGTTTGAAGAAGATGCTGTTTGTCTTTAATTGATTTTTTAACTTGTCTGCTTTCCCCTCAAGCTTATTTTGTTTCTGGTAGACAGAGGCTATCTCATTTATTATTACATCTCCAGTCCAAAAATGCTTTATGTATTTTTTGTCTGTATTTTTGAATGAAGTTCAACAAGAATAATAAAACTTTTGTTAACCTACAAAGTAATAAAGATTTCTTTTTAAAAAATCTTTTAGAGATCCTGAACTTTCAATGGTTTGTCGGAAGTCTGGTACATTAATATTATATCCAGGGGCTGAAGCTGCTAATTTGGAAGAATTTATAATAGACTCTCCTATTTATCCTTCCACAATCATTATCATCGATGGTACATGGAGCCAGGCTAAGGACATTTTCTATAAGAATTCCTTGTTTCGACTGCCCAAACAGGTAAACTAGTAGTATTTCTTAAATTTTATTTATTTATTTTTAACTTTATTTTTATTGTTGACACTATTACAGATGTCCCCATTCCCCTCCCCTTTGCTCACCTCCAGCCAGCCCTCACTTCCGTCTGCCCATCACCACATTGTTGTCTGTGTTTATGGGCTATGCATATATGTTCTTCAGCTATTCCCTTCACCTTCTTTCATCTAGTCCCTCACGCATACCCCTCCACTCTGACAGCTGTCAGTATGTTTCAGGATTCCATGCCTCTGTTTCTACTATGTTCATCAGTTTATTTTGTTCATTAGATTCCATATATAAGTCAGATCATATGGTATTTGTCTTTCTCTGACTGGCTTGTTTCACTTATCATAATACTCTCCAGGTCCATTCTTGCTGTTGCAAAAGGTAAGAGTTCCTTACTTTTTTATGGCCGAGTAGTATTCCACTGTGTAAATGTAGCACAGCTTTTTTTTTAATATCCACTCAATTACTGATGGGTACTTGGACTGCTTCTATGTAAATATTTTAATAATTCTCTCTTATAGTTTTATTCACCAAGGAAAAAATAAAAGTATAAAATGAAAATTTAGGTAGGTCAGTTCTTATTTATGTTTTCCAAATATATAAATAATATAGTTTAAGTTAAGTAGGTTTTATTGCTAAACATAATTAGTCATTTTTTTACCACCCCCCTCAATAGAGATATACCCATATATCTACTTTTTGTATAAATTTATCTTGGCTGTTACTTAATTTAGTTGATCCATTCAATTTCTGTAGTAGTATAAAAATTTTGCTCCATATGCATGAGAGAAAATAGCAGAAAGAAAACAGAAATAAGAATTGAAATCTAATATTGCTTTCTTTACAGAAAAGTATATAATTTTTTTCCAGATATATAACCATATGTGAATTTATACTTACATATTAAGGAGTGAAAGAATTGTAATGCAAACCCATTACTTGGCCTCCTTTTAATCTGGATTTCTAATACATCCAGAGCATTTGGCAGCGAATCTCTTCCCTCAGAGGAATTTTATACAGGAGACTCCTGACATATGCTAGGAATAAATACAAGGTGAATATGGAAATATTTGTAGAGGCTCCTGGCTTTCTTCATAAACTTGTTTTCCATGAGTATTTGCATTTCCTTATCCTACTGCCTTTTAAACTTCTACTTAAAGCTCAATATCTCACTTGAAAAGCAGAACACTGTTGGGAACACTCACTGGCTGAGACATTTTCCTGAAAACTTTTTCTTGTGTCTGTGTACATAGAGCTATGATGGACTAGTTTATGTTACATATCTAATCTATTGAGAAAGTCAGATTTATCATTCTCCCTTTAATTTTTTAATACTGTATTGTTAACCATAGTCATTATTCTTAGGTCCCCAGGACTTGCTTATTTTAAAATGGGAAGTTTGTCCCTTTGACCTGCCATCACCCATTTTGCCTACCCCCTACCCCCAGCCTCTTTTAGCCAGCAATCTATTCTATGTAGCAATGAACTTGTTTATTTTGGTTTGGTTTTAGATTCTAAGTGATATCATAATTTGAGTATGTGTTTTTCTTTGGTTTATTTCACTTAGCATAATGCCCTCAAGGTGTCTTTCATGTTGTTGAAGATAACAGAATCTCCTTTTTCTTTATTCATTTATCTGTGGATACTTAGGTTGTTTCCATATCTGGCTATTTTAAATAATGCTGCAATGAATATGGGAGTGGGAGTGTAGATATATTTTTGAGTCAGTATTTTCATTTTCTACAGATTAACCTTTTAATTTTATTTATAACTTTAGTTTTGTTTACTTCTATTACCAACATTGGGAATTGGTGTACTTTTAAAAGAAATTTTATTGAGCCCTGGCTGGTGTGGCTCAGTGGATTGAGTGCTGGCCTGTAAACCAAAGGGTCGCTGGTTTGATTCCCAAACACGGCACATGCCTAGGCTGCGGGCCAGGTCCCCAGTTGAGGGTGCACGAGAGGCAACCACACATTGATGTTTCTCTTCCTCTCTTTCTCTCTCCCTTGCCCTTTCTCTTAAAATAAATAAATAAGTAAATAAATAAGTAAACAAATAAATATATAAAAGGTTTATTAAAAAGAAAGAGATTTTATTGAGTTTATTCGGGTGACAGGGTTAATAAAATTATATGGATTTCAGTTGTACAATTCTATAGGGAATTGTCATACTTTTAAATGCCTTTTTCTCCTGAGAACGATTTTTTTACATTTAGAATATATAAAAAGATTCTGGAGAACTAGAACTATGGAACAATAGAGCCTCATTGAGATATGAAATCTGAATAGCCTGTTTTTACTCTTTGTTAAGTGACTTCTGTACTCTACCTTTCAATAACTATGCTTTAAATCAGTACCACACAAAATAAGTATTTCATGTTTCAAAACTTCAATGCCCATAGGGCAGAGTCACAACAGTTGAATGTAAAATGTGAATGCCAGAGTTTTACTCTATTGTGATTAACTCTTTTGACCTTTGTTCAAAGTTCATCCATGTTGTAGCACATATCAGAAATTTATTCTTTTTTTATGGGTAATATACTATATGTATATACCATATTTTATCATCCATGCATTGATGGACATTTGGTTTGTTTCTGCTTTTTGGCTGTTGTGAATAATGCTTTTGTAAATATTTGTGTACAAGTTGCTGTGTGATACCTTTTTTCAGTTGTTTTTGGTATATACCTAGACTTGGAGTTGTTGGGTCATTTAGTAACTCTATATTTAACTTTTCTGAGGAACTGCCGAACTGTCTTTCAAAGCAGCTACATGTTTTACATTTACATTTCCTCTAGCAATATATGAATGACCCATTTTTTTCGTATCCTGGCCAACATTAGTTATGTCCTTTTTTGTTTTTAATATGGCCATCCTGGTGGGTATGAAGTGATGTTTCATTGTGTTTTTTTTAATCCTTAAGGACATGCTTATTGCTTTTAGAGAGAGGGGAAGGGAGGGAAAAAGAGGGGGAGATGAACATCAGTGTGAGAGAGAAATATCAACCAGTTGCCTTTCATATACACCCTGACTGGGGACTGAACTCGCAAAACCTAGGCATGTGGTCTGACTGGGAATTGAACCTGTGACCTGTTGGTTTGTAAGATGATGCCCAACCAACTGAGTCACACTGGCCAGGGCTTACTGTGGTTTTGATTTATGTTTCCCTAGTGACTAACAATGCTGAATGTCTTTTTATGTACTTAGTCATTTGTATATCTTCTTTGGAGAAATAGCTTTCAAATCCTCTGCTGATTTTTAAATCTAGTTATTTTTCTTTTTATTGTTGAGTTGTAAGTGATCTGTAGAATAACCCTTAATTAGATATATTACTTGCAATTATTTTCTCCCATTCTATGAGTTGTCTTTTTGCTTTCTTGATTGTGTTTCTTGAAGTGCTTTTAATTTTGATGAAGTGCCATTTATCTTTTGTTGCTTATTTCTTGACTATTAGATGTTTTAATGTGCACAGAAAAAGAAGTGAGGAGAAAAATACTGTAGGCTTTGAGTATAATGTCAAATAAAGTTCAAATTTGGGAGAAGTGCTTAAGATTTCCTGGGCACCAAATGCTAGAAATATCTTCAGAAGGCAAAAACCTGTTACTCTGTTGTCTATTAATTTAATTTATTTACTTTTCCAAACATTCTTGTAGTGGTTATTATGTTAGTCACTTTTCTAAATACAAACGTTAAGTCATTTAATTGTCATAACAAATTTCATAAGGTAGGTATTTTTATGATTTCCATTTTGTAGAAGCAGAAACTGAGGTACAGAGATGTTAAGTGTAACTTGCCCAAGGTCACATAGCTAATAAGTGGTGGAACTAGTAAAGAGTTATAACATTTTTAAGGTTTCTATATCAAATATGATGTTGATATTAAGAGCTTAAGACTAATTCCTAATTTTAATCACAGAGAAGGACAAAGAAGATGTTGTATAGAAGTATGTCGAGAATAGGTTAGGGCTGGTTTGGAAAATTCTGCTGAAATTTGGGTAAGCATTTAATGCCATACCAGTATGTTTTTCAAGTGTTTTATCTCTGGGAATTCATCAAATAGACTTAATTTTTGTTATTTTAAATTATACATGCCCACATAATTTTTACATATAATTTATGTACCTTTCTTATGAGAGATTAGAAATGGTGGGACACACCTACCCTTATCTAACTGGTAATTACTAGCTAACATGGTATTATGCATGGAAACTTTTATTATGGCCTATACATTCTTTATAGGTTTTGGACAACTCATTATATCCATAAAAAAGTATGATTTCATGAACCAAATATTTTACATTAGGAAGAGGAGAGGGAAACTGATGATTCCTGGTATGTGTGGTAATATTGTGCCTATCAACTGCTGAAACAAATCAGTGTTTAAAGCAAAAGTTAATAATTGCCATCGCCTCCTTTCCAAGTAACCCCATAACTATGCTTTTGTCCTTGAATCTTCAGGTATTTAGAATTATAAGTGTGTTGTGTTTGTTTCCAATATTTTTCTATGCTTGTGTACAATAACATATGTATTCACTTCTAAGACATGTCTGATTCAAACTTCCTTTAACCAATGAGCCAGTGAGTGCTCTGTGCCCCAAAAGCCCTGAGAATGCAGAACATGAAAATATTCACAGAACATTGTTTTCAATACTGGTGATTTAAATTCTGAGCTCTAAGTTTCTTTTTTAAAAAATATTTTAATTACAGTGAACAATCAATATAATATTAGTTTCAGGTATACAGCTTAGTAGTTAGACATTTATATAACTTACAAAGTGATCCCATAAGTCTAGTACCCCCCTGACACCATACATAGTTATTACCTGAGCTCTAAGTTTCATATTTAAGACTTATAACAACAGAATTCCCAGAAGATGATGATAGGCAGCTAATCTGTGGTATTTTGTTATAGCAGCCTGATGTAGGACAAATCTCTGTGAATTAACATGGAGACATACCCCCATGAAAAGGAAAACGGGACTGTATGTATATATATAGTCATTCAAAAAGAGCTTTTTTAGCTTCTTTTTAGTCATTGTTAGGATGACTGGCAACTTTCCAAGCTCTTTAGATGCAGAGCTGGAAACAGGAAGAAAAGCAGCAGGTTGCTTTTTTACTGTTGATTGTGTCCTTTGATACACGGAAAATTTCCTGAGAAATGAATGACAAAAACAGTCAGTAATAAAATAAATTGAAATTTTAATTTATCTGGAGTTTCTTATTGTTCTTTTGGAAATACATAGCAAGATAACTTTCCATCAAAATTTGTTATGGTACTTTCTGTAGATACGAAAGAAGAGAATGATACAGAATTTCATTTGGTCTACCTATCCTTGCTTTTCCTTTTTGAATTTCTTTTTTTGTACCATGTTGAGTATCTCCTACTTAATGGTAGCCACATAGTCTCCAAAGATAATCTTTAAATTGTTCTTTATCATTTGCATTATCCTGCCCACAGGATAGCGAACTGGTCTATTCTGACATCCTTGACTTGTCATTAGTAGCCCAGTAAACATATCATTATCACAATTCCATTTTTTGGAATATTCTGGTGTATAAATGCCTGTATGAATAATCTGCACACATTTATCTTTCTTTCCATAAAACCTCTTAAAATTTTCATATATCATTGCTTTGTATTGATTTTGAGAATACATAATCCTTTTCTTTTTAAAAAGTTTTCAACTTTCATGCAATAAACTGCACATGTTTAAAGGGTATGGTTTGCCAATTATTGACAAGTGTCTATAGCTGTGAAACCATCCCCACCATGAAGATAATAATAACATATATCCATCAGTTAACAAACTTTCTTGAGGTTTGTAATCCTTTCTTTCCATCCTTCCCCCATTTTTAGGCAAAGTCATTTTATTTCTGTCCCTATTAATTTGCATTTTCTAGAATTTTATTTAAATAAAACCATATAGTATGTATTTTTGGTACAATATGACTTCTTCACTCAGCATAATTATTTTGAAATTCATTCTTGTTGGGTGTATCATAAGTTCATTCCTTCTTATTGCCCAGTAGTATTGTATTGTATGGATATACTACACTTTGTTTACCTGTGTATCTGTTGATTACCATTTAGGTTGTTTTCAGGTTTTGGCTATGACAAACAAAGTAGCTGTAACACTCATCACAAATATTTGTATGGGCATATGCTTTCTTTTCTCTTCCCTTTCATTTAGGAGTAAAATCCCTGGAATCATATGATAGGTGTGTGTTGAATTTTGGAAAACTGCCAAACTCTTTTTCAAAGTGATTGTACCATTTTGCATTTTCATCAGTAGTTTACAAGAAATTCTGTTTCTTCATATCCTTGACAACACTTAGTATGGGCAGTATTTCTTATTTCAGACATTCTGATAGTTGTATAGGGATATCTCATGTGGTTTTAATTTGCATTTCCCTAATGATTAATGATGCTGAGCATCTTTTCCTGTGTTTATTTGCCATCCATATATCTTCTTTGGTAAAGTGTACATCAAGCTTTATTGCCCATGTTTATATTGGCTTCTTTCTTTTCTTATTAATGAGTCTGAGAGTTCTTTATATATGTTGGATACAAGTCCTTTATCATGTATATAATTTACAAACATTTTATCCTAACCAGTGACTTATCTTTTCATCCTCTTAGCATTCTCTTTGGAAGTGGAGAATTTCTTAATTGTGGTGAAATCCAATTAATCCATTTTTAAACTCATACACATGATTTTTAAGGTAAGGAAGCCACCAAAAAAATCAGCTTATTTTACATGTATGTGTTAAGGATGGAAAGAGCTAAAGTTTTTATGGTTAAGTGGGACAAACAATGAAAAAGACAGATTTTTTTAGATACAGGTTAGAGTCAAAGGACATACTAAGATTCTTTGATTCAGATGTCTTAAGAGACTCCTTTGTTACAAATAAACACTTAGAAGGATGGTTTTACCATAGAAAATAGAAAAGGAAGATCAAACCCTTGTCTGAGGTATCATTTGCAAATATATTTTCCCATACAGTTGGTTCCCTTTTCATTTTGCTGATGTTTTCTTTAGCCATGCAGAAGCTCTTTAATTTGATGAAGTCCCATTTGTTATTCTTTCCTTTTTGTCCCTTGCTCTAGGGGACATATCAGTGAAAATATTGCTGCGTGGAATATCTGAGATTTTCCTGCCTATGTTCTCCTCTAGGACTTTTATGGTGTCACAACTTATATTTATGTGTTTTATCCACCTTGAGTTTATTTTTGTGTATGGTGTAAGTTGGTGGTCAAGTTTAATTTTTTTTGCATGTAGCTGTCCAGTTCTCTCAACACCATTTGTTGAAAGGCTATTTTTACCACATTTTATGCTTCTGCCCCATTTGTTGAATATTAATTGATCATAGAGACTTGGGTTTATTTCTGGGCTCTTTATTCTGTTCCACTGATCTATGTGTCTGTTCTTATGCCAGTACCAGACTCTTTTGATTACCAAGGCCTTGTAATATACTTTGATATCAAGTATTGTGATCCCTTCTACTTTGTTCTTTCTCAAAATTGCTGTGGTTAAGTGCCCATCACATGAGTGGTGGCTCAAATAAGTGGCTCAAATGAGTGGATCAAAAAACTATTGTACATTTACACAGTGGAATAGTACAGCAGAAAGAAGGAAGGAGCTCCTCTCCTTCGTGACAGTGTGGATGGATCTGGAGAGCATTATGCTAAGTGAAATAAGCCAGGTGGTGAAAGACAAATATCATATAATGTCACCTATAAGTGGAACCTAATCAACAAAGTAAACAAGCAAGCAAATTATAACCAGAGACATGGAATTAAAGAACAAATTGACAATAACCAGAAGGGAGGTGGGAAGGGATAATGGGGCAAAAAGGGGAAGAGTCCTCACGGAATATATATAAAGGACACATGGACAAAGCCAAAGGGTGGCAGGATCGAGGGTGGGAGGTGAGGATGGGTGGGGTTGGGAGCATTGGTTGGGGGCAAATACAAACAACTGTACTTGAACGACAATTAAAAAATATACACATTATCTAGTAAGAGAAAAAATTAAAAAGACAGAAAAAAAGAATATAGAAAAGGAAAATTACAGTTGTAACTTAGCATACTGCCTCTATTCTAGACCTGTGGTGTTCTTGTAAATGTTATCTGGCAGGGCTTCTATCTCACAATGTTCTGTCCTCTATAGCAGAAAGGGCCCAAATAACTTTTTAAAAAATCTTTCTGAGATTACTTTCACTAGCAATTACTAATTTTGAGGATCTGTGGTCTCAAAAAGATAAACCAGAAATTCCACTGATTATTAGCTCCCTGGAGAAAAGAGCAAGGTTGAGAAACTTAAATGTTTACAATGTTAAATGAAAGAGGGAAAATTTATTTTAACAAATCAAATGTAGATAATGAATGTTTTGTTTTTAAAATATATACAATATTAATATACTTATAAATACATATACACTTATATATTTATAAATATACAAATATATTTAATGCAGTTGTTAAAGCAGAGGTTGCTTTATCTTTTGAAATTTAAATACAGTTGTCTCATATTTCTTATCAAATATGCTGTGGAAGTTTCTGCAAAAATGTGATGCTCACCTGTTGGTCTGAGTTCCTTCTCTGCTGTATTCTTATCTCCCATGGATGTTCTTTTGGCTTCCTGTCTGTTCAGATGTGGAATTGTGCCTCTTTCCTACAATTTATCCCACATCAGTCAAACAAACTATTTCTGTGTATGAGGGGACACCCCCTAAAAAAACTGGAATTATCATCTTCAGGGCAGGCCCCTTGTAATACAGGCTTCCCCCACTAGGTGAGTGTTCTAAGAACCCATCCATATTGGTGTACCAGCTGGTGTTGTTGTGAGAGGCTGCATTCGTGTTCAGTTGAACTTTCTGAAGACTCTTTGAACATGTTTGCCCATTTCAATAATGGGTTACTTACAAGCACATCTGCCCACACTGCACTGAGCATCCAACAGTTACTGATCCAAAACAACATGACCTCTGTGCCCTACTCTCCTTATTCACCTGTTTACTCCCTGCCCCCTGAGAGACTTTATTTTTCTTTCCCTGGATGATAAAAGTCCTCAATGAGAAATATTTTGTTGATGTGGAACAGTTAAAATGAAAAACAGTAGCACTAAAAGGCATGAAAATTGATGAGGTCAAAAACTGTTTTGAGCAGTGGAAAAAACATCTTGATAGGTGCATTGCATCAAATGGAGACTACTTTGAAAATGATGGAAGTTTAAATGTAAGAATAAATACAATTTTTTATAAATTGTGTTTTTGGGGGGATCCTCTCATGTATATAGTAGACACTAATGAATGTTTGGATAGATCAAGTTGTGGGGTGGGTCGAAGGGTTGTACCTGGTGAACTATTTAAAATTAAATGTTTAATGCCTGTGTTTTTTCTCCACATACTCCCAGTTGTTGTCTTTGGCCATATTCATTCATATTCTCCCTCACTCCCTTTATTCTTCTCTTCCTTCTCTCTCCCTACCATTCCCCACTCTCCTATCCTGTCTGTTTACTTTGTTATCTCCTATTGTCTTCTTTTTTATCCTTCAACTTGCCTCTACTTCCAAATTCAGGAGGATTTTAGGTATGTATTTAATTCACTGTCTCTTTTAAATCATTTTTTTAATATTTTAATTACAGTTGACATACATTATATTGGGTTGGCCTAAAATTCCATTACTTTTTTCCATATGATGGCTCTAGTAGTGCTTAGCTGTCTTTAACTTCATTCAAAACATTTTTGTTACATTGTACTGTGACAGCTGTCATATCAGTGTGCATATGAAAAAATTGGTGAGTTTTAAAATGCTGCATTTTTTATCAACAAAGATATTGTGGGATTAAACAATGTCCTAGATCAAATGAACTTAACTGATATATATACAGCCTTTCATCCGAGAGAAGCAAAATACACATTCTAATCAAATGCATATGGAACATTTTCAAAGATAGACCACATGACAGGACACAAAAGAAGCCTCAACAAATTCAATAAAATTTAAATCATATGAAACATTTTTTCTGACCACAAGGAACTAAAACTAGAAACTAACCTCAAGGAAAAAACTAAAAACTACTCAAATGCATGGAGATTGAACAGCATGTCATTAAACAATGAATGGGGACAGAATGAGTTCAAGGAGGAAATGAAGAGGCTTCTGGAAACAAATAAAAATGAGCTCACAACAATCCAAAACTTATGGGACACAGCAATGGCAGTCCTGAGAAGGAAGCTCACAATGATACAGGCCTACCTAAAAAAGACAGAAACATTTCAAATAAACAACCTAACCCTACACCTATAAGAACTCGAGAAACAACAACAAAGACAGCCCAGAGCAAGTGGAAGGCAGGAAATAACCAAGATCAGAGCAGAATTAAAACACATAGAGACTAAAAGCACAATTCTAAGAATCAATATATCCAGGACCTGGTTCTTTGAAATGATAAACAAAATTGACAAGCCTTTAAGCAGACTCATCAAGAAAAAAGAGAGAGGACCCAAATAAACTCAATCAGAAATGAAAGAGGAGAGATTACAACTGACGCTACAGAAATACAAAGGATTGTAAGAAATTACTACAAAAAACTATATGCCAAGAAATTTGACAACCTTGGTCAAATGGACAAATTTCCTGAAAAAAATAATCCTTGAAAATTGGATGAAGAAGAAGCAGAAAGCCTGAACAGACCAATAACAGCTGATGAAATTGAAGCAGTAGTCAAAAAACTCTTGACACACAAAAACCCTGGACCAGACCATTTCACAGGGGAATTCTACAAAGTATTTAAGGAAGAGCTAACCCCCATCCTTCACTGACTATTCCAAAAAATCTAAGAAGACAGAAGACTCCCAAACTCTTTTTATGAAGGCAGCATCACCCTAATCCCAAAAGCAGATAAAGACTTAAAAAAGAAAGAAAACTACTGGCTAATATCACTGATGAAGATAGATGCTAAAATCTTCAACAACATATTGGCAAACTACATCCAGCAATATGTTAAAAAGATCATACACCGTGATCAAATGGGATTCATCCCAAGGATGCAAGGATGGTACAATATTCACAAATCAATAACTGTAATATATCACATAAACAAATGGAAAGACAAAAGTCACATGATCATATCAACAGATGCAGAAAAAGCATTTGATAAGGTACAGCACCCATTTATGATAAAAAACACTCTGCAAAGTGGGAATAGAGGGACATCCCTCAACATAATAAAAGTCATATATGAGACACCTACAACCACATCATACTCAATGCACAAAAACTTAGAGCTTTCCCAGTAAGATCGGGAACAAGAGAGAGATGTCCTCTCTCACCACTCCTATTCAACATAGTATTGGAAGTCCTAGCTGTAGCAATCAGTCAAGAAAAAGTAATAAAAGCATCCAGATTGGAAAGGAGGAAGCAAAACTGTCATTGTCTGTAGATGACATGATAGTGTACGTAGAAAATCTTACGGATTAGACAAAAAAAACTACTCGACCTAATAAGTGAATTTGGCAAAACAGTGGGATACAAAGTCAATATTCAGAAATCAAAGGCATTTTTCTACACCAACAATGAAATATCAGGAAGAGAAATCAGGAAAAAATCCCCTTTGATATAGCAATGAGAAACAGAACATACCTTGGAATAAACCTAACCAAGGAGGTAAAAGACCTGTACTCGGAAAACTACACAACACTGAAGAAAGAAATTAAGGAAGACACAAACAAATGGAAGCATGTACCATGCTCATGGATTGGAAGAATTCACATCATCAAAATGGCCATACTACCCAAAGCATTTATACATTCAATGCAATCCCTATTAGAGTACCCATGACATATTTCACAGATATAGAACAAACATTTCAGAAATTTATATGGAACCATAAATGACCCCGAATAGCTGCAGCAATTTTGAGAAAGAAGAACCAAGCAGGAGGGATCACAATACCTGATATCAAACTGTATTACAAGGCCACTGTAATCAAAACAGCCTGGTACTGGCATAAAAACAGGCACATAGACCAATGGAACAGAACACAGAGCCCAGAAATAAACTCAAGTCTTTATGGTCAATTAATATTTGACAAAGGAGGCAGAAGCATAAAATGGAGCAAAAACAGCCTCTTCAACAGATGGTGTTGGGAGATCTGGACAGCTATGTGCAAAAAAATGAAACTTGATCACCAACTTACACCATACACAAAAATAAATTCAAGGTGGATAAAAGACTTAAATATAAGTTGTAACACCATAAAAGCCCTAGAGGAAAACATAAGCAGGAAAATCTCAGATATTCCTTCCACACAGCAATATTTTCACTGACATGTCCTTTAGAACAAGTTACATCAAGGAAAGAATAATCAAGTGAGACCTCATCAAAATAAAAAACTACTGCCTGGCTAAAGAACACAATATTAAAATGAAAGCGAACCAACTGTATGGGAAAACATATTTGCCAATGATACCTCGGACAAGGGTTTGATTTTGAAAATATATAAAGACTCACACAACTCCACACAAGGAAGACAAAAAACCCAATTAAAAAATGGGCAAAAGATTTGAACAGACAGTTCTCTAAGGAGGACATTAGAGGGCCTAGAGATATATAAAAAGGTGCTCAGCATCACTACCGATCAGAGAGATGCAAATTAAAACCACAATGTGATACCTCCTCACACCATCATAAAAAAATCAATAAACAACAAGTGTTGGATAGGATGTGGAGAAAAGGGTATCCTAGTGCACTGTTGGTGGAATGCAGACTGTGTAGCCCCTGTGGAAAACAGTATGAAATTTCCTCAGAAAAATAGAAATGGAACTGCCTTTTGACCTGGCATTTCCATTGCTGGGATTATATCCTAAGAACCCTGAAACATCAATACATAAGAACCTGTGCACCCCAATGTTAATATCAGCAGAATTTACAATAGCCAAGAACTGGAAGCAACCTAAGTGCCCATTAGTAAATGAATGGATCAAAAAACTATGGTACATTTACACAATGGAATACAATGCAACAGAAAGAAAGAAGGAGCCCTTACCCTTTGCAACAGAATCGGTGGACCTGGAGATCATTATGCTAAGTGAAATAAGCGGGCAGTGGAAGACAAATACCATATGATCTCACCTTTAACTGGAACATAATCAACAGAAGAAAAAAGCAAGGAAATATAACCAGAGACGTTGAAATTAAGAACAATCTGACAGTAACCAGAGGGGAGGTAGGAGGGGATAATGGGGAGAAAAGGGGAAAGGGTCTTCAGGAACAACTATAAAGGACAGTGGACAAAACCAAGGGTGCGTGGATCAGTGGAGGGCAGTGTGGATGGCTCGGGGGTAGTTTTGAGATGTAAGTGCAGACAACTGTACTTGAACAACAAAATAATTTAAAAAAATAAAATTATGTAGTTTTGTTAGATTGTATTGTGACAGGTGTCATATCAGTCTGCATTAAAAATGGCGATTAAGGGGGAGAACCAAGATGGCGGCGTAGGTAGATACACTGCGCCTCCGCGCACAACCAGAACTGACAGAGAGTCGAACAGCAAGGGGGACCAACACCAAGGAAATAGAAAATAAACATTCATCCAGACTGGTAGGAGGGGCGGAGACGGGCACCGGGGTGAAGAGGACTCGCGTGGCTGTGGCGGGACTGAGACTGGCGGAGTGTGGGACAAATGGTGCAGGCAGTCTGAGCACTAGCAGACCCTGCGGCCCCACATTTGCACAGATAAACCGAGAGGGCCGGACTCAGAGTGGCGGAGAACGGGGCAGGCAGAGCAGCGGGTAGCACCCCGCGGCACCACATTCGCCCACAGGTAAACCAGATGAACGGTGGGGAGCGAAGCAGACCACGCAACCCAGGGCTCCAGCTTGGGGAAATAAAGCCTCAAACCTCTGATTGAAAGCGCCCCTGGGGGTTGGGGCAGCAGCAGGAGAGACTCCCAGCCTCACGGGAGAGGTTGTTGGAGAGACCCGCAGGGGCCTAGAGTGTGCACAGGCCCACTTACTTGGGAACCAGCACCAGAGTGGCCCAGTTTGATTGTGGGTAGCAGAGTGAAAGATTGAAATCCGGAGGAGAGTGAGGCGGGTGCCAATGCTCCCACTCGGCCCCTCCCCCACATACAGCATCACAGCACAGCCACCAGCATTACCCCGCCCTGGTGAACACCTAAGGCTCCGCCCCTTAAAGTAACAGAGGCGCCAAGACAAACAGACAAACAAACAAAAAATGGCCCAAATGACAGAACACTTCAAAGCTCCAGAAAAAATACAACTAAGCGAGGAAGAGATAGCCAACTGATCGGATGCACAGTTCAAAGCACTGGTTATCAATATGTTCACAGACTTGGTTGAATCTGTTCGAAAAACAGATGAAAAAATGAAGCCTATGCTAAGAGAAACAAAGGAAAATGTACAGGGAACCAATAGTGACGAGAAGAAAACTGGGACTCAAATCAATGGTGTGGACCAGAAGGAAGAAACAAACATCCAACCAGAAAAGAATGAAGAAACAAGAACTTGGAAAAATGAGGAGAGGCTTAGGAACCTCCAGGACACCTTGAAACGTTCCAACATCGGAATTCTAGGGGTGCCAGAAGGAGAAGAGGAAGAACAAGAAATTGAAAACTTATTCGCACAAATAATGAAGGAGAACTTCCCTAATCTGGCAAAGGAAATAGACTTCCGGGAAGTCCAGGAAGCTCAGAGAGTCCCAAAGAAGCTGGACCCAAGGAGGAACACACCAAGGCACATCCTAATTACATTACCCAAGATTAAACGCAAGGACCTACATCCAAGATTACTGTATCCAGCAAAGCTATCATTTAGAATGGAAGGGAAGATAAAGTGCTTCTCAGATAAGGTCAAGTTAAAGGAGTTCATCATCACCAAGCCCTTATTATATGAAATGTTAAAGGGAGTTACCTAAGAAAAAGAAGATCAAAAATAGGAACAGTAAAAATGACAGCAAACTCACAGTTATTAACGACCACACCTAAAACAAAAACGAGAGCAAACTAGGCAAACAACTAGAACATGAGGGTTGTCAATAAGGGAGTGGGAGGGGGAGAGGGGGGTAGAGGTACAGAGAATAAGTAGCATAGATGATAGGTGGAAAATAGACAGGGGGAGGGTAAAAATAGTGTAGGAAATGTAGAAGCCAAAGAACTTATAAGTATGACCCATGGACATGAACTATGCGGGGGGGGGAATGTGGGAGGGAGGGGGGTGGGCAGGATGGAGTGGCGTGGGGGGGGAAATGGGAGAACTGTAATAGCATAATCAATAAATATATTTAAAAAAAACTTTAAAAAAAAAGAAAAGAAAAAAATGGCGATTAACATGGTGCACCAGTTTAATATTGAATTTTGGAAGAAAGTATGCAACATTTTGGGTGTATTATACTTTATTATTTCAAGAAATGTAAAAATGCAACTGAAGCACAAAAAAAGATTTGTGCAGTGTATGTAGAAGGCTCCGTAACTGATCAAATGTGTCAAACGTTGTTAGCAAAGTTTCTTGGTACTCTTGACATTTTAGCCAAATAAACTTTGCTGCCAGGTTGTCTTATGTGCTGGAAGATGTTCAGTAACACCACTGGCCTGTACCTACCAGAAACCGATAGCAGGAGATAGCTCACTTGAAATATTTCTTGCTGCTTCCTTCTGGCCTGCAAAGTTTCTTTTGAGAAGTCAGCTGAAAGCCTTATGGGAGCTCCCTTGTGGGTAATAAACTGCTTTTCTCTTGCTGCTTTTAAGACTCTGCCTTTAAGCTTTGGCATTTTAATTATGATGTGTCTTGGTGTGGGCCTCTTTGGGTTCATCTGTTTTAGGACTCTGTGCTCTTTCTGGACTTGTATGTCTATTTCCTTCACCAAGTTAGGGGATTTTTCTCTCATTCTTTTTTTTTTTTATTAAACATTTTTTTATTGCTGTTCAATTACAGTTGTCTGCATTTTCTCCCCTCCCCCCCACCCCACTCCAAACAAACCCACCTCTCTCCCCCACCTCCACCCTCCCCCTTGGTTTTGTCCATGTGTCCTTTATAGTAGTTCCTGAAAACCCCTCTCCCCACTATCCCCTCCCCACTCCCTGTTGGTTATTGTTAGATTGCTCTTAACTTCAATGTCTCTGGTTATATTTTGTTTGCTTTCTTCTTTTGTTGATTAGGTTCCAGTTATAAATGAGGTCATATGGTATTTGTCCCTCACTGCCTGGCTTATTTCACTTAGCATAATGCCCTCCATTTCCATCTATGCTGTCACAAAGGGTATAAGCTCCTTCTTTCTCTCTGCTGCGTAGAATTCCATTGTGTAAATGTACCATAGTTTTTTGATCCACTTGTTTGTTGATGGGCACTTCGGTTGCTTCATTCTTTTTAAAACATATGTTTTGAATTACTTGCTCTCTTCTCTTCCCAAAACCTCCATAATGTGAATGTTGGTACGCTTGAAGTTGTCCCAGACGGTCTTCATTTTTTTGGATTTGTTTTTCGTTTTCCTGTTCTTATTGGGTGTTTTGTGATTCCTTATATTCCAAATCACTGATTTGGTTCTGTGTTTCATCTACACTACTGTTGATTACCTGTAAGTTATTCTTCATTTCAGTTAGTGTATCCTTCATTTATGACTGGTCTTTTTTTATGCTGTTGTTCTGAATTCTCTGAGCATCCTTATAAACAGAGTTTTGAACTCTGTGTCTAGTAGATGGCTTGTCTCCATTGTGTTTAGTTGTTTTTCTGAAATATTTCTGTTCTTTCATTTGGGCCATGTTACTTTGTCTCATTTTGGCAGCTTCCCTATGTTTTTATGTATTATGTAGAGCTGCTCTATCTCCTGGGCTTGATATAGCAGCCTAATGTAGTAGGTGTCCAGTAGGGTCCTGTTGCACAGCCTCCCCAATCACCTGAGCTGAGCACTTGAGGTTTGCTACCCTTATCCACCCCCCACCCCAACATGTAGGCTGTGTACACCCTCCTGTTGTAGTTGAGCCTTGGTTGCTGTTGCCACATCCATGGGAGGGTTAAACCCCCAGGTCAATCAGCTGCAAACATGGGCTGCAGCCATCAACTACTAACTTTTGACCTCCGTGTAGGATCAGTTGTGCAGGGGCTGGCTCACAGAGCAGGACTTACTTTAGCAGGGCCCTGGTGCCTGCTGAGTAAACCCCTTGAATGTGTTGTTCGTGGAGGTGGTTGGATGGTCTACTTTTACGTGGTATGAAGCTGTCCACTGGGTGCTTTGTCAATTGGGCCTCCTAGGAGGTATGGGCCAAGGTAGCCACTACTTGTGTTCTGCGTAGGACCAGCGGTCATGAGCTGCAAAGTGATCTTCAGATGACTGCTAGTTGTGCTGGGCTTGGAGGTGCCCAGGTGAGGCCAAGCTGCAAATCAAGGCTGGCTGCCACTAATGCTGGGCCTGCTGCCACTTAGTGAATGATGGGCACGCATTTACCTATGCTGCCATCTTGACCAAAAGTCCCTGATCACTGTCTCTTTATATACCACATTTTGTTTAAGGAATTTTCCTAAACACTGGCAGAACCCTTAATGGCAACTGGTTAAAAAACAAACAAAAAATTTTATTTCTGCTACATAAACATATGTTTAAAAATGGTGCCCATTTATAGATATCATTCTGGAACTTTTGTTTTGAACTTGACATTATTTTGTGGATCTTCCATGTCAGTACTGCTTATACATATAATTCATTTAACCATTACTTTTACTGAACATTTACAGTGTTATGGCTATATTTTAATGACCATCTTTGAACACTTTAGCTTTTTGAACATGTGAGAATTTTTATTTGATCCCTAGAAGTGAATTTTGGGTCAAAAGGTACTGCCAGGTTAGCCTCCACTAATAGTCTATGAACATATCTGTGGTCTCATACTCTCAATAGTCCTGGGTATTATATTATCATTTTTTATCATTTATTTTTGGTAACATGATGGCATAAAGTTGTATCTGGTGATTGTTTCATGTCTTTTTAATACAATTATTTATTCTTGCTTTATGTAATCCTAAATTTAATATAGACTGTAATGGTGTGCATTAAAAGATGTTGGTTATAATACTAAACATGGACAATGCTGTGGGTATTGACTGTTGGGGGGTGGGATAGGCAGAGAAGGGCAAAGGGGGACCACTGTAAAAGAAAAATAATAAAAAATCTTAAAAAAGGAGATCTGGATATTTCGGTCCTTTAAAATTATCTAATATAAGTGTTATATTTTAAGACAAAATGTCATTTTCTCCTTAACTCTTCCATTTCATTTGATTGAATTTGAAATATGCATTAATAGATAAGATTATGGTTATGATAAAGATGGTATAGGTTCTGTTATTTCTTTTCTGGTACATCATAACTTTTTTTTTTACATTTCTGGGGAATTCAGCTTTATTTTCAATGGGATTTCATTTTCATAATGATAGTACATATAGTTTAAAACACTCAACTTTTAAAGAACATGTAGGGGTAGTAAGAATTTGCTTTAGAAAGCTAGTTAGAGATTTGGAGGGCCTCACCGTCTACTTGAAAATTCTAATAGGCTTCAGAGGACCAGATCATACATGTATTCTTAAAATATTTTGAAGTCAGATTCTACAATTAATGACTTTTTACTGTTAGTAATTACAATCCTTTTAATTCCATAATGCTGATTAGTATTACCTCTAGATTATAGTTTATAATTAATGTTTAAGAAAATTAAAAGAAAATAAGAGAAGTAGATAAAAGAGACTGTTTATTTCTCCTTACTTAATTTGGTGTACAATGTCTATTTCTCTCTCACAAATTCTGTCCTTATATATATATATATTTTATATATTTATTGATTATGCTATTACAGTTGTCCCATTTCCGCCCCTTCACTCAACTCCATCCTGCCCACCCCCTCCCTCCCACATCCCCCCCTATAGTTCATGTCCATGGGTCATACTTATAAGTTCTTTGGCTTCTACATTTCCTACACTATTCTTACCCTCCCCCTGTCTATTTTCCACCTATCATTTATGCTATTTATTCTCTGTACCTTTCCACCCTGTCTCCCCCTCCCAATCCCCTATTGATAACCCTCCATGTGATCTCCATTTCTGTGGTTCTGTTTCTGTTCTAGTTGTTTGCTTAGTTTTGTTTTGGTTTTAGGTGTGGTTGTTAATAACTGTGAGTTTGCTGTCATTTTTACTGTTCCTATTTTTTATCTTCTTTTTCTTAGATAAGTCCCTTTAACATTTCATATAATAAGGGCTTGGTGATGATGAACTCCTTTAACTTGACCTTATCTGAGAAGCACTTTATCTGCCCTTTCATTCTAAATGATAGCTTTGCTGGGTACAGTAATGGATGTAGGCCCTTGCCTTTCATCACTTGGAATACTTCTTGCCAGTCCCTTCTTGCCTGTAAGGTCTCTTTTGAGAAATCAGCTGACAGTCTTATGGGAAGTCCTTTGTAGGTAACTGTGTCCTTTTCTCTTGCTGCTTCTAAGATTCTCTCCTTCTGTGTAATCTTAGGGAATGTAATTATGATGTGCCTTGGTGTGTTCCTCCTTGGGTCCAGCTTCTTTGGGACTCTCTGAGCTTCCTGGACTTCCTGGAAGTCTATTTCCTTTGCCAGATTGGGGAAGTTCTCTTTCATTATTTGTTCAAATAAGTTTTCAATTTTTTGTTCTTCCTCTTCTCCTTCTGGCACCCCTATAATTCGGATGTTGGAACGTTTCAAGATGTCCTGGAGGTTCCTAAGCCTCTCCTCATTTTTCCGAATTCTTGTTTCTTCATTCTTTTCTGGTTAGATGTTTCTTTCTTCCTTCTGGTCCACACCATTGATTTGAGTCCCAGTTTCCTTCCCATCACTATTGGTTCCCTGTACATTTTCCTTTATTTCACTTAGCATAGCCTTCATTTTTTCATCTAAATTGCAACCATAGTCAACCAATTCTATGAGCATCCTGATTACCAGTGTTTTGAACTGGGCATCCAATAGGTTGGCTATCTCTTCCTCGCTTAGTTGTACTTTTTCTGGAGCTTTGAAGTGTTCTTTCATTTGGGCCATTTTTTTTCTCTTGCTGCGTCTGTTACTTAAAGGGGTGGGGAGCCTTAGGTGTTCACCGGGGTGGGGTAATGCTGGTGGCAGCGCTGTGACGCTGTACGTGGGGGAGGGGCGGAGAGGGAGCAATAGCGCCCGTTCCCCTCTCCACCAGATTTCAGTCTTTCACTTCGCTATCCACAATCAAATTGGGCCCCTCTGGTGCTGGTTCCCGAGTGGGTGGGCCTGTGCACACTCTAGGCCCCTGTGGGTCTCTCCAACGACCTCTCCTGTGAGGCTGGGAGTCTCTCCTGCTGCCGCCCCAACCCCCACGGGCTCTTTCAATCAGAGGTCTGAGGCTTTATTTACCCGCGCTGGAGCCCTGGGTTAGGCGGTCTGCTTCACTCCCCACCGTTTGTCCCAGTTTATCTGTGAGCCAGTGTGGGGCCGCGGGGTGCTACCCACCGCTCTGCCTGCCCTGTTCTCCGCCACTCAGAGTCCGGCCCTCTCGGTGCAAATGTGGGGCCGCAGGGTCTGCTAGTGGTCAGACTGCCTGCCCTGTTTGTCCCACACTCCGCCAGTCTCGGTCCTGCCACGGCCACGAGAGTCCTCTCCACCATGGTGCCCGTCTCCGCCCCTCCTACCGGTCTGGATGTATGTTTCTTTTTTATCTCCTTGGTGTCGGACTTCCTTGCCGTTCGATTTTCTGTCAGTTCTGGTTGTGTGAGGAGGCGCAGTGTGTCTACCTACGCCGCCATCTTGGTTCTCCTGTCCTTATATTTTTAAAAGAAGAAAGATTGACATTCTTTGTACTTACGAAAACACATTGATAATCCTTACCATTTGTGTGGCAGTTTAGAGTTTTCAAAGCTATTTACGTTTCATCTCATTTGCTTCCCAGGAAAACCTTTTAGGCAATATTGTTGTAAGTGTGACTTAAGTTTGTGTTGCATAGGGCAGTGAACATTAATAACCAAATTTTTGCTGACAAAAAGAAAAGTTTTAGGATGCATTGTTTTCAGCATAATTAACAATATTGAATATACTTTTTATGACTAAATTAAAAACAAAGATTAATTATAAAATCTGGTTTTGATTATATGATACAATGTATAGACACAGCCAAAGGTTATGTCAAATATATAGAAAGATCATACAGTAATACAGGAATCTGTTTATGTGGCATGAAAAGATATCATCAACTTTTTAATGGTAAGCTTAGAGCATCTGGTCATTTGGGTCATTAATGACTTTGCAGGCAGTCCAAATGTTAAGATCCACATGGCAGTGATTTGTGTATACATGATAGAATATATATCAATAAATATAGATTTCTTCTAGCAGGTATTAAGTCTACTTTTCCCAGATGGGTGCTGTTTTTATCCTGTGCCTTGATCAGAAACATATTAAATATGTACATTCTCTAATTGTGAATAAGATTTGTTGTGAAAAATTATAAATATTTGGAGATATTATAACTACAACAAAACACACAAGCAAGCAGCTTAAAAATGGAGACAGCTGTACTTGAACAATAAAACATTTAACTGTAAATATTCAGTTTCACTTCAAAATATAATTTTTTGGTTTATAGAAATCTGGGTACTCTTTCCAGTTTATGATATGGTATTTGATCTATTTTTTAGTATAAATGGAATATAGTTGTCATATACTTTGTGCTTTGTGATTTTATTTTAAATTTTATAGCCAACAATATGTTTTTGAAATTTATTTTTAGTGTATGTAGATCCATTCCATTCATTTTGTTTAGTTTTTAAAGTATATTTTATTAATTATGCTATTATGGTCCAAATTTTTCCCCTTTTGCTGCATGTGACCCAGCCACCAATCCTCTCCCTCAGGCAATCCCTACACCACTGACCATGTCCATGGGTCCTGCATATATGTTCTTTGGCTACTCTATTTCCTATGCTGTACTTTACATCCCATGACTCTTCTGTACTACCAATTTGTACTTTGTAATCCCTTCATCTTATTTTCTCATCCCCCCAAAGGCCCTACCCATCTGTCAGCCATCGAAATGTTCTATGATTCTGTTTCGGTTCTGCTTGTTTATTTTGTTTTTTAGATTCAATTGTTGATAGATATGTATTTGTTTCCATTTTATTGTTCATATTGTTGATCTTCTTCTTTTTTCTAAATTTTTAAAAAATTTTATTCAGTTCCAATTGTCTGCATTTTCTCCCCATTCCTCCACCCCACCCCAGTCAGTCCCACCTCCCTCCCCTACCTCTACCCTGAACGTGCCCGATGTCGTCTGATCTTCTTCTTAAAGAAGACCCTTTAACATTTCATATAATGCTGGTTGGTGGAACCCTTTAGCTTTTTCTTGTCTGAGAAGCTCTAACTGTCCTTCCATTCTAAATGATAGCTTTGCTGGGTAGAGTAATCTTGGTTGTGGGTCCTTGCTTTCCATCACTTTGAATATTTCTTGCCAGTCCTTCCTAACCTGCAAAGTTTCTTTGAGAAATCAGCTGCAAGTTTTATGGGAGCACCCTTATAGGTAACTAACTGCTGTTCTCTTGCTGCTTTTGAGACTCTATCTTTAAGCTTTGACATCTTAATTATGATGTGTCTTGATGTGGACCTCTTTGGGTTCATCCTGTTTGGGATTCTCTACACTTTCTGGACCTGTATGTCTATTTCATTCACCTAGTTAGGGATGTTTCCTATAAATATTTTGTAAAATAGGTTTTGAAATTTATGCTCTTTTCACTTTCTGGCACCCCTTATCATGTGAATGTTGATACACTTCAAGTGGTCCCAGAGCCTCCTTATCTATCCTAAATTTTTGGATTCCTTTTTCTTTTTGCTGTTCTGATCAGGTGTTTTGTGCTTTCTTATATTTCAAATTGCTGATTTGATTGTCTGTTTCATCCACTCTACTGTTGATTACCTGTAAATTGCTCGTCATTTTAATTACTGTATCTTTCATTTCTGACTGTTTCTTTTTTATGGATTCCATCCCCTTTTTATGCTGTTGAAGGTCTCACTAAGTTCACTGAGCATCCTTATAATCAGTGTTTTGAACTCTGCATCTAGTAGGTTGCTTCCTCCATTTTGTTTAATTCTTTTTCTGGAGTTTGTTCTGTTCTTTCATTTGGGCTGTGCCTTTTATCTCCTCATTTTGGTAGCCAACCTGTGTTTGTTTATATGTATTAGGTAAAGGTATTAAGTCTCTCAGTCTTGGTAGAGTAGCCTAATGTAGTAGGTGTCCTGTTGGGTCCAGTGGCACAGCATCCCCTATTGCCCAAGCTGGTGCACTCACTGTGTAGCTGTGTATATTGTCCTGTTTTAGTTGAGTCTTGATTGCTATTGGCACATCCAAATTCAGCTGCCACCAGTGTTCTCTCTGGGGTCACACAACACAAGCTACAAAATGATCTTCAGATGACTGCTACATGTGCTGGGTTTGGAGGTGCCCTGGTGAAGACAAGCTGTGAACCAAGGCTGGTTGCTGCTAGTTCTAGGCCTGGGTCACCTTGGTGAGAGTTTCTGGGCTGGCTGAAGCCTGATGCTGCTTGCTTGAGATAAATTAGGAAAGTCTGAAGCATGAACAAAGACAAGCCATTCATATGGAAAGCAGCTAGGGTGAGCTAGGGTGGGGCAGATCCTCAAGGAATCACCCGGGTGGAGCAAACAGTGTGAGCCAGGTTGATGAAGTCTCAGATATGTTGTCCTCTGGCTCTGTGGCTCTGTTGGGGGAGGGCTCAGAAAAGCAACAGCGGCCTTTTCAGGCACTTAGTCTGGCAGAAAGGTACCCACCAGCTCTTGCCCTGGTGCTGGATGATTCAGTTCCTCCCCATATGTCTCTGATATCTTTTAATCTGTTGCCTCCTCACTGGAGTTTAGAGGGAGTAAGTCTGAGTAAGACTATGTTGCAGGCCCTTTAAGAGGATCCATTTTGGAGTCTAGCAGTTTCTGTCTTTCACAGCATCAATCCCTGCTGGTTTTTACGGACAGAAGTTATGGAGACTTCTTATCCTGGCACTGGAACCCTGGACATGGGGCATGGTGTTGGGCTGGGACCCTTTGCTCCTTAGGTATCTCTTCCAATTTTTTTTATTGTTGTTCAATTGCAGTTGCCCACATTTTCCCATTTACTCTCCCCTGCCCTACCCGCCCCCCCACCTCCAACATTCAATCCCCCTAACCCCATTGTCTTTGTACATTGGTCCTTTATACAGGTTCCTTGAATTGACTCTTCCCCTTCTTTCCCCTGTTGTCCCCATTTCCCTCCCCTCTGGTCACTGCCAATTAGTTCTTTATTTCCATGTCTTTGGTTCTGTTTTTCTCGCTCGTTTGTTTTGTTGATTAGGTCCCACTTTTTGGTGCGATCATATGGTTTATTTCACTTAGCATAACCTGGCATATTTCATTTAGCATAATGCTTTTCAGATCCATCCATGCTGTTGCAAAGGGTATCTAGGTATCTGCATAAATATTAAAACAAATGAGTTCTTACTAATATTTCCAACTGTAATCTGGCACCACAGGGTTCATTCCAGCCTTTTCCCCTTCTTATTTATAAATTCACTTGGAGAAACCTGATTCCATTATCTACAATTTATTTGTTCAACCAGATTATACATATATACCAGTTTCAGAATTATTAACTCCTATTCCTTTAAGAAACATATTTACCAACTAGAGTACTATGTTTATATAGTGTTTTTGTTTTTTTAAAATTTTAAAATATATTTTATTGATTATGTTATTATGGTTGTCCCATTTTCCCCCTTCACTCCCCTCCGACCTGCACACCCCCTCCTATCCGCATCCCCCCCCACTTAGTTCACGTCCATGGATCGTACATATAAGTTCTTTGGCTTCTACATTTCCCATACTGTTCTTAACTTCCCACTGTCTATTTTCTACCTACCATTTATGCTACTTATTCCCTGTATCTTTTCCCTCACTCCACCATCCCCTTCTCTGCTGATAACTCTCCGTGTGATCTCCATTTGTGTGATTCTGCTCCTATTCTAGTTGTTTGCTTAGTTCATTTCTGTTTTTGTTTTTGTGTTTTTAAGGTTTGGTTGTTGATAGTTGTATTTGTTGTCATTTTACTGTACATATTTTTGACCTTCCTTTTCT
The DNA here is from genome assembly GCF_022682495.2 of Desmodus rotundus. NCBI lineage: Eukaryota > Metazoa > Chordata > Mammalia > Chiroptera > Phyllostomidae > Desmodus > Desmodus rotundus. Next base: position 88,081,317 of record NC_071387.1, on the reverse strand, counting down.
TAGATAAGTCCCTTTAACATTTCGTATAACAAGGGATTGGTGATGATGAACTCGTTTAACTTGACCTTATCTGGGAAACACTGTATCTGCCCTTCCATTCTAAATGATAGCTTTGCTGGATACAGTAATCTTGGATGTAGGTCCTTGCCTTTCATGACTTTGAATCCTTCTTTCCAGCCCCTTCTTGCCTGTAAGGTCTCTTTTGAGAAATCAGCTGACAGTCTTATGGGAAGTCCTTTGTAGGTAACTGTGTCCTTTTCTCTTGCTGCTTCTAAGATTCTCTCCTTATCTTTGATCTTGGATAATGTAATTACAATGTGCCTTGGTATTTGCTTCCTTGGGGCCAACTTCTTTGGGACTCTGAGCTTCCTGGACTTCCTGGAAGTCTATTTCCTTTGCCAGATTGGGGAAGTTCTCCTTCATTATTTGTTCAAATAAGTTTTCAATTTCTTGCTCTTCCTCTTCTGGCAGCACTACAATTTGGATGTTGGAACATTTAAAGTTGGCCTGGAGGTTCCTAAGCTTCTCCTCATTATTTTTTCTTTGTTCTATTCTGGTTGAATGTTATTTCTTCCTTCTGGTCCAAACCATTGATGTGAGTCCTGGTTTCCTTCCCCTCACTGTTGGTTCCCTGTACATTTTTCCTTTATTTCACTTTTCATAGCCTTCACTTCTTCCTCTATTTTTGACCATATGCAACCATTTCTGTGAACATCCTGATTGCCAGTGTTTTGGACTGTGCATCTGATAGGTTGGCTATCTCTTCATCACTTAGTTGTATTTTTTTTTTGGAGCTTTGATCTGTTCTTTCTTTTGTCTTGGTACACCTGTTCCATAATAAGGGGCAGAGCCTTAGGTATTTGCCAGGGCCAAGCATCTCTAGTCACTGTGTTGTGTTGCTGTATGTGGGGGAGAGTTCGAGAGAGAACAATGTCGCTTGTTCAGCTCTACCCTGGCTTTCAGTCACTTTTGCCACTACCCACAAGCAAATTGGGCCCTTTTGGTGCTGATTCCCTGGTGGGTGGGTTTGTGTATGTTCTATGACCCTGTGGGTCTCTCCAAGGGACTCTCCAGTGAGGCTGGGAGTTTCTTCTGCCAGCTGAACCCCACAGGTTTTTTTCAATCAGAGGTTTTGAGGCTTTATTTACCTGCGCTGGAACCCTGGGTTGCATGGTCTGTCTCTCTCCCCAATTGTTCTCCCAGTTTCTCTGCATGCAAATATGGGACTGCCCACTCTTCCAGCCACCACCTTTCCCACCCTGGTCCACCAGCTGCCACCTTGTCAAAAGTACTCTTTGTCTCGCTGCCTGTCCCTGCCCCCTGTACTGGTGTGGATGAATGTTTCTCCTTTAACTCCTTAGTTGTCGGACTTCTATACAGTTCAATTTTCTGGCAGTTCTGGTTGTTTTTTGTTTTTAATTTTGTTGTTATCCTTCTTTTGGTTGTGTGAGGAGGCACAGTGTATCTACCCATGCCTGCATCTATGCCAGAAGTCAGTTCTTTTTGTCTTTAGACTAACAATATCATGTTAAAATACCATTTTCCCATGTTACTTAGGTCCTCTCCATTTTATCTCATCATTCAGGGAGGTTATTTTGTGTCACTTTTTTCCTGTATATTTTGTTCAAAAATTTCCATATTTTTCTTTATTCTCCTACAAATAAACCATTGTATCTATCAAACATTAACAGTAACACTGGTGTTATTTTTTTATTATATTTAATTCTTAGAATTTTAATGAGCTTTCTGTTTTTATTTATTAAATATTTTGTTGTTATATTAGAGTTGTCCCAATTTTTCCCCCTTTGCTCTCCTCTGCCCAGCCCTTCCTCTACTCCCACAGTCAATCCACACTGTCTTGTCCAAGCATATGGGTCATTCATACATATTTCTTGACTAGTCCCTTCCCCTTCTTATCCTGCTCCACACTCGCCTGTGGTTATTGTCAGTCTGTTCCTTGTTTCCATGCCTCTGGTTCTATTTGTATTTTGTTCATTAGCATCCTCTTGTAGGTGAGATCATGTGGTATTGTCTTTTACTGCCTGACTTAATTCACTTACATTTTATTCCCCACTTCCATCCATGCTGTTGAGAAAGGGTAGGAGCTCATTTCTTTCTGCTGTGTAATATGCCATTGTATAAATGTACCAGAGTAATTTGATCCACTCATTTATTGATAGGCATTTAGGCTATTTCCAACATTTGGCTATTGTAAATAACAGTGCTATGAACATTGGGGTGCATAGGTTCTTTTGGATTGGTGTTTCAGGATTCTTAGGATATGATCCCAGCAGTGGAATTGCTGGGTCAAGAAAGGCATTTCCATTTTTGTTTTTTTGATGAAATTCCATACTGTTTTCCACAGTGGCTTCACCAGTCTACATTCCCACAAACAGGGCACTAGATTTCCCATTTCTCCACATCCTCACTTGTTTATTGATTTGTTAATGATGGCCCTTGTGACCAAAGTGAGATGGTACCTCATTGTGGTTTTAATTTGCATCTCTCTGATGGCCAGTGATGCTGAACATCCTTTCATATGTCTCTGGGCCCTCTGTTTGTCCTCCTTGAAGAGATGTCTGTTCAGGTCCTTTGCACATTTTTTAATTGGATTGTCTGGTATTGATTGAGTTGCATGAGTTACATATTTTGGAGACCAAAGCCTTGTCCAAGGTATCATTGGCAAATATGTTTTCCCATATGGTTGCTTCCCTTTTCATTTTAATGATGTTTTCCTTATGCCTACAGAAGCTTTTTATTTTGATGAGATTGCATTTGTTTATTTGTTCCTTTATGTCCCTTGTTGTTAGAGATATATCAGCAAAAATAATGCTGTATAGTATATATGAAATTTTACTGCCTATGTTTTCCTCTAGGACTTTTATGATATCCCAAGTTATATTTAAGTATTTTATCCAACTTCAGTTTATTTTAGTGTATGGTGTACATTGGTGGTTGAGTTTCATTTTTTTGCATGTACCTGTCCAGATCTCCCAACTCCATTTATAGAAGAGGCTATTTTTATGCCATTGTATGCTTGTGCCCTCTTTGTCAAATACTAATTAACCATAGAGACATGGATTTATTTCTGGGGTCTCTATTCTGTTCCATTGATCTATATGTCTGTTCTTCTGTTCTTATGCCAGTACCGGACTATTTTGATTACCATGGCTTTGTAGTATAGTTTGATATGAGGCAATTTGATCCCTCCTACTTTCTTCTCCTATCTGAAGATTGCCAAGGTTATTCAGGGTCATTTTTGGTTCCATATAAATTTTTGAATTATTTGTTCTAGATCTGTGAAATATGCCATTGATATTTCAATAGGTAGTGCATTGAATCTATACATTGCTTTGGGGAGTGTGCACATTTTAATGATGTTAATTCTTCCAATCCATGAACATGGAATATGCTTCCATTTATTCCTTAATTTCTTTTTTTAGTGTTCTTAGTTCTCTGAGTAGAGGTCTTTTACATCCTTGTTTAAGTTTGTTCCTAAGTACTTTATTTTTCTTGTTGCTATATCAAATGGGATTTTTATCCTAATTTCTGTTTCTGTAATTTTACTGTTGGTGTAGAAAAATTCCCTTGATTTCTGAACATTGATTTTGTATCCCACTGTTTTGCCCAATTCACTTATTAGGTCGAGTAGTTTTTTGGTGGAATTTATGGGTTTTCTTTGTACACTATTATGTCATCTGTAAACAATGACAGTTTTAATGTCTCCTTTTTAATTTGAATACCTTTTATTTATTTTTCTTGTCTAATCTCTTGGGCTAGAACTTCTCATGTTATGTTGCATAAAAGTGGTGAGAGCTGAACCCTTGTCTTGTTCCTGATCTTAAGGGGAAAGCTTTTAGTTTTTGCCCACTGAGTATGATATTGGTTGTCGGTTTCTCATATATAGCCTTTGTTATATTGAAGTATTCTCCCTCTATTCCTACTTTACTGATTGTTTTTTTAAAGATTTTATTATTTTTCAGAAGGGAAGGGAGGGAGCAAGAGAGGGAGAGAAGTATCAGTGTGGTGTTGCCTCTCATGTGTCCCCTACTGAAGACCTGACCAGTAACCCAGGCATGTGCCCTGACTGGGAATCGGAGCAGTGACTCTGTGGTTCGCAGGCCTATGCTCAATCCACTGAGCTACAGAAGCCAGGGCTTGCTGAGTGCTTTTATCATAAATGGGTGCTGGCCTATATCAAATGTTTTTTCTGTGTCTATTCGTGTGGTTTTTGTCTTTCATTTTATGTATATGATGTATTACATTTATTGATTTGCACATATTGTACCATCCGTGCATCCTTGGGATGAATCCCACTTGATCGTGGCATATGATGTTCTTGATGTATTCCTGGATAAGTTTTGCCAATATTTTGGGGGGGATTTTAGCATCTGTGTTCATCAGCAATATTGGCTTGTAGTTTTCTTTCTTTTTTGTGTCTTTATCTGGTTTTGGGATTAGGATGGTGCTGGCATCATGAAAAGAGTCTGGGAGTCTTCCCTTTTCTTGGATTTTTTGGAATAGTCTGTGAAGGATAGGGGTTAGCTCTTCCTTAAATATTTTGTAAAATTCTCCTGTGAAACTTTTCAGTCATTGGATTAGTGTGCTGGGAGTTCTTTGATTACTGCTTTGATTTCACCAGCTGTTATTGGTGTCTTCAGGCTTTATGCTTCTTCTTCATTCAGTTTTGGAAAATGATACTTTTCTAGAAATTTGTCCATTGCACCCAGGTTTTCAAATTTCTTTGTACATAGTTGTTTGTAGTAATTTCTCACAATCCTTTGTATTTCTATGGTATCTTGTAATCTCTCCTCTTTCATTCCTGATTGTGTTTACTTGGGTCCTCTCTCCTTTTTTCTTGATAAGTCTACTTAAAGGGTAGTCGATTTTATCTTTTCAAAGAAAGTGCTCCTGGATTTATTAATCCTTTGGATTGTTCTTTTAGCCTCTATGTCATTTAATTCTGCTCTGATCTTGGTTATTTCTTCCTTCTACTCACTCTGTGTTTTGTTTCTTGTTCTTCCTCCAGTTCTTGTAGATGTACAGTTAGGATGTTTATTTGAAATGTTTCTATCTTTTTTAGGTAGGCCTGTATCACTATGAACTTCCCTCTTAGGACTGTCTTTGCTGTGTTCCATAAATTTTGGACTGTTGTGTGTTCATTTTCATTTGTGTCTAGAAACTTTTTGATTTCTTCCTTGATCTTGTCATTAACACATTCATTGTTTAATAGCATACTATTCAGTCTGTATGAATTTGAATGTTTTTGTGTTTACTTGATGTTGTTTCTAGATTCAAGCCCTTGTCATCTGAAAAAATGCTTGATATGAATTCAGCTCTTTTGAATGTGTTGAGGCCTGTTTTGTGTCCTATCATGTGGTCTATCTTCGAAAATGTTCTATGTGCATTTGAAAAAATTTTTGTATCTTTCTTCTTTGGGGTGAAAATTTCTATGTATCGCCGTTGAGTCCATTTGATGTAGGGCATTGTTCAATGCCACAATATCCTTGTGCATATTTTGTTTGGAAGATCTATCCATTTTTGACAGTGAGATGTTACAATCCCTTAGTATGTGTGTGTTGCTTTTGATATCTTTTTTGAAGTCCTCCAAGATTTTCCTTATATACTTCAGTGCTCCTATGTTGGGTGCATGTATGTTTATAATGTTTATGTCTTCTTGATGCTTTCTTCCCTTGAGTGTTATGAAGTGTCCTTCTGTGTCTTTTTATGGCCTTTGTTTTGACATAAATTTTGTCTGAAATGAGTATTGCTATCCCGGCTTTTTTTTCCTGTCTATTTGCTTAGAGTATTTGTTTTGAGCCCTTCAGTCTCAGTCTATGTAGGTATTTTGTCCTGAAGTGGGTCTCTTGTAGGCAGCATATGTATGCATCATATTTTATTATCCATTCAGCTAGCCTCTGTCTTTTTATTGGAGCATTTAATCCACTTACATTTAAGGTTATTATTGATTGGTACTTATTCATTGGCTTTTTCACTCTTTGTACCCATGCCCCCCAGCCCCCACCCCCTGCTCTTCCTTCCTTCCTTCATCTTGTTAAAGTAATCCCTTTAACTTCTCTTGCAATGATGGTTTGGTGGAGATATGTTCTCTGAGGCTTTTTTTCTTGGTCTGGGAAACTCCCTATTTTCCCTTTCATTTTAAATGAGACCATTTCTATGTGTGAGAGAATAGAATTAACCACAACAGTAATAAAGTTCCAGAAACAGTGAAGTGAGCTCAGATCCAGGAGGGGTGCTGTGTAGTATTTACAATTGTATGGAACAACAATTATTTACAATAGTAATGGAGCAACACTCATATGACAGAATCTATGTGATCTAAATAACAAGAGCAGGAAGTACACGACCTAGAGTAGTGCACTATTAGAACACAAGTGAAATGAAAGAAGGAAAATTAAAAACACACTATGAAACACAGAATAAGGAAAACCAGTCAAACAATGCAATTTAACAAACCAAGTGAAGAAAACTAAACTTAAAGTAGAGAAATAAAAAAATACTAATAAAATAAAAGATGTACAAATGATGAAAAAAACAGTAATAATACAAATATACAATAACTTGCAAGTTCTCTGGAATAGCAAAGTGAAATTTGTTCACTGTCTCATTTGTTGGGATGACCCCATTTTGGGTCTAACTCTGGTCCTTTCACAACTCCAGATTTTATTGTCTGAGTGTAGGGATAAAAAAGGGAGAGAGGGAGGGAGGGAGGATTAAAAAAAGAAAGCACCTCCTGCTGGGTTTAAATGTGCCAAGCAAGTTCTGCTGGTATTCCTGGCTGCAGCCAGCTGAGGGACATTGGGTTGGGCTCTTGACCCTTTTTATGGTTTTGTGGGGATAGGCACCATGTCTAATCAGCACTCTTCACAGTTGCCCAGCTTCCAGGCCAGTGCCTCAGTTCACTGCCCGACCCCCAGTGCCTTTGTGTTCCAGGCCTACCTTTAGTCTACCAGTTGTGTTATTCTTGAGGTGCACCAGTTAGGGGCAACCCACACACCACCTTCTTGCTCTTTGTTGTCCTAGATGCTAGGGACTCTCGGAATCTCTTCAGGGTAGTTTGGCTCCCCCACTGAGTTAAGTCTTTCTGGGGATTGGTGACTCCCTGAGTTCTGCCTCTCTCCTCTGTTGGGGAGGGGGTACCTCCCCACCTTCTCCTTAGTGAGTCAGTGCATCCTTGCAGGGTGGGCGCTCCTCTGTGGCTATAGTGGCAGGTGCAGGTGCGCCCCTCTGGGGAGGCGAGTGTATGTGTGTGGCCTTCTCTGCTGCTGCAGGGGTGTGGAGTGATACAGTCGGGTGCCTGGTGCTGCTGGGTCTGTGGGCTTGGCACACAACCACCATGGCTGGGGTGGTGGTTGCTGGGGGTGCAACCGGGGGTGTAGCCATGGGTGCGGTGGGGTTGGCCATGCCTCTTGGGTGGCAGGATTGGGTGCTTGGCCTCAGCTGTGGTGGAGGGTGGGTCTGACATGTATACCTGGGGCTGCAGGCTCAGCCAGGCGCCCTCAGGTGCTGCGGCTGGGGGGAGGGTAGGGAGGGGGCTGTGGTCCCAATGGCAGTGGCGAGACTGCTGCAGAGACCTCAGAGGCTGCAGGATTGCAGCCGGGGGAGGTGGGGGTGGCTGCTGTGGGAATATTCCACTGTGGACGAATTCCCTGAACCGCTACCAAGAGCCCTTTTTTTAAAAATAAAATTCCTCCTTTTCAAGCCTGCTGCTCCAAACAAACACCTGGCCTCTCATACAGCCCAACTTTCCAACCAGACCAGAGACTATCAGTGTCAGGGTCCCTCACGGCCCAACTCTTCTCCTTTCTCCAGGGTTACCTGGCTCCCTGATTTCTCTGGTAAAGACCCAGTGGGTGTCCACAGTCTAGGCGGGTGCACACCACCACTGTGCTTTTGCCACTTTGTCTTTATTTCCCCCCAGCGACTTCAAGCATCTATGCTCATCCTGAAGCTACTCAAACCTACCTGTTTGGCAGAGGAGGGAGCCATTGACCTGGCTGTCTTCCAAGAATCCTGCCAGTGGCCTGGCAGGCACCGGGCCTGGAGCTGCAGCCACCCTGGTCCATGCACTGGTCCCAGGGACCTTATGGTCCCAAAGCAATCTCCTTACTGTCTGATTTTTCAATGTCCTGTACAGTTTTGGCCTACAACCTTCATATATGCTGGGATACCATTGGCTGCTCACTCTGTTCCTCAGAAGATTGGCTAAAAGTGTTCCACCTATGCTCAGGGGAAGTGGACTCTGCTTCCACCTATCTCGCTGCTATCTTAGGACCCCCTCAACACTTTTATTTTAGATGGCAGAAGATCTCATTTTGAATTATTGCAAACTTCTGATCGTTTTTAAGACCAAAAATCTTTTTTGTCATTTGAAAGTTACACTCTGTATCAGTTATATATTCCTTCATTAATTCTGTGTAACAAACAATCATAAAAATGTTAGTAGCATATAACAGTAAGTTTATTGCTCATAGGATTAGCTGGGTGTCCCATAGGCAACTCTGCTGGTTGGCTTGCCTCACTGTTATAATTGGGACTGGCTCTTTGGTAGGTCACCAGTGTGATTAAGCTCTATTCCACTTGCTTCTCATCCTCCCGTAGTCTGTCTCAGGCATAATCTCATGATTGTCACAGATATGTAAGAGGAAGCAAGTAAATACAAATCTATAAATACTTTTCAAGTGCTCAGTCTATTCCTCAACTGTGGAGGAAAGGTCCTTCTGTGTACTCTACTCAGTACCCTATGGGTCATGAGATCGTCCAGTCTGGCTGATTGGAACAGGTGCATGCCAAGCCCTGTGTGTGCCAGGCTCCATTATCACTCCTTTTAGGTAACTTTGGTGTTTAATATTTTTTTTAAACACAGTATGAAAAGTAGCTACTATGAAGTAAAAGTTTGATAAGTTATACTTTATTAAAAGTATGAGCTTCTAGTTATCAAAAAAGTTTAGGAAAATGAAAATGCAATTTGAAAAGATACTTGCAATATAAAATATGTAATAATGTCATTGTCTAAAATACAAATCAGTAAGAAAGAGGGAGAAAACTCAATATTATAAAAATGGGAGTGAGTCCACACATATTCTTAAGTCAAAAAAAACTTAGATAGGAAAGATTACTCACCTAGTGGCACAGTAGAGACTACTGTTCGGATCTATTAACATTTTTTTAACTTCTTTTTTAACTTGTAGCTTTAAGTAACTTTCTGACTTAAAAAAATTACTTACTGCAGAAGAAGAAGATGGCAAAGTAGGTGGGAGCTGAGCCTACTTGCTCAGGTATCCAACTGGGGCACTTAACTGATCTTCCAAAAAACAAAGGGAACAGCCAAAAGAATCTTAGCTGATTTGAAGTTTGGAAGCCTTACAATTCAAAATGGATTAAAGACTTAAATGTTAAACCTAAAACCCAAAGCATAAAATTTTTTTTTGCTGTTCTAATTGGATGTTCTCTGCTTTTTTATCTTACAAATTGCTGATAATCTACTGTTGATTCCTTGTAATGTATTCTTCATTTCAGTTAGTGTATTCTTTGTTTCAGGCTGTTTTTTTTATTATGGTTTTTATGCCCTTTTTAGGCTGTTGAATTTCTCACTAAGTTCCTTGAGCTTCCTTGTAACCATTGTTTTGAACTCTGTATCTGATAGTTTGCTTATCTCCATTTCATTTATTTATTTTTCTGGAAATTTCTCTTGTGCTTTCATTTGGGACTCTTTTTTTCCTGCTTAGTTTTGTTGTTTTCCTGTTTGTTTCTATGCATTAGGTCAAGCTGCTATGTCTGCTGGGCTAGTAGAGTGGCCTTATATAGTAGGTGTCCTGTAGGGCCCAGTGGCAAAGCCTCTCCAGTCACCTGAGCTAGGTGTGCTAAGTGTGTCCCCCCTTGTGGGCTGTGTGCACCCCACTGTTGTAGCTGAGCCTTGATTGCTTTTGCCATGTTACTGTGAGGGATTGACCCTCAGCTGACCTACTACAAGGACTAGCTGCGACTACAGTGGAGGCCAGGTGTCTGATTTGTGCAAGAGGGGAGGAACTAAAAACTAAATTACTTGACTGAGATTGATTGGTTAATTATTGTCAGATTTGTTGTAATAATCCTGGTCTTTCAATAAATCTTCCTATATACCAACCTGTACTATATATGAATTTTTTTCTTTGAATAATTTTGCCTTGGATTTTCTTAAAGTTTTATTCAAGAAGATAAGGCAATCCCACAAATTATGTGTTATGATGCCTGTGACTTCTCAAAAAGATGGATCAACAGTGTTTCTTTTTTTCACTTGTTCATTTACTCATTGAATCAAATATGGATGAAAGTGAACTAGCACATAAGCATAGAAGGAAGAGCTGTGAGGAGATCATATTAGCATATTCTAATAACATGTATATTAATAATATGACAGAACTTAGTTATATACTCTTTTAATATAACTGGATATTTCCTAGAGAGATGATTTGTATAGGATATCTTGAAGTGTAACGTATGATAAGTTTCAAATTTTAAGTTTTCATATAGCCATGTGGGTCACAGTAAGAATAAAATACCTCCTTGAAATAAGAAATTTCTTTTAAAAATCAAACTCATTTCAATAAACAAAATTTACTTTGAATTTTGCATGTTTTCCAAAGGTTTTGCTGTAATCAGATGTCTATGATAAATTTGTCCAGTGATGACTTGAAATGGAGTATTGAAACAGTAGTTGTCTATACAGGTTGACCTGATGAAATATTAAACCATCAGTAATTACAGTTAATCAATGTTATGAATTATTCTTACAATTATTTAATCATAGGCTTTCTTTTAGCATTATACTTGTTTCTTAATCATTTTTCTCCACCTCTTTTCTTCCCTGCATCTATTTTTTATCTTGTCTATTGGTAGAAATGCAGAATAATTTTAATATGATGATATTGAAAACATTTTTAGTCAAACATGCTTTAAAGGATGTATTCTAAAACCAAATACATTCTGTTGTGAATCTTTCATGATACCCATTTTATTTTCCTCCCTCCCCCTCTTTCTTTCTCTCCCTCTCTCCCCCACTCACCTTCTTTCCTCTTCTCCTCTCTTCCTCTGTCTGAGAAAGAAAAGGAAACAAGTTGTAGAGGAGAATTATTTAAACAAAACACTTTTATTAAAGACCCATGTTTCTCATCCTCGGGGGACTGAGTGAGAAACAAAGGAGGGAAGTAATTGAGGGACAAGATGCCATGGTGATAGAGTTTTAATGGTGTAAAGGAAAGAGAGACTCATAGGACTTTAAAGGTACAAGAAAATAAGAGAAAACACCTGATTTTAAGAAGGTTTTATGTGTTAATACTTAGACACCACTACCTTCAACCCCCATGCTTATATATTTTATTAGTAAAAACTGAAATTGTCATCTATCCACACATATTTAAATGTAATTCTTAGAGTATGGGCTAGGAATATGGCTTTAGGAGCATAAGATTACTTGAATTTCATTTAATTAAAATAGGATCTAAAGGCCAAATTGTTGACACATTTGTATTGTCTTTCTCATGTCTGACTTAGTCATGTCTCAGGTAAAATGTTATCTTCATGGATAAAAAATATACATATACATACATATATGTATGTCTCTATGTTTATATACACTCACACCCATGCAGACATACACTTATCAATTTACTTTAAGAAATAATGGGAGGATAAACCATAAAATAAATTCTCTAAAGTGATTAAACCATTTTCACTCCCACTACAATGTACAAGAGTTTCATTTGCTCCATATCCTCCCCATTTGGTGCTGTTAGTAATTTTGATTTTAACTGTTTTGATGAATATGAAATGTTATATTATTGTGATTTTAATTTACATTAAATCATGTTGAGCCCTTTTACACATACCTATTTGCCATTCCTGTATCTTCTTTGTGAAGTCTATTTACTCTTTCACCCACTAAGAGGGAGTTATTAGCCAATCCATTTTTGATTTTTAGGAACTTGTGTTCATTCTGAATATATTTTCTTTGTCAGATATATGTGAAAATATCCTTTTCCTTCTACTGTTTGACAATAACAGCATATTATATATAGGAAATATTGGTACATTTAATATTTATAAACTGGCAATTTTGGAAGGAAATTAAATAATTAGTATTTAAAACACAGACTTTGTAGTTTTAAATTTAATACAAATATTACATTCTATTGTTTTTGGTTTCAGGTGCAATTAAAATCTAGCATTTCTAGTCAGTATGTAATTCGGATGCAACCAACTAATAGATGCCTGTCTACCCTGGAATGTGCAGCTGTTGCTCTTTCCATTTTGGAGAAAAATAATTACATACAAGAGGTATGTATGACTTTGGAAGATTATGTAGTTTTTGAAAGTAGGAGTTCAGTTAGATTTTATGTAGAAAATTTGGAAATGCACAGCTTGTTAAATTTGTAGTTCAAGTGAAAAGTAGAATGTATCTGTGATAGAGATTTATGTACATTTATAACCTTTTCATCTCTGGTGTTTTTCTGTTAGTTTAGCATTCCAGATCCCATTATTTAAAATTATTCATATATTTATTCCAAGCTGTGCAAAACATTTGCAATGTGCTAAATTACACTTAAGTATCACAACATTAAATATAGGTTTTAGGGGGGGTTAGATTTTTCTTCTAGTGTTTTGCATTTCCTTTTTAGTATGCATTCTTCTGTACATAACTTTTTTATTTTTAATTAAAAGAAGGACATCTTACTTTTTTTGCGTTCCTTCTTTTATTTGAGGAGTTATATCAACTTCCTGTTTATCTTATTAACCATGCTTAAAGTGTAAAAAATATAGAACTTTTTGACAAAAACACTTGCATAATATGAAAAGATTATAACCTACAATCATTTCATTTTCCATGAGAGCCTGATGATTCATATATAATTAATAATCATCACAAAAGAATAGTGTTTTATTGTGCTCATTAACATATCAAACTTTGGAACATGTAAGCAACTTTGCACTTCTGGCAAAAGAAAAAAATGCAAAATAAAACTTACGTTGTTAGAGTTTTTTAATCACTGAAAGGTTTTGATAAATACAACTTAAAAAAAAAAGTCAGAGGATAACTAATGTAACTAAATGAAGTTTTTAACTAACATACACACACACCAAGTACTCTTTCCTGCCTTCTTTCTCTCTCTGTCTCTCCCTCTCTATACACTGTGATTACTATTATATAAGAGGGTGCCTTAGCTGTGAAGGGAATTTCAATAATGGATAAAAGCTCAGGTCAGAGTAACTGGGCTAGTTACTAAGCAAAACAGCAAAAGGCCTTCAGAGCAAGGAGTTAAAGAAGGCCAGGAACAAGCATTTACTTGTCTTTGTCTCTACTCTTCTCTACCCTAAGACTTAGAAGATGTCAGAGTTGAACACATTTCTTCTTTTGATGAAAGATGTAGGTTTTCATGGGTAGGATTTCTTATGTGTGTGTCAATATAAGTCGACTTTGTTTTGGATCTAGGCAGTTTCACTTTCTCTGTTCCTCTTATTTGAGAAAAATATTCATGAGGGACCCTAGATCCTTACCCCAAATAACTGGGAAGTGTTTTCAGACTTTTCTCCCTCCATTCTAACCTTGTTACCTTCTTCTATGTACCTGGCCATCAACATATAACACTTAATATACTACCATACTTGTCTTTTTCTTTCTATTTACCATTATTCCTATAAGTTCATGAGAGAGAAAAAAACAAACAAAAAACAAAAAAATAAACTATGCTATATTTAGGTGTCTTAATATTGTTTAAACTTACTTTCCATATAGTCTTTCCCTTTTTATTGATGGAAAACTCTATGATCAGCCACCATCAGACCAAGGACCCATTAAAAGTTCAAATCTTAAGAAGAAAATATAATATTCTTTGGCTATAGGTTTAAAATTTTCCTCACTTCTTTTGGGTTCTGAAAAGAATCCTCTATGGACATACATCCTTTATTCTCACAATTGGAATTCAATCTTTACTACAATCCTAAACGGAAGCTTTAATGTTGGTATTGGTGGTTTGATAACTAATAGAATGGGGTTCAGGATAGGGTTTGTACTAGAACTACTGCTAACTAATGTTGCTATTGCTTCTCCCTTTCCCAGTTTTGTAACACACATTATTCTGGTATTAATTAATGTACCATCATAGCAGGAAACCTATCTTATATTCTGAGTACAGCATCTAACAACAGACAAAGTTTAAGATACAGAATACAGACACGACCCTTCATCTCTTCAGCTTTTGTTATTGTTATCTATGGATAAAATTGAACATAAAATCCCAAAGTAATGGTGAGGTCCTAGAGTTCTCATTCTGTTTGCTTTTGTGAGCTGGAGTAGTCATACTATAGTTATCAGTAGTAGGAAAAGGATGTTTGTCAATCAGATGTATGATTTGGGAGGTGCTAATAAGATAGTCGGCTGCAGTGTGAGCTGAAGAAATGTATAATGAATATCCCAAGTAACTTATTATTACAGATGGCAAAAATTTAGCTTTATTAGTGAGTGAACATCAAGTTCAGCCTAGTGAAATCTAACTGTAATAAAAAAAAATGGTACATTCCTCTGAGAAACACAAATGCTGTCTGCTCTAATCATAGGTGTTTTCTTTCTTTCTTAAGGAGGAAATCTATGCCATACATTTTCCCCCAATAACCTTACATTAGTAGCATCATCATAAAAACCTTAAGATAATGGGAAAATTAGTAATTTTTCATCTGGCTTCATTCTGTAGAGGTAGGGCTCCTGGAAATAATAGCCTTCTTAGTCTATTGATTCATCCTCATCCTTTTTTCTTGAGCAGTTTTTCAAACATTTGAAGTAGCATGATATGAGCCTTGAATTAGGTTTAAATTAAAACTTCATCATTTATCATCATTACTTTTTGCCAGTGGGCAATTCATGTCATTGTTTGTGCTTATTTTCTTATCTATAATATAAAAAATAGTTAACCTCGTAGTATTGTTGTGAGAATTGAATGGGAAAATATGTGTTAACTGGGTGACACCAGACACTCAAATAGTTAATCCTTTTGCCCTTTCTTGCCTTGCTGATTGGATTGACAAAAATTTTGAACTGAAAGTTGGTGATTTTAATTCAGCTACAGTAATATTTACTAGGGCTTTTTATACCCTGGAAGTCTTGAGCTTGGGAATTTTTTTTTATTATTATAGAACCATCTATACTTACAAAGTTTTACCTTGTGAACTTTTTAAAAAGATTTTATTTATTTTTAGAGAGGGGGAAAGGAAGGAGAAAGAGAGAGAGATATCAGTGTGTGGTTGCCTCTTATATACCCTCTACTGGGGACCTGGCCTGCAACCCAGGCATGTGCTCTGACTGGGGATCAAACTGGCAACCCTTTGGTTTGCAGGCCTGTGCTCAATCCACTGAGCTACACCAGCCAGGACCCTTGTGAACTTTTATAACTACATGTGGCAAAGCCTTGTGCCATAGCCTAAGGGCCTTAGGGTCTATTCAACACCAGTAGTTGGTAATAATGGTCCCTTGAAAACTCACTTAGTACCTACAGACAAAAGGATTTACAAAACTTTGACATTCCCTCCAAATAACCTTTCGTAACTTGCTAATTTTATAAGAGGATTTTCTTTGTTTCTCAGAACAAGTCCATGTCCCATGTAGCTTCACATTTCCTCAGATATGTTATTCATTTATATAGAAATGTTATTATTTATTATCAAGTAGTATGCCAAACTTTAATGTATCAGCTTAGTGTACTATAATAACAACCTTATAAGGTAGACATTATTTTCCTCATTTCACAAATGAAGAAAACGAGGCAAAGAGAGATTATGTTTGGGGACATATAACTAGTACATGATTACATCAGTCAAGATAGGCTAGATTATTATGACCCAGCAATTCTACTTCCAGGAATATATCCAAAGAAATCTGAAACACTAATTCAAAAGAATATATACATCCCCATGTTTATTGCGGCATTATTTACAATAACCAAGATTTGGAAGCAGTCCATGTGTCCATCAGGAGATGAGTGGATAAAAAAGCTGTGGTACATTTATACAGTGGAATACTACTTGCTTGTAAAAAAGAAGGAAACCTTACCCTTTGTGATAGCGTGGATTGACCTGGAGAGCATTATGCTAAGTGAAATAAGCCAGTCAGAGAAAGACAAATACCATATAATTTCACTCATATGTGGAATTTAATGACCTGGAGAGCATTATGCTAAGTGAGATAAGCCAGACAGAGAAAGACAAATACCATATAATTTCACTCATATGTGGAATTTAATGAACAAAGCAAACTAACAAAACAGAAACAGACTTATAGATAGAGAACAGACTGACAGCTGTCAGAGGGGAAGTAGGTTGTAGGGCTGCGTGAAAAATGTGAAGGAATTAAGAAAAAAAATTTTAAAAAATCCCCTCAAAAAATACAGACAACAGCATTGTGACAACACCAGAGGAGACGTGGGGATGCAGGAGGTAAAAAAGGGTAAATGGATAAACAGAGGATAAATGGTGATAGAAGGAGATTTGACTTGTAGTGATGAACACACAATGCAGTATACAAATGATGTGTTACAGAATTGTACACCTGAAACCTGTATAATTTCGTTATCCAATGTCACCTAAATAAATTCAATTAAAAAAACCCAAAATGATGAACTGGATTAGGCTCCAGTAATTTAAAACCCCCAAATTAGAATGTCATAGTACAACACATGCCTTTCAAGCTGTCTGTCCAGTGGGATTTCCAGGAGGATCTCTGCTCATTGCAATCACATAGGGACCCAGGCTGATGGAGGCATTCTTGAGACATGTCATTCTACTTTCTTAAAGGAAAAAATAAGGGGAGGTGGTGAATCATATACCAACTTTAAATCTTCTGTCCAGAGATGGCACACATTATTTGTGCTCACATGTCATTAATCAAAGCTACTTATATAGCCATGCCTGACTTCAAAGGGGGCTAGAAAATCCAGTCTGATCATGTACCAGGGAGCCCTGGAATATTTGTGAATAGCCTTAGTGACTACCACAGAGATGGAGCGGGGAATCTCATTCAGATCTATCTCCAAAATTCTTTCTCTTAATTACCTCAGAAAATTAATAGATGCTTATCTTCAGGAGGTTAAAGTGGAGGCCCTTAACCATGGGAATATTAGTGTTCTCCTGTCCATGAAGAGTTTGATGTCATAAAATTGCAATAGAACCTTCAATTGTCTCAGTCTGTATATGGTCCTAGATATGTTTCCTAAGTACAGTGATTCAGAATCCAATGACTCACTCCACTATGTTCAGTCTGTAAAGTAATATATAGTCATTTCCACATTTTTTCCTGTTTGAAGAAATGATATTTTTAAAAGAAATTATGAGAACATAGCTAAGGGACTTTCTACAGCAGTGTCATGCAGATTTTCCAAGATACTGGTCTTTTTCTTATGTAATAGAGCACTTACTGCAGTGGTTGAACCATATAGGAATTTCTTTTTTTCCTGTGAGTAAGAACTGCCAGGGCTGGAATGCATCAGAGACCTAGATTTTTCCTGTCTTTCAGTTCATCATCATATATATTGGTTTTAGTCTTCATATTTATTGCCTTGTAGACATGTTAGAGGCTATTCCACCTCTAACAGTACTGTTCCAGTCAAGAAGAAAGAGCAAGCCCCTGCCTGCTGAATCTATGCCATTTTAAAAAGACTCTCCATGTTTCCTTTATAGTAGCTCCTGTAAAAATAAAAAAAAATAAATTAAAAAAAGTAAATAAAAAGATTCTCCAGAAGCCCCACTTAAGGACTTCCACATACATCTCATTGGATAGATTGTGTCATATGACCCAATGTCATATTACTAGCTGGACACATTGCCACCTTGAATAAAATTTTTTATTTTTTAATAAGGAAGAAAAGAATGGATGAATTATGAAGAAGCAACTACCAGTGACTGCTAACATTTGTAAGAGTTTATTGTACATTAAAGCTATTAAGCCCTTTTTACTTCTTGTGTTGAATATGTGAGGGAATAGATTTTCATATAGACATTTTGAAATTTTTGTAGTTAAATATATCAGTTTTTCCCTTTGTTCTTTTTCTTCCTCTTTTTTTTTTTAACAATCTGCTCAATCAAGTGTTGTTACTGTTATCTTAAAAATTTTGATAAGTGTTCTCAGGATCAAGGAAAGAATCTGACTCAAAATGTGTTTCAAACACTGACATCTGTGTATGGTATAAAAAACTAGCATATTGTTTTTATTTAAAATTTTTTTAATTTGAATAACTTTAGGAAAGGCATGCTGCTCCCTTTTTTTTACAACCTCCACTATTCTCTGTTACCCTATGAATCTACCCAGTTCACATACTTACGTTAAATGGCTGGCCCTGTAGGTATTTATATTTAGACTGGTACATATACAGTTAGGATTATTTCAAAAGCACCAAAACCTGGTTATCTAACTTGTATGTGGTCCATGGACTACTGTGCATTAGTAAACTATTTACCCATTACTGTCATCATGTAATTGTTATCAGGTAGCAGGAAGCCTGCAGCCTTCTGTGGTTGAAAAATGAATCAACTAATTGTGATTATCTAAAAATTTCT
The DNA here is from genome assembly GCF_022682495.2 of Desmodus rotundus. NCBI lineage: Eukaryota > Metazoa > Chordata > Mammalia > Chiroptera > Phyllostomidae > Desmodus > Desmodus rotundus. The sequence goes on along the minus strand of NC_071387.1, from coordinate 88,062,720 downwards.
TACAGTCTCCTTGTTACAGATCAAATTATAATGGCAAAATTTTTACTGGGGTTTAAATATTTTAATTTCTAAAGCTGAATTTGGACTTTATCACCTATATGGAAAATCAATTTGTGTCTTTTCATTGAAGTTACTTAGTGGTATAGAAGGTATGAATTTAAATAAATAATTTATTTAGAAATCATCATAAATTTTTAGGATAACTATTGCTTTTCTTTTTTTTAAATTTTCTTTTTTTTTTTTGTTATTCAATTACAGTTGTGTGCCTTTTCTCCACATCCCTCCACCCCACCCCAGCTGAACCCCCATACCTCCCCCACCTCCACCCTCCCCCTTGATTTGGTCCATGTGTCCTTTATGGTAGTTCCTGTAATGCCCTCTCCTCACTGTCCCCTCCCCACTCTCCCCTGCCCATCCTTAGATTGTTCTTAACTTCAATGTCTCTGGTTATATTTTGTTTCCTTTTTTCTTCTATTTATTATGTTCCAGTTAAAGGTGAGATCATATGGTATTTGTCCCTCACCGTCTGGCTTATTTCACTTAACATAATGCTCTCCAGTTCCATCCATGCTGTTGCAAAGGGTATAAGCTCCTTCTTTCTCTCTGCTGCATAGAATCCATGGTGTAAATATACCATAGTTTTTGGATCCATTCGTTTGCTGATGGGCACTTAGGTTGCTTCCAGTACTTGGCTATTGTAAATTGTGCTGCTATGAACATTGGGGGGCACAGGTTCTTTTGGACTGGTCTTTCAGGGTTCTTAGGGTATAATCCCAGCAGTGGAATTGCTGGGTCAAAGGACAGTTCCATTTTTAGTTTTCTGAGGAAATTCAATACTGTTTTCCACAGTGGCCTCACCAGTCTGCATTCCCACCAGCAGTGCACTAGGGTTCCCTTTCCTCCACATCCTCCCCAACATTTGTTTGTGGATTTGTTTATGTTGGCCACTCTGACTGGTGTAATATGGCACCTCATTGTGGTTTTAATTTGCATCTCTCTGATAGCTAGTGATGCTGAGCATCTTTTCATATGTCTCTGGGCCCTCTGTATGTCTTCCTTGGAGAAGTGTCTGTTCAAGTCCTTTGCCCATTTTTTAATTGGGCTGTTTGTCCTCCTGGAGTGTAGTTGTGTGAGTAATTTATATATTTTGGAGATCAGGCCCTTGTCTGAGGTATCATTGGCAAATATGTTTTCCCATACTGTTGGTTCTCTTTGTAATTTGGTGCTGTTTTCTTTAGCCATGCAGAAGCTTTTTATTTTGATGAGGTCCCATTTGTTTATTCTTTCCTTTATGTCCCTTGCTTTAGGGGATGTGTCTGTGAGGATGTTGCTGCATGGAATGTCTGAGATTTCCTGCCAATGTTGTCCTCTAAGACTTTCATGATGTTACGACTTATATTTAAGTTTTTTATCCATCTTGAGTTTATTTTTGCATATGGCATAAGTTGGTGATCGAGTTTCATTTTTTTGCACGTAGCTGTCCAGATCTCCCAACACCATCTGCTGAAGAGGCTATTTTTGCTCCATTTTATGCTCCTGCTTACTTTGTCAAGTATTAATTGACCGTAAAGACTTGTGTTTATTTCTGGGCTCTCTGTTCTGTTCCATTGGTCTATGTGCCTGCTTTTATGCCAGTACCAGGCTGTTTTGGTTACAGTGCCCTTGTAATACAGTTTGATATCAGGTATTGTGATCCCTCCTGCTTGGTTCTTCTTTCTCAAAATTGCTGCAGCTATTCGGGGTCGTTTATGGTTCCATATAAGTTTCTGAAATGTTTGTTCTATATCTGTGAAATATGTCATGGGTACTCTAATAGGGATTGCATTGAACCTATAGATTGCTTTGGGTAGTAGGGCCATTTTGATGATGTTAACTCTTCCAATCCATGAGCATGGTATATGCTTCCATTTGTTTGTGTCTTCCTTAATTTCTTTCTTCAGTGTTGTGTAGTTTTCTGAGAACAGGTCTTTTGCCTCCTTGGTTAGGTTTATTCCTACGTACTTTATTTTTCTTGTTGCTATATCAAATGGGATTTTTCTCCTGATTTCTGTTTCTGCAGTTTCGTTGTTGGTGTACAGGAATGCCTTTGATTTCTGAGTATTGACTTTGTATCCAGCTGTTTTGCCAAATTCATTTATTAGGTCGAGTAGTTTTTTGGTGGAGTCTATAGGATTTTCCATGTACACTATCATGTCATCTGCAAACAGTGACAGTTTCATTTCCTCCTTTCCAATTTGGATGCCTTTTATTGCTTTTTCTTGTCTGATTGTTGTGGCTAGGACTTCCAGTAATATGTTGAATAGGAGTGGTGAGATAGGGCATCCTTGTCTTGTTCCTGATCTTAGTGGGAAAGCTCTAAGTTTTTGTCCATTGAGTATGATGTTGGCTGTAGGTCTCTCCTATATGGCCTTTATTATGTTGAGGAATGCTCCCTTTATTCCCACTTTGCTGAGTGTTTTTATCATAAATGGGTGCTGTATCTCATCAAATGCTTTTTCCACATCCATTGATATGATCATGTGATTTTTATCTTTGCTGCTGTTGATGTGATGTATTATGTTTATTGATTTGCGAATATTGTACCATCCTTGCATCCCTGGGATGAATCCCACTTGGTTATGGTGTATGATCTTTTTAATGTATTGCTGGATGCGGTTTGCCAATATTTTGTGAGAAATTTAGCGTCTATGTTCATCAGCGATATTAGCCTGAAGTTTTCTTTCTTTGTTGTGTCTTTATCTGGTTTTGGGATTAGATGATGCTGGCTTCATAAAAAGAGTTTGGGAGTCTTCCATCACTTTGGAATTTTTCCTGTAGTCCTAGAAGGATAGGGTTACCTCTTCCTTAAATGCTTTGTAGAATTCTCCTTTGAAACCATCTGGTCCAGGGCTTTTGTGTGTTGGGAGTTTTTTGATGACTGCTTCAATTTTGTCTGCTGTTATTGGTCTGTTCAGGTTTTCTGGTGCTTCTTCATTCAGTTTTGGAAGATTCTATTTTCTAGAAATGTGTCCATTTCACCTAGGTTTTCAAATTTCCTGGGCTAGAGTTCTTCATAGTAATTTCTTACAATCCTTTGTATATCTGTGGTATCAGTTGTCATCTCTCCTCTTTCATTTCTAGTTGTGTTTATTTGGATCCTCTCTGTTTTTTTCGTGATGAGCCTACTTAAAGGCTTGTCGATTTTGTTTATCTTTTCAAAGTACCAGCTCCTGGATTCACTGATCCTTAGAATTGTGCTTTTAGTTTCTATGCCATTTAACTCTGCTCTGATCTTGGTTTTTCCTTCCTTCTACTTGCTCTGGGCTGTCTTTGTTGTTGTTCCTCCAGTTCTTGTAGGCATAGGGTTAGGTTGTTCGTTTGAAATGTTTCTGTCTTTTTAAGGTAGGCCTGTATTGCTATGAAGTTCCCTCTCAGGACTGCCTTGCTGTGTCCCATAGGTTTTGGTATGTTGTGAGTTCATCTTAATTTGTTTCCAGAAAGGTTTTGATTTCTTCCCTAATCTCGTTCTTGACCCATTCATTGTTTAATAGCATGCTATTCAGTCTCCATGATTTTGAGTGTTTTGGGTTTTTTTCCTTTGGGGTTGGTTTCTAGTTTCAGTCCCTTGTGGTCAGAGAAAATGCTTGATATGATTTCAATTTTCTTGAACTTGTTGAGGCTTGTTTTGTGTCCTATCATGTAGTCTATCTTTGAAAAAGTTACATATACACTTGAAAAGAATGTGTATTTTGCTTCTTTGGGATGAAAAGTTCTATATATATCAGTTAAGTCCATTTCATATAAGGTATTGTGAAGTGACACAAAATCCTTCTTGATATTTTGTTTGGAAGACCTGTCCATTTTTGACAGTTGGGTGTTAAAGTCCCCTACTATAATTGTGTTGCTGTCAATATCTTTCTTGAAATCCTCCAAGATTTTCTTTATGTATTTGGGTGCTCCTATGTTGGGTGCATATATATTTACAGTGTTTATGTGTTCTTGTTGGATTCTTCCTTTGAGTAATATGAAGTGACCTTCTGGGTCTCTCTTTATGGCCCTTCTTTGGTAGTCTATTTTGTCTGATATGGGTATTGCTACCCCTACTGTTTTTTCCTGTCTGTTTGCTTGACAAATTTGCTTTTAGCCCTTCACTTTCAGTCTGTGTAAGTCTTTTGTCCTGAGATGGGACTCTTGTAGGCAGCCTATGTGTGGGTCATGTTTTCTTATCCATTCAACTGTTCTATGTCTTTTGAATGGATTTAAATATAAATCCATTTACATTTAAGGTTATTATTGATAGGTAGTTACTCATTGCCTTTTTTTCCTACCTGTGTTCCTCTGTCTTTCTCTTTTCCTTCCTTTCCTTAAAGCAGTCCCTTTAGCATCTCTTGCAGAGCTGGTTTGGTATAATTTATTCTTTTAGACTTCTTTTGTCTGGGAAACTCTTTATTGGCCTTCTTTCTTGATTGAGACCCTTGCTGGGTAAAGTAGTCTTTGTTGCAGGCCTCAGGTTCTCATTACTTGGAATGTTTTTTGCCATTCTCTTCTGGCTTGGAGCGTTTCCATTGAGAAGTCAGTTGCTAACCTTATTGGTGCTCCCTTGTATGTTTCTTCCTGTTTCTCCCTTGCTGCCTTTAAGATCCTCTCTTTGTCTTGGAATTTTGCCATTTTAATTATGATGTGTCTTGCAGTGGGCCTCTTTGGGTTCCTCTTGCTTGGGACTCTCTCTGATTCCTGGATTTGGGTGACTTTTTCTCTCCTCAGATTGGGGAAATTTTCCATCATTACTTTTTCCAACAGGTTTTCTATCCCTTGCTCTTCTTCTCCTTCTGGTATTCCTATTATACGGCTATTATTACGTTTCATGTCGTCCTGCATTTCCCTTATTACCTCTTCATTCTTTCTGAGACTCTTTTCCTTTTCTTGCTCTTTCTGTGTGTTTTTTCTACTTTGTCCTCCAGCTGGCTGATCCGATCCTCTGCTTCATCAAGTCTGCTTTTCATTCCTTGTACTGTGTTCTTCAATTCAGAAATTGTAATCTTCATTTCCTCTTGGCCCTTGTTGATAGTTTCTATTTCCTTTTTCATGTTAACATGGTTTGCAGTGAGTTCATTGTAGTTTCCCTGTAGTTTTTGGTAGTTCTCTTTGAGCTCAGAGAGCTCAGTGAGCTTCCTGATAACCATTGCTTTGAACTCAGTATCTGATAGTTGACTGGCCTCTTTTTCAGTTAGCATTCTTTCTGAGACTTCCTCCTTTCCTTTCATTTGGGGATTGTTTCTGTGTTTTCCCATTGTTTGTGAGACTCTTCTTGTTAGCCTCTGCTTCTTAAATTGATCTATTTTGACTCCCTGGGTTTATGGTATGAACTTCTATGGTGGAATGCCAATGGGATTTTGTGGTGCTGTCTCCTTAATCTCCTGTGCTCACTGATCTTGACCTGACCTTTATGGGTGTAACAGGGTCTAACTCTGGTCTTTTCAGCACTCCAGGTTTTATTGTCTCACCTGTGGGAAAAAGAGAAAACGGGGGCCGGGGGGGGGGAGAAAAAGAAGGGAAGGAGGGAAAAGGGGAATAGAAAAGGAAAGGAAGGAAGGAAGAAGGAATAAAGAAAGATTGGAGGCAAGATAAGAAGGAATTTTAACAAAAGTTAAAACAAAAGAATAAATAAAAGAAGGCAGGAAGAAGGAATAAAAAAGGTAAAGGATGGAAGGAAAAAGGAATTAAAAAAGACGGAAGGATAGACGGGAAGAAGGAATTCAGGGGGAAAGGAGGAAAAAAAGAAGAAGTCTTCTGCTGGCTTTAAACAGGTGAGGTTAGTTCTGCTGGTCGCCCTGTCTGTGGAACGGGAAGGGGTGGTTGGAAGGATTGGTTTCACTTTCCTTTTTTCCTGAGCCCCACTCTTCCCTGTTGTTCAGCCTCCAGCCCAGTTCCTCAGGGTCCTTCTGCTCCCCACTAGGCCTTTATTTCACTAGGACAGTTGTGCTGTCCTTGAGTTTCACCAATTAGGGGCAACTCACATTCCACCTTGTTGCTCTTTGCTCTCTTAGGTGCTAGGGGCTCTCGGTGCTGCTATGGGTAGTTCAGCCCCCTACTGGGTGGAGTCTTTCTGGGGAATGTAGTCTCCCACAGCCCTGCAGCTCCCCTCTGCTAGGTGTTCTGCCTTCGTCCTAGAGAGCCAGTAGGCCCTGCAGGGCTCTCTGTGCAGGAGGTAGGTAGGAGTTGTTCACAACCAGTCCTTTTAGGTGTGGCCCCTCCCAGGCCATCAGGCCGTTGATCAGGCAGTCTGCTCTGCTGCTTTGGGCCTGAGTCGTGCGGCTGGCCGGTCTGCCGCCTTGGGCCTGTGTGTGGGGCAGCTACTCTCTGCTCCCGGTGTGCACCCACCCGAGGTTTCAGGTGTGGGCACCCCGCTGGGGTTTCAGGTGTGGGCTGCCAGCTGGGGTTTCAGTTGTGGGCCCCCAGTCCGCTAATCTGGGTGCACGCAACCGGACTTCAGGTGTGTGCTGGGGCTGGTTATCCCGCGTTCACTGTCCAGGGGCTGACGGGGGAGGGGCGCCAGAGGCCGCGGCTGCTGTGGAGAGTTCTCTAACTAGCCCCTGAGTGCCTCTATTTTCTTTTTCTTTTTGAGAAATTTTTCCTATTCAAGCCCCCCTGGTCCAAACAAGCACCTGGCTGATCACACAGCTCAGCCTGGCTCTCTCCCAAGAATCCTGCAGCAGACCCTGCATCTGGACCGGGGCTTCAGCTGCCCTTGTCCCCGTGCATATCCCAGGGACCTTATTGTCCTTAAGCACTCTTCTTACCGTCAGATCTTTCAATGTCCTCTATGTTTGTTCTCCGATCTTCATATATGCTGGAATACTGTTGGCTGTTCTCTCTGCTCCTCAGATCACCTAGGTGTTTCACTGTTGTTGAGAGGAAGTGGACTCTGTTCCCACCTATCTCGCTGCCATCTTCCCTCCATCAATTGCTTTTCACAGTTGAAAGCAAATCATCATCATCATGCTTGTTTCTGAAGAAAAATTCTAGATAGAAAACCATGTCTTGTCACAGACACATTTTTAGGGTTTTGTTTTGTTTTTTTATCTTAACAGACTTTGCTTCGCCCTCTTCAAGCTTTATGTGCTTTCCAGCTTCAGCATGGTGCTCGAATTCGCCTCAGCAAGGAACACCTTCTGAAGAATGGATTATATCCTAAATCGATGCCAAAGAACAAACGCAAACTCAGGAAAATGGAACTGTTAATGAACAGTATTATAATTTAGTATAGAGGTTCTTACAGTGCTACTTATGGTGTCTTTGGCTGACAGTATCAGATTAAGTTCTCATACAGTTTAAGTCTGTAGGTTTTTTGAGTGTCTAAAGAATGGGGATTGCATACTGAACTTGCCCAGAAGAACAATGAAAATCAAATAGCCATAAAAGCAAACAAACATAAATTACACTGACTTGGTGAAAAAGGAAGGTTTTATACTGTATTTACTTTTTAAAATGTGCCTCTATTAATTTTTTCAAATCCATAATTTGAGATGTGTTAGTCGTTGAACTGGGTCAGAAGTTTTTATTTTAAAGTGGAAGAAAATTGTTGTGCTTGATTGGAATGGTAATGTTTCCATTAATGTTCCATGGATAATTAAGTGTAGACCTATATTAGAGGATACCTGCATCAATTTGCAATAGTATACACAAACTACAGTTTGAAATAAGTAACAAAAATAATAAGCAGTTTAGATTGAATTTACTTATTTCGTAAAACAGTACAAAGAATAAAGAAACTCAGTATTCTTTAGGGACTAAACTTAAACTCAGCTAATGTGATTAAATGTTCTGTTAATGCCCTTAACTTTTAAATTTAGGTATAATTGGCATATAACATTATATTAGTTTCAGGTATACAACATATTGATTTGGTATTTGTATATTATGAAATGATCAATACATCTTGTTAACATTCATCGCCATACATAGTTTTTTTCCTTGTGAAGGGAACTGTTAAGATTTATTCTTTTAGCAACTTTAAAATATTCAGTACAGTATTATTAGCTATAATATAATCATCAAGTAGTATGTTATATCCCCATGACTTATTTATGTTCTAACTGGAAGCTCGTACCTTTTGACCCACTTGATTCATTTTGCCCACACTGAAGCCCCATCTCTGGCAACCACCATTCTCTGTATCTGCGAGCTATTTTTTTTAATGATTCCACATATAAGAGCTATATGGTGGAGTCCACTTCCCTCTGCACAAGGGTGGAACACCTAGCCAGTCTTCTGAGGAACAGAGTGAGCAGCCAATGTTATCCCAGCATATATGAAGGTTGTAGTCCAGAACTGTAGAGGACAATGAAAAATCAGACAGTAAGCAGAGTGCTTCAGCACAATAAGGTCCCTGGGACCAGTGCATGGACCAGGGTGGGTGCAGCCCCAGACCCAGAGCCTGCCAGGTATGTTGCAGGATTCTTGGGAGAAAACCAAGTCAAAGGCACACTCCCCTGCCAAACAAGGAGATTTGAGGGGCACCAGGATGGACCTGGATACTTGAAGTTGTAGGGGAGAATAAGGATGAAGTGGCAAACACACAGAGGTGGAGTGTACCCGCTGAGACTGTGGATGCTGGCTGGCTAGAGTTGGGCCATGATGGACCCAGTCTTGTTTGAGATTGGGGCTGTGTGAAAGACCAGGCGCTTGTTTTAAGCGGGAGGCTTGAATCTGAGGAATTTTTCAAAAAGAACAAAAAAACAAGCACTCAGGGGCTGTTTAGGGAATTCTCCCGTAGCAGCTGCCTCCACCATCACTGACTGTGCCTGTGCAGCCTCTGCAGTCTCAGCTGTGGGTCCACCTCTGCTGCCAGGACCATAACTGTGACCCTACCCCAGGCTACAGCAGCAGAGTGCCCCCAATTGCACCAGTGACCTTTCTGTGCGCCACTGAATCAGCTGACCCCCACCCTGCCACAGCTGTTCCCATAGCAAAGGAGGCCTGCACACCCCTGACCCACCACCCCGGGTGCAGCAGCAGAGGAGGTGTGCGCCCACATATATAGAGGCAGTCATGTCAGTGCCCCCGCCCTGCGGGCTAACCGGCTTGCTAAAGGGAGGCAGAGCCGCCCCAGCAGATGAGAGCAGCAGGTCTCAGGGAGTCAGCAATCCCCAGAAAGACTTAACTCAGTTGGGGAGCCAAACTACCCTGAAGAGATTCTGAAGTCCCTAGCATCTAGGACAACAAAGAGTGAGAAGGTGGTGTGTGAGTTGCCCCTAACAGGTGCACCTCAAGGATAAGGATTGCACAACTGGTGGACTGAAGGCATAGGCTGGGCGAAGAAGGGCACTGGGGTCCCAGCAGTGAACTGAGAAACTGGGCTGGAGGTTGGGCAGCTGTGAAGAGTGCTGATCAGACATGGTACCCATCTCCACAAAACCACAGGAAAGATCAAGAGCCCAAACCAATGTCCCTCAGCTAGCTGTAGCCAGGAAGACCAGCAGAACTTGCTTGGCACATTTAAACCCAACAGGAGGCTTTTTAAAAAATTCTAAAATTCTTCCCTCCTCCCCCCTCATCCCTCCCTCCCTCCCTCCCTCCTTTCCTTCCTTCCTTCCTTTTTTCTCCCCACAACTCAGACAGTAAAACCTGGAGCTGTGGAAGGACCAGAGTTAGACCCAAAATGGGGTCATCCCAACAACTGAGACAGACAAATTTCACTTTGCTGTTCCAGAGAACTTGCAAGTTATTGTATATTTGTATTATTACTGTTTTTTCATCATTTGTACATCTTTTATTTTATTAGTATTTTTTTATTTCTCTACTTTAAGTTTAGTTTTCTTCACTTGGTTTGTTAAATTGCATTGTTTGACTGGTTTTCCTTATTCTGTGTTTCATAGTGTGTTTTTAATTTTCCTTCTTTCATTTCACTTGTGTTCTAATAGTGCACTACTCTAGGTCGTGTACTTCCTGCTCTTGTTATTTAGATCACATAGATTCTGTCATATGAGTGTTTCTCCATTACTATTTTAATAATTGTTGTTCCATACAATTGTAAATACTACACAGCACCCCTCCTGGATCTGAGCTCACTTCACTGTTTCTGGAACTTTATTACTGTTGTGGTTAATTCTATTCTCTCACACACTACACCTATTTTCTATCCTTCACTCTCACTATATCTCATAATATGACCTTCCACAAGCTCACTGCTTTCTAGATACACATCACAATCCTGCCCGCACCCCACAAGAGTATTATCATTTTTCCACCCTTTTGAAAAACGTGGCTGGCTGGGTGAAATATCACGGTTAACGCTATGCTTACCCAAAGGATATCCTATCTCTTCTCTGTGAGTTGGTACTTTAAATACTACAGAATACACTCTTGATGTCTTAATCCATTTTGTCTTCCCCCTCCAAATGATCACAAAAGAGTAGGAGGGAGCTGTGAACACCAGTATACCTGCTGAAAGATAGAACCCACCAACAGATAATAATGGAAGAAGGTGAAGGAGTGAGTGGAAGCCAAAATAACCCCCACCCAGGATCATCAGGAAATATAACCAAATGGTGGAGAAATTACCCAGTACAAACAACTGAACAATAGTGAGAGAGAAGCCTCAAAACCTCATACAGACAGAAGAACCAGCTTCAACACAACCTGTCCATACCTGCACAACAGAATACAAGATGCGGTGGATGGAGTGACCCTCAGTTAACCAGCTAGAGGAAAGGATCCACCAAAGAAAGATCCAACAACAATTAAAACCCAAAGATATACAGAGATCCAACATAAATGACAGCCCAAGAGCAGCAAGCTCCTGAGTTCAAACAGACTGCACTACTGAATCTCACAGGTCTCCTACCATAGAACTTCACACCCTAAACCCAGGGAGTCAGAACACATCAATTTAAGAGGCACAGGCTAACAAGAAGAGTCTCACAAACAATGGGAAACACAGACCAAATGAAAGGAAAGGAGGAAGCCTCAGAAAGAATGCCAAATGGAATAGAGATAAGTCATCTATCAGATATTGAGTTCAAAGCAATGGTTATAAGGAGGCTCAATGAGCTAAGAGAGACTTACCAAAAACTACAGGGAAATTACAATGAACTCACTGCAAACTGTATCAACATGAAAAAGGAAATAGAAACTATCAACACAGGCCAAGAGGAAATGAAGAATATAATTTCTGACCTGAAGAACACAGTAGAAGGAATCAAAAGCAGGCTAGATGAAGCAGAGGATCAAATCAGCGAGCCAGAGGACAAGCAGAAACAGACACCCAGAAATAGCATGAAAAGGTAAAGGGACTCAGAAAGAATGAAGAATGGTTAAGGGAAATTCAGGATAACATGAAACATAATAATATCCTTATAGTAGTGATACAAGCAGAAGATGTCACAAGGGACAGAAAACCTGTTTGAAAAAATAATGATGGAAAAGTTCCCTAATTTGATGAGACAAGAAGTCACCCAAATCCAGGAAACACAGAGAGTCCCAATCAAGAGGAACCGAAAGAGGCCCACTTCAAGACACATCATAACTAAAATGGCAAAATTCCAAGGCAGAGAGAGAATTGTAAAGGCAGCAAGGGAGAAACAGGAAGTAACATATAAGAAAGCCCCGATAAGACTAGCAGCTGACTTCTCAATAGTAACGCTTCAAGCCAGAAGGGGTGGACAACAAATATTCCAAGTAATGAAAACCAGAGGCCTGCAACCAAGAGTACTCTATCCAGCAAGGCTCTCAATTATAATGGAAGGTGAAATAAGGGGTTTCCCAGACAAAAGAAGCCTCAAAGAATACACCTCCTCCAAACCAGCTCAGCAGGAGATGCTAAAGGGACTTTTTAAGAAAAGGAAGAAAAAGAGTAAGAGAGAGTGAAACACATATATGAAGGAAGTAAAATGGCAATGAATAAGTACCTGTCAATAATAAACCTAATGAAAATGGATTAAATGCTCCAATCAAAAGACATAGAATACCTGAATGGATAAAAAAGCATGACCCACACATATGCTGCCTACAAGAGACCCACCTCAGGACATAAGACCTACACAGACTGAAAGTGAAGGGCTGCAAACAAATTTTCCAAGCAAGGGGATAGGTGAAAAAAAGCCGGGGTAGCAATACTATTATCAGACATAATAGACTTCAAAACAAGGGACATAGAGACTCATAAGGTCGCTTCATAATACTCAAGGGAAGAATCCATCAAGAAGATACAAACATTGTAAATATATATAAACCCAATGTATGAGCACCCAAATATATAAAGAAGATCTTGGAGGACTTCAAGAAAGATATTGACAGCAACACAATTATAGTAGGGGATTTCAACACCCCACTGTCAAAAATGGATAGATCTTCCAAACAAAATATCAACAAAGATATTGTGACATTTAACTATGTTCTAGGTCAAATAGACTAAAGTCATATATACAGAGCCTTTCATCCCAAAGAACTAAAATACACATTCTTTTTGAATGCACGTGGAACAATTTTCAAAGATAGACCACATGATAGGACACAAAACAAGCCTCAACAAGTTCAAGAATACTGAAATATCAAGCATTTTCTCTAATCACAAGGGACTGAAACTAGAAACCAACCTCAAGGAAAAAACTCAAACACATGCAAACTCATGGAGATTGAACAGCATGCTATTAAACAATGAATTCGTCAAGGATGAGATTAGGGAAGAAATCAAAAAGTTTCTGGAAACAAATGAACTCACTACAACCCAAAACTTATTGGCCACAGTGAAGGCAGTCCTAAGAGGGAAGTTCATACCAATACAGGCCTACCTAAAAAAGAGAAGCATTTCAAATAAACAATTTACTGCTTCACCTGCAAGAACTGGAGGAAAAAGAACAAAGATAGCCCAGAGCAAGTAGAAGGAAGGAAAAAACCAGGGTCAGAGCAGAATTAAATGACATAGAGACTAAAAACACAATTCTATGGATCAACGAATCCAGGATCTGGCTCTTTGAAAACAAACAATATTGGCAAGCCTTTAAGCAGGCTCATCACGAAAAAAAAAGAGAGAGGACCCAAGTAAACAATCAGAAATGAAAGAGGAGAGATTACAACTGATACCACGGAAATACAAAGGATTATAAGAAATTACTACAAAGAATTATATGCCAAGTAATTTAAAAACCTTGGTGAAGTAGACAAATTTCATGAAAAATATCCTAGAAAACTCAATGAAGAGGAAGCAGAAGCTTGAACAGACTAATAAAAGCTGACAAAATTCAAGCAGTATCAAAAATCTCCTGACACACAAAAGCCCTGGACCCGATGGTTTCACAGGAGAATTCTACAAAGCATTTAAGGATGACCTAATTCCTGTCCTTCACAGATTATTCCAAATAGTCAAAGAAGATGGAAGACTCCCAAACTGTTTTCATGAAGCCAGCATCATCCTAATCCCCAAACTATATAAAAACACAACAAAGAAAGAAAACTTCAGGCAATTATCGCTAATGAAGATAGTAAAATCCTCGACAAAATATTGGAAACAGCATCCAGCAATATGTTAAAAAGATCATGCACAATAATCAAGTGGGATTCATCCCAGGATGCAAGGATGTTACAATTTCATAAATCAATACACATAATACATCACATAAAAGGAAAGACAAAAATCGTATTAACAGATGTGAAAAAAGCATTTGATAAGGCCCAGCACCCATTTATGATAAAAACACTCAGCAAAGTGGGAATAGAGGGAGCATTCCTCAACATAATAAAAGAGAGACCTACAGCCAACATCATACTCAATGGGCAAACACTAAAAGGTTTCCAACTAAGATCAGGAGCAAGACAAAGTCCACTTTCACCACTTTTATTCAACAATGTATTGCAAGTCCTAGCCACAGCAATTAGACAAGAAAAGGAAATAAAAGGCATCCAAATTGGAAAAGAGGAAACAAAACTGTTCTTGTTTGCAGATGACATGATAGGGTACATTGAAAATCCTATAGACTGCTGCAAAAAACTACGTGACCTAATAAGTGAATTTGGCAAAACAGTAGGATACATAGTCAATATTGAGAAATGAAAGGCATTTTTGTATACCACCAATGAAATATAAGAAATACAAATTATGAAAAAAGTCCCATTTGATATAGCAACAACAAAAATAAAATACCTAGGAATAAACCTAACCAAGGAGACAAAAGACCTGTACTCAGAAAACTACACAACACTGAAGAAAGAAATTCAGGAAGACAAACAAATGGAAGCATGCACCATGCTCATGGATTGGAAGAATTAACATCATCAAAATGGCCATACTACCCAAAGCAATTTATAGATTCAATGTAATCCCTATTAAAGTACTAATGACATATTCCACAAATGTAGAACAAACAGTTCAGAAATTTATATGGAACCCTAAACTACCCGAATAGCTGCAGCAATTTTGAGAAAGAAGAACAAAGCAGGAGGGATCACAATACCTGATATCAAACTGTATTACAAGGCCACTTTAATGAAAACAGGCTGGTATAGGCATAAGAACAGACACACAGACCAATGGAACAGAACAGAGAGCCCAGAAATAAATCCAAGTGTCTATGGTCAATTAATTGACAAAAGGGGCAGAAGCATGAAATTTAGTAAAAATAGCCTCTTCAACAAATGGTTTTGGCAGATCTGGACAGCTACATGCATAAAAATGAAACTCGATCACCAACTATACATACACAAAAATAAATTCAAGATGGATAAAAGACTTAGATGTAAATCCTGACAGCATAAAAGTCCTAGAGGAAAACATCAGGAAAATCTGATATTTCATACAGCAATATCTTCACTGATATGTCCTCTAGAGCAAGGGACATAAATGAAAGAATAGACAAATAGGACCTCATCAAATTAAAAAGCTTCTGCTCAGCTAAAGAAAACAACACTAAAATGAAAAGAGAACCAAATATATGGGAAAATATATTTGCCAAAACACCTCGGACAAAGATTTGATCTCCAAATACATAAAGAACACACACAACTGCACTCCAGAAAGACAGACAACCCAGTTAACAAATGGGCAAAATACTTGAACAGAGACTTCTCCAAGGAAGACATACGGAGGGCCCAGAAGCATGTGAAAAGATGCTCAGCATCACTAGCCATCAGAGAGATGCAAAGTAATACCACAATGATTTACCACTTCACGCTGGTGAGATTGGCCATCATAAACAATTCAACAAAGTGTTGGAGTGGATGTGGAGAAAAGGGAGCGCTAGTGCACTGTTGGTGAGAATTCAGACTGGTGCAGTCACTGCAGAAATCAGTATGGAATTTCCTCAGAAAACTAAAACTGGAACTGCCTTTTGACCTGGAAATTCCACTTTTGGGATTATACCGTGAGAACCCTGAAACACCAATCTAAAAGAATCTATGCACCCCAATGTTCATAGCAGCACAATTTACAATAGCCAAGTACTGGAAGCAACTTACGTGGCCACTCTCAAATGAGTGGATGAAACAACTATGGTATTGTTGCCCTATAGAATACTATGCAGCAGATAGTAAGAAGGAACTCCTGCCTTTTGCAACAGCATAGATGGAACTTGAGAGCTTAATGCTAAGTGAAATAAGCCAGGCGATGAGGGACAAATACCATAACATCTTACCTTTAACCAGATCCTATTCAGGAAAAGAAAAAAGCAATCAAAGCGAAGTATAACTAAAGTTATTTGAATTAATGTGACAGTAACAATCTGACAAAAGCAATCTGTGAGTAACCAGAGCAGAGGGGAGAAGGGAAAATGGGGGAAAGGGTTTTCAGGAGTACTTATAAAGGACACATGGACAAAACCAAGGTGAGAGGGTTGAAGCAAGGGAGGAAGATGGGTTTGGCTGGGGTCAGGGTGGTGTGGTTGGGTGTAAATGCAGACAACTGTAATTGAAGAATAAAATAATACAAAAAGACTTTTAAAAAGTGATATATGGTATTTGTGATATATGGTATTTGTCTTTTACTGACTTACATGATTTTACATAACATAATGCCCTCAAGCTTATGTATGTCACTGTTGGGAATGGCCCTGCCTGGTTTCAGAGGCTGTAACCCCCCATGATTAAGGCTGAGTCAGAATTGGGACCATAAACCACTAAGGAGACAAAGCTTATCTCCCTGGCAGGTGTGCCACCTCTGCCCACTTCACCCTGCTTGGCCCTGAGCTTGGCCAGTTAGCCAATGACGGGTAAGAATCCTCAAGGGAGGATCAACCTAAGACAGGCATGGTCACGGAAGAGGCCCACAGGGAAGGACTCGGGGGGCTGTGGAAAAAGGGGGTGATGGACCCTCGCCCCTCAGCTTTGAAATAGCCTGAGTCCTCATTCTGTCTGCAAGAAGTCTCCTAATCTCTTGGCTGCCTTACTTCCCTTGCCTGACTTAAGCCTGAAACAATGACAGAGGGCAATGCAGTCCTGTGCTGGGAGGAATGGATTCCCTGGGGAATCAGGCCTAAGAAAAATACATACATTCCTGTGAAACCTACTTAATTTGTACCCTCAGTTTAAAAGATAAGGGTCCAGACCTGAGACGAGTCTGGCGCCTAAAGTTTTATGGCCCTCTAACTAATTGGCTGTAACTCAGAATAAGCCCTAAAAGTTCTCTGTAAATCTTGTATTGTTTAACCCTTACTGGCTGACAATGATTGATGAGCTTTATCTGTATTCCTATGCGAATGAACCTAATAAAAGCCCCTGGAGAGAGAGGCTCTGGGCCCTTCTCCTTTGAGAGAAGCGGCCACCTTTCCTCCCCAAGCAGATCATGTCTTGGTAGTCTTTTTCTTCATCTGTGGCGGACCGGGGCGCTGTGTTAAAACCCCCCCGACATGTCACAGGGATGAGATTTTATACTTTTTGTGGTTGATGAACATTCCATTTGGACATATCTGTAATTTTTTAATCCATGCATCTGTTGATGAACACTTAAGTGGTTTTGTTTTCTTGTCTATTTTTGGCTATTGTAAATAATGCTGTAATAAGCTAAGGGGTGCATATATATATATATCTTTTTGAGTTATTGTTTTCATTTTCTTCACATATATTCCCAGAAGTGGAATTGCTGGGTTAGATAGTAGTTCTGTTTTTAATTTTTTGAGGAGCCTCTATACTGTTTTCCATAGTGTCTGTACCAATTTTATTGCCACCAACAGTGCACAAGGATTCCCTTTTCCTCACCAACACATATTTCTTGTCTTTTAGATCATAGCCATTCTGACAGGTGTGATGCAGTATCTCATTGTGATTTTGATTTGCATTTCCCTAATGATTTGTGATGTCAAGGATCTTCTCAAGTACCTGTTGGCCATCGTATGTCTTCCATGGAAAAATGTCTATTCAGATATTCTTGTTTATTTTTAAGTCCGATTTTTTGACCTTTGAGTTGTATGCATTCTGTACATATTTTGGATATATTCTTCTTATCAGATATGCTTTGCAGATTTTTTCCCCATTTAGTAGGTTGCCTTTCATTTTGTTGATGGTTTTCTTTTCTGTGCAGAAGCTTCTTAGTTTAATGTAGTTCTATTTTTTATTTTTTGCTTTTGTTGTGAGGTTAGAAATTATTTTCAAGACTGATGTCAAAGAGATTACTGCCTGTGTTTTCTTCTAGGTTTTTTTGTGGTTTTAGGTTGTACATACAAGTCTTTAATACATTTTGAGTTAATTTTTGTGTATAGTGTGACATAGTAGTCCCGTTTTATTCTTTTGTGCATAACTGTCCAGTTTTCTCAACATCACTTATTGAAGAGATTGTCCTTTACACTTTGTATATTCTTGGCTCCTTTATTGTAAGTTAACTGACCATATATGTGTGAGTCTGTTTATTTATTTTTAGGGTTTAAAATCTCTCTATATTGAAGAAAATTAAGAACATTAGAGGGATTTCTTCAAAATATTTTCAGAATTTGACATATTATGGCTAGTTTCTTAGAGAATGAAAGAAAGAAATAGGGGCATATTACAATGTGGTAATGGAAATTCATTTAAAGGATAGAACAAAATCCTAGGAAACATGTACAACAAAACCATTTACTGGAAGACACAAAAAAGTTCTAACTGACAAAGTTCTAAAGTGTAGCTGCTCATAGTGACAATGTATCACACCCTCACACAGTTGGATAAGAACCAGACATGAAAGATTATCATGATGGTGAAGAAGTGAAAGATCATGTGGGTAAGACTATTTGTCACTTTTTAGAGCTTCTTGTATGTGACAGTGTCTCTGGTAAGAATATTATATACATTTTGTATTTATTCCTCACTACATAACAGTGAGTTAAGGATCAGTTATTCTTATTATATAAATGTTCTTATTTTTAAAATGAGCAGAATAATTCTCAAATAGTTTAAATAATTTGGGTGTTTTGAGTAAAAAAGGTCAAGAATTTAAAGAAAAAACTGCTCTGAAAACTATATTCTTAACTACAATTCTAAAGAGTCTCCAGTGAAAAACAATAGCCATGAATTTCTACCTTCCAAAGCCACTTCTCTGACAAAATCAACTCATATTGCCTAATTTTCTTTGTGAGTAGTTAACAAGGTCTTCAACTCTTGAAATAGAAAATAGAAAATTTTCTGCCCTCCATGTGAGCAGATCAGCTTCATGGTGGAATAAATGTCTTGCACTGGAATCACAGGCTCAATTTTAAACTTCATTTGACCCTTCAGGGAACCTTTGTTTGTATAACAACCTTGTATCAGACTTGTGTATTCAACTACTACTAGATCTCCACCTAAGTGTACAGTGTCTGTATGAGTTTATTTTTGAACACTATTCTTTCCATCGATGTGTGTGCCTGTTTCTATGAGAGTATCATACTGTTTTGATTACTGTAGCTTGGTAAGATAGCTTGAAATCAGGGAGCTTGATGCCTTCACTTCATAGGATTGATTTAGCTATTTGGGTTATTTTGTTGTTCTATACATATTTTAGGATTGTTTGTTCTATTTCTGTGAAAAATGCCACTGGTATTTTGATAGGACTGCTCTGGGTAGTAGCCCTAATTTCTAAAAAGGTGTGCGTAATTTTGAAAAGAAAAAAATTTCAATCACTCTGAAGTTTAAATTTTCAGTATTCATTGCACAGGTTTATTGAATCATAAACTAGTTTAATTGACACTTTCATATAGAAATGACTGAAGTAGATTATAATACAACTGTAATTTCAAGAACATATTTCTGTAACTAGGTCTATTTAAATACTTAGGAGGGCATAAACTTTCAATTTGAGAGAATAAATTTCTCCTATGTGTTTGGGAAAATATTAACTGAGATTTTGTATAGAATGAGTGATATGTATGTAATACATATTTATATCTACTTAAAAATATCTGCTGCAGGTATATACGTATTTTTCCAATAAGAGGGGTCTTTGTTTTGGTCTTTATAACTTCTAGAGTTTCCTGTATCCAGTTTAAGTTGTAAGGAAAAACTGAACATGTGATTTAAGTCACTTGGGATACACACACACACACATATGTAAGGGTGAACATATACCAACATATTTCAAACCAATTTTTTTCTGACCAGTCCTTATTTATTAGTTTATTGTTGACCTGGAGTAGGCCCTTATAAAATCTTTAATGCTGTCATAATTAGAATGCTAATGAATGTTTGGGGAAACTCAGGAAATATTTTGAAATAGTAAAAGTTAGATTTATATCTTTTACTGTTGACTTTTCTTGGATTTAAAAACAAATTAACTCATTAATCTACCTACCAATAATCAAGTGATTATGTAGGCGTAATAGCAAAGAAACAGTATATAATAACGTATAACCGTTTCTCAACAACCTTTTGGAAAAAAAAAGTTCCGGCAGAAGACACCATTTAAATCTTAAAATTTTACTATAATTTTCATTGCTTTTTTAGTGTAATTGCTACTTTTATCTTTTTCTTTCTTTTCTTTTTTTTGTTCAAGTATAGTTGTCTCCATTTACCTATCACCACTTTCCTGCGCTCCAATCACCCCACCTCCCACCCTCAATCCTGCCACCCTTTGGCTTAGTCCATGGGCCCTTTCTACATCTTCCTTGATGACCCTTCCCCTTTGTTCCCCTATTATCTCCTCCCCACCTCCCGTGGTGACTATCAGTTTGTCCTTTATTTCAGTGTCTCTAGTTATATTTTGCATGCTTATTTGTTTTGTTGATTAGGTTCCACTTATAGGTGAGATCACATGGTATTTGTCTATCACTGCCTGACTTATTTTACTTAGCAAAATGCTCTCCAGTTCTATCCATGCTGTCACAAAGGGTAAGAGCTCCTTCTTTCTTTCTGCTGCTTTCTGTCTTTCTTAATGTTCCACTGTGTAAATGTACCAGGTTTTTGATCCATTCATTTACTGATGGGCACTTAGGTTGCTTCCAGGACTTGGCCATTGTAAATTGCGCTGCTATGAACATTGGGGTACATAGGTTCTTTTGGATTGGTGTTTCAGGGCTCTTAGGGTATGATCCCAGCAGTGGAATTCCTGGGTTAAAAGGCAGTTCCATTTTTACTTTCCTGAGGAACTTCCATGTTTTCCACAGTGACTGCACCAGTCTCCATTCCCATAAACAATGTACTAGTGTTCCCTTTTCTCCACAACTTCTCCAGCACTTGTTGTTTGTTGACTTTGTTATGAAGGCCATTCTGACCTGTGTGAAGTGGTATCTCAATTTGATGTGGACACCAGCCCACAGTGTCTGTGGTGTTATAGATGAGATGAGACCAATTCACACGGACTATAGAAATTCTGTGGAGGAAAGGGGATGACACGGCTGCTCTCTCAGTGAAAGAGTGGGCTGGCCCTATCCCTCACCTGGACAGGCTTTTACTGTTTTTTTTTTCTGGCACATTACATTGAGGATGGTCCTCATTTACTATGTGTGGGTTCACTTTAGGTGGTTACCTTTTACAGAAAACAAAGGAGAGGATGTTGCTAATTACATCAAAAAGGAAGGATATTTGCAAATGTAAAGGGAAAAGTGGTTGAACTGGTTACACTCATCCTTGAAAAGTTTAGCATAGATTTTAGGAAGTTACTTTAAAGATATGCAGTAAATCTTTGCTGCCTCAATTCAGGGTGATGGAGTTTTAGCAAAAAGCAAGTCTCAAAGCAGCCTAGGTACAATGCAGGCCTGATTCCCCACGGGAGAACCTATCCATGGGTGTGGATCCTGTGTGCCAGACCTCGCTTTCCACTGGCCTTTCCGAGTGGGAGTTGGGCTACATTTCCCATGCCATGCAGAATGATCTTCCATATCAATTTCATTTTAATTTGCATCTCTCTGATGGCTAGTGATGCTGAGCATCTTTTCATATATCTCTGGACCCTTTGTATGTTCTCCTTGGAGAATTGTGTGTTTAGGCCCTTTGACCATTTTTTAATTGGATTGTTTGTCTTCCTGAAGTGGAGTCATGTGAGTTCTGTATGTATTTTGGAGATCAAACCCTTATCTGAGGTATCATTAGCAAATATGTTTTCCCATATAGTTGGTTCTCTTTTTATTTTAATGATGCTTTCTTTAGCCATGCAGAAGCCTTTTAATTTGATTAAGTCCCATGTAGTTAATCTTTCCTTTATGTCCCTTGCTTTATGGGACGTATCAGTGAAGATGTTGCTGCATGGAATGTCTTGAGATTTTTCTTCCTATCTTCTTCTCTAGGAATTTTATGGTGTCAAGACTTACATTTAACTCTTTTATCCATCTTGACTTCATTTTTGTGTGTGGTGTAAGTCGGTGGTCGAGTCTCATTTTTTTGTATGTAGCTGTCCAGATCTCCCACCACCAGTTGTTGAAGATGCTATTACTATTCTTTTATGTGCTTCTGCTCCCTTTGTAGAACATTAATTCAACATAGAGCCATTAGGTTGAGGTCTTCTCCCTCTGCTCCCATGTTATTGAGTGTTTTTTTCATAAATGGGTGTTGTACCTTATCAAATACTTTTTAAGCATGTATTGATATGATAATGTGATTTTTGTCTCTCGTTTGGTTTATGTGATATATTACATTTATTGATTTTTGAATATTGTACCATTCTTACTATCCCTGGGATGAATCTCACTGGATCATGGTGTATATTTTTTATATATTGCTGGTTGTGGTTTATCAATATTTTGTTGAGGATTTTAGTGTCTATGTTCATTAGTGATATGGGTCTGTAGCTTTCTTCATTGTGTTTTTATCTGGTTTTGGGATTAGGATGATTCTGGCCTTAGGAAAAGAGTTTGGGAGTATTCCCTCTTCTTGGATTTTATGGAATAGTCTGAGAAGGAATGGGTTAGTTCTTTTTTAAAAGTTTTGTAAAACTCTCCTGTGAAACCACGCGGTACAGAGCTTTTGTGTGTCAGGAGTTTTTGATTACTGTTTCAGTTTCACCATCTTTTATCAGTCTGTTCAGGCTTCCTGCAGCTACTTGATTTAGTTTTGGGAGATGATATTTTTCTAGAAATTTGTCCATTTCACCCACGTTTTCAAATTTCTTGGCATAGAGTTGTTTGTAGTAATTTCTTAAAACTTCTTGTATTTCTGTGGTATCAGTTGTAATTTCTTCTTTCATTGCTGATTGTGTTTATGTGGGTCCTCACCCTTATTTTCTTGAGGAGTCTGGGTAAAGACTTGTCACTTTTGTTTATCTTTCAAAGAACTAGCTCCTAGATTTATTGATCCTTTGAATTGTTCCTTTAGTCTCTATGTCATTTAATTCTGCATTGATCTTGATTATTTCCTTTCTTCTACTTGCTCTGGGCTTTATTTGTTGTTGTTCCTCCAGTTATGTATTTGTAGGGTTAGGTTGTTTGAAGTGTTTCTATCTTTTTTAGGTAGGTCTGTATAGATATGAACTCCCCTTTGGGACTGCCTTTGCTGTGTCCCATAAGTTATGGACTGTTGTTAGTCATTTTCATTTGTTTCCAGAAACTTTTTGATTTCTTTCTTGGTCTCATTCTTGACCCATTCATTGTTTAATAGCATGCTATTCAATCTCCATGAGTTTGAATGTTTTCGAGTTTTTTCCTTGAGGTTGGTTTCTAGTTTCAAGTCCTTGTGGTCTGAAAAAAGGCTTGGTATCATTTTAATTTTCTTGAATTTTTTGAGGCTTGTTTTGTGTCTTGTTATGTTGTCTTTGAAAATACTCCACATGTATTTGAAAAGAGTGTGTATTTTCAGCAGAGAGAAAGAAGGAGCTTATACCCTTTGCAACAGCATGGATGAAACTGGAGAGCATTATGCTAAGTGAAATAAGCCAGGCGGTGAGGGACAAATACCATATGATCTCACCTTTAACTGGAACATAATCAACAAAAGAAAAAAGCAAACAAAATACAACCAGAGACATTGAGGTTGGGAACAGTCTAGCAGTGGCCAGGGGGGAGTGGGGTGGGGACAGTGGGAAGAGGGGATTGCAGGAACTATTATAAAGGACACATGGACAAAATCGGGGGGATGGTGGGGGTGGGGGGGAGGGAAGGGGAGAAAAGGCATACAACTGTAATTGAATAACAATAAAAATTAAAAAAAAAAGAAAAGTGTGTATTTTGATTCTTTGGTATTAAACATCCTTTATATATCAGTTAAGTCCATTTGACTCAGGGTGTCATTAGTTCCGTAATATCCTTGTTGATATTTTGTTTGGTAGATCTATCCATTGTTGATGGTTGTTTGTTAAAATTCTGTAGTATAATTTTGTTGCTATCTATATCTTTCTTGAACTCCTCCAAGATTTTCCTTATGTATTTGGGTGCTCGTCTGTTGGGTGCATATTTGTTTAAAATATTTATGTCTTCTTGATGGATTCTTCCCCTGAGTATTATAAAGTGACCTTCTGGGTCTCTTTCTATGGCCTTTCTTTTGAAGTCCATTTTGTCTGATATAAGAATTGCTAAGCTGTTTTTTTTTGTTGTTGTCCATTTGCTGGGAATATTTTTTTCCAGCCCTTCACTTTCAGTCTATGTAGGTGTTTTGTTCTGAGGTGGGTCTCTTCTAGGCAACATATGTATGGGTCCTGATTTCTTATCCCTTCAGCTACCCTTTCTTTTGATTGGAGCATTTAATCCATTTACATTTAAGGTTAGTATTGATAGGTAGATATCCATTGCCATTTTACACCCTTTGTTCCTATATTCCTTTCTCTCTTAGTCTTTTTCTGCCTTTTCTTAAAGCAGCCCCTTTAGCATATCTTGCAGTGGTAGTTTGGTGGAGTTGTATTTTTTCTTTCTTCTTTTGTCTGGGTAACTCCTTATTTCACCTTCCATTTTAATTGAGAGCCTTGCTTGTAAAGTAGTCTTGGTTGCAAGCCTTTTGTTTTTCATTACTTGGAATATTTCTTGCCATTTCCTTCTGGCTTGCAGTGTTTTTGTTTTTTCTTTTTTCTGAAGTTAGTGGCTAGCCTTATTGGAACTCCCTGGTATGTTACTTCCTGTTTCTACCTAACAGCCTTTAAGATTCTTTCTTTGTCTTAGAATTATGCATAATTTCAATTATGATGTGTCTTGGGGTAGGTCTCTTTGGATTCATCTTGATTGGAATCCTCTGTGCTTCCTGAACTTGTGTGACTTTTCCTCTAATCAAGTTAGGGAAATTTTCCATCATTACTTTTTCAAACAGGGTTTCTATCCCTTGCTTCTCTTCTTTTCCTTCTGGTATTCCTATTTTACAGATATTATGATGTTTCATGTTGTCCTCCAGTTTCCATAACACTTCTCCATTATTTTTTAGTCTTTTTTCCTTTCTTGCTCTTTCTGGGAGCTTTTTTCTACATTTTCTTTTGCTGATCACTCTCTATGGTTTCAGAGATTGTAGCCCCATGAGAGCAAGCTCTGAAAGGGTCTGGTAAGTCTCCCTGGAAAGCCACGGCATAGTGCAGGTTGCTGGCATGACTCAATTCTAACACCAAGGGTCCCATGGGAATCAGGCCTAAAATGTACATTTTTGTCCTTTGAAGCTGGCTCTGCTCAGTGATAAGCCCTGTTGGTATAACCCAGATGTTTGAGTTCAAGGCACAAGGAGTGAAACTCCCTAGGTCATGATATACACTTTTATAGCCATTTGGCGTCAGCATGTCTTACAGACCCTAACCTGAAAAGATTTCTGTGTTTCTTCAATTGTTATCTATAGATAGTATTAGTTTTTTATGACTATATCCTTGTTGCACATTGATTGATAAGCTATGAATGTGTGTTGTATGCCCCTGTACTTCCCAACCCTGATAAAAACCATATCAGAGAAGGGCTCAGGACATTCTCCACTAGAGGGAATCATCACCCCTTTTCCCACTGGAGCAACAAGATTGTGTCCAGGACGACTCTTTATTCTCATCTGTGGTGGCCCAGGGAACCTCAGTTCTCCTCTAGCTCACTGATTCGATCTTCTGCTCCATCTAGTCTCCTTTGATTCCTTCTACTATATTTTTCAATTCAGTAATTGTATTCTTTATTTACTCTTGGCTCTTGCTGATAGTTTCTGTGTCCTTTTGCATGATGATGTAGTTTGCAATAAATTCTTCATAGTGTCCCTGTCATTTTTAATAATTCTCCTGAGCTCATTGAACTTCCTTATAACCATTGTTTTGCACTCAATATCTGATAGTTTACTTGCCTCTATTTCATTTAGAAATCTTCCTGGGGATTCCTCCTTTGCTTTTGAGTGGGGTTTGTTTCTTTGTCTTCCCATTTTTTGTGAGACTCTTTTTGTTTGCTTCTGCTTCTTCAATGGATCATTTTGACTCCCTTACTTTGTGGCGTGAACTTCTTTAGTAGGAGACCTTTGAATTCAATGATGCAGTCTCCTAGATCTCCTCAACTTGATGCTCTTGGGATGCCCTTGTATTGTTTATGCTGGTTTTCTGGATGTAATTGGGTTTTGATTGTTGTTGAGTCTTGCTTTGGTGGATCCTATCCTCCATCTGTTTGACTAAGAGTCACTCTGCCCACCACATCTTCTGTGCTGTTGTGCAGATGGTAGCAGAACAAAATCACAAAGCCCAGGAAATAAAATCACACCAGCAAAAATAACTACCCCCAACAATCCCACTATCAACAGCAAATGAACCAGTATTTAAAAGGATGTAAAGAAATTAAGACTATTATAAGAAAGGAGAGCAAATATGAGATGACCTACTGAAAGTAAAATGATTTTGAGAGGGTATAGGTTGGAGCACTAATAAGAATTGGGAATCAGAGCAATGAAAAGAGAGAAAAATTTACATCATGAATAAAAAAGGGAATGAAGAATGAGGAATATGTACAAACTTGATAGACCTGAAATGAATGTTAAAAAGCTATGCAAGAAATAAAATATCGTAAATCATGGAGAAAATCATAGTGGATTTTGTCTAGGTAGCCTCTCATATTTGCCAGTGTTTTATCTTTCTGGATCTGCCTCTGGTGATATCAGATGTTGACCCCATCTGACCTTAAGCAGCCTGTTGGAGACTGCCTGGGATCTACTGTTTGTGGCTGTGTCCTTCACTAGTTAATCTAGTCACTCTGCATTCAGAAGTCAGGTTTAAGCACCATAGGGTGGGGCAGAATCCCTCCTGTGTTTAGGGTATTGTTTCCCCTCAGGCTGCTGCTGCTCAGAGAGGAATGGTCTGCCTGAGCAGGATGGCTGCTGCCATATGGGGGATGAGTCAGCACCATATTCCTGGTGGCTACTCTCTCAGTTTTCTCCCCAAAGCCTGACCCTAGTCTCTCTTCAGATGTCTCTGGTACACTCTGCGCCCCCTTTACCACGGATCTACTGTCTGTGGCTGACTCCTTCAGTTGTTAATGTAGTCACTTTGCACTCAGCAGTCAGGCTTAAGTACCACAGGGCCAGGGCAGAGTCCCTCCTGGGATCAGGGCTATTGTTTTCCCTCAGGCTGCTGGTGCTTATAGGGGAGTGGTCTTCCTGAGCAAGATGGCTGCTGCTGTATAGGAGATGACTCAGCACTGGGATTCTGGTGTCTACTCTCTTAGTTCTCTCCCCCAAACCTCTGAACCCAGGCTCTTCTCAGGTGTCTCTATCCCACTTTGCCCCCACTTTTGCTGGAGTCCAGCATCTCTCACTATTGTCCAGTTGTTTATTATGGGTGATTTCCTCACAATTTAGTTGTAACTCCAGATTTGTCCTGGGAGGAGGTTAGTGTGACTTCCATTCACTCCGTCACCATCTTCCAAATCCTCTGCTTTTATCTTTTTAAAACAACATTTTAGGGTGTTTTTTAATTCAACAAAGTTTAAAATTTAGTGGTTTTGGAAATTGTTTAAAACTTTTAAATGAAAATATATACAGTTTTCCAAATTACAGACCTCTTAAATTATTTTACTATTTTTTAAAATTTTTACTGAACTCTTAGCAATGTGATTTCATTTAATCTTCTGTAGTCTACAATTTTTCTTTAATTAATTGCTCTCATTAAACAGTTCTAAAATCAGTGATGAACATTTTTAGTTTCTAAAAATTCTCAAAGTGTGTAGTATTATGTAAGGTGGTTAACTGAAAATTTAATTTGGCTTTTAAACTTTGTTACTTTTTTGTTGTATTAGTTGGCTTTTAAATTCAGATGTTTTTTTATTTCCTTGATTTGTCTGGACTGATTCCTGGTTTTGTGGATTTGTAATTGACAGTAGGCTTTACATGTATACTTTAACTTACAATTTGTGGGGAGATTGTTTTCTGAGTTGTTACTTAAACCATGTAAATCAGAAAGTAGTATTATCTTATTTACAATGTGGCTGTATAGTCAGCACATTTTTGGTGCGTTGAAGTCACTGTGTAATATATGGTATTTTGAGAGCTTCTTATGCAGGTGAGTATAAAGGGTTGAGAACTATACAATATGAAGCAATTCACGGTGCTTGCCAGCTTTCTGTATATTAGATGACAAAGTTTTTTACGTGCAACATGAGACAGTAAGAAAAATGATGTTCCCTCGTGTTAAGACTCTATGGGGAACCGTTCCAAGCATGGGATATGTGGCCCAGCCCCCACTCGGAAATGCCAGTGGGGAGCGAGGTTGATGGGCAGGACCTACATCCACGGATAGGTTCTCCCATGGGAAATCAGGCCTGCATTATACATAGGCTGCTGTGAGACTTGCTTTTCCTAAAACTCCCTCACCCTGAGTTGAGGCAGCAAATATTTACTGAGTATCTTTGACTTCCTAAAGTCTGTGCTAAACCTCCCAAGTATGGAGTGTAACCAGTTGAACCACTTCCCCCTTCAACTGTAACATCCTTCCCTTCGAAGTAATTAGGAGTATTCTTTTTTGTTTGTTTGTTTTATTTTTTTCAATTAATTAATTGATTTTTATTCAGTTACAATTGTCTGCATTTTCTCCCCTTCCCTCCACCCCACCCCAGCCAGTCCCACCTCCCTCCCCCACCTCTACCCTCCCCCTTGATTTTGTCCTCATGTCCTTTATAGTAGCTCCTATAGTCCTTTGTTCTCTGTAAAAGGTAATTACCTACAGTGAACCTGTGCATAGTAAATGAGGACCATCCTTGATGTAAGGTGCCTAGAAAAACAATAAAAGCCTGTCAAGGCAAGGGTTGGGCCGCTCTCCTCTTGAGAGAGTGGCCAAGGCACTCAGAGGCACTCTCCTCTTGAGAGAGTGGCCGTGCCGTCCCTTTTCCTCCACAGGACTCGGTAGTCCGTGTGTATTTGTATATTGCCACCACAACACTGGATCCTGCAGGCTGGAATCCGTGTCAAGACTCCAAACCTGTTTCCTTAGCCATGACCATTACAATGTTTTTTCCCCCCGTAAATCACTACCTCTATTGTTAGTGATTTATGTAGAAGAAGCCCAAATTGGCTGTTTAAAAATGTAAATTGAGTTATTAGAGACTCCTTTCCATTGAGTGATGCTGAATCAGGGATTTCAATAGTTGACTCATGGACAATGGGTGGGGGATTGACTGGGAGTTGTGGGGGGATGGGATAGAGAACTGCATTTCTGATTGAGTTGAAGTTTGCATTTAGGCATAAAGGTATGATGGGATTCATTCATCCTGAGGTTAGAACATGATGTAAATCCTTAAATATTAAGAATGAATCTTTTTACCTTTATAGAGGAATAATTGACAAATATCATCATGTATTTAAACTATACAGTGTGATGATTTTCTATACATATACATTGTAAAATGATTACAGGATCAAAATAATTAACATATCCATCACCTCATATAGTTAACATAAGTAACTCCTTTTGTGTGTATATGTGACAAGAATGCTTAAATCTAATTGTAATTATTTGATATTATATATTACTAAATAATCAGGACAGTAAGTCTAATTGATATTTATAACCACACATAGTGACAAATTATTCCTTTTTATGATGAAAATTTTTAAGATTTACTCTCTTAGGAACTTTCAAATACACAATTTAGTATTAACTGTAGTCATCATGCTGTACATTAGATACTCAGAACTTATTCTTCTTGTAACTGATAATTTGTGTCCTTTGATCTATATTACTTTATTTCCCCCTATTCCTATCCCCTGGCAACTACCATTCTTTTCTCTGTCTCTTTGAAATGGGCTTTAAAAAAATGTTTATCCTCTCCTGAGGACTTCTTTTATCATTGCTTTTAGAGGGAGAGGAAGTACTCAAAATCTTGGTATGTGCCCTGACTGGAAATCAAATCAGAAACCTTTCAGTTATGGAATTGTCTTGCAACCTGTCAGGGCCAGGCAGGTTCACTCAGGATTTTGGGAGATGGAAGAAAATGTGCGGAGTTGTGGGAATGAAACACATGCCTTCGTTCAAGGGTGGGCAGTCCATGCACACTGTAATCCACATGTTGCCAAGTGGGAAGCCCTGACTCTAAATGAACACAAAGCTGGCAGGGTGTGAAAACATTGTATAACACTGCGTGATTCTTCGCATATGGGCCTACTCAAGGTTATTGGAAAACACTTATGGGACCCAGTCTCAAGGATAT
This sequence comes from Desmodus rotundus, assembly GCF_022682495.2. Classification (NCBI taxonomy): domain Eukaryota; kingdom Metazoa; phylum Chordata; class Mammalia; order Chiroptera; family Phyllostomidae; genus Desmodus; species Desmodus rotundus. Next base: position 88,032,817 of record NC_071387.1, on the reverse strand, counting down.
GGGAACACTGCTTATCTTAGTTGCCCAGACATTAGTTTAAAGAGCCTGATTGCCTTCAATAACCCTACAAGGATGATGCTCCAATCAACTGAACCACACTGGCCAGGGCTGGTTTTCTTTTCTTTTTTAAAAATTTTTATTAATTTTTATTTTTTATTTACTTTTTAATTAAACATTTTTTATTGTTGTTCAGTTACAGTTGTCTGCATTTTCTCCCCATCCCTCCACCCCAGCCCAGCCAAAACCACCTCCCTCCCCCACCTCTGCCCTCCCACTTGGTTTTGTCCATGTGTCTTTTATAGTAGTTCCTGAAAACCCCTCTCCCCACTATCCCCTCCTCACTCCCCTCTGGCTACTGTTACATTGCTCTTAATTTCAATGTCTCCGGTTATATTTTGTTTGCTTTTTTTGTTGTTGATTAGGTCCAGTTAAAGGTGAGATCATATGGTATTTGTCCCTCACAACCTGGCTGATTTCACTTAGCATAATGCTCTCCAGTTCCATCCATGCTGTCACAAAAGGTATAAGCTCCTCCTTTCTCTCTGCTGCATAGAATTCCATTGTGTAAATGTACCATAGTTTTTTGATCCATTCACTTACTGATGGTGACTAAGGTTGCTTCCAGGATTTGACTCTTGCAAATTGTGCTGCTATGAACATTGGGGTGCATATGTTCCTTTGGATTGGTGTTTTAGGGTTCTTAGGGTATAATCCCAGCAGCAGAATTGCTGGGTCAAAAGGCAGTTCCATTTTTAGATTTCTGAGGAAATTCCATACTGTTTTCCACAGTGGCTGCACCAGTCTGCATTCCCACCAACAGTGCACTAGGGTTCCCTTTTCTCCACATCCTCTCCAACATTTGTTTGTTGATTTGTTTATGTCGGCCACTCTGACCGGTGTGAGATGGTCCCTCATTGTGGTTTTAATTTGCATCTCTCTGATGGCTAGTGATGCTGAGCATCTTTTCACATGTCTCTGGGCGCTCTGTATGTCTTCCTTGGAGAAGTGTCTGTTCAAGTCCTTTGCCCATTTTTTAATTGGGTTACTTGTCTTCCTGGAGTGGAGTCATGTGAGTTCTTTATATATTTTGGAGATCAGGCCCTTGTCTGAGGTATCTTTGGCCAATAGGTTTTTCCATACTGTTGGTTCTCTTTTCATTTTAATGCCATTATCTTAAGCCGTGTAGGAGCTCTTTATTTTGCTGAAATCCCATTTGTTTATTTGTTCCTTTATGTCTCTTGCTTTAGAGGATGTGTCTGTGAGGATGTTGCTGTGTGGAATGTCTGAGATTTTCCTGCCAATGTTTTCCTCTAGGACTTTCATGGTGTTATGACTTATATTTAAGTCTTTTATCTACCTTGAATTTATTTTTGTGTATGCTGTAAGTTGGGGATCAAGTTTCATTTTTTTGCAGGTACCTGTCCAGATCTCCCAACACCATTTGTTGAAGTGGCTATTTTTGCTCCATTTTATGTTCCTGCCTACTTTGTCAAATATTAATTGACTGTAGAGTCTTGGGTTTCTTTCTGGGCTCTCTGTTGTGTTCCATTGGTCTATGTGCCTGTTTTTATGCCAGTACCAGGCTTTTTTGATGACAGTGGCCTTGTAATACAGTTTGATATCAGGTATTGTGACCCCTCCTGCTTTGTTCTTCTTTCTCAAAATTGCTGCAGCTATATGGGGTTGTGTATGGTTCCATATAAATTTCTGAAGTGTTCTATATCTGTCAAATATGTCATTGGTACTTTAATAGGGATTGCATTGAATCTATAAATTGCTTTGGGTAGTATGGCCATTTTGATGATGTTAATTCTTCTAATCCATGAGCATGGTGAATGCTTCCATTTGTTTGTGTCTTCCTTAATTTCTTTCTCCAGTGTTGTGTGGTTTTCTGAGAACAGGTCTTTTACCTCCTTGGTTAGGTTTATTCCTAGGAACATTCTTTTTTCTTTTTGCTATAGCAAATGGGATTTCCCCCCTGAATTCTATTTCTGGTATTTCATTGTTGGTGTAAAAAAATGCCTTTGATTTCTGAATATTTACTTTGTATCCCACTGGTTTGCCAAGTTCATATATTAGGTTGAGCAGTTTTTTGGTGGAGTCTATAGGATTTTCCATGCACACTATCATGTCATCTGCAAACAAAGACAGTTTCGTTTCCTCCCTTCCAGTTTGGATGCCTTTTATTTCTTTTTCTTGTCTAATTGCTGTGGCTACGACTTCCAATACTATGTTGAATAGGAGTGGTGAGAGAGGGCATCCTTGTCTTGTTCCTGATCTTAGTGGGAAAGCTCCAAGTTTTTGTCCATTGAGTATGATGTTGGCTGTAGGTCTCTCATATATGGCCTTTATTATGTTGAGGAATGCTCCCTCTATTCCCACTTTGCTGTTTTTATCAGAAATGGGTGCTGTACCTTATCAAATGCTTATTCCACATCTATTGATATGATCATGTGGTGTTTCCCTTTGCTTTTGCTGTGTATTATGTTTATTGATTTGCAAATATTGTACCATTCCTGCATCCCTGGGATGAATCCTACTTGATCATGGTGTATGATTTTTTTTAACATATTGCTGTGTGGAGAACTGTTCCAAGCATGGGAAATGAGGCTCAGCCCCCACTCAGAAAAGCCAGTGGGGAGCGAGGTTGGCAGGCAGGACCCACATCCATGGATAGGTTCTCCAATGGGAAATCAGGACTGCATTGTACCTTGACTGCTATGAGACTTGCTTTTGCTAAAACTCCCTCACCCTGAATTGAGGCAGCAAATGTTGACTGCGTATCTTCATCTTCCTCAAATCTGTGCTAAACCACCCAAGTATGGAGTGTGAGCAGCTTCTCCCTTGAGCTGTAACATCCTTGTCTTTGAAGTAATTAGCAGTGTTCTGTTTTGTCATCCTTAAAAGGCAATCACCTTTGGTGAACCTGTGCATGGTAGATGAGGATCGCCCTCAATATAATGTGCCCAGAAAAACAATAAAAGCGTGTCCAGGCGGGGATCAGGGTCCCTCTCTCTAACTTGGAGAGCAGCCACGCAGGCCCCTTTTCTCCACAGGATTTCTGTAGTCCATGTGTATTTGTATATTGCGGCCACAACAGCAGATCCTGTGAGCTGTGATCTGCCTCATCTGGTGCCCAGGAACAGGGACCCAGGACTATGAGCTGTAGTTGTAGCCAACACACCAACTTGGTCAGAGTGCACGCATCAGCCCAGGTAAGGGCCGACGACACCAAGTGCTTTTCATTTAGGTCGTAGGGTGTGTTGGATTTCAGAGGAAAAGGGTTTTCTTCCTAGGTCGCTTTCTCTTGCAACCTCTTTGCAACTGTACCTTCTTTAGTAAGCAGGAGCCTTGCTCTCTCTCTCAAGCATCTGCCACAGTCTCGCGGGCACAGGCCGAGCAGTTAAAAGACACAAGGGTGCTTGCCACTAGAAGATACCCGTGAGAGGAAAAGCTGGATGTCGACCAGGACAGAACACTAGGTTTCCCTGACAGCTGCAAGCAAAAGTCCACGCAACAAGAGGAACACTGTAAAAACACTTACAAGCCCATCCCCGTGGCACAACCCCCAACTAGGTCTAGGCTTGGGAGAAAGAGCAAAGACTTTCCCTTTAATCAGCTTTAAAAACAGCAACTAGTTACAGGGATATCTTAAAAGCATCTCAGTAAATTCTTTCTTTCAAGCTGCCTCTTGCGGTCCTTTCAACTTTGCCTTTTAGCTCCATCCTCCTGCATAAGGAAAAGCAGATAGGGAATGAGTGTTTCAGTTTCGACCGGACTCCAAAGATCGCTTTCCAGAAGAATTTAGTGTTAGTCACAGGTTTTGTATGAGAGCTTTTGACATTCGCCAAGCTCCGAAGACAAAAGGCACTTCCTCCCCTCTGCCCGACAATTCGGGTGTTTCCACGTGAGTCAGAACCTTGCGAGGGTGTCTGGGATCAATTCCTGAGACGTGCAGGGGCCTTATAGGGACCTCCAACACATCACCTAATCTAACTTCTGGCTCATCGGGGGAAGCGTGATATAAAGGCTGGCCACCTAGTGCTTCGAGCCCCATCCTCGCGGTTCTAAATGCTTGGGGAGGACCCGAGACCCATAAACAGGATTGGGTGCTCAGAAAGTCCGGTGCCCCTCTCCCTGACGGTCTTTCACCAACAGCACATTTGGACCCACCACACTTTATCCCTTAACAGCTAACTAGTTAGGGTTCAGCATAAGCGGCGGAATCTGAAAAGAAAACAATTGAAAGTTAAAAGGAGCCTTTTTAATAGCAAGAATGGGCTCAGGTTTATCTAAAGAGCAGGAAGTTTACCTGTGAGTGTTGTAGCAGCTTCTCCGGGGAGCGGGTTGTAAGGTAAAGGAACAGCATGTCATTCAGCTTTTACGAACTATAAAGGAATATTACTCTGCTTTTCCTGACAAAGGAACCTTAGATATTGAGGTTTGGGAAGAAGCAGGCGATAGGTTAACATCTCTACAGGACAGTGGTGTTTCTATCGGAATTCAAAACCTAATAACTTGGGGGATAGTCAAGACTGCTCTCATGCCCATATAGGCTAAGAAACAGGAGCTAGTCACAGAGGAGGATAAGGAGTCTAGTTCAAAGAAGGAAGTCATGTGTGATGTAGTGGAAGAACCAGCTATGAAAGTTCTGCCTACAGCCCCACTGGAGGACCTGCCTCATAGCCGTCGCTCCTTACTTCAACTCTGGGAGCGTTCCTCCTCACAGGATGACTCTCCACCAAGAGAGCCAGAAAGTTCAGACAGGTATCCTGTTAGGGCCATGTGACAGTGCCTTCGGCAGGCAGCGGAGGCTGCAGATTTACATGCCCTTTCAGTCTTCCCCATTATAGTCAAGGGTCAAAGAAATGTCCATGAGCCCCTTCCTTTTTCCCTGTATAAGGATCTACAAAAGAGCATTAGAGAAAATGGGCTTAAGTCTCCTTATACTAACAGGCTATTCCAAGCCATCACTGACAGCTACAGAATGGCGCCTTGTGACTGGATTGCTCTGGCCAGGACAGTCTTAACCCCAGCTCAGTTCACAGTCTGGCATTCGGAGTACTTTGAGTCAGCCTGCCACCGAGCAGCCAAGAATGCACACATGAATAATCCTGTCACCCTCCCTATGCTGCTTGGGTCTGGGGATTTTGCCACTGCTGCAGATCAGACTAGGCTTGATCCTGATGTTTTTAATCAAAGTGCTCAGATTGCTCTCAGAGCCAAGAAGGCTGTACCTGATTCTCAGGCCAGGGAAACTTCTTCCTTTACCAATATCCATCAGGGTATCCTGCGGAGGCATAGATTGACTTTATTGATCGCCTCCAAGAAGCCATTGAAAGGCAAATAGATAATGACAGAGCAGCCAAATCTCTTTTGTGGCAGCTAGTTTATGAGAATGCTAACAAAGACTGCAGGGCCATTATAGCAACCCTGTGAACTACCACCAAAGACATCAGTGAGTTTATCAAGGCTTGCCAAGATATTGGCACAGAGCATTATAAGTTTTCCCTCTTGGCTGCTGCAATTAAGGGAGATCCCAGATGTTACAATTGTGGAAAGCCTGGTCACCTGCTCAAGGACTGTTTGGCCACCTCAAAAAGGGGAAAAGGTAATGACAAGCTTCCCCCTGGGGATTGTCTGCGCTGTGGCAAGGGCAGGCATTGGGCAAAGGAAGGCCGCTCTAAATTCAACAAAAACAGCCAACCCATTCAGGGAAACTTCCGAGGGGGCGCCCGCTCCAGCACCTCCAACCCCAATCAGAGCTTTCAGAACAGTAATCAATGTCAGGGAATGCAGGGAAATGCACAGTTTCCGACCTTCATGCAGCCACCCGTGGAAGCACAGGGTTGGACTTGGTCACCGCCAGCGAGCTCATCTTAAAGGAACAGGATCAAGTAATTGTAGCTCCCACCAGTGTGTGGGGACCTTTGCCTTCAGGAACGGTTGGTTTAATCTTAGGGAGATCCAGTATTACTACCAAAGGCATTTTTGTTCAGCCAGGGGTCATTGACTCAGACTATCAAGGGGAAATTAAAATCATGCTTAAAGCTTCTAGCTATCATATTACTCCCGCCCTAACGAGCATTGCTCAGCTGCTCTTACTCCCCTATGTAACCTCAAAGACTCAAAATACAGTGATGGGGGAAGGAGACTTCAGTGGTACAGACAATCAATCAGTTTTTTGGACAGAATCAATTAAGTTAAATAAACCAATCTTACAAATAAAGATAAAGGATAAGACCTTTCAGGGCCTCATTGATACGGGAGCTGGCATCTCTATTATCTCAAATCAGTTTTGGCCCCTGGAGTGGCCTCTAACAGACAACGGAACTCCTGTCACAGGTGTTGGAGGTGTTTCTCAACCACAAATCAGTGTATGGTCTCTTAAATGTTATGGACCAGAAGGACAGGTAGGGAGAATTTGACCATATATCTTGCCTATGCCCCTTAATATTTGGGGCTGTGATCTCCTCAGTCAGTGGGGGATGCAAATTTCTCTGTCTCATTTTCCCTAGTGGCCACTGCTCTCATAACTTCCCTACCACTTACCTGGCTCTCGAACACACCTGGTATGGCTTGATCTGTGGCCACTTAAAGGAGAGCGACTTGAGCAGACCTGTCTTTTAGTTAAACAACAATTAGAAGCAGGTCATATTGAACCCTCTAATAGCCCTTGGAATATGCCTATTTTTGTTGTACCAAAGAAATCTGGCAAATGGATGCTTCTCATGATCTAAGAAAAATCAATGAAACCCTCCAGCCTATGGGCCCCCTACAGCCGGGAGTCCCCAATCCAGCTTGCGGTCCAAAGGATTGGCCACTTTTAATTATTGACCTAAGGGATTGTTTCTTTACAATTCCTTTAGTGGAAAAGGATCGGGAGCGTCTTGCATTTTCCCTCCCAGTCAGAACTGGAAAGCATTATGCTAAGTGAAATAAGCCAGATGGTGAGGGACAAATACCATATGATCTCACCTTTAACTGGAACATAATCAACAGAAGAAAAAAGCAAACAAAATATAACCAGAGACACTGAGGTTAAGAACAATCTAACAATAGCCAGGGGGGTGGGGAGGGGACAGTGGGGACAGGGCTTTACAGGAACTACTATAAAGGACACATGGACAAAATCAAGGGGGAAGGTGGAGGTGGGGTGGAGGGATGGGGAGAAAAGGCATACAACTGTAATTGAATAACAATAAAATTTTTTTAAAAAATTAAAAAAAAAAACAAAAACTAAAACGAAATAATTCTCAGGCTTTACAGCGGTTTCAATGGAGAATTCTGCCTCAGGGAATGCTTAACAACCCAACTATCTGCCAGCATTTCGTTCATACAGCCATTCAGCCAGTAAGAGATCAGCTCCCTGATTCAATTATCTATCATTATATGGATGACATCCTGATTGCAGCTCCTTCACAAGATATTTTGGCAAAAACTGCCTCCTTTCTTAGAAACTCTGTAGCCTCTGCTGGACTAGTAATTGCTCCAGAAAAAATCCAGCATTCAGAACCTTGGAAATATTTAGGCTATATCCTTTTTAATAGGACTATTCGGTCTCAAGTCCTTCAAATTAATCCACCCAAGGATTTAACTCTTAATCGCCTCCAGCAACTCCTGGGAGCAATCAACTGGGTGCGACCCAGCCTTGGAATACCTACCCAACAGTGAACTCAATTATTTAATGCCTTTAAAGGGGACCCAGATCTTAATTCCCCCCGCAAATTGTCCTCTGAGACCCTACGAGAATTAGATACAATAAATAAGCATATTGAACACAGAAAACTGACCAGGATTAATTCATAGTTTCCTGTCCGGCTTTTCTGTTTCCCAACCTTAGGCACCCCAACAGGTCTTATTGGACAGCTGTCGCCCCACTTAGCTATGATAGAGTGGCTTTTTCTGTCTCATCAACCACAATGCACTATTACCACCTATGTAACTGTGTTGTGTCATCTTATTATAAATAGGCGTGAGCAAACACAGCAGCTATTTGGATATGATCCTGCCTTTATTCACGTCCCCTTAACTCAAGTCTATTTACAACAATTGGCAACTCAATCTTTAGAATTTCAGTGTGCCATAGCTTACTCTGTAGGGGGACTAGAAATTAACCTGCCCTCAGATAAATTGTTTCAAAACATTCCATTCCTTCAAATAAGGCTAGCAGAAAAGGTCAGCCCAACACCAACAACTGGGGCGAGAACTGTGTTTCTCGACAGGTCCGGAAAAACTGGATGGGCTGCTATTGCCTGGCAAGAAGGCAAAAACTGGAAAAATTTTGTATCCTCAGGATATTCCTCTACCCAAAGGGCCGAGCTTTTCACTGCAATCATGGCCTTGCGGCAATGGCCCCAGGAACCATTGAATATAGTCAGTGACTCAGGATATACTCTTTATACTATTCTGCATCTAGATCAGGCATTAATTAAGACTTCTATTGACCCCAAGCCACTTATTTTTGACCCTACAGTCCCTCCTTGACAAGCGAGAACACCCCTTCTTCATTACTCATATTTGATCCCACTGGGGCTTGCCTGGCCCCCTGGTGGATGGTAACAGTAGGGCAGATGCTTTAGTTAGTGTCCTTAACTGCCTTCCAGTAAGCAGCAGCTTCTCATCAGTTTTTTCATCAGAACAGCCAGGTACTCCGAAAGCAACTTGACATTCCTCACTCCCAGGCTAAGCAAATCATTAAAGATTGTCCTGATTGCCAAGCCCTTAGCAAGGCACCCCCATCTACAGGAGTTAATCCTTGAGAACTAAGTTCTCAAATAATTTGGGAAACAGATGTCACTCGTTACGCTCCCTTTTGGCAAATTCAAATGCATTCATATTTCTATTGATACTTACTCTGGTGCCCTACATGCATCTGCTTTAATGGGAGAATCTGCTAAAAATATGTAAGTCCCTTGGCTTGAAGCCTTTAGTCATTTAGGGCAGCCTCAGCAATGAAAACTAATAATGGCCCTGGATACCTCGTCCATTCCACTCAGGTCTTTCTTCAGCGTTGGAATATCCAACATAAAACAGGAATACCTTACAATCCAACTGGTCAGGCAATAGTAGAACAGGCTCATCATACTTTTAAAAATCTTCTTAAAAAACAAAAAAGGGGGAGTCATGAGTCCTCCCCCCCAAATTTGACTATGTTAGCTATGTTTACCTATAATTTTCTAAATTGTGATGAATCACTCTGTACTCCAATTGAAAAGCATTTTCAGACAAAATCGCCTTACCCTCAGGTTTTATATAGAGGTCCTCTGGGAGATGGCTCTCGGCAGGGCCCTGTAGATCTCTTAACATGGGGGAAGAGGGTATGCATGTGTTTCCATTCCTACAGGTCCTGTCTGGCTACCAGCCAAAAGAGTAAAACCTTATCATGAGTGAAACAGACACCAAGCTCCACTACCTGGAGGCGAGAACCAATCAACTGACATACCAGATGGCCCAGCTGACCCTGAACAACCAGAAGGAACACGGACACCCACAGTGTCGCACACGGGTCTGGGTCTGTCAACAGAGGAGGATGGGGCTTGCCTCAGTGGCAGGGGCCGAGGCTCAAATGCCTCCTGCAGAAGGCAACAACCCCTCAGCACCCTATAATGTTCCTTTTAGGCATGTCCTCACCACATGGGGGGACATCAAGGCTCTTAATGCTCGAGCCAAGGAGATTCTTGTTGAAACAAAAGTAGAAGACACCCCAGAAAACAGGCTTATTGCTTACCTGGCAGTGCTGTCAGCCAATTCGGCTAAAACTTTGCTTTTAATTGCTATTATACTTTGCCTAGTGGGGCAGGGCCTAGCTACTGAGGTTAATTCCTCTTATATTTATTGGGGCCACATTATTGATCCACCAGTATTTAAGCTACATACCTGGTGGAACATCAAGCCTCCCTTTTCCACTAAGGATACTCAGTGGACTGGAGGAGTGTGGATGTCCCCTGTTGGCCCACTAGAGGAAAACAAACACTGGTTACTGGTGCTGAAAAATACTGTTTATGCTGCTGAGCACCTACCAGTTTGTTTTTCTGTCCTTACTAACACTTTATGTTTTCCTTTAAAGGAGCAACTTTATGCTGCAAACAAAGAGCAACGCAGTGATTACTATCAGCTCTCCATGGTGGCCACAGTTGGCCTGCATGCCCATGAGGGGATTTACCATACTGTCAATCCCCCTCCAGTTCCTCCTTGTGCCTTAGACACTGATTATAATGGCTCAGTCTTCTGGTCTTTATGCAGAGGACTAAATGCTACTATTGCTTTTCTCCCCCAAAGCCCTTCTGTAGTGGAGAATTGGGGAGCTAACTGGAGAATATTAGCTAAGCCTGACACAACAACAGTTCTGGCTCAGCCTCAAAAACTATATACTAAAATGTGGTAGGAGGGGCCTGGCACCGGGGCACCTATTATCAGAATTGTTTCTCCCAACCACACTAGCCCGTGGCATTATAACTCTTGGAAAATTAGCTTGCCTTTTATTACTAGGAAGCATTTGTTTATAAAAATTGGTTGTGACACTAAAGTTGCTCTGGGATGTTCCTACCAGATTGACCCTCCAGAACAAGATTGGGTCATGGTTTGCACCTTGCACCCCTACTTGTTTTTAGTGCAAAAGACCCCAGGTCTTTTATAATGAATCAATAAAGATTTATTCTCTGCATGTCCCTGCAAGTTCCATATATGCCAGCTGCCTTACCCATCTCAATATTACTCAGTTAAATCCCACTACAGTTTATATAGTTAGAAGACAAACTCATGTATGGGTGCCAGTTGACGTAACCAGGGAGTGGGAGGATCCCAATGGCATAGTAGCACTTAACAATGCACTTGCATCTGTACGAGTCTGACGGTTTGTCGGCACCCTAATTGAATTTATTGTCTCTGCTATAGTTATTGCAGCTACTGCTGCCATGGCAACTGTTGCCCTCCTTGACTCAGTTCAAACTGCTCAAAATGTGGATGTTCTCTTAACCAATACTACTTTAGAAATGATTCAACAGGCCCAGATTGATCAAGAGATCCTGTCTTGCCTTTCCGCGGTTGAATCAGCACTCAACTGGATCGGGGAATGCCAGGATGCACTAGTGACCCGCCAACAGCTGACCTGTGACCCTGGGTTCGCCAAGCTATGCGTCACTTCCCTCCCGTGGAATTCCAGCCAATATTCCTGGAGCCATATTCAACATCACCTAAGAGGAGCTTTTTCTACCAATTTAAAAGGACAAATTAATAAATTACACCTAGAATTACATCAGCAGCTACAGGACATTCAACGCCTAACTAAGCAAGAGGTTTTTCAAACCCTCTGTGACAGTCTCAGTTGGCTAAACCCCAAAAATTGGTTTATAAAAATTGGTCTATAAAAATTGCTTACTGATTATAGTAATGCTCTGTGTACTCCGCTGCTTTTTGCAAATTATTTTCCCAGGGTCGTGTGAGAGACCAGCAAGTAGCAAGCTTTGTGGGATCTATAGCGGTCCTAACTAAAAACAAGGGGGGAGATGTGGGGAACTATTCCACGTGTGGAAAATGTGGCTCAGCCCCCACTCGGAAAAGCCAGTGGGGAGCAAGGTTGGTGGGCAGGACCCATGTCCACAGATAGGTTCCCCAGTAGGAAATCAGGCCTGCATTGTACCTGCATTGCTATGAGACTTGCTCTTGCTAAAACTCCCTCACCCTGAGGCAGGAAATGTTTACTGAGTATCTTTATCTTCCTAAAATCTGAGCTAGACCTTCCAGGAATGGAGCATAGCTGTTTTTGACCATTTCTCCTTTTACATTGCAAATATCCTCCTTTGATGTATTCAGCGACATCCTCTCCTTTGTCTGCAAAAGATAATCACCCAAAACAAACCTAGGCATAGTAAATGAGGACCATCTTTGATGTAAGGGGCCTAGAAAAACAATAAAATCCTGTCAAGGCAAGGGTGGGTTGCTCTCCTCTTGAGAGAGTGGCCGTGCCATCCGTTTTTCTCCACAGGATTTCTGTAGTCCGTGTGTATTTGCATATTGCAACCACAACACCAGACCCTGTGGGCCAGGATCCTCATCACTATCCCCTCAGCATTCTATACAGGTGTTTGCTAAATCACCTGTCTACAGAAGGCCAGCCACCTTTCCTTAGAGCCCCCTGCATTTTCAACCTAGTTTACTATTATCTGTCACACACTAAGTTGGCAGTAGAAAGAAGAGAGTGAACGCTGCCTTAATCTACTTCTAATCATTGATGCTACATTCCTTTTACCAAAGTACTCAGTCATTAGCCCTAAGGAAGGTAATTGATGGGACATCATTCTGCGGTACCACCTGCCTCAGTTTTGTCACAGACTCTTTGAACAGATGGTAGAGTTGGAGGCACTATGATGAACAAGACTGGTAAAGCATGAACTAACAAGTTTTTTCAACCTGCATACTATTTAATTAAAAAAAATAGTCGCCAGTATTTCACTTTGGAAATATCACTTCAAAATTCAGTTCTCTCGCTTCTTTTAAAAAAGTGAAAAGATTTGGCCTCATTGAGCATATATTCTTTCACAGCAATAGTCAGGTGGAGATAGCTTGCTTAACCCCCTGTAGACAGACATTTTTTAGTTTCCATTTTTCCCTGGCCTACCACAGTCACATGTTACCTGACTGGTTCCTACCCTCATTTGAGCCTACATATGTCCTCATTAGAATCCTACTGAGGACATATCTCCTTGCAGACTACTAAGATACTAAGAAAGGTGTTTTCATTCCTTCAATAGTATCATTAGATTGTTTATTGTAAGTGTAGCTGCTGATATATGGCTCCCACCATGTCTGTCAAATTGAATGATGCAAAAATGGGACATTGTTAACAGTCATAAGAATATTGCCTCTGAGAAGATGGCGGCAACATAGGTGGGAGCAGAGTCCACTTCCCCTCAACGCCAGGGAAATACCTAGCTGATCTGAGGAGCAGAGCGAACAGCCAACAGTATTCCAGCATATACGAAGATCAGAGACCAAAGATAGAGGACATTGAAAGATCTGACGGTAAGAAGAGTGCTGAAGGACAATAAGGTCCCCGGGGACCAGGGACCCACGTGGTATAAGGGTGGCAGAAGCGCCAGCCCAGGCGCAGGGGCTGCTGCAGGAGACTTGGGAGAGGGCCAGGCTGAGCTGTGAGCAGCCAGGTGCTTGTTTGGACCAGGGGGGCTTGAATAGGAGGAATTTCTCAAAAAGAAAAAGAAAATAGAGGCACTCAGGGGCTAGTTAGAGAACTCTCGGCAACAGCCGCGGCCCCTGGAGCCCCTCCCCCCTCCACCGCTGGACTGCGAGCACGAGAAAGGCAGCCCGGGAGTCCCGGCGCTCACCAGAGGCCCGGTTGCGCGCACGCAGATTAGCGAACTGGGGGCCCACACATGAAACCCCAGAGGGGTGCCCACACCTGAAACCTCGGGTGGGAGAGCATCTGGAGCAGAGGCTAGCTGCTCCACCCACAGGCCCAAAACCTCGGACCCGAGTGCGGCGTGATTCAGTCCCAGGGCGGCCCCGCCCGCCCAAGAGACTCAAGCCCAGGGCGGCTGGATCGGCCTCAGTAGCGGCTGGATCCGCCGGCTGCGCGCTACCCAGGCTCAAAGCCGGCTAGCAGAACGCGTTCCAAGCTCAAAGGGGCTCCATCGGCAGGCTGTGCGTTTCCCAAGCACAAAGCTGCAAGATTGGCTGATCAAAGGCCTGACTGCCTGCCAGGGACCACAACTACAACGCCTACCTAACACCTGCGCATAGAGCCCTGCAGGGTCTACTAGCTCTCTAGGACAAAGGCAGAACACCCAGAAGAGGGGAGCTGCAGGGCTAGGGGGGACTGCAGGCTGAACAACAGCGAAGAGTGTAGCCCAGGAAGGGAGAAAAGTGAAACCAATCCTTCCAACCACCCCCTCCCGTTGCACAGACAGGACGACCAGCAGAACTAACCTGACGGGTTTAAAGCCAGCAGAAGATATATATTTTTTTCCTTTCCTCCTTTCCCCCTGAATTCCTTCTTCCTTTCTTTTTTTTTTTTCATTCCTTCTTCCTCCCATCCTTTACCTTTTTTATGCCTTCTTCCTGCCTTCTTCTATCTATTTCTATGTTTTAATTTTTGTTAAAATTCCTTCTTATCTTACCTCCGATCTTTCTTTATTCCTTCTTCCCTCCTTCCTTCCTTTCCTCCTTTTCTATTTCCTTTTTCCCTCCTTCCCTTCTTCTTCTTTTTTCTTTCTTCCCCCCTTTCTCTTTTTCCCACAGGTGAGACAACAAAACCTGGAGTGCTGAAAAGACTAGAGTTAGACTGTGTTAAACCCATAAACATCAGCTCAAGACCAGTGAGCACAGGAGAGTAAGGAGACAGCACCACCGAATCCCATTGGCATTCTACCATAGAAGTTCATACCATAAACCCAGGGAGTCAGAATAGAGCAATTTAAGAAGCAGAGGCCAGCAAGAAGAGTCTCACAAACAATGGGAAGACAAAGAAACAATTCCCAAATGAAAGGAAAGGAGGAAGTCTCAGAAAGAATGCTAACTGAAAAAGAGGCCAGTCAACTATCAAATACTGAGTTCAAAGCAATGGTTATCAGGAAGCTCACTGAGCTCTCTGAGCTCAAAGAGAACTACCAGAAACTACAGGGAAACTCCAATGAACTCACTGCAAAATATATCAACATGAAAAAGGAAATAGAAACTATCAACAAGTGCCAAGAGGAAATGAAGAATAAAATTTCTGAATTGAAGAACACAGTACAAGGAATGAAAAGCAGACTTGATGAAGCAGAAGATTGGATCAGGGAGCTGGAGGACAAAGTAGAAAAAAACACCCAGAAATAGCAAGAAAAGGAAAAGAGGCTCAGAAAGAATGAAGAGGCAATAAGGGAAATGCAGGACAACATGAAACGTAACAATATCCGTATAATAGGAATACCAGAAGGAGAAGGAGAAGAGCAAGGGATAGAAAACCTGTTTGAAAAAGTAATGATGGAAAATTTCCCTAATCTGAGGAGAGAAAAAGTCACCCAAATCCAGGAAACACAGAGAGTCCCAAGCAAGAGGACCCAAAGAGGCCCACTGCAAGACACATCATAATTAAAATGGCAAATTTCCAAGACAAAAAGAGGATCTTAAAGGCAGCAAGGGAAAAAAGGAAGTAACATACAAGGGAGCCCCAATAAGGTCAGCAACTGACTTCTCAATGGAAACGCTCCAAGCCAGAAGAGAATGGCAAAAAATATTCCAAGTAATGAGAACCAGAGGCCTGCAACCAAGGCTACTTTACCCAGCAAGGCTCTCAATCAAGATAGAAGGCCAAATAAAGAGTTTCCCAGACAAAAGAAGTCTAAAAGAATACACTTCCACCAAACCAGCTCTGCAAGAGATGCTAAAGGGACTGCTTTAAGGAAAGGAAGGAAAAGAGAAAGACAGAGGAACACAGGTAGGATTAAAGGCAATGAATAACTTCCTATCGATAATAACCATAAATGGAATAAATGATCCAATCAAAAGACATAGAATAGCTGAATGGATAAGAAAACATGACCCACACATATGCTGCCTACAAGAGACCCATCTCAGGGCAAAAGACTTATACAGACTGAAAGTGAAGGGCTGGAAACAAATTTTCCAAGCATATGTACAGGAAAAAAAAGCAGGGGTAGCAATACTCATATCAGACAAAATAGACTTCCAAAGAAGGGCCATAAAGAGAGACCCAGAAGGTCACTTCATAATACTCAAAGGAAGAATCCAGCAAGAAGACATAAACATTGTAAATATATATGCACCCAACATAGGAACACGCAAATACATTAAGAAAATCTTGGAGGACATCAAGAAAGATATTGAGAGCAACACAATTATAGTAGGGGACTTTAACACCCCACTATCAAAAATGGACAGGTCTTCCAGACAAAATATCAACCAGGATATTGTGTCCCTTAACAATACCCTAGAGGAAATGGACTTAACTGATATATATAGAGCTTTTCATCCCAAAGAAGCAAAATACACATTCTTTTCAAGTGTCCATGGAACTTTCTCAAAGATAGACCACATGACAGGACACAAAGCAAGCCTCAACAAATTCAAGAAAATTGAAATTATATCAAGCATTTTCTCTGACCACAAGGGGCTGAAACTAGAAACCAACCCCAAAGGACAAAACCCAAAACACTCAAAATCATGGAGACTGAATAGCATGCTATTAAACAATGAATGGATCAAGAACGAGATTAGGGAAGAAATCAAAAACTTTCTGGAAACAAATGAAAATGAACTCACAACATACCAAAACCTATGGGACACAGCAAAGGCAGTCCTGAGAGGGAAGTTCATATCAATACAGGCCTACCTTAAGAAGATAGAAACAGTTCAAACAAACAACCTAACCCTACGCCTACAAGAAGTGGAGGAACAACAACAAAGACAGCCCAGAGCAAGCAGAAGGAAGGAAATAACCAAGATCAGAGCAGAACTAAATGACATAGAGACTAGAAGCACAATTCTAAGGATCAATGAATCCAGGAGCTGGTTCTTTGAAAAGATAAACAAAATCGACAAGCCTTTAAGTAGGCTCATCAAGAAGAAAAGAGAGAGGATCCAAATAAACACAATTAGAAATGAAAGAGGAGAGATTACAACTGATACCACAGAAATACAAAGGATTGTAAGAAATTACTACAAAGAACTCTATCCCAGGAAATTTGAAAACCTAGGTGAAATGGACACATTTCTAGAAAATAGAATCTTCCAAAACTGAATGAAGAAGCACCAGAAAACCTGAACAGGCCAATAACAGCAGACGAAATTGAAGCAGTCATCAAAAAACTCCCAACACACAAAAGCCCTGGACCCGATGGTTTTACAGGAGAATTCTACAAAGCATTTAAGGAAGAGCTAACCCGTATCCTCCACAGGCTATTCGAAAAAATCCAAACTGATGGAAGACTCCCAAACTCTTTTTATGAAGCCAGCATCATCCTAATCCCAAAACCAGACAAAGACACAATGAAGAAAGAAAACTTCAGGCCAATATCTCTGATGAACATAGACGCTAAAATTCTCAAAAAAATATTGGCAAACCGCATCCAGCAATACATTAAAAAGATCATCCACCATGACCAAGTGGGATTCATCCCAGGGATGCAAGGATGGTACAATATTCGCAAATCAGTAAACATAATATATCACATCAACAGCACCAAGACAAAAATCACATGATCATATCAATAGATGCGGAAAAAGCATTTGATAAGGTACAGCACCATTTATGATAAAAACATTCAGCAAAGTGGGAATAGAGGGATCATTCCTCAACATAATAAAGGCCGTATATGAGAGACCTAGAGCCAACATCATGCTCAATGGACAAAAATTTAGAGCTTTCCCACTAAGATCAGGAACAAGACAAGGATGCCCTCTCTCACCACTCCTATTCAACATATTACTGGAAGTCCTAGCCACAACAATCAGACAAGAAAAGCAATAAAAGGCATCCAAATTTGAAAGGAGGAAATGAAACTGTCACTGTTTGCAGATGACATGATAGTGTACATGTTAAATCCTATAGACTCCACCAAAAAACTACTCGACCTAATAAATGAATTTGGCAAAACAGCTGGATACAAAGTCAATACTCAGAAATCAAAGGCATTCCTGTACACCAACAATGAAATATCAGAAACAGAAATCAGGAAAAAAATCCCATTTGATATAGCAACAAGAAAAATAAAGTACCTAGGAATAAACCTAACCAAGGAGGTAAAAGACCTGTACTCAGAAAACTACACAACATTGAAGAAAGAGATTAAGGAAGACACAAACAAATGGAAGCATGTACCATGATCATGGATAGGAAGAATTAACATCATCAAAATGGCCATAATACCCAAAGCAATTTATAGATTCAGTGCAATCCCTATTAGATTACCCATGACATATTTCACAGATATAGAATGAACATTTCAGAAATTTATATGGAACCATAAACGACCCCGAATAGCTGCAGCAATTTTGAGGAAGAAGAACCAAGCAGGAGGGATCACAATACCTGATATCAAACTGTATTACAAGGCCACTGTAATCAAAACAGCCTGGCACTGGCATAAAAACAGGCACATAGACCAATGGAACAGAACAGAGAGCCCAGAAATAAACTCAAGTCTTTACGGTCAATTAATATTTGACAAGGGAGGCAGGAGCATAAAATGGAGCAAAAACAGCCTCTTCAACAGATGGTGTTGGGAGATCTGGACAGCTACATGCAAAAAAATGAAACTCGATCACCAACTCACGCCACACAGAAAAATAAACTCAAGATGGATAAAAGACTTAAATATAAGTTGTAATGCCATAAAAGTCCTCGAGGAAAACATTGGCAGGAAAATCTCAGATATTCCACGCAACAACATCCTCACAGACATGTCCCCTAAGGCAAGGGACATAAAGGAAAAAATAAACAAGTGGGACCTCATCAAAATAAAAAGCTTCTGCAAGGCTAAAGAAAATAGCACCAAATTACAAAGAGAACCAACAGTATGGGAAAACATATTTTCCAATGATACCTCAGACAAGGGCCTGATCTCCAAAATATATAAAGAACTCACACGACAGCACTCCAGGAAGACAAACAACCCAGTTAAAAAATGGGCAAAGGACTTGAACAGACACTTCTCCAAGGAAGACATACAGAGGGTCCAGAGACATATGAAAAGAAGCTCAGCATCACTAGCCATCAGAGAGATGCAAATTAAAACCACAATGAGGTACCACCTCACACTGGTTACAGTGGCCAACATAAACAAATCCACAAACAAATGTTGGAGAGGATGTGGAGAAAAGGGAACCCTCGTGCACTGTTGGTGGGAATGCAGACTGGTGAGGCCACTGTGGAAAACAGTATGGAATTTCCTCAGAAAACTAAAAATGGAGCTGCCCTTTGCCCCAGTAATTCTGCTGCTGGGATTATACCCTAAGAACCCTGAAACACCAATCCAAAAGAACCTGTGCACCCCAATGTTCATAGCAGCACAATTTACAATAGCCAAGTACTGGAAGCAACCTAAGTGCCCATCAGCAAACGGGTGGATCCAAAAACTATCATATATTTACACAATGGAATTCAATGCAGCAGAGAGAAAGAAGGAGCTTATACCCTTTGCAACAGCATGGATGAAACTGGTGAGCATTATGCTAAGCGAAATAAGCCAGGCGGTGAGGGACAAATACCATACAATCTCACCTTTAACTGGAACATAATCAATAGAAGAAAAAAGGAAGCAAAATATATCCAGAGACATTGAAGTTAAGAACAATCTAACAATAGCCAGGGTGGGGTGGGGGATGGGGAAAGTGGGAAGAGGGGATTACAGGAACTACTATAAAGGACACATGGAGAAAACCAAGGGGGAGGGTGGAGGTGGGGGCGGGAAGTGGGTTCAGCTGGGGTGGGGTGGAGGGATGGGGAGAAAAGGCATACAACTGTTATTGAATAACAATAAAAATAATAATAAAAAAAGAATATTTCTTCTAAGCTTTTTCTTCATTTCTTACTGTGGACATGGAAGTTTGCTAGAAGTATTAGTATAAATCTTTGGTGGAAATCATATTTCAATATTTTAATAGGAATTGAATTGCTTGGCTCAAAACGTTTGTTCCTCAGGGCTGAGGCAGGGTGAGGACAAAAATGCTGCTTCTATTTGCACTTGAAACATACTACATAATTTTGATTCCAAGTGTAGCTCTTGAGGAAAATTTCATTGTACAGGAATGATGAGCAAATTGCTTTGAAGGGATAGTGTCTGTCTTGAACACACCCCAAGGAATGTATAGTAACCAAGTTAAGAATGAACAAGTTCTTTAATAGTTCATTAGTTGTATCACATGGACTGCAGAAAGAGGCAGCAGGTTAGTAGAGCCCTATGAAGCCCTGGCTCTAACTGATCCTACTCACTCTCCATGGTTTTCAATACCCTCCTAGAAAGTTTATACTTGGGGTGGTGAGTAGGGGATATGAAGATGTGTGCCAGAGACTAAAGCAAAAGTGGTTATGTCTCTGTTGCTTTCCTGTCAATCTGAGGACTTTCTTACATGAGATCTTGATGCTTTGTTTTATATTTATTTTTACTGCTAAGTTGAGATGAGGTGTTAAAAGCAAATGTTACCAAGTGAGCATCTGAGAAATTATTCTGTTTTTGGAAGATGAATGTAAGTGTAAAAGTGGCTACCTCTTCTGGAGAGCATCAAGAGTAGGGTGGGTATGGAGTAGTAAATGAAAGAAAGGATATTGTGGGGAGAGGGAGGGAGAGAAGAGGAGGGAGAGAGAGGAAGGAAATGTGTGTGTGTGTGTGTGTGTGTGTGATTTGAGGGAGGAATTCAGACTGGATTGGAAATAGCTCAGGCACCTGGGAGAGGCAACTGAGTATAGGGTTGAAGTGTCAGACTTTTGTCTACCCTTCTACACACCTGCTTTCCTGGTTGTTCCTGACATTTCCATTTGTTTTTAGTCTTTCAAAGAATTTCAAGGTAGCATGATTGATCAAATCATTAAGAATTACTCAAAAGATGGGGCAAATCACAGTTTAATTGACTTTCTGAAAACTGTTTACCTCAATGTGAAGGGGCACCTAGGAGGCACATGGGGCCGAGCTGATAACAGATTGTAAATGGTTCATTTCCAAGGCCGTAAAATTACTTCAGTTTTGACTGAAGTCTACAAACACTACACAGAGGTACCTGTTTCCTATTTATTTTCAACTTCTAACATTAAGTTGCACTACATTTTGGAATATCAGTTGCCTTTGTACTTTCATGATGAAATCAAAGATATATAATTTAAGCTCTTAATATGCAAATTTTTATGAAATAGTTTTAAATGAGTATATTTCTGCAAAGCACCCCTATTTATAGCTTGAAGATATAAAAATGGACAGATAAGCTTATCTGGTTAGTCACAAAACAATCTAAAATAATGACAACA
The DNA here is from genome assembly GCF_022682495.2 of Desmodus rotundus. NCBI lineage: Eukaryota > Metazoa > Chordata > Mammalia > Chiroptera > Phyllostomidae > Desmodus > Desmodus rotundus. The sequence continues at coordinate 88,011,840 of NC_071387.1, read as the reverse complement.
CATTAATGATAAAACAGTCTAAAATGATGTATGTCAGCTTTGTCTGTGTATTTTTATACTAAACCTTAAGGATGGGAAACATAATTCAGATGTTTAGGGGCTAACCATTAATTGAATTAGTTGTTTATCTAAATGTAGCTGCATGAAAATAAAGGAATAAGAGATAGGGAAAAACTTTCAGGTACCAGATCATCTTAATGGAAGCCCAAAGCCTGAGAGAAGAATCATCTAATGCTTTAGTCAAAGGAATGCTTTGGAAACCCCATAAAATGATGTAGAAATCATCATGGTTATGAACACATAGTCAGTTATAGGGACCAATTTCTCCAAGTCAGTTTCTAGTGTAATGATATAAATATTATTAACTCTTGCATCCTGTATTGTCATACAATGAATATTATCAAATGAACAACAAGAAGAGTGAATGATTCATTTAGAGGCTAAGGTTCTGGTTCTGTGTGAAGGTAACTAGTAATTCAGATAAACTTGGAATTTAAACATATTAATGGATGCCCCAAATTCTGACTTACTAGAGAAGATGGTGGCGGGAAAGGTGGGAGCAGAGTCCACTTCCCTCTGCACCTGGGTGAAACACCTACCCATTCTACTGAGGAACAAAGCGAACAGCCAAAAGCAGCCCAGCACTTATGAAGATAGGAGACCAAAAAGTACAGAGGAACCTGAGAAAACAGAAGGTAAGGGGATTGCTTCAGGTCTAAAAGGTCCCTGGGACCAGCGCAGGGGCCAGGGCGGCTGCAGCCCTAGGCCCTCCCATGCCAGGCCTGCTGCAGGACTCCTGGGAGAGAGCTGGGTTAACTGCCCCCTCCCCTGCTAAACAAGGCCTGAGCAACACTGTGAGAGACCTGGTTGCCTGAAGTCGCAGGGAGGGGAATAAGGACGAAGTGGTAAACCCAGGGAAACTGCAGGCACTAGCTGAGGACAGTTGAAAGTTGGGATGTGTGCAACCCTGACCCGGACAGTCCCCGGCCTAGCTGGAGAGGTGGGCTGTGTGAGAGGAAAGGCCCTTCGTTGTACGGAGGGAGCCACAGGATTAAGCAGAAGGATTTTCCTAAAAAGAAAAAGACCATCCAGGGCACTTTGGGGAATTCCCCTGCACCAACAGCTCCAGTCTCCTCTCCACCTCACCACCCTTCTGGGGACTGTGCCCATCCACACATCATCTCCAAGGGAGCTGAGACTACAGACACCAACTGGAGGAGGGTGCCCAGCGACCTGGAGTGTGGCCAGTGACCGGGGAGTGTGCCCACCCACTGGGGAGTGTCTGCACCTCATCTCGGAGGGAACTGAGACCACAGGCACCAGGGAGAGTGCGAATCAAGGAAGGCTCTGTGCACACACCCATAGCCGAGAGAAGGCCTACCATAAAAAAAGAGTGGGTAGAAGCTGGGAACACCAGGATACCTCCTGGAAGAGGAAACCCACCAACAAAGGAAACACCAACATATAAGAAGAGAAGAAGGTGAAGGAGGGAGGGGAAGCCACACCAAGTCAACCCAGGACTTACCTGAAAATACAAATAAATAGTGAAGAAATTACTAAGAACAAACAACAGAACAAGAGCAAGAGGAAAGCTTCCAAACCTTCCACATGGAAGAACCATCTCCAACAGAACCTGCCCACACCTGCACAACAGAAAACAAGAGGTGGGGGACAGACTGACCCTCAGATAACCAGCTTGTGGGAAGGACCCACCAAAGAAAGATCCAACAAGAACCAAAAACCAAAGACATACACAGAGCCAACATAAACAGCAGCCCGAGATCAGTAAGATTGGTAGATCAAGGAGACTGTACCACTAAATCTCACAGGTATTCTATCTCAGAAGTTTACACCCAAAACCCAGGGAATCAGAAAAGAGCAACTTAAGAAGCAGAGGCTAACAGGAAGACTCTCATAAACAATGGGAAGACAAAGAAACAATACCCAAATGAAAGGAAAGGTGGAGGCTCAGAAACAATGCTAAATGAAAAAGAGGCAAGTCAACTATCAGATATTGAGTTGAAACCATTGGTTATAAGGAAGCTTCATGAGCTCACACAGAATTACCAAAAACCACAGGGAAACTACAATGAACTCACTGCAAACTATATCAACATGAAAAAGGAAATAGAAACTATCAACAAGGGCCAAGAGGAAATGAAGAATACAATTTCTGAACTGAAGAACACGGTAGAAGGAATCAAAAACAGGCTCAATGGAGCCGAGGATCAGATCAGCAAAGTGGAGGACAAGGTAGAAAAAAAAAAACAAGAATGAGAAAGAAAGGGAAAAGAGGCTCTAAAAGAATGAAGAGGGGTTAAGGGAAATGCATGACAACATGAAACATACTGATATCCGTATAATAGGGATACCAGAAGGAAAAGAAGAAGAGCAAGGGATAGAAAACCTGTTTGAAAAAGTAATCATGGAAAATTTCTCTAGTTTGATGAGAGAAAAAGTGACACACCCAGGAACCACTGAGAATCCAAAGCAAGAGGAACCCAAGGAGGCCCACTTCAAGACACATCATAGTTAAAATGGCACAAGTCCAACACAAAGAAAGAATCTTAAAGGCAGCAAGGGAGAAACAGGAAGTAACAAACAAGGAAGCCCCAATAAGATTAGCAGCTGACTTCTCAATGGAAACGCTCCAAGCCAGAAGAGAATGGCAAAAAATATTCCAAGTAATGAGAACCAGAGGCCTGCAACCAAGGCTACTTTACCCAGCAAGGCTCTCAATCAAGATAGAAGGCCAAATAAAGAGTTTCCCAGACAAAAGAAGTCTAAAAGAATACACCTCCACCAAACCAGTTCTGCAAGAGATGCTAAAGGGACAGCTTTAAGGAAAGGAAGGAAAAGAGAGAGAAAGAGAGGTACATAGGTACAAAAAATCGGCAATGAATAACTACCTATCAATAATAACCATGAATGTAAATGGATTAAATGCTCCAATCAAAAGATATAGAATAGCTGAATGGAAAAGAAAGCACATATGTGACCCACACATATGCTGCCTACAAGGGACCCACCTCAGGACAGAAGACCTACACAGACTGAGAGTGAAGGGCTGTAAACAAAGTTTCCAAGCAAATGGACAGGAAAAAAAAGCAGGGGTAGCAATACTCATATCAGACAAAATAGACTTCAAAAGAAGGGCCATAAAGAGAGACCCAGGTCACTTCACAATACTAAAAGGAAGAATCAACCAAGAAGACATAAACATTGTAAATATATATGATCCCAAGATAGGGGCACCGAAATACATAAAGAAAATCTTGGAGGACTTCAATATACATATTGACAGCAACACAATTATAGTAGGGGATTCTAATACCCCATTGTCAAAGATGGACAGATCTTCTAAACAAAATATCAACAAAGATATTGTGGCATTGAACAATGCCCTAGATGAAATGGACTTAACTGATATATATAGAGACTTCCATCCCAAAGAAGCAAAATACACATTTTTTTTCAAATGCACTTGGAACATTTTCAAAGATAGACCACATGATAGGACACAAAACAAGCCTCAATGAGTTCATGAAAATTGAAATCATATCAAGCATTTTCTCTGACCATAAGGGACTGAAACTAGAATCAACACCAAAGGAAAAAACCCCAAACACTACAAAACATGGAGGTTGAATAGCATGCTATTAAACAATGAATGGATTGAGAATGAGATTAACGAAGAAATCAAAAAGTTTCTGAAAACAAAGGACAATGAACTCACAACAATCCAAAACCTATGGGACACAGCAAAGGCGGTCTTGAGAGGGAAGGTCATAGCAATACAGGCCTACCTTTAAAACAACAGAAACAGCTCCAATAAACAACCTAACCCTATACCTACAAGAACTCGAGGAACAACAACAAAGAAAGCCCAGAATGAGTAGAAGGAAAGAAATAACCAAGATTAGAGCAGAATTGAATGACATAGAGAGTAAAAGCACAATGGTAAGGATCAAAGAATCCAGGAGCTACTTCTTTGAAAAGATAAATAAAATTGACAAGCCCTTAAGCAGGCTCATCAAGAAAAAAAGAGAGAGGACCGAAATAAACACAATCAGAAATGAAAGAAGATAGATTACAACTGATACCATAGAAATACAAAGGATTGTAAGAAATTACTACAAAGAACTGTATGCCAAAATATTTGAAAACATAGATGAAATGGACAAATTTCTAGAAAAATATAACCTTCCAAAACTCAATGAAGAAGAAGGAGAAGACCTGAACAGACCAGAAACGCCTGATGAAATTGAAACAGTAATCAAAAAGCTTCCAACACACAAAGGCCCTGGACCAGACGGTTTTACAGGAGAATTCTACAGAGCATTTAAGGGAGAGCTAACCCTCATACTCCACAGATTATTTTTAAAAATTCAAGAAGATGGAAGACTCCTAAACTTCTTTTACAAAACCAACATCATCCTAATCCCCAAACCAGATAAAGACAAAACAGAGAAAGAAAACTTCAGGCCAATATCGCTGATGAACATAAAAGCTAAAATCCTCAACAAAATATTGCAAATCCGCATTAAGGGATACATTAAAAATATCATACCATAACCAAGTGGGATTCATCCCAGGGATGCAAGGATGGTACAATATTCACAAATCAATTAACATAATACACCACATAAATAACAGCAAAGACAAAAATCACATGATCATATCCATAGATATGGAAAAAGCATTTGATAAGATACAGCACCCATTTCTGATAAAAACATTCAGCAAAGGGGCAATAGAGGGAGCATTCCTCAACATAATAAAGGCCATATATGAGAGACCTACAGCCAAAATCATATTCAATGGACAAAAACTTAGAGCTTTCCCACTAAGATCAGGAACAAGACAAGGATGCCCTCTCTCACCACTCTTATTCAACATAGTATTGGAAGTCCAAGCCACTACAATCAGACAAGAAAAAGAAATAAAGGCATCCAAATTGGAAAGAAGGAAATGAAACTGTCACTGTTTGCAGATGACATGACAGTGTACATAGAAAATCCTATAGACTCCACCAAAAAACTACTCGACCTAATAAATGAATTTGGCAAAACAGCTGGATACAAAGTCAATACTCAGAAATCAAAGGCATTCCTGTATACCAACAATGAAACTTCAGAAACAGAAATCAGGAAAATAATCCCATTTGATATAGCAACAAGAAAAATAAAGTACCTAGGAATAACCCTAGCCAAAGAGGTAGAAGACCTGTTCTCAGAAAACTACACCACCTTGAAGAAAGAAATTAAGGAAGACACAAATGAATGGAAGCATGTACCATGCTCATGGATTGGAAGAATTAACATCATCAAAGTGGCCCTACTACCCAAAGTAATTTATAGATTCAGTGCAATCCCTATCAAAGTAACTATGACATATTTCACAGATATAGAAGAAACATTTCAGAAATTTATATGGAACCATAAACGACCCCGAATAGCTGCAGCAATTTTGAGGAAGAAGAACCAAGCAGGAGGGATCACAATACCTGATATCAAACTGTATTACAAGGCCACTGTAATCAAAACAGCCTGGTATTGGCATAAAAACAGGCACATAGACCAATGGAACAGAACAGAGAACGCAGAAATAAACTCAAGTGTTTACAGTCAATTAATATTTGTCAAAGGAGGCAGGAGCATAAAATGGAGTACATATAGCCTCTTCAACAAATGGTATTGGGAGATATGGACAGCTACGTGGAAAAAAATGAAACTCCATCACCAACTTACGCCATATAGAAAAATAGATTCAAGGTGGATAAAAGACTTAAATATAAGTTGTAACACCATAAAACTCCTAGAGTAAAACATTAGCAGGAAGATCTCAGACATTCCATGTCGCAACATCCTCACAGACATGTCCCCTAATGGAAGGAATATAAAGGAAAGAATAAACAAATGGGACCTCATCAAAATAAAAAGCTTCTGCATGGCTAAAGAAAACAGCATTTAAATGAAAAGAGAACCAACAATATCGGAAAACATATTTGCCAATGATACCTCAGACAAGGGCCTGATCTCCAAAATATATAAAGAACTCACACGACTCCACTCCGGGAAGTCACACAACCCAGTTAAAAAATGGGCAAAGGACTTGAACAGACACTTCCCCCAGGATGACATACAGAGGGCCCAGAGACATATGAAAAGATGCTCAGCATCACTAGCCATCAGAGAGATGCAAATTAAAACCACAATGAAGTACCATCTCACACTGGTCAGAGTGGCCAACATAAAGAAATCCACAAACAAATGTTGGAGAGAATGTGGAGAAAAGGGAACTCTAGTGCGCTGTTGGTGGGAATGCAGAGTGGAGAGGCCACTGTGGAAAACAGTATGGAATTTCCTCAGAAAACTAAAAATGGAACTGCCTTTTGACCCAGCAGTTCCACTGCTGGGATTATAGCCTAAGAACTCTGAAACACCAGTCCAAAAGAACCTGTGCACCCCAATGTTCATAGCAGCACAATTTATAATAGTCAAGTACTGGAAGCAACCTAAGTGCCCATCAGCAAATGAGTGGATCAACAAACTACTGGTACATACGCAATGGAACTCTATGCAGCAGAGAGAAAGAAGGAGCTTATACCCTTTGCAACAGCATAGATGTAACTGGAGAGCATTATGCCAAGTGAAACAAGCCAGGCTGTGAGGGACAAATATCATATGATCTCTCCTTTAACTGGAACATAATCATCAGAAGAAAAAAGCAAACAAAATATAACCAGAGTCATTGAAGTTAAGAACAATGTAACAATAGGCAGAGGGCAGTGATGAGGGAGGGGATATGGGGAGAGTGGTTTATAGGAGCTACTATAAAGGACACTAGGACAAAATTGAGGGGGAGGGTCGAGGTGGGAGAGGGAGTGTGATTGGCTGCAGTTGGGTGGTGGAATGGGGAGAGAATGCAGACAATTGTAACTGAATAACAATAAAAAGAAAAAAATGAAAGGTGACAATGGCAAATGTAAAACAAAAAAATTCTGACTTACTTAAATAACCTGAAAAGTCACATGGTTAACACAATATTAAATCCTTTTGAAAGCCTGATTCTGGAAAACAATTCTAATCTTAGAAGAAAAGAAGACTGAGGAAAATCACCATGAAGTTCAAATTTCCCACCTAATATTTATTTTTATTTGGGTGAAATCAGATTAATACAATCATCAAGGAAAGTTCTGAAAGAATTGGGTAAGGTTATAGGGAATGGGAGGAATTCACAAATCATTTTCCCTATTCGAGTATATGTGTAAGGGAGGGAGGACCAGTTTTGCTCACTTTGCTCTATTTCTAATGGGTTTCATGGCTGGTTCATTTCAAATCACAGATCTTTTCTAACTGGTTTCTGGACCTCCCTTCTCCCCAGGTACTCCCCTTGAGTTACTGCTCACCCAGTGGTTCTGGGGTGCCCTGTAGTAGGGGTCAATGAACTGCTCATGGGTCAAATCAAGCCTCCCATTTATTTTTGTAATGCCCTGGAATTAAGAATGATTTTTACATTTTTAAATGTTTGGAAATAATCAAAAGAAGAATATTATTTAGTAACATGTCAAAATTATACAATATAAAATTAAAATTTCAGTTTTCACAATTACATTTTTCTTAGTACATAGCCACATTTACATATTGCCTATGGCTACTTTCACACTACAATAGCAGAGATCAGTATTTGCAATAAAGACTGTGTGGTAGGAGAAGCCTAAAATATTACCTATCTTGCCCTTTACAGAAAAACTTTGCCAAACCCTGCCCTTAAGCCATGAAACTTAGGAAGAAAACCCTGACAATCTTTTTAAAGATCAGGGCATTAGTGACATTAAATCACCTGTGGCAATTGTAAAAATACAGATTCCTGGGTATCAGTGCTATAATTTCTACTAAATAGAAATCAATGGAGTCATCAATGGACCATGGAATCTGCATTTTTAACTCGTGTTCCAGGTGGAGTATTTCTGGGTATTGTGAAACCAGAAGCTGTGCTTTGTACAGAAAAAGGAAACTGGTATTCTGAATGTCTAGGACTGACTTAGTGTAGGCAGATTACCTGATTCTACTTGAAGTGTAATTAATGGATTATTTGAGATAGGCTAGAGCATTCTCTTTGAATTGTATTTTCCTGTGACTCTTGCAGAGCTTCTAGGAAGCCTTGCTATTGAAAATAATATAAGATCTTCACTTAGCATAATGCTCTCCAGTTCCAAAGCCAGGTGGTGAGGGACAAATACCATATGACCTCACCTTTAACTGGAACATAATAAATAGAAGAAAAAAGGAAACAAAATATAACCAGAGACATTGAAGTTAAGAACAATCTAACAATGGGCAGGGGGAAGTGGGGAGGGGACAGTGAGTAGAGGGGATTACAGGAACTACTATAAAGGGCACATGGACCAAATCAAGGGGGAGGGGGGAGGAGGGGAGGGAGGTGGGTTCAGCTGGGGTGGGGTGGAGGGATGGGGAGAAAAGGCACACAACTGTAATTGAATAACAATTAAAAAAAAGAAATAAGATCTTATTTGTCTTACTATATACAATGATGATTCCAAATGGAATGTGCATACTCAGAGTCCATAATCCTCTCACTGGAAAAATATTAGAACCATCAATTTTCCTCTGTAATAATGAACTACATTTACAAAGCTTAAAAATTAAAAATTTCATAACAGAAAATTAGTATTCCCAGTTATACCCATTACCACACTCATTTCTTTTCCCCAAAGGCTATTTCCTTTGCCATTTATCCCTACACTTCTATTTTATTTTTCTATTATAGACATAATCTGTTTACTTCTTTTATAAAAGATGAAAATTTTGTTGTCATGTGTTCTGCTTACTCATACTCTTGCCTTACTGCTGTTTTGTCAGTAGGATTATATATAAATTTTGTTTAATATTCAGTGTTTACATTATAAAGGCAATGGATTGGTTGTTTTCTAGATATGTGGTACAGCTTTTATCCTTTGACTTTTCTTCACTGTCTTGAAATTAATTCTCTGTGCCTCTTTTGTTGTTGTTGTTGTTGTTGTTGGTGGTGGTGGTGGTGGTGGTGGTGGTGGTGGTGGTGGTTTCCTACCTTGTTGTGTTTAATGTCTTCCTTTTTCTTGCTTTTCTCCCTTATTTTGGTGGATCCAACTCTCCAATGGTGATAAAAATCATGTGGGAGAGAAGCTTTGGAAGAACTCACATATCTGAAAACGCCTTGATGGATAGTTTTGATGAGGATAGTATAAATTTTTTTTCTTCATAAGGAATTGTTTCATCTACTTTCAGATTCCAGAGGTGCTATGAAGAAATCTAACACCATGTTGACTCCCAATCCTTTGTTTCTCCCTGGAAACTTTTATAAATGTTCCTTTTTCCTCCAGTGATTCTAAATTTTAGGATGATATACTTTATTGTAAGTCTATCTTCATTTATTGTGCAGAGCACTAGGTGGTTATTTAAAATCTAGACACTCAACTCCTTCAGTTTTGAAAACTTTTTTTTTGTATTTTGTTTCAGTTCCCTCTGTTTTCTCTATTATCTTTTTATAGAACTCCTATTGATTATATATGGGAACTTCCACTTTAATTTTAATTTTCTTATTTCTTTCCTCTTTTCCACTTCTTTATTTTTTAGTTCTACTTTCAATTGTATTTTGTCATCCTTATCTTCTGGTATTTACATTGAACTACTTTTTGCTAACATTTTTATTTCTAAGATGTCTTACTTTTTTATGACTATTCTTTGATCATAACCCAGTATTGTTGTTTCATGAATATGATATCTTCTTTTAGAGCTCTAATTGTGTTGGGAACTGCCCTGCCTAGATTCAGAAGCTGTAAACCCCCATGGTTAAGGCTGAGTTAGAGACTTTGGGACCATAAGTCATTAAGGAGACAAAGCTTATCTCCCCAGCAGGGGTGCCATCTCTGCCCACTTCACCCTGCTTGGCCCTGAGCTTGACCAGTTAGCCAATGACGGGTAAGATTCCTCAAAGGAGGAACAACCTAAGACAAGCATGGTCACCAGGAAAGGCCCACAGAGAAGGACTCGGGGGGCTATAGAAAAAGGGGGTGATAGACCCTCGCCCCTCGGCTTTGACATAGCCTAAGTCCTCATTCTGTCTGCAAGAAGTCTCCTAATCTCTTGGCTGCCTTACTTCCCTTGCCTGACTTAAGCCTGAAGCAATAACAGAGTGCAGTGCAGTCCTGTGCTGGGAGGGGCAGATTCCCTGGGGAATCAGGCCTAAGAAAGAATGCATACAGTCCTGTGAAACCTGCTTTATATATACCCTCAGCTTAAATGATAAGAGTCCAGGCCTGAAATGAGTCTGTCTCCCAAAGTTTTATAGCCCTTTAACTAACTGACCATAACTCAGAATAAGCCCCCAAAGTTCTCTATAAGTTATGTATTGTTTGACCCTTACTGCCTGACAATGATTGATGAGCTTTATCTGAATTCCTGTGCAAAATGAACCTAATAAAAGCCCATGGAGGAAAAGGCTCTGGGCCCTTCTCCTTTGAGAGATCGGCCATCTCTGCTCCCCAAGCAGATCATGTCTTGGTAGACTTATTCTCACCCATGGCGGATGCAGGGCTCAGAGATAAAGCTTCATGATATAATTGTAGATTGCTGTTTTGGTTTGTTTGCCTTCTTATTTTCTTTAAGCTTGTGCTCTAATTTCTCTGAGGGTCTTTTTTCTCTGTTAGTTCTAGTCGATTTTTTTAAGTCAGAAGCCTGCCTCAAGTTTCTGATGCTTGTTGGGGCTTCATTCATATTAAAGAATGACACATTAAAAAGCTTAATGAAATTTCCATGTGTACTATTGTGGCTTATGTGTTTCTGAGCTTCATGTTAGGGTAGTAAGGCAGTGAGCAGACTTTTTCACGCTACAATAGCCAAATAGTGGAGATTTCTTTTAGTGGTTTCATTTCCTCACAAGAATTTCTAGTCTCATGCATGTATAGAATAAACTTCACTTCTTTTTTTTTTTTTGTATTACTTTATTGTTGTTCGATTACACTTGTCTGCATTTTCCACCACTCCCCTCCCCAACCCAGCCAAATCCACCTCCCTCCCTTGCTTCCACCCTCCCCCTTGGTATTGTTCCTGAAACCCTTCTCCCCACTGCTCCTCCCCCCTTCCCTCTGGCTGTTGTTAGATTGTTCTTAATTTCAATGTCTCTAGTTATATTTTCTCTGCTTTTTTCTTTTGTTGATTAAGTTCCAGTTAAAGGTGAGATCATATGGTATTTGTCCCTCACCGCCTGGCTTATTTCACTTAGCATAATGTTCTCCAATTCCTTCCATGCTGTCACAAAGGGTATGAGCTCCTTCTTTCTCTCTGCCACATAGAATTCCATTGTGTGAATGGAATCCACTCATTTACAGATCGGCACTTAGGTTGCTTCCAGTACTTGGCTTTTGTAAATTATGCTGCTATGAACATTGGGGTGCATGGGTTCTTCTAGATTGGTGTTTCAGGGTTCTTAGTATATAATGCCAGCAGTGGAATTGTTGGGTCTAAAGGCAGTTTCATTTTTAGTTTTCTGTTTAGTGTATTCCACAGTGGCACACCAATCTGCATTTCCACCAAATGTGCCCTAGAGTTCCCTTTTCTCTGCATCCTCTCCAACACTTGATTGTTGAATTGTTTATGATAGCCATTTTGACCAGTGTGAGGTGGTATCTCATTGTGGTTTTATTTTGCATCTTTCTGATGGCTAGTGATGCTGAACATCTTTTCATATGTCTCTGGGCCTTCTGTATATCCTCCTTAGAGAAATTTCTGTTCAAGTCCTTTGCCCATTTTTTAACTGGGTTATTTGTCTTCCTGGAGTGGAGTCATGTGAGTTCTTTATATATTCTGGAGATCAAACCCTTGTCCGAGGTATCATTGGCAAATATATTTTCATGTATAGTTGGTTCTCTTTTCATTTTAGTGCTGTTTTCTTTAGCCATGCAGAAACTTTTTCTTTTGATGAGGTCCCATTTGTTTATTCTTTCCTTTATGTCCCTTAATATAGGGGACATATTGGTGAAAATATTGCTGTGTGGGATATCTGAGATTTCCTGCCTATGTTCTTCTGTAGGACTATTATGCTGTCATAACTTATATTTAACTCCTTTATGCACCTTGAATTTATTTTTCTGTATGGCATAAGTTGGTGATCGAGTTTCATTTTTATGCATGTAGCTGTCCAGATCTGCCAAAACCATTTGTTGAAGAGGCTATTTTTACTAAATTTCATGCTTCTGCCCCTTTTGTCAATTAATTGACCATAGACACTTGGATTTATTTCTGGGCTCTCTGTTCTGTTCCATTGGTCTGTGTGTCTGTTCTTATGCCTATACCAGCCTGTTTTCATTAAAGTGGCCTTGTAATACAGTTTGATATCAGGTATTGTGATCCCTCCTGCTTTGTTCTTCTTTCTCAAACTTGCTGAAGCTATTCAGGATCATTCATGGTTTCATATACATTTCTGAAATGTCTGTTCTATATCTGTGAAATATGTCATTGGTACTTTAATAGGGATTGCATTGTATCTATAAATAGATTTGGGTAGTATGACCATTTTGATGATGTGAATTCTTCCAATCCATGAGCATGGTACATGCTTCCATTCATTTGTGTCTTCCTTAATTTCTTTCCTTGGTGTTGTGTAGTTTTCTGAGAACAGATCTTTTACCTCCTTGGTTAGATTTATTCCTAGATACATTCGTTTTCTTCTTGCTATAGGAAATGTGTTTTTCCCCCCTGATTTCTGTTTCTGATATTTCATTGTTGGTGTACAAAAATGCCTTTCTTTACTGAGTATTGACTTTTTATACCACTGTTTCGCCAAATTCATTTATCAAGCAGTTTTTTAGTGGAGTCTATAGGATATTTTTATGTACACTATCATGTCATCTGCAAACAAAGATAGTTTTACTTCCTCCTTTCCAGTTTGGGTGCATTTTATTTCTTTTTCTTGTCTGATTGCTGTGGCTAGGACTTCCAATGCTATGTTAAATAGACGTGGTAGGAGCGTGCATCCTTGTCTTGTTCCTGATCTTAGTGGGAAAGCTCTAAGTTTTTGTGCATTGAGTATGATGTTGGCTGTTGGTCTCTCATACATTGCTTTTATTATGTTGAGGAATTCTCCCTCTATTCCCCCTTTGCTGAATGTTTTTATCATAAATGTGTGCTGTACCTTATCAAATGCTTTTTCCACATCTATTGATATGATCATGTGATTTTTGTCTTTCACTTTGTGTATGTGGTGTATTATGCTTATCGAGTTGCAAATATTGTACCACCATAGCATTCCTGGGATGAATCCCACTTGGTCATGGTGTATAATCTTTTTAATTTACTGCTGGATGCGGTTTGCCAATATGTTGAGGATTTTATCATCTATGTTCATCAGCAATATTGACCTGAAGATTTCTTTCTTTGTTATGTCTTTATCTGGTTTTGGGATTAGGATGATGCTGGCTTCATAAAACGAGTTTGAGAGTCTTCCATCTTCTTGAATATTTTGGAAAAATCTGTGGAGGATGGGGGTTTGCTCTCCCTTTAATTCTTTCTAAAATTCTCCTCTTATACCGTGTAGTCGAGGGTTTTTGTGTGTCAGAAACTTTTTGATCACTGTTTCAATTTCATCAGGTGTTATTGGTCTGTTCAGGCTTTCTGCTTCTACATCGAGTTTGGAAGGTTATTTTTTTCTAGAAATCTGTCTATTTCTCCTAGGTTTTCAAATTTCTTGGCATGTAGTTCTTCGTAGTAATTTCTTACAATCCTTTGTATTTCTGTGGTATCAGTTGTAATCTCTCCTCTTTCATTTCTCATTGTGTTTATTTGGGTCCTCTCTCTTTTTTTGTTGACAAGCCTTCTTAAGGCTTGTTGATTTTGTTTATCTCTTCAAAGAACCAGCTCCTGGATTTATAGATCCTTAGAATTGTGCTTTTAGTCTCTATGTCATTTAACTCTGCTCTGATCTTGGTTATTTCCTTCCTTCTACGTGCTCTGGGCTCTCTTTGTTGGTTCTCAAATTCTTGTAGGTGTAGGGTTAGATTGTTTATTTGAAATGTTTCTGTCTTTTTCAGGTAGGCCTGAATCACTATGAACTTCCCTCTCAGGACTTCCTTTGCTATGTCCCATGAGTTTGGGGTTGTTGTGAGTTTGTTTTCATTTGTTTCCAGAAAGTTTTTGATTTGTTATCTAATCTCGTTCTTGACCCATTCATTGTTTTATAGCATGCAATTCAGTCTCCATGATTTGAGTGTTTTAGGTTTTTTCCTTTGGGGTTGGTTTCTAGTTTCAGTCCCTTGTGGTCAGAGAAAATTCTTGGTATGATTTCAATTTTCTTAAACTTGTTGAGGCTTGCTTTGTGTCTTATCATGTGGTCTATCTTTGAAAATGTTCCATGTACACTTGAAAAGAATGTGTATTTTGCTTCTTTGGGATGTAAAGCTCTATATATATCAGTTAAGTCCATTTCATCTAGCGTATTGTTAAGTGACACAATATCCTTGCTGATATTTTGTTTGGAAGATCTGCCCATCTTTGACAGTGGGGTGTTATAGTCTCCTACTATAATTGTGTTGCTGTCAATATCTTTCTTGAAGTCCTCCAAGGTTTTCTTAATGTATTTGGGTGCTCCTATGTTGGGTGCATATATATTTATAATATTTATGTCTTCTTGGTGGATTCTTCCCTTGAGTATTAAGAAGTCACCTTCTGGGTCACTTTTTATGACTCTTTTCATGAAGTCTATTTTGTCTGAAAAGGCTATCCTGCCTCCCCCTCCCCCCCCCCGTCCATTTGCTTGGAGTATTTGTTTCCAGCCCTTCACTTTCAATCTGTGTAGTTCTTTTTTTCTCAGGTGTGTCTCCTGTAGGCAGCATATGTCTGGGTCATATTTTCTTATCCATTCAGTCTTCTATGTCTTTTGATTGGGGCATTTAATCCATTTACCTTTATGGTTATTATTGATAGGTACTTATTCATTGCTACTTTTTCATCCCTGTTGTCCTCTCTCTTTCACTGTTTTCTTCCTGTTCTTAAAGCAAACCCTTTAGCATCTCTTCCAGAGTTTGTTTGGAGGAGGTGTATTCTTTGAGGCTTCTTTTGTCCAGGAAGCTCCTTATTTGGCCATACGTTTTAATTGAGAGCCTTGCTGGATAAAGTAGTCTTGGTTGCAGCCCTCTGTTTCTCATTACTTGGAATATTTCTTGCCATTCTCTTCTGGCTTGGAGTGTTTAGATTGAGATGTCAACTGCTAGTCTTATCGGGGTTCCCTTGTATGTTACTTCCTGTTTGTCCCTTGCTGCCTTTAAGATTCTCTGTTTGTTTTGGAATTTTGCCATTTTAATTATGATGTGTCTTGCAGTGGGCCTCTTTGGGTTCCTCTTGTTTGGGACTCTCTGTGTTTCCTGGATTTGTGTGACTTACTCTCTCATCAAATTAGGGAGCTTTTCCATCATTAGTTTTCAAAAAGGTTTTCTATCCCTTGCTGTTCTTCTTCTCCTCTGGTATCCCTATTATATGGATATTATTATGTTTCATCGTGTCCTGCAATTTTATTAATACCTCCTCTTTCTTTCTGAGCCTCTGTTCCTTTTCTTGCTCTTTCTGGGTGTTTTTTTCTACCTTTTCCTCCAGCTCACTGATTCGATCCTCTACTTCATTGAGCCTATTTTGATTCTCCCCACTGTGTTCTACAGTTTAGAGATTGTATTCTTCATTCCCTCTTGGCCCTTATTGATAGTTTCTATTTCCTTTTCCATGTTGATATAGTTTGCAGTGAGTTCAGTGTAGTTTTCCTGTGGTTTTTGGTAATTCTCTGTGAACTCATTGAGTTTCCCTATAACCATTTCCTTGAACTCAATATCTGATAGTTCACTTGCCTCTATTTCATTTAGTATTTTTTCTGAGGCTTCCTCCTTTCATTTCATTTGGGGATGTTTCTTTGTCTTCCCATTATTTGTGAGACTCTTCTTGTTAGCCTCTGATTCTTAAATTGATCTGTTCTGACTCCCTGGGTTTATGGTGTGAACTTCTGTGGTGGAAGACCTGTTAGATTCAGTGGTGCAGTGTCCTTGATCTTCTGAGTTCACTCGTCTTGTCCTGTCGTTTATGTTTGCTCTGTGTATGTCTTTGGGTTTTAATTGTTGTTGGGTCTTTCTTTGGTAGGTCCTTCTCTTCAGTTTGTTTACTGAGGGTCACTCCATCCACCACACCTTATATTCTCTTGTCCGGGTGTGGGCAGGTTGTTCTGAAACTGGTTCTTCTCTGTGTACAAGGTTTTGAGGATTCTTTCTTGCTCTTGTTCAGTTGTTTGGTCTGAGTAATTTCTCCACCATTTAGTTGTATTTCCAGATAGGTCCTGGGTTGAGTTAGTGTGGCTTCTACTCCCTTCTTCATCTTCTTCTGTTGTTATCTGTTGGTGGTTCCTTCATTGGTGGGTTTCCTCTTCCAACAAGTGTCCTGGTGTTCACAGCTCCCACCTACTCTTTTTTATGATCATTTGGAGGGGGAAGGTAAACTGGTTTAAGACAGTGGGAGTGTATTCTGTGGTATTTAAAGTACCAATCCATGGGGAAGAGATAGGAGGTCCTCTGGATATATATAGCGTAAACCATGATATTTCACCCAACTAGCTACTTTTTAGGTAGGGTGGAAAGAAGATAAGACTCTTGTTGGGTGTGGGTGAGTATTGTGAGTTGGATCTAGAAAGCAGTGAGCTTGTGTGAGGTCGTATTATGAGATATAGTGAGAGTAAAGGATAGAAAATAGTTGTAGTGTGCAAGAGAATAGAGTTAACCACAACAGTAATAAAGTTCCAGAAATAGTAAAGTGAGCTAAGATCCAGGAGGCGTGCTTTGTAGTATTTGCAACTGTGTGGAACAATAGTTATTTACAATAATAATGGAGCAACAATCATATGATAGAATCTATGTGATCTGGGTAAGAGGAATAGGAAGTATAGGACCTAGAGTAGTGAGCTAATGGAACACAAGTGAAATGAAAGACAGTGAACTAAAAATACACTGTGAAAGGGAGAACAAGGGAAACCAGTCAAACAAGGCAATTTAAGAAGCCAAATGAAGAAGACTAAACAAAAGAGGAGAAATACAAAGATACTAACAAAATAAAAGATATAAGAATAATGAAAAATTAATAATACAAATATACAATAACTTGCAAGTTTTCTGGAATAGCAAAGTGAAATTTGTCTCTCTGTCTCAGCTGTTGGGATGACCCCTCTTTGGGTCCAACTCTGGTCTTTTCACAGTCCAGTTTTTATTGTCTCACCTGTGGGAATTAAAAACAAAAAAGAAGAAGGAAGGAAGAAGAGATATAAAGGCAAAGGAAGGAAGAAGGGATGAAGGAAGTAAAAAAAGAAGGAAAGAAAGGAAGAAGGAGTTAAAAGAAAAAAAAATTACTTTAAAAAATACCTTCCTGCTGGCTTCAAATGGGTCAAGCCAGTTCTGCTGGTCTGCCTGGCTGCAGCAGGCTGAGGGGGAATTGGTTTCACTTTTTTCCTTTCCTGAGTAGCATTCACTCAGCCACCAGACCAGTTCCTCAATTTGCTGCTGGGCCCCCACTGTCTGTTTTGTGCCCAGCCTAGGTCTTCAGTCCACTGGTTGCACTTTCTTTGAGGTGCACCAGTCAGGGGCAATTCACACAACACCTTCCAACTCTTTGCTGTCCTAGATGCTAGGGATTTTCGGCACCCCTTCAGGCTAGTTCAGCACCCCTACTGAGTTAAGTCTTTCTGGGGATTGCTGTCTCCCTGAGCCCTGCTGTTCTCCTCTGTGGGGCCACCTCAGCCTTCCTCTTAGAGAGCCACTCAGCCCTGCAAGGCAGGGGTGCCGCAGGTGGCTGCCACTGCAGATGCAGGTGCAGGCCTCCTCTGCTGCTTCCCCTGGGGTGTAGGGGTTGGGTGTGAGGTGCTTCTGGACTGTGTCCCAGGCCTGCAGGTGTGGTGGGATGGGCAGCCACTGGTCTTGCAGGTTCAGGTGCACACCATCCCTGGGGCTTCAGGTGTGAGTACAAGGCCTTCCACACCACTGCAGGAGCGTCGCACAGCTGGGCAGGGTTAGGGGCACAGAGACCAGGAGGCGGCTGCTGCAGGGAATTCCCCAAACAGCCGCCGACTGCCTCTTTTTTCACTTTTTCTTTTTGAAAAATTCCTCCTGCTCAAGCCTGCTGCTCCATACAAGGGCCTGGCCTCTCACAGAGCCCAATTCTCCAACCAGACTGGGGACTATCTGGGTCAGGGTCTGCCACAGTGCAACTCTCCCCAGCCAGTGTCCACAGTCTCAGCAGGTGCACACAGCCCCTGTGTGTTTGCCACTTTGTCCTTATTGCCCCCTTATGACTTCAAGCAACCAGGTCTCTTCCAGTGCTACTCAAACCTTGTTTGGCTGAGAAGGGAGCCATTGACCTGGCTCTCTCCCAAGAACGCTGCGGCAGACCCAGTGGGCACCGGACTTCGCGCTGCAGATGCTCTGGTCCCCACGCTGGTCACAGGGACCTTATTGTCCTAAAGCACTCTCCTTATCATCTGATTTTTCAATGTCCTCTACAATTTTTGGTCTCCAATCTCCATATATGCTGGGATACTGTTGCTGTTCATTCTGTTCCTCAGAAGATAGGCTAGGTGTTTCACCCATGTGCAGGTGGAAGTGGACTCTGCTCCCACCTATCTCGTTGCCATCTTCTATCCTATCTAAACCTCACTTCTAGTATTCTGTTTGCTGAGTAAAGAAGGGAGTTGGAGGTCTTGCCTTTCTATTGGGTTGGCCAAAAAGTTCATTATGTTTTTTCTGTATGATGGCTCTGGCTGTGTTTAGTTAACATCATTCCAAACAATTTTGTTACATTCTACTGTGACAGCTGTCATATCAGCATACATTTAAGAAAAACAAAATTGGTTAATTTTTGTGCAGCCATTTTAATACTGAAGATGGAACAGACACTATTTTCAGCATATAGTGCTTTAGTATTTCAAGGGAGGTAAAAATGCAGTTGAAATGCATGAAAAGATTTGTGTGGTGTGTGGAGAAGGTGCTGTGATGGATCATTTGTGTGAAAAGTGGTTTGTGACGTTTCTTAGTTCTCTTGATATTTGGCCAAATTATTCTTTGCTGTGGGGCTCTCTTGTGCATTGGAAGATGTTTAGCAGCACCACTGGCCTCTACCCACTAGAAGCCAATATCAGAAGATAGCCAACATACTCAAAACATCCAAATCAGTAAAGTTATAGGTGAAGATGAAAAATGTATCTTTTATGTTATGAAAAAAATATAATGGACTATTTGGTTAACCCAATATTTTAACTTCATCATTATTAGCAAAGTGCCTTACTGAACCATACAAGGTTTCTAGAGAGTAAGCTCACTGTCTTCGCCTAGAATGTATATAGGTTGTAGTGAGAGGTGAGGGGAGTAATTTAGCCAAATAGAGTGTAGATGGATTCTTTCAACCAGTCCTCATGTTTCAACTAAGACTTCTAGACAGTGTCTCTAGTTTCTAAGTCTTTCTGAAATCAGTGTTGTAAGCTGACCTTTCTAGTCATTTTATTTCCTCCACCCCTATTATTGGCAAGATTTCAATTTTGTCATCTCTAAATCTTCTACTGTCAGTTTTTTGGGGTTGGGAAGAGAGTAGTAATAAGTGTATATATATAATCCATTATGTTTAATGGGTGTATAGGACTCTTTATTTTCCTAAACAATCTTATTAAAATTTATATTGATATATCTTTTTTCAATTTTTAAATTATTGTTGTTCAATTACAGTTGTCTGCATTTTCTCCCCACCTCTCTACCCCAGCCCAGTCAAACCCTCCCCTGCTTCCACTCTCCCCCTTGGTTTTGTCCATGTATCCTTTATAGTAGTTCCTGAAAACCCTTCTCCCCACTATCCCTTTCCCCCTCCCCTCTGGCTATTGTTAGATTGTTCTTAACTTCAATGTCTCTGGTTATATTTTGTTTGCTTTTTTCTTTTGTTGATTATGTTTCAGTTAAAGGTGAGATCATATGGTATTTGTTCCTCATGACCTGGCTTATTCACTTAGCATAATGCTAAGGTCTTATACTAATATAATATGAAGGAAAACATGTATATGATATACAAATATATATATGAAGTATTAAAAATATTTACTGATGGAGATACTGGATAAAACACATTTAGAAACTACTCATTTTAAGTATATATAGAAACATTTTGAAAAATGTTTGTGTATTAATATAGAAGTTAAACTAAGGTTTTCTTAAATCAGAAATACTGAAAATTCTGCAAAAGCAAAATGTAACAAAGATCAGTTATATAGCTTTGTATGCACACAAAAACAAATGTACTAGATTAATCACATGCATTACAGATGGTGACATTGGGTAGAAATTTCAAGAATCCTATTTAGCTTCAATTTATAGGAACATTTTCTAATAATTAGAAGTACTTAAAAAGGAAATGTGCTGCTTTGAGATTTTATTTTTACTTCAATGATTATTTTTCTCCTTTACTTCCATTATGTACATTTATATCTAATCTCAAGAGATATCGTACATTAGGTTTCTCTTTTGGGTGATTAATTAAGCTACAAAAATTCTAAAGTCCCGCCTATGTTTAATAATCTATAGATTTAAAATTGGATATAAAATTAGAAAATATCATTCTAGAGTCAGTTTCAATAAATAAAACAGAATTGAGCGTAATCATTATGTATGTAGTATTATATTTTGTCGTTATAATTTATTCCTTACTTTTTATAACCAATGATTTATCTCATTGGCAGGACTTACAGAAGGTGTTTCTCAGTATGGCTCATACAGAGCTCCTTGACATTTTCAAAATAAAAGCTTTTCTTAGTGGGAAAGATATCCATCCATTCCACTGGGCTATTTTCAAGTGGATTGAAGTAATTGGATATCTGGTTTTACTAGTATAGCACAGTATAGTCTTTTAAATTTTTTATTTTATTTTATTTTTATTTATTTATTATTTAAATTTTTAGTGTTATTCAATTACAGTTGTATGCCTTTTCTCCCCATCCCTCCACCCCACCCCAGCTGTATCCACCTCCCTCCCCCACCTCCACCCTCCCCCTTGCTTTGGTCCATGTGTCCTTTATAGTAGTTCCTGTAATCCCCTCTTCCCACTGGCCCCACCCCACTCCCCCCTGGCTATTGTTAGATTGTTCTTAACTTCAAAGTCTCTGGTTATATTTTGTTTCCTTTTTTCTTCTATTTATTATGTTCCAGTTAAAGGTGAGATCATATGGTATTTGTCCCTCACCGCCTGGCTTATTTCACTTAGCATAATGCTCTCCAGTTCCATCCATGCTGTTGCAAAGGGTATAAGCCCCTTCTTTCTCTCTGCTGCGTAGAATTCCATTGTGTAAATGTGCCACAGTTTTTGGATCCACTCGTTTGCTGATGGGCACTTAGGTTGCTTCCAGTACTTGGCTATTGTAAATTGTGCTGCTATGAACATTGGGGTGCACAGGTTCTTTTGGATTGGTGTTTCAGGGTTCTTAGGGTATAATCCCAGCAGCGGAATTGCTGGGTCAAAGGGCAGTTCCATTTGTAGTTTTCTGAGGAAATTCCATACTGCTTTACACAGTGGCCTCACCACTCTGCATTCCCACCAACAGTGCACTAGGGTTCCCTTTTCTCCGCATCTTCTCCAACATTTGTTTGTGGATTTGTTTATGCCGGCCACTCTGACTGGTGTGAGATGGTACCTCATTGTGGTTTTAATTTGCATCTCTCTGATGGCTAGTGATGCTGAGCATCTTTTCATATGTCTCTGGGCCCTCTGTATGTCTTCCTTGGAGAAGTGTCTGTTCAAGTCCTTTGCCCATTTTTTAATTGGGTTGTTTGTCTTCCTGGAGTGCAGTGGTGTGAGTTCTTTATATATTTTGGAGATCAGGCCCTTGTCTGAGGTATCATTAGCAAATATGTTTTCCCATACTGTTGGTTCTCTTTGTAATTTGGTGCTGTTTTCTTTAGCCATGCAGAAGCTTTTTATTTTGATGAGGTCCCATTTGTTTATTATTTCCTTTATGTCCCTTGCTTTAGGGGACATGTCTGTGAGGATGTTGCTGCATGGAATGTCTGAGATTTTCCTGCCAATGTTTTCCTGAAGGACTTTTATTGTGTTACGACTTATATTTAAGTCTTTTATCCATCTTGAGTTTATTTTTGTGTGTGGCATGAGTTGGTGATCGAGTTTCATTTTTTTGCACATAGCTGTCCAGATCTCCCAATACCATTTGTTGAAGAGGCTGTTTTTGCTCCATTTTACGTTCCTGCTTCTTTTGTCAAATATTTATTGACCATAAAGACTTGAGTTTATTTCTGGGCTCTCTGTTCTGTTCCATTGGTCTATGTGCCTGTTTTTATGCCAGTACCAGGCTGTTTTGATTACAGTGTCCTTGTAATACATTTTGATATCAGGGATTGTGATCCCTCCTGCTGTGTTCTCCTTTCTCAAAATTGCTGCAGCTATTCGGGGTTGATTATGCTTCCATATAAATTTCTGAAATGTTTCCTCTATATCTGTGAAATATGTCATGGGTACTCTAATAGGGATTGCATTGAGTCTATAAATTGCTTTGGGTAGTATGGCCATTTTGATGATGTTAATTCTTCCAATCCATGAGCATGGTACATGCTTCCATTCATTTGTGTCTTCCTTAATTTCTTTCTTCAAGGTGGTGTAGTTTTCTGAGAACAGGTCTTTCACCGCCTTCATTAGGTTTATTCTTAGGTACTTTATTTTTCTTGTTGCTTTATCGAAACGGATTTTTCTCCTGATATCTCTTTCTCTTGTTTCATTCTTGGTATACAGGAATGCCTTTGATTTCTGAGTATTGACTTTGTATCCAGCTGTTTTGCCAAATTCATTTATTAGGTGAAGTAGTTTTTTGGTGGAGTCTATAGGATTTTCCATGTACACTATCATGTCATCTGCAAACAGTGACAGTTTCATTTCCTCCTTTACAATTTGGACTTTTATTTCTTTTTCTTGTCTGATTGCTGCAGCTAAGGACTTCCAATACTATGTTAAATAGGAGTGGTGAGAGAGGGCATCCTTGTCTTGTTCCTGATCTTAGTGGGAAAGCTCTAAGTTTTTGTCCATTGAGTATGATGTTGGCTGTAGGTCTCTCATATATGGCCTTTATTATGATGAGGAATGCTCCCTCTATTGCCCCTTTGCTGAATGTTTTTATCAGAAATGCATGCTGTATCTTATCAAATGCTTATTCCACATCTATTGATATAATCATGTGATATTTGTCTTTGCTGTTATTGATGTGATATATTATATTTATTGATTTGTGAATATTGAACCATCCTTGAATCCCTGGGATGAATCCCACTTGGTTATGGTATGATATTTTTAATGTATTGCTGGATGCGGTTTGGCAATATTTTGTTGAGGATTGTAGCTTGTATGTTCATCAGCGATATTGGCCTGAAGTTTTCTTTCTCTGTTTTGTCTTTATCTGGTTTGGGGATTAGGATGATGTTGGTTTTGTAAAAGTCTAAGTTTAGGAGTCTTCCATCTTCTTGAATTTTTGAAATAAACTGTGGAGTATGGGGGTTAACTCTCCCTTAAATGCTCTGTAGAATTCTCCTGTAAAACCATCGGGTCCAGGGCCTTTGTGTGTTGGAAGCTTTTTGATTACTGTTTCAATTTCATCAGGCATTTCTGGACTGTTCAGGTTTTCTCCTTTTTCTTCATTGAGATTTGGAAGGTTATATTTTTCTAGAAATTTGTCCATTTCATCTATGTTTTCAAATATTTTGGCATACAGTTCTTTGTAGTAATTTCTCACAATCCTTTGTATTTCTGTGGTATCAGTTGTAATCTCTCCTCTTTCATTTCTAATTGTGTTTATTTAGATCCTCTCTCTTTTTTTCGTGATGAGCCTACTTAAAGGCTTGTCGATTTTGTTTATCCTTTCAAAGAACCAGCTCCTGGATTCATTGATCCTTAGAATTGTGCTGTTAGTATCTACGTCATTTAGTTCTGCTCTGATCTTGGTTATTTCCTTCCTTCTGCTTGCTGTGGTCTGTCTTTGTTGTTGTTCTTCCAGTTCTTGTAGGCGTAGGGTTAGGTTGTTCGTTTGAAAGGTTTCTATCTTTTTAAGGTAGGCCTGTATTGCTATATAGTTCCCTCTCAGGACTGCCTTTTCTGTGTTCCATAGGTTTTGGGTTGTTTTGAGTTCACTTTCATTTGTTTCCAGAAAGTTTTTGATTTCTTCCCTAATCTCATGCTTGACCCATTCATTGTTTAATAGCATGCTGATGTAGATCTCCTCCCACAAGATCTGCTGTTGAGGTTTCAGTATTCAAACACACATACACAGGGACTATAGAAATCCGGTGGGGGAAAAGGGGCTAAGTGGCCACTCTCCAAGTTAGAGAGAGACCCCTTCACCCCTGCCTGGACAGGCTTTATTGTTTTTCTAGGCCTCCTACATCAAAGATGGTCCTCATTTATTATTCATAGGTTTGTTTGGGGTGGTTATCTTTGCAGACACAGGAGAGGAAGTCACTGAGTACATCAAAGGGGGATATTTGCAATGTAAAAGGAGAAATGGTCGAAAAGGCTTTGTCCCATACCTGGGGGGTCTAGCCCAGATTCTGGGAAGATAAAGATACTCAGTAAACATTTGCTTCCTCAATTCAGGGTGAGGGAGTTTTAGCAGGAGCAAGTCTCATAGTAGTCTAAGTACAATGCAGGCCTGATTTCCCACTGGAGAACTTATCCATGGACGTGGGTCCTGCCCGCCAACCTCGCTCCCTACTGGCTTTCCGAGTGGGGGCTGAGCCACATTTCCCACGCTTGGAACGGTTCCCCACATTTCCCCCCTTGTTTTTAGTTAGGACCGCTATAGATCCCACAAAGCTTGCTACTTGCTGGTCTCTCACACGACCCTGGGAAAATAGCTTGTAAATGCAGCGCAGTACACAGAGAATTATTATAATCAGTAAGCAACCAGTGGCTCCAAAGATCCACATTCTCAGATTAAGTCCATCAAACCAATTTTTTGGGTTTAGCCAGTGAAGATTGTCACGGAGGGTTTGGAAAACCTCTTGCTTAGTCAAGCATTGAATGTCCTGCAGCTGCTGATGCAATTCTAGCTGCAATTTATCCATTTGTCCTTTTAAATTGGTAGAAAAAGTCCTTCTAGGTGATGTTGAATATCACTTCAGGAGTACTGGATGGAATTGCCCTTCAGGGTGGGTGATGCACAGCTTGGAGAATCCTGGATCAGAAGAGTCCAATGCGGTGGAAGTGGGTCGCTGCCAGGGACGCCTTTCTGATATGGCTTCACCCTCTTCAATGCAGCTCCAAAGGTCTTTCTGGAGAGAAAAAACAAGCATACGCTCTTCCCCAAGTTAATAGAGTAACTGGGCCTTCCCACTGGGGACGTGCAAACTGTGCCTCAGCTGCTAGGTGCCAGAGGAGGCTGGGTGCTGCATGGAACCGCAGCCCCAAGGCTCCCTAGCAGTTCCTGATCATGTCCGCACTGGGCGAGGTGGGGAAAGGAGGCTAAGGGGACCAATGTCTCCTCCACCCCCGCCCGTCCTTGGCAGAAAAAACCTGTCCGCGAAGCGCTGGGAGCACGCGCGCGCTGGCGCCAAGGCCTATAATGCTTTTCAGGGGCTACGACTAGTCCCGCTGAGGTGACATAGAGGTAAACTTGCTTTAGCTCTTCTTCAGAGGCTGTAGCAATTATGGTGTCATCCATGCAATGCTAAATTACACTTTGAGGAAACTGAGTCCGTACTGGCTAAACAGGCTGAAGAACAAAATGTTAGCGGATGGTAGGGCTTTCCACTGAAACCTCTCTAATGGTTGACAACTGTTAAGTGCTGGGACTGAGAAGGCAAATCTCTTGCAGTTCCTTTCTGCTAGGGGGATGATAAAGAAACAGTCCCTTAACTTTTTCCTATCACGTTTCCTGTTTAATCCTAGAGGTCTGATTCTCTGATTCTCACCCTCCTTGGAGGGCTCCAAGTGGTGGCAGAAAAATTGCCCCTTTTTAATTTTTATTTTGAAAGAGTAAAACGTGGGGCTCAAACCCACGACTCTGGGATTAAGAGTCCCATGCTGTACCGACCAAGCTAGCCGGGCACCTGGGTGAAGGCCAGAAATCCTAACCACTGGACCATGTGGGAGATTGAGCTATTCAAGAACAAAGATAAAATTCAAGCAAACCAGTGTTTTCAAATTAAATCCTCTAAAGGAGGGAGTGAGACACTAGCCTTAGAATCTTACCACCTGTTATTTCCACTGCTGCCCAACTTGTTCCTAAATAAATTTAAAGATCCCTTACTAGGGAGGCATGCAGCAGCCTTAAAAAGCTGCTGAATTAGCTTAAAACATTGCTCTTGTTCCTTAGAGAGCCTGTTCCCACTTTTAAAGAAATTCCTTAACAATTTAAAAAATCTTTTCTGAAATTCCTCCCGCCGCAAACGCGGCGTTTATAAAACCAGTTTCAGTCTTGCTTTTTACTCCGCCGGTGGGGCTGTAGGCAGAACTTTCATAGCTGATTCTTCTACTACATTATACGTAACTTCCTCCTCTGAGCTAGACTCCTTGTCCTCCTCTGTAACTAGCTCCTGTTCCTCAGCCCACTTGGGCATGAGGGCAGTCTTGACTAGGCCCCAAGTTACCAGGTCTTGGGATCCAATAGAAACACCATTGTCCTGTAAAGATTTTAACTTATCGCCTGCTTCTTCCCAAACCTCCATATCTAAGGTTCCTTTGTCAGGAAAAGCAGGGTGATATTCCTTTATAGTTCGCAAAAGCTGAATGAGATGCTGTTCCTTTACCTTATAACCCGCTCCCCGGAGAAGCTGCTGTAACACTGGCAGGTATATCCCCTGCTCTTTAGATAAACCAGAGCCCATTCTTGCTATTAAAAAGGCTTTTAACTTTCAATTCTTGTCCTTTCAGATTATGTCACTTATGCTGAACCCTAACTAGTTAACTGTTAAGGGATAGAGTGTGGGTCGAAATGTGCTGTTGGTGAAAGACCGTCAGGGAGAGGGGCACCAGACTTTCCGAGTGCCCTAACCCTGCTTATGGGTCTCGGGTCCTCCCCAAGCGTTTAGAACCGCGAGGAAGGGGCTTCCCCGGATGAACCAGAAGTTAGATTAGGTGATGTTGGAGGTCCCTGTAAGGCCCCTGCACGTCTCGGGAATTGATCCCAGACACCCTCGCAAGGTTCCAACTCACGTGGGAACACCTGATTTCTCAGGCCGAGGGGAGGAAGTGCCTTTTGTCTTCGGAGCTTGGCGAATGCCAAAGGCTCTCATACAAAACCTGTGACTAACACTAAATTCTTCTGGAAAGCGATCTTCGGAGTCCGGCCGAAACTGAAACACTCATTTCCTATACACTTTTACCTATGCAGGTGGACGGATTGAAAAGGCAAGAATTGAAAGGACCGCAAGAGGCGGCTTGTTTAAAACATCCCTGTAACTAGTTGCTGTTTTTAAAGCTGATTAAAGAAAAAGTCTTTGCTCTTTCTCCCACGCCTAGACCTAGTTGGGGGAAAGATCAAGGCTACTGCTTACTGAAGAAAGTGTAGTTGTAATGCGGTCGCAAGAGAGGGTGACCTTGGAAAGAAACCCCTTTTCCCCTGAATCCAATACACCCTACGGCATAACCAAAAGTGCTTGGTGCCGTCTGCCCTTACCTGGGCTATTGCGCACAAATCCCATGAAGTTGGTGTATTGACCACAACTGTGGCTCAGAGCCCTGGGTCCCTGTTCATGGGCACCAGTTGATGCGGATGTCGTCCCGCAAGATCTGCTGTTGAGGTTTCAGTATTCAAACACACATACACAGGGACTATAGAAATCCGGTGGGGGAAAAGGGGCTAAGTGGCCACTCTCCAAGTTAGAGAGAGACCCCTTCACCCCTGCCTGGACAGGCTTTATTGTTTTTCTAGGCCTCCTACATCAAAGATGGTCCTCATTTATTATTCATAGGTTTGTTTGGGGTGGTTATCTTTGCAGACACAGGAGAGGAAGTCACTGAGTACATCAAAGGGGGATATTTGCAATGTAAAAGGAGAAATGGTCGAAAAGGCTTTGTCCCATACCTGGGGGGTCTAGCCCAGATTCTGGGAAGATAAAGATACTCAGTAAACATTTGCTTCCTCAATTCAGGGTGAGGGAGTTTTAGCAGGAGCAAGTCTCATAGTAGTCTAAGTACAATGCAGGCCTGATTTCCCACTGGAGAACTTATCCATGGACGTGGGTCCTGCCCGCCAACCTCGCTCCCTACTGGCTTTCCGAGTGGGGGCTGAGCCACATTTCCCACGCTTGGAACGGTTCCCCACAGCATGCTATTCAGTCTCCATGATTTTGAGTGTTTTGGGTTTTTTCCTTTGGGGTTGGTTTCTAATTTCAGTCCCATGTGGTCAGAGAAAATGCTTGATATGATTTCAATATTCTTGAATTTGTTGAGGCTTGCTTTGTGTCTTATCATGAGGTCTATCTTTGAAAAAGTTCCATGTACACTTGAAAGGAATGTGTATTTTGCTTCTTTGGGATGAAAAGCTCTCTATATATCAGTTAAGTCCATTTCATCAAGGGTGTTGTTAAGTGACACAATATCCTTCTTGATATTTTGTTCGGAAGACCTGTCCATTTTTGACAGTGGGGTGTTATAGTCCCCTACTATAATTGTGTTGCTGTCAATATCTTTCTTGAAGTCCTCCAAGATTTTCTTTATGTATTTGGGTGCTCCTATGTTGGGTGCATATATATTTACAATGTTGATGTCTTCTTGGTGGATTCTTCCTTTGAGTATTATGAAGTGACCTTCTGAGTCTCTCATTATGTCCCTTCTTTGGAAGTCTATTTTGTCTGATATGAGTATTGCTACCCCTGCTTTTTTTTCTTGTCCATTTGCTTGGAAAATTTGTTTCCAGCCCTTCACTTTCGGCCTGTGTAGGTCTGTAGTCCTGAGGTGGGTCTCTTGTAGGCAGCATATGTGTGGGTCATGTTTTCTTATCCATTCAGCTGTTCTATGTCTTTTGATTGGATCATTTAATCCATTTACTTTTAAGGTTATTATCGATAGGAAGTTATTCATTGTCTTTAATCCTACCTGTGTTCCTCTGTCTTTCTCTTTTCCTTCCTTTCCTTAAAGCAGTCCCTTTAGCATCTCTTGCAGAGCTGGTTTGGTGGAAGTGTATTCTTTTAGACTTCTTTTGTCTGGGAAACTCTTTATTTGGCCTTCTATCTTGATTGAGAGCCTTGCTGGGTAAAGTAGTCTTGGTTGCAGGCCTCTGGTTCTCATTACTTGGAATATTTCTTGCCATTCTCTTCTGGCTTGGAACGTTTCCATTGGGAAGTCAGTTGCTAACCTTAGTGGGGCTCCCTTCTATGTTACTTCCCTTGTTGCCTTTAAGATCCTCTTTGTCTTGGAATTTTGCCATTTTAATTATGATATGTCTTGCAGTGGGCCTCTTTGGGTTCCTCTTGCTTGGGACTCTCTGTGTTTCCTGGATTTGGTGACTTTTTCTCTCCTCAGATTAGGGAAATTTTCCATGATTACTTTTTCAAACAGGTTTTCTATTCCTTGCTCTTCTTCTCCTTCTGGTATTCCTATTATACGGATATTATTACGTTTCATGTTGTCCTGAATTTCCCTTATTGCCTCTTCATTCTTTCTGAGCCTCTTTTCCTTTTCTTGCTCTTTTTGGGTGTTTTTTTCTACTGTGTCCTCCAGCTCGCTGATCCGATCCTCTGCCTCATCAAGTCTGATTTTGATTCCTTCTACTGTGTTCTTCAATTCAGAAATTGTATTCTTCATTTCCTCTTGACCCTTGTTGATAGTTTCTATTTCCTTTTTCATGTTAATAAAGTTTGAAGTGAGTTCATTTTAGGTTCCCTGTAGTTTCTGGTAGTTCTCTGTGAGCTCAGTGAGCTCAGTGAGCTTCCTGATAACTATTGCTTTGAACTCAGTATCTGATATTTACTTGCCTCTTTTTCAGTTTGCATTCTTTCTGAGGCTTCCTCCTTTCCTTTCTTTTGGGGATTGTTTCTTTGTCTTCCCATTGTTTGTGAGACTCTTCTTGTTAGCCTCTGCTTCTTAAATTGATCTATTCTGACTGCCTGGGTTTATCGTATAAACTTCTATGGTAGAATGCCAATGGGATTCAGTTGTGCTGTCTCTTTAATCTCCTGTGCTCACTGCTCTTGAGCTGACATTTATGGGTGTAACATGGTCCAAATCTGGTCTTTTCAGAACTCCAGGTTTTGTTGTCTCACCTGTGGGAAAAAGAGAAAATGGGGGGGGGAGAGAAAGAAGGGGGGGAGAGAAAGAAGGGAAGGAGGGAAAAGGGGAATAGAAAAGGAAAGGAAGGAAGGAAGAACGAATAAAGAAAGATCGGTGGCAAGATAAGAAGGAATTTTAACAAAAATTAAAACAAAAGAATAAATAAAAGAAGGCAGGAAGAAGGAATAAAAAAGGTAAAGGATGGAAGGAAGAAGGAATAAAAAAGGTAATGGATGGAAGGAAGAAGGAATAAAAAAAAAGACAGAAGGACAGAAAGGAAGAAGGAATTCAGGGGGAAAGGAGGAAAGAAAAAAAAAAGTCTTTTGCTCTCTTTAAACCGGTCAGGTTAGTTCTGCTGGTTTTCCTGTCTGTGGAACAGGAGGGGTTGCTTGGAAGGATTGGTTTCACTTTTATCCCTTCCTGAGCCACACTCTTCGCTGTTGTTCAGCCTTCAGTCCAGTTCCTCAGGGTCCTTCTGCTCCCCACTAGGCCTTTAGTTCAGCAGTTGTGCTGTCCTTGAGTTGCACCAATTAGGGGCAACTCACATTACACCTTCTTGCTCTTTGCTGTCTTAGATGCTAGGGGCTCTCAGTGATGCTATGGGGTGGTTCAGCCCCCTACTGGGTGGAGTCTTTCCGGGGAATGCAGTCTCCCACAGCCCTGCAGCTCCCCTCTGCTGGGTGTTCTGCCTTCGTCCTAGAGAGCCAGTAGGCCCTGCATGGTTCTGTGCGCAGGGGCTAGGTAGGAGTTGTTCAGAACCGGTACTTTGAGGTGTGGTCCCTGGCAGGCAGCCAGGCGTTTGATCAGCCAATCTGCCACTTGGGCCTGGGTCGTGTGTGGCCAGCTGGTCCGTTGCTCTGGGCCTGAGTCGCAAGGGGCAGGCTGGTCTGCCACTTTGGGACTGATTCGCGTGGTCAGCTGGCATGCTGTCTTGGGCCTGTGCGTGGGGCAGCTAGCCTCTGCTCCCGGTGCGCACCCACCCGAGGTTTCAGGTGTGGGTGCCCTGCCGAGGTCTCAGGTGTGGGCGGCCAGCTGGCGTTTCAGTTGTGGGCCCCCAGTCTGCTAATCTGGGTGCACACAACCGGGCTTCAGGTTTGTGCTGGGGCTGGTTATCCCGAGTTCACTGTCCAGGGGCTGACGGGGGAGGGGCACCAGAGGCCGCGGCTGCTGCGGAGAGTTCTCTAACTAGCCCCTGAGTGCCTCTATTTTCTTTTTCTTTTTGAGAAATTCTTCCTATTCAAGCCCCCCTGGTCCAAACAAGCACCTGGCTGCTCACACAGCTCAGCCTGGCTCTCTCCCAAGAATCCTGCAGCAGACCCTGCGCCCGAGCCGGGGCTTCAGCCACCCTGGTCAACGTGCAGGTCCCAGGGACCTTATTGTCCTTAAGCACTCTTCTTACCGTCTGATCTTTCAATGTCCTCTATCTTTGGTGTCCGATCTTCATATATTCTGGAATACTGTTGGCTGTTGGATCTACTCCTCAGATCAGCTAGGTGTTTCACTGGTGTTGAGGGGAAGTGGAGTCTGCTCCCACCTGTCTC